>NW_023600993.1:100071327-101307161 GCF_014898055.3 Talpa occidentalis
GCTGTGTCTCTGGTAAATCCCAATAAAAGCCTGCAAAAGCTACCGAGGGCTCCAGGACTCACTCCCTCCTTTACCCCTTCTGCCGGAATCATAGAGAACCTGCTCCGTTCCTTCCTGCCCTTACACCTGGAACTGAGCATGTGGGGAGCTGTTGCTGGGAAGACAGGAGAAAAGCTTTTAAGAAGGCAGTCAGCAGTGTGCACCCCCAAACCCCCGGGACGAGGTAAGTCTGAGCGTTCATCACAGCTCTGTACACACAAGGGGTTGCTCCTTCTTCCCTTCTAGAGCTTGCCTGGTTCCTGCAGGCATATGTTAGAACTTTAATGGAGACGAGGACCTCTTGGAACTCTCCCAGACCCTGTGCTGACTTCTGGGGGGATAAGGGCTCACACCAAGCCTTTGCTGGAGACTACAAATGTTAGCCTCAGGAGATGTGCTTCCAGTGGTGCCTCCTGACTCATTCTCCCTGAGCAAAGCCCAGCCCACACCCCCTCGGGCTAAGATGAAATAGCAGAATAGAATAAAGGCCAGCACCCCTCCCTTCTCCTGACTGCCCCCAAATACCTGGGTTGACCGGTACCTCTGGGCAAATTTTTATGCCAATTGAAAATGACCCCCAGGCTTCTAATTAGAGGAGGCATTTCCCATTTCACCATCTTTATGGGAAACCTCATCTTAGCCATGATTCTGTTAAATGAACTTGTCATTTGGAGAATAATTCTAAGAACTTTTTTGCGCCCTCTGCATCTATAACAATACACATGCAGGAAAACCAGCACCTACCAGCGAATCCTGATGTCGGTTATAGTCTTAATGGGTTGTTCTATTTTTTAAGCCAGACCTGTGGGCAGCTTTAAATTCATTTCAACAAATATATTTATTTGGACGTTTATAGGTCTTTTGGGTAAGCAGCGTGTTCTTTTCAGAAAAGAATAAGAAAAAAATCTTTCAGGCCCTGTTTTATGGTTGCAAAACAAGGTCCCACAGTAACTTTTCATACATTTAGTTCAAAATACAAGGAATGTGATGGAGGGCTGAGCTCACGTGGTGGAGGTTGTTTCCAAGCAGACACGAGGGGGGCCCTGTGCCTGCCCTCCTTGGTGCCAGCGAGCACAAGCAGAGGTTGATGAGATTCAGGCCACGACGCAAATGAACAGACAGGGCTGGTGTGTCTGCACTTTCTGGGTTCTGTGCGCTGATTCACTGAGGCCCTACTGTGTGGGGGGGTGCAGTCCTGAACTAGGGATGGTGCTGTGACGTCCCTGTGCTCGTAAAGCTGACCATCTAGTAGAGGGAACAGCCATGAGAAAGTAAATCTGTGCTTTAACAGGTTTCAGAGACAGCGGCGCGGGGGAGGGGCAGCAGTGGGCTGATTTAAGGTATGGGTTTTGCTATTACTCAGGCGCAGCCCAGGACGGGAGATGATGCCATTGAAGAGGTAATTTGCTAACCCGCAGATCCCCAGAAGGGAGCCATATCCTGGGGGCGCCAGGTGGGAAAGCACTGGGGTCTGGTCAGAGGTGGGGGACTGTGGGTGAATGCCGCCATATTGGGGTGTCTATGGGAAGGAGCCAGCGAGGCAGGGTGAGCAGGCTGAGCAGGCTGAAGGTGGGCTAGTTTGAATGATGGGTGAGGGTCTGGCCGCAGGGCTGTCCCGGGAGGTCCAGTAGAGGGCCCTGGGTGGTCAGGGGGAGAGTCTCCCAGAGTGTGTGAGCCGGAGATAGTGGGGTGGCTGGGGTGTGGAGTCTGGGTGGGGGTTTGTATTTGGAAAGTGCGCTCCAGGGAGAGTCGTTTATTATCTCTTGAAAGTGACCAGCTCTGGGAGGGCCAGTTCCTCTGGGTCAGCAAGGCCCGAGATGTCAAAGCATCAGGATACAGAAATAGAAGACATGGCGGTTACACTGGGGGCAGAGGGCAGGTAAGGGCCTCCTGCTGATGTGACCTTGGGCAGAGGCCCAGAGAAGGGGAGGGAGCAGGCCGATGCAGACATGTCTTAGGGGAGAGTCTTCCAGGCCCGGAAAACAGAACAATCACAAAGGCCCTGAGGTGGGACCGTACTTGGTCTGTTCAACAACTAGACAAGAGGTTGGTGCAGCTGGAAGGGAGAGATGAGGTGCAGCCAAGGAGACCAGGTCGAAGAGGTGAGCCTGAGAGAGACTTTGGCCTTCACTGAGCGGGATGGAATGTCGCCAGGTTGGGGAGGGGGTTCTCCATGTAGGAGGAAACAAGATCAGCCTGGAGTTCAAAAAGCGGCTCTGCTGTGCAGAGAAGGGCCGAGGAGGAGAGACCAGGAGAGCAGGGAAAGGAGGGAAGGGCTTCTGGAACAATCCAGGCGGGAGAGGATAGGCCTAGCCCGCTGGAGGAGGCGAGTGGCAGATTCTTGAGGATAAAAGGATTGGATGGGGGGCGTGAGAGAAAGACAGGGAGCAACAGAGGGCCGGGGTAGGCGTGAGGAGGAATACTATTTATTTTTTTCGCAAGGAGAACATGTGAGGCCGTGTCAGCAAATGGGAATCCGCGTGGAAAGCAGGCGTCCTGGTGCTGATGTCGTCCCCCGCGCCCCAGCCGGCACCCCCACTCCACATCCCACTCAGGCAGAAATATTTTATGCATGAAATTATCAACACCTCTCGGGACAGTGTTTCTGCTGTTCAGGGTGTTTCCTCTTTAGCTGCTCTCCTGCAGCCTGCTTGCGAGGAAGGTCTGCATCACTGCACATCTGAGTTTTCTCCCTGGGAGGAGACTGTTCCCAGCAGGGAACAGCTCCCTCCTAGCTGGTGGGCAGTCCGGGTCTTCCCGCCTCTGGGTCTTTGCACTGACTGTTCCCTCTGCCAGGCTGGCCTCCCCCAGCCCCCCTTTAAATGCCCCGTTTGTTCACAGAGTCCTTCCTGCCTCCGTTAAGCAGCTGCTCTCATCTCCCCTGGACCTCTGCCAGGTCACTCCGTGCTGAACATTAGTGATTTAATTCCCGGGCCTCCCTGGTGGCGCAGGGGTTAAAGACAGTGCTATCAAGCTACTGCCAGCCACTGCAGCATGAGTTCCATCCCTGGCCGGCCAGGCAGCTACCCACAGGGCGCAGCAGACCTCTCCTGTCTCCCCGCTGCTCCCCTCAGCAATGAATTTCAGTAGATCCACCTGTTCTGCTCCGCACACTCTCTGGTGAATCCTCTCACCCCCCCTGCCTCTAGCTTACACCCCAGTTCTTGTATGCATAAATAAGTTTTTTAAAAAAATCTTACTTCCCCATTTACTGTCTCTCTCCCCATCACTGGTGGGCCCCACGAGAGTATTGGCCTGACTCTGCAATGTTCAGTAGGCGGTGACGTGGGCGGCCATCCTTATGGGTGCCCGTGCTCCAGCAGCTGCAGGTGCCAGGTACATGCCTCCTGGGCTCCGTGGGAGACTTTCCCTTGACCAATTAGTGCTGTCTCCCTGGGATACGCAAGGTGGGGGGCAGGCTGGGAACAGGGGGAGGCAAGTGGGATCGAGTCACACAAGTGCTGAGGCAGATCCCACTTTATTTAAATGTTTGACATTTTGTTCATTGTGGATTTGGGGCAATCATTTTGCTTTTTAAAACGAGTGCATTACAATATGATCTGTCTTGATGACTGGGTTTTTAAATGCTGAACCCAAGCCAAGAAGTCCTTGCCTTATTGGGGGAAGGGTGTGCTGAGAATCTGTAGGGTTAAAGCAGCCTTGCTAAACCCCCACTTCTGGTGTTCTGGAAGCGCTGGGCTCAATTGGAGATGGGGGACAGCTATGCGAGCTAGAAAGCAGAACAAATCTGGGAAGGTCTGCTTGGCTGTTTCCCCTACAGCAGTGATTTCCACAAGATGTGCGGCTGCATGGAGCTGGGTGCCTGGTCCAGGGTCAGGGGGCCCCCTAGGGCCCAGCAAGGAACTGTGTCCCCCCACTTCAATCAGAACCACTCTTATTCCATCTGGTCTGTGCCTGGGCTTTCTGCATCAGTTGCCACACTGCAGAACTGTGGAAACGCCATCCTCAGGGCCTGGAGGTGGCTGGTTGCATGTCCTGAGGCCTCCCGATTCTTCATTAGGGCCAAGGGGCCTTCAGCCCCATGCTGGGTGTGCATGTCAGAAGACCCCTTTGTCCCTCGAAGTCTTAAGAGATGCCTAAATCTGGCTGCCCGCCCTCCCACCCCCCAGCACTGACCAGACGTTGCACAAGTAGATCTCAGCCATCTCAATGCTTCATGGACCCAGTTGCTCCTCTGTACCCCTCAGTGTGGTGGGGTGCGGTTCCCCTTCCACCCTGCCCCAGCAAGGGCCCCCTCTTTTACCCCAGATGGTATTTGCTTCCCACTCCCTTGAGTCTTAAAGGGCTGCATTTATACCTTGTTCTGTGGCATGTTTCTTTGGCATTTCCAGTTGTCTCCCGCCTATCACAGCCACTCCGGGTGGGGGTGGGGGGTTCCTCCATAAATCCAAGGTGTCATCACCACGACGGCAGCGCCCATCGCCGAGGCGTGTACTGGGCTGGGGAAGGTAGGCTAACTGGCCGGAAAACCTACGTTTTGGGCATGAGTCAGCGGAAGCAGGTGCCAGGGGAGTCTTTAACGAGGCCCTTGTGACTGGGCGATTATTTCCATTTGGCATCGCTTTGTATACACCCTTGCCCCCCACCCCCGGGGAGAGAGAAGGCGGGTGTTGGGAGGTCCAGGTCTCCAGTGTGAAAAGCAGATGCCTTTCCTGTTTCTCTCATTCTCATTCATTCAGCAAATGTTCGCTGAGCACCTACGAGGTGCCCGGCCCTGTGCTAAGCTGGGAGTCAGTGGTGAGCCCCATCACAGAGTCTCTGGCTGCCTGTGTGTGTGTGTGTGGGGGGGGGAATGGGCATTAACTGAGTAGCAGAGAAACAAATGAGGCGATTTCAAGGGTCAGTGGTAAGTCAATGAAGAGAAGCAAGGAAGGCGAGTGGTGGGGCTGGAGGCAGCGCAGGAGTGCTTGGCCAGCCACGCAGGGTTCTGTGGGGAGGGCGTTCCCTGCGGAGGGATGTGCAGGTGTGGGGCCCTGATGTGGGGATAGTGGGTGCCGTGGAAGGGCAGGACAGAGGCCAGTACTGCCAGGTGGAGTGAGCAAAAGACAGGCGGAAGGTGAAGGTGGAGAGTCAGGATGCAGGTCACGCTGGGCCTTGAGTTTCCTTCCCACGTAATGGACAGCTGCTGGGGGGCTTGGGCGGGGCAGCCACGTGATCAGATTTGCTGTAATGAGTCATTTCTGTTGCGCTCCTAGGAGAGGCTTGGCCAGGGCAGCAGGGCGGTTGGGGTGAAGGAGAGAAGAATCGAAGAATTGAACAGGCTTGTGCCTGCGACCTGGAGCTAAGCCCCCTCCCAGTCCTGGCCGGGGCGCTGGGTGGGTGGGGGGGCGGGGGCGGGTCTATCCACCTAGCCAGGTAGATGGTTGTGCCGGCCTGGGGTCCTGGGCCCCCTCTAGAGGATGCTGTCCACACTCCACAAGTTCCACAAGTTTGGGTGGAACTTGATCGGGTTGGGTACTTTCTGGTTCTTTGGAGGCCACTGGGAGGCCTTTGGGGGCGCTGGCCTGTGCTTCTCACTGTACCCAGAAACCACAGCCCAGATTCTTCGAGGTTTAGATTTAGATTCGGGTGAATGATATAAAGCGTTTATATTCAAATATTAAAATAAATGTGGACTAAAATCAAAGTCCACGGTATGTCTTAAAGATAAAAAGAAGCGCTTCCCTTTGCGGTCAGCCCTGCTGACGGGCCCCTTGGTGTTTGTTCAATGTTAGAGGTGCCTTGGGGGAACGTTTGAGAAACAGGCCTTAAGGTGCAAAGGCGGAGCATAGAGGGCGGGAGAAAGGAGAGGGCGGGAGAGGCTGGAGGCGGGAGGATCAAAGAGAAACCAGAGAGGAAAGGCAGTGAACACCCCACTTTCCCCTCCCACTCCACTGGCCCAGCCCCAACCCTGGGCCACCCACCCGAGGGAGGAGGCTTGTTACCCGCCCCGCTGCTGGGAAGCTCCCCATCCAGAGCCCCACGAAGGCGTCGTCTTTTCTTTCACCCGTTTTCCCTCGCAAAGGCTGGTCCACACCACAGCAGATGCGTTGCTGCTGCTGTTGGTGGCTTATCTCCAGGCGGCCCATGAAGCAGGTCTTTGCCGGGCGTGTTATTTACATGGCGGGAAGGACAAGCCACCTCCTGTGGAGGGCACAGGCGCGGGGCTGGGGACGGTGGGGCTCCTGGCCATTCCCACGAGGGCTGGACGCAAGGGCCGGGTCGGTGCTGCGCAGCTGGCGGGCCCCTCGGGCGGCTGGACTGGGCCCAGTGGGCGCTCGGGCGGCTCGGGCCTTCGAGGCTGGCTTCCTAGTGGCTGCGGTGGTGGCGACGCGGCGCAGAGGGCAGCGGGGCAGGGTGTCCTGGCGGCCGTGGGGTGTGTCCTCCGGGCTCAGTTGTGGTCCCTGGCGTCTGAGGAGGCGCTGCCGAACAGGAGGTCGCTGTCCTGGGACATGCCGCTCAGCTGCGACTTGGTCTTGATGAGAAACTGGGCCCTGCGGAACATCACCCGCTCCTGCTCCTGCTTGAGCTCCAGGTAGGAGCGGGAGAAGGTGTGGAAGATGGAGGTCACGGGGAAGGCCATGAGCAGGATGCCGCTGAGGATGCTGCTGAGCGCCACCACCTGGCCTGGCGTGCTCCTGGGGACCATGTCTCCGTAGCCCACCGTGGTCATGGTGATCACCGCCCACCAGTAGCAGGCGGGGATGCTGGTGAACTCGGGGCTGTCGGCCATCTCGTTCTCGATGACGTAAAGAAGGGGGGCAAAGAGGGCAATGGCCACGCAGAGGAAGAGCAGCAGCAGCCCGAACTCGCGGGTGCAGCGGCGGGCCGTGAGCCCCAGCGTCTGCAGCCCCAGGGAGTGGCGGGCCAGGCGCATGACATACAGGATGCGCAGCGCGCGCAGGACCCGCAGCACCAGCCCCACCTTGTCCAGGTAGCTGTTGCCTGCCCCAGGCTTGCGGCGGCCCGCGGCCGCGCCGTCCACCAGCAGGGTGATGTAGTAGGGCAGGATGGCCACTAAGTCGATCAGCGTCAGTGGGCTGCGGAGGAAGGTGAACTTGCTGGGCGCCTGGATGAACCGCAGGAGGAACTCCAGGGAGAACCAGCCCACGCACACCGACTCCACGATGAAGACGTTGTGGCACATCTGTGAGCACTGGCCCTGGGAGACAGGCGAGAGGTCACAGGAGAGGTCAGCTGCGGGGGTTCAGGGGGCTTTCAGCCAGGGTCTGGATAAGACCGATCTGCTCTGTCTCCGGGAAGTTCTGTCCAGGCCTAGAGCATGAACTGCCACCTCCAGGCTGCCCTCCACGCTGACCACCTCTCACCTCTCTCTCTCTGGCCCTGACCTGGCTGCTGACCTCCAGACCCCAGAGGGTCTGCGCCCTTGGAGTGTCTGATAGGCACTGCCCACTCATCCTGTCCTAAACCAAGCTCCTGATTTTCCTTTTTTTGAATGTATTTATTTAAAAACTATTTTTATCGAGGTAACATTGATTTACAACACTGTATATGTTTTAGGGGTCTAGGTTCACACCTCTACAAATGTATGTTTTCACACCATGCCCACACCAAAGACCCAGGAATCCTCTACCATCGTTCATGGGGCCTCTGCCCCTTGAATTTGTTTTTACTGAGCTATAATTGACCTATAAGATTGCATAAGTCTAAGGGACACGAGTTGACTTGATACATTTATGCACTGCAATATGATTATGACTGCAGTATTAGCACTGCTATCAATGATATAATTACTTCGTGTGTGTGTGCGTGTTGGGAACAGTTTAGAGCTAGTCTCTTCGGGCTCCTGACTTCTGTGGTTTCTCCTTTCTTGGTGACCCACAATGCCACCTTCCCAGTGACCCAGGGGGGAGACTTGCCTCATCCTGACACCTCCCATACACAAAGCGCCATTATTTAAAATGATTCCATAATCAAACCCCTTCTCACGATGTCCATTGTCCCCAACCTGGTCCAGGGCACTGGGACGGATATAGCCACCTCCACGGGGCTGATCTGGTTGGTACACATGGCCAGAGAGACCCTGAGAACAGGAATCAGTTCCTGTCCCTCCTCTCGCCATGTCACAGAGCACACATGACTCAGGACCCAGCTGCCATCTCTCCCACTTCCTGGCCTGCTTCCCTCCTCGCCCACCTGCTCCGGCCTCCCAGGACTCCTGCTGCCTCCCAGTCTTGACTCGGGATCCCCTGCAGAATTCCTCTTCCCCTGACACCCAGACCCTCTGACCTCTTGCTTTCCAGCAGGTCTTGGCTTCAGCTTCACCTCCCCCTGTTGAAAAATTTCCCCTCAGTTCTACACAAAGAGAAAAGGTTAACACATTGTGTAAAGTAGCCAAGAAGGGGTGGAGGGGAAGTAAGGAGGACCCCCAGGTAAGCAGAGGGGAGCTTCCTTGTGGGGTGGAGGCAGCTGGCGGGTTCGGTAGGAGGAGGTGTGTGTGGCTCGTGGACAGAGGTTTTGACCTAAGTTAGAATCCTGGTCGCCTGAGTGAGGCTCCAGCTCTGCCCCTGCCAGTGCTGACGAGGGGCTATTTATGTAAACCTGGGCCTCAGTTTGCTCATCTATAAAACGGTGATAAACATGTCTCCTAAGTTTGTTATAATTATTGAATGAGTGAATATGTGTGATTTTTAAGACTTGTGCCTGACCTATGGTGCATGTATTATGTTATCATCTGCATGCATGTATTATATGCATGTAATAGGCATGTATTATATTATCATCTCTCTAAACTAGAGGTGAGATTGTCTGCAGAGAGCGAGGGTAAAAGAGGAGGGCTGGAAGCTTGGGAACTGTAGAAAGGTTAGAGGCAGGCACTGCTGAGGGGGGAATGTGGCCCAGCGATGCACAGGTGTTGTTTGGCAATGGTGAGCGCCCTTAATAAAAGAAAAAGAACAATTCTTCTTCCCTTTGTTCTGTACCCCAATCCCCCTCATCATGGTCTTTGTTCAGAATGCTTAGCATCTTTTAATACACTTTGTAAATTACTTATCATGTTTATTGTCTCTCCCTGCCCCTTGCCATGCCTTCCCCCCATGCCTGTCCCTCTGCCCCATCC
Organism: Talpa occidentalis; assembly: GCF_014898055.3. Taxonomy (NCBI): domain Eukaryota; kingdom Metazoa; phylum Chordata; class Mammalia; order Eulipotyphla; family Talpidae; genus Talpa; species Talpa occidentalis. The sequence continues at coordinate 100,080,446 of NW_023600993.1, forward strand.
CCTGACCCTCTGCCACAGCAGACTGTAGCCCCACAGGGTGGGTGGTTTGTTCACTGCTGGGACTCCAGTGCCTGGCAGGTGATCAATTCATAGTTGTTACTGGGGCAGATGGAAGGGCATTGGACTGGCATTTGGACCAGAGTCCCAACTCAAGGGCTCGGGGGGCAAAGGAAATGGGGGGAGTATGCTGGGTTGGGGGTGCCCACTGGCAAGTCTGGCCTCCTGCCAGCTCCCAGGAGACCACCTCACCAAAATTTGTAAGAGAAGCTGGAAATCTGGAGTTTAATGTGAATTCTCCTGGGGTTTTAATGTCAAGCTCATTCAATACAAAGGTAACACTCAAAGGTGCTACCTGTGTGCTGGATTTGGTACTTGGCTGTCAGCTTGTGTCTCTGAACTGAGATATAATTGCATGGTAGACTGTCCCGCGTGACTTTGGACCTCAGTCTCAAAGAGGTTTTGGCAGAAGGGAAAGCAGACATGGTTCTAGCCTGGGGCATCTGGCAGGTTCCTGGGCACAGCTGGGTTTTATGAGTCCTGAGCTGCAAGCTCTGTCTCTAGGAACATGTTGCAGGCCAGAGAAAGGAGCTCACACTTCAATGGGCTTTGTGGTCTCAGAATGCCAGGCCAGGGAAGCCCCCTCCTCCAGGAAGCCTTCCTGGAGTGCAACCCCTGCAAAGATCCAGCACAGTGGATGGGCTTTGCTCATACACCCCTGCAGCATGTGTCTCACAATTCTGGTCAGGGGGCTATCAATGTCTCCCCCTCCCCACACTATACTTGAAGCTCTTTGAGGCTGGAAGACTTGGCTTGATCATTTTGCCTTCCCATAGTACTGCATACAGTAAGCACCCAAATATGTGCATAAGGAGCAAGTGAACCAAACTAGTCTCCAAATTCAATCATGGAAAAGGTCAGGTTTGTTTTTTTTTTTTAAAGGCAAGTATCAGAAGTGGAATGATAGTGGCTTTATTAGTATTTTCCTGATAAAATCAGGATTGAGTATGTTAGAGCTAAGAAGAAAGATATACTGAGCTCAGGTGCTTCCAAATGGGTCTCAAACGATGAGCACTGTCTCTTTTTTTACGATAGGTGTGTGTCATCTTTACAGTTAGCACTTCCTGTAGCTCACGCCCAGCCATTGCTGCCGACTCATTGCTGTCCCTCAGTTTCATTACATGGGATGAGGCACAGAGAGGTTTACTAATATGCCTACAAATGCATTGCCAGAGTGGACAAAATGAGATTCCAGTCCCGGCCGTCTGTCTAGCCCTGCCTTCCTCATCACTACCCCTCAGACTTACCAAAAAGTAATTTTACTGTTACCAAATGCTGTTTTCTTAACAATTATTTTAAAATCCGATGTATGAAAAAATGCCAGAAACCCTCTGTGATTATAAATGTAGCAACTACTGCCACTTCTTTTTTTTTTTTTTTTTTTTTTTATAGAGGCATGTTATTTATTTATTTGTTTGTTTGTTTTTTGTTTATACATGCACTGGGTACAGTCAGAAGCGCGGGAGGGTGAGAGAATTCACCAGAGCCAGAGCGGGGAGCAGAGCAGGCAGAAGGACCGAAGTACACTGCTGAGGGGAGCAGCGGGCCGCAGGAGAGGTCTGCGCGCCATGTGGGACCCTCCTCCTGTGGCCGGGGAGCAGCCGGGGATTGAACCGGCGTCGCAGAGGCTGCGGGCAGGTTCGCAACCCAGCGCTCAACCGCTGCGCCACCAGGGAGGCCCTACTGCCACTTCTTCCATAATATATGTATGTGGAAAACTCTCTATGGTGAGTGGTTCTGACGTCAACCAGAGCTTGTGTAAAGCCCTCTGCACGCGAGTGTGCACAGCCAGGGCTCAACACCTGCCAGCCAGCATGGTATTCACACTCGGTTCACACCACTTATCTGCGTCGCCAATGCAATTTGTGTTCCATCCAAGCCCTTCAAACTGTCTTGAAATTTCTTTCAGAAGTCCCACATGTCAGGGAGGGGTTCCAACTTGCAGGTTTGAGGGTCTCACACGGGAGGCCGCTGAACTGGGGAGCAGCTCCCACTAAGAGCTACCTTGGGGGACTGCAGGCAGCAGGTCTGACTATCTATTTTAAGAGAAGCTGGGAGTTTGAATTTTTAAATGAAAAACATCTTCTAAATGCTGACAGTCAAGTTAAAATTTGGGGAAGCACAGTGTGGGCCAATCATTGTTTCCTGGGGGATAGGAGTTCCACATGTGCTTCCAAACTTCTATGTCTGAGAACACAGAATTTGGACTTGGTCAGATCTGGGTCTGGGCAAGCTGTTCTGCCTCAGTGTTCCTATCTGTCAAGTGGGTGTGAAAGCACTTCCTGTCCGGGAATGTCGGGAGATTCCCCGAGAATGTAAGAAGCAGGTAGAGTGGCAGCCCAGTCCATGCCTTCTGCTAGAGAGATAAAGACACCTCTCTATATACAAATAACATCCACATAGATGCTTATATATTAGTGATCACAGGCAAGCCTCTGGGATATTATGGCAAAATAAATCAAGAGCATGAAATAACAGAGAAAAATCAATTAGGATTTTGCTTTCTATTCATTCAGATGTCAACAAGTATTTGCAGAAATCTATTGAACATCTATGCCTTATGCTAGTTCTTTTTCCTTATGCTAGTATTGCTAAAGCTAATTATTTTAATATATTTTAAGTCACCAACGTACAAAAAATATGGATGACAATTTAGTATTTGCCAGTATCTGGAGTTTTTATAGAAGGCAAATAAGAAAGATGAGAAAGGACTCAAGTTGGTGAAATAATTATTGAAATTATTTGTCATGCACCTAGCTCTGGATCATGCACATCACAAACCATACCATCCATTTATTTATTCCCTTATTCATTCATTAAAGACTGGTTGAGTGTCTGGGCTTATCTAAACACTGGGGACCCAGCTGAGCACCGGGAAGGCACAGAGCCCATGTTTTAGCCAGGAGCAGGGCTCACAGATGTAAACACCATGTCAGGAAGGGCTGGGAATGCTACTTTGTCGGGGCAGTCACAGAAGGCTTCCTGGAAGAGGCGACAATATTTTCTCCCAGGTCTTCAGAGACCTCCCCTCACCGCAGCAAGCCTCCCCGCGCACAGCTTGGCCTCTTACCTGCTCCTCCTCCTCCCTCAGGCTGGGCAAGGTGCTGATGGACAGGTTGACAGCGGTGACCGTGACAAAGAGCACCGACAGGCAGGCGAACACCTTGCCGGGCAGCCCCGAGTGCGGCCTCTCCACCATGTCGCGCAGTCTCCGCATGCAGCGGCCCAGGCGGCTGTCGCCCGCGGCCGGGCCCTCGCTGTCGGGGTCCTCGCTGTCCACCAGGTCGTCCTCGTCCTCGCGTTCCACCATCTCGGCGAACTCCTCGATCTTCTGCAGGTAGCGGCGCTTGCAGCAGCTGTCCAGGTGGTCCTCGGGGATGCCCCAGTAGACCAGCTCCTCCTGGAAGGAGAGCGCGCACATCTCGCGCAGCAGCCGCAGCTTGCCCGCGCGCAGGAAGGTCAGGATGGTGCCGAAGGCCCCGGGGTTGCGGTCGAAGAAGAACTCGTTGCAGGTGACGTCGTAGTCATCGCACACGTTGAGGATGTCGTCGAAGTTGGTGCAGGCCTTGAGCTGGCCCAGCCGCGTCAGCGGGAACTCCTCCAGCGTGGTCCAGGGCAGCGAGTACTTGATGCCGCCCACGTTGATGATGATGCGCCGCCGGCGGTCCTCGGCCTGGCCGCCCTGGTGCACCTGGTGCACCTGGTGGCGGGGCTCGTCCTGCGGCCGCAGCCGCTGCGCCCTGCGGTAGAAGACGCCCTTGAGCGAGTGGCCCTGCGGGAAGAAGGCGGGGTGCAGGGACGCCTCCGAGGTGCAGCTCAGGGCGCTGTAGTCGTAGTCAGAGTTGTCTCCGGGTAAGAGGGTCATTTTGGGCCTTCACATCCCTCTGGGGCCTGCGGGGGAGGGGAAAGACGCTGCTGCAGATGTTTGCTGGGCTCCATTCCCAGGCCCTACGCCCCAGTGGGGGGTGTGCACCCCACCTCCACCCCCGACCCGTGATGGGCTTAGTGCCCGCAGAGCATAGGAAGACACGGGGCATCCTCTCTGCACTCTGGGGGCACAGCAAGAAGGCAACTCTCTGCAAGCTGGGAAGAGCATCCCCTCCCGCCCCACAACTCCACCGATGCTGGCATCTCCGTCTTGGGCTTCCAGCCTCCACAAGGTGAGCAATGAGTGTTCCAGCAGAGACATTCCTCAAGGAGGAAAACAGAACACCATCACTCTCATCTCTGCCCTCCGTCCATCCAACCACTGATGCCAGGAAATGTACCTGGAGCCGCGGTGTGCCAGCTGCAGCTTTATGGGGGATTCACAGCCACACGCAGACTCAGACATGGTCTGGACCCCACGGAGCTGGCATCCTGGTGGAGGTCACCCAACACCTGAACCGTTATTAACTCTAGGTCAGCCTGGTTTTTGGTATTAATTGAGCTTGAAAGGGGCCCCAGGGCCGATTTTGTCCCCTGAGGACATGTGACCACATCCAGGGGCATTTTTGACAGTCATGATTTGGGGGTGCTAGTAGCAACTAGTAGATAGGGGCCAAGGATGCTGCTAAATGTCCTGTGATGGCCAGGCCAGACCCCACAACAACAATTCAAGCCCAAATGTTCACAGTGCTGAGGGAGGCAGCACCAGTGTGAGGGTTAGAAGGACAGGCTTCACCACCACGTGGCCTGAGCAAGTTACTCAACCTGGACGTTGCTCAATTTCCTCATCTGTGAAATGGGTATTAACCACGGACCTACTTCAGAGGATTGTTGAGAGGATTCAATGAATTATGTACATAGGAGCAATGTCTGGCACATAGTAGGTATTCAATAATTGCCTATTATTACTATGAATGTTGGTTGTAAAGGGATGCCCCTTATTCTTGCATAAATGGAAAACTGATGTTACCTGCCATAAATAAGAGGCACTGTCCAAAGAAATGCTCATGAGGATAATAGTGCCACGTTGGCTCACATATCAACAAGCATCTGGACAGACATGCTCACTCCTCCAGGAAGCCTTCCTTGACTTTTCCAGCTAAACCAATCCACTTCCCCTCCCCCAACCTGGTGCATTTATCTTCACTGCAATTACCAGCCAGTGTTAGAGTTATCTCTGTACAAGCCCGAGTCCTCATCAGACCACTTGCTCAAGCCCGGCGGTGCAGGAACACAGGAAGAACTGCCAAAGGAGCACATTCCCTGCAGGTGAGGCCACAGCGAGGAGAGCATTTCCCAGAAACTGAGGACTCCTCCCTCCTCAACCTTCACTGCTAAGGGTTTGCTCTACTAGAAAGAGATTGCTTATTCTTTCATAGCTCGTGGGCTAAAAGGTGGTTCACAAATATTTTGTCTGGCTTGGAGATGGTTTTGAAAATCGAGAACTTGCGTATAAAAAGTGCAGATACTTGGCTTCTCTTGAAAAGCTAGGCAATGTGGCAACATTTTGGCCCAAATTCCAGCTGAGAGATGGATGCCCTTTTTAGGCTGGGCATGCCAATCCACCACAGTCCCCACCCCTCCCTGTTGTATTTCTGACACCTGCTCCACTCTACTGCTGTATGCTTGTTTCCTTACCTCTGCAGGCATTTGAATTTGAGACCCTTGGATTAAAGCAACGGAACTTTCCAAAATTAAGCTGATGCATAGGAAAGTAGCTTAGAGTGTAATACCTTGCTTTTAAAAATCATACCCCTACCTCACCCAGTCCCCAGTAGAAATAAGTGGCCCTGGTAAAATCTATCAATTCCATTGCCTCTACCCAAATGCCAATCTGAGGTATAGATGTGTTCAGGGAGCAGTATGAATGAAAAACCGTTTTTATATGCACTGGGGAGGTGTTTCCACATTGGAAAAGGGCTCCTGCCTAACAAATTCTTTCACAAAAGCAAGGCATCTCTTCTCTCAATCTGTGGGGAAAGCTAGTTTCACAGATCAGGTTTTGGAAAACCAGGGTACACCTGTGTTTGAAATAAAAACGATTTGATTTTAGTGTTGAGGGTGTTTTTAACTTCACCTAAAATTGGAACCCATATCCTCAGGCAAAGACTGCCAGGAACCTTGCGAGGAGTGAGAAGAACTCCTTTTAGACACTTCACGTTAGCGATCCTGCTTTCCAGCTCGGCTGCTTTATCTTTGCCACCGAAGAGGAGAAATGACATTCTGTTCAGAATGATGGTGATGGAGGCCAAAGAATATTCTCTCGTCCCGCCAGCCCCCAGAGCCCTGTGAGCGCCCCACGCATTCTCTTATGGAATTTCTCCTGTCTACTCTCCCCAATTTCCCTTTCCAGAAAGCTCCTCAGTAAGGGATTCCTTGTTTCTTTCTCTCATGGTTTGTGTTAACCGTGAGAGCCTCAGTGTCTTGTGTGGAAAGTTATCCTGTCTCAGTGTCTGAGTCCTAGTCTGGAGGAGGGACAGCTGGCCTGCTCAGGGCATGCCAGGTGCTGTTTGAGGAAGGGGCTGAGATGGTGAGGCCAAGGAGGTGTCCTGAGGGGGCGTCATTCATTTTTTTCATGGAACATTTACTATATTCAGACCTGTGCTAGGTCTAGAGGCAAAACAGAAAAAAAGAACCAGAGAAAAAAACCAGCCTCTGTCTCCGTGGAGTTGACATTCTAGTGCGGGGAGATGATCTCCAGAGTACACAGATCATTTTAAGAAACAGAATAAGGTGACAGATGGAAAATGACTGGGGTTGTGTGTGGTCTAGGAGGACTTCTTGGAGGAAGGGGCCCTGGGGCAGACCAGCCTTGTGAGGACCTGGGTAGAAGCCCGTGAGGGTCTTGGGTAGAAGATATGGGAAGACCTTCCTCCCTGACCTGGGGGTGGGCTCTGATGGCCCAAGTCCCAAGAGAAGGCAGTGCGGTCTGGCAGTAGGAGTGCGGCGGAGGGTCCAGAAGATGAAGGTGGGGAGTCAGTGGCTGGGTGCCAGATGGAGCAGGGCCTCGCAGGCCATGACTACAAGAACTGGGGTTTACTATACACCTGAGGGGGAGACCTCAGGCTTTAGTGCTGGAAGTCCCTGTGGTCATTCTGGAAAGAGGACTGAGGCTTGGACCAATGGAAGGGACTGGAGAATTGGAAGGATTTGGGTTGGACTCCAGGAGGACTGCTGACAGGTGTGCTGACAATGGTGGGAGGGAGAGAATGTAGGATTCCAGAGGTGACAGATAGGGGGCGCTGTGAGGAGCCCCCAAGGAAGACAACAATTCCTGGCTGTGGGACATGGGATGAAGGACTGGAGAGGGTGTGGCCTCCGCCAGGTGACTGGGGTTGGGGGCCTTGCACATGGATGGATGGATGGTGTCAGACCACCAACATGACCTGATGATTCTGTGTGTTTTGTGGGGTGGGCTGTAATCAGCTGGAAGTTTTTTTTTTTTAAGATTTTTTTTTTTCTAAAAGATTTATTTTTTTTATACAAGCACTGGGTACAGTCAGAAGCGTGGGAGGGTGAGAGAATCCACCAGAGCCAGAGTGGGGAACAGAACAGGCAGACTGATGAAATACACTGCGGAGGGGAGCAGCGGGCGCAGCAGGAGAGGTCTGTGTACCATGTGGGACCCTCACCAGCGGCCAGGGATCAAACTGGCGCTGCAGAGGCTGTGGGCAGCTTCGCAGCCCAGCGCTCAACCGCTGTGCCACTGGGGAGGCCCTCAGCTGGAAGTTTTGACCTGGCTGACTGGCGAGGGCAGGAAGGCAAGGCTAGCAGAGCTATGAGGGTGCCCAGCACCCAGTACCTACTTCCCTGCTTAAGGTGCATTCTACCCCAGCCCAGAGTGGTTAATGCAGTAGACATCACAGGGTGGGGTGGGTAGGGGGCAGAACAAGAAGTCCCAAGTCCTCATTCTAGTTCTGATCCCTAGAAATGAATGTGCTAGGTAAGGGGGAATGTATGTGACAGCTGTCTTTGGGATGGGAAGTGTCTGGGGTCCTTTGGGGCCATGCAGTCCCCGGGACCCTTAAAGGATGGGAGAGGCAGGAGAGTGTTTCAGAGCAACACAGTGCCAGGTGAGAGGGGTCACGAACCAGGGAATGGCAGCCTCCAGAAACGGAAAAGGCAAGGAACTTACTCTAGACCCTCCACAGAGGAACACAACCTACCGATACCTTTATTTTAGCCCCAGAAAACCCACCTGAGACCTATGTCCCCCAGAAGCACGAGGCGATATGTCTGTGTTTGAAATCACCCCATTCGTGGTGATGTTATGGTAGCAAGAGGAACCAAATACAGGGGAAAAGTGGTTGAGTTGGAGCAGCAAAAACATCCACAGGCTCTGAAATCAGGAGACGTAGGTTTAAGGCCAATGGCTCTGTGACTTTGGACAAGTCATGTCCTAACCGAGACTCAGTTTCCTCATCTGTAAAATGGGGATGTGAGTAACTCCCACCTCCCCGAGGATGAATGAGCTGACAGCCGACCCATGCCTGATATGCAATTGCCCCCCAAGGGCTGACGATTCTACTATTATTAGTCGGGGGTCGAGTCTGACATCTCCCCTCTACCCGCCCAGGGGGACTCCTTTCTTGCCCTGAGCCAGCAGAATTTGAACGCTGCATTGCCTGACCCCAGAGCCCAGGGATGGAGGGAGTGTGGTCAGGTCCAGCCTTCTGGGAAAGCCATCAGAGGTACTGAGGAAAAGGAAGGATGTTGGTGCCTACAACTAAGGGATTATTTGTGCTCAAATCCTTGACTCAGGATCTGCTTCTGGGGAGTCAGGCCTAAGAGAGGAACACAGTCCAAGATCATGCATCCCCTGCTGCTGGTAGTGCTGGAGGTGGCCAGGCCCGTCCCGGAGGAAGGGACAGTGGTGTAGACACAGATGGTGGGCTTCTGGAGACCAAACAGGAATGAGAAGCCAACGAACTAGATGTAGCTTTAGCACCATTTACATCTTCAAGACATGTTGCTGAGTGCAAAAAGAAACAGAAGTTTATAGCACTATGCTATTTATGTAAATGAACACATACAACATCACATATTTCACAGACTCAAGCACATGTGAGGCTCGATATCAACCACAAGGAGGGTGCCTGGGGGAGGGGAACAGGCTTGGGGATTGGAAGGAAGGAGCAACGAGTTGGAGGCCGGCCAAGGCCAGGGATGAAGCGTGCTGTACAGCAGGCAGTGTGGTCAGCACAACTTGGCTTCTAATTCAGGTAAAGAAAAGAAAAATAAAGAGCACAGGACCCCCAAGTGCCAGGTTCTGAATGGTTCTGGGTGCTCATGGAGATACAGATTCCCAGGCCCCTCCCCAGAGAATTTTAATCATATTTCTCAAGGGGGAGGCCAGGACTTGGCATTTTGACAGCTCCCAGGAGTCTCATGTACGATCAAGTTCAAGAAAGAAAAGAGGTGTCCCCCAGGGGCTGGGGGTGTAAAGGCTGCTTTGCGCTTTGATAGGAAGCCCCCTGACTAACTTATCAATCTCCCTGGGGTTCCAGAAGGTTCTGTGGATCCTGTTCTTGGGGAACTTCACCGAAGAAGTAGAAACACGTCTGGTTTGAGAGAACAACCCTCTGCACTGGGCCACCTTGACCTAGCCCCCCCGGCAAGCTCGCAGACCCGCCCTGACTCGCTGTGCACGCTAGCTTCCCAGCTCCTCCTAGGAGAAAGATGGTGCTCGTCAGCTACGGCCTAGGACTCAGTCCACAGCCAAAGGTAAGTGATCAGTTCAAATGTAAGGAGTTCTGAGGGCAGCCCCACCACAAGGCTGCTCTGTAGTCTGCGTCTGACTAGGGATGGGGGCGCTAGGCCTGGGGGTGGTGCAGGGCTGGGGGCTGCGAAGGGGAGCAGGGTTCAAGCCAGCCTTGCTGGAGATGGCTGCTGTGCCTGCTCATAGCCGTCTGTACCCCCAGCCCATCGCCAGCCCTCTCTGTGCCTGGGGAGGGGCTTGGAACCTCACAGAATATTTCGAGGCTCTGGTGAATGGTCGCGCAGGTCTTAGTTGTCCCCTGTCCACATGGCCATATTCCATGAAGGACATGAAAAGGCTCCAGGTCCTGCTAACCTGTGGCCTCTCTCAGCTCTGCTTCTCTGTGCTTGTCCTCAGCCCACTCCACAGGTTGGGGCTCTGCCCCTCTCCTGAGTAGAGGAGGGCCCAGAGGTGCAGACACTGGCAGTGCTGGACAGCAACCCCCTCGACCTCCTTAGTCAAGGGTAGGTGACAGGGCGGATGGCAGGGCCCTGGCCTTCCCTGAGTGACAGGCACGACCGTTTACACCCTGGTCCCACACCAGGAACTGGAGGCTGGAGATGTGAAAACTCTTGACTTAGGTGACAGTGATGAAGTCAGGACCCAAGGGGGCCTGTGGGGCCCCCAGCCATAGCTCTTTGACCTCGGCATTCAGTGCCTCCCTCACTGCTGGCTCCTGATGGGGTGATCTGGCCCCCCTGCAGCTGACCAGGAACTGGATCTCTGGTCTCTGTTTCCCACTGGCAAGCTTTTGGCAAGTCTTTGGAGATGAGGAGAAGCAGGCAAGCCGCGGCCGGGAGAAACACCTTTACTCTTACTGTGTTTGTACCAAAGCAGAGCAAGAAATTAACCTGTTTTTTTTCAGGCTCTGGGCTGCCACTGGCCTCTGGGCAGCAGAGACCACTGTGGTGTGGGCCACCAGCCAGGGGGAGGGGGTCAGGCTGCCTGCCCACCCTTCTGCAAATGCTCCACCTCTCTGTGCCTAAGCACCCCCGCCGTTAACTGGGGTCACCACTGCACAGCTCCTGAGAGCTTGCAGCCCTCATTGTAAGGGCTCAGTGTTGGCTAGAGGGGCTCTGGGCTCTAAGCAGGGATCCACCCCTCTCCTCCCACGTCCTCTCCGGGAGGAGGAACGAGAAGCAGGGAGCCGCTGGGGATGCCAGAGGGCTGGACTCCTCCCCCTCTCACCTGGCACTGGGCCTCAGTTTCCCCATCTGTAACCTAAACTGATGAGGCCATGCTGGCAGACTATATTCTGGCAGAGTACATGCTGGCAGATTATAAACTGATGAGGAGGGATAATGGTCCTCAAAGATGACCGTGTCCTAATCCGCAGAACCTGTGAACACGTGACCTTACTTGGTAAGGAGATTTTGCTGGTGACATGAGATCGAGTGTCTGGAGATGGGAGATGGTCCTGGGTGGGCCTAGAGGAACCCCAAGTAAGAGGGGGGCAGGAGGGCAAGAGTCAGAGAAGGAGCCGTGATGAGCAGGGCACAGAGGGATGTGTCAAGGGCGCAGCAGCCTCCAGAGCTGGAAGAGGCACAGACACGGATTCTCCCCCGGAAGGAACAGGGCCCCGCACACCTTGATTTTAGCCCAGGGAGACTCAATCTGAACTTCTGCTCTCCCCAAACCAGGAGGGAATAAATTTGTGTCACCAAAGTCACTACATGGGCACAACTCCGTAGCACACAGAAACGAACACAAGTCCCAGGCTAAGAAGAAGCTTCTCCGTGCCCACCTGTCAGGCTCTGGGTTCTCCCAGACCACGCTCTCAACCTGTGTCCTTCACTGTGTGACAGCCAAGGGACCCCAGCCACGTCCCCACCCTGGGCCTGCCACGCGTCACGGCCAGCGTGGCTTCCCCTGTCAGAGCCGGGGCCCCTGGCTGGGCTCACCCACAGGCAGGTCACGTGCATTAACCCCCCCTTAAAACGTTACTCGAAACAGATCCAGCGTGAGCCTGGCCTAGGTTCTGGCTCACTGAATCTCCGCAAGAAGCCCGGATGGAGAATCTGTCTCTCTCAGCTACCTGCTGTCTGTCTGTCCTTGCCACATCTGACCACGCTGGTCCTCAGCCCTGCTGCCTGTGCGCTGGGGCCCAAGCACAGTAGGTGGAAGGGGAGAGAATATTTCCAGGGAGAAGAGCTATTCGCTCCATCCCTCATCTTCCCCCAAATGAGAAAATGTGCCAGAGTCCCTTCCTCCTGTCCCCTACGAAAGACAGAGGTGGCCCTGGAGCCTCTCTGCTCTGCGGCTGCTGGCAGAAATGTCACCAAGAGCACTTTGTTCTTTTTTTTTTTTTGCCTTCTACCAGGAGGTGTTTGGGGGTGGGAGCTGGAAGGCCTTTTCATTTTCCCTCCTAGTAGCCTGACATTTGGGGATACTGGCATAAGCAGAGGGAAGAGACTTGGAGGAGCAGTGAGGACTTTGGGGCGGCAGGGAGGGGACACCTGCTTAAACAACCCCTCTGTTCTTTTGTCCTAGTAAGATTAAGGCTGCTATCTCTGGGGTAAGCTGTGTGGGGCGGTGAAGAAGGTGGGGATGAGCCTGGCTGTGCCTGCCTGGGGAGGTGCGGGTGCTGGCCAAGTCCCCACAGAGCAGGGGAAAGGCAGAGGCCTGGTTCAGAGCCTCTCTGCAGCACAGTCACTTTATACTCGGATTTTGTTAATCACATAGTGTCTGCTAGATTTAAAAAGATGGCCAACCACGGCTGAGTGCCCACAACTAGACTTGCTAGCCTCCCCCTTTCATGCTAATCTGCAGTGATTCTCTCAGCCACCAGTTTCCACCAGAGGCTCCATTTTTGGCTTTAATGAATCAACCAAGAGTGTACCCCCAAACCCTATATCTTTGGCCACTGGAAATGTTGACTCTCATTCATGAATTTAGAGAGGTGAGAAAGGACAGCCTTTGGGGGTCCCGGGGTGAATTCCTTAGTTCTGGTGTGAGTCTCCTGGCTTGCAGGCACCTGCTGTTCTGCTGTTCCCAGGGGCATCTCCCTCACCTCTTGCCAGAGCCCACCTTCTTCTGGGGCAGGGAATTCCATGTGGCAGCCCCTACCAGGCTCCAGGAGTCCCCGGAAGGTGCTCCACCCTTGGGACAGCGCTTGAGGCGGTCTTGTTTCCAGTGCACGCTCCGTCTCCCTTGGGTTTGGAGAGTGTCCTGAGACAGACAACTTTCCACTGGAATGGGCTGGTTTACTAATGACTGATGACAGCAGTCCCCAGCGACCACCCTCGCCTGCTCCTCAACACACCTTCCCTCTCTCCCCACTCAGCGGGTGCCCCTGCAGAGCGCCCTGAGGACACAACCTGAGAAGGCCATCAGGAAAGTTGGCAGGCCCTGGCCATGTGTCCCTCCCCCTAGCCCCAGCATGGGATGGGGCTCCAGCAGGGCCACACTTTTTGGGGGGACTCCTGGGATGAGGCTCCCTGTAGTGAGTTACAGCAGTTTCAAGGTCTCAGTGTTTGTCTCACCCACTTGCACAGAACATGAAGTGCGTAAGAAAAATGCCTGCCCCCTGGACAGCTCAACTAATAGGCCTCATGGTGGGGGCTTGTGTTAACCAGGAAGGTTAGTTCAGTATCTCAGTCCCTCCCACCCCCACCTACCGCCTTCCCAGGAGATTTCTAAAGACCTCTTCTTCCTATCCAAGCCCTATTCCAGGCTCTGCCCCTCAACCTCCGCAGCCCCCCTGGGGGCTCCGATCTTCTCAAGGGACAGCCGGGTCTTAATCAGACTTGTCCCTGGACTGCCAGCTGGCCTCCGGCCCACCCTGCACCCACCCTAACCGTCTCCTCACGGCTGCCTCAATAACTCACACGAGTTAAATAATGTTGAGCACTTGGCATGGTCAGCTGCGCATATGGCGGCCCACCCATCTTTTTCCTGCCCATGAATGAATGAGTGAATGAATGAACTTTTCCCTTTTCCTTCCTCACCCGAAATCTCCAATCCAGCCAGGCCGAGCTCCTCCCGCTATGGGCGCTCCCCAGAGCGCCCCTGGGGCTCAGGGCAGCCACTCACCTTCCCAGCCAGCTACTGGGGCCTCCCGTGAGCAGAGCTGCCTGGACTCCTGCGCCGGGCGCACAGGGGCACTCGGGACAGCTGGCTGAGTTAATGAATGACTCCACAGAGCCCTCCGAGGGGCTGCTCCCTTCTGCGCCGCGGATAGAGTGAATGAGCGAGGGACAGACGCCCCCTCCCACCGCCCCAGAGCATCCCCTCCTCGGCGGATGCGGTGACGCGGCGCGGGCGAGGAGGCTCCGCCGCAGCCGGGGTGCGCCCAGAGGCGTGGAACGCCCGGCCCGGCGCGCGGGGACCCCTCGGGGAGACCCGAGGCTGCACGGGCACCGCGACCGTGGGGAGCGCGCTTCGTGCCGCCGCCCGCAGCTGCTCCCGCGTCCCCCGTGGCCCCAGCCTCCCCTCCGGCGGGCGCCGGGCCCCGGCCACGTGCAGCGCCCCCGGAGCCCGAGCTGGCAGGCGCGGGGGCCGCTCCGCCGCGCCCGGCGAGGCTGCAGCTCGCGAAGTTCCCACCTCAAGTTCCCGGCGCGGCGTCCCCGGAGTTGGCCGGGCGGGCGGTGTCCCCCGCTGCGGGTCCGGCGAGGGCGCGTCCAGGGGTCGGAGCCGCCAGGGGCGCGCGCGCCGCCTCCCCGAGCCGCCCGCAAACTTCGGCCCCCCGGCCCGGCTCGGCTCCCGCCCACGGACCCAGGGCCGCCCCGCCGCTGCCTCCCGGTCCCGCCGGGCTCCGAGTGCGCCGGGAGCGCTGCGCGGCGGCCGCGAGGGAGGGAGGCGGCCGGGGGGAGGCGGGACGCGGGGAGGGGACTGCGCGCGGGGCGGGGAGAGGGGCGGGCGGCGGGGAGCGCGGCGCCAGGCTCGCCCGCAGCCCCGCAGTGGCCGCGCGGGGGGCACCCAGCGCCCGGGCGCCCCAGCCGCGCGCCGGGTCCTCGGCCTGGGACTGGCCGTGCCAGGCGCCCCCGCCACCCTCCTGCGCTCCGCCCGGCGCGCCAGCCCTGCGGCTCCGGCGCTCGGCTGCCCTGGGGCTGCACGCGCCCCGCGGCGCACCCACCTCGGGAGTCGCGCGCTCTGGGGGTGCTGCGCCCGGCGGGTCGGGTGCCCGCGGGCCCGGCCCCACCCTGGCCTCCGCGCCCAGGAACGCCCTCGCGCTGCGCTGCCCCCAGCCGCGCGCCCCGCGGGCCCCAACATCCTGGGGGGCGCACGTGCGCCTTCTCCCTGGAGGTCCCAGTGCGCCGCTGCCCTCGAGCCCCTCTGGCGACTGTTGCCTGAACTTTCCTGGGGACGGCGCTTGCCACGCCAGGTGCTTTCCTTGCAGGGCCGCGTGCAGTAGGGCCCCGGCTTCTGTGAGGCCAACCACCCGCACCTCTGGCCTAACACTGGGGCCCTGGGGAAGGGTCCTGCAGTCCGGGTCCCCACCAGGTGGGCAGGAGCTCGCCTTACCTGGCAGGCGGTTGGAGCAGTGCGTTGGCTGGGGCTTGCGTCGGAGGGTTCTGCCAAGAGGCGCCACCGCAGAGGCGGCCTCTTGGGGTCGCTTTGCCGACATCTTCCTCACTTTTCCTTCCAGCCCCGGGTTCTCCAGCATCAGAGCCCAAGGACAGGCCGCTCAGAAACCCTGGTGTGGGTCCTGCCTATGACAAGGGCGGGCGGCAGGCTCCCGAGGTGTGAGTACCTGCTCTTTCTGGGGCTTTGGGAGAAGAAACAGGGTTAGGGTGCTCAGACTTTGCCTCCTTGGTGCCATGGAGGCGGCCGGAACAGCGCAGCTCCAAGGACTCCCCTTCTGCTGGGCGAGAGGCAGAACCAGGAGGGCCGCTAACCAGCAGGTTCTGGGCGAAGGGCACAGAAGCCAGAGCAAGGCCCGGGCACAGCGTGAGGGGAGAGAGACTATCAGGTGACCTCTGAGGAGGTGGCATTTACACCGAATCCTGGACACCGGGAAGTGGCCCATCTTGGGAAGAGTTTTCCAGGGTGGCACAGCAGAGGCAACAGCCCTGAGCAGGAGAGACAGCAGCGACCCTGGAGAGGGGTGTTGGGGACAGTGTGTGGCTTTGCCGTGGCCAGGTGGTCCCCAAGTACGCTGAGAACCCCTCTCTACATGGTGGCTTGGTCCCTGCTGCCGTCGCTCATCTGACCGTTGGTTTGGTGTCCTTCTTCCTCACTGCTGTCTGTTCCCCCCCCTGGACACTCTCATCAGGACCGGGAGGGTGTGTTATTCCACCACCCCCTCCTCCCCACCCCCCTTGGGCACAGGCAGACAAGGCTCCTGAAAGCATGCTGGAGGGACACCGAGGACAGTCCTGTGTCATCTCAGAGAGACACATGACTCTCTGCAGGCCACAGGATGAGGCTATAGAGCAGGAGGTCTCAAACTTTATTGTGCTTCTGAATCCTCCGGAGGGCCTGTCAGACCCCAAGTGGCCTCCCTGCCACCCCGTTTCTGATTCTGTGGGGCTGGGAGGGGCCCTTCCGATAAGTTCCCTGGTGACGCCGATGCTGCTGGCTGGAGGACCACACCTTGAGAACTTCCGACGTGGAAGACTTGAAATGCCACCTGCTGGGTCTGACTTCAGCCCACCTGAGTTAGCAGGTGGCTTGAGTAGGCCAGGGATCAGGCCTTGCTTCCCCTTGTGTAGGCCCAGCTAGCCCTTGTGAGCCACTCTCGAGAAGGGCTGGCCAGAGGCCCGGGCCTATTGGAGCACTGTGGACCTGAGTCATATATTGAGTGACCTCTGGAAGAAGACCTCCGAACAGGATGGAGACCACCAGTAAGAACACTCCTTCCCAACCCCTTCCAGCCCATATCCACAGGCTCAGGCACTTGCTGTGCCCAGGAGTTAAATTACTGTCTGATCTTATCCCTGACTTGTACTAAACCATGTCCAATAAAATTCTCTTAAATCCTTTTAAGGAATTCCCTCTTTGCAGTTCCTCCCTCCCTTTAGGGCCTCCCAGATCTTCAGTTCTTCTCTTCATATCTCCATTTCCTTCCCGAGGAGCATCCTTCCCCAAGCTGTTGTGGACAAGTGGATGCTGATGATGCTGGGAAAGTTTTCTGGAAAGATGAGGCTGATCGATGCTCTCGGCACCTGCTAGGTGCAGGCGGGTTGCTGGGTATTAGCACGCGGGAGGTGCCAGTGGGTGGGTTTGGCTCACAGACCTGTTTTATTGGGCCCTGGTGGGTTAATATATATATATATATATATTTAAAATTTTGTTAGATGCAAACCTTTAAAAAACATGGAGCTTTGCATATATTTTTTTTCTCATGCTACGTTAGGTGACCTGGCTGGCATCCCTTGTGCCCATGGTGTGTGAGTGTTGGCCCCTCAATCTGCATCCCATCAACAAAGGTACCCCCAGGTGCTGGGGGCTTGAGCTGCTGACCTGTCAGTTATCTGGAATCACCCAGCAATGGCAAAGCTGGATCTCAGGCCAGGCCTGTCAGACTGACCAGCTCCAGTTTGTCCCAGAAAAACAAGCTGCTATTAGTATTGGGGGCGGAGGAGGATGTGGCGTCGCCGGCCCCGAGGAAACACCTTAAAAGGGAGTTACTGTCAGCGGTTTAAGGATTTGCTTTCCTTCCCATTCATAACCTGCTGTCAGTAAGTCATAAAGTTCTGGATTGTTTTTCCATGGCATGAAGGGTTGTCCAGAGCTGTCCAAACTTTTTCATCCATCCTTCCTCTGGAGATGAAAAGGCTGAGATTTGCAAGTTGGTTCGAGTTAGGAGGGGCTCAGGGGAGAGAGCAGTGGGGTAGAATTTTCCCTCGCTCTCCTGGCAGGGATCTAAGAGGATGTCTTCCAGCGAAGACTTGTAGAAAAAAGCGCTGCTGGGCCAGAGGGGTGGGGGGGGGGATGGGGCATTCGCCTGCTGCCTCTCTGGAGGTCACCTTCTCCCAAAAGCTTCTGTCCGAAGATGCCCCTGCCTAGAATGATCTTCCACAGGTTTCCACACAACCAGTTCCTCCAAGTCTCAGACAATTATCACTTGGGTCCAGCTGGGATCAGGGTGCAGAGGGTAAGGTTGAAACATGCAAGTGCATGGCTTTATTTAGGTCTATATTTAAAACGTTGATGTTTTGTTCATCATGGATTTGCTTGGCACTACTTTTGATTTAAGAATATTGTAGCAAACTATTTATCTTGATTAGTGAGCTTTTTGGTGATTCCTTAAAATTTGCACCTGAGGCCTGCTCCCCACCTGGCTTCACCTTTGTTCTGGCTCTGCTCCTGGGTTCTCTGGACTGGGAGTCAGGAGACCTCATTCTGGTCTAACCTGTGCCTTGAGAATAGTGATTGGGCACAAGTCAGTGGCACCATGTCTCCTGAGACGGGGCTATATCTGACTTGTTCTGGAAAGATCCAGGACTACCACTAGAGCTCTGAGAGATTGCATGTTGTGTCCATTTCCTGGAGACTTGGGGTCTGCTTTAGGCCTTACCAACTCTGGCCTTTATAGGGTGTTACTGTCTTTTTCCGGGCACCCCTGCGAGCGATTACTCTGTGCCGACGCCACAACCTCATGGCTGCTGTGTGCAATGAGCATCGACCTCCTTGCCTGTTTTCCTGTCTGGTGAGGTGGGAAGTCTTGGCGGTGTGGTTGTGTACCCTGCTCTTTGATGTATTGTTTTTTTTCTTTGGTTCTATCCATTGGATCATGGGAACCTTCATCATGAACCTTCAGTACAGCCAGCACTCTGATACAAAAGACACATTTCCAGTCCTAGAAGAGAGTCTAGTGAGGGCGCAGGCACAAAAGCAATCCCATGTGCTGGGAGAAACCTGATGTCTTCGAGCAATTCCACCTAAGCCCCTGATCTCTCCTGAGAGACCCTGCACTGTTGGGGCCATCTCAAATGTCATGAGCCTAGAGGGTTAGGATCACCTCAGGAGGGTGCTGATTATGACATTTGGGATCACACTTGCTTGCAATTCCTTCTAACTCCCCAGCTCCACCTCCGTCTGTCCCTCCTCCTCGGGATTGTGGTTTTTCTATTTTCCTCACACAATTTCAAAAGCCCACCTCTTTCTTTCAGTTTTTCTCTGCTGCTCTAGCCCTCAGGAGATGCTTTCCCTTATTCCTCTGCAAAGTTTTTATCAACTAATATGTCCTCTGCCTGGAGCTTAATTAAGATCTGTCCGGAGTTCCTTGTCGCTTTAGCCCAGCTAGGATGTTCTGGTTCTTGCAGGGAGAGGGCACTTGTTTAGCAGTTAGTAACAGGCTCTATCCCTTAACTTCAGAGGCAGTAAACAGACCTGTCTTGCTAGAACTTCCATGCTTTAAAAATAATTAATCACATGCCAATATTTGAACATCAGAAGATTTCATGTAAAAAGCTGGGTTTCTGTTTTCCCTTGAAAACTTAGAAGATCTGCCAACCTTGAACTCTACAATCCTCTCTGGCAAATATTGGCTAGAGCTGGTAGCTCCTTTTTCCTTTGCATGGGGGTCTGGATTCTCCAATTTGCTACAGTCGCCACCATTCCTTAGTGTCCAACACTGACCTCACTTAACTTGTCTGCTTTACCTGCCTGGCTCCTGTAGGCATTTAAGATTTTAGCCCCTACTTTTAATGGTTTCCTTTCTTAAGAGGAAAAACAGCTCATCAGAGAGCTATGCACTGGCAGATGCTTTGCAAGGCTCAAAGGGAGGCTGGGCGTGGAATAGGGTGTGATTGCTGAAGATAGTTGGGTAAATGGGGAGGGGAGAACCAGGAGGGTGCCTGCTGTGAATCTAGGCCACACGTTCTTAGTATCAACACACTCAGGCCTTTGAACTTGGCTGGTGCTATGTTGCTTTACTTATACATCTAGAGATATAGTTAATGCGAATATGAAACAATGTAATGATAGAAATTGAAATTAACTTATTGAGAGCATTTATAGTATGTGCCAGATACCGGTGTCAGAGTTTTACATTTAATTCTCACCCTGGCTGTCTGAACTAGTCTCTGTTTTGGAGATGAGAGACCAGAGACACAGGTAAGCAACTTGCTCCCGGGGCCACAGCAAGAAAGCAAGAAGCTGTGATTGTAATACCACAAGTGGCCCTGGAAGCCGGATTCCGTCAGGATTGGAGGTGCCAGGAGAGATGGTTTTTGTTACTCTTGTCTCATTTCCTGGGATTGCAGCGTGTCTCCTCTTGCGAGGAGTCTGTCATGGTTGAGCCTCTCTTTCCTCAGCCCGGGGTTGAAATTAGCCAGCCCCATAGCTCTCACTGCAGGCTGTTTGATTTGGAGACACACCGGCTGGTCAGGTAGGGGTGGGGCAAGAGACCCAGGTACCCTCTCCTTCCACACAGCCCTGGATCCCAGAAACACAGGGCATGAGCTCACTCCCCCAGTGTCCCCAAGTCTGAGGTCAGCACCCCACTGCAGTGCTCTCAGCACCCGGCTTGCTGCAGTGGAAGATTTTAGTCCCCTTGTCGTTACTTTGCATCGCTTCTGGGCTGTGTTCCCTCTTATTTCATTTTCATCTGAAATCCTGAGCTCACCCTCCTCAGCAGCTGACGTGACCATTTATTTCCAAGGCTGCAGTCAGTCGGAGGGCTGCCGACAGCGACGCAGAGTGCTCTGGGTTCTTGCCACCTTGTTTTGTCCCTGCAGACAGGCATAGGAGATGGGAGAACATCTTCATTTTGCAGCAGCAAAGCTTTCAAAGGCTTCTGGACTCAGCAATCATCCCCTCTGGGCTGAGACACTTTCTTTGACCCCAGAGGGCACTGCCTTGGTGGACTCTGTCCCTCAGTCTTTTGTCCCTTTGGATGCAAAACCTTGAAAGCGCATGTTCCGTGCTTTGCACGTGTTTGGCTAAGGCCCCTGGATCAGCCTCTCGAGGTTGTGTGCTCACAGCTCTCCATACCCGGAGAGGGCCAGAGGCTCACGGGGATGCACAGCGAATGAGTGGCAGAGCAAGACTGAAGGTTCCCAAACCTTTTACTAGTTTGCCTCTTTCGGAGCACAGAAGGCTAAGCCTCAAGGGCGCCCGTCCTGTGCACCAACCACCTGGAAAACCGAGGTCTCAGCTCGGCTGTTCTGGCTCAGGGAGCTGGCCAGAGGCCCATCTGAGCACCCTCTCCCCCACCCCCGAAATGATCTCCTGTCAGGTTGAATTTACATTTTTATTATCTCTCCTTCCAGAATGTGAGCTCCGCAGGGGCAGGCACCAGTCTGCTGTCTGTCCCGTTTGCGGCTCTTTCTCAAGCTTCCAGCACACGCCTGGTGCCCAGGGAATGAAGGGAGAAACTGGCCGGGTGGCTTGCAGGGACTTCAAGGGACCCTTAAACAGGAGAAGGTTTTCAGTAAGTAATGAAAATGCAAACGTCTGCGGAATCACTTTCGTTTGCTTTAGATAAGATTTTATTTGTGGAAACAAAGTCCACTCCTAAAAATGGCTTCAAAGCCATCCATCTACCTCAATTTTGTGGGTACATTTCACATCAGTTGCTGAGCTCTGGGTTCACGCCACACCTCACACAAAGGGCTGTGCTTGCGATATGGGAGAATTCATGGGTTCATGTGGCTGGAAATTCTAGGGCTTGGTGCCTCACTCTAAAGCGCAGGTTCTTTAAAAACAACATCAAAGAATTACGGCATAATGACATTTACATGCAGTGAAGTGTACAGATCTTAAGTGTGTGGTTTGATGGGTTTTGACAAATGCATGCACCTGTATAACTCACCTACCTGTCAAGGTCTACAACTTTCCATTAGCCAGCAGCTCCCTAGTGTTCCCCTCTACCAAGCCCCCTTCCAGAAACATCCGTGTGCCCCAATAAAGACTGGCTTTGTGTCTGTTGGAACTTCATAGGAACGGAATTAACAGGGCATGCGTTCTGTGTTGCTCACATGAAGTTGCACGGCCAGCCTCCACGTTGTTGCAAGGATCACGTCGTCCATCCTTCTCTGTTGCTGAATTGTGTACAATTGTATGGACGCCCCACATTTTGTCCCTTCATTCAGTGTTGGTGGACATTTGGATTGATCCCAGTTATGAATAAGGCTGCTGTGAACATTCTTGTACACGTCTCTTTTGTGGACATGTGTGTTCATCTGTTAGTAAATTCTAGGCGCTAACTTGGTGAAACAGTCCACATTGTCGGTGCAATGATGTGCTGCCTCCCTGTGCTGGAACCTTCTGTCTGCAGGGGTCATGGACACTGCTTGTGAACTCTGGGCGGGCACAGACCAGCCTGTGTTTAGTGGCTGGTCCAGACCCAGCATCAGCAATGGGTGGAGGGAAGAACCATTCGGGATTCAAAGATAATTCTTTGGAGACAATTCTACTGGGTGTCCTGTGTTTCTACACAGCTCGCAAGCAGAGACAAAAACTTTCAGACTATATTTTAGAGGATGGTCAAGTAGTAAATAGCCTTAGCAAATAGTGTTTCCTTCCAAAGCAAAGGGCAGGCATGTTTACTGTCCATTATAAAAGATTTGATCTTCTGAATATTATTCAGACTTAGAAAGGAAGGAAATTCTGCCACATGTGATGACATAGACAAACCCCGAGGACCTCATGCTAAGCGAAATAAACCAGACACAAGAGGACAAATACCATTTGATTCCACATACGGGAGGTGGCCGGGGTTAAATGCAGAGACAGAAAGCAGAATGGAGGAGGCCAGCGCTGGGGGCCGGGGAGATAGGAATGGCTGCTGTAGAGAGGTGTAGAGTTTCCATTTTATAAGATGGAAAAGTTGTTACCCAATAATGTGAGCATACTTATAGCTACAGGACTGTCCACTTGGAGAGGTTTCAGATGGCCGCTTTTGTGACACATTTTTTTACCATCCGCATAAGATTTTACCATCCACAAGCCCAAGGTTCCTCCCCAGCAATGCAGCTCCTTGGCCATCTTTGCACCGCCCTGTGGGGCTGGGGCTTGGGGAGCTGGTGGAAAAACCCACCAATGTTGTTACTCTGACCACTGCTATCATGTGAGTAATAACCTGTCCTTAGTCTCTGACCTGGGAGACTCGTGTCTTCTGCCGCATCTATGAAGCTCGGGCAGCGTCAGCCTCCGTTCCCGATAGCCGTGACCACTGTGTCTGCCTCTGGGAATGCTGTGCTTTCTTGCTCACAGCCTTATCCCCACGTCTCCCACAGGTACAGTGGCACACGGGAAAATGCTCAATCTATACTGGCAGGGTGGAAGACAGGGTGGCTGAATGAATGCTGACTGAAGCCTTGACACCTCAAGCTCCTGGGCAGCCTGCTGGCTTTCATCTTCCTCCCACCCATCCTTGTGCTCCTCCTTTGCAAAGGCACGGGAGCACTTTCAGGGGGGCTGTTCAGGAGGTTGAGTATCACCCTCTCTACGGAAGAGGAACTAGAGGTTCACAGAGGTGAGGGTCCTGTAACCTTCGCCCTGGGCTTGGCTGTTGACTGTGTAGTCTCAGATGGGTCCTGGTGCTGGAATCCCACCCCTTCTGTTGCCAGACTTCTGGATGCAAAGAGAGTGGGGCAGGTGGAACTTAGAAGCTTCCTGGGAGGAAGAAGCTGCTTAGTTAGCACTCATGGAGTTTGAGGGGGGGTGCACCCTGCTGGGTAGTTCTGGAAGACCCTTTGCAGCTGCCGTAGGAGGCCCTTGTTTGTCTCTGGCAGCTCAGTCAGTTTCATAATTGGCAGGGGTGGGGGGTGGGGGATGCTACAGAGGGATTTGGTTTTAGGACATTTGATGCTGCCTCAAACCCTAGTCTTGGTTCCCCCAAGTCTGATCCCCTTAATCTTCTAGTATCTTCTAGCTACTCCCAGAATGGAGTCTGACAGTTTCTCTTTCCACACCATTGCTATGTCTTGCACTTCAAGCTTGTTCCCCTTGGGTTCTCCCATTTATTTTCAAGAGCATACTTTTGAAATCGGGGGCAAAAGGAATCTTATTGGTTTCTTCTTTCATTCTGCTGAAACAGTTCTGTTTTTCTTGCACACAAAGCAGGTCCCTCTGACTTACAAGGGTAGAGTGTTGCATGGGAGAGACGGGCAGAGATGGCAACAAAAGCATAAGGACTCATACTCCATTGACTCGTGGCCTTGACGACTTGAAAGCTCTGCCTCCCTCGCAGTGGTGAGGCTGTAGCTCTTGCATTTCCTTTCTCCTTTTGTGGCATACAATGAGAAATCTTTGAGGAAATGAGAAAAGTCAGCCATCGGTGGCAATAATATCCGTCCTACTGGTGGGAGGTCATCAATGGAGTCGCTGAACATGGCAACTTTAAGCAAACTCTTTGAGCACCGTCTGTGAGCCAAGTCTTCTGTTGGATCTTGGGGACTTGGCTTTGACAGTGACAGTTAAGGTCTTCATGCAGATTACTTGTTACTGTGTAAGGAGGCAACAAACAGGGGGCATGTACGTACGTAACATGGGTATTGATCAGCGAAGGCAGGAAAATTGAGGTGGGTGAGGATTTAAGAGCAGTGGGCAGTTGCTGAGGCTGGTGTGGGCCAGGGATACGCAGGTCTCAACTCACGCCAGTCACTTCACGCCGTGTGCTCTTTGTGTTCTTTTTCTTCTCAAAAGGGATTTGCTGTGGGAATCATCGCCCCCATCCTAATTTCCTTGGCTCCTGGCCCACCTGCTTTCCCTAAATCCAGCCCATCACCTGGGTCCATCAGGTCTCTTGTGCCCTGGGATGCCTCTTCTGTATCAGCTCCAGGCGTTCTTGCTGTTGCTCCAACACGCCAGACATCTGGAAAGTTCCTCCTCAAGGTAGCTGCATGAATTGACCATTCATTGTCTTCAGGTCTCTGCTCAAATGTCACCTTCACGGTCAAGTATTTCCTGATCACCCTATTTAAAATGGCGACAGCCCCAGCTCCATTCTTACGCTTCTCCATCCTCCATGTTGTTTCCCCTTTCTCCTTAGCTTTTATCATCCTTTAACATACTGGATATCTTGATTGCTTTTACTGCATTTAGGTCAGAAAGACTGAGAGGAGGGAGCAATTACTGGAACCCGGAGGGTAACATCATGGAGATGGAGAGACCTGTCCTCAGAGAGCGGGGGGGGGGGGTCGTCCAGGCAGATACACCCACACTCCCTGCCCCCTCTGATCTTGTGGCAGATCCCATTGGCCAGGCCCGTTCAGAAGGTGGGAGCAGTTAAGTCCACCTTCAAGGGCACAGAGAACCGTGGAGAGTCATTTGGAGGGGACAGGACCTTCCAACTCTTGTTTGGAGCCTTAGGTTTGTTTGTTTGTTTTAAAGATTTATTTACTTATGCATACAAGAACTGGGTGTAGGCCAGAAGTGTGGAGGGTGAGAGGATCCACCAGAGACAGTGGGGAACAGAACAGATCTACCGAAATACACTGCAGAGGGGAGCAGCAGGAGAGACAGGAGAGGTCTGCTGCGCCATGTGGGTCAGCAACCTGGCCGGGGATCAAACTCGTGCTGCAGTGGCTGCCAATAGCTTCGTAGTGCTGAGCCACCAGGGAGGCCCGCCATACAATTTTTTTGAAAGAGTTTGGGGGCCATCACAGTGGGTAAGGAGCGACCCAGTAGACTGGACTTTGATCGGGTCACCAGCACTCCCACGAGTGTGTGAGTGGTGGCAGGAGGCGGCGAGTCACAGGACCTGCACTTGGATGTCAGTGTCCTGCTTCCCAGGGCCTGCTGTTGCCCAGTCACCATGCCCTGGAGCCCGTCCCATCTGGGCAATGCGCGTGAAAGTCCCTGTTCTGCATCCCCGTCTGGCTGGTTGTAAAGACTCGGTGAGGCTCGGGATGTGGAAGTGCTTTGCAAGCAGGAGAGTCTTGGATAAACTTGGCTGCTTTTAGCTCAGTTTTACTTGTTGACTCAAATTCTAAGTCTGGATGCAACATGGGTTCCTGGTCACTGCGAGAACCTGGCAATGAGAGACGTTTTCAGCCCAACCAATGCACTTGAATTGGCTTCTGATAGAAATAGCCACAAAATCCTGAAGATCCCAGGTGTGGGTAGCAGCTCTGTGGCCATCAATATGCAAGACCCCATCATTTGCTGGGGCCTCTAAGCAAGGTCTTGAGTCCAGCGTAATAAATCCTTCAAGAGGCCATCAGTGCTCCTCCCTCCCCCCTCCCTTGCTCTAGCCAAAGGGAGCACCTCTCCCAGGGTGAGGGAGGATGGCAGGGTTGGCTGGATGTGTGGGGAAAACTGCAGGTACCCCTTTGTTTGGGGACTTATTTCTATTCTATACCAGTAGGCAACAGCCCTTGGCCAGAGCCTGTGGCCTCAGCTCCAGGGAGGGTAGAGAACATTGCCTGTGGTTGCCAAGGCAGTGAGCTGCAGAGGGCATATCTCTGTGGCAGTCTGGGCCCCTAGCCCAGCATGCAGTCGGCTGGTGGGCACGGTGTGCTAATTGCTGGGATTTGTCATTCATGTGCAGAGCACAGCGCATTGTACCAAGCTGAGCTCAGAGGCAGTTCTCAGCCAGTCACCAGGGCCTGCTGTCATTCTCCAGCTTTGACAAGGAGTCAAGAATCATGTTTATGATTGTGGGTGGAAAAGAGGCCCTCTTTTTGGCTGTTTTGAATCTAGTCTCCTTTCCAGGATAGTGGCCTGAACTCTACGCTGGACAAAGGAAACTTGAGTATTAGCTTCAGCCTGCCGCTTCTTACTCCATATCTTTGGACAAATTGCTTTATTTTCGGGACCTCAGCGTACCCATTAATAAAGTGAGGGACTTGTACTGTGATGGGTGAAGGTTTTTTCCAGTGAATACCCCGTGTTGCTCAACCTGGGCACTAGTGATATCTGGGCAGGCTAATTCTTAATTAGGGACCCGTCCTATACATTTAGCAGCCCCCCTGTCCCCCACTCCCCAGAAGCCAGTAGCACCTCCCTAGAAGTTGTAGCTAACAAAAATGACTCCAATTAAAAAAAAAAGATAAAAATCCCCTGGGGCATAAAAGCATACTGTGCCCAGTTGAGATCTACTGATTTTGGGTGTAGGTTGAAAATTTTGCAAGAAACAACCCCTGGGTTTTTCTTTGGAGGGTAAATTATTGTCATTAAATATATTTATCTACCTACCTTCCCATCTATCCACCACCCACTCTCCTACACATCCACTCATCCATCCATCCATCCATCCATCCATCCATCCATCCATCCATCCATCCATCCATTCACCCATCCACCCACCAATCCATCCAGATCATCCACTATGTACCAGACCCTGAATATATAAAATTGAACAAGACAGACCTGTCTCTGTGCATACTAAACCTACATTCTAGAAGGAGCTTGAGAAAAGGAGATGGTATTCATGAAAGTAAATACATGAATAAGGCATTTTCAAAAATCTCCTTTAAAAAGGTGATTATGACAGAGTACTTCTTAGTGGCTAATTTATTTTCCTATTTAACACTTTGCATGTTCATGCCTTAAGTATTAAGAACTAAGTAATGTATCCAGAGCATTTTAAGCATTAAGCAACATATCCAGAGATGTGATTGGAGAGATTCATTTTTTCCTGGCTGCAGAATAGCTGCTATGCAGGGAAAATCCCCCAAACCCAATACATTTGTTAAATGTATCGAGAATAAGCAATCTTATTAGAAGGCTGTCTCCCCCGCAAGGGTGAAAGGAAAGCTTCTGCCTATATTCCCTGCCTCCTCTAATCACTACCCCACTTTTGAGCTTCTCTTGATAGCAACGTGGTAAGTGCCTAGGATTCCAGTTCTTTCTGCCACCCCATTGTCGTATGAGTCTCCCCACCAATGGGCTCAAAAGAAACACCATCGTGACACCATAATCTGGCACTGGTATTTCTGGTTTCTAGGTGTTCTCAGAGGACTGAATTCGAAAACCTCTATTTAAAAAATATACAAACTGGATTATGATTTCCTACTTTAAATTCAAAACTACAGAGTTTCCACTAACTTCATTCAATTTCACTGTGTCTTCTTTCTGTGGTGCCAAAAACCTCATTTTCATCAACGGAAATCTAATTGCTCTTCTTCTTTTAATCCCATCACACACACAATAGTCTCAGAACAGCAACATCAACATTACTGTCGATGATATGATTCCTGAGAATAGCTTAAGATTTACTTGCAGTCTTTTGTGCTTAGAATAACTTGAGTGGAAAGTGCATTTTAAGTCACTTGGCACATTTTCTTTGTATGAGGTTGTCACCAGCTCCATACACAGGTTCTTTGTTACACGTTGTGTTCCTTTTTCAAGGACTGGCTTTTTAAAATGTCACTTTGTTTATAAATTTGTAAGATATGGTATATTTCCCATGGTGGAACAGCCCCTCCTTCTTCCTCCACCCCTAAATCCACATTCTAACTCCTGGGACCTGTGAACATGTTATTTTATTTGACAGAGGAGTTTTGCAGAAGGGATTAAGGATTTTGAAATGGGGAGATTATCTTTGATAGTCCAGGGTGTAATGTAATCAGAGAAGAGGGAAGCAGGCCTTTCAGGGGCAGAGAGAAAACATGACAAAGGAAGC
This sequence comes from Talpa occidentalis, assembly GCF_014898055.3. Lineage (NCBI taxonomy): Eukaryota > Metazoa > Chordata > Mammalia > Eulipotyphla > Talpidae > Talpa > Talpa occidentalis. The sequence continues at coordinate 100,108,648 of NW_023600993.1, forward strand.
AGAGGGACGGGAGGAGAGGAGACACTATACTCGAGCCTCAAGCCAACCACTGCAGGCAGCCTCTAGCAGGGGGCAAAATCTAGGAAAGAATCTCTTTTAGAGTTCTAGAACAAACAGCATTATACCTGGTCCTTAGGCCAGTGAGACCCATTTTGGACTTTTGATTTCCAGAACTGTAAGAGAATAAATCTGTATCACTATGAGCTTCTAAATCTGTATCACAGCTACCTCCGCCTGTCAATGGTAGGTTGTTAGAGCAGCCACTGGAAATGCATACTGTCCCTCAAACTAGGCTCAGCATTTATTCCTGCTACCTCCACCCCCTTTCAGCCTCCCCCTATAATCTTTAAAATACATTTATGTCTTATCCTTCCATCTTGTAAAAACATAATCAAATGCACTAAGTACTCACTCGACATTGTGAATAAGGTTCTTGGATGTCGAACAAAACCAGGACCTCAAGTAACATTTCCTTCAACATCTAGGATTTCTTTTTTTCCTCATCAATGTCAATAACCAAACCACATTGAACAGAATGATGCTATTTGAAGACTTGCTCTATCTGTATCATCTACTCTATAAATATATAACCAAATGCACATATATTTGTGTCATCTTCTTAGATTAACAGTGTTCTACGCATGCTCTTCTCTGCTTCTTTCCCTTAACTGTGTATTCTAGACATGGGTCTGTAGTTGGGTGTAGAGAGAGCACCCCTTTCTTTTTACAGCAGTAAAGCATTCGGTTGTATGGAAGTGCCTAGTTAATCTATCAGTCTCCGTTGATGGTTTGCTTCTAGTATAGCTCCTGCGAATAATGCTGTAGTGCATGGATCTTTCTGTATTTTTGCTACTGTACCTTTGGGGTAGATTCCTAGAAGTGGAATTGCTGCATCCAAGTGTAAACATGCATGTAATTTTTTTTTTAAAGATTTATTTATTTATACAAGAACCAGGGTACAGGCCAGATGCACGGGAGGGTGAGAGGATTCACCAGAGACAGAGCGGGGAACAGAACAGACAGACTGACAAAATACAATGCTGAGGGGAGCAGCGGGCTCAACAGGAGAGGTCTGCTGCACCATGTGGGACCCTCGCCAGCCGGCCGGGATCGAACCTGCACCGCAGAGGCTGAGGACAGCTTCACAGCATGGCGCTCAACTGCCTGCGCCACTAGGGGAGGCCCCACGCATGTAACTTTGAAGACATTTACCTGTGCCCTTCACAGATATCATAGCATTTTGGGTCACCACCTGCAATATAAGAGAAGCTGGTTTTTCCCAAAACTTGTCCAAGAAGTAGGTTTTCAAATCTTTGGAGTTCAGTCTGTCAGGGAAAGTTTTATCAGTGTAGTTTTCATTGGTACTTTTCTCATTCTGAGTAAGATCGAGTATCTTTTTGATTGGTTAATAGACATTTGCATATCTTTTTTTTTTTAAGATTTATTTATTTATACAAGATGCACAGGAGGTGTACAGGCCAGATGCACAGGAGAGTGAGAGGATAAACCAGAGACAGAGCGGGGAGTAGAACAGGCAGACTGATGAAATACACTGCTGAGGGGAGCAGCGGGCATGGCAGGAGAGGTCTGCTGTGCCATGTGAGACCCTCGCCGGTGGCCAGGATCAAACCCATGCTGCAGAGGCTGCGGGCAGCTCCACAGCATGGCGCTCAACCCGCTGCTCTGCCAGGGAGGCCCCATTTGCATTTCTTATGAATTGTTCAATGTTATGTTTATTAACTGAACTGAATGAAAGAATGGATGTAGTAGAATTTTTAGGGAGATGATGACCCCTTGAACCATTGACAAAAAGTCTCCTATTTCTTGCTTTCCCAGCCACTGCCCACCATTTCCTCTGATGCCCAGCACCACGCTGGGCACCTTGCTGGTGCTTGTGAACATTAATCTTAGGGCCCTGGAAAGCTGGAGCTGAGAACATGTCCCTTTATACAGGCAGCCGCCGAGCTGACTGGTGAGCATGAGCAGTTGGTGGAAAATAACCCAAAATTCTATTGTGGGTCGTTGGAGTTTGGCCAGGGTTGGGAGAAGCACTTCCTTGGCCAAGTCACATCTGCCACAGTCATAGCAAAGAGACACCTCCGCCTGTCAGTGACCTCTGGTGCCTGCTGCCCTTCCAGAGCGGCTCTGGTCTACACCCACCAGCCCCATCCAGCTCTTAGCTTTTGGGGACTGGGAGCTGTTGGAAGGGGAAGGGCCCAGAGTGGTGCCCCAGAGGGTAGATGCCTTGCTCTCAGCCTGGTTTCCGCACTCACTTAGCTGTGAGGACGTGGGTGGGTCGTTTAACCTACTTGGTCTCAGATGTTTCATGGAAAATGAGGATAATTGGAATTTCATCTCAGCCTTTGGAAAAATGAGAGTGTGAAATTGTATCTGTGAATTGTATGGTACCTGGCAGCTCCAGGGAGGCCACTAAGTGTTATCAATTACTGAGCACAGGCCTGGTGCTGTGCGATTTACACCTCACCTGATATTGCTCACAGTAGCCTCTGGAGGGGATCCCATTAGCATTCTTATTCAAATGAGGAAATTGAAGGGAGGCACTTAGGTAATGGCCCAAGGCCTCAGCTATTGAGAGGCAGAGGCAGAAACTGAACCCAGGTAAGTTGCCCCCAAGCCTACCTTCCCTGCCTTGCTGGCTGCAGCTGACTCTGGAGTCCACACCGTGACCTCACCTGGAGGCTGGTGAGCCAGGCCTGGCCTGTCCAGGGCCTTTGTCCCTTGTAGTGGGTAGTTGGGATCAGTTATAGTTTGCAGGCCCCCAAACCAATATACATGTACAACATTTATTAACCACATGCACTAGCTACATTATTACTACATGGAATAACTACATTACTGCAGATAAAAAGCTGTGATGTATCATTCCCAGCCCAGACTTATCCTCACACAGGTGAGCTGTGCTGCTCATATCTGGTGCAGCATTTGGGCCACAGACATTGATCCATGTTAGGTGGGGAGAGGAGCTTTTTCAGACAGCCTCATGGGCAAGTGGAACAAGCTACGCTGAGGTGACTTAAACATAGGAACCCCATTCCCTAGCCACCTCCAGTTCTCTTGTTTAAAAAACCACAAGGATTCTTAGAGTTTGGAACAAACTTGGTGCACTCAGGCAAGTGACTTAACCTCTTTCTGTCTTACTCCTGTGTGAAATGGGAAGAATAAATATTGCATAAAGTTGCTGTAGGGATTTAATGAGACTATATATATATATGTGTGTGTGTGTGTGTATATATATATATATATATATAACATGTCTGAGTGCCTAAAATATAATAAATATCCAATGTACAGCAAGTGTAGTTGCCACTGTCACTAAGAGCTGAATTAATGAGGGAGGATATTGTGGGTCTTAGAGTAAGATTTTTCTGTTTGATTATTCACTCAATTACTCAAAATATGTATTGGAATCTGCCATTATAAGATACTGGAAATGATAAGAAATTATTGAAAAAAAAAATACAAGGAGAGGGAAGCAGACCCCATCAAAATTCCCCTTTGGGAATTTTGCAAACCCTAGTTTTCTGCCTTCTGTGTTCATCTTTGTCACATCTATTTACCACGTGATTGCCATTGCACAATACCTGCACCATTACTGAATTACAATTTTTCTTTAAAAAGAAAGTCTAGATCACTATGGTAAATGGAAAACCAATATCACTTAGCACACACAAAAAATAACCCAAATGTAGTACAATAAGAAGCTCCCTAATATGATTAAATTAAAGCAAAACAGTCATTTGTGTGCTACTTAAAAATCACCTGGCACGCCATAGTTGCACCTGTACTGCAGGTAGTGAAACAGTAAAGACAATAGTCATACTGAGTGAAAAAAAATTTAAGTTTAAAAATAGCCTAAGATTCATCAGTTCTGCAGTGGGTCTTGACACAGAAGTAGGACATAAATAATATGATTATTATACCTAATTATTTCTCAGCAGTTCATCATCCTTAGAGGAAAATTACTATGAAATATAGTGTGGCTTTCTGGTTAACAATATTTCCCCCTCCTTATTGGGTTTACAAAACATTTCTCTATCATAATCCCCAAGATAGTTTGCTGTGAATGTAGGAATCCAATAATACCTTTCAACAGTCATTTACTCTGCATCCAGCATTCACATTTACTTAACTTTTGCAGGTTATGGACTTTCTGGAAAAAATCAATGTTACTGAGCCTTTCTGCTTATGTCCAGAGTTATAAAGTGTTTTTCCTTTCTTGTGCTGGAAAATTCTTAATGCTGTAGTTTCTGGCAAAATTCAGCATAAGATTCCAACATTTTTTAAATTGCTGCCCAAAAGGTGATACTCCCACCTCCTGCATAGATGCAATTTCAGGAGTATATATGTGTATACGTGTATGTGTGTGTGTGTGTGTGTGTGTGTGTAGCTGCTCTTGAATAAATCTGAACCTGAATCACTCCCCTGCTTTTGTGACTGCAGAGGCAGCAAATTGGTGATGGTGGAAGGAGCCAGATGCTGCGAGTAGGTGAGGATCTGCCTGTGAAGGCAGCAGAGGCTGGCTCAAGGAGCGGCCCCGCCCTCAAAGTGGCAGTATCTGCCCGGGGTCACTGTTTCTTTATTTCCACAACCCTGACCATATCAGGAAGCAGCAGAAGGGAGAAGGTGTCACAGTCCTTTGATGGAAATGAAAGCGGCCAGAAGCACTGCCCACACAGGGCAGAGAGACCAGCTGCGGGGGCTGTGCCACATGCGAGAAATAGCCACACAAAGCACATTGCCAAAGAGATGGAGAAAAAGGTGTCACCAGGCAGTCCCCAGGGAGGCCTGGGCTTTGGCAACTCATCAGAGGGCTTCCCAGGGGTGTGAATAGGATTCTTCTCTGTGCCAGAAGTGGAGCAATTCCAAGCCAGGAGATCTCCTGCAATTCTGTTCTGTCCTGGCAGATAAAGTGGACAGGTATTAGGCTTTGACAGATGAAGTCCCCTTGCCTGGGATTGCAGCGGCAGTGAGCTGGAGGATAGTGTCTCAGGGTTAAAGGGGGTGAGGGATGCCCCCAGCAGAGCTGAGGAAAGTGGGGTCTCATAGCTAAAGACCCCAACAAGACACAGAGCCAATAATTCTCAAGTCAGAGCCATTAACCTGGGAGCAGCCCATCCTTGTAACTGGGAGATGCAGAGAGGGACGCTGTGGAATGGGAGTTATTTTGCATAAACCCATTTTTCTGTGCGCCCAATCACCTGCTGATCCATCACACACCCGCCCACCCACCTCTCTACCCTCTCTCCATCCATCCATCATCCATTCATCCACCACCCACGTATACATGCATCTAGCTACCCAACCACCCACCTTCTCATCCACCTACCCAGCCATCCTTCCATCCATCCATCTACCCCCCCATATAACACACAGCCACCCTCCATCCACCCAACTCTCCACTCATCAGCTCATCATCCATTCCTCACCATTAATTAAAAAAAAAAAAATTGAAATAGTCACTACATTCCCATGGAAAAAATTCAAACAGAATAAAAAGATAAAAGGTAAGCCTGATATCTTAACAACTTGGATTTTTTCCCTAGGAAATAAAAACAGTTACAGTTTCTTCCAGTTCCTGCCAGAAATATTGTGTACACAAGCTTATCTTTATGCACCAGAGCTACTTTATTCTGTACCTTGGTCTTCAAGCATACCTTAAAGACACAGAAAGCATTTATGTACCCTCTCTGGCAAGTTTGGGGCATGCTGTGTACGTTTCAAGAACCAGGATGAGTGCAGATAATCACAGACACAGGTCTTGAAAGTTCTGCCAAGTGGCCAGGGGCCTCCCTGGTGGCCTTGGGGTTAAGTCTCAGCGCTATCACCACTATGGCCTGAGTTCGGTCCCCATCCAGGGATCTAAGCCACAGCAGACCTGTGGCAGCACAGCAGACCTCCTGTCTCACCTGCTGCTCCCCTCAGCAGTGTATTTCAGTAAATCTGCCTGTTCTGCTCACAACTCTGTCTCTGGTGAATCCTCTCACCCCCCATATCTCTGGCTCCAGTTCTTCTACACAAAAATAAATAAATACCTTTTTAAAAAGAAAATTCTGCCAAGTGGTTTCATAGAAATCAAACATTAGAAGGACCTAATTTTTCACTTTCTATCTGGGAAGGGACAAATACAGTTTCATTCATCTGCATCACTTGGTAACAAATTACTTTCTTTCCTGTTTTCCAGTCCCCAAATAAATGAACAGGGTATTTTCCACTGATGTTGCTGAGTAACCAATTTTTCACGGCAGAACTATTAGTAACTTACCTGCGGTTATTCTATCTGTGCTCACACCTTTCCATGAAAGAGGGCTCCTTCACCCACATGTAGAATTCGGTTTCTGTGCCCAATTCATCATTTCCCCCAAATTTTATTTGGAAACATTTAAAATCTATAGAGCAAGTAAAAGAACAGTATGATAACCATCCCAACACCCTTCGCTGAGGCTCACCAGTGGTGGGCATTTGATGCTCTTGCCACTTTTTTTATTTTCCCCTAAACTCTTTGAAAGTGGATGGCAGATGCTTTGACCCTTCCCTTCCAAACCCTTCAGTCTGCAATTCATCATTATGCTAAAAAAACACAATAAATGATATCATAATTTTATCTAGTACAAACTTGATATTTAAAATGTTCCCAATTATCCCATTATCATTCTGTGAAACAGTAGGTCCCCTCCCCACCCACCCGCCCTTTCCTTGATCCAGGATTCAATCAAGGGTCACACACTGCATTTAGTTGTCATGTCCCCTGGGGCCTTCAATCTAGAATGTTTTTCTATTTCACATGATATTGGCACTTTAAATGGAGAACAAGTCCATTGTCTTCTAGAATGCCCAATAGCTTGGAGTTGCCAGATTATTTCCTTCTGATTAAAGTTAGGCTAAATCTTTTGGCAAGTGCAATACACAGGGAATGTCTTTTCCACCCCGCTGCAACCTACCAGGAGGCCCATGACGTCAGTCATTATCCCCTTGTTGATAATGCCACATGTGATCTCTTGCTTAACATGGTGTCTGTTAGATTTCTCCACTGTAAAGGGACTGCTGTCCCTTGCTAATTAACCACTGAGGCCACGTGACTATTCTGTTCCTAAGGGCCTTTCCCCAATGGTTTTAGCACCTACTCCTTGATGCTCCTTGTCTGAATCTTCTGCACTGGTAGGTATGATCTTCTAGTTCTCATTCATGTATTCTACATTTACTGGCTGATATTCCTGGGTAAATATGTCACCCCTCCATCCCCACCCTCCCTTGTAGATTCCGTATATTTTACATCAATATGGTCTTATGGATTCTCCCAGTACCCCAAGATTTGCCAGCGGCAGTACCTTCCAGCTGCTGTTTTTTTTTTTTTTTTTTTTTTATAGAGGCATGTTTTTATTTATTTATTTGTTTGTTTGTTCGTTCGTTTTGTTTATACATGCACTGGGTACAGTCAGAAGCGCGGGAGGGTGAGAGAATTCACCAGAGCCAGAGCAGGGAGCAGAGCAGGCAGAAGGACCGAAGTACACTGCTGAGGGGAGCAGCGGGCGGCAGGAGAGGTCTGCGCGCCATGTGGGACCCTCCTCCGGTGGCTGGGGAGCAGCCGGGGATCGAACCGGCGCCGCAGAGGTCGCCGGCAGCTTTGCAACCCAGCGCTTAACCGCTGCGCCACCAGGGAGGCCCCCAGCTGCTGTTTTGACCTGTGACACACCTCCCTCAATTGTCAGCACTTCCTTACTTCCCAACGCCAGATGTTGCCCCCCCCCAAATGGAGTCAATCATTTCTTCTTTTAGTGGTGCATAGTGTTTAGAAACCAAAATCTGTGTGCTGGGTGAGTTTTCATGATACTGGAGTCTTATCGCTTATTCATCTTTTGAGCAGAATTAGGATTTGTGTATATTAACATTATGTGATTACATTGATATCCCCAATTCTTCCTCATCCTCCTCATTTCCATATTTATATCTTTATTATTCCAGAGTTGAATGCTTATTTCCAAAAAGCCAACCTATTTACTCATTGACTCCATCAGACTCAAAATACTTTCATGACAACTACAAATAACAAACCTATTAGGTCCAGTTCCGGATTTCCCTGCAGTTCCTTTTGTACCAAGGTATCCAGTTAGAATATGTGTCTAGAAGTTACTTGAATTGGTTGTTTTTCTGTGGATTATATTGCTTATTTGCAGTACAGTTAATTTGTTTCTGCTCCTGTCCAATTTTCAGAGCTGCTTATTTCCATCTCTTTTGATTTAGTTCAAAAGCAAAACTACATAAACAGATCCTCAGAGAAATCTCCCATCTCTACCCATTTCACTTCATTCTCATCTATACATGATAGTAGTAATTTTCATTTCTTTTTGGTTTATTCTTCCTATGTTTCATCTTGCAAAACAAAAACAAACAATCAAAAAACCTACCACTACATACACACACACAGACACACACACACACTCTACTGTTATGCACCTTACTTTTTTTTGCCCTTGGAGAAAGTGAAGTGATATTACTTCATAGATCTACACTTACGTAGATATAGGCAATGATATATCTTGGGATCACTTCATATCAGCTCATAGAGAGCTCCTTCATTTTCTTTTTCTTCTTTTTCACAACTCTTGGTATCCACTGTGTGGTGATACAGTATTTTATTCATTCGCTCTCCCATGGAAGGCCATTTAGATTGTTTCCCATATTTTGCTGTTACTCATAATGTGGCAATGAATATCCTACTCTTTTTCTTATTCATGGCACTGTCCTTAGGATAATTTCCTAGAAGTGAGATTGGTAGGTAAAAGAATAACTGATTGGGTAATTTTGCTAAGGTTTGCCAAATTTCCTGCCTGGAGGCTGTACCATGATGCACTCCTACCAGCAGTGTATGAAGTGCCCATTTCTCCACAGTAGAATTTGGTGTTAAGTTTTTAAGGTTGCAAATTTAATAGGGGAGAAATGATATCTCAGGGCACTTTTAATTCACTTTTTCTCTTATGAGGAATAAAACTGAACATCTTTTTTTATTAACTTTTGAAAATTTTTTTACATCATTGTTCATTTTTAAACAATATTTGCTTCCCCCACCCCCTCAGGTGTAGTCCCCACAGAATTTCCTTCACCAATGCACCTGTGCACCATCACCTCAGTCCCCTGTGCTTCTCCCTCTCTTCCCCTAATCCCTCTCCCTCTTCCTCCCCTGCAGTATGTCTCTGATTTGTAATTGTCCATTTTTGCTTTGTTGTGTTTTGTACTATTATTATTTTTTTACACTGATGTCTTATTGGGTTCCCCTATATTCCTGCTATAAGTGAAACCATCCAATATTTTTCTTTTTCCTTTGGGCTTATTTCACTGAGCATAATTCCTTCTAGCTCCATCCATGTTGCTGTGAGAGGCATGAGTTTATCTTTTTTGATTGCTGAACAATATTCCATGGTGTATATGTACCACATCTTCTTGATCCAGTCATCTATTTTGGGGTATTTGGATTGTTTCCAGGTTTTACCTATTAGAAATAGTGCTGCAATGAACATAGGGGTACAGGTGTTCTTTTGAATGAATGTTTTTGTGTCCTTTGGGTAGATCCCTAGGAGTGGAATTGCTGGGTCTTTTGGTATAAAGCTGAACATCTTACCTGTGTAAATATAGCATCATATTTATTTAATTTCTGTTAGTTGTTCATGTCACTTGACAATTTTTCTAATGGATTTTTGGTCTCCTACCCCACCCACTTTCTATTTTTAAGAGTTCCTTACATAGCATGTAGATTGGTCCTTTATCTTCCTTTAATATACCTGTAATATATTATTAGCTGGAATATAGTTGCATGTATATTCTCTTGGTTTCTGACTTGTCTTTTGAGTTTGCTATTTTTTTTAAGTATACAATTCATTGTTCATTTTAATTCATAGTTTCAAAACTCTAGATCACTTTTGAGATTTCTCTTTCTTTTGTAAGCCTTTGTTCAACTAATTACCAGCATAATGTTTTCCTTTTCCTAATATTTCTTGAATTTGGGCTCTTCTCTCCACAGGACCATGACTAACTTTCTCGCACCAAGCGCATGTGACTGTGAGATCCATTTTCTTGGCTTCAGGTTCTTTTTCCCTCTGCTGTTTGAATGACCTACTTGACTTCTTAGTATTGTTCTGAAAAATTTGAAGATTCTGTTCATATTTTAAAAAATCTTTTTTCTCTGTTCTTCAGATTGTTAATCTATCTCGATGTTAAATAATTCTTTTCTCAATCATTTCTACTATGCTGTCAAACATATACAATAAATGTTTTTAGTTCATATATTGTATTTTTTGGTTCCTTTTTTACTTTAATTTTCCTCTGGATGTTTCTAGAAGAAATATCTTTTTATTCATTGTGAGCATATTTTCCTTTACATCTTTGAGCAGCTATGATAGTTCTTGAGAGTGGGTTACAATTTCCTATTTCATTTAAAGATGAGGCATTTTGGACTTGTGACTACTACACTGGTCAGGCTTTAGATTCTTATAGACTGCTGACTTTTAAATAGCAGGTAATTAACTTGGTTGAACTAAAACTATAAAATCTGCTCTTTTGAGTGGCAGCTAATATCTTGTTCAGTTATTTACTTTTACCTTATCTAGACTGCAATTTCCTGATTGTTCAGGGCAGAAAGATTGTGTTTTCTATCAATGTTTTAGTTGTCTATACACGGGCCTAATCTCAAGCTAAAAGGCATAAAATGTCAGGCTAAATTCTTGCAATTCTTTTCTTCCAAAGGACATCTCCTCTCTAGCATCAATCTGCTTTGGTTGAATTTCCAGTGACTTCCTGTAGTTGAATCCTCCATCCTCTGTCCTGAGTTGCTCTTTTTTTTTAAAAAAAGATTTATTTATTTATTTATACAAGCACTGGGTACAGTCAGACGCGCAGGAGAGTGAGAGAATTCACCAGAGCCAGAGCGGGGAACAGAACAGGCAGACTGACGAAATACACTGCTGAGGGGAGCAGTGGGTGCGGCAGGAGAGGTCTGTCGCACCATATGGGACCCTTGCTAGTGGCCAGGGATCGAACTGGTGCTGCAGAGGCTGCGGGCAGCTTTGCAGCCCAGCGCTCAACCAATGCGCCACCAGGGGAGGCCCCTGAGTTGCTCTTTTTATATAGGTGTTTTTTTATGCGGGGGAGGGTATAGCCCAATAGGAGCTCACTCAGCAATAAGTCAAAGTCTGATGAATATTTCAACTTTTCCCTGTTTGTCAAGCTCTGACCCCTTCTGCTTGTGTGTTTGTCAAGCTCTGACCCCTTCTGCTTGTGTGTTACTGGTCAGGTTGGTGGGGCCAGCACCTGCTGTTCAGGTTGTTGTTCCTACATATCTGGTGTCTTTGCTGTGGGCATAGGCCCAGCCACAGAGTCTCTATTTAACCACAGGAAACAAAAATATCAATGCACTGTTTGAAAATAAAGAGAATATCTAGAAGAACAGCAAGCATGTCTAATTATTTCTAATGCTTAGTATTTGCATACTTACTCAGCAGACGATGCAATTAAAGCATGTTTTAAAGAAATACAAACTCCTAAATACAATTGAGGATCATCAACTTGTATTCTTTATTACCCGTGGCTGCTAAAATGAATTCTGATTTTTCTTATTTGGCTTGAAAAAGTACCGTTTTACCTACCTATACCCAAGCTTTGGGCTTGTTCATAAGTTTCCTAGCAACTAGGTTAATGATTGCAGTAAAAAAATTTTTTGGGTATTCTGGTATACTATGCTATTTTTAAGTACCAAAATACTGTTTTTTTTTTTTTTAAAGTAATACTGTTATTTTTGTATTTTAAGAAGTCTGAAAGCTGAATCATTTATATCTTGAGATATTCCAAGAGTGTTTCATGCTGCATCAAAAATTCTAATTGAACAAAAGATCATTTGTTTAGAGAACATCTTTACTCTCTCCATTATCCCCAAGAGGAGAGAACTTATACTCGATAAAGCAAAGCCTGTGTTGCAGGGCCTCCCTGGTGGCGCAGCGGTTGAGCACTGAGCTGTGAAGCTGCCTGCAGCCTCTGTAGCACTGGTTCAATCCCTGGCCATCGGCAAGGGCCCCACATGGCACGCAGACCTCTCCTGCCATGCCCGCTGCTTCCCTCAGCAGTGTATTTCGTCGGTCTGCCTGTTCTGTTCTCCGCTCTGGCTCTGGTAAATTCTCTCACCCTCCCGCGCTTCTGACTGTACCCAGTGCTTGTATAAATAAATAAATAAATAAATAAATAAATATTTAAAAAAAAAAAAGCTTGTGTTGCAAAGATAATACTAATAAAGATACTCCATATAGTGGCATATGAACTTGGCCATTTTGAAATTGATACAGGTATAACTGTGACAGCAGCCAAAGCAAATGATGCTATAGCTGCACAGGATAATATGAAAGAACTTGAAGTTCAACTGGTAACAATAACAAAAACTCCAGGTTCTTATCACTAAAACATTGCAGTCTCTTTGAGGAAATAAGCTAAGATTCCTCAAAATGTGAGAGTGTCAAAAGAAAATATTTGAATTAACTAATACCTCTCTCCTCTCATTCATCTGACCAGAGTGTGTGTGTGTGGGGGGGTGTGTGTGTGTACATAATTCCTTATGTTTATTTGTTTTTATTTGTCAAGCATGCACATTTTTTAACAGAAAAATCTTCATAACAAAATGCTTGGGATTCAACTAGGACATCCTTGGCACATTCTTTCATTTTAATGATTGCATTGAAAGAATCAAGTCATGTTTTATTTAAAAATTTCCCGGTTCTTTAAAATTCCCTTTATTTTTATTCGATGCTTAATGTTTTTGTAATGCTTTATAATGCTTCGATATTTTTGTAATGCTTTATTAATTTTATCTCTGAACTAGTTGTATTAGATTTGTATTAAATACATATTACATGCCACTTTCACTTCATACACTTAGTGTAGTGTTTCGTATTTTATGGTGCTTTAAATGTATGTATTCAAAATGTATTGGATGACTCATTTTGGTGATTTGAAATTATTTCATTGATATGTACTTTTTGATAAGATGGTGGTATTAATACCAGATGCTGCTGGTGTCTGTTTCCTCTGGTACTGTACTTATTTATTTGGCTGCTGCCAGTGTCATCGCTGGGTCAGTGTTAAATTCCTAATAGAAGATTCCTATCTGTTCTCTGTCAATCCCAGAAAGGCAGGAGCAGGGAGGGGAACAGATTGCCGAGATCTTGGTCCAAAGATGCAGCCTGGGGAGTGAAAGAGAATAAATTCAGGTGTTAGAATGAAAACCCCAGTTAAAGATCTCACCTCTCTGAGCCTCAGTTTCTACTTCTATAGGAGGAGGAAAGGTTTTGCCTGCCCGGCATTCCTCTGCGCACCCATGGGGCTATCTCTTCAAGCCCCTCAGCCATGTTAGTGACCTTTGCTCCCCACAGATGTGTCCCCCGCTGTCCACAGATAAGGGTCTGGACGCTGAGCTCTGGGGAGTGTAATATGTCAAAAAAATTGTGTGGCTTCATTGGGGAAAAGCCAGGACCTCAGCAGTCGAAAAAGGAGCTTGTGGTAGTAGGGCCAGGAGGTTCCCCCACTGAGTGAGGGGAGTCAGAAAGCCGGTGCTCCCTGGACTCACGTTTAATTTTAATGCCTTTCTCCTTTGCTGCGTCTCAACTGGAAGAGTAAATTGAAACAGTGGGAACTGCGATGCCAAGCCTCTTCATTTGTTTTTGAGGCTGAGGCTACCCAGGAGGAACCAGTGGGGCCCACTAGGAGGTGTTTGTTTTGAAGAGCATTTTGGAAGGGTGGTTGGGGGAGGGTGGCTTCCCTGCTGTTCTTTTGGGACTGCTTCAGACCGTGCATGCCAGTGGCCTCAGGAACCCTCCAGCTGTTTCCCAGAGACACCATAACACATGGAGCCCTCTCCTTCCTTGTTCAACAATTCAGAGGTCTGCAGGCCCAGCGGTCAAGAAGAAGCGTGTGAGACGGTGACTCTTTGCAGGGATTCCAAGTTCACTAGGTGTTCGCAAACCGTGCGCTGTTTATCTGATCCTACTACACTGCTCAAACGGGCTGAAAGGTCCGGCTGACAGCTTGTCTTGCTCAGATGCCGCCCAGGCTGTGCTGAGGCCTCTGCACATGCCGCGCATCGCTTCCCAAGTCAGTTTAAAAAATACTGGTGACGTTGTTTATTCAAGTCGAACTCTGTGCCCGGGCAGTTAAACAGACTCATCCTCAGGATGAAGATGAAGATTTCGAAGCTCTCACCCTCCCACTGTCCATGTCCATCTGCTGCTCTCTGCCGTGAACACAAGCTGGCACCGCCTCAGCGTCCCCGCCCAGCACAGCTCCGTGGTGGGAATCCGTGGGGCATCTGCCTTTACTCTGTCCCTGAGAGGTTGATTATGTCCAGATGTTTATGGCTAGTTTCCGTGGACACTCTGTCCACTTGTTCTAATTAGGACTCAGTTCGGGAGACATTTATCAAGCTCCTCTGGGAGTTGCCCAGTCTCGGCATGGTGCCTGTCCATGTCTGGGCGGTGTCCCTGGTCGGGGGGTGTTTGTCCCTCGTCTCGGATGGGCCAGCTCTCTCCCCGGACTCAAACCAAGCAGCCCCCACTGTCCAGAAAGTCCTTCATGGCCGCTGGAATCCCAGAAGCTGCAGCCGGGAGGCTTCTGGGTCTGCTAGGTTAATGGTCCAGGGTCTGTTTGAGGGTCCAGGTCCCTTTGACGATTTGATGAAAGCTGTTTTCCCAGAAGAATGCACCTGTGCATATGTTTACCTTTCATTCAACAAACCTGAGTTTCTCAGTCCCCCAGTGCCCCGTTACAGATGCTGAACTGGAGCACAGGGAGCAGCTGCTGAAGGCCGCTGAGCTCACAGAACCTACCTTCTGGGTTGAGGTGGGAAGGAGCAACAAAAGCAGTGACCAGCAAGTATGTTGTATCTCAGAGTGTGGTGAGTGTGGAGGAGAGAGGCAGCCCCTGGGGGGAGAGGAGGGGCGGTAGCGCTCCCTGAGGCTCCACGGTCTTACGGGCTGATGCGCAGGGAAGCTGGCTTCTGTCTGCAGTCAGGACAACTCATTAAAACCTGGCCAGAGGGGAGTGGAATGCTCTGTCAGCATGTCTGCAGGGCTCTCTGCCCCTGAAACTTGGGGGGAGGGGGCGCAGACCTGGTGGACGGAGGCAGTGGAGTGTGGGCCACCCTGGAGTCTATTACCTGCACCCTGCTATGACCCGCTTCTGGCCCTCGGTCCCCTACTGCCCAGCGGTCTTTGAATTCGTGACAGTGACCACCACCTCCTTCTGGTGACTACAATCTTTTGGAGAGAGCCTCCGCACACCCTCTATACTTCCAGACCCCCACCCTGCTCTGCCTCCCCCACTTGTCTAAGCTGCCCCAAGTGTCTCATGGCTGTGGGGTTGTCACCAACCTAGCAAGCTGATGGCACGGCAGTGGGGTGCACAAGATCTGTGGGGGACAGGCTGGGTTTGAATCCAGCTCTTGCAGCTGCAAGCTTTTGGGCACATCACCTGTCCTCTCTGAGCCTCAGTTTCCCTATCTGTGATGATCACAATAGTAACTACCTCCTAGCGCTCTCTGGAGGATGAGACAAGACAGCACACGTGGCTGGCACCTGTGGTCGTGGTGTTGAATTTCTCAGTGAGTGTGGTGGAGACTGGTCACCGGGCACAGATGCAGAGACATGTTCATCATCTAACACCTAGTGAGTGTCCTCTGGGAGCCAGGCACCTTCGTGACACCAGGGACAAGACAGACAAAAATGACTTTTCTTGTGGATCTGGCATTTTAGCATGTGATGATGGAGAAGTGGAGCTGGAGATGGAGACTATGAATATGCATAAATGGACTTGGATGTATGATTTTCAGCAGCAAGTAAGAGAAAACCCACCCACAGCAGCTAAACCATGAAGCCATTCGTGTCCTTATCAAGAAGGCTAGCTGTGAGTGAACAGTGCCATCAGGATCCAGCATCCTCCAGTCCCTCCATGCTACTTCCCTCCGTGGAGCAGGTTTTCACCCTTGAACTTGTCCCATAGTCACAAGGTCACAAGATGGCTGCTGCCATTCCGGACATCACATCAGCCCCATGACTGTGACCAGAGGATGGAAAGGTGAGAAGGAAAACAAAAGCCTCTCTTTTCCTATGACTCTCCTTCTTATGAGAGAGAGAGAGGGGGAGAAAGAGGTAAGACATCCCCCAGAATCCTCTGAGATGTTTCTTTAGAGCTCATATGTGTCCAGGCAGGCCTGTTCATTGGTAGAGCAGAAGAGGATCACCATGGCTTAAATCCCTGTTGCTCATCCCTGCTGCTGGCCACACTGCTGTCTGGACAAACTCAGGGTTCAATTACCGAGGAAGAAGGCGAAGGTGCTGCTGGGAAGGTGCCCAGCGGGTCTGCCTCAGCTGCCCGGGATCCTCTTTAGTAGAGATGTCAGAGGCAGACGCTGGGGGAGGGGTGTACGGGGATCCTGTCAGGTTCAGAGTGCCTCCTTGGCCTCACGTGACATAGTGCAGCAGGGCTTTCTGCCTTTTTACCATGTGGCACACGGAGGTGGCATCTGGTATAATCATGGCAAAGCAGGGGACAAGAAGCAGGCGCACTTGAGAAGAAAGCAGCTCTGAGGGTCCTTCTGACTGGCCAGAGAGCACCCAAGGTCAGTGGGCGCTGGACACAGAAAGATATGCAAAGCGCTCCCTATTCCCTATTCCAGAGCCTGCTGGGCTCCGCCGTGGGCGTCCCCAGCCACAGCCATGGGCACAGACCCTGAAGCTTCACCCAGGACCTGGGGCGCTGCCGCCAGCCTGCTCCTCCCAGCCTTCCCACCTCGGTGCGCGATGTCACCACTCTCCAGGCAGCTCGACGCAAAACCTGGGCGTCCTGCTCAGCCCCACCTCCTCCGCTTCCCCAAGTCAGTGTCCATGAAGTCCAGGGGCTTCTTTTCCATTTACGTCCGGCCCGTGAATCTTTCCCCGTGGCCACTGCCACGACCCTTGCCGGGCAGGCTGGGTCAGCAACGGTCTCCTGTGCCTCCTCTTCTGCCCTCCTCCAGCCCCTCGCCCCCTGCCCCCCCACCCGGCCCTGCGGAGCTCCCCAGGGCAGTGGGCATGACCATCACAGAGGACGACGTCCAGCATTTTCCGTCGTCTGTTCATTAAACACCCCGAAGGCTTCCGCCGCCTTCAGGACAAGATCCCGTTCTGGCCCAACATGTCCTCCTACTGTTATAGAGCAACCCCGATATTAAACGGGTTCCTGGCTGTGGGTCCTCACCCGCGCGCTTTAAAGGGACTTATGAATACTCCACTACAGACACACACAAAAGGGTTAATAAAAGGTTTATTTACAAGAGAAAAAGAAATAAGGGAAATGTACAACTCAGGGAGAAAATAGGGAAATAAAGTCTTTAATGCGTCCTACCCGATCCGACGACCTGGAAACCCAAAGTCACTCTCAGAGCTGGCCGGACGCTCCGAGCTGGCCGAGAGCCCCAAAATGGAGAGCCCCCAAAGCCCACGTGTCTGCCTTTTGTATCCACCTGGCTGCTGAACCCCACCCTCAGGTCCCAGCCACCTTCCCTTGGGTGGTGATGGGATTTGGAGTTCCCAGTGTCTTTGGCTTTGGCCTGGGGTGGGGGTGGAGTCCACAAAGCCTGTATGGAATTAGCTTTAGGACAGCCTTTCCCCCTAACACTACCACTTGGCATCTTCCCTTCTTCCCCCTCACTCGAGCTCCAGCCACGCTGCTGCTTCCCTTCCAGAAGGAATCAGGGTCTCCCCCGGCGTCATGGCCCTTGCCCATAATTTTCTTTCTCTCCTTCCTTCCTTCCTCTCTTTCTCTGACTAGCGCGCCTTCAAAGCACGTGCCAGTCTCCGCAGCACATCTCGGGGGCCTGCTGCTCCCCCGATGAGGCTGGAACCCCCTCCTCGCTCGCCCAGGGCCCTGCGTGCCTCCCTCACCACCGCAGACCACCTTGCACACCTGTCTCCTCTGCCAACCCGAGCAGCTAGCCCGTGGCTAGGGCGGGTCTGTCTTACTGGTCTCCAAACTCGGGCGCCGGCTCTGCGCCTGGCACGTGGCAGGGGCGCCATAAAAACACAGAGAGAGGATAAGTGAGGAGTCATCAACATGACTGGCGCAGAGGAAAGAGCTCACTCGCTGGGGCGGTGCAGGGAGGTTTCACGGGGGAGTTGTATCAGGTAGGTGCTGAGGGCGAGTGGGGGTTTTCCAGATGGAGAGCAGGTGCAAATGCGTGCGGGCAGGGAGAGAACAACGTGCTCACAGAGTAGTCTGTGCAGCCAGTCCCGGAGGATGCAGGGGGAGGACAGGAGCCGGGCCGGCGAGTCGGGTGCTGGCGGGGACCAGCGTCAGGATCTTGAGCGCTGGGCAGCGTCCTGGGCAGTCCCCGGAGGGATGCGAGCGGCGGCACGAGATGGTGACATTTGTGTGGCAGAAAGATGATTCTGGGGGTGCCGGACGGGAAGGGGCAGAGAAGGCCCAGAGAAGAGAAAGATGAACGCGCATTGTGGCCTGTCTGGAAGTGAATTCCCGCCGTCCCCCACTCCGCAGCGGGACTGCCTCTCGCCTTTGTCTCGGCCCTGCCTCCATCGTGTGGGACAGCGGCAGGGCAGCAGCCGACACTGGCCTGGCACAGTGAGACGGTTTCACCACGAGGCCTGGCATCATCCTGGTGCCTGGAAGGGGACTCCTTGGGGAAAATCCCCCTGCTCCCACCAGCTGCAACTGGGGGGTGCTCATCATCAGGCTCTGCTCCCCTGTCTGGCTTCTAAGACAGTTGAGCCAGGCGGGGAGAAGTCTGGGGTGGAGCTTGGAAGGCAATCGATGGGGTGTGGTAAGCATTCAGTGTGGGTTGGGGCTCTCAGGGAATTAACTGCTGGTTTTGGTACCTGTGATGCCCACTGCAAGCAGCTGCCTGCCCCTGTACGTGGTCAGGTTGCAAATAGGGCCAATCTTGGATTGAGCAAAGCCCCATTTCTTGAGGGGTTATGTACCTGGTTCCTTCTCATCAATCCTCATGCGTCTCAACTAGTAGAGTGTTAGCGCTCTAATTCTCAAAGGAAGAAGCTCAGGCACAGAGAGTTGAAGGTCTGTGACCAACTGAGATCACGCAGCAGATTCCCAGCATGGCTCGCAAGGACTGAACCGGTTCTCCTGCATCAGCTGCAAACTTCTTAAATTTTGGCCCGGTTACTTGATCGCTGCTCAGCCCTCTGTGAGTGCAACAGCCAGTGTTTACTAAATACCGCATCGCCGGGCCTCCCTGGTGGTGCAGGGGTTGTCCCAGCACTATGAAGCTATCTGCAGCCACTGCAGAATGAGTTCTATCCCTGGCCAGGGAGCTGACCCACATGGCGCAGCAGACCTCTCCTGTCTCACCTGCTGCTCCCCTCAGCAGTGTATTTCAGTAGATCCGCCTTTTCTGCTCTATCTCTGGTGAATCCTCTCACCCCCTGTACCTCTGGCATATGCCCCAGTTCTTTAATGCATAAATAAAATTTAAAAAAATCTTTTTTTTTTAAAGATTTATTTAATTTATTTATTTACACAAGCACTGGGTACAGTCAGAGGCACGGGAGGGTGAGAGAATTCACCAGAGCCAGAGCAGAGAGTAGAACAGGCGGAGCGACGAAGTACACTGCTGAGGGGAGCAGTGGGTGGCAGGAGAGGTCTGCGCGCCATGTGGGACCCTCCTCCGGTGACCGGGGAGCAGCCGGGGATCGAACCGGCGCTGCAGAGACTGCGGGCAGCTTCACAACCGAGCGCTCAACCGCTGTGCCACCGGGGAGGCCCTAAAAAAATCTTAAAAAGAAAAATACCTCATCACCAAGCATGGTCCATTATGCTCATTGGAACCCAGTGACCACACACACCAGGCACAGGGGGGAAGGTATTTGGCCCCTTTTTACAGATGAAGAGTTGAGGCTCTAAGAGCTCAAGGGACTGGTTCTGCGTCACCCCACTGAGGTCTGAGTCCAGGCAATCTGACCTCATCTTACTTCCCTTCTCCCTCTGCGGCGCTCCCAGCGATGGCAAGTCTTTCCCTGTCCTCCCCCGCCAGCTCTTTTCCCTGCTCCTCCCAAGCTGAATCTCCACCCAGGCACTTCGCTCAGATCTGTCTGTTAATGAGCAAAGAAAGTGAGCGTGTGCGTCTGTGTTAAAATGAGTCAGCAGGTTGTCCAAGCAGTGTCTCTAGACAGCAGTACGCAGTGCCTTTGACAGAGTCAATTACTGCAGCCCCAGGGAAGGGCTGTTTAGCATCTTGAAAGAATTAACCAACCAGTGCATAATTATTGCAAATGAACCGCCTCTTAATTATATCCGTGTTTCTATTATACACCCTGGCGTGCTCCAGCCCCTGCAATCCCTGGCTCTGGGTTTATTAAATCTCCTTTGCACCACCGACTTCTGTGTGTGTGGGAACAGTGCTCTCATCTAACTATCAACTTAAAGGTCATGTCTTTGCCAGTGGACATTTTGGCCAGAGATAAAGGAAAATGACAAATTTGTTTCAATGAGCCCCAGCCTTTCTGCCTCCTATTGAGCTGTCTTCTGTCAGATGCAATTCAGCTCAATAGAAACAACTACCTTTGCTGACCCAGCTCCTGCAGGCCAGAGGCTTTCTGTGCTTCTTGCCTGCATGGAAGGAGATGTGATCCCCTATTTCACAGACAGGGAAACTGAGGCTTCAAGGTGCTAGGGACTTGCCCAAGATCACCTGCTTGACCCAGGGTCTAGCTGGACTCTGAGTCCATGCCTTCCACTGGCCACTTAAGCCACCCCTGCCCCAGGTCACCAACACTGAGCAGGATTAGGCAGTAACTTGCCTCTGGTCCGCATAGTCGGGCTCCTAGGCTGTGGTTTCCCGCTCTTGAGGTGTATTTAGAATTTGTCTCAAACTCCAGTTCATACCAGTTCCACATAACAGTGTGGTGTTTTGCCCAAGATTTCTGAGATGTTCCTGGAAGCTTTCCTTTCTGTGGTGGTGGGTTGGAATATGGCCCTGGGAGCTGATTCTCCCCTGCTAGCTTCTTAGCACATGGGGCTGACTCATACTAGGAGGTGGTTTATGTGGCTGAGATTTCAACAATTTCCAATGGAATATCAGGCATTCTGTTGTCTATAAACTTTTTATTTACGTACAATTTATATCCATAGAAAAGGTGACTAAGTTGTAGATGTATATTCTAATAAAATTTCACAGAGAGAACACACTCATAGAACCAGGGACCAGGCTGAGAAGCAGAATGTTCTAGCAAAGGAAGAAGCCCTTCCCAATGCTTCCCTTCTCCATGCACTGTGTAGACAGTGTGCAGCTACTACTGAGAGAACATTTTCTCTGTGCTTATCTCTTTCCATCTTCTCATTTGAGAGAAAGGTATCTCCATTTTACAGTGAAACTAGGACTTAGTTAACTCGCTCAATTTTTTTCTACAGATGAGAGGTAGAGGTTGGATTTGAACCTGGAACCACATGATTCTAGCTTCCTAATTCTTTTTTTTTTTAACCTCTTTAAAAAAGATTTATTTCATTTATTTATACATATAAGAACTGGGTGTAGGCCAGGGGTGTTGGCGGGGGGTGAGAAGATTTACCAGAGACAGAGTGGGGAGTGGGGAGCAAACAGGTAGATCTACTGAAATATACTACTGAGGGGAGCAGTGGGCAAGACAGGAGAGGTCTGCTGTACTAGGTGGGTCACCTCCCTGGCTGGGGATCGAACTCATGACTCAGTGGCTGGCAATAGCTCGATAGCCCTGAGACTTTAACTCCTGTGCCACCAGGAAGGCCCTCCCTTCTCAATTCTTAACCTCCAGTTTGGGAAAGCGTCATGCACTTAATTTCTCTGTGAGTCCCAAAGCCTCCTTGAATGCAAACTCCCCTTTCCAAAGATGGGTCTTGTAAGTGGTCTTTGGTGTCTGACATGCAGCAGTGCATCCAGAAGGCATCTAATAAACACTGGATGGATGAATGATTAAAGAAAAAGCTTCTGTTGTCTACTCAGATCCTGGCTGGAGAATAAAAAGCTCCTCTGTAAGGCTAGTTTCAAGCAACCAGCCATTTGCACAGCTGCCTGCAAGGCATGAGTAATCCTTTGGTCTCCGTTTCATCAACATTTCCTTGTCTTTTAAGTTGTGGTAAGAGGACACCCAAGGAAGTAACCTAGCAATGAGGTGGGGAAGGCTTCTTGGCTCCCAGGGAGGGAGGAAGACAGGCAGGAGAGAGCATTCCCCAGGCCTCTCAAAGTTCACGCTGCTTCTGCTCCCTGGTTGTTTCCCACATGATTTACCACTATCTGGAAAATCAATTTTTTTCCTTTTCAAGACTATAGAGGAGTCTTCGTGTTTTAGAACACATTTGTGACCTTAAAGCTAACATATTCAGTGTGATTGCTTCTGGTATCTGTAAGCTGACCCTTTCTGTGCTATTTTTAGGGTCATTTCTAGAAAATAATTTACTTTTCACTGTGGAGTCTGTCAAGCTAAGTGGAGTTATTTCTTTGCGGAGCTGGATGAGTAAATCCCGTCCTAAAAGATGGGAATTTAAAACATTTCCTGCAGAGATGGGGCTCGGAGCTGGGTTTATCTTGCGGATTAAAATAAAAAGAAGCTACCAGGAGGCCTACCTGTGCATTATGCATTCTTACATCCATCAGATCCACTTTTTAAAAAGTTGTCAGAACTGTTTGCATTAATAATAATAATAGTTCTATCAAGAGCCGCCATTTGCATGCTAAAAATAGCTCCTCTTGAAAATTAAGAGCTCAGTCATTGGAGCTGGGTGAACCAAGATCATATCTGGGCAAGTTACTTAACTTCTCTGGACTCAGTTTCCTGATATGAAAAACAGGAAGAATAGTAGTTTTGTTGACCTCAAATAAATAGGCAGCCATGTCACCAGCAAACTGGGTTTATTAAGAAACAACAACAACAAAAGCAATTTGGAAAAGGCATCTCTCAGTGAAATCTTCCATAGATGTCAAAGGGATCTGGTAGAGTCCACTTGAGGAAACTGGGCGTTGAAGTCTTGGTTCCGTGGTTTTCCATTTGCTGGGTTAGGGGTATCTCTGAGCTGTTGCGGGCAATGAGGAGCTTCCTGCTTCCTCCCGTGGGGGCAGCAAAGCAGCTGTCACTTCCTGAGCATCAAGTCTCTACCCTGTGCACCAGGTTGCGCATGTGTGAGAAAACTCTTCTAGTGCAACCCTCATTTAAAATGGGATTTGTGTATATTAATTTTAACAATTAATATAGTACCTACTCCACCAGCTCTGTGAGGGGTAAAGCCATATAAGGCAAGGAAATCAGGGGCAGGGCTTCCATTAGGCATGGAAGCCAAGGATCTAGGACCTGTGATTCTTTTAGAAGCCCACAAAAAAAGTTTCCATTTAGTTGTTTTAAAATGGAAGAAAAATATAATAATGAACACACTATAATAAATCCAGCTGGGGCTTATATTTGTCTTGGTACTAAATGCAGTTGTAAAATATAATTTTAAATATTGTTTATGGAAGGAGGAGCTCATGCAGGCAAAAGTGCCCAGGATCTGTGAAAGTTGTCACACAGTCCTGGTGTGCATCAGTTGGGATTAGATTACCCATGAACAACAGTCTTCAACAAATGGAAATATGCTTGTCTCTCATGTAAAAGAAATCTGAAAGTTGGCAGTCTGAGACATATTAGGCAATTTCTTGCTCAAGGCCCTAGACTACTATTTTTTTTTTTTGTAGTCTGTCAAATTTGCCTCATGGTCCAACGGGGCTGCTGGAGTGCCTGTCATCTTTTCTACATTCCAAGCAGCAGAGAGGATGTTTCTAGCATATTCAACAATTTGCACCCAATATGCAATGGGCACTCATACTTAACTGAACGAATGACCTGCTGCATAACTGTCAGCCCCAGGGGAGACTGGACTAGCCTGGACTCCAGCACATTCTCCATGCTCTCACAGTATCCTCCATGCTCTCTTACTTCATGGTCATTCAGGTTGTTGCGAACCTGTTCAGTACCGAGTACTGTTCTGGGCATCAGAACCCAGTAAAAAAGCAAAGTAAACAAAAATCGCTACTCTCGTGGAGCTTATCTTTAAAGGAAGAAGCAAATAAATATGTTAGGTGATGCTCAATGGTGTGGAGAAAACCAAAGCAAAGAAGAAGCTAAGTCCTAGGAGGGCAATGTTGTCATTTTATATCAAGGGGCCAACAGAAGTTTTCACTGAGAAGCAGTAACAGGGGAGAAAAACCTGAAAGAGTTGGGGAGCCAGCCAGCCATGTAGATACCTGGGAAAAGGCTCTTGGTGAATGCACCAGTAAGTGCAAAGGCCATGGGGCAGGAATGTGCCTCAGTATCTGAAGAATAATGAGGGGACCAGTGTGGCTGGTGGCGAGAGCGGGAGATGAGGTGGAATGTGGCAAAGAGGAGACAGGTCACTTAGACCCTGGTGATCACTGTCGGAACTTGTATTCTGAATAATATGGGGAGCTGTTGGAGTCTTTGGGGCAGAGAAGGGGCATGATTCAACTTTCATTAAAGGGATTCCTCTGGCTGTATGTCTAGGATTGACTATAGGGTAAGAGCAGAAGCTGGGCTACCAGTGAGGAGGTTAACTGTGTGTCAACTGGATGGACTCAGGGATGCCCAGTGAACTAGTGAGACATTATTTCTGGGTGTAACTGTGAGGGTGTTCCTGGAAGAGGGGAGCATTTGAATCAGCAGACTAAGTAAAGAAGTTCCCCTTACCTATGCAGGTGGCATCACCCAATCCACCGAGGGCCTGAATAGAACAAAAAGGTGGAGAAAGGGTGAGTTTTCTCTCTGCTGTGCTGGGACATCCATCTTCATCAGCCTATGGACTTTAACACTCCTGGTTCCTAATTCTCAGGAATTTAGGCTTGGTTTGGAACTGCGCCAGTGGCTTTCCGAGGCCTTCAGCTTGCTGATGGCAGATGGTAGGACTTCTCAGCCTCTGTAATCACATGAGTCAATCCCTCAGAATAAATCGCTTTCCGTGTACCTCTACACATTCTATTGGGTTCTGTTTCTCTGGTGAAGCCTGGCTAACACGTGCTCCCTCCAGGTGAGAGATGACTGTCTTGGACCAGGGTAGAGGCAGAGTAGGGGGTGAGAAGTTGCAATTCAGTTGGACATGACAGACTTTCCCTTTCTCATCCTGAAGACTTAGGGGTTCTTCATACCCCCCCCCACCTCCACAATCAGATTTCCATGGGGGAGACTGCTCCTTTGGAGATTTATGTATCTATGTCAATGTCACTTCTGGACAAGTCTCAGTCTCCACAATTCACGGTGGATGTAGACATGGGTTTCCAGTTCCAAGGTGAATTTAGTATGCAGACAAGGTGCTGCAAGTATTTCTGAACTTCCCTAGTGAGCACATGAATCTGTCTGTTGTTGCTGCAGGCCTTCCCTATTGCCCTCCTCAAATTGCCTTTCTCACTCATGCATGATCGTTCTGGTTTCTGAAGAAGACACACGCTTAGTATGAAGTGGTGTTGCCAGCGCAACTCTTTTCCACCTGGATCCCTTTACACAATGCTTGCTCAGCCCAGTTCACAGATGGTGGTGCCTCAGCTGGCTCACAGCAATGGAATGATCAGCCCAAGACCATGTGGTTCTCTGTGATTCCATCTCTGGCTTCAAATCGCTCTCCACGCCAGTCTGCGGGCTTTCTCTTGGCAAGAGTTGAGAGAGAACTCTCCCCTTTCTTCAGATGTCATAGCCTCCTTGAAAGTAGACGATTCCAGAAACAGAGTAAGGTCATCCAGTAAACACAGTCATCCTGTGTTTGTGAAGACCAGGGGCAGCATGTCTTGTGGTCTCTGTTCATCTTCAAAAAGGGAGTGTGGGGGCTTCCCTGGTAGTGCAAGAGGTTAAGTGTCAGCACTATGAAGCTATCCACAGCCACTGCAGCATGAGTTTGAGCCCCAGCCAGGGAGCTACCCACATGGCGTGGCAGACTTCTTCTGCTGCTCCCCTCAGCAGTGTATCTCAGTGTATCTGCCTGTTCTTCTCTTTACTCTATCTCTGGTGGATCCTCACACCTCCCACACCTCTGGCCAACCCCCCGGCTCTTCTATGCATAAAAAAATAAAAATAAATCTTAAAAAAAAGGCATGTGTTCTTATGTTTCTCCAGATGAAGGATTTCTCTCCCCAAAGGGCAATGTTTGTAGCACAGGTGTGATCACCAGCACTTAATATTACATTTTTACATTCATTACCTTGTGTTCTTCATCCCACCTCCTGCCTACCCACTGGTCCTTGGAAACAATTTTTAGAAGGTAGTTATTAGTAAAGCTTGGCATATTCTGAATTAAATTTCAATGAATTGATGAAGCTCTTGTCAGGGAACATCAATGCCACAGAGTTGGAACTCTCTCCAGTGTTCCTGGAGCCTGCCCCAAGTGCCAAGTTATTCAGAAGTGAAAAGGCATATGCCCTCTGAGGGCTTCAGACAAAAAGACAGGAGAAGTCATTTACCTTTTTCTACATTTCCCCAATTTTCTCAATCTGTTCCTATAGCAACCCTAATAGGGATTGGATTGCTAGAAAAGCATTCGTTTCTATAGAAACAATTTGTTCTATAAGAGAAAAAGTTTACTTGGTAGCACTTGAAATCTAATATTAGGATTTTGGTTTTGTTGGTGGATTTTTTTTTTTTTGTCAGCCAGAAGAATATTTCCCAAGCCACCTACAGACGTATGCTGCATCTTAAAGCACAAATTTTCATCTTGTAGTGTGTTGTCATGTGGGTTCTGGAGTCAGGTTGCCATCTCAGATCTTGGGATCTTTACTAAAAATACACAAAATATATATGTATTTTAGACCACTGCCCTGCTCAGGTATGAGGAGCTAGAGCAGGTGATCTGGTGAGACTTTTTTTGAGGGGTGCAGAAATTTACTATTTCTCTGGACTCTTGAAAACTTGGAAGGATTTTGACTAGGTAGGTGGTTTTATTTGCAAGTGAAATCTAATTCAAAATGGATTAAGCAAAACAAAACAAAATGAAACAAAAAATATAGAAGAGGGGGTAGGAGATATAGGTGGGAGATACATTCATTCTTATATTTTAGAAGTTTGAACTTTCAGGTATGGCTGGATCAGGGCTCATTAAGACCTAGTTACTTTTTCTCCTTAAGCCCTGCCTTCTGCTGTGTTGGCTTTCTCAGGCAGACTCCTCTCAAGAGTTTCAGCAGTCCCCACTTTATCTTCCTGCAGACCTAGTGCGCTATGGTGACCAATGCAAGGAAAGTTACTTTGGGCTGGTCAACCATGGGTGTAGCTTGGAAACCATGTTGGGCGCCAAACTGTTACGGAGCAACCCCAATATAAAAACGGGTTGCCTGGCTGGGGGTCTTCACCCGCGCACTTAAAAGGGACTTATTTATACTCCACTACAGGCACACACAAAAGGTTAATAAAAGGTTTATTTACAAGGGAAAGGGAAATGAGGAAATTCAGAACTCAGGGAGAAAATAGGGAAATAAAGTCTTTAATGTGTCCTACCTGATCCACCGACCTGGAAACCCAAAGGCACTCCAAAAGCTGGCCGAGTGCTGGGAGCTGGCAGAGAGCCAAAAAGCCCCCCCCCCCCCCCACCAAAGCCCACGAGTCTGGTTTTATACCAAACCTGGCTGCTTAACCCCACCCTCAGGTTCCAGCAACCTTCCCTTTGGTGGTGATGGGATTTGTTTCTCCCAATGTCTTTTGGCTTTGGTCTGGAGTGGGGGTGGAGTCTACAAAGCCTGTATGGAATTAGCTTTAGGACATACTTTTCCCCCTAACACAGCCAAGTGTGTTCAGTAAAAAGAGAGTCCTCATTTTCTAAAGTCCCAGGGCTTAGACTGGACTGACATGTCCACCCGTGAACCAATCACTGAAGACCTGGACCAATGAAATGAGCAGATTGGCCAAACGCTGACCTTGGTCTGTGGTAAGGTCAGCAATTCCGAGGCGCCACGGGCTAAGAGGGAAGGATGGGAAATATCAGCCAGGATGTGATTCAGGCACCAGGCAGGCACTTCAGTGACTGATTCCAAGTTGATCACATTCTGAAATCAGACGGCTACTCATTAAAATCTCCCTTCATCCCAGGTTGGACAGAGACAGGTTTTCTTCTCCCAGTCATTTTGTTTTTCTAATTAACCTGCTATCAGCTCTACCTCAAGAACATCTTTCAAACAAGATCTTTTTTTTTTCCTTCTGAAGGGAGTTGAAGAAAATCAGAATACATTTGCATGTTACCTAAAACATTCTGGTCTTATCTCTGTCACCACAGTCTTTTCTTTTCAATGCCAGTTGCTATATAATTACAGTCCCCTCCAGCCTCACCAGTTCCTTCTTGAAAAGGTTACTGTGAACGGGGGGACTAAAAATCATTTGGAAACACAGCCGAGGTCTGTTTTTCAATTGTCTTTTCATCCCAAAGTTCAGAGATTTCCAGAAAATCATGTGTCAGCAGAAGCAGCCGGTAAACAAGCTCTTCCACTTTTTGTTTTTTAAAAATATTCCCTGAGATGGTTGAAGGTGTGAATTATTTCAGAGAGGGTGTTGGTATGTGGCCAGTAATTTAAATTAGCTGGATTTCCAGGGCTTATTAAGCGCTTCAGATAGGTTTGTTAAAATTCAGGGAGCATTTGAGTAGAAATTTAATTTCTGCAATAGGGGCTCTTTTGTTTTAAAAAAGCTTTGTTTTCATTGTTCTTAGCTTGCAAAGACATTTAAAAGTTTAAAATCTCCTGAGGATTTTTTTTTTTTTTTGCTAACCTACTGGGTTAATGATTTCCAGAGAGATTACTTCTAACCAAGTTCTTATATTTTAGGACAGGAGTTATCCTGTTGGGATCAGGAGGGAGCCCCTGGGAACCTTTAATCTCCTGGCAAGACTGAGCGTTTCTGGTGAATGGATTTTTGGGTCCCAGCAGAACATCTGAGGGGCTCTTCAAGGTACAAAGCCTTGAACTTCAGAAGAGAAAGTCTTCAAGGAGAGCTCGCCAGTGAGGGACTTTGATAAGCCTGGATGTAGGAAGTGTGCTCACAGGCCTGTGTGAGGGTGTGCGTGCGCGTGCGCACACAGGGAACATTTGAGCAATTTGTCTGTGCTCTGTTAGGTGAAGGTGACCTTAGAAACTGCATGGGGCCACCCCAGAGACCTTGACCTCAGGTGAGACTCCGATGCACAAGCAGATGGGTGCCTAGAGCAGTGTCCCCCAAATTTACATGTAGCCCTATCACCTGGGCCTCTGGTTTAAATGTGGGTTCTGATGCAGGGGCTCTGGGGTGGGTCCTGGGACTCTCCAGTGGTAACAGACTCCCAGAGCAGTCTGCATTTGGTCTGTGGGGAAGGTGGAGACTTGTCTTTCTTTAACCTCAGCTGGGGGAGAGTTTGAAAGTCCTCTTCTGGGTTCTGCCATTTCTTAGCACGGGCTCTGGCTTGTCAGGGGACTTGATGCCATGCCTGAAAAAGAAATCCCACATGAAGGGAAGGGAGAGGCCATTGTCTTAATTGGAGGTGTCAGATGCTGTCCCTGTCTTTGGCAGAGAATCAGGCTGCAAGAGAGAGAGAGAGAGAGGCCAGATCTGCTGCGATTCAGGCAAAGCTCATCTTTCAAAGTAGGAAGAAATGAAGCCTGTTGTTCTCTGAGAATTTCTTTCAGAATCTTTCTTCGCTCTGGGGGCTGTATCCCCAAGGGAGAAGAGATGTACTTAATGTCTTTGTTCATTTAGCTGAAGGCAGATTTCTCTGTTCCCCTCATGGGGGTTGATCTCGTACCTGCCTCTTCAGATAAGTAGCAGCCACACTGAAGCCTTTCATCAGAATTCTCAATGAGGTGGCAGCTTCTCAGGGGAAAAAGGGGCAGGCACTGCTGAGCTTCCCAGAGAATGGCAAAGCAGGCAGGCTGTCGTGGGCAGCGATGCTGCAGAACAAACCACCCCCAGCCCTGGAGGCTCTCGGCAACAGCCTTTCATTACTTCTCAGGGAGCGAGGATAAGAGGGGCAGTTGTGCTGAGCCAGTCCTGAGTGAGAGTGGATGGGTGGGCTGGCGGGGCATGGCCTTGTGGGGGAGAATTTGCTGTTCCAGAGCATCCCCAGCTTCTCCCAGTGCTCGCCGACCCCTCACGCTCCATGGCGGTCCCGGAGAGGGCTCGTATCCAGTCATCAGGAGGGCCAGTTGGAACCCAAAGCAAATCATGCGGGGGATTGTAACAGGGTGGTCCCTAGGGAAAAGGGAGATTCCATGTTCCCTGCCCCACTCAAAGAAGGATGAAGTTGAACAGGGAGAAGCAAGAAAGACAGGGAGAAGGATGGAGGGTCAAGAAGGAGACCTGGAGGAAGCACATGGAGCAGAGACATGTGAAGAAGCTGCGCTTGCTTCTCGGCCTTAGACTTGTGCCGAGGACTTGGGGGGACATGGAAGGAGCCACTTGGAAGAAGCAGTGACGTGGGTGAGAGACCCGTGGGGAGGTTGACAATGGCAGCCTTTACCTTGACTTGTATTTTGATTTTGCTCCTTTCATCCCAGATTTCCTGGCCCCTTCTGCCCCTTTCCTTTGTGTCCCCACCAGAAGGTGCCTTGGACTGTAGCAAGCTTTTGGGCCAACCCTGTTTGACTGGGCATTTGCCCAAGAGCGGATGGGTATTTAATTGGAAACCATTTTAAATACATTCTTTCTCTTTCTCGCAGACTAGTAAGTATTGTATTGAAGATCTTAAGCACTAGATTATGGTTTGTCTTTATGTGGCAAATGGCAGAACGCATTTAAAGCAAGCAGGTTTGGGGGTCCCGGAGTGCCCCTCACCCTGCCCTGTAACAGGGCAAAGGGCATGGATGTAGGAGGCCCTTGATTATGGTCATTGGTAAAATTGTAACAGGGTGGTCCCAGGAAAGGGGGAGGTTCCCTGCCCCACCCAAGGGAGGGTGGAGCTGAGCAGGGAGAGGAGAAGCTGCAGAAGAGACTGAGGAAGGAAGCAGGATGGAGCCAGAAGGAGACCTGGAGGAGGCGCATGGAGCCTAGAGACACGTGAAGAAGCTGCGCTTGTCTTTTGGTCGTGGACGGGGTGACACAGATGTGGGTGAGACCCGTGGGGAGGTGACAGTGGCAGCTTTTATCTTGATGTTGATTTTGCTCTTTTCCTTCCGGGCTTGTCCGGTTGTTTGTGACCCTTTGCTGTGGGTCCCCACTGGAAGATGCTTTAGACTTGTGGCAGGCTTTGGGGCCTTGTTCTGGGCCGATCCCATATGGATGGAGTTTTACCCACGAGGGGACGGGTAACTTTGGGTGCTTCATTTAGAAACTAGACTCTTTGCCTTACCTGTATTGTTTCCTAGTTTTTATTAAAGATCCTTCCCATTAAAGTCTCCTATGTTTTGTGTTGATGCGGCGGATGGCAGAACCCATTTAGAATAGGCAGGTTTGCGGGGCTTGGGCTGCCCCTCTCCCTGTCCTATAACAAAATGAATCAACTACAGAACCCCAACTTCAAGCTTGAGGTGGAGATGATGAATCTGTGGTAGAGGCAGGCCCCTGCCATTCGCTCACTCACTCATTCCTTCACTCACGCATTTATTTCTTCACTCATTCATGAAAGTTACTGCCAATCTCTTATGCAAAGCACCAATCTGTCAGACTTGACTTCGAAGTTTCACTTGCTTCAAGATCCACACCCACTTAAATTCCACCTCCAGATCGTCTCCCTGTGGAACTGTGGGACTTTTGCTCACTCCCCAGGGAGCTGTGCTGCCTGGACTCAGAGTCTGTGGAATGAGGGGGAGGGTCTCCCTCCTGATTGTCCAAGGCGGGGCGGGGGGGGGGGGGGGGGGCAGGGGGTAGCCCCTACCTGTTGTCATGGAGATGCTGAGTGGCTTTCCACAGGCCCTGCCCCAGCCGGCTGCACTGCTGGCGCTGCTGCCTTTTGAGATAAAAGGGTCTGGTCTGGCTGGAACTCAGGTCTGCTCCTCTCAGGCCCTCAGGCTCATCCCTGCTTGGAGCCTTTTTCCATCATCCTATTTGCAAATAACCTTTTTTTACCTCACAGTTTTGTTTCTTTGATTTTGATGGATTTCTAAGCATGTTGTATATCCTCAAGTGCCCCAAGCATGGAGGAAACAAAACTCAGAGGGGGCCCGACGGACTTTGGATTATGGGGGCTCTGAAGGTGGGTGTGGTGTGGTAACAGACACTTGAAGAGGAGTGAACTTGAGCCCCTCAGTCACAGACCATGTCATAAACCATTTCTCAATAAAAAATTAAAACAAAACAAAACAAAAATCTAAAAAAAAAAAAAGAAAACATGAGGGTTTCTTATCATTAGTGTAGGAAGGAAGACCCAATATACCCGCTTAACCTGGTAGCTAATGATGTGCTGGCAAGGTGGGTGGGGGTGGGGGTTGAAGGCAGGAGGAGAAAGAGCCCAGATTTATAACGGTTGCACATTTCCTTGGTATAAATACTCACATCAAGGCTCATTTCTACCGTGGTTGCCAGCAATGATTTAATAACCTGCTTGTAAAATTCTTGGGTATTTAATCATCAGAATTCCTGGATGTTGAACAACTTGCTTTCTCAAGCTGCTGAGAGCCAGCGTACCCTGGCCCAGCTCCGGGACCAGACCGTCTGGATGGGAACCAGCGCTGCCTCTAACTAACTGTCTCCATGGCTTTGTGCAAGCGAGTAAACTATGTCTACTTCCTCACCTGTAAAATGGGAATACATTAGTGCCTGCCTCCTGGGGTTGAAGAAGAAACGAGATACTGCACAGAAGCCATTTCCCTGTGACCCCTGCCATGTCAGCTGTCAGCTGATGGTGCAGGGCGGGGTAGACATACAACAGGCTGACCTAGTCTTGTTATTGGCTCACCGCATGTCCTGTCCAGATCCACCCAAAACAATACTAAAGGACAGTGCCAAGGTTGGGGGGGGGGGAACAGGTAACTGTCTATGGGGTCTTACCTATGTGCTCAATTGCAAGACACCAGTTAGGCTCAGTGTTCAATAACAGCAGGGTTTAATTAACAAACAAGAGATTGGGAAAAGGAAAGAATTTCTAAGGCCACAAGTGGCCAGCTGTCCTACCCCAGATAGTGTCTGCAGCGTCCTGTAGTCTCAAACAAAGGCCACCATGCCACATGGTGATGTCCCATCAGTGAGGGCCTGGAGCTGGTGGCACACCAATCAAAAATGCAACAGGGTCCAACTCACAGTGGCAGCTGGAGGTGCTCATAGGTGGGGCAGCTGATGTGACAGCAATAGTCTGAAGGTCAGAGTGGACAGCAATGACTAGACAGCCATGGATTCAATAGCACCAGGAGGCAGTACTGGAGAACCTGGGGTGGTGGACAGCTCTCAAAGGTGGCCAGACAGAATGCCAGTCACTGATCAGTAGTGCTGGTTGGCGCTGGTCACCAGGAGGCATTGTCACAGACACCAGTTTTTTTGTGAGGCACTGGTGTGAACTTTGAGACACTGCACTGAGGCTGATGGTGCTCCACACAGGTGATGTCAGAGGAAGTGCTGGAGGCAGCTGCAGCAACCTGATCTCTGTGGACATCTGGAATTCTGGAAGTCTATGGGGATTTGCAGAGGTCTGCTCAATTCTGTGGAAGTTGTCTGCTGAGTGCTTCTTCTTTCTTTGGAGGCTGTCAAACTGGCTCTTACTTTGCCTTATATCCTCTTCAGGGTCTCCCACCTTACAAGCCTGATTGGACCACTTTTCAATCCTAAGCATCTGATTGGAAGTAAGGGCCAATCAGCTTGCTTCTATTTTCAATCTGCATAATTACTCCAGGTTTGAATGACAGCTGGAGAGCTCAAGGCTGATTGATCCATTTATGATCCTGGAGCCTTGAATAGCCTGTACTCAGGTCAGGACAGACTCGTGGGCCGGAACAAGCTGCAGTGAGGCCAGAGGCACACAGCACCCGGCACCCTTCAGAGGGGCAAGGTTTTACAATTTTGGGGGACCCTGCAGCAGAGCTGGGACATGGATCCCAAAGACTGCACAGGGGGCTGCTGCTGGAATCATGTTTCACACTCTCAATATCCAATCCAGCCCCTTACATTCATCTTCTCCCATGGGGGCTAATGACAGGGCCTCTTCTGGCTCCCCCAAGGCCCATCTCAGTCACCACAACAGCCTTCTGAGGGGAGTGTACACTTTCAATAGTCCCACTTTACAGGCAGGACCATTGAGATCCAGGGGGGCTGCCTAAGTCCCATAGCTATGAGTAAAGAGGTGGGATTGGAGTCCAAATCCTTGAGTCTAAACCTCCCCCCTCCTTTTTTAAAGGGAAAAAATTATTTAGAGTAACTTTCTGATTTTCTCTATTCTTTCCTTTTTTTATAGCAGCTTTATTGAATTTAATTTACATGCATAAGATTCACCTTTGAAAGTATGAAACTGAATTTTTAGCATATCCAAAGAGTTGCACAATCAGCATCATTATCCAAATTTTTTAAAATAAACTTTTATTGCAGGAGCATTGGTTTAGAGTATATATAAATTTCAGGTGTATAGCATTATAATTCTATATCTGTAAAACCATGATCTAATTTTAGAACATTTCCATCACCCAAAAAAGTAAACCAGATGCCCCCTCTAATCCCAAAGAAACTCAGAGATACTGGACATTTGTCTGGGCTTCAGCTCAGCCAGCTGGCCTCACAGGTATGGCGGGGCGGGGCGGGGGGCGTCCTCAGGCGCCCTTTTGTTGACCACATCATCCAGGTCCCTAGAAAGCTCTACCTGGTTATATTGAACTATTTGTTCTGCCTTCCCTCCCAAAGTGAAAGGGGACTATTTCATTTTTTCCATCTCTTCTCTCTCACCCCTCGTTTTTCTTGGTTTTGGGAGAAAGTCCAAATGGAAGGTGCCAGAACCCTCTTTGCCTCTGATGAGGGTTTCTTTTATTGTCGCTTCTTTCGCTCTCCTCTCTTATTCCTCCTCCTTGCGGCTGCCCCTGCCACGGTGGAACATTATCTGATTTTAGGCACGAGGATGAAGGAGCTGTGATTGGGGCCCCCTGCTGTGCCAATCAAAAATAGAAATGAGAGAGTGGTTTTTCCAGACAAACCTGCAGGCAGCTGTTTGGTACTTAGAAATCAGACTGTGTTTAATCACTGGGGGGGAAATACGGATCAATTGCGTTCTGATCATAGTATTGTCTAAACAGCCCTTTGAATTTGTAAATGACATGTGGCAGGGGTATTTTTAGCTGCTGTTTTTCAGAAGCCAGCAGTCCCCCTCCTGCCCTCTCCACACTTCCCCCCTCCCTCTCCACATTACACTTCTCACGTGACAGTCTCTGGTTCTGCCAGTTTCACCTTCCTTGGGGCTGTTAAATATGCAAATTGCATTCATCTCCTTCACCTTCCAGACTTATTCTTTGTTCCTTGGTGGTGGGCACAAGGGGAAATGATTGTTGAGCAAATAACTGATCTTCAGTTGTTTCCAAGGCTCCAGAGTCTTCGATTTTACAAGTGGTGCCTGTGGGTCAATTTGCATCCAGTGGCTGCTTTTTCTCTTTTTCCAGTGAATCCTGTTGGCATTTGGGAATAAAGAATTTCTGCCACATTCTGATCGATCCCACTGTGAAAGGAAGCCTGTCTCAAGACGGTGAAGACCTTCTGGGACCTTCATCCCCTGTGGCCTGGGTTGTTATTTCCAGGGTTGTCCTTTGAGACTTAAAGGGCAGTGCTTGACCTTGTCCACACAACAAGACATTTCTCTCCTTTGGGGCCGCAGGGTCCTTCCATGGAGGGCTGTTGGAGGGTAAGTAAATGATATCAGGCTTTGCTGCCCTCCCGCCGTTAGGATGGATGATGGATCCTTGTGGTCCCGAATGCATGCCTGATGGTGCGCCCCTGGAGGAGGGTGTGAGCATGCATAAGTGGGTACGCCTGGGCTAAGGCTGGGCTTATAAGGGCGGCGTCACGGGGACGCCAGCAGTGCAGAGAAGCATAGAGAATGAGCGCGAAAGGAGCAGAGTAGAAATGGCCACCAGAGAAGGCCGAAGAGCCCGGAAAGAGTGAAGATCCCAGCTTCCCCGCCTGCTGTGTACCTGGTAATCCCAATAAAAGCCTGCAAAGCCCCTGAGGGCTCCAGGCCTCCTCCTTCACCCGTCTGCTCGGGTCATAGCGCACCTGCACTGTGCCCCCTTCCTGCCGTTACAGACGCCCGTGAAAACTCACTACATCAGTGAGCCTCAGAGCCAGGGTGCTCCAAGGGCTTACTCTTTCCTGATGGTAAAGAACCAACTGCCCCCTGCGGTATTATCGCCACCAACGTCTTTAGCAGAAGCATGCCTCGCTCCCACGTGCAGGTGCTGGCCAGACGCTTTTCTGTACAAACTCCTTGTCCTCCACGCTGGCAGCGTGCCCACCCCGGGCACAGGTGCATCGGGGCAGCTGAGGACTGTTGGGCGGGCTTCCTGGGTTCCGGACGACGGTGACAGCATCCCTGGTCTCTGCTTGACCCACGACACCCCCTTCACATGACAACCAATACCTTCAGACGCTGAGCCGTGTCCCTGGAGGGAGGAGTCACCAGAGGGGACAGGAAGACATGGGCAGAGCCGGACTGGGAAGGCTGGGCCTGGTTCTCGGCCCCACGGCTGAATCGGCACTGGGTGCCCCGAGCGAGTCTTCTTCCCGCGCCTTGGCTTCCCCTCTGTGACATCGGCATCTGCCGCCCTGGATTTGTCAGCTCGGAAAGTGTCATAGGGATGCGAGTCATTCTTCTGCCGCTTGTGGGGGGAGGGCAGGGCACACAGAGTGTCCCCGCCTCTGACCCCTTGGCTGTCAGTGAGGGACAGTTGTGAATTCGAGGTGGGCAGGTGAGAGCAGGCGCTGGGCGTCCTCGTTTATAATCTGAGCATCCTGTGAGGGGAGGCTCCGCTGGACCGGGCAGAAGGCAGAACCGTGGGGCCAGCAGGAGGTGAGAGTTTTGAGGAAGGGAAAGCAGGTTTGGGGTTTCCAGGCCTAGAAGCCTCTACTGCCCTCTCCCCCCTCCTGCCTCTCTGCAGAAATCAGCCCCTGGAACTTCTCCAGTAGTTTGGAAACTGCAGCGCTCAACTATGTTGGCGAGTGCTGCTCTCTGACCTCGCACTTCAGAGGACAAGAACTAGAGCGTGTTTTTATCTTCTTTAGATCTACTCTAAGCCACCTCCGGTCGTTCCTGGGGCTCCCTGCATTGCCCCCCACCATGGTGGAGAAAGGTTTGGGGGTCTCCTATCTCCTTGACACCCCGGCCAGGCCCCCATGGTCACCTGTTGACACAGGTCACTTAGCCCATCCCAGGGCTCTGCTTCCTGCCCAGCCGCTGCCGGTCAATCTGAGACCCTGTGACCCTTCCCTCCCAAGGGCCTGACACTCCCCATCCACCTGCAGCGCAGGGTCCTGCAATCCCGCTGTGTCCTGGGGTCACCCTCCCGGTCTCCTCTCCTGCTCCCCAGGCACACTCCTGTCCTCTCTGGCTTCTCCAGCGCACCTGACTGAGTCGCACCCAAGACTTATTCTTCCTTTAAAAGCAAAGCCGGTGGTGAGCTGGCCTGGCAGACTGCACCAGCTTCTGGCCTCCTGCAAGGCCCAACTTGCTCCCTCTCCCCCTCCCCCCAGAGAAGCAAGCACAGAGAATGGGGGACAGGAAAATAAACATACAGGGAGAAACCCAGACACAAAAACCTCCCCCGAAATGGCCCTGCATTGTCTTCATGCTCTGGAGGCTACGGGTTTCCCTGGCCAAGGTTCCAAAGTGGGGAACCATCCAAGACAAGAGGCAGGACCAGATGGGAGGCCTCTCCTAGCCGGCACTCAATGCTCCCGGGGAGAGGAAGAACGGGTGGGGCTCCTGCTAAGTCAGGGGGTCTGCAGCCCCTCTTCATGTCCCTGCCAGCAACTGGTACCCCCCACGCCCATGGGTGAGCCACTCAAGGGCCATGTAGGTTGACATTCCCTACGCCTCCTTCATGGAGCCAGGCAGCGTTTTAGTTCTCTGCTCTGCAGCTGGGGACAAGTTGGGGAAGCTGCGCAGCCACGCTGGAGGGGCTTGTTCTTTACTATAGCGCTGTCGCGCTGACATTTCCCCAACTCTCCATCCCCGCCAGCTTCATGGTTGTCAAGGAAACAGTTTCCTGGACAACCTGTTGACTTATTTGGCTGCCGAGTTTGTATTATCCAGTGTGGGAGCTGTAGTGGAGGATTAAAAAAAAAAACGTCACCAAGGTAACCACCAGCAGCCGCTTAATTATAGTTTTAGGTAAAGATGAATTCTCTTTTGCAAATGTTAGTGTATTTTGGGGCTGGGGTGTGTGTGGAGAACCATCGGGAGATGAATATTCCCTAATTAGACACTTTCAGTTGTGGACAATCTTGTTTCATTCTCAAAGAAATTTGATTTCATACAAGATTGATTTTTTTTTTTCCCTTCTAAAAAGCAAGGACAACAAAATAATGAAAACAAAGAGGAGAAAAGACTCCGTTTGGTAGACATGAGGGTGTGTGTGGCTGGTACGTAGGCATCGCGGAAGTGACACTGCTGGCAGCTGTTTCCTGAAACATAAACGTGTGCGTGGGACTGAGAGCTAGTGTGGCTTCACCCTGGACTCTGGAACCAGACTGTCTGGGCTCAAATCTGGCCCCTGCAGCTTTGAGCTGTTGACCTTGGGCAAGTGACTTCCCCTGACTGTGGTTCAGCTCCCACCGCTGCAGAACAAGGGGGTGGGGAGAAAGTCTCAAGCTCCACTCTAGGCTAAGACAGAGGTACTAGGCCCCTCCAAGAATACCCATATGACACAGCACTCTCTCTGCACATCTTTCCAAAGCCAAGGGCATCTTCTATTCATACTTTGCATGTGCCTGGCTAACTGCTTCAGTGTCCACTCTGCTCGCTAATACTAATGGTTCTTACATTACGCGTCTTCGAGTCATTAGCGTCACGCTGAGCATTTATTGCAGTGTTATACTGCTGTGAGCCTTTACTTTGCTTCTTGCTCCCAGCAACCTTAAGAGGCGTCTACCATGATTATCTCCATGTGATGCTAAAGAGGGAAAGAGAAGCTTCTTTTTTTATAGTTTCAATAAATAGATCAAAAATTTAAGGAATTTATAGTAGCCTTCTGCATGCTGAGTGTCATTTGAAGCTTCTTTCTTGGCTGTTCAGTCTTAATCAAGTCAAGAATTGAAGTGGAGCCTTTTGGAATTAACTCACATGCAGGGAAGGTGCCTTCTGGGAAGGAACTCGAGGCTTTTTGGAAATACCAGACATTGCAAGTTCTTTGCACCCTAAATGGTAGTTGGGGTGCTCGAAGAAGTGCCCTATCCTGCTGGGTCTCCTGCAGCCCAGCCCCTCCTAGGCCTTCGGGCTGTCAGGTTGTAAAACTGCTGTGCAGTGGGTTGCATTGGGGGTGGGGATGGTCCTGCTTGGGTTCAGGGGGACATCAAAAGTCTAGCTCAGGCAGGAGCTTCTCTGCGCCCACGTTTCTGTACCTAAAGTTTAAATAGACCGTGGCCAGGGATTTTTTTCAAAATTTAAAATGCTGTGACTCGATCAGGAAAATGAGCGACTGACCCGGTGTTCACACCTGGATCATGCACCTGTAAAGCACATACTTCTAGCCACCGGCTACACTCCCGTGCACTGACACTGCCCAAAGGTGGACTCTGGAGCCGAAGTCCCTGGCTTAGTACCTGCCATTTTCTAGTGGCGAGACCTGGGCAAGTAACGCCCCTCTTGGGCCTCAGTTTCCTCATTGACCAAATGAGACGGAGGTAAAGCAACCTCTCAAGCATGAAGATGCTCAAGGGAAAGACTCATGGCAGGGTGACCCGGTAAATGTTCGCAAAGGTGATAATGCCTCCTCGACACAGATGTGTCCGTGCAGGGGCGAGCAATGGCAGAGTGGCTGACACAGCCAGGCACAGGCCCTGCCATCACGAGCGTGCTCGATGGGTTCCTGCTCGGGTTTGTGTATCATCCATCTTGTTATTTTATAACTTCAAATGTATAGGCAGGCTGTCTCCCTTCAGCTCCGCACATCCCCTATGGGGCCCTTTTTTCAAGAAACCTTTCAATTGAGATTCAGGTCCATGGACCAGCCCCCCACAGATCCGTGAGCTAATGCCACCAGGGAACATTTGTTTTGTGTGTTTCCCCCCACCCGCAAATCGTGGATATTTTCACCATGTCAGAACGAAGCCCTGAATAACAATGAACGCTGGTGAGCAGCTGCAGCAGCGCCTGCTAGGCTCATCCTGCCAGGACAGGGGAACGGAGGTGCCCAGGGCTGCGGCCCAAGCGGGGGTTCCAGAGAGGTGCACCCCACCTTTAGCTTATTACAGCCTTTCTCGGGGAGCTGCATCAGCCACACACGGCTTCCCTCTCCTGCACTTCTCCAGGGACCACAAAGGCTTCTTTCTGAGCATCTCCCGTTCCCCACCTGCTTTGTTTTTAAGCCTTGGTGTTGGATGGAAAATTACACAGTCCACCAGGATGGCTGGGGAAGATAATTATTATTATTAAAGGCATAAAGAGAAGAAGAAATTGCTCTTTGCATCACCCCATGGCTTGGCAGAAATGAAAATAGCAAAAGACTTAAATGACTTTCCTGCTGGAAGGATGAATGGGCGCCCTGCTTTTCATGGGAGGAGGGGGGTCAGGGACGGGGGTGGGGGGACACTGAGGATTGGAGCCCTGAAGGGGCCTTTGTGGGGAATTTTGGCTGCAGAAGAGGGGGTGATAAAATTCTCAGAGAAGGTGCCTTTTGGTTTCCCCTTGGCCTCAGAGGCCGAGTCTCTGTTTTCAGACAAGTCACACACCCCAAGGGGTCCAAAACTTTGTGGAAGACCAAGTGCAGTTATGTGGAGTAGAGATGAGTTGGGACTGGATGGCCAAGGTCTCTGGGTTGGAATCTTTGCTCTGTCGCATATCAGCTGTGTGACCTTGGCAGGTTACTTAACCTCTTTGAGCCTGTTTTTCCCCATCTGAAAAATGGGGTGATAATGATATCTGCCTACCTCATAGTGGTTACAAAATGAATTAAAACATAAACATCAGGGCCTCCCTGGTGGCGCAGGGGTTTGAGCGCCTCACTATGAAGCAATCCGCAGCCTCTGAGGCACGGGTTCGAGCTCCAGCTGGCCAGGGAGCAACCCACATGGCGAGGCAGACCTCTCCTGGCTCCCTGCTGCTCCCCTCAGCAGTGTATTTCAGTCAGTCTGCCTGTTCTGTTCCCCACTCTGTCTCTGGTGAGTCCTCTCACCCTCTGCATCTGTGGCCTGTGCCCTAGCTCTTGTTTGCATAAATAAATAAATCTTAAAAAAATATATAAACAGCAGACAGAATGGTGAGTCTTAAGCATTCTCTTTAGTGTTGGTTATTATTACTACTTCTTTCTTCAAAATCCAAATAGATGATGTCACCGAAGCTGGCTCAGTGTCATCTGAGAACAGCTAAGCAGAAAAAAACAGGATTTAAACTTAGACCTTTGGAGTCCACACCATGTGGAATTTTCTTCATGTTCATAGCTGCCTCCTGGAGGGTGCTTTCGAATATTCAAAATGCCAACACTTGTTCTAGCTTGTTAAACAGCAACACCAAGTCCTCCCTGGTCAGATGACTTCGGGCCGAACTTTCAGGACCCAGCCCCCTGTTACCGTGCTTCCTCTCTGTAAACAGGCTCGGTGGTGAGGAGCACAACAGGATATTTGCTTAGGATGGATGCTTAGTTAAAAACAGGACCAAAGGACAAGTTGCACGGAGCAGGGGATAGTTGCACTGTCCACAGGTTCTGGGGCTGATGGTTTTCTGCAGGTGGTGCCTCGACTTTGTGTCTTCTAAGGGCTCCTGGGTTCCCCAGGGCTTCCTCCATGTTGACCCTGGGAGAGGTGGGAGGGTCATCTCAGACCTTCTGAGAAGTTGCTTTCTCTTCTCAGCTAAATCCACACAGTGCACCTGCGGGGGGCCTGCCTCATTTGTACAATT
Source organism: Talpa occidentalis (assembly GCF_014898055.3). NCBI lineage: Eukaryota > Metazoa > Chordata > Mammalia > Eulipotyphla > Talpidae > Talpa > Talpa occidentalis. The sequence goes on from NW_023600993.1 coordinate 100,150,663, forward strand.
GGAAAAAAGGCAGTCCCCTCTGCTTTGAAGCAGCTGCAACAGCTGCAGGAGTCGCGTTTGCCTTGCATGTGACAGATGGGTCAAGACAGAAATGCCCTCCTGCTGGAGGAGCTGGGGGGGCCAACCAGACCATTTGTCCTGGGATTTCCCGCCATCTCCGCCGGACCCTGGGAGCTTAGGGGATGATGGGTGAACCAGGCGGTTCCCGCAGCCCTGGGTGCTCCTTGCAGCCCAGGCGACCAGCTTGCTGGAAAGAAGCATCCCATGTCTCTGGAAAGCTGCCCTCACCCCCATTCCCTGCAGGGTTATTTGGGGGTACAGTTGACAGGAGTATGCTTCTGATCCTCTTAATACATATTCAGTAGATGCTGATGAGGAAACTGCTGCCTTTTCTGGAGCGTTCCCTCTGTGCTCAGTACTTTATTCATAGAACAAAGTGCGACAGCTCCTGGAGTGCTGGTTGCCTCCCAAGCCCACCCCTTGCTTCCCTGCTCAATCCACGGGATGGTTTGCTGGGCAGATGGTATGCTGAGGGGCCAGTGCCCAGCTGCCAGGGAATCGTGATTAATTTAAGGTTTATACTCAAAACCCATCCTCACCATCCTGTTCTTCTGGTTTCCATCTTCCTCGAAAACTGTAGCTGAGTGCGAAGCCCACTTAGACCAAGGAGGACTGAGGATTTCTGCTCTGGTGGCTAAAGCTTCATTGTTCCTGGACGAGAAGAGCAGATATGGCTGGCGCAGCCTCTGCCATGCCCCCCATGCCTCCCTGCAGTTGTGATGGGGGGCTGGGCTGCCATGCTGCAGACACAGGACAAAGCCCAAGTGTCTTGTTAGTATGCAGAGTGTGGTCTGCAGGCCAGATTGTTAGACATGCAGAATCTGACTCCACTCCAGCTTGAGTGAATCAAAACCTGCTTTTTAGCAGGTGCTCTGTGTGCCCTTTCGTCTGAAACGCCTGCCTGGACAACCGCAAAGACCTCTGCGTCTTGACATTGTTGAGCTGCTGAACCATTTCCAATAAGAGCCAACCTCTGAGCTTTCTTGTCACAGATTTTCTGCTCCTGACAGCCCAGTAGTGGATACAAGCACCTATAAGCTAAACAGCCTTATGTGAGATTTCTCCCTAGTCCACCAAGAGCCCTTCAGAGAAAGGACCATTATTTTCCTCATCTTACAGCTGAGTACACACTCCAAGAGGGAATATGCGCTTTCCCAGCAGCTGGTGAAGGCAGAGGCCCAGGGGCCCCAGACCTGGCCCCTGTGCACAGTGCCACCCCTCGGCTGAGCTCTGACTGTGCATCCTCTAGGTCAGCCGCAGAGGTGGCTGCCATCAGACAGGCAGGCTCGTCCTCCCTCTGGCCCTAAGCACACACCCCTGCACCCCTCACCTTGCTTTGTAGTACTGGCCACTTTCTCCTCACTCATAAGCCTTTCTTTCAGCTATGGCGTCCCCGAAGCTTCTTGCTAATGCTTCACTAGTCTCAGAGTTCAGAGGAAAGTCTAGCGGCTCTTGGGTTCTCCTCACACAGGGCACTCAACCCTTCTCACTTCTTACCTTAGGAGTTACAGCTGGATGATGAGACTCAACAACAACAAAGAAAATAATCCAGTCAAAAAATGGGCAGAAGAGCTAAAAAGAAACTTCTCTGAAGAGGAAATGCAAATGGCCAACAGGCATATGAAAAAATGTTCAACATCACTTGTCATCAGGGAAATGCAAATCAAAACTACCATGAGATACCATCTCACACCAGTGAGAATGGCACATATTAAAAAAACTAGCAACAACAAATGTTGGCGAGGGTGTGGAGAAAAAGGAACTCTCCTGCACTGTTGGTGGGAGTGCAAACTGGTCCAACCACTATGGAGAGCTGTGTGGAGATTTCTGGACCTACTAAACATAGAGCTTCCATAGGATCCAGCAATTCCACTCCTAGGTATTTACCCAAAGGACACAGAAACATCCATTCCAAAGAACACCTGCACCCCTATGTTTATAGCAGCACTGTTTACAATAGCTAAGCTTTGGAAACAACCCAAATGCCCAAAAATAGATGCCTGGATCAAGAAGATGTGGTCCATATACACCATGGAATATTACTCAGCATTCAAAAAAGATAAACACATGCAATTTGCAGCCACATGGATGGCGCTGGAAGGGATCATGCTCAGCGAAATAAACCAGAAAGAAAAAGAAAAAGACCGGATGGTCTCACTCATAGCAGGAATCTAGAAAACCTAAATAAGGGACCAGGAAAATGAATAACTATAAGAAAGTGAAAATCAAAATCAACAAAAAACTATGAACCAGAGACACTTTTTGGGGGGCGGGAGGGGAGGGATTGGGGTCAGAATGGGGGGTTGCAATTGTATGGGGAATATAAAAATAAAATTTATTATATAAAAAAAAAAGAGTTACATCTGGAGACCACCCCATACACAGCTGCATGAGAGAACACCTGGTGGGGGGTGGGATGGACACATTTAAAATTCAGATTTTAGGCCGCAAAACGCTGGAGGATCTGACCCCGCGGTCTGTGGAGGGGCCCAGGAGTCAGTCTTTCTCTGTGATGCTCCCAGGCCCCCTGAGGGCCCACCTGCTGGGGCCCACCGAGCTGGGGAAGATCGGCAGTGAGAGGCGGGCGGCAGAGCAACTGTTAATCTGCCTTCGTTCTTGCAATTTTTACAGCTGCTTGATCCAGGTTTCCTTGGGCTGCAGCCGGCGTGGGTTGGCTGCCGTTCGGCGAACAGAGTCGCTGCGCTCTGCAAACGCGCTTTCCTCGGAGACAAACAAACCATAGTGGGCCCCAGTTGGCCGCTGGAGTTGTGGTGTGCTCCAGCTCCCGGCAAGCCTGTGGAGATGCAGAGAACTGCAGGGACTCAGCTGGTTTGGCTGTAGAAGGTGGGGGCTCTTCCGAAGTGGGGGGTCAGGACATCAGAAAGTGAGGTCGGGAGCTTTTGAAATTGTGGGAGTCTTGCGGTCAGTGGTAGGCAGATGGGCAAAGGTGTCCAGGCCCTAATCTTGGCAAAAAGATCAGTACCGAGTCGATGAAGTTGATCAGGCTTTTTGTGGCCTCTGGCTGTCACCTGCGGCCTTGGCCATGTTCCTGCAGAGGGCGCATGGGCGTGGGGCATGCTTGTCTGATCGCGGACACCTGGAGAATGGGTGTGGGTGTGCGTAAGTGTGCACACCTGAGCCTAGAGGTCAGGGCTACAAGGGTGGCTATGGGGGAAGGATGGTTACGAGCGGGCAAGCCACTACAGAAGGGGCCAGACCACGAGAGAAGGCCAGAGAGGAGCCCAGAGAAAAGAAAGCGTACAGACTTGCTGGGAGCTGGGGGGCTTGCCAGCCTCCTGGCCCCCCGTCCACCCCACCTGCCCTGCACCTAGTTGCCCTACAACAGTCAGTATGTTAAGCTACCTGGGGAAAGGAACCGGAAGTAGGGAGGTAATATTCTAGGCTAGCTGGGTGGGGCCACACTATGGCGCATGCCCTAGTAGGCAGAGAAGTTTCTCATGGAGTTAGGGAGGTATAGCACAAGGTGTACCAGTGAGGCTGGAAGTGTGAAGGGGGCTGGAACTTGCTGGAGGGGCACCAGGAAAACGCAAGAAGGAAGGGGCAGGTGTTCAGAGGAAAGACCAGCCCTGGCTGACAGCCAGCAAGGAGTGGGGACCGCCTCCTGCCGCCAGAAGGACGGACCCGCCAGCAGCCTGCCCGTCCTAGCACCTTCAGTAAGAAACGCTGCCCTGCGCACACCTTGCGTGGCTGTTTGAAGCCCCAGGTGGGACTCAGCCAGCTCACCTGAGCTTCTGACCTGCAAGGTAAGAAATATATGTCATTTTAATTGGCTAAGATTGTGGCTTTTGCCGAGGCAGTCACAGAAAACCAACCCAGGGTCCCATTTCAGAATCTGGGAGGTGGCGTTGGCCACGACCCTTTCTCATAAGGACCTTGACCTCCTCTGACCTTCCGGCCTGGGTTCTTGAGGAGTTGAGTCATAATATGCAGGATAGTCAGCCTCACTGCCCATGCTACCTGGGAGTGCCATAAAATCATGTTCTCTGACTGACTTCTCTACTCTCCCACCCCAGTTGCTGTTGGAGAGTATTTTCTTCTGGTTATTCTTCTGTGCCTCCTATTCACATAGTCAAGGTGGGCAAAACATACAAATTTCCATCCTGCTTTGTTCCCTTACACGAAGTATTTTCACATCCCTGAAGACTTCGGGTAAACCTAATTTTTAACGGCTGTATAATAGTTCATCAGGTGGCTGTACTGTAACTTGTCCATTCTCTGCCCTCTAGAAATAGGACCTAGAAAAATGTAGGAAGGAAAAACCCACCAATCACTTTTTCAAGAAAAATTCTCAGGGAAGGTTTTAAGGGGGACTGCAGTTCAGAAGCTTACAGAACTTCCTTTAACCTGGCATTTCCACGTTTATGTTCTCCGAGGCCCTGGCACAGGGGTGTCAGTCCGCGGGGCTTGAAAACAGCTCTCAAGCCATGACTTAGTGATAAAATTCAAGGACAGAATATGTCAGATAAAGATACATCCTGTCTGAGAGTAACTCTGTCAGTGGCGGGGAGGGAACAGAAGTGCAATTTATGGGGACAACTCCAAGCCAGACAATGTGCTAGGTGTTTACATTTTAAATTCTCTTTACTCTTTAAATAAGTAATGCATGCGCATGGCACAAAATTCATACAGAAATATGAAATGGAAAGTCTCCCCTTCAGGTATCTGGCCAGGTAGCGGGTTACCTTCCTAGAAGGTGACCACCGTGACCACATTCTTATGTCCGAACCGCCACTCTATCCACATGTAAGCAAATACGTGAATAAAGCAAACTCAGAAAGTCGCCGTGTATACTGCTCTCCCCCTGACTTCTTAATGCTTTAATACTGTTCTGTATCCTTTATTTGGGGTTGACTTGCTCTTCTTACCTGCTAAACACACTCTGGTGATAGATATGTCATGATGGATTGAATTGATCCTCTTTGAGTAGACTATTAAATTGTTTTTAATCTTTTTATTCTACATGACTAGTTCTCAACTGGGAGTGATTTTGCACCCTGCCTTGCCCAGAATGCACTTGGCAATATTTGGAGAGATTGTAGGTGGTTGCAACTGGTGGGGTGGTATCCCTGGCTTTTAGTAGGTAGAGACCAAGGGTGCTGCGAAGCATCCTAAGATCCCCAGGACGGCCACCTGCAGCAAAAAGTAGGTCAGCCGGCATGCATGGCACTGAGGCTGAAGAGTTGAAGGGGTGTTGTCTGAGGCTTGGTGAGCCAACGCAAGGGTGTGTCCTGCCTGAAGGCACAGGATGGGGGCTAGAGCTCAAGTCCCCAGGTCCCCAGCTTGCTTCCCTTTTCAGGAAGGAGGGGGGAAAAGCTCCTGTCCTTATACTCCCCCACCTCCAGAGTTTATAGAGCCAAGTCTGGGGGGCCACACCCTGGGGTGGGGCTCCCTTTGTCCCTCTTGTGTGATTTATCCCCTCTATTCTGCTGGAACTCAGAAAAGTGGGTGGGAGATACAATTATCCTCAACAAGCCAACACAGTCATTAAACGAAATCTCAAAGCTTTTAATTACCAGCATATTAGCATATTACGGATGGGGAAGCAGCTTTTAGTTTACAATAGCAGAGGCATCAAGAAGAATTGCCTATTTTTACCACTAATTAAGAGAATATTATGAAGACTTAGAGAATTAATCGTACTTCAGTACATCTTTATAAGAAGATAATTGGATAAAGATGGTTTCTTCCTTCCCACATCACAATATTTGCAGGCAGATGGCATTGTTCTGGCTGAGAAAGTGGGGTTGTATCAACACAAACCAACTCCTTTCTCAGAAGAATTTAATACATTAATCGGCCTCCTTGTTGCTGGGTATTGTTACAACTATTTACATCTCCGCGGGGCTTTACAGTCTTCAGATGCATCCACGTGCACCATGGCGTGCTAGCCTTTGAGTGGCCAGGGTATTCCTGCCCCTTTTATGGGAGGTAAAACAGGCAGGAGAGATGTAAGCGACTCGCTGAGGGTGAGCAGCTCAAACCAGGTGCTGTGGCTGTGTGGCAGCCCCTGATGCTGCATGTCACTCTCTCTGTCACCCGAGCATCCGGGGCCTGGTTGGTGGATATGCTGGGAGTGTTCAGCTGGGGACAGGGTGACATAAAGAAGTGAGAGCAAAGCCTTTGTGGTCCTGAAGAACTGGTTTCAAATCCCAGCTCTGTCACTTCCTGTTGTGTGACTTTGGACAAGCGAGCGAAACTCTCAAACTGCGCTTCCTCATCTGTAAACATGAGCTTAGCTGGTGGAGCTGTGTCAGGATTCACAGAATGGGGCCTGAGATGCTCAGCTCCGCACCCCGGGGGTATCACCTGCTACACTGCCCAGGTCCCTTCTGACCTGGTCACCGGTCACCCAGCAGCAGAGGAGAGGATGCCTGCGCCAGATGTGCGCTACGTGGGCCGCGGGGCTCCGGGGGGGGCACTGTGCTGGGAGCTGTCTCCCCACATGCACCCATAGTCTTTTCCTCCTCGGGGTAAGCTGCGTACTTGTGGGTCAAGGTCTCCTGACTCAGGGGAGGCCACACTCTGCCTCACGCTGTCCTGAGACTCCTTCCCTTCCAATCCCAGGCTCAATCAGCTTCCCCATTAAATTCTGTCCTTGAGATAAACTCTCTCAGGAACCTACACTGGATGTTGGGGTCCTGGGCTACTTGATGTCCCTTTTCTTTTAGTCACTGAACCTTAATGTTACTTTGGTGAACGACCCACCTGCTTTCCACTTGTAGTCCCTGAGCCTTAAGAAGGGCTGACTTCGGGGCCTTGGGGCTGACCCAGGCCTGCCAATGAGGATGCTGCTTCTCCTGCCCACAGGGATGAGTTACGGTCGACATATGGCCAATTTCAGGCAATCAGAACCGATCCCGGACTTACTGGGAGTTATTAGGAAAGAGGTGCTCTTTCTGCTGTGTTCCCACGGCCGCTGGGGTGCACACCTGGGGCTGATGACCCCAGGGAGCGCGGACATGGGATGACTTCTGGAGCGAAGCCCACACAGAGAGGACAGAGAGCCACACAGATACAACCCCTGGTTATCGGCTCCAGCCCTCCACACATCCTGAAGTTTGCATGAGTCCATGAGTGAGACGACTTGGAGCTCTATCCCCAGGCTTTTAAGCAAAGAGACACCTTCAAGAGGGCGGTGGAGAGAGGGAGGGGAAAACACCTTGTGATTTTTCCTGCTCCGTCTCCCCAGTCTGGCCAAGAACCCGCCTTCCATTTCTTTAGACTTCTTTCCCCATTTATTTTTCAAGACCATCTTTGAAACTGGCCACTTTCAAGAGGAAATGACATAGATTATTTTTTCTGCGTCTTTAAAATTCCATCGCCCCCTAAAGTTAACGTAGAAATCCATCTACTGTGGCAGCTTGAGGGTCCAGGTCCGAAAGTCCCCCTTTGCACCCCCATTGAGAACCCTGGCATTAGCCAGATCTTCCCCCTCCCCCTCAGCACCTCTGGATAGTGCAGGTTAGTTCACAGCCCTGAACCCCAGCTTACACCCAACCTCCTGTGAGACCCATCTTGAAACCCCGGACCTTAGCCCCACACTTGTCCCATTTTTTAGCTTCCTGAGCCCGCTGGGCCCTGTGCTCTCTACGCAGTGATTTCCCTTCTGTCTGTCTCCCTTTCTATGCCCTGGAGGACAGGCACCTTCTCCGCACTACGGTGTCTTCTAAGTATTTGGCTGGTTTTATTCATGGCTGGCTTCCCACAGCTGAGGACAGCGCCTAGTACCTAGTAGGTGCTCAATCAATACTCACTAAGTGCCGGGCTTTGCCCAGCAGAGGCAGGGAGGAGGGACGTTTCCGGCGCTCGAGGCCATTGTTCTCCAAGACTCAGCCATTGCGAGCCGTCTTTCTCCTCCCAGCCAATCAGACACCGGCTGCTTCTCTTCATTCATTCATTGCAGCAGCCCTGAGACGCGTGTCGGTGCCTACGCTGTGTCAGGCGTAAGTGACGAGCCTGTGTGGGGTCTTCTGCACGAGACTCGTCTCCTCTCAGCAGCGTGGCGAGGGCACGGCACTGCCATGTCCAGACGTGCAAGTGGAGGCTCTCGGAGGTCAGAAACCAGGGATCACCGGCTTCAGTGGTGGCACCTGGGCGAACCCAGATTGGCTTGTTCTCTGATCCTCACGGGGCATCTCATCAACCAGCTATTGGAGAAGCTTCTAGAAAAGCAGGATTGGTGCCTGCCATTTTTAAGGGACCGACCTGGCGAGGCACCCAGGAAGCTCTCGGTAATGGACGACCGCCCCCCACCCTGCACATCTGCTCTGTCTCTTTCCCTGCCACGTGTACCCAGGTGTCCCACTGTTCCGGGAGGCGTAAGTCCCTCCGGGTTTCCTGGTGAGTTGGGTTCTGAACCTTCTGGGCCCCAGCAAACACTGTTAGCCCTTCCTGACTTCAGCTTGGACAGAGTAGCCGATGGCAAAGGGACCGGGGAGTTTGCAGCACCACCTAGAACGATGTCGCTCTTCACAAAGTCACCGTGGAGCCATGTTCTGATCTTGCACGGACGGAACTGTACATGGCAGTGCTAAATAATTCAGAGCCGGAGCTGGCAGCTCAGTGCCTTCTAATAGTAAATAATTCAAGTACTCTTTGCATTTCCCCTGCCAGTACATCGGTATAGCTGCCTGCTGTGGAGAGAAAGCAGGAGCCAGAAAATAAAAAAAAAATGTAAGGGCCTTACAACCAGAACATTCTCCCCCAAGTCTGTTTACCTAGAGCAGTGGGCAACACCATTTGCATTTGCCTTCTGATTTAGGGGCACAGAGCTGAGACTTTCCACATGCTGGCCGTGGTGACGTATTTTAAGGAACAGGGGAAATAGGACAACAATTTCCCCAGACAGCTACTCTGATTAAAGACTAGCAAGCGAGCCACTGTGCCTTCGTGAGCAATCTAAGTCACGCTCAGCCAACTGTTCGAGCTGAGTTATAGGTGTGAGAGCCGTGGGCGTCCTGCTAAGACAGTGGGGAGTCGACTGTACCCCACTCGCCATGCCCAGGGCAAGTGATGGCCGCTTCTCTGCCACAGATTCCTCACCTGCAGCTGACCTACCTCACAGCAGGCGGTTGAGGGCCAAATGGCAGTAGATGTGTAAAGGTCTCACGCAGAGTTGGGCCCCTGGAAACTACCCCCTAAATAGATGCCAAGAGTGAATCAAACTCCTTCTTTTAGTAAGGAGGCCATTGCGGCTCAGAGAGGGTGGGGATATACCCCAGGTCACACAGCCATAGCTGGCAGGCCAAGGTGAAGGTCAGCTTGCCACTGAAGTGAGCTTGAAGGAGAGACTAAGTTTCCTCGGGGCTGGGATGAAGCCAAGGGACTCTCAGGAGCTGCAGAATTCTTTGTAATAAGAAGTTTTATGCTACAGAGTTTGTATTTTTCTATGTTTTAGTATAAAAACTATTTCTTTTTCTCAGCACTTATTTCTTTATTCTCCACCAAGTACCTAGAGCTGGGACTATGCCATGACAGCCACACCAGCTTCCCACTTGCATGAGAACAATCAATAAGTAAACCAATCGATAAATCATTTATCCATGATTAGTAAAAAGGAAACCTTGAAACAGGGGAAGAGGCTAGAGGTGACCGACAGCTCCTCGCTGAGGGCTGGAGTTGGGGAGGCTTCCATGAGGAGGTGACACTTGAGCAGGGACAGGGGTTGTGAGAAGCGTGGGGGAGTAAGGATGGGTCATGGCGGCAGGAGGGTCAGCTTGTGCTGGCCAATGGAGTCTCTCGGAGGCTTCGAGAGGAGGGAGAGCCGGGGTAGGGGTTCTGGCCCAGGCCTGAAAGCTTCACTCCCTCCCCTCAGCTCTGTGTTAGGGGCCCTGCAGTCTGGGTAGATCCCCTCTCTGAGCCTCGATCTCCCCTCTGTGAACATAGCTAGCCAGAGTGGCTGTTCATCTCACAAGCCTGCCTGGAAGAGTCACCGCACAGTACAGAAGTCACAGATCTGAGCATGCCTGGATATTGCTGCCATGGACAGCAGACAAGGGCAGAGTCAACTGCAGAGACTTGAAGTCTGTAGAGCAGCAACGCAAAAAACTACTGCCTGCAGGCAAACAACCTCATCCACTCCCACTGATGACCAAGCCGATAAAGATTCAAAAAAAGGGCCCCCAGCCCATACTGCGGGAAGCGATTGAAGCCCAGTGTTTGCCCTCCTCTGCACCTCCCTGGCGGCAGCCCACCTTAGGTCAAAATAGCTTAGGACCAGAAGTCTCTCCCCTCAAGAATAATTACATGTTTGATGCCGACGACCCACTGTTCTTACCTCCAGAAACTAAGCTCAAACTTGTGATTGTTGGAACAGTTCTTGCAGAGTAAAATCTGTTGTTCTGCTTCCGGGGTTCGAATCCTCACTGGGCTTTTCTAATAAGCCTTGTCTATCATCACTGAGACTTACCCCTGTGGGCTGCCAAGCTAGACTGAGAGGTGTTTCTCAAAACCCGGATACTGCTGGGGCGGGTGGGTCTCTGAAGCCACTCTGAGGACTGATGAGTTGCCAGGGGGGCTCGTGGGGCTCAGCACATGGCCCTCTGTGCAGCGGTGGGTGGACACAAAGCAAGATCACCAGGGGAGGAAAGGGCATGTGTGGGAAACCGTGAGCGAGCTTCTGGGCCTCCGCCACCACGGTCACGGAGGATACGACAAATTCCCCAGCAGTGAGTGGTGACAACAGCTGTGAAGTTGCCAACCAGGGAAGCTGCTTGGAGACTCAGGGCCCCGGGGTTTGCACAGGAGCTGATTTGTATTGGAGTCTCGGCCTGGCATGTCCTGAAATTTCAGACTCCAGAAGGAAAGTGGGTATCCGGCACAAAATATATTTGCTACTGAAAGCAAAGAGTTAGAGACTCATGGCAAAGAGAATTTAATGACTTGAATCAAGCAGAAGGCTTGGGGACAGCTCCCAAGGTACCAGCTCCCCTTCTTAAAGGGAACTAGGATTGTTAAAGGATTACTGGTATCAGGATAGGGCAGAGGCAGGGTGGAGCATCTGGAATCTGGGTTGAACAGGTGCTTGTGACCAGATCATGCCTTGGCATGGATGACAGTTCAGCAAACAGCAGCCGAATCCCATTGGGTGGGGCTCTTATGCAAATATATGCTAATAAACCCGAGGTCAGGTTTGGTTACCCAGAGTCCTCTGAGCACCTGCTGCTTTTCACTGGTTTGGTCTGGAATGGGTGCCAGACCTTCATGAAGTAGCTCTAAATAGATCTAAGGGTTTGTCCTGCTAAGGGGTAAGGCACGTTTGCATTGCAGGCCTCCGGGCAGCAGATTGTATAAACACTCAGGTGTGCTGACCCACCAGGACCAATCATGATCAGCGTGGGTGGGGCCCTTCTGACTTCCTCCATCTCAGATGCTGTGGGTGTTGTGAGGACAGCGAGGCCCTGCCCTGAGCACCCCGATAACCTCTGAATAGACTCCTGTCTTAAGTGGGGCAGGGTTGGGAAGATAATTTTATGATGTCCTTATCTGTAATGTTAAACAAATTGAGTCATAGGGTGAAATGTTTCTTGTTCTAGTCTCTTTCTGTGTCTCTGGCTATCAGAGGAAATCTCTGTTGCCAGAGTCATTAGTCCCTTTAACCCCTTTCTCATACTTGAGACTCCCCATTTCATTTCCCCCCCAGTTTTGCTGAGTGTGCATGTCATTTGCAGTTGTGAGATTCTTCAAGTGCACGCGGTGGTGACTTGCTGTGCGTGTACTATGAAAGGCGCCCCCAGCACATGTGACCCTCCTTTCAAACACAAAGTTGCCCTGAGGCCAGCCTCAGTATCTAGCGAGAATTCAACCATGCCGATCTCTCCAAGAGCTCATTTCCTGATTGCTTCTATCATGGCAAGTCTTATATGGTAATGATGTTTCTTTCTAAAATAAAATCAAGTAAGAAAAAAACACAATTGAATTCATGAAAGATTGAATAACTCACACTACAATAGCATATTGTGGTTGTTGAATGAGAGAATTTGGGGGAGCAGTATGGCTAGGACTCATGATTGGCTTTTTGGGGTCCTTAGAAGTTTGTGGGCGGGATGGGGGGTCCTGAGGCAGGGCAGGATGGGGGAGTTATTCAAGAACCTCCCAGGCTTTCAGAGATTTGCTGGGTAAACCCACGTCAGGGGACTCCCTGGGTCCTGTCTTCCTGGCCACCAAGACTAAAGGCTTCCGCGAGATGTTATTTAGTGAGGGAGGAACTGTTACGGAGCAGCCCCGATATTAAACGGGTTCCTGGCTGTGGGTCCTCACCCGCGTGCTTTAAAGGGACTTATGAATACTCTACTACAGACACACGCAAAAGGGTTAATAAAAGGTTTATTTACAAGAGAAAAAGAAATAAGGAAAATGTACAACTCAGGGAGAAAATAGGGAAATAAAGTCTTTAATGCGTCCTACCCGATCCGACGACCTGGAAACCCAAAGTCACTCTCAGAGCTGGCCGGACGCTGCGGGCTGGCTGAGAGCCCAAAAATGGAGAGCCCCCAAAGCCCACGTGTCTGCCTTTTTGTATCCACCTGGCTGCTGAGCCCCACCCTCAGGTCCCAGCCACCTTCCCTTGGGTGGTGATGGGATTTGGAGTTCCCAGTGTCTTTGGCTTTGACCTGGGGTGGGGGTGGAGTCCACAAAGCCTATATGGAATTTGCTTTGGGACAGCCTTTTCCCCCTAACAGAACCAGGGTGTGTAGAGTCTGTCCCGGCTTTGCCACATACACGTGTTCCCAACCAGATCCCAGCCCTCCCCTGACCCCGTGGGATGGAGGAGATGGTTTATGCCGAGAGCACTACACACCCCATAAAAGTTAAGTGTATTTATACATAATAAGCAAGGCTGGAAAGCCCGCAGTGGAATAGTTATGGGCAGAAAAGCAGGCCCTGGAAAAACTTCTTAGAACCCGTGACATGTAGCCAGCAACTCCAGCAGCAGCCAAGGGTCCCCTGGGTGGAGCTCAGAGAATTCACTTATTGAGTGGCTTCCAGCGGCTTCCAGCAGCTCCCAGGCACAGGTCAAACAGATACTTCAGGTGGAGCTGATGTCCTGGTATAAGGCGGTGGTCCATTAGGTGAGCGGGGACAATCCACAATCCTCAGAGCATCTTCCCACAGAGAAGGCTGATTCTTTCAGCCATCACCAAATAGGAGGTGAGACAAAAATAACAGTAACAGGAAATACCTCTAAAGCTTGCCCAGCGCCATTCCAAGGCATTTACTTGCTCACTATATTCACTTGTTTAATTCTGACAATAACTCTGGGAGGTGGGGACCCATATTAGGAGGCTAACAGTTCTCCCTGATCATGGGCCAGAAGACTCAGAACCAAGGTTCAAACGTTGGCATCTGGCTCCAGGCTCAGGTTCTCATCACATGCAAGGTTGGGGACTGGGGCACCTGCCAGACATTCTGGTGGCCATGGCAACCTGTTTGCCCTGCTGGCCAGAATGTTTGCAGGTCTTTGCTGATGCCCAGAGCTGACCAAAGACTTCTTCTTTTCCTGAAACCTCCCAAATGTGGACTTTTACATCAGTGGCCTTTCCTGGTAGTTTAGACTGGCTATGGTTTAAAATTATGGGGAATCTGACTTTTTAAAGCAGATTCCCCTGTGTGTGTGTGTGTGTGTGTGTGTGTGTGTGTGAGATGGTCTGTGGCCAGACCAAGGATGGGGAATCAGGGAGATGGGGTTGCAGTTCCAGATGTGCTTCTCATCGGCACGTGACCGCAGGTCACTCTTTTCTCTGAGACTTGGGGGTGATAGTGAGACCACCACCTCCAGGCTGACGATCAGGACCTGGTGGGATAACCCAGATGAAAACTACACAGGCCAGGGCAGCGATTTGTGTGTGTGTGAGTTCCCATTCTCCAAATCGGGAAATGCCTGGTAACTGCCTCTGGAAGACAGGGAGACCAGGCAAAGGAGGGAAGGAAGAGAGGGGCCCATGTAAAATGCCACCCATTTGTGCGATCTCGGGTATCCCGAAGAATAAGGGGACTCAAGTGATTCTTCCCATGTTGCAGGTGGAGGACTGAGGACCTGGGGGTGGAACAGCCAGCGCTCGTCCAGATAGCTGCCTCTTCTTCTTTGTTCTTAACCATCATCTTTTCTTTCTCCCCCACCATAAAATGTCAAAGCGTCAGCATGACAAAATGGTGGATTACATAAAAAGTTCAAAAATTAATTTCATAAAAAATTAAAAGATCCCAGGAGCGGGGGCCCAGTCTCCCTCCACAGCCCTGTGCTCCTGCCGTCTTCCCGGGACTCTCTTGGTGGGCAGCTGCCCTGGGGAGGCAGAGGCCATCACCCAGCGGTCTCTCCACGGCCCCCAGCCATGCGGGTGGACTCCTGCTTCACCTCAGAGATGCAAGATTGAACGTCAGCCTGCAGGTCTGCCCACAGAGCAGACCTCTCACCTAGGCTTTTTCACCTAGAGAGCATGTCCTGTTTGGCTAACATCTTGCTAGTTGATCTTTATTAAATCTAATCTTGCTTTCTAGAAGCTTAAGATCTAGAGATGGAGGAGGCAAGCTTCAGCTGACACGAACCACTTGGTTTTAATACTGTTAAAATTTTGATTTTTTAAAAAGATTTATTTATTTTGCATACAAGATCTGGGGTATAGGCCAGAGGAGCAGGGGATGAGAGGACTCACCAGAGACAGAGTGGGGAGCAGAACAGGTGGATCTACTGTGATACACTGCTGAGGGGAGCAGCGGGCCAGACAGGAGGGGTCTGCTGTGCCATGCAGGTCAGCAACCTGGCTGGGGATTGAGCTCTGGTCTGAGTGGTGAAGTGCTGAGCCGCAACCCCTAGGCCACCAGGGAGGCGCTGTTAAAATTTTGACAGCAAATAGTTTCATTCCAAATCCCTTCCTCCACAAACTATGGTCCTCCCCCAACAGAACCTCCCCTATTCTGCAAGGAAACTGTTAACACCTCACCAAAATGAGGTGCTTGGTGCTCTGGAGCCCTTGTCTGCTCTGAAGGTCAGTTCCCCCCAACCCAGCTGTTAAATATTTTGAATAGTATCCTGGAGGCATTGTATACAAAAATGCAACAAGTCACAGAGTAAAAAACTACAGAATGTCCTAAGGACCAAAGCAAGTTGTAGTGATCTCTGATCCAACAGGCAGCAAGTTTCTTTGGAAGACGGCCACCCATCCGGGCTGGGGGGACCCCTTCCTGTCTCACCTGGGTCTCTCCCTTGGCCTCCTCCCTGAGCTTTCACCCCAGCCTCCCTGCCTCCATGCTCATTCCCCAGCCACTTTGGCCTCTCTGCTCCAGCGGCCAGAAAGACAACGTGCTTCCCACCCGCAGGTGGCTGCTTGCTGTGGTCCGGGTCAGCCCAAGCTCCCTGCAGCACACACACTGCAATTGCTGTCCTTCTGTTTGTTTATTTTTGGCCTCCACCACAGGATCTCAGGCTCCATCATGGCTCCCCAGTGTTTACAGCCAGCGTCTTGCAGTGCTTGGTAGACAGCAGCAGCACCCTAGATGTTTGCTTAATTACAGAAAAGAATCACTAAATGGCCGAGTGAGCACTCGCTGTGAGGTCTGAAAGAGGCGGAAGGCACAGGGTTGTTTCCTGAGTGGGTGCTGGTTCGTAGGCAGAGAAGAGGGTGGCATTCAAGCTTGGGGGATGGCAGGCAAAGGTCAGGGGGTGGGAGGTGGGGAGGCGCCATCTGCCCAGGGGGACCCTTCAGCAGGAAGACAATACAAGGAAGAGATTGACAGCTGGGGGGCTGGCGTCTTGGGTTCAAGTTGCGGCTCCGCCACTACTAGCTGGGGAGCTTGAGAAAGATGGGGACAATGATGACACCCACCTATAGAGCTCTTCTGAGAACGAAATGTGATAACAGGTGTAGGTAAAAGGAGACCTGCAATAAATGTGAGCCAGGGAAGAGATGACACTTGCTGAGTATTTTCTGGGCGGGGCGCCCTCTGTGTCAATTTCCTTTAATCCCTTCCACAATACGTGAGCCCACCTTGGCCTCTCGTTCTGACAGGTGAGTTTGATATCCACCCCTGGGGGTGCACTATCCCCACTAGGGCGTTATGGGGGGTGATCCAGCGTGGTGGCATCAGCATCACAGTAGTGATCAAATTAACTCACATTTCTGGGAGTGGACCGAATGTCAGGATTTTAGACCCCCCAGATGATCTTACTGGGCAATCTAGCTGAGAACCGAATTCGGGTCTGAGGACCCTGTGGTCTTCGCCAGGAGTCCCAAGGCCATGGGGGTGGGTTTAGGTGGGGGTGTGGGCTGGGGGCTGTGAGCCACTCCTCAGTCTGGCTACAAGCAGCAAAGTCAGAAAAGTTCAATTCCAGATTCAGGGGACCCAGAAACCCAGTGTGGATTTGACCCCAAGGGGAGCTTCCCAGGCTTCAGTACTGTTGCTTTGGGGACTTAGGAATCCCAGATGCCTTTGCATTTAGGGGGCTGTCTGCTCCAGGCAGCCAACCTGTCTCAACCAGCGAAGCCTCTGCCCTACACAGGATTCAAGAAAAAGGCACCTGAGACTTTTGGTCATTTTTCTCGGGCCTATCTAGGACTTAACCTCCTTCCTGGGTCTTTTTGGAAGACAGCGTGGGTCCAAACCTGACATTTCCTTGACCCCCTGGGTTGCTTTGGTGCTTCCAGGTCTGTTCCCCAGGAGTTTGCAAATGGAGGCCATTTCCCTCAGAAAAATAAGTAAGCACACAAACAAAGATAGCCAGTTCAGTTAGATTTTCAGATACCCAAGCACTAATACTGCATGGCACATACTGACACTGAGAAAATTAATTGCAGTGTATCTGAAATTCAAATATACTTGGGCATCCTGTCATTTATCTGGCAGCCTTCCTGGGAGCCTCACTTTCTGGCTTAATTCAGAGGTAACAGTGTGGATATTGGCACGAGACCAGCCTCACTGGAACCCAGCTCTGTCCCTTCGTAGGAACTGAGTTACAGGCAAGTATTGAACTTCTAGAAGTTTCTATTTACCCATTAGCAATGTAGGTAATAATAGTACCACCTTTTCTGATTTTCTTAATTAAAATAAAAGAATGTATGTGGAACATTTACTAAACTCTCAATTAACAGAAACTATTATTAGGCAATGAAATCAGTAACTTATTTTTAATGTATACCCTTCATTTTTTTTCTAATTCAAAGAGTAATTAATACATGCTCACTATGGAAAATTAGAAAATGCAGAGAGATTAAAGAAAGAAAACAAAACTCCCCCCTATTTCCATCTTTCAAAGATGGTGGCACTGCTGACATTCAAAGGTTCAAGTACAGTCAACATTTTAGTGATCATTCTTCCAGCTTTTTCCCCTTAAAAACATGTCTGTTTATGCACAGAAAACTCAATTTTGGGCTGCAAGTCCTGATTTTTCTCCCATTTAACATCATATCAAGTATTTCCCCAAGTTGTTAGATATTCTTTGAAAATTTAATTCTCACTGTATGGATATCTGCAAATGCATTTAGGCAATTCTGTTCATGGTGTAAGTTTTTCTTGCTTTATAAAGAGTGAAACCGAGGTTAGACTCTGTTCTGGCAAGTCCAAACCTATCCCGAGGGAGCGGTCAAGCCTGTCTCTGCCTCCTCTTCCCAGGTATCTCTCCTACTCTCCAGACTGTTTTCGCAAGGCCAACAAAAGCAGGTTGGTGGAAGCAGGTTCCAACAGGTTATCCAGCAGTATTGTTCTAGGGGGCAAGAGAGACCCTCAGGTGAACCAACAGGCCTGCCTTTATGACACCAAACCCTCCAAATCCCCCCCTTCACCCCATAAATGAACATTCCACCCATGAAGAGGCATGAATAGCCACGACATCTGCACCTCAGTCCCTGGAAACTCCCTGCTCCCCGACCAATCCAGATGCCCTTTAATGGGGTGAGACCTGTAAGGGGCAGGGGCTAGATCAGCCAGCTCCTGCCTCCACACTTAATGGTTCACATAATTAAGCTTTTTCCCTTGTGTCGTCAAAGAGTTTGGCTGTCTGTGTGCAAGGGGCAGAGGGCCCGCTTGAGGTCTGGCTACAATAGTGCTCCATGGACTTTTTATCTTTCATTAAAAATTGTGCCGGAGCCCGAACAGACTTCTGGAGGGCTGTCTCAAAGGGCAGCTCCCTGGCAGGCCTGGCTCCTGCCAGAATGTCTGTGTCAACACTAGAGACAGATGGATTTCAGCCTCGACCAGTGGGCCCAGGGCCGCCAGAGGCTCCATTTGTCACTCTCGACCTTCTGAAGTGGAGCCTGCTCACTGCTGAAATGTACAAGCACATAATCCTTCTTGATCCGAGGGGATCAGACTCAGCCTGTTCTGTTCCCAGTTGTGTGTGACATCTCATTTATCGTCCTGGTCTTTCCTGGTTCATGGAACCGAGGGGAGAAAGCCTTCCAAGGTCCTGTAGTCCTCAGGCCCTCAACAATTCATCTCCTCTGCAAGCACATAGAAAATCCTAAATTCCCATTCCTGAATCTGCCTTCCAGTTGTGTTAGCCCAGCAATCTGTGATGACAAAGCTTCTGGCTTATGAGCAAGCTGCTAATGGCCTCCCTTGTTCTCCGGACTGGAAGCTGTGGGGAGAACCAGCTCTTCACATGATGCTTGCACTAATCTACAGTCAGGCACTGAAAGCTTTGGATCACCCGAGGCTTCTTGTCTTTGGGGAAGTGGGATTAAATCCTAAAGCTGTCTCACTTGGGAACATGACTTCCCAATTAATACTCAGCTGCAGCGATGGTGGACGAAGAGAACCCCCTAATACAAGCCAAGGAGCAGAGAAGAGCCCTGGCAGGCAGCAGGGAGGCACATGAAGCACTCCAGCCCTGCTTTATGTGTTTTTATATGTTTTGACATTATGAGTTCACAGAACACAGCTTGGTTTTACAAAATAGTCCAGTCCAGAGAGCACACCACATAAAAGTGTCCAAACAAGTCCTTATGGCAGGAGGCCAGTATGGTTGGCTCTTCAGCTGCTTCGCTTGCCATTCGTGCCACAGAACTTTCTAGAATGTAATTCTCAGAGCAGATTTGAGATGGAGAATTGATTTAATTGTGGGGCTCACATGTGCTTCTAGACTGTCTTCTTACATGCGCTGATTATTTTTCTAATTTGACCAAGTTTAAAAACGTAATAATTATACCCAAATCTGCACAACCACTTTTTTCCTGGAGAATCGATGTAATTAAATGTGCTATTTAGTCACAAGTTGTTCTGAAGCCGTGCGGCACTTGCTGATTTGTAGGGGTGCTGAGTGCCTTGGTTGGGGTGTAGGGGCCCAGGAGGGTGGCTAGGATGCTGCCTTATCTATTTCCAGCTGCGCCCGGGGGAGGTAGATGCCCTTTGTCTTCAACACATGCGCTTTGAAACTTCACCTTGCTGGGCCTCACTTCTTATCTGTAAAATGGGGCTAATGGTAGTGGTAGTTCCTACCTCCTAGGATTATTTTGATTCAGCAATGAATTGCTATGCATTAAACAGTTAAAACACCGCCTAGCTCTTAGTTACTACTTATCATGCTTCAAGTGACATTTACATTTTGTCACTATAATCACTAAGTACAGGGCTGCTCCAAGTTTAACATGAGCGTGAAGCAGAGATTCTTATTTAATCTCTGGGACGGGGGGCCTGACACGCTGTGTCTGCAGCGAGCACAGGCGGTGACCACGCTGCTGTTCAGAGCACACTGAACTGAGGTACAAGGACTTGAGAACTTGCACTAAACTGTAGATTCCCAGTCCCAGCACAGCCCCACGGAGTCAGGATTAGTCTCCAGCCCGAAGACCCCATAGTTTGCCTTGCTGAGTCTTAGACTCGCTTGGGTCTCCTCTGTCCTCCGTCCCTCCATTTCTGCCTTCCTATTCCTGTTTTCTGGAAGAGGCTGTCTAGCCTGTGCTGATACACCCTCATGTTTCCAACCAGCTATTCAATCAGTAGTTGTAAAATGAAAATGGGATTGGCTCGGCATATGGTCGTTTCCAAAATTATGTTCACCAGCACACTCTCGTTTAATCTTCACAACAGCTTCACAAGGCTGGTATATTGTTACCCCATTTTACTGCTGCGCAAACTGAGGCGCTGAGAAGGTAAGCTGCTCAGCCAGCACCTGGCAGCTGGGGGGTGGGGGGATGGGGGGGTTTGAGCCCAGGTCAGCAGCCCGGCCCATCCTGTCAGGTGGAGGAGGAGCAGGGGAGGTTGGGGGTGGAGGGACTTGGACAGAGGTGAGTCCCCCACTTGCAGCACTCACAGATCCCTGGAGGGGTTGGCCTGTCACCCCACAACACTGAGCACATAATGAGAACCAGAGTGTGTAAGATGCCACCAGGGGCATTGTGAGTGCATAGATAACTAAGCTGAATCTTACCCTAACTCTTAGCTTTAAAATAACTCTTAGGGACACAAAAGCCATGCAAGTGTTTATACGCAGGCTCCCGGTGAAGGCTAATATCAGGCAGGCTCCCTGGTGGCACGGGTGAGCTTCTCGGCTGTTCTGGGCCAGTGGGAAGAGGGACAGGGCTCCTGGCCCACGAGCCAGTGCTGTACTTCCTACCAGCTTGACAGCCACCAGTTTAGCCAGGCCAACTTGATGTCACCTAGAGAGGTGCCCATGATCCCTTCTAGGGGTGGCTGGGTCCTCCCAGCTTTCAACTGGACAATCTTGCTCCACCTCTGGCGCCTGAGCAGCCAGGCAGTGCCTTGGTGGGACCCATCAACCCCTCCATTAGACACCCCAGGGCAGGTGACTCCAAAATCTACACTGGCTGGAACCCCACTGGGGGCATTTTGTGCATGGAGGGTCCCCATAGCAAGACAAGGATGCCTTAGGCAGATGGAAGCTGTCTGGTGTTCGAAAAAGCTAGTCTCCCTGGTAGTAAAAGACAAGCATATTAAAACAAGATGCTGTTTTATTATTTTTTCCCCTAGCCTGAAAGATGGCCCAAATTTAAAGAGAATCATATGTCATGTGGTCTGGGGTCAGGCACCGCCCTCTGCTCCGTGGACCCCAGGGGAGACGTCACTTTGTAGGCACTACCCTGAGAAAGAGTGAGAAATGTGTGCAAAGATACACAGCAAGGCCGTGTGTTGGAGGGTTTATATTTGGAGAAAATCTAAGGTCCAACATGAGGTGAGTCGTTACAGACATTTTGGTAGACGCATGTGCCAGAATTCCAGGCAAAATTGATGCCCAGATTAACGTGTTGCTATGGAAGATGTTCCAGATACACTGCTGGTTAGAAAAGAAGGTTACAAAATAACACACATAGTATGATCGCATTTTTATAAAAACAACCACCTGCCTACACACAGATTTTATATTTATATGACTGTACATATGTGAACATATGTACATATGTGTACCTTTATACATGTTATATATAAGTGTATGTATAGTATATTTATTAAAAATAATAATGATATCTGCATGTGATGGGAACAGGGATGTGCTTTCTAATTTTAGACAGAAGTGAATACTTGAGTGACTCAAATGAAATGTCTTAAGAGGTTGTAAGGTTTTTGTGGGGCATGGGGTGGGGGGCGGCCAGGGTCCCAGAGTCACCTTCAGCCTGGGTTTGACTCCTACTTAGACTCGTGTTATCTGTGAGCTCCAGGCAGGGATGCAAATCTCACTGACTGTCACATAGTAAGCGCTCAATAAATCTCAATTATCTGTAAATAGACTATCAGTATACACGACTACATTATCTATTTATCTTCTACCAAAACACACCCACACATGCAATTAGTTATGTATCTAAAATACTAGAACTGTTTTCTAAAACTTCAGTGTGGAATCCATAGGCAAGTCCCAGGGAGACCAATGACAACTCCAAATTAAGAATTTTCCAGTTCTCCATGGGTAACAGAAGGAGCCCCCTCTCTGGTGATATTCTAGCATGTGCTGGGTGAACCCAGGTGGTGGGACAGGTGAGAGATAACACTGGGGAGTGACCAGACCCCTGGAGACTGCTCTGGGGTGACCAGACTGCTGGAGCCCCTCGTGGGCCCCTGTTTGCAGGGAATGAGGCAGAGGGGATGGAAATTAGCCACAAGTCAGGCCGCTGGGGCTGCTTCCAGCCAGACCCTCACCAGCTCCCTGAGATTCAGGGGTGCAATGTTGTGCTCCCCACTCAGGCTTCACATCAGCAAATGCTCTAGGAGCCCCAGGTGGCTAGGTGATGTGAAAGTCTCTTAGCCCAATAAGTTTAAATTCCCAAGAGCTGGGTGGTCATTGCTCCCAGCTCCATGAGCCCCCAGGAATGAAGTGCAATGCATACATTGTGCAAAAAGGAAAAATGATACAAAAAATATATAAAATTTAAAAAAAAATCTCCACCTGCTGGGTGTCAAAAGGACCTATTTCCTTTCTTGTGTTCATATAGGGGTGAGTTCTGGACTTCTCTCTCCCACCTGGCCAGGACTCAGCGCCTTGGGTTCAGCTGAATCTGCCTGCCTGTAACATGTGTTTCAATGTATCACCATCCCTGAAAATCTAATTTTATTTCTCAAAATCTTTGCTGGAAATATCGAGCTGGAGCAGAGAATTAAATTTGCTCAAGTTCAAATGTGGTTTGCTATCATTCATGCAAGATGGGTTTCCTGCTCTTGAATTTGTATGACTCCTTATTGATCATCTTGGTGGAATTTCCTGAAGAAAATAAGAATTTCTTTGAATCAAAACATAATAAAGACAGCCCCCTGTTGCTAGAAAATTGAGGCCAGGAAAACTGAACTCAATCAAATTCCAGAGCAAAAATGAGACCCCCGACTTCTGCTTTTGGCCTTGAGCTGGCTGCTGGAAGGAGAAGTTACCCGCTGTGGAGTCTTTCTTTTCTTCATTGTCTTTCAAACAAGGACCTGCCCAACTTGGCATCGGTGTTACCAGATGCTCCTACATGGCCCCAAGCCCCTGGAAAGCTGGGCTGTCCACCTCTCAGTCACAGAGAGGTTTAGAATGCACCTAAGGTCACTCAGCAGCTAAGTGGAGAAGCAGGGATTTAAACACAAGTAACTAATACCTGAGCCTTTGGCTGCTCCACCGTGTATACCTGGGAATAGTGGGGAGAGCCGGGACCCTGTAAAGGTGGCCTTGTTCTCAAGAAAGCTATTTATAAAAACAAACCTCCGGGCCAGAGTTGATCCAAGCACTGTAGCTAGTTGACCCTCACAAGATGGATGGGAATCAGACAGGTGAGTAGGAATGTGGGTATTAGGAGGATGTTGCTAATAATTATTATGAGGGATTACCAGCCAACTAAAGAGCCCTTAAACACGCTCCGGGGAACGGTGAGAGCCCACCTAAGCCCTCATTATGCTACACATACAGTTTAGATCAAATTGCATTTCCTGGGTATTGTGTTTTCCTTCCGAAAACCTCAAAGCAGCATTTATACCAGAGGAAATTTAATTAAAGCCACAAAGAGATCTATGCTTATGCAACTAGCTGCGTGGCTGAGCCCACAGCTAATTGAAGTAATTGGAGAATCGTTAGGAAGTGGATTTTATTCTCCTCGGATCTGATCCGCAGCCCTGTTCTTGTCATTGAAATCAAGTCCTGTGCTTTTGTGGCTTCAGAGGCCGTCTGGCAGTAGCCGAGAGAAGATTTCATTCCATTTGCCACTGGGGATAACTTTCTGGATATGCTGAGATCAGCTATTCTATCACCAATTGTCTCTAAGCAAAGGTCTTAGCAAAAATCATTTGGTCTGCAACAGGCCGAACACTTTGCTGTATCATTGGCATCCCAAATATGACTAAAAATTCTTTTTTGGTCTTTATTATCTACTTCAGAACAATATTCTATTCCCTAGAAGTTTTTGGATTTGGACAGATCAGAGTTTAAGTTGAAATTTAGCTTATATTCTTTGGGTGACTTGATAAAAATCAGCTTTCACCTCTCAAAGCCTAGGAACACTGGCGCCCCAGGCCTCGCTTTCCACCCCTGGGCCCCACATACCTTGCTGAGAACATTACAATCACTGTTTAACTCAGTCAACCCGATGCCTGGACAAGGCGGGAAATACTAACATCTCCTTTTCAAATGTGGGGACCTGAAGGCCCAGAAAGGTGAAGGAACTTGTTAAGGTCACAAAGCCAGTGGCTGTCAAGGTCAGAGTAGGAGGCCCTGTGAGGAGGGAAGCACTTTGAGTTGACGGCCGTCCACGTGGGGAGTCTTTGGCTTATCAACCAGTCTCTCTCTCTTGCTCTCTTTAACATGGTTTGGTGAGATTGGATCTTATGGACTGTGTATGACATCAACGATCTGTGCCTCAGTTTCTCACATCTAATATGGGAATAAAATGGGAATGGGTACAGTACCGGCCCCACAAGGTTGCTGTGCAGTTAATCTGGTTGAGACACCTAGAACTAGGGACAGCATGTAGCTCTTACCATGTGAGGACAGCCTCCCCCCACCACCTCGGGACCTGGAGGACACTGGTGCCAGCACCCCCACAGCTAGCAAAACGCACGGATGCTCAAGCTCCTTATGTGTAGCGTTTGCACGTAACCTGCTTATACCCTGCGGCACGCTAAGTCAGCTCTAGACACTTCTAATACCCGCTACTGTGTAACTGTTGTGTGAACAGTTGCCATCCCATATTGCTTTAGGACTGACAAGACAGTAATTATACATTTTTATGCAGATGCAACCACGCTAACCGCACGGTGTGAACTTGGGGTTCATTACTGGTTGGTCTAGGAGGCAGACCCACCCGGAGGGCATCTGTATTACCCGCATGTATTGGGGCCTGGTAGGAATCTAAGATGGTAACCCTTCCCCTGCCCTCCCCCACATCATCCCCCCCTCCCTGGTGGCTTGGCCAGGACTGGGAGGGCTCCTGGGACGGGGCACACACTGAGGAGGGTTAGGGGCCACGCAGCAGCCACAGGCATTTCCTGCCATCTGCTTGTGGCCACGCTGCCATCCCAGGGGGGTGAGATCTGGTTTTTCGGGAGCTGCCAGACCATTGGATTTTTATGTTAAATCTCTGAATTTTTACATGTTTTAAACATTTCTTAAAAATACCCAAGCATATCGCGTGTTCCAAAGGAAACACGTCTGACCCTCGGGCTGCCGTTCATTTCCCTCCTCTCGTGTGGGCCTCCATCCCTGATGGAGGGGGACGTTTCCGGATTCTGAAATGTGGGTTCTTCCTGCCTTCTCGGAGAACCTCCTTAACTCATTCTTATTTGTTTCTGCAGGGAGCGCAAGACGGAAATTAAAGAAGAAAAATGTTCCACTGGCTTGGTGGCTACGCGTACAAAAAGATTTCCCCGATAAATATTGCTCCCAATCGCTCACTTGTGAAGGCTGCATGATGTGAAATTAAACTCGGGTCGGGGGCTGTGGCTGGTTCTGTCACTGTGGTTTGGGGGAAATGAAAGTCATTCATCTCAGGCCAGTGTGACGGGCCGGCCCCGGCCCCTGCCACCTCCCCACGTGTGCACGCAGACCTGAGGTTTTGCAGCTCATTGGACGGATCCCATCTGTGGCCTTCATTTCAGGAGCTCGGGGCATTTTTGAAGAAGGGAGGACCGCCCCATTGGTGGTGAGTCTTGGGGTAACCTTTTATGAAGGTTCAAGGGCCCATAGAAAATTATTGTTGGATGCCTGTGAAAACACGCACCTGAATTCTACAAAATTCTTCCCAATCTCCAGTGTGAAAGTTCTCACTCCCCCTTCTCCCCTCTCTGATCTGCACACTTGTCCCTGTTCAGTCTGTGGGGTGAGTGGGGGTGCTCCATTCCCCCCCCAGGAGTGTTTATGGCTGAAAGGTGAATGGGTCCCCATGGGATAGCAGACTTCATCTGGCCCCCACTCACTTATAACCCCCTTCCTGCGAGGGGATAAGGACTAGGGGGCCACCCTTTGCTCTGGGGTCTTCCTTATTACCCTGGTTATCACTTTGATTCTTACCATTACCCCAATGAGGATGCTGTAAGCACGCGGTTTCTCAAATTTCACTTCTTCCAACACAAATTTCGTGTTTTTGTTGTATTTCTGTATAATTCAGGCTAATAACTTAATCGTTTTGTTGATATGAACTCACTTAAGTTTACTTAAAAGGAAGCTGACCTCATTACTGTGAGATCATGTTCTTTAAATAAGCACTGGCAGTAAATACAAATACACAAGGACTGTGCTATCATACACTCTCTGGGTACTGTTGCATAAGAAGGTTCTTAACCTGAGATCTGCTCCTGTTTTGTTGAAAATGACAGGTGACAGAGGAGCACTAAGAACACCCTAGGGTGCCTGAGCTTCTCCTTGACTTAATCAGGTGGATGGAAAGAGGATAAACAGAGTCACTTACTCTGATTTAGTAGTATTGAAAGTGGTGGTAAGGAGGCAGAATCATCTGGGGTCCCATATTTTGGGGGCACACTATCCCAGCAGGTACAGTATCTTTAGTTCTCACTCTTCAGAGGCAGGAGATGCTCTGTGAGGATTCTAGGCCGAGTCTTCCTGGGGGGAAGGGATTCCAGGTCCTGGAAAAGTAGCAGTGCTGGAGCTATCGTCTCTTCGGGTAGGTTTTCTCAATGGACACTGACATGTGGGTTGAATTAGAGTCTCCAGCATGCGACCCAGAAGCTAGTTTATTTTCTAGTCTTTCCAGGGGCTTGTAAGACTAACAAAGTCTCTGAACCTCCACATTGGCTTCCCATCAGTCCCAAAGGGGCAGACTTTTAGATGAGAGAGGGAATGCTCTTCCCTACCCTCACAGGCACCCTCCCCAGTACAGAAAGCAGCTCTGTTCACAGGTAGTTCATTCAATAAACACATTTAAGTGTGCTGAGTTCAGACACCACGTGGTGGTACCTACCGTCGTGGGGGATGCAGAGGGCGGGGGAGGTGACAGAGCTCAAACCTCACTCTTGAGATGATTATATTTTTAAGGGTCCATGCTCACCCCCATGAAACTTTCACAGGCCATTGAGATGTTCTGCCCCAGCAACGTGGTCTAGCTGGCTTTAGACCAATCTTCCTGTTGAGGACAGAAAACCTCGGCAAAAGAAATGCATTGGTGAAGGGTTCAGAAGCTGCTAAGGCAGCCCGGATTTAAGGAACCAAGATTCCAGAAAGAAGAGAAGCTTCTGGGGTGGAGCTCTGATATTTCCAATTCTTTTTCCTTCGAGGCAGTCCCTGGATTTCGAGCAGAGGTGGAGACCGATGGGCCAAGCAGGACTCTGGGCTGCATTGTAGAGCTAGGATGATACACCTTGGCATTTAGGGCCTGGCAGGGAAGACCGACGTGGTAAGCACCCTGCAGTGGAGCTGGAACCCTGGGCGTTGCTCCCTGGGAAGAAAGGTGAACTAGAAGCATCATTGCTCATGAAGATAAAGCTCAGCTGTGAATCATCTCAGTCTCTGATTGGATTAGGTGGATCTTTTCCTAACCTGTCTGCCAGAAGCAAAAGCAAATATTTAGAGATTGGAGCAATTCTCTGGCCCTCTTCCCTCTTCTTTCATCCTATTGCCCTGGTTTTCTTCCCACCACTGCTGCCACTGTGAACTCTGTGCCCGTGTCACTCAACAGCACCTGCCTTGGTCTTTGCCCCCAACTCTGTGCTAGGGGTTCCCTGTGCTGGGCCAGTGGGACCCGGCCTTTCATCCATACTTGTGCAACCTGGAAGTCAAAGGGAGGTAAGCAGCAGCTCGTAACCAGTGGGGGCGCAAATGATTCCTTCTTCCGTCCTTTAGAAGGAAAATATTGAGATCATTTATACATTTTGCAGGACGGGCTTGACTGGGTCAATCAAATTACCCATAGTAATGACCGATTCAAGGATGTACTGGGACTGGCTTTTTCTCTTTTCTTTTATAGTCTAATCAGAATCTCACAGCTGTGCACTTGTTTTATTACCCCAAATGAGCTATCTGCACACAATTCAAGGTCTCAGGCTCTACTTCCTGGGGGAATCCAGACTAGGACAAAAATCAACTACAAAGCTAGGATACAATAAAAAGAATCAGGAATACATAGAAGAAGATTGGAACAAAAACCAAGGGACTCTTCAGCCAGCAGAGATGGAACTACAGAAATTCAGATATTAGTGTTATCTGACAAGGACTTAAAATAATAAGTCACTAAAATGATGAGAAAATTTGGCAAAGAACAAAAAGCTACAAAAAAAGAATCAAAATTTCTAGAACTGAGCTATAAATGAAAACAAAGCTGGTATAGTTTTGCCTATGTCAGACTAAGTACACCTTATGTAAAAATATTACTAGAGATAAAGAGAGACATTCTATAATTATTTTTAAAAGTACTTTCCATAGGGAAGATTTGTAATAGTAACAGAGCCTTTAAGTCAACAAAACTAAATGGAGAAACAGAAAAATCCGTGATCATATTAAGGCATTTTAAAATACTTTTTATCAGTGATATATAGAAAAAAGATTTCAAATAGGCAAAGATTTAGAATATTTGAATAATATAATAATTGACATATTGTCACCCAAGAGCTGCAAAATACACATTATTTTCAAGAACTCATGGAACATTTAACAAAATAGACCATACAGCGGGGCATAAGGCAGATCTCAAGAAATTTCAAAAGACTGAAATCACGCTGAATATGTTCTCTGCTTACAGAAGAATTTAGATAGACATTAATCCAAAGATAACTAGAAAATTCCCATATGTTTGGAAAGCAAGCAACACATTTTAAATAACTGATGCAGCAAAGAGGAAACCAATGGGGATTGAAAATATTTTTCATTGAATGACAATAAAAAGGTTATCAATCAAAACTTGTGCAGATTTTTACTCCAGCCAAGAAGAAGTAAAAGGGGGAAGGCTTACACTTCTGCTTTAAATTACTAAAAATTAGGAAACATAAAATGCATGATTGTCTATAACAGTGATCTTTGCGAAAAGGGAAGCAACGTGCGTGCTAGGATTGGCTTGGTTTATTACCTGCAGAAAAATTTCCATGAGACAGAACAAATTGATAAATTGAAATTCAGAACTTCTGCTCTTTGAAAGATACTATTAAGAGCATGAAAAGACAAGTCACAGACTTGGAGAAAACACTGGTAAATTACTTATTTGATAAAGCGCTTATGTAAGGAACATTCTAAAGAACCCTAAAGTCAAAAGACCTAAACAAATACTTTCGCAAAGAAGATCTACAGATGTCAAATCAGCCCATGAATAGAGGTTCATCTTATTACTCATTAGGGAAATGCCAATAAAATCACAATGAAATACTACTGAACACTTGTTGGAATGTCTAAAATAAAAGAATGACAATTCCAAGTGTTGACAAAATGTAGAGCAACTGAAACTGGAGATAGCAAAGTTACTTGGAAAACAGTTTGACAGTTTCCTTGTGAAGTTAAACATGCATTTCGCAAGAAGCCTCTTTACCCCAGGTTTCTTTTGTGGGTGTGGAAGTTGATAAGCTGATTTGCAATGTTTGTGAAAATGAAATGTCCCAGGATGTTTACTAGACAGTCTTGAAGAAGAACAAAGATGGAAAGTTGATACTACTAGATATTAAGACTTATGAACAATGAACAGTAATTAAGACAGCATGGCCGCGCACAGGATAGACAAATAGAAGACTGGAAAACAAAAGAACATTCTAGAACAGACCCAGAAATTAATGTGATTAATGACAAAGGTGGCCTTTCACAGCTGCCGGGACATGACACACACTTTTCTATGCGTGTTAAGACTCAATAAAGGGGCCTCCCCGGTGGCGCAGCGGTTGAGCGCTGGGTTGGGAAGCTGCCGGCAGTCTCTGCAGCGCCGGTTCAATCCCCGGCTGCTCCCCGGCCTCGGGAGGAGGGTCCCACATGGCGCGCAGACCTCTCCTGCCGCCCGCTGCTCCCCTCAGCAGTGTACTTCAGTCCTTCTGCCTGCTCTGCTCCCCGCTCTGGCTCTGGTGAATTCTCTCTCCCTCCCGCGCTTCTGACTGTACCCAGTGCTTGTATGTATCAATCAATCAATCAATAAATAAATCTTTAAAAAAAAAATTTAAAAAAAAAAAAAAAGACTCAATAAAAAACCAGAAAAGTGTCAACTAGGAATAATAAGTGTATGGAAAAGTGATTTTGCAAATATTTTCTGGGTGCTTATTCTGTATCACAGTTTACAGCAAATAAAGAATTACAGTTTTCTCATGATGTGTGTGAGCAGAGTGCTCTGGCAGAGGGAATGAATGTTTCTGCAGGTGATGGTTTCTCAGCTGAGAAATGAAGGCTGATTAGGATCTGAGCAGATCAAGGACATCAGAGAAGGGTTCATATGCAGGGAACAACCTGTGCAAAGGCCTGAAGGGGTGAGAGAACTTTCAAGCATCTGAGGTACCCAAAGAAGTTCCATGTGAGACAAAGAGAAGGTAAGACGCCTAGGTAATGGCCAGGTCCTTCTAAACTTTATTCTGAGGGCAATGGGATTACTGGGGAATGGTAAGGGCTCAGATGGGGGATAATGTGCCCAGATTTGCTTCTTGAAGAGATGGCGGGGTGGAGGGATGGAGACCAGGGAGAAACATCAATCAGAGGTGGCCTGGGGCTCGTGGCTGAGGACAGGATGGCAAAGGAAAGATAGGGTGGAGTTTGAGAAAGATTGAAGAGGGACAACGGCTGGAGCCAGGAGCTGAGTTGGTTTGGCACCGACGGACGACGCTAAAGTAGTGTTAAGTCTGTGGCAGCAAGAGCTGATGGAGGGAGCAGTGGGTGGGGATGCCCCAGCAGAGCCAGAGGCGCAGCTCCATCCCCACTCACAGCCACCTCGGCCATCTCTCCCCTACAGTTCTGCTGCTTCTGGCTCAGCTACATCCAACCTGCTGCTTATGACCCAGCCCCGAGGAGGCAGCAGGGGGGAAGCAGAGCCTGGCGCTAAAGAAGCATCTTGACAAAATAACTACAATGTCAGCAAGAGGCTTGTGAGTTGCAAATAAAACTTAACATAATTGAAGTCCCATATCCAAGTTGGGGAGAGAATTCAAACATTCCATGCCTCATTTGGCGTCCTTGACTCTGTCTCTAACCTGGACCCTCCTTCTGGAAGCTGAGACCTGAGTGGTAAATGGTCTGGGGGTAATTCAGGACCACTGGGAAGCCAATGGGCTGCCACTTGGAGGCGTGCCAGCTCGGTTCCTGGAACTTCCTCATGACAATGTGTGGGGCGACCATCTGTTGTTTTGGCCAACTTAGCACACATCCCCATTCTGGAAATAGCATCTCTATTTCCTTGAGGGGCAGGCTCTCCTCTCCCTCTCCCACTGCATGTGGTTTAGATGGACCTGCTGCCACCCCAGCTGCAGAAGGGAAGTGGTGGCCTCTGGAGAAAGAGGGGTCTTTGCTTAAAGTCCCTGCAGGGACTGGCTTGGTCCTCTGTCCCCTTTGGGTCAGGTGCCTGCCCGTGCCCAAATCACTTGGCAGGCTTCTAGGGGGCTCTCTGATTGGATGGACTTGGATATCATGCCACCGCTCTGATGCGGGGAAGGGGGAGCATTATGTTACTCAGCTGTACCACCCAGTGGACTCCCCTTGGAAATGATGGGGGATGCCTGGCAGGTGACCTCCATCCCTGAGTCAGCTCATATCTCCAGCTGCCTTCCCCCGCTCATATATTATTGTCTTCCCAGCTGTTGTCTCCTCTTGGGGGGTAATAAAATATTAATTTCCCCATCTCACGTGTGCCGCGTGGAGAGCTGTCCATCAGGGTTTCCTGCCCCCTCCTGGCCGGGGCGGGCATGGACCCATGCTGGTCTGGGACTTAGACTCTAGGTGCAAGGATGGTGGACCCTGCCCCGGCAGGAAGAAGCCTGGCGGAGAATCTCCACCCAGTTCTGCTTTCCTGATCCCCACTTTTCCCCAAACCCAGTTCTTTATCTTTCCTTTCATCCTTTGGGCCAATCCATACATTTTTTTTGTTTTTTGTTTTTGTTTGTTTTTAAGAAAAATAAATGAAGGTAAAATTCCTATGATATGAGACTAACCATTTTAAGAGAACAATTTGGTGACATGAAGTCATTCGCCAGGCTGCAAACCTCCAGTTCTGTCTAGTTCTAAAGCAGCTCCATCACCTTGCCCGCGCAAACACCAGACCCAACAGGCAATCATTCCCTTTCCTGCCAGCCCCTGCTGGCCACCAATAGGCCTCTGTGAATTTACTTCATCTGGACATTTCCTCTCCATGGGATCAGGCATGATGTAACTTTCAGTGTCTGGCTCCTCTCATTTGGTGTTTTCCATGGTCATCTGCATCATAGCCTGTGTCAAATTTTCACTTTTTCTTGACCGAGTAATATTCCATTTGTCACCAGTTCTCTTCTTGTTTATCCATCCCTCTTTCCATGGACATTTGGGTTATTTCCACATCTTGGCTATGGGAAGAAGGCAGTAATGAATGTGTTTTTGTGTAACTGGATTTTAATTAACATTTTTAATTGTGGCAAAATACAAACAATTTACCACTTTTACTATTTTTAAGTGTCCAGTTATTTATGTGGACCCCAAATTCTAACACGTGTACTGAGAAGTCCTTGCTAATGAACACGAAGGAACAGTTTATTTTCAGGCCTCTGGCACCTCTGGTCCATGACAGGAAAAAAGTAAACAAGATCCTCTGATGAATCGGCATGGCCTGGGTCCCAGAAGGACGTTTAGGGGCAACCATTGAAAGTCATGGCTGGTGCCTCAACTTGGGGCCCCTTGAGAGGTGCTATTTGGTGAGAGCGCTGTGGGGAAAGTGAGCCAAGGAGATGCTCCTGGTCAGTGGCATCTGGGCTCACTCAGTTCTTATCCCTCCTCTTTGGCGTGGAAAGACAGCGCTGGGTAGAGAGCGTTCCCACTAGCGGGCTCCATTATGCAGCCCTGCCCAGCGCTGGCAGCGGCTGCGCCTGTCCCAACAGTAGAGACAGATAAATATTGACAGAACAGAAGCTCTTAGTGTTGGCCGCCCCTGCACGACAGGGCGAGATGCAGGCAGGCCTGGGGAAGGTAACAAAGACATTTACTGAGAGTTTGCTCCACGCCAGGTCCGTGCAATTCCATCTATGAACGTCATCTTGATGAACCCCCACCACAGCCCCCCACGGAGGTACGAGCATCACCCCCACTCTGCAGAGAGGCAGGGGAGCACGGGGTGGCTTAGCCTTGTCCTGGAGGCAGACCCTCTCCATGGGGGAGGAGAGAGAGCAGTTCAGCACCCACTGCATATGTACCTACCGTCAGATTCATAACCCGTCTCTTTGCATTCCAGAAGCTTCCTCTCCAGGGCAGCCTTGTGAGCGGGGCAGGTTCTTGACGCCGTGTATTAAAGATGATGGGAAGGGGTGGATCTTGGAGTGGCTTACTAGCTGTGTCTCTGGGGAAGTGACAGCTTCCCTGAGCCCCAGTCTTCCTCATCTGTATAGAGGGAGCAGTAGCAGGATCTAGCTCAGGATTTGGGGAGGGGTGAGTGAGTCAAAGTCTCAGAAGTCCTTTATAAACCGACGGCCCCATGAGTGCTGGGCCCCTGCCCCTTAATACCAAAGTGTGTCTGTGCCCCAGTCCCTAGGGGGGGGCCAAAGTAAAAGCCCATCCCATCCACATTTGGGTGATGGTGGGTTAAGCATGGCCCTCTGTGACCCAGAAGAGCTGAGTGTCACCCATGAAGCATCCCAAGCCCCCTACTGAGGACTTCCCATAGACAGGTGACCCCCACCGTCCTCCAGGGTGGGCTGTAGGATGGTGTCCACCGTGGACAAGGACACTGAGGCCCAGCGAGGGGAGGGTATGGGCAGGAGAGCCCTCAGCTGACAGGGCCAGAGCTGGGGGTCGAGCCTGGGTCTATCAGATCTAGAAGCCTGTGCTCCTAGCTACCCTGCAACATTCCTCTGTGCAACTAGGCCGGGCCCTGTGCCAGCAGGGGGTGCTTGGGGAAAAAGCTTTTGATTAGCACTGGCGGGGGGCCTGTCTGGATTCACTAGAGCAATCCAAATAGGTGGCTCCTGCCTTCCCGGCGAATGGGAGTCTCCAACATCTTGCAGAGAACTTGGGGTGGGAGTGGGGAAAGCTCTGAAGAGACATCGGGAAGTCCTTGGAAGCTTTCGAGGCTGAGCAGCAGCACTAATGGGAATGCTCAGCCCCTCTCTGTCATCCAATTATTCACATGTTCACGTGTGCGGCATTCTTTTAGGGTCTAGAAGGGCACTAAGGGTTATGATGCACATCTCTTGCTTCAGAGAGCACCTGATGATTTTGGGGACCCCCTGCATCTTCTGATAATAGCACCTGGTATTGGAGGACCCCATCCATTCCTGTGCAGATGGTTGGGTTGGGGGGATGGGGTGGGGTCAAGCACCGGGTCTCCTGGCCAATGTTAGCCTTTCAGAGATGGCCAAGCCCTTGGTGTTTCTTTTCTCTGGGGTATAAAGGCAGGTGGATGTGAGCCTGGCGGTGCTGATCCTGCCACCTCCTGGGGAGACCTCTTCATGAGCCAGCCCGCAGGACAGCAGGGCTGCGGTTTCAGAGACTTCTCATCCCATTGGGTGCAGCAGGCCCTCCCCTGGGCTCTCTGTGACCCCAGGCCGTGTGCCTTTTTAACCATCAGCCCGATCTGAGCAGGGATTCTCCCTTATGCCACTTGACTGCCACAAGTCCTTCGTGGACTCATTTTAAAGCCAAGAAGGAATATCTTTGAACTTAGTTATAACAGTTGCATGTCGTGCAGGGATGCATATCTGGTGTACATTGAAGGGATCTGTCTGGTCCCCTGGAGATGGGTTTTAGTCCAGGCTTTGTCGCTAAACTGTAGCAGGAGGCACAGCTTCCCTGCTCTCGAGCAAGGCCTCAGTCTTCCCGTCTGCAAAATGAAGCCCCTCTGTTCTTCACTTTCTCAGAATCTGAGATTTGTGTGTGTGATGAGACAAAATAACGAGATACTAAGGAAACTGGTGGGTCGCCTGCTGGACTCAGGGTTCCGTTGCTGATGCAGATGGAAGGGCTGGGAGCACTGGGGATGGGGGAGCAGAGATTGCTGTGCAGGAGCTTCGGCGGCCCTGGCGCCATCGGCGGCCTCCTGCAGATGCGTAAAGCATCGAAACCGATTCCGCCTGCAAAGCTCCGTCACAGATGGCTGTGGGGCTGCAATCTGAGCTCCGGGAAGGAATGTGAAAAGCAAGAGCAGCTGGCATCTGATCGGCCTCAGAAATAGGCTGCGAAGTTTTTCACACAGACCTTGAGTGCCCTTGACCTGTGGGAGCAGAGCCTGTGGTTGCAAACTCAGGAAACGCAGAATACCCAGCTCCGCTGTCTCTCGGCTTCCAGAAGAACCCAGGTGGGTATGTCACCAGTGGGACCCATCCCCTTGATCTGAGATAACATTGGCCCGATTGGTTGACTGGCTGATTGATTGATTGCTAATGTACAGGAGGAAGCGCAGTTGTTTGGCTGTGTTCAGCTACCACCAGCAAAACCCTTGGTATGAGGAGCTCAGGGGAGAGAGCTATAGGCGTTCAGCCCTCACTGCAGTAGAAACCCTGCAGTGAGCTCTCCCCGCTCGGCATCATAAGCACCAATACTGAGGTGTCCACCCCAGTGAGGGCCAGATGCCCGCCGAGACCGGACTAGGTACGGGGTGGCTGCCTGCCCGAGGCGCTCTGTATTACAGATCCTGGCTGATTTAGATCACTGACCCTTGGTGCCACTTGTGTGTTTCTCTTCCCAACCTTTCCATTTCCTCTCTGGAGCTTTCAGTCCACCAATAAAGAGTGAGCCTGGAAGACCCCAGCCCCACCCTCCTTCCCAAATGAAGAGGCCCCGGGGCCTCTGCCTTGTCTCTGCCCGTGACCTCACTTCCACCCGGTGTGCTGTGCCATTTTCAGGTCTCGGAAGCCATAAACCTTTATTTTTTAAAAACGCTTCCCGAAGGTTCTTGTTGAAGGGCATCTTGCAATCATAATAAGAGGCACAAGAGCTGGTGCATCCATAGCACCGGCTGTGGATACCCTGAAACCTGCACAAAAGAACTACACGCCTGGAAACAAGCTTCTGAACCTCAGAGACTGAACTGGGGGGTGCTTTTCACTGACAGGGATTCTGCTGTGGGGCTAGTGCCCCTCTGGCCCTGGGTCACTGGCGCCCGGGGTCTCCACATCTCCCGTGTCCTCCCCTGTGGCTGCAGGTGACGCTAGGGGCCCCGTGGCAGGGAGTAGGCCCTCGGACCTTGCACTGGCTCTTCCGCACGCCAACCTGGGAGGGATGTGTCTCCCTTCTGGCTGCATCCTTGCCCAGATGCACTGGTTTTGGCTCACGGCTCAAGGACCAGAGGTCGTCACAGGAACTCGCCTGGCTCCCGGGGGCCGCAGCAAGGGGTGGTGCATCCGCAGGGAGCAGCAATGAGTCTGCATGTCCTGTCCGTGATCCCCCCAGACACCCCAGGGTCAGGTCCTCACCCTGACCGCCCACCTTTCCCTCTTTCACCACATGGTCCATGCTCCCAGGATGCCCAGGTACGTTCCGCCCTCAGAGCAAGGCCTGACCTTGGCACCTGCTTCCCTTCTCTCCCTCCCCCTGACTCCTCTTCTCCTGGCTGATACCTACTCACCCTTCACGCCTTGCTTAGGTCTTATTTCTGTTCCCCCAGGTTCGACAGGCGCCTCCCGTGGGCTCCCAGAGCTGCCCACGTGTGCACGGTGGCGCCACAGCCAGTATTTTAATTTCCACCCTCTCCTTGCAGCAGCCAGGGAGCCAGGAGTTGGTCCAGAAAGCCTGTGAGTGGCTGGCACTGGCACAGCTGTTCACTGGCCATCGGTTGACTTTTTTTTTAAAAAAACAGCAATGAATGAATTTCTTTTTTGGTTGACTTGGGTCCTAGTCTTGGGAAGTGTGAAATGAATCAGTTTTGTCAGAGATCCTTCTGGTAAAAAAAAAAAAGCAGCTTCCTGACGTTCCTGATGACACACAGCTGCCTCTGGGGACGGAGAGGAGAGCTGTGTCACCTGCTCTCCCTGGGGAAGCTTGCTTGGCGGCAAATATAGAACCAGCAGGACAATTGCATGTCACCGAGGAATATCTCGCATGCAATTTTGTTCCCAGAAGTGCGGTAGCGGGAAGGGTGGTGAGTGTGGTTACAAGCACAGGTCGGAGTCAGGCCAGCTCTGTCACGAAGAAGCCACGGGGCTTAGGGGACACGCTTCGCTGTGTTGAACCTCAGGAATAAAATGAAGGGAGTAACCAGGGGCTCGTGGCAGGGCAACCCGCCCCGGCAGGCAGCACCGGGCACCCAGCAGTGTCGCTGCTGTTGAGTATGGTTTCTTGTTTATGGCTACTCAACAGGATAAATAAAGGATTAGAAAGTGCTCTGGGGAGCTGAGCACTCGGCAGGATAAAGCCGCTGGTCCTGGTGGTCTAGACTTTCTGGCTCCAGACCCGACATGGGGCGCTTCTGCGCCTCAGTCTCTGCATTTCCACAGTCACCCTCCATTGCACAGGGTTGCGCTCGGGTCTTGCCAAGTCACTGGAAAAGCTCCTTAATGTTCTCATCCACAGCAGCAAGGCCTTCCCGAGTTCTTGGCGGAGGCTGCGAGTGGAGCTCAGGCCGATTCCCAGGGTTTGACTCTCAGCTTTGTCCCAGGCCGTGCTGCTTGGCCTGCTCCTACAACCCCTCTGGGCCTCAGTTTCCTCATCCGTAAAATGGGGTAACGGTAGTGCTTACAGTTCCCGGGATGGCCGTGAGCGTTGAGTTAAATTCACGTGGAAAGGGCCTGGAACGCAGTAGAAGTCGGCTGCTGTTCTGTCTTTCACTACCAGACCCCACGGCGGGGTACGGAGCTCGGGCGCTCAGGCGCTCGTTCGCCTCCCACCGCCGCCTCTAGAGCCACTTTGCTTTCCTGCCAGGTCTCATTGCCCCCATGTGATAACGTGTTATTGTCAGAAGCGCTTGGGCCCGTGAGCCCGGGGCACACGCCGTGATTGCAGACACCTGGGCTGAGACGCCAGCGCGCACGGGGCGTGCACGGATGTAAATACAGACACCTGGGCCGAGGACGGGGCTTGGGGGGAGTCGCAGGGGCTAGCGGGCTCCACACTGCCTGCCTGCTTCCCTGCCTCCAGGCCTGCCTCGGAGTCCAGTCCCCTGACTCAGCACTGAAGGCTCCAAAATTCTCTTTTCGCCTGCCAGAATCAACAATTCTGCCCGGCCTGGGATGGCTGCCAACAGGTAGGCGGTGGGGACTCAGCAGGGAGGGAGACAGCTCGTAGGGCACAGGCGGGTGAGGGGTCGGATGAGTCTCAGGGCCCATCTCACCGACGGCCGTTCCACACACATGGAGGAGGAGCTGGTGTAAGTGTGGGCCAGGAGAGAGAGCCGGGATTCTGGCCTCACCCTTACCCCGTGTGAGAAGGGGTTGGCACTAGAGACTACAGCAGCGTGCCTGGGAAGGTGCCCACGCAGGCTGGTCACCCAGGAAGGTCACTTTCTTTAACGAAGGAGACAAGTCAGGGGACAGCTGAGATTGAAGGCTGAGAAGGAGGTGGGAGGACGAGGTGGGCCTGGAGGCAGGTGACAGTGGGGAGGGGAAGAGCTCCGTGTGGCCACCCCCAGGATGCACTAGGGGGAGAGGACAGCAAGCAGAGCGCCTGGGGTCAGCCGGGCCAGCCTGTGCAGCTGTGGCATCTGTCCATTCTGCATGTTCACGGCTAAGTCCGGGCCTCGGGGGACAGTAGCACGTCAGACAGACCTCGCCCCAGCTGACGGGGCCAAGGGAGGACGCTATGTGGGAACGGACGTTCAGCATAAGTGGGAAATGCGAGGGGGCTGTCAGAGAGGGCGCCTACCTGAGCGCAGATATAAGGCCACGTGACCCTGAGACTTGTTCTGGAGACACAGCAAAGCCTGGAGACTTTTCAGCAAGTGCCCCAGCCTGAGCAAAGCAGACGACTAACTTGAGCTGAGCCCCAGGTGGCCTGGAGCTGGGAGACACAAGACAGAGGAGGGGGCCACCCGGAGGTGAGGGGCCCGCCTGTAGAGACCCAGACTCTAGTTCTGGGGGGAAATATAGTGCTTCATGCTTTGCGTTTGGCTTGCTGGCTGGGGTGGAGCTGAGCTGTGGGCTGTGCGAGGTGGAAGTTAAGGTTGGGCCTTCGGGAGTCAAACATCTTTTGATGGAGCCTCAGTTTGCCACCGTCCTGGGCAAGCTGCTTCTCCCTCCTGAGGGCCAGTGCTCAGTCTCGTGGATTTCTGGGGAGTGAAATGAACTAGTAGGTGTGAAATGTTTAGCTGCACAGCACTGGGCACTGGGTCAGGCATCCAGAAAGTTATGGAAAAGACCCAAGAGGTTCTGGTGTCCATGTTACGATGGAAAAAACAGAGGGTCAGGGGGCGAAGCCCTGGCTGAGCACCACACCCCAGCCACACTTGACCCCGGCCCACCGACCTAAACTTGGCATCAGAGGGCAGAATGGCCACCCAGCCGGGTTCAGAGTCATAGACTTCTTTAAAAAACTGAAACTTACTTGATTACAAGCCTAATGCATATTCATTGAAGATTGATTTAGAAAAGGCGGTTTTGCCAAAAGAAGAAAATAAAACTCACCGGTGTTCTCACCACCCAAGATATCCACAGTTGACGTGCTACGGTATATATTTTAAGACTTCGGGGAAATTTTTCAAAACCTGAGACTGAGATCCCCTGCACTGCTTTTATTCAGAGCCTCAGTTTAGGCAGGACCCGCAGCCTCGGCACTGCTGACGTTCTGAGACGGATAGTTCTCTGGGAGGGGTGGGGGGTGTCCTGGCATTTGGGGTGCTCAGCAGGCCTGAGGTGCCCCTTGGGCTGGGACCACCAAAGATGTCTCCAGATGGTACTGAGTGTCCCTGGGGAGCAAAATTGGCACCAGCTGAGATTTGGGATGGGGGTAGAGATTCTCCAGCTTTGAATCCTGGCTCAGGTGTAGACTCACCAGGTGAGTAGTGACCTGCGGCCCCACGTTGTGGCAGCCCCCTCCTTGAAGAACTGTGAGGGCCAAAGGACATGGAGCCTGGGATGTGGAAAGCACTCAGCAGAGGGGAGCTGCCATTGGCATGGGCATCCTCACCTCACGGCCAAGGTCTGAATTCTCAACCCCTGAAAAAAATCCACAACAAACTTGCCTGTGCTCCGGAGCGAGTGGCACAGCTTGTCTTCAGGAGCGACAGGGGTGGCTTGAGAGCCCGCTGTCCGCTAGGCAATCTCTCTCTGTCCTCTGCGGCGAACATTTCTGTGCCTCAGTTTCCTCATCTGTAAAATGGAGATAATGGGGTCCTGAGGAGTAACTGAGTTCTTCCAGGAAGTGGTTCTATCAATAAAGATGATTATTACGTGTGCCAAGTCCCGGGGAGATGGTGTGGGAGGGACATGGGACACTGGCAGCCACCCAAAAGGGACCCTGCCTTGGAGAAGCGCTGCATGAGGGAGCTGCTCTAGACCACGTGGTCACCCTCACCTCTGCCTCCTCCTCGACTCTGGCCAGGGTCTGTCCCTGCTGCCTGTGGGGTCTTGATGACACTTAGTCATCTGGGACACTGGCGTCTCCAGGGAAGTTTCGGTTCAAAAAATTCATTGTGTCCTGGGGGCTCCCAAGTGTTTTTGTTTTTTTAAAGAAGGCTTAAAAAAATTGTGGTAAAATATACATAACATCAAATTTATCATTTTATCTATTTTGAGCATACACTGCGTTCAGTCATTTACATTGTTACGCAACCATCCTTCTCCAGAACTTTCTCATCTCTCCAAAAGGGAACTCTGTATCCGTGAAACAACAGCTCCTCATGCCCCCCACCCTGGCACCTGGTGATCACCGCTCTACCTCCTGTCTCTAGGAATCTGACTCTCTGAGGCGCTTGTGTGTGTGGAATCACACCGTGGCTTCTGGTGACTATTCTGTTCCTGAAGTGTCCTGTCTTCGAGGTTCATCTGTGCTGTAGCCGGCTCAGGAGCTCCTCCCTTAAGGCTGAATGATCTTCCACTGTGTGTCTACACCTTG
This sequence comes from Talpa occidentalis, assembly GCF_014898055.3. NCBI lineage: Eukaryota > Metazoa > Chordata > Mammalia > Eulipotyphla > Talpidae > Talpa > Talpa occidentalis. The sequence continues at coordinate 100,191,707 of NW_023600993.1, forward strand.
CACACCCACTCACCAGCTGATAGGCGTTTGGTTGGGTCTACATTTTGGTTTTTGTGAATCATGCTGCTATGTACATGGGTGTGCAGGAGTCTGTTTGAGGCCCTGGGGCAGGGCTGCAAGTAATGTTCTGGATCACGTGGGCTGTCTTTCTTGTTCCTGTTTAGAGGATGCACCATATTGTTTTCCAGAGCACTCGCCCTTATGTATTCCCACTGGAAATGCATGAAGTTTTTAATTTTTCCATATCCTCACCAATTGTGGTTTTTTTTTTTTGTTTTTTTTTTTATAGTTAGTGTGTTTTTATACCCTGAAAACAATGGCATGTGTGTGAGGGCAGGGTCTTTCTCCATCTTAGTTCTTTTTTTTTTTTAAAGCGCCTCAAACTGTTCCAATGAGCACTTGCAGGCCAGAGTCTCACAGCAGCCCAGTGAGGTGATGAGGCTACTTTTTCTTGTCTGTCTCTCCCTTTGACTGTGGTTTTTTTTTTTTTTTTTTTTTTTTTTAAACATAGGGGAGGCTGAAGAACCATCTCAGTGAGTCTAGAAAATTCCAGACTAGAACTCTGGTCACTTGAACTCTTTGGGCCTTTTCCTCTAGAGCAAACACCTCTTATTGGCACCTCTTATGGGCATCACCCTGGGCTGAGGAGATTTCACATTGCTGTGGGCACAGAGGTAACAGGAGTCCACAAAATGTCCTATACCAGCCTCAGCCCCCTGCTCAGAGACTGTGGCACTCCAACTGGCCTGTATCAGACAACCCCTGTTTGTCTGAAGGAGTCAGAGAAGGCAAAGAAACGTCCCTTATAGAATTCTCTCATCTGTCCTGACAAGCTTCTGCATTCACAGCTGGGAGACAGAGACAGAAATGGCTAAACCTCTGTTGTGTATTTGATAGACTAGTTTGCACGCACAGTCCCTTCTCATCTGGCTGCTGTTTCACATATTTCATGAGAGTGAAGTATAACAGCTTGGAATACCTATCCCACCCCTTTCGGTGGTCTCCATTCCTCCCTGTAGGTTTGAGTTACTAGCAATTTGATGTCATTTCCCTTCAGCATGAAAAACCTTCCATAGCAATTCTTAAAATATAAATTTATTGGTGATGAATTCTCTCAGTTTTGGTTTATATGTAATGTCTTTGTTTTCATTTTTGAAGGATACCTTTATTTGATAAAGAGTGATGGGTTGACAGATAGCTTTTTCTTCCAATATCAAAAGGTTATTATTCCATTCTCTTTTGACCTTCATTATTTCTAGTGAGAAGTCGGCCATCATTCATAATTTTCCTCTATGTCATATGTTGTTTTCCTCTGACTGCTTTCAAGATTTTTCTCTTTATATTTGAATTTCAGAATTTGAATTTTGATTGTAATGTATCTGTGTGTTGTTTTCATTGTACTTATCATATGTGGGATATGCTGAGCTTCTTGAACTTCTAAGTTGACATATTTCACTAAATTTGAGAAATTTGGGGCCATTATTTCTTCAGATATTTTTTCTGCCCACACTATCTTCTCCTAGTACTCCAATTACAAGTATATTAGGCCACATGCTATTATCTCACAGGTCTCTCTGGTTATATTACAATTTTCTAATCCTTTATCTCTCTATTCTTTAGACTAAATAATTTCTATTGATTGGTCTTCGAGTTCTGCCTCTATTCTGATGTCATACCCATCCGATGAGATTTTCATTTCAGGCATTGCACTTTTCAGCTCTACGATCTATATTTGGTTGTTGTTATTTAACTAGTTTCCATATTTCTACTGAGATTCTCCATCTGTTCATTCATTTATGTGCATATTTTCTTTAAACCCTCAAACATGTTTATAATAGCTGCCTTAAATTTCTTGTTTGAAATAATTTCAATACCTGGGATCATTTTCTCTTAACTGCTTTTCTTGATGATGGGTCACATTTCTTGCTTCTTTGCCTGACTAGTCATTTATGATTGATTATTGGACATCATGTAGTTTAAGAGTGGATTTTGTTATGTTCCACTGAAGAGTAATTTTTGCTCTAGTGGGTAGTTAATTTGAATACATTCATACCCCAAACTGCTTCTTTTACGGTCAATAGGGATTGAGAACTCTGCTCAGTTCATTCATTTTTTAGTTGTTTTTTTTGCTGGTTTTCCTCTCCCCAAGCATATAATTCTGTAGTCATAGGATTTGGTTGCAACTTATATGCAGATGTTGGGAATCATGCTAGCTGCAGATCCCTCTCTTCATGATTTACTCCCTAACTTCCTAGCCGCTGTACCAACCCTGAACTCTTGTCTTTTGACTCCTCAAGCCAGTAAGTCTACATTTTCCCTCACAACTGTTTGTGGATTGGTGGGCAGAAATCCACAAATCTGCAAATTTCTATCTTTTAGGTGTAGAACTTCCTCTACTCTGTTTCTGATTGTTCTCCAGTGCCTTCAAGAAGTTGTTTTTAAAATGTATTGTCCAGATTTTATAATTATGTGCGGGAAATTCAGTCTAACCATGCTATCCCCCTCATTCCTGTAACATGTAACAATAACAAAAACTTGGAATTTGATGCCAAGATAAAATGTTGGTCTATTGCACAAAAATCTGAATTGAAGGCTGCATTCCTATGTGGCAAAAACTGGCTGGAGTTGAACATGGGCACTTTCCCCCTTCAATAGAGAGTTTGTTTTCCAGTTTGCTACTTTCCCCCCACTCCCTCTTGTCTCCCCTAGGCTCAGGTTAATTGTCAACTTCAGTGTTATGTTGTGGGCCTTGGTTTCCAGTCAAATTCCTCTCAGAGATTTTCCCAGTGACTCCGCCTAGTGACTTTCTGTAACCTACCTACCTATCCCTACTTAATAAGCCTTGGAGGCTGTGCTCACAACAGCTTTTTTCCCCAAGCAGCACTCCACCCCCTTGACCATTCCTTGACCCAGTCTCCCCTCCCTCTCTCCAACCCTCCCTTTCTTCCTTACTTCCTTCTCCAGTGTTATCTGAGCACCCTCTATGTGCTTGGAACTCTTTTAGGAGCTGGAGATATAGCAGGGAAGAAATCATGAGAAAGAAAAATCTTTGCCTTCGCAGAGCTGACATGTGAATGCATGATCATTACAATGAACAATTCGCAACATAGTGATAAGTTCTGTGGAGTCAGGGCATGGAACTTGATGGGCACTGGCAGGCATCTTAATCTCCCAGCCTCCTGCTAATACTGGGCTTGTTCATGTTTTTCATGCTTCAGCGGGCAGAAAGCACTGGGTATTGGGCCAGTTCTGATCTTCACCACCTCTCAGCTAGGTGACTTTGAGAAATCTTCACGCAGCTATGCCTCCATGTGCTTATCAGTATCATGGAGATAAGGACAGCTCCTATCTTTAGGGGATTTGAGGGAATTAAATAAACAGATACACATAAAAGCATAAACACAGTACACACTATACAGTAAATACTCCATAAATCTTAGTCACTATCACTAGAAAAAAGATATATATTAACAAAAACAAAGAGAAACCCCACCAACTGGGAGAACATTTTTGCACCCAACACTAATGATAAAGGACTGATCACAAAAATCTGCAAAGAGCTGATGAGACTCAGCAACAACAAAGAAAATAATCCAGTCAAAAAATGGGCAGAAGAGCTAAAAAGAAACTTCTCTGAAGAGGAAATGCAAATGGCCAACAGACATATGAAAAAATGTTCAACATCACTTGTAATCAGGGAAATGCAAATCAAAACTACCATGAGATACCATCTCACACCAGTGAGAATGGCACATATTAAAAAAACTAGCAACAACAAATGTTGGCGAGGATGTGGAGAAAAAGGAACTCTTGTGCACTGTTGGTGGGAGTGCAAACTGGTCCAACCACTATGGAGAGCTGTGTGGAGATTTCTGGACCTACTAAACATAGAGCTTCCATATGATCCAGCAATTCCACTCCTAGGTATTTACCCAAAGGACACAGAAACATCAATTCCAAAGAGCACCTGCACCCCTATGTTTATAGCAGCACTGTTTACAATAGCTAAGCTTTGGAAACAACCCAAATGCCCAAAAATAGATGACTGGATCAAGAAGATGTGGTACATATATACCATGGAATATTACTCAGCATTCAAAAAAGATAAACACATGCAATTTGCAGCAACATGGATGGCACTGGAAGGGATCATGCTCAGCGAAATAAGCCAAAAAGAAAAAGAAAAATACCGGATGGTCTCACTCATAGCAGGAATCTAGAAAACTTAAATAAGGGACCAGGAAAATGAATATAAGAAAGTGAAAATCAAAATCAACAAAAAACTATGAACCAGAGACACTTTTTGGGGGGTGGGGGGCGGGAGGGGAAGGATTGGGGTCAGAATGGGGCGTTTGCAATTGTATGGGGGAATATAAAAATAAAATTTAATATTTAAAAAAAAATAAATAAATAAAATTAAAAAAAAAAAAAAAAAAAAAAGATATATATCACCCAGCACAATGCCTGACATATTGTGGACAATAGATAGCAATAATAATTACTATTATTTCTCCAATTCTGGAATGTGTCATCCAATTTATTATATTTCTTCTGAAAACCAGCAGCAGCTTAACTACCTTATTGGTGCTAAAGGAGAAGGGGCAGTGATAATCAGTGATCCAGGCATTGCATTTGGTAACTGGAGCACTAGAAATCACTTGGGGAGTCGGGGATGGCAGCAGCTGCTATTGGGCAGGATTCTACTTCTGATTCTATTTCTATATGAAGCAACAATTTGAGAAGTGAGAAAATATCACGGCAGAATTCCAGAGGCTGGACTGGCACTATAGCCCCATAGCGTTAGGTCAACATTGGAGCTGCTTCAAGAAATGACAATTCTTTCCTTCTTCTGTCCAACAACACCTTCGCATCTGTGCTTTTCTAGTATGTTCCTGCCAAAAGCTACTTCTTTCCCAGCCATCTCTGGATGGGATTATTTAGCTGGGCTCATTTTCCCTCCATACCTCCCCCATCAAAGAAGGTTTGATTCCCCTCTGTGACTCTCATCTGCCATTTCCCACGTTCTCAGAAGCACTTAGGGAAGAAGGTTCCGAGTTTGCCAGTCTGGCTGGTTTTGATCTGATATTTGTCAGGGCCTGGCATGCTCGTGGGGCTGCTTTGATTTTGTTTCTTTAATTCCTGGCAAGAAGCTGGCTCACAGAAAACATATCAGTAAGAGGAGCTGTCAGAAGGAATGGATCTGAGGCCCCAGATTGCTTGTAGATGGCAGGTACTGAGGCACGAGTCCAGGCTTCACCTAAGTGGGTGAGCATTTAAGGAGTATCTCCCATAGGCCAGGACTCAGCTGCCTCACCTGCCCCCTTGCCTGCTATGGGCTAGGTGTTTTCAAGAAAACAAGAACTTGTTTTGTAAAATGGGGATATTGAAACTGGAAATTGACACTTCCTCATTGTGACTTTATATTAGTTATGAAAAGGTTCAACTGTGAATAACAGAGACTTAAAAAATAGAGACTAAAACAAGGTAAAAGTTTCTTTCTTTCTCATAGAACAGTTCAGAAGGAGGCTGTTTAGGGCTGGTAGGACAAATCTACTCCAAAAAGTCCCCAGGAACTGTGGCTCCTTCTAACTTGTTTCACTGTGGTTGGTGTCCATTTTTCAAGGATGCCTCATTGTCAGAAAGGGCTGTTGAAGCTCCTGCCATCATGGCTGCATTCCAGTCTACAGGAAGAAAGGACAAAGACTGATATGCCCATCTCTGGAAGGACTTGTTCCAGAAGTTGCACAGACATCTCTTCCATTCACACCCTAATTGGTCATCGCTCAGTCACACAACCACCCCAGCTGCAAAGGAAGCTGGGAAATGTAGTCTTTATTCTCAGTGGCTGTGTGCTCACCTACCACATTTCTGAGTCCCATTACTGAGAAAGAAATGGTGACCAGGGAAGAGCCAGCAGGTTGTTTGGAATACATATGCTGCCGTGGAATACATATCTCAAAGTGTCAGAGGCCCTACTTGGCTTTTCATTCTGTCCTATCACTTCCCTGAGGCTCGATTTCCCCACCTGTGAAGTAGGGATGACAGTAACTATCTCACTGGTTTGTGGTACTTAAAATGTGTTGTATTAGAAGGTTCTGTCAAAGTCTGTGAAACTCGTGTGGACACTCTAGGGCACACTGTGGGAATCACTTCCCTGCAGTGCATCAAATTTCTGGAAGCCTCTAGATGAAATAATGTGATATCTGGCAGCCTGGACTTTGAAGCTTCTCCATGGCCTGTTGGCCAGAGTCATCATCGTAGGGTCCGCAGGACCCGCTGGTGTTGTTGCGGCGTCAGGGATTCGTGGTGTGGTGCTGCGAGTTCTAAAGCATGATGGGGGCACAGCTGGTGCATGAGATGATGTTAGGTGGACTCTTTCCTGTTTTGAAAATAGGAATCTGTTGACCTTAACAAATCAACAAACCTGGGGCTTTTATGGACGTTATTGTTTAGGATAAGGCTGACTTTTTATAAAGTGAGTTATTTAAAGAAAAATTAAGTAAAAAGTGAGGGAAGGGGGAGAGAAATTGAGTAAATGATAATCTAAGTGGTATTTGGCTTTGGCAGAAATTCTGCTGAGAACCACAGCTCAGGCCAACACCTTTGACCTCGGCCTGGGAGACCCTGAGCAGGGGCCCGACTGACACTTTCCTGGACTCCCGACCCACAATGGAAACCGTGAGGTAATGCATCTGTGTTGTATTTATGCTGCTAAGTGAGTAATCATTTCTCACACGGCAACACGGCAGAGAGATTAAGACTTGAAAAATGTCACGCACGTGGGCTGTTTCTTAAATCAGACCATTTCTTCATTTGTAACCTGGTGACAGAAATGCATGCTTGTGGGTTGCTGTGGAACGAGTGGGGAAGCAGATGCATGTCCTTTCCTAGTGGGAGGGAAGCACCGAGCTTCGTCACTAGCCGTCAGAACACAGGGCTCCAGGGTCAACCTCTCAGGAGCTCATCTGCTCAGTTGTATGATGGCAAGAGGGAACCCTGCAATTAACCCTCCCAGTTAAGCTTTATATCACCCAACTCCCAAGTACCTTCTTTATGTGCCAATCATGTAGTTCTTGGCTCTTAATTCTCTGCCACCATCTCAAAAGGGCCAGGACATGGGAAAAGCCTGGAGAGAAATTTGAGCCTGGACCATTCTGGGTCACACAAGGTCTTTACCAGGGAAAAGTCGGAGGTCAATGTGAGTGTGAGGACAGAGCCAGGACACATAGGAGCAAGGCCTGGCCGAGCTTCCTAATGGATCTTTTTATTGGGGTGCTATGCCCAGGATTTGGATGGGACAGCAACTCACAGGATCCCACATTTTTTCAAAATGCATCAGAAATATTTCTCAACAAGAAAAGGGTGCCAGTAAGAAGCATCTCCATCTGAGTGGAGTCTTGCCAATTAGGAAGATTTTGTTGCTATTCTAAAGCAACTTCACTGTAGATAAGACATCGCCCTGGTCGCTGATTTTAAGAAATTCCCAGGTCTCAAGCCCACACAGAAGCTGGACTCAAACCCCTGGATGGTCTCTAGCAGTCACATTTTTATCGAGCCCCGTGGGATCCTGGTGCATATGTGTGTGAGGACTCTAGGGGTGCTGGCAGGTGATCAACCACCCCACTTTTCTGGGAATGTAAAGCTTGACTTGTAACATTCACAAATTCCCAGACAAATTCCCAGGGTGTAAACGCTGGCTGATATCATTGAGTAACTGGGAAGAGGTACATAGTAGCGTAATGGTAATAACATTGTCACCCTGCAGATGCAATAGCTGCAAATAACCCCAAGAGCAGAGACATTTCGTTAAATGTAGCAAAACAATTCTCATGCATTTTGAGGATTTATCTTTGTTTATGTATTTTATTTCATTTTAACTTTATATGCACTATGAGCTTCAAGAATTTATAGACATTCATGTAACTTATAGACATTTATGATGATTTATATAATTTTATATAATTTATACAATTTGATTACTACCCCATTTACCAATGGGTTCACAAAGCTCCTGCAGACGTAGTACCCGGCTTCCATGCGCCAGAGCAAGTGGCTCCAAACAAGCTGTCTGGTTGGGGACCCTCAAACTGATTCTCAGCCAGTTGCATGATTTCTGAGGGTGGGGCCTGGTCCACTTACCTCTTAAAGTTTCCCAGGTGGTTCTGATGTTTGTCCAGGGCTAAGAGCCACTGACCTAAAGCCGAGGGGCCCAAGGTGTGGAGTGAGACTGACGGTATCAGCATGACCCCTGAGTGCCTTGGAAATATCCGTTCTCAGGCCCACCCCCGCCCCGGGAGTCAGAGCCTGCATTTCAGATAGACCGCAGGCACGTCCTGTGCTCAAGGTCAGGGGGTGTCAACAGCAGTGAGGAGCTCTGAGGTTTCTGAAACTCGGAGCATTGACCAGTAAATGTCCTGGATGTGCTTAAAACTACACATTCCTGGGTTCACCACCGTGACCCCCACTCAATAGTCTGGGGCTCCAAGGGCCCTGTTGGAGTGGGAGCACCTTGTTGAGACAGTCCCATGCACTTCCGGTCCAGGAAGCAGCCGGAGAGGACCCACTTCACGTGCAGGGCTTCAGCCTGTACCTCAGTGTCACTGGGAGAGGGGACAGTGCATGATGATTGGCCAGACGCAAATGCGCCCAGGACACTCCATCTGGGGGGGGGGGGCTCGCCTGTGGAACAGCATGGGGGAGAGGTAAGCATGCACTTTGGGGTGAGAGGACCCACACCGCGAGTTGTTGTCTAGCCTCTCTGTGCCTTGGCTTGGTCTTCTGTGAAATGGGGAGGACAGGCTCTCCCCATTCTGAGAAAAAACACAAGGAGGCATGTGGAGAGCCAGGCAAGCCGAGTCTCTGCCCTTGACAGCTGGACCCAACCTTGTGCAAGTGCATGGCGTGTGCATGTGCATCAGTGTCTGTACTCATGTGGACATCACTGCATGTGCAAGAACACTCTTAGGAGAGTAGCAAGATACTTACTTACCTGGCTGAGCCGGGAGCTGTAGGCTGAGTTCAAGGGCAGAGCAGAATGCCAGGGGCAGTGGAAAGAAGCCACTAATTAGAAAGGCACATGATAAGCCAGCACAGTTCTGGAAGGAGGAGATTAGAGAGACTAAAGCCTCAACATGCAAAGGCAGAAGGAATACAAAAGCTCATTGTTGCACAAAGCTGGGGGAAGAGTGGAGGGCAGAGAAGGAATTACTGGTCCTCAGTGTCTGCAAGGAAAAAAACAAGAGGCTGGACAGGAACTCTTTTTCTTTAGTTTAGTCATTTCAGAGAGGATAAGCCACAAATAACTGCCTGAATGCTTCCCAGCTAGAAAACCACTGATAACAGGGACTGTAGTCGAAGATGCAGAAAGGCCGAAAGCGTAAAACCCATCAGAATTCCCCAGGTGCCTCAATGAGCTTGGCAGCTAGCCCCTTGCAGCCTGCAGCCTTAGCTTTTGAAAATGCGCAGGGACCTTCTCTGTCTCAGAGGAGTGGGTCTGAGGCAGTTTGTGGGGGTCGAGGGGCATGGTGGGAATAGGTGGTACCCAGGCCACAGAGCCTTTTGAGGAGGGGGTGGACTTAGTAGTTCCCTACTGGATGGTGCTTTGCATCTTAATCTCCAGCATAAATAGCTCGTGCTGGCCTCCAGGGAATTGCGAGCATGGCAATGGATGGAAGAGGCTCTTGGGAGGGAAGGTCCAGCCCCCTGTGGATGTGAGCCCAGGCAGTAGGACAGATTAGGACAGATTGGGGTCGTGGTCCATGAGTCTCAGAGTGAGGCCTGAAGAGTGCAGCCTCCCTCCCCCTGCCTGATGAGCGGCTCCATCAGGAACTCTGGGGAGGGAAACTTTATGGGTTGATTCAAATGTTTATGGAGACCCTGCTCTGTGCCAGGAAGGGGCTGTGATGCAATTTGCGGGATCTGGTATAAAATAAAAAATGTAAGCACATCAGACAAAAGTATCATTAAATGTGCTGAACTATAAAGCTTGTTCACCATCTCCCTTTCAGCTGATGGTCGTGCTTGACATTCAATGTCATTCCCAGGAAAGCAACATCACATTTTAAATTATTAGCATGACTTCACTGTTCATCCTTACATTGTGCACTGCCAGCTTCAAATGCAAATTTCACTGATATGCGGAATCACTGAAATGACACAACTCATGCTTGTAGCCTACACACGGGCGGTACTTGTTCTAGCTGAAGAGCGAAACCCCCACCCTGCACAAAACTCAGCCAGCTGCTTTCATTTCACTTCCTGAAACAGGTGCACACGTTTATCAACACTCTCCACCTTTGATTTTCATGCCAGCAGGACGGACTGCGAGGAAAAGGGGCCGCGGGCTGTCCTGGCCTCTCGCTTCCTCTCTGCGACACTGGTTGCCGCGCAGGGTGGGCTGGCGGGAGTCGTCTTCCTGTTAAGAAAGGACATGATTCAGTTTCTTGGCCGTTTGTGTTTCTTAGAATGCAGTTGCCTTCTTCTTGGTGTTTGCAGCCAGTTCTCCCCCCGCCCTCCCCCAGCCCCACTGAGCTATAATTGACACATCAAATTGTATGTATTTAAAGCAGACAGCCCGAGGGGTTGATGCGTGTCTGCATTGTGAAATGAGCCCGTCTTCAAGTCCATGAACAAACCCCCTGCCTCACATAAGGGATTTTTTTTTTCTATTTTGGGGGATCCTTTAGATCCACTCTCAGCCAATTTAAGGGTTCAGTGCAGCGTAAATCGTGATCACTGGGCAGCGAGTTCTGATTGGAATGGAGGGTGAGTCCCTGCGGGCCGTGGGCTCCTGACACTCTGTTGTAGCTGTGACTGTACCTGGAGTCTCATGACTTGATGATTCTGTGCTCACGGGGCTTCTAGAATCCTCTATGGGTGCACAGTGTGGGGAATATTGCTGCTATGTGCAGGCTCCACTGTACTGCTGGGCTTCACTTAAATCATAAGGTCAGAGGTAAAATTTTTAGAATCTGAAGATGGTGACAGCAAATAGAAGCTGGCGCGGGGTCTTGAGCACAGGGCCTGTGTGGCCACTCGGGTGACATCCCCGTGAGCTGGCCTTGGGCACAGCGGTGAAATAATCAGACCATGTCCCCCTGGGGTGTCGGCATGCTGGTGGGGAGACGCCCTGGAGTGGGAGTGACGAGGCACCTTTGAGGACAGGAAGAAGGCTGTGGGGTCGGACCTGCTGGATGGGGGGGTGCTGCTGGGTGGCAGAGAATGAAGATGGACTGAAGAAAGAGGGCAGCAGCAGAGGGAGGCTTTTGGAGTCAGAGGGTCCTGAGCTGGAAATCTGGCTCCACCAGGCATCGTGACTGTGACCTTGGGCAGCTGACGTTCCGTCTCTGAGCACACACTTTTCACTTTTGTACACTGAGGGGATCTCGTGCTTGGCTGAGCTCTTGGGGTTTGGGAATTAATGGGAGGATGTGTTCAGACATCTTTGGCCAATGCTGAGTTTTATGGACGTGTCAGGTACCAGCAGGGGAGAAAAGAGGCAAAAGAAATAGCATGAGACCTGAGATGAGAATCCTCGCTTTGCCGTGAACTGACAACAGCCCAGCCACAAAGCACAGTGGAGAAGGCTGCACGTACAACAGGCGCCTGGGAGGAAGTTGAGTTGGCAACTTGGAGGGCCCTGGGGCACTAGGTCCTGGCACTTTTCCAGGGACCCAGAGGGAAGATGGAATGAATGGAGCGTCCCCCTCTGCCCCGGGTGCCGAGACTGTAACGCAAGCAGGACAGCTCCCCCGCCAAACCCTAATAAAATTATGGACAATAGCAAGTTAGGTATGACTCAGCTAACACATTTTGAAAAAGGAAATTAAGAAAGGAAGACTTGCAATTTCAGACATCTAACACAGCCACCACAAAACCCCCCCAATACCCGCCAAGTCAATTCACTAGGTGATTTAAACAGTCTGGTACTGGCGGCGGAAATTTCCAGAGTGTGCTGAGAGGGGCTCCTGGGGCTTTAGAAGGTGACAGTGGCAGCTCAGCCATCGAGAAAGGACAGGCCCGTTGCTTACACGCTGTGCTGGGGCTTCACACACAACCTCATGTGACTCTTGGTGCGACCCTAAGAAGCAGATGCTGGTGTCACTGCCATTTACAGGTGGGTCTTCTGAGACATGGAGATGAAGTGACATCCCAAGGCCCCCAAGCTGGTGAGGGGTGGAGCTATTTTCTAGCTGAGACATTCCTGCTGCAGAGTTTGGTCCAAATCACCTGGTTATTGTGCCACAAACCCTGCTAGAATGCTTGGGATTGCGCGTGGGGCAAGCGAGACTTCCCACCTGAGACCCTGCTCTCCCTCCTCATCCCAGCCTTAGACACACCAAAACACAAACATTCTGAAATATCTGGAAAGTGTTCATATAATTTGGGGTTGGGAAAAGCCATTTTAAAAGCCACAAGATCCCAAGTCAAATATTTACTATGTAAAACTTTTAAACTTCAGAATGGAAGAAGATGGGAGAATCAAGTTAGAAGAAAATTGAAAATATGGGAAATATTTACCCCCCAATTGACAAAGTCTTCTTATCCTTTAGAAAATATAAAGTACTCTTAAAAATCTGTAAGGAAAAGTCAAGCACTGCTGTAGAAAAACTGGTAAATGTCTTACCACAGGCAATTCACAGGAAAAGTATTGTAACATGGGAAAAGATGTTTTACCTCAAATAATATTTTACCTGAGAGTGGGGTTTGAAGAGAGAGAGAGAGTTGATGCAAACTTTGAATGTAACTGGAAGTTTCTGGAACACTGAAGCATGCTTGTGTTTGCTTCAGGAAAATTGATCTTAAGTGTGAAAATGTCTTTGGTTCACATTTTATTGAACTGCTATATTAAGTCTCAATATTAGGTCAGCCCACCTAAACATGCAAACATCTCGGCGGCTTCATCTGCCACAGTTTTCAGATTATCTGTGGTTTCATATATTTAGTGTTTGTAGAGGAACTTACGTATTTTATTTTATTTTCATGATCTGGCTTGGGTTTTGACTTTTGATCTCTGTCCTGTCGAATATTCATTCAATCTTTGGAAACCTGTAAACAGACCATGGACTGCAGATAATACTTCAGCTTTGACTTACCACCATGTGGTAATAACGTCTCACCACTTGCTAATTCCCTTCCATGTGTCCAGGGCTCACAAGAACATGTCGCACTGACTGTCTGACATCTCGTCACACAAACAAATCATAGTGTCCTGGCGTGATATTTAGAGGACTTACTATTGTAAGCAATAGGACAGGGAGTCTTTTCCCTCATCATTGTTGTCGACTCTGCGGGTAAAAGGACTAACTGGAGCACATTGCTCCGTTACATCGTGGGCTTCTCGAAGCCCTGGGCTGCTCCTGGCCCTTCGGGCATAGAAAGTGATCAGTGGGTATTACAAAGTGATAGATGGGTGAGTAAATAGGAGTTGGGAGTCTCAACTGGATAATTAATAGGTGCCTCTCCCAAGACTGTGGGGAGTTGTTCTACTTAACGTGTTGGCCACCCGGGTGAGGGACTGGAGAATGTGCTCGTTCAACGTGTAGGTCACCTCCGAGCTGCAGTGCTGTTACCCAGGAAGACAGGGATAGAATTCAAAGCTCTTTGGAAACCAGCAACCTGGTATTCTAATAGCAGAAGGAAATTAATTTATACTTTACAAACCCAAACAATGGCTTCTGTACAGGAGGATGTGGGTTTAGAATCAGAGAAATGTGGGTTGAAATCCTGGCTCGGTCACTCCCAGGACATCTCACAAGGCACCGAGCTTCAGTGTCGTCTCATGTCCAATGAGGGTGACGTCGCCTCCCGTGGTGCTGTGGCCCAAACGGGTTCATAAGGATGAAGGTTCTGGTGCTGTTTGCTGCACACGGAAGGTACTCGATACGGGTTGACTAGTCTAAAGAATATCTCCAAGCCCCCCAAAAAGCCATGGTGAACCTCAGGCAAAGGCAGTGTAGAGGCAGGATAAGGAAGTATGGAGCAGAGATAGCTGCCCCAGCTTGGGCAGGGGGTGATGGTCACAGCCACCATCCTTGGCGGGAGTCGGGGAGCCTGACAAGGACTGGGTGCGGCCAGGAGCTCCTCCCACGTTCTGCGCTGGGCAGGTCTTTACTGGAACACTGGACCAGTTTTTGGTCACTCCTCCCAAAAAGAACACAGGGACACGGGGAGGAGCCCAGGGGCGTGTGGCCGGGGTGACAAAGGGGGTGGAAAAAGCGTCCCATGGAGGCGGCAGGAGTGGGAGGCAGAGTAACTCAATTACTGAAGCCGACACAAGGAACACGCTGAGTGTGTCTGTTGACAAGAACATTTAATTTTATTTACTCTTTTACCCAGGGACAGGCAGTTCAGATAATCACATTCCCCGCTTCATGGCATGTGGCATTATTAGCTATGTATTGCCGTGTAACAAAGCATCACACGTTGAGCTTAAATCATGCGAATTCATGGCCTCCCAGAATTTATAAGGTCAGGAGTTTGGGTCTTCGACTCAGCATCTCCCAGGCTGCAGCTGGAGTGTCAGCAGGGGCCCCCTTTCTGGAAATTGGACCCCCTTCCAATTACACATGCAAGTTGGAAAATTCAGTTCCTGAGGTTGTAGGACTGACACACCCACTGAGCTGATGTCGGCCATAAAGGGTCGCTCTCTCATTCCTTGCACAAGCCATATCATGTCTTCAAAGCTGGCAAGGACCCCTCACTCCGGTCATCTCTGAGGGAATCACATGCAGTCACCCATTGCTTCACGATCCTGTATATGCAGCAGACAGATGGACAGCGGTGGTCCTGATAGGCTGCCCTTCCTAGTCCCGCTGGGTGTGCCTGCACTCTGCGACATTCATTAGCAACACATCACTGAACACTGCATTTTCCAGAACATGTCCCCATCATTAAGGGATGCGTGGCCATCGAACGAATATCAGCCCCTCCCTCTGCCATGTCACATAACCTAATGAAGTCTGTGAAATCCCATCACTTTTGCCATATTCTATTGGGTGGAAGCAAGTCACAGGTTCCACCTGCACTCGTGGGAGGGAGTTATACAGAGGGTGACCCATTGGGGCCCCTTTAAATTCAGGAAGCAGAGCCTAGGGATGTGGGGAGACTGCAGGCATCCATGACATGAAGTTGCCAATAAAGCCACACACGTCAGAAAGGTTGGTTGCTGTTTGGGAGATGTTTGCAGCTACAAATCTTTCAACTGGGGCAAATTCACTCACCATCCCCAAATACTGTGTTCCCAGTGGCTCTGTCTTGTGTAGCAGGTGCTATGGGGGACAGAAACATTACTGGTGATAAGGAAATGACAATAGATGGAGGGTTGCTGAATATAACATTGAAATACAATAAAAACTTTAATAATTTATTGAGCAGCTGTTATGACAACAGGAGAATACTAGCTGAGGATTCACCCTGTAGCAGGTAGTACTTAAAGCACTTGACCCACATTAAAGCACTTGGACCCACATAGTCCAAGATTACAACAACCTTAAGCAGAAGCGTAAGCATTTTATCCCCATAACAGTACCAGGTAAGTTAAGAGAGGAGCAGAGAGGCTAAGTAGCTTGCTCAAGGTCACACAGGTAGGAGGGACAGAGCTGGGTCTTTCTGACTCTCTGACTCACTTGCACACTCTGTGAACTAGAGCTAGACAGTGTGGGGTGAGGGGCTGTGCTATGTGGCTCCCAGTTCCCTTTAAGTCCTTTGTGGGCAGGGATATGTCTTATTTGTAGCTATAAACAGAGCTTCTGATACTATCAAATGATTTTTTCAAGTTCCTTAAGTTATTTTTTATGCGTTTTGAAAGAGAGATTGTTTGATCTCAGGTTAAATAAGTCCCTCCAAGAAGGACTTCTTGGAGGAGGAGGCTCTTGGGTGGAAGTGGCATGATGGGCACAGGACCGAGCTGGTAGGTCAGAGAGATGTGCCCTAAGAGTTCTTGGCTCATGTTGGGGTTGCCCAGGAGACAGGAAAACAAGAACAAGTAATATTTTCAGATGGCCAGGGAGGACAGTGGTTTAAAACCAAGGATTTTCTCATCTTCCCCGGCTATGGCAGATGAGGGAAGTGTGGGGCAGGGCCACGGCGGCGGGGCAGCCTTCATCGTTGTTCTTTCCGCTCCAGGCAGGTGTATACGTGGGGTGTGTGTTTGTGTGAGTGGTTGTAGAGGCAGAAGTAATTTCAGCAAGATGGAGGAAGAGCATGATGACTTTCCCTGGCCCAGGAGGAGAAAACCAGCCTATGAACTCTGGAGTGGGACCTGAATCTGTCCATCATCCTCACCCCACAAAGTACCCTAGAAACCTCTCCCCAAGTCTGCACAATGTCTCTTTAGCAAGAAAGGAACACAGAGGTTTCGATAGCTCTGAGCATCTCCTGCTGAGTATCTGGTTGAACAAAACACAATTTCCGAACTACCTGAGAGGGTGATGGAAAATTTCCTCCCTGGCAGCCACGGTAGCTGATAACTCGATCTTTCTCTTGGAGCTTACCTTTCTGCTGCTGCTTAGTTATCCTGCCTGGGTTGATTATGGCTCCGGATTCTCGTCAATAAAGGGTGGTAGTGATGGCTGCTTTGACAACCTGGGAGCAGCTGGGAAGACGGAGCTTTAGGGGTTCAGGGATCACTCACTCATGACCTCTTGGGAGGATTTGGTCTGTTTCTGAAGCTCCCACCTTTTCCTCTGAGGCAGATGGATGCTTAGTTTCTTCTAGCTATTTGGAGAATCGTCTGGCTCTTTTGATTTGTGTCTGAGACAGTGGGGCCCAGATACTTTCAGCTTGTGTGGCGACTGTGTTTCCGGCATTTTGGATTCACAAATCCTGCTATTCCTTTTGGATCATGTGTACCCACTCAGATGTCTCTGGGGTGTGATCTCTCAGCCAAGGTGATGCAAGTATACAACCATGTTGCAATTTATCAAGCATCTATTAAGTACTAGGTATCTCCCTGGGAAATTTACCTTATCTAATCCCTACAAATACTCATTAAGAGAGGGGTTTCTGGGAGAGTGATGATCAGTGGGCAGGCAACAGATCTAGAAGCAGGCAGCAGACAGAGCAGACAGCAGATCTAGAAGAGACAGCAGCTCTAGAAGCAGCAGCAGCTCTAGAAGCAGCTAGCATTTAATTAAGCTGTACTCATGCCCAGGCACTGCAGTAGCATCTCCCTCCTTCCTCTCAATGGGCCTGAGGACCAGCTACCATGTGCATCCCATCAAGTAGCTTGATGACTTGTTTGCTCTCTTATAACTAAGAAGCAGCAGAGGGGAATTGGAGCCCACACCTGTTGCCTGTTGAAACATGATGGTGCCCTGGGTTCCCTACGCCCCACCCCCAGCTTCTCTGATAGTCTCACCAACAATGTGGTCGCCGGGGTGGGGCACTGCTGAGTCCCACCCTGGTCTCTGTGTGGGTTCCAGGGGTTCCCCAGGGCCCTAGCACAGAAAGAGCAGGTCACATTTTGCTTTTGCCCAGCGTGGCCTGTGGGTTAAGGTCCCCTTGGGAAACCTCGCCATAAAAGGGAACAACTGCTGGGCCCATGTGACCCCTGGGAGGCTATGGAAGTCGCCAAGGGCAGGAGAATTATTCGAGCACCTGTAAGGGGCCGGTTTTCACAATGCAGGTTTTCTGATCCCATACAGACTGGGTAAAGGAGGAGTCAGAGTCCTCAGTAGTTTTGCAGGTTTTTTATTGGGGTTCGCCAGGCATATGGCAGGCAGGGGTGCTGGCTGGGGGGCTGAGAGGCTGGCAGGCCTCCCAGCCCCCAGCAAGTCTTCACTCTATCTGGGCTCTCTAGCGTTTGTTCTGTTGCTTCTCGGCTTCTCTTTCGGCTTCTGCTTCGGCTTCTACTGCTGCTACTGGTGCTGCTCGCGTCCCCCCGTGACGCCGCCCTTAAAAGCACAGTCTTAGCTCAGCTGAATCCCATCTACCTATGCCCACACCCTATTCCAGGTGCCCGCCATCAGGCATGCACTCAGGACAAGGATCCATCATCTATCCTGATGGCGGAAGGGCAGAAAAGCCTGATATTTTCTTTACCCTACAGCACCCCTATATCCCATAGCGTTACCTCTGGAGTCTTGTTTCCTTTCAACAACAGCACTGCAAAGAAAGCTGTCATCACCCCAATGTTATGAGGAGCGGGGGGGGGGGGGTGGGGCCAGCCCACCGGCGAGGGTGAGGGATGGAACCCATGGCCTGTGATGCCTTCCTGTCCCGTCTCTTCGCCAGCTGCACCCAGAGACCAGCCCCAGCCTGGCAGGATCCGCTGTGTGTTCATTGTGTGAACAGCAGGTGTCATGGTTTTTCCTGCGTTGTGTGGGGCAGAGATCAGAAAATGACAGCCCATCGTTCAACTCCAGATCATAGATTTGTTGATTGTTTTTCCCATTTTGTTTAAAATATAATTTGCATACAGTAAAATTCACCTTTCTTAGCCTACGGTGCTGGGATCCTTGACAAATGACCAGTTATATAACCATGACCACACTCGAGACAGGTTCTCTGTCACCCTCGGTGTTCTTCCCACATCCCCCTGGCGCCCAGCCTCACTCCTGCACACCCAGGGCTTCTGGTCTCATTCGGGCCTGGTGAGGTGTCTCACAGCGCCTCTGGAGGCAGTTTCGGGTGCTAGCGTGATGCCTTGGCGATGCAGCCGGGTTCTGTCCTGCACCCCCAGTAGCTGCCACCCCTGTGGGTGGACCTGTGTTCCCAGCCACGACCGTCCCCACTCACATTACCTGCCTGGCCCAGAAAGCACCCGAATCCGACTGTCCTTGCTGAGTGCTTGAAAGCAGCGTGGCTTGGGAAGCAAATGGCCTGGCTTTAAGCCGTGGTAGCCACGTGACCTTGGCTTTGACCTTGTCTGACTCGTCTCTCCCAGCTTCAATTTCTCCATGTAGATAATGGGGTGGCAATGCCCCTGATGGAAAGAGAAACAAGTGAGGCTGGGAGATAGGCATGCCTGGCAAGCAGCGGCGCAGGGCTGCCCGAGTAGCCTCAAGACCTCTCCCATGTCCGCTGTCCAGAGGAGCCGAGGCCAGTGTGGTCTGGGGCGGCCTGCACACGGCAGCTAGTGGCGGGCGCAGCTGCTTGATGGATGGTTCAGCGCCGGGCCCGGCTGAGGATTTGGGGGGGATGCAGGCACCCTGATTATATATCAAGCCTTGGCCCGAGGGTGCAAGCAGGGTTCTAATGGATAAGAAAAGGACTCCTGTCAGCAGTGCTATTTATTATACCTGCCGGCCAGCCAGGCCTGGGCCCCGTGCTGAGCCGCAGAGGTTGAGAAAATATAGAAATGTTTTCAGGCTCTCGCTCCTGTGCTTCCTCCATCCTGGCATTGGCTCACCATCGCCCATAGACCCTAATAAAAGAAGTGACTGATGGCCTGGCTTTTTCTAAGTGCCCGTCAATTCTGTTTTGATCCATTCACATTTTCCAGAAGATGGAATTCCACGGGAGCTTCATGTGAAGTGGGGAAGGTTTGGGGGACGCCGGGTGAGCAGGTGGGTGGCTTGTGCAGGCCTCTGCTGCAGAGCATGGAGCCGAGGGAGCATGATGGAAGCAGGGACCTCTGCCCTGGATTTCTTGCTGCGTGTTGGTCACCGTCTTCCAGGCCATCACAGCTCCTGGGCAGGCAGGCAGGCAGGGCATCTCTTACACACAGGAGAACTGAGACCCAGAGAAGCAAGGGGCTGCGAGTGGTCTTGGGACGGGGCTGTCTTCCTACACCTGCTTTTCCGGCTAAGGCTCAGGTGCAGCCTGTGATGGGATTTGGCTTTAGGGGTGACTGCCTGCAGTGCAGTGGCATTGCCAGAAGCTTCCTCAAGGGCAGAACCTGGCTGTAATGCTTGGGTCATCTGCGGCCTGCCTCGGGGTGCTGGAGCTCGCTCTGTCTGCTCTCAGGCAGACGGCACCTCTCCGCTTTGTCTTGCCTCAGTATCCTCACCTGTAAAATGGGTGTGTGAATGCGCCGTGCATGGGACACACTCCAAACGGAAAAATCCACCTCCCATTAATTGAGCATCAAAAAAAAAAAAAAAAAAAAAATATATATATATATATATAGCAGGGAGGTGGGCTGTTGGCTTGGGGCTGCTGGCTTGGGGCTGTGAAGGCACAGCGTTTCTCCTCGGGCGTCCCTGGTTCTGAGCAGCACTTAACTTTCAGAAGCACTTAGGGCCTGTGACCTGAGGAATCCTTTTACCCAGGGCCCCATGCGGCTGACGCGCTGTCTCTGAGGCATGTTTGTCATCTCGAAGCCATGCGGGAGCGCAGATGGTCAGAGCAAATGCCACAGACTGAACTTAAACAACAGATACTTATTTCATGGTCTGGAGGACACATTCCAGGTCAGGCCTGGCCGGTTCCTGGGAGGCCTGTTTCGGGCTTGCGCCCAGCTGCCTCCTCACTGTGGCCTCACGGGGCAGGAAAGGGGCTCAGTGGTTCTGTCTTTTCTTACAAGGACACCAGCCCCTGGGACCAGGGCCACCCCATGACCCCCTCCAGCCTCCATCACCCACTCCCAGCCTGCGCCACCGATGGGGGTTGGGGCTTTAATGCACGTGTCCAGTGGCCACACTTCAGTCCACACGGCTCTCCTGGATTTTTGTAAATCTTGGTTGAAGCATAATTGACAAATAAATATGATGTTTATTTAGGGTGGACATACGCCTTGTGAAATGGTCTCCAGATGCAACTAATGAACAATCTGTCAATACACAGAGATGCCACCGTGTGTGCGTGTGTGTGTGTGTGTGTGTGTGTGTGTGTGTGTATGTTTCACACTCACACACAGGAGGTGGAGGGTTCTTTTCCTCACCCCCTCCATCCGGGGCCCGCTCTGCCCCATGATCAAATCTGCCCCTGGCTTCTGTGCCGCCCACTTCCTGAGCGCCCTGCTGTCGGCTCTGCTCCCCCTCCTTCCGCCTGCAGGCCCCTCGCCCAGGCTCCCCCACTTGCCATCGCTGATCTGACAGGAGCCTTTCCCTCAGCCTTCCTGCCTCCAGCCTCTCCCAGGCCCCATCCATCCTGCCGCAATAACACTGAAACACTCAGCCCCGCGCGGTGCAGTGCCCTGGAGTCTTCGGCTCTTTGGGGATAAAATATAAATCAGCTGCCCTGAGTTCACCTCATTTCCTCCAGTCGTGTCCTGCACTCGTGGGCGGCAGATGGTGCTTGCTCTGAACACCCCAAGTTCTTCCACTCTGTCCTGCCTTTTCTGTCTTCCCGTTGCTCTGAGGATAAATCCAAATTCCTCACAGTTCCTCCAAGTGTGCGTGACCCGCACTGTCCTCCTTCTCCAACAGCAACACCCCCCGCTCCTGGTGGAGCTGTTGCCTGCCCCAGGATCTTTGCACTTGCTGCTTCATCATCTGGGAAGCCCTGTCCCGTCCCTCCGCGGGCCATGCCTGCACCTTTTTCACTCTTCAGCTTAAATGTTTCTCCTCTAAAAGACCCCTCAGCCCTTCCACCAACACTCTCCCACCCACCAGCCAAGTCCCTCTCCCACCGCACTTTATTTGCTTTATAGAAATTGTTGCAACGTGAACTGACCTGGCTGGTTTGCTTATTGTCTGTCCACCCACGGGAATGTCAGCTCTGCCGGGAGGAGCTCTCCCCTGTGGTGGTCACTGGCGACCCCGTGTTGGCAGCCGGGTGGGAGCACATGGAGCTCAGTCAGTGTTGTTGAGTATCCCCCATGTCCCCCATGTCTGTCCTGCTCTCCTCTGCAGTCCACCACGGTCGTTTGCTCACTTCTGTGTTTCCTGCTGTCTGCGTCTCTGCCTGGCACGTGTGGCTGCTCAGCAAATAATTCCTGAAAGACTGGTTAAATGTAAAACCTACGTTCACCCTGCCTTCACCTGCCTTCACCCAGGAAGCTGGTCCTCTCCACCGCAGCCTTGCTCATTTCCCTCTCCTGGGCACCCCCAGGGGAGGTCTCTCCCTGCTGTTCGTTACCTGCTGTCGCGCACAGGTACTGCCACTCTGGCGAGGGAGGCCATGAGGGCTTCGTGTTGTAGACAAGGGAGCGCACAGGGGCCCTGCAACTTGCTTCCAGCTCCGTCACTGCTGAGGGATGCAGTCACTAATTGATGAACATGACAGGGGTGTGGTGGAGCCGGATGACACTTGCTGTGACATCCTGTGGCCAGACGGGGTGTGATGGGACATGCTGGGGCCTGGCGGGGCATGATGGGACATGCTGGGGCCCGGCGGGGCATGATGGGACATGCTGGGGCCCGGCAGGGCATGATGGGACATGCTGGGGCCTAGCGGGGCATGATGGGACATGCTGAGGACTGGCAGGGTGTGATGGGACATGCTGGGGTCTGGTGGGGCATGATGGGGCAGGAGGGGGTAGGATTGTCTTCATTATCTGAGCGTCGCGTGGGGTATGTTTTCAGCTGTCAGGTTCAATATACTCCTTGATGATAACTATTTTTTAATGTCCGCTTTACCATCCTAAACTAATATAATTTAGATATAGACATATGGAAAAATAACATAGTCTCGTAACCAAGAAGTAAAAAGGAAGTAATTTGTATAATATTATCTACTTAAGTGGATGCTCCGGAGGGGCTGGAGATAAGCTTCAGGAAGTGGTCATATGCTACTAAATAAAATAAACTAAATTCAGCTGGACTCCCGTGACACTTTTATCTTATAGAGAAATAGAGCTAAAGACTCACTGTGAACAGGGCGCTTCAGATGCAGGGCAATAAAACTTTATTTATGAGGTCATGTGGTGGGCTGGATTTGGCCTGTGAGCTGTAGTGGCCCATCCCTGGTCTATACCCATGGAATGTCTGTGCACCCATCACTTCATCTGTCCATGCAACTGGATTGAAATCAAGATAGAGTCGATGTTCCTTAGTTTGGTCATATTAAGTCAGGAAGATGAGGGTCAGCTGACCATGGCTGGAGCAGCCAGGCCCCAGAGGCAGTTGCCAGAGATTACTAAGATCCTACAAAATGTAACAACTTCCCATCTCCAGCCAGTAGCCTCCAGAGACCCAGGTGGGGATAGAGAAGCCAGCCTGTTGATGACCAGGGTGCTGAGGAAGGACAGATGATGTCTCAGGAGGACAGCGCCTATGTGAGGCAGCAGAGAGCCCTGAGCTGGACCCTACTTTGTGTCTTGGGGGGAAGGGTAGCACATCCCCAAAATTTCTGGGAGTCTCTAGCACTTTAGAGGGAAATCACAATGTCCTTCTTGTGTTTGTTTTCTGAAATTCTCTTTTCCATCCAACGAAAGAGAAAAAATAAAGTTGAAAGAGCCTCACATAGTCCCTGAGCTGGATGGAACCTGGGGTTGCTACCCTCCAAGACAGTGTCATCAGCCCTTAGCGCCTCCTAGGCACGGAGTAGAATTTCCATTCTAAGTCCTGGAAGTGGGCCTGGAGAGAAGAGAAGGAAACTAAGGTAGTTCGAAGGCCACAAACTGGCAGCAGCAGGACAGCTTCTGCCTGAGGACAAGTTTGTCCCCAGGAAAAGCCTACCAGCTTACAGGAAAATTAGGTTCCCACACAAAAATCCATCTTTTGTGATTCTCCTGAAAAAATTAGGAGCCCTAGGGATGCTGGGACTCTCTTTCACCTGCAACAATTGATGCATGGGGTTGGGGGAGGGTGCCTGCTGCCTGTGTGGGTGCAGACTCTGCAGTTGCTATTGCTCACGGCGCCCCCGCTGCCCCACATCCTGCCCACTGCCCCACGTCCTGCCGCTTCCTCCACAGGGGCTTCTGCGAGCACCCTGTCTGGGATGTCCGTATCCTTAATGATGGTAAACAGGCCTTGATTAGCCACAACACTGGGTGGACGGTGAGGGGCAGCCTGGCCAAGGTGTCAGGACCTTTGAGTGGCTTCCTGGACTCTCTTGGGTTGATTCTCCATGGAGCAGATGGAAGAATCTGTCTAAAAAGCCCAGCTAGTCTGCACTGCAGGGCTTAATCCCCTACATTGCTTCCCACTGCTCTTTGGACAAAGAGCCAAACCCTTAATGTGACCGACAGGGCCCCAGGTGGGCTCGCCTCTGCCCATCTTCCCAGCTACCTTTCCCTCCCTTGTGTCCCACCTGCCGCCTCAAGCGCCACGTTACAGACCTCGAGTTTCTTCCCATTCCTCAGTGTTGAACCCTTCTGCGCATTATGAACCCGGATTTTAAATGGACGGCTTTGCTGAGACAGGCTCATTTCAGTTAAGATTGATTTGAGTTGAAAGTGACCAAACTCCAAAACTCGGGATGCTTATTTGTCTCTAACAATGAACTGAGGCTGGGTGCCCCTGGCTGGAGGCATGGCGCTCTGGGGTCTTGGTGATCTCACACCCCCCTTCCTGTTGCTCTGCTGGGTGTGGCCTCAGATCCAATACGGTGGCACACAGATGCCAGCACAGGATGGAGAGAGGGAGGAAGGACGAAGAGACCAAGGGGGCATGTGCACCATCTCTTAACTCCCTCACTTCTCACAGGTCTTTACTTCTCAATAAACTCTGGCCAAGGAGATGACATAAGACACCTGCCCCCAGCGGCAGGGTAACTGGGAAATGTAGCCTTTCTTCCGGGAAACCATGTTCCCGTGGAAGCCGGTCACACCCATACCTGCAGGGGTCTTCCTCGGTCTCTATGTTCTTTGCCACCAGCCCATTTAGGCCTTTTAATTTTTTTTTGGTGGGGTCTTTGATGAGCAGAAGGTCCTAATTTTAATTCATGTATCCAGTTTATCCAGTTCTTCTTTTATGGTTGTTGCTTCTGAGCCATGTGTTTGAAGCAGGCTACGTGCCTGCTGTGTAGATAATTAGGAAATGTTTGCTTGAATGGCTTAACTCCTTTAGAGTAGAGCTAGCTTGCAAGTCTGTGAATATATGATTCTTCGGGCTCTCTCTGGTTTGGGGGGGAATCCATGTGAAGGCTCTACTCCACCCTGGAGCCCAGGCCCTAAGAGTCCGGTTGATGAAGGGTCGAAATCAGAGTAACAAGCAAATGGTTGCGTCTTCACTGGACAAGGTTTTTCCAGGCACCTCCCTGGCCTGATATTCTTGGGAAATGTTGCTTCATAAATATTGAATTGTGCCGTTCCCTTCTGCGCACACCGCCAGCGACGGCTTCCTAGAAATGAATTTGGAGTCACACAGTAATTACCCCTGGAAGCGTTCATTCAAGTCTGAGAGCAGATTAAATAATGAATAGGAATGTCATTTATTCGTTCCAATTTAGAACCCATGTCTCATTATTTTTCTGGATGAAATTGAATGTCAAGAGGGGTAGACACTTGGAGGGGCGCAGTGGGGATGGATCGCGATGTTGACTCATACGAACACCGCATGACACCTGAGAAAGGGTTCCAGTCGGGGGGTGAGGGGGGCCAGCCCCTCCTAGGACTGAGCATGGTGGCAGGTCGTGGGGGCGGCAGCGCAGACAGGCAGCATTAGGAACCTGACCACAGTTCTGTCGTCCTGGCTCCCGGACCATCACCATTTCTCACTCTTTTGACAGTGTTCCCTTAGAGGGAAGTGTAAAGTGCAGAAAAGCATTAGAGGGAACAAAATTCATCCATTGTCCTGCCACCCAAAGGCAATGGTTATTAGCATTTGGAGCATTTGTTTCCCCAGTCTTTTTTTCTGTGCTGAATTTTATTGTGGTTTTAACATAACTGAAGACCATACCATAAACACGATCGTCTCCTACTGTGTGGGTTGGCTCACCCTTAGCACAAGCGCATTTTTTGAGATAGTGTTGCACGTGCCTCATGAACAGTGAACTCTGTGGTCTCCGGGACCCTTGTCTTTCCCTCCGATGCATCCCAGGTGCCCAGCACAGCCCCTGGACAAAGCAGGCCATCAGCAAGCATGTGTTGGAAGGATGCGTCAATTTAGGCTGGCACACCACACCTTAATGTCAGCAGCCAACAGTCTAGGGTGCTTATGGTTTTACCCCACCCAGCACCCTCTTAAGAGACTGATCTCTCAAGACCGAAGAGCACAGACTCAGGAGCAAGTCTGGAGCGCAGCGTTGGGCTTGCAAACACAGCCCCAGAGCCAGGCAATCTGGGGGTGTGAACTGTGTGACATGGCCTTGGTAGGTCAATCTCTCTGAGCCTCGGTTTCTTCTGGTATAAAAGCCTCTAATATTGAAAATCTACTTTGTTGGATTATAAAAAGAATTCAGTGAAATAACCAAGTCAGGATCTGGCAAAGAGAAAGTAATTGGGAACCGTTAGTTGTAACAACCACTCCTCATTATCTGGGGACCCAGATCAAGTTGTTTTACCTCTGGGATGTTATTTCCATCTCTGGTTCCATCTCTGGTCATGGTCATTGACACAAGATAAGATGTAAAGAACTAAGCAAGCCCAGAGCCTGGCACACAGTAGGAGCTTAACAAAGAATAGTGAAAATTATGCTCTGAAAAAAACATGCTCCCTGGTGCCTCTAACACACCGAAGCCCACTCCCTGCGGGTGTAGTTCTTGGTTGTTCTTTCTTTTCCCTCGTGTCTCCTCCACATCCCTCCAGGGCCCTCCGATCACGGCCCCTTTGCTGCCTGTAATCTCAGGTGCCTATAATGTCAGGGACTACACATTTCCACTGTAGCCCCAATTCCAGGGCCCAGCACAGTGGGAGTACTCTCACATCACCCCCTTGGGTGCTGGTGGGAGCAGATGGGGGCAGCCGATGGAGGGCTGGAGCTCCATGTCCTAGGGGAGTTGGGAGCCAGAGCAGTGGTTTCTGGAAAAACTAGCCGCTTGTCATAAATTTCTAATCTGTTTGGTAATGTCTGGCCAATCTGTCTTTTCCTGACTTAATTCAAAATTGGATGGGAGGGAAAGAAATTTGTCTGAGTAAATCTAAGTGAGTGGCTGTAATGACGCGTTGGGGACCTGGAGCCATCAATTTGAGGGGAGAGAGGGCAGAAGTGGGGGGGGGAGCTACTGGAAGCTGAGCAGGGTTATGGAGGGTCAGAGGCGAGAGGATTCTGGGTTTTGTCAGTGTCCCTACATTCCAAATCCTCTATTCCAAATCCTCTATAGGCTTTGAAATAAACTCCGTGAAGTGTAACTGACATCCAGTATAACGCACCCATTTTGCCTGCACAGTTGGAGTTTTGACAAACACCCATAAAACCACCCCCCACTCTCCCAACCCAGCCACCACCACCTGCTCCTGCCACCCCCCCAGGCAATGATGGACTCTCTGTCACTATAGATTGGTTTTAGAATTTCAAATAAATAAAATGTAAAATAGACTTTTTTGTACCTGTTTTTTTTCACTCAGTATGTTGCTTTTGAGAATATTCTGTTTTTAAGGTAAAATCAAATTCCATTTCATTCACGTACAGATCCTTTTTCCAGACAATTCAGTGCAACAGGTGTGTTAATTATGTGGTCTATTCTTATGCTGATTTTTTAATGTCCAGCTTACATGCCCTCTCCTCTGAGAGTTCTTCCCTGGCTGTCCCCCAGCAACAGTGGCCAGGCTGATGACAATGCTGATCATAACTGCCATTTCATAAGTCTGCCATGTTTAATAATTATTTGCTTTACAAAGCTTATCTACAAAGATGATTTTTACCATCTCAGCCCGCATCTGAGTTAGAAATTACCGTCATCATTCCAAAGTAAAGGAAACCACAGCTCAAAGCGCTGTGCAGTGAGCTAATGTCGCTCAGCTAGTCAGGAACAGAGCCAGACCCTGATCCAGGTCGGCGACCCCAGGGACAGTGCCCACGACTGTTCTCCCCTGGCGCCACGCAGGTGGATGCTGTTCTTGAATTGCCATATCTCTTGGGGAATGGGCACCTACGGCATTACAGAATGCCCCTCTTCATCCCTGAAAGCAGTCTGTGTTCTGAAGTCAGCTCGGTCTGAAACTGACATAGGTCTTCTGGTTGTCTTTGGGATGGTGTTCGCAGTTCTGGGACTCCTGGCGCTCCCACCACAGGGGCCCTGGCAGGGGCAGGGGGAAGAGCCTCTTTTACTAAACTCTAAGCAGTTGACACATGTGCTCAGAGCGATGGCCGGTGCGAGATAGAAATCTAGAAGGGGTGCCCTGGGGACCCCAGCCCAGCCGGCAGAGCAGGCACCTTCTAGAGGCCTGTGGTCGCTGGCAGCCCTCTGTCCGCAGTTGGATTTCTCAGGGGAGGCAGCAGCAGCAGGAGGCCTCCTTGGCTTTGGCTGCTCCTCTGACTCCGAACTTGAGTCATTCTGCACTGCCAGCCTCTCTTTCCTGTCAGGCGCACTCGGCACCCCCAGGGGCTCACCTTGTAAAATGACACATGGTGTGTGCGCTGGAGGAAAGGTAGAGGGATTAGCTATAGTTGTAATTTCTCTTTTAAAAAGAAGCTCTTTCATGAACCATACTGCTGTGTAATTTGCAAAGTGGGCTGTTAGGGGGCGGGGAATCATTGCAAGGTTCTACAGGAGACGCAAACACCAAGGTGGACAATGTGGACCGAGGCTCTGCCTGAGGGTAAATTCTGCACCTTGGCTCCTGGCCAACCCTAATTATTGCTATTCTCTTGCAATTTTAGCCTTGAAAAGAACAGAGAAGGTGGCCGGGAGGAGAGGGGGTGTCACTATGGGACTCAGTTAAATTCAGTCACCAAGAATAGCCTTCTGCCTGTAATTGAACATAATTAGACACACAGACAGGCTGCCGGCTGGCTGTTAGCAGGTTATCTACCTTCAGAGCCATGAGGCAGGGAGAGGGGGGTCCTGTCTGCTCAGGCTGCTCTGTCCCTACTGTGTTGGCGGCGAGGACCAGCATTAGACAAACCGAAGTGCAAATCTGCTAGCTGATGACTTAGCTGGGCTCTGCCTCCATTTCCCTACCTGCAAAATGAGGATAATAATACATTTAGAGCATGGTTGCAGGAAGAAGTGCAATGATCCGTGTCAGTTATTCCCTCATGTCCTTGCCTGTCAACCTGTGGTGCCCAGACCAGCAGCCCTGCCTCCCTGAGTCCTGGTAGGAAAAGCTGAACCCCCTCTTTACAAGATCACGGGGGACTCCAATGCAGGTCAAGAATCGAATCAGATTGCCTTATACTTCCTTGTATGTTGAATTCATTCATTTGTTTTTTTGAGGGTACTGGGTTCTCTGAGGTCCCCAGTCTCAAAGAGTTCTCCCTCTACTTACGTAAGATGCAGAAGGCAGAGCCTCGGGGATGAGGAGCTCGGTCTCTGTCTGGAATATTAAGCCTGGACCCACTCACCCCAAATCAATAAGTCACCCTCACTTTGTGCATCTGTGGACATAGATTACCATTTACATACATAGTCTTTAGCAACTGAGATCCCATTTCTAGAATGTTCCTAAGGGAACCTGTCATTTAAAGAACCCCTGCGGTGAACTCTTCTGCAAAGCAAATAACTGCCAACTAATTTACCCATTTTACAAAGCTTGATTCTGTCATATTATGATTTCAGAACAAAGTAGGTTGAGCTGTTGGAAGCCTTAGTTCTTAATTAGTGATATTCAGGATTTTTTTTTTTTTTTTTTTTGGCATGGGTGAAATAGGTCTCTTTCCCCAGTCTCCATGGGTATAAAACCACCTGTGAAGCTTTATATTTCTATGTTCTTTTTTCAGTACCTAATGCTAAGTGTGGGACTGGATATTTATATCCACATATAGATAAGATTCAGAATATTTTAGCACCCTTGAAAGTGCCTTAGTGTCCCCTCCCTGCCTGTAATAGTTCCCAGGAGGGTAGCCTTTCTCTGACTTCCATCACATAAATTTTCTGTTTTTGAATTTCACATTACAGACATGTACAGTAAGTATTCTTTTATATTTAGTGGACTCAGCTTCACGCGAGAAAAAGTCAGAGAGTCAAAGAAAATGATATTCACCAATTTAACGATCTATATTTTCTGAAATCATTTAGCCCTCAATTTCCCACTCCTGACAGAGACATGGCCACAGAATATGACTTCTCCACCTTAAGCATACTACGAGCATTGAAAGGGAGCAGTGTGAGAGAGGCAATATGGAATGGTGGAGACTCTGGCAAAGTGGAGAGCATATACCCTGCGTAAAGAGTATAGGTTCTACCTCATCTCAGCCCAGCATTGTCGGGCTTGATGTCGCCTGTTCTCTGAGATGTCAAGAGAAACTAAAAATCTAGATTTTTTAACGACTTTCCCAAACTTTAAAATATTGAACAAACAAAATCTATTAAAAGGCAGGAAATGGACTATAGGCCACCCAGCTTGTAATTTCTGTTCTGAGAGCCAGACAAGACTTTCTTTTGCTCTTTTCTTGTTCCCTAGTGACCAGCAAGGGGGCAATGGTTTCTGGACACATCTTTGAGGTCCTAACAGCCAGTTTTCCATTAGAAATGTTCCTATAAAAATTCATTTCCACTTAAACTACATGGCAGAGTGAGTCCTGATTACTATATTTATAAAAAATTGTGTACAATTAGAGTGGGGACTCAGGAACCAGGCCAATTCTCCCCTAGGATGTACATTGAAAAGCATAGTTTAAAAGGACAAAAATGCTTTGGGCAGAGCTATAATGCAGCATCTCCTACTGTCATTTCAGTCACTGGTTTTAGGGGCAGAATACAGGTTCTTGGGGGCACTTTGCTCTAACTTAGACCCAAACCACTATCAGAACACCAGCATTTCTTTTTGGAGACTATTAATAGAGTAACTGTATTTTCTGAAGCAACAGTCAGGGCCCGCCATTCTCTGAGGCTCTGTGGGGTCAGAGACCAACGAGGCACATTCAGAAATCAGAGGGAGACAGACAGACATGCAACTTGGTGGTGGGACAGCCAGGTGACCTGGAGTCCTTGATCCTTTCCAGGCACGTGACCTCCCGAGGCAGTCGCAGCACAGAGCCTGCTAACGGAGGGGTCCAATGGCTTGGCCTGCAGCCCCCCTCTGGTAAGCAAGACTGGCCCAAGTGAGACCCTTTCCTCAAGCACAAGTCTCAGAGTTCGTGAGTTTTCTATGCAAGGCAGAGGCCACAGCACCCTCGCCCAGGTCAGAGGAGCCAGAAAGAACATTTGTCCAAAGATGAGCATGTTCAGGGTTTCAAGTAAGACGTTCACCACTCCCCCCACCCAGCCTCGAGGTGACCCAGCCCATTGACTGACTAGCTGTTCCCTGAGCCTGCCGTGGCCACTCGCCCTCCTAGGTGCCTGCGTGGTTGTGTCCTCTGCTGGGGCTGTCAGCACTGCCTGTGCCCACTTGTCAAGACGCAATCACCGTGGTCATACCAGGAGCATTTTCCCTGGACCCAGCCTGGCAGGCCCAGCCTCCTCCTCTGAGCTCACTTCTCACCGGCTGCCGCAGCTGCTCCTTGGAGGCTAGTCCACTGCATCCACGGCTCAAGGCCCCGGCCAGGCCCGGGACATTCCTCTCCCACTCTCGCGTTCATAATATTACAGGTGCGGGTTGTTTGAGGCTGGCGCATGCTGCTGGGTGCAGGCGACCAGACACAGCTAGGCTATTAGTACCCGCCACCCCGTGGACGGGGGGAGGGGGGGGTTCCACCTGCATGGACCCGGTTACAGCTTGGACTTGAGCCAGAGGGAAGAGGAAACCGGGAGAGGAAGTCACTCCCTCTTCCTTCAAGGGCGTACCTGGAAGCTGTGCTCATTCATTCATTCATTCAACATATGCAAATTGAGCATTTCATGTGCTGATTTAGATACTGGAGATTTATGAATAAGACAAAGAAATTCCCTGCCAGAGCGAGTGCATAGCCCACTAGGAGGAAAGCGATGCTAATAGGATAAGATATAACATATATGCCAGGTAGTATGAAAACTGCCAGAAAAGAAGAAACTTAATTCTTAAGGAGCTTCCAGGGTAAGGAAGGTGCTTGGGCTGTGAAGGGGGTTTGTATTTATGGGCAGAAAGTGGATTGTAACGGGAAAACCCAGAAATGCGGCCTCCCGCCTGCAGGTGGCGCCGCTGAGCTGGTGCTCCGTGACCTTCCCCTGAAGGTGAAGGTGAAGGACGCAGCCGCAAGGTGGAGACGGGCCTCAGACTCTGCTGCCCCTGGAGTCCTCTTGGGTGGCCTTTTGTATCTCATCCAGAGCTTGGCTCATTCTTGGAGACGGTGCTTTTTATCTTCAACGATGGAAGATCCATTTTCCCCAAAGTCTCATTTCATTCATTTTTCAGGAACAGAGGCTCATTTCTCCTCGCTTGGATTTCAGCCACCCTTGTCACTTCTTTTTTATTCTGCATTTGAAATCGCAGGCAGTTCCAACTTTTTATGTTTCTTTTTGTTCCCTGGTTTGACAAAGAGCTATCTGGCTGCATTACGCATTCCCTAGTCTCTCTTTCCTGCCTGCAGCCAATGCCTGCTGTGCCACGTCCTCAACTGAAAAATGAAGACTACCTCCTGTTGACTGAGAGAAACAA
This sequence comes from Talpa occidentalis, assembly GCF_014898055.3. Classification (NCBI taxonomy): domain Eukaryota; kingdom Metazoa; phylum Chordata; class Mammalia; order Eulipotyphla; family Talpidae; genus Talpa; species Talpa occidentalis. The sequence continues at coordinate 100,224,090 of NW_023600993.1, forward strand.
GTGTGTAAGAAAGGTCACGAGATTCAGGAAAAAAAAAAAATGCAGGGCACCTGTGCCTCGTGTGCTTGATAAGCAGTTTTTTAAGTATAAGTATGTCCCCCAAATTGCATGGGATATATTTATACTAAAATGTACATATTATGAATTTTTATATGAAATTCAAGTTTTCCTAGGCATCCTATAATTAATCTGACAGTTCTAATCCAGGGTGCTCAACAGAGGGCTGGGAAGGCAGTAAGTGGCAATGCTGCTGCTGAAAATGATAATGACTTTAATGTAAGATATCAGAATAAGTGCCTGCCCCAGGAGGGGGTGACCTAAGTAAAACTGACCTAAATAAAGACATGAAGGAAGGGAGAGAAGGAGGCACGCAGACTTTTAGGGGAAGAAGTTTCCAGAAAGGGAAACAGTAAGTGCAAAGGTCCTATGGTAGGAGAAGGTCTGATACATCTGAAAACTGTGAGGACACCAGAGTGGTAGGAGCAGAGTGACCGAGGGGGTCCGAGAAGAAAGGCAGAGCTGGGTTGTGCAGAATCTTGGGGACACTTCAGTGTTTCCTCTGTGTGAGCTGGAGCTGCAGGGAGGCCTTGAGAGACATAATCTGATCTACATTCAAATAGATTCCCCCCCCCCCACCCAGGCTGCCTGTGGAGGATAAATTGTGTGGCAGAAGCAGAGTGGCCAGTGAGGAGGTGGCCGGCAGGTGGGAGAGGACAGTGGTTTGGAGCCAGCTGGATGGTGTGGGCATCTGGGTGCAGCACTGGTGAGACTTGCTTACAGTGCCCCATTGGGGGAGAGAGACGGGGGGAGAGAGACGAGGGGAGAGTCTAAGTCTGACTTGAGAGCGTTGCAAGATGGAGACAAGGGAAAGAGGCCCTGAGTGGCTCTTTGTCCAGTGAACTGAGGACCTTGTCTGCAGAGCAGGAACCAGAGGTGAGAGGGAGCAAGGAGGGAAAAAGCAGCACATCAGGCAGCAATGTGACTTTGGACCTGACCTCTAGCCCCTGGGGACCTCCAGCCCCTGGGGACCGCCTTTTCTCCTCCTTCCTGTCTCCGGCTAACAGGGTACAGGGGCACATCTGGAGGGTTCTTGCCCCCTGGCTGCCGGCCAGCTGTGGCCTGAACTCCCTCTGGGACGAATGGGCTTTGCTGCTCTGGGTGTTTGCCGCGGCCTTAATGTGCTAAGAACATCCGCATGCAGTGATTTCGTGACTCCTTGTGCTCCTGGCCTTCGTGTCTCCAGGAGCAGGGCTGGAAGGGAGGTTGTAGGAAAGTGGGTAACTCGTGAAACAGCCCATACCTGTTAGCAATAGGACTTCTAGAAACAGAAGGAAGTTACCCACAGTTGCTATCTTTGAGCCATTTCATTTCATTGTGCACACTCCTTTCTCTCTCTCTCTCTCTCTCTCTCTCTCTCTCTCTCTCTCTCTCTCGGGAGGAGAGGGGCCTTGCTTATATTTTGGGGGTGAGCTTTGCCAGCCTTCCTGTCTGTGCACATGTAATGAGACTCATTAAATCAAATCCATACCCTGATTTGTTCCCTCTTTCTTGGGTTTCTTCTCAGCTTCATTGAGGTATGGCTGACAAGGAACAACTTAGGTATTGAAGGTGCACAACATGGTGTGGAGACGATCGTGAAAGCACAACCACAACTGCACTGATGCGCCGACGCCCCGCCTGGCATGTGGGACGGGTGTGTGGGCGAGAGCCCTGAGCTCTGCTCCCCTAGCAGAGTCCACGTGCACAGTAGGGAGCATTACGTGTCGTGACAGGAGGTCACACAGTAGGTCTCCAGAACTGACTTCTCTCACATCTGAGAGCGGTCCCCTCCGGGCGCGGCTCTTTTGCCTTGTTATTCTCACTATTTCAGAGCAGGTGGAGGAGAACGAAGGGGCGCGGGCAGGTGTGAGCCGACACCCTGCGCAGAATCAGGAACAGAAATGTCAGGATGGCCCGGCCATGGGAAAACAGACGCCTCGTCTTCAGGTTGGAAGTGCCCCCTCCCCCAGGTGAGCGAGCCTGTCACCCCAGGTGGGGCGCGGTGTCTGGGGTCACCGTCCCCAGCACGTGCCATCTCAGCCTCGGGCACCGGGGCTCTGCTCTGCAGCCCCGCCAGGCCGGGAGACGCTCCGCACGGAGGCTGCGGTTTCCGGGAACACGTTAAAGGTCTGTTTGTGAAAAAATGACTCTCGGCTGCTGAAGAAGAAGTCCTCATCCATAATGCATGGCCTTGAGGAGAAGGAGAGTCTAAATGTAGCCTGGGCTGGAAAAGCTGACGAGGCTGAGCAACCACCCCAGCAGGCGGGCGCGCTCCCGCTAATACAAGCTGCCCGGGCAGGCCCCGAAGAGGGGTTCGCATGTTGGCGTCAGGAAGAGTCCTGTGGCATCTCTGCAGGGAAACGAGGAGGAGGGGACCAAAAGCAGGGAGCAGGCATTTAATGGGGAGGTTTTCCCCCGAGTAACTGCGCCCGCCATCTCGGTCCAGGAGCTTCTGCTTTGGCTCCCCCTCGGGTTGCAGTGTGTGTTCACCGCCCGGAGCAGGTGGGGTTGGGGCCCGCTGGCCCAGCGTCCTTCCTGTAGCACCCCGCCTGGAAAAGAGCCTGCTCACTTGTTCAGTGACCTTTCTGGAGTGGGGAGCCGTCCACACCTCGTGCGTGGCCCTGTTGGTTCAGTCTTGGTGCCTCTGAAGACATCTCAGCCGCCGGCTGCTGAGAGAGGTTTGTTTTGGAAACATCATGGAAGGTGTTTATAGTGGGTTGAACAGTGTCCCCCAAAGAGATGGCCCAAGCCGCAGCCGCTGGGCCTGTGAAACCTTCATGGAGTCAGGTCTTTGCAGATGTCAAATTAGGGACCAAGGTGATGTCTTTTGGATGGGGCTCTGAACCAGTGACCAGCGGCCCGAGAAGAGGCCACAGAGGGGAGATGGCAGGTGAACCCAGAGGCGGGGACGGGGCTGATGAGCTACAGGCCAAGGGTGACTGGGAGCGGAAGGCAAGGAAGGGCTTTGGGGGGATCCTGACCCTGGCAGCACCTACACTTCAGACTCTCGGCCTGCAGCTGTGGGAGACAGTGAATTTCCGTTGTTTGAAGCCACAGGGTCATGTGATTTGCCGCAAGCAGCCACAGGAAATGGCCACAGTGTCTCCGGCACTTTCTCCAGCCATGTCGGTTTCTCACGGTTTCCAGTTCTGTCCCCCTGTGTCCCCCAACAGCCCTTCACCGTACCGACAAGCCCCTTCCCGTCTGGGTTCTGATGCACCCTGGTTTTGTGGCCTTGGACAGGTTACTTTGCCCATTTATGTCTCTGTCTCCATGTCATAAAAATGGGGTCCACCCCGCTGACGGGGGGAGGTGTAGGAAAGCCCGTCATGTGGCGAGCGTTCAGCACACGCAAGCACCAGCCGCTGCACATTCTCCTAGAGGGCTGTGCAGGTGTGCTGTGCCCCGTGCCGTGCGGAAAACGAGCCTGCGTGTGTCCCCTGCTTCTCAGGAGTGTGCCCTCTGGTTTCTGGGGGAAAGCAGTGAGCGCAGGCAGGGAAATAAATACACATGCTCCCCCTGACGTCTGCACGGTGCTCCCCGGATGTGCTTCTGAGATTTATGACTGTTTGGTTTCCCAGTGGATGGGGCAGGATGGGGCGGGGAACGGGGGGGGGGGGCAGAGCCATCAGGTGGCTGACGCCATCCCACCCAATTAGAGAAGAGACCCCCCCTTCCTCCCGCCTCGCCAGCCTCTGAACCCAGGGTGAGGTTGGCACTGAGCTGCACTGTCAGGAAATTGCTTCCATCTTCCCTGTTGTTTTACAAGCAATGTGGGGCGAGAGCTGAGTCTACAACGTCGCTGCCTCCTGGCTGTCGTGAAGCCAGCTGGAGAGAGGCACGCGTGTTGCTGGAGTCCCCTGGGCAAACGAAGCCATGTTCTTGCTAATAGAAACCAGCACCCCATTGAAACACCGTGGAATATTTACTCCCCTGAGTGCACCTGAGCAATTCGGGGGAAGGGGCTGCCGTTGCTGACTCCGGGGAGCTGGGGAAGTGGTTCCTAATAAACCTTGTTCCGCAAGGCTCTTCAGGAAGGTGATCAATTTAATTTCCCAGTCTGAGGGTGGAAGAGGGCGTGTTAGTCAAAGAAGAGCAAGAATTCTCCCTGCACCTTCTACGTGTCTCTTCATAAGGCCTAAAACCTTAGCATTAGCCGAGGGTTAGGAGAAGGAGTCTTGACTGGTTAGCCAGGGCTCTTTGACTGGCAGCAACAGAAAGTGACTGTGCATAGGAACGACAGCACCCTGGGGTGCTTAGAGCATGGAAGAACCAACAGAAAAATAAGGTTGGGGGTGGGGTGGAGAAATCAGGTCCCTTAGATCTCAGGGAGGTCTGGGAGGCAAGGCCAGCCTGATGGTCTTGTCTGGGCCCAGCAATGAGATGAACTAACTGCCTCTTCTTGCGCTGGGGTGTGATATGATCCTATCATTTTTGCACAGAACTGCACTAGCTGCACACTCAGCTGTTTCAGGCTCACCTTGTACTTTTCTTGCCTTGACCCTGGGTTCAGCCATTTCTCCAAGGAGCCCTGGCTCGGGAATGGTGTTTACAATCCAAGATGGCATGCTGGATGCCAGGACATCATTACTTCTTGGCCCTCAGTGGAAAGAGCACGGTTCCGAGTCACATACCCACGCTGCGGTCACAGCTGAGTGCTCACAGGAAGGGGTCCCGACCTGGGCTAGGTAGATCAGAGGCTACACATCTGGGTTTGCACAACTCTATGGCGGTCACGCCTTGACACTGTACCAGGGGTCAAGCATGACAGCATACGCGTGCTTGTGTGTGCATGTCTGTGCATCACACGAGTCTACGGTGATCCGGTTAGCCCACACCACAGCCCGCTGCTGGCATTTTCTGTCTACACTGGAATCTTCCTCTTCCCCAGTGGGGATGCAGGCGCTCAACACAACCAAAGTCTATACCTATTGTTTAACCCTGTGACACACGGGAAGTAACTTCAGAATTGTTATGCCCAAATCTCCTCAGCGACGTGTCTACTAAACAGAGTTCCAAATCCATTTGTAGTCCTGTCTTGGCATCTAGTTTGAGGGTCTTCCCCAAATACTAGGTCTGAAGCCACTGTGGGGAGCAGCCTCTGAGTGGTTAGATGATCCATTTGAAATACAGGCCGATTCCTTCAGGATAGTTTCTACCTGCTTTTAAGGTGTTTTCCCCTTCTTGTTGCTATAATCCTTCTGTTTTTGACTAAGTTGTGAGACTTAATGGAAGACTCAACAGTGCAAGGCAGGAAACGCCCCCCCTGTCCTGTTCCCTGACCCTCTACGTGGTCTCACCCAGTGGGTGACCAATTTCATCTTGGTTAGAGACCTATACCTCTTTTTTATAAAAAATAACAATTGTTATCTAGAGAGAGCGAAGAAATTGTGACCCCTTCTAAGCCTTTAAAGGAGGATTGATTAACGTGGCATTTTAATAAATACAGCAGAGACGAGGAACGAGTGTGGACTGGGTGTTCTCCACATGTCCCTTTCTCTCGGAGGCCTTCCTGAAGCAGAGCCGCCAGCCCTCATCCGGGGTCCAGGCTTGCCCCTCCCACTGCTGGTCCTCACTCCACCCGCACCCTGTGGAGGCCTGGGGTGCTTCCAGGCACCTGGCAGAACCTCCCAAACCCTTGGCCCCTCCCACAGGTGGTTGGCACAGCCCAGCCCAGCCCAGCCCAGCCCACCAGCTCTTGGATCACTCCTTCCCTCCCCTGGACATCTCTTTCTGGTTCCCAGGGGTGTTAAAAATGTGGGTGTCCTCATTCACAGACCTCTGTTCCTGGAGACCCCTGTCTTCTGCCAAGTGACTCACCAGCTGACCCAGGAAACAGGTTTTTCAGATGCCTTTATCTGCTCAGGGCTCACAGATTCAAAGTGGAAGGTGCTGTAAGTGGTTTCCAGGGTACAGGCTTCCTAGTAGCATCCTGGAGAATTTGGAGATGAGGCTTTAAGTGATGAGCAGTAGGTGTTGACTGGAGGTGAAGGGGGATAATGCTGCTTTGCAAATACCTTGGGCACCGGCGCCTCCCCTGCCCTGTTCCCGGCCCATGGGGTGTATCGGGGTTCCCAGCAGGGGGGGCTTTTCAGGGTTGACCTGCAAACCACTTTCTCCTTCCCTGTCTTGCTGCCCTCACCCCAGAAGACCACGGGGACATCCCCTGCAGGAGCCTGGAAAGGCAGCAGGTCTTTTTTCAGCTTCAGACTTTGGGGAAGCTGTTTTTATCACTTGTGAAAGTTGATGTTACTTTCAGAGGCCCTGGCAAGGCTTGCTGTTTTGGGGTGTGATGGTGTTTTCTCCTGGGAAATTTGCTTTGCCACTTTTGTGCCCTGCAATCTTAGGTAACAGCTCACTTCAAGGAAGCATTTTCCACAGTTTCCAGTGACCTTCACCCCATCATCCTGGGAGGAAGGGGCGAGACTGGAGTGGGTGGGGCCTTGTCAGCCTGCAGAAGTTTGGACTTTCTGCCTGTTGGCCTTGGAGCAAGGGAAACAGGCAGGAAGTGGGTCTAGAGGCGGTGGTACAAGAAAAAGAGAGGATGCATGGTGCCTGGCTGAACAGGCAGAAACATGGTTGAAAAAAAGCAGGAAGGAGGGATAGGGAGATAGTTGAGGATAGGGAGAAGGTGAGGTCAAGCGCTGGGAGACTGACTCCAGTAAGGCAAGGATGTAGGCGCAATCTGGGACCTCGTCCATGCTTAACATCGAAAGCAGCACCTGGCCCGTGGTGACATCCCAAAATAATTATGAGATGAATCAACAATTGAGTGAATTACCTAAGTTCTAGACTCTACCTATTAAGAAGAACAGATGAGGTGTTTGTACAAGAGTATGGGAAATTTGTAAAAATTGAGAAAGTAGTTCAGCTGCCGAAACAGTTCCAAAATAGCAATAGCTACAATATAATAGAAGTTTATCTTTCTCTCTCATGCAACAGTCTGTGTGAGCATATGGGGTAGAAGGGCAGCTTCGCAACCATCTGAAACCCAGACTCCTTCTCTCTTGTTCTTCCATCTCCCATACATACTTTCTGTCTCTTGGTCCAATCTGGCTGCTCTAGCTCCTGCCAGTACATCTGCATTCCAGCCATCTCTACTTTATCTGTGTGCCAGTCAGTGGTAAAGGCACATGCACTTTCTTTAAGGACATGGCCCAAAAGTTGTACACATCACTTCTAGTAAAATACTGCTGGTCCCTCATTCTCAGTAGTAGAACCACACTCAGCTGTGAAGAGGAGTGAAATTGTCTCCTTCCAGCAGTCATGGTCCCAACTGAAACATGAGGGTTCTTTTAAAGAGAAAGAGGAGAAAGAAACACTGGGAGGCAAATAGCCTGTGAGGTAACCATTATTTGAAACCCATTTAGTGAACTTTAATGCTTCTTTAATCTGGATGGTGTACCGATTAGATGATTCTCTGCATTTTTCTGTATGTTTAAAACATTTCATAATACAAAGTGTTGCCTAGACATGAATCTTCCGCCCCCCTACTTATCTCCATTTTCACTGCCTTCATCCTTGGGTGTGGCTGAGCCTCACTTTCTTCATCTTTATCATGGCTTTGCGTGAGAATTAAAACTGTGTGCTTGGGCTAAAATGGAGCTGTCAAAAAAATACGTGGGGCTGCAAATGACAGAAGATCTGGTTATAATTTAAGGAATAACTTAAACGAGGGGGGCGGCCTCTGTTACTTAGCAAGACACCTGAAGAATGAGGCTCCCAGCGTGGCGCGGGCAGCTCGCTCGTGTCTGGACCTGGCCAACCTGTGCTCCCCGAGGCCTTTCCTCTTGGCCCCCGCAGAGCTGTCCCAGTCCAGGCACCACAGCGCATCCGGAATCATTTCCTCTGCCTCCGCACCGTGGACCCTTGGCAGATCCATCCTGCCCTGGGGGCTGCTCTGTGCTGGGTGGGATGTTTAGCTGCACCCCCGGCCTCCGGCCACTAGAGGGCAGTGTCGCCAGCCAGCAGGGGCGCACCACAGTGTCTCTGAGTGTTGCCAGATGTGTCCTGGGGGACAAAGTCACACCTAGCTTGAATGACTGGTCTGAGGTTGGAAAGAAGGGAAGGAAAATGTCCTTTGCATGCAGCTTACTTTCTCCTAGCAAGAGAGGCCTCAAAAGGGGCACCCCACCTCCATTTCTTCTAGCTGGGGGTAGAGGTGGGGGCCATAGTCTGCTTTGCTGAGAGAGACCCTGGGATGGAGCTTCTGCTTTTCTAGGAGAGGAGTGGCCCCCGTGGAAGGAGGCCCAGGGCTGCAGTGTGCATGCCCAGCAACACCTGCACGGTGGGGTCGAATGCCTGGCCAGTCATTCGAGTGGCCGAGTTGACGGTCGGCTGACATTTGTGGGGAGCTCACCACCTGTTGGGTACTTTGTTGCGTGCACAGCTGGCATGGTGAGCTGCCACTCTCCATGGGGAGAACCTGTTTTTCTCTCTCTTGTAGAGATGAAGGAGTTGGGGCTGAGGATGAAGCCACCTGCTGTGGGTCCCTCAGTCTCTGAATGGGGGGACTGGGAACCTCGCGTCTGGCTCCAAAGCCCGTGTGAGCAGCATCAGGCACCGAAATCATGCCAGCTAGTCTCAGAGACAGAATTAACACAGGGTCTGTCAACTAAGTGTTAAAGAAGGGAAAAGGCAGCAGGAATATAAAGGTGTCAGAGCAGAAGCGACTTCCCGGAGCAGCTGTCACATCGGACCTAGGGGCACAAAGGAAAGAGCTGGAGTTGTTGAGTCAAGAAGCCCGAAGGAGGGCAAGCTCCACCCTTGCCTCCACCCTCACCTCCTCGGTGGGTGCTGGCCGCTGGGTGCTGGTGGCTGAGCAGCCGGGTGAGGTTGGTCCTAGGACTGTTGGGAAAAATCCGAATGGTGAAGACAAACGCACAAGATGCGAGAATGACAAGAAGTCAAGGCAGGATCAAGAGACAGAAGGAGAGAGGATGTGCTTCCTCCATCCGCCCACCCCCAGCAGCTGGTGGAGAAGGAAGGTGGGGGTCGGGGTCCCAGCCTGGCATCACAGGACGGAGCTCGGAGGCGAGCCTGGGGCTCAGCGACGGTCCTTAATAATTAACACGTCTGCTCTTCCTGGCCCGCTGATGCCTGGAACTAGGGCAGGTGATTGATGAGCTGCTACCGCTGGGATGAGAGCGGCCAGTGGCTTCGGGATATTCCGCTCAGAAGGCCGGCTTGAGAGAGGTTGCTGGCTGCTCCCGAGACGGGTTGCCAGTCTCGAAAGTCTCCATTCCCTCTTGAAGTCACATTTTTCTCAGCTGTCACCATCCATGAACCTCCCAGTTAGTTGCTGCATCTTCCTGAACTGCAGAGGCTACTGAGAACCAAAAATCATTTCCCCAATTTGTCTGCACCTGCAGTATTCAGAATGCAATTCCACTCCTGCAGTGGAGCCCAAGGTCACCTTCCTGCTGCCTCAGGTCTTCCAGAAACACCCAGTTTGTCCATTTCAGGGACCATGTGCTAACTCTGGGGGGGTGTCTAGGCATCTTGCAGAGGTGAAGGCTTCTTGACATGGGATCATGTTCTTGGAGCACTAGCAGCAACATCTGGGCCTCCACTGCACCCCCTTGCTGGGTGGGCCAGTTCCCCCATGGTTTCCCTGGAGACCAGCCCAAGTCTGTGTCTCATGAACCCCCAGGGGGCTGTGGAAGCACCTGATACCCTCTACCCATTTCTTTTGTTTTTTGATAGTTAGAATAAGTTCCTCTTTCGGGGCCTCCCTGGTGGCGCAGCGGTTGAGCGCTGGGTTGCAAAGCTGCCTGCAGCATCTGCAGCGCCGGTTTGATCCCCGGCCACCGGGCAAGGGTCCCACATGGTGCGCAGACCTCTCCTGCTGCCTGCTGCTCCCCTCAGCAGTGTACTTCATCAGTCTGTCTGTTCTGCTCCCTTCTCTAGCTCTGGTGAATTCTCTCACCCTCCCGCGCTTCTGACTGTGCCCAGTGCTTGTATGAATAAATAAATAAATCTTTAAAAAAAAAAAACAAAACAAGTTCCGCTTTCGAGGATACCGTCCAACAGTTTTGCAGAAGGATTGTACTTGTTTATCCCCCCACCCCCTTTTACAACCAGCCTTCCAATTGCTCCAGATCCTCATCGAGGAGGGTGTTGTCACATGAACCTTTCAGGTGGGTGTGTGATGCTACGGCTTTACAAGCCTTCACTCGCCTTCCTGTGATGTGTAACGCAGCTCAGCACTTTGTCATATGTTTACACCCATGTCGGAGATCTTCTTTGTGGAGTGTCTGTTCCAATAACATTTTGTACCTTTTTATTTGCATAAGTGCCATTCCGCCTTGATGATCAATCTGGCAGATGATCTCCTTGCAGAGTTGGGTTTTCTCCTCTCAATTCAGGAGCCTCGGGAGCGAGTCATGCATCTGCTCCTAGTTTGTCTTGAATTCCAGGATCCATGTGAATTGTTCACCCTCCAGGAGTCTGCTCCAGGTTCTTATTTCCTAAAGATATTTTGATATGTACCTTGCATGTATAATTACCTGCTTTGAAATTCAGATACCTAAGAGGCTGAAGCTGGGTCCATGCAAGCAAATACTTATTTGAACTTATTTTTAAAAAGGAAAACAAGTTCTTTTCAGAGGGTCTCTCTTATTTGCATCTTGCAAGAAAAGACATTGAAGCTGTGACAACCATGTGAAACTTCTAATTCCTGAGGAGTAGGCAGGAGACAGGAATTACATGAGTATGCTGGGGGACCCCTAACATCACCCCCAGCTTCCATGACCTGCTAACAGGACTCAGCATAGAGTTGTATGCATGGGTGACTTACTGCAGTGAAGGAAGACAGAAAAATCCACAGGGAGAAAAGATCCGAGCAAGCCAGACACAAGGGCGCAGAGCCCTGTCCCCAGGGATTACACATGATGGCCACTTCTGTAGCCAGGAGTTGTGACAACACCTGGACAAGGCTGGAGAAGGTGAGAATTTATCCTCAGCCCAGAGCAGAGAAGCTGTGCACCGGGGGACACACAGAAGTGAGTCTGAGCAGGGTAAACAAGCTCAAAGTCCACGTGGCCAGCCAGAGGACTCTCCTGCTGTACTGAGCCACCGCCCTGGGTGACCCAGCCATGCTGAGAAGTGCAGGCCACACTCAGCACTTGACATGATGTGTGAAATGTGTCCCTCCAACTCCCCTGGAGAAATTCAACAACCTGCATTGCTTTTGCAGATTCTAAAAAGCAAAGGTGAGAGTTACTGTGCTGATAATGCAAAGGGATGGTAGGTCCCGCTTATTTTTGTGGCAGAAGATATGTTGATTTACCCCACTGTGAGATCTGAAAGGGACAGTGCCACTACATTTTTCTGCAGAGGGAAACCAAATAGGGCCGCTGGAATGTCTGACTCGGGCATTTACAAAGGACCCTTGCTGAGCACACACGATTGTTCTCACTCACACGCAAGGCCCAGTGGAGACTGGGCTTCTGTTTCCTGTCTACCTCCGTGGCCCAGCCCCCATTCAAGCGCCCAGCATCTGACTAGCACATCTCCCACACTAGAGACGGAGGATAACACGAGGCCACCTTGACGCATAAGCTCACGCCAACAACTTGGGGCGGGTCGCATCCGCTCTGCAGGCCTCTATTACCCAAGCTGCAAAATGGCAGCTTCATCTTCCAGATGCCGTGGCGAAATGAGATAATGAATGGCAAATGCGCAGCAGGGGAGCAGCTGGCGTGAGAAAGCGTCGAGTAAACAGGTGCCGCTTCTGTGGAGAACACGCTGAGGCCAAGAAGAGGTGCTGGTGACACTTGTGGTGCGGCAGGAATGGAGGCAGGAGCAGCTTCCGGTGTCAGCTCAGGGGAGTGCCCCGCGAGTCCCGCCTCTGACTGCAGACAGTGGGTGTTTGCAGCAATCCCTCCTTCCCCTCCACCTTCCTCCAGCTTGAAGGATTCTGTAGTCTGCGGCTGTGCTGGGGGGAGGCTGGCTGCACCCCCTCGCTGCAGCCGTGGGCCCTCACTGGCTTACTGGAATGTGCAGCATCCATTTTCTGTCCCGTCATCGGTCCCGGGCAAGCATGTGGCCCAGGGGGTCCAATCAGGGTGCATCTAGCATCACCTGCGCTCCCCAGGGGTGGGACTGTAGCCAGGTGGCCTTGTGGAGAACAGTCCTGAGACCACGGCGCTGAGGAAACGAAACCCCTGGGTCACAGGCGGCATTGTTAGGCCTCTGGGTCATCCAGCCCGAAAGCTTGATCTTACCTGCTCTCCCATTTGCAGAAACAGATCCCCTGGATCGCTCCCGCCAGTTCATGTTGCCTTTTCTGGTTAGTGGGTAACTGGACACGTTTCGTCATGATGTGCCGTTACCTGCTTTCATGTCTGCGTGGAGAGGACAGCGACGTCTTAGTATCCCGTGTCCCCAGCGTCTGGACGGTGTCTGGGGCAGCTCGGCATGTGATCTTGTGTGTTGGATTCCGGGGACGAGTCTTGCCTCGTGGCCCTTGCGCCTTCTTGAAAAAGGAGATATGTGGATGAGAATCTCATTCAGACGTGAGTCAGGTGTGACCAAAGTCCCAGCTGGTTGCATGGGCAGGCGATGCCTCCACACTGAGGGTACCCTGGGGTGACCCCCGCCCCAATGCTGCCAGGAACGCTCAGGGTAAACAGCAGGCGCCAAACCCACTCACAGACCAGCTGGGCTTTGTAAAAGAGCCGCAGATGGAGGGGGGGGGGTTTATCCTTAAAAGGTCAGTTGGAACTGTGTTGAAAGGAGGAGCCAGCCCCCAGGGAGCCCCAGCAGACACTTCTGGTTCAAATGGGACTGAGAATTGGTTGTAAAATGACTTAAAAGAGAAAGAAAGAGAATCTGAGGATCTTGGTTCATGTGAGAGAAAGGCCCAGGGCTAGACTGATCTTGGGGAACACAAAGGAGCAGAACCTCAGCTTGTCCCCGCCGCCGAGATGCCCTCGTCCGTGCCGCCTGGACAGGGATGGCGATACCAAGTGCCTGTGCACCCCCATGGGTTCACAGAGGTGTCCGCCTGCCTCCCTAGCCCTGGTGCCTGTCTTGGGTCCAGCCTCTGTGGCCAGAGGGACACCGTGCCGGATGAATCTAGGCGCCAGTCTCAGACTTCACCCATTAGGTGGGTCTCCATTGTCAGAAGGGTGAAGGGCGCTGGGGACAAAAGCAAAAGTAAGGGCGTCATTTGCAGAGCCAGGGCACACAGGAGGGAGTGGGAAGGAGCAGGAGGACAGGGACAGAGGAGAGCAGGGCCCGGCTCTTAGGAGCTTGCAGCCTGGGGGCAGGCGGGACATCGCTGCTGTGTGCCTGGGGATAGGACAAGGCATGAGCTGGGCAGGCCCCTGGGTCCTCCAGGCCCTCGCCTCCACACGTAAAGGTGGAAACACCCTGGTCTGGGGTGAACTTGCTGAGTAACCCTGGGCACCCATGTCCCCCTGCCTCCATTTCTTCACCAGGATTACAGGAGCGCCTGTGCCAAGGGCTGTAGAGAAGGAGAGACGGACTCTTGGAGGCCACGCAGCACAGCGAGGGCCCAGCAAGGGCTCACTGTCAGCCCGTGGAAGTCATCTCTTGCAGTTCCACCCCCTCTTCAGGCTTCTGAGACTTGGCCTCGGGAGTAAATACTGCCCCATGGTTCCTTTTGCTCACTGCATGTGAAGCCCAGGGCCTGGCACATAGTAGGTGCACAGCTGTGTGAGTTCTGGCACCTCATAAACATGCATCACCGGTCCCTCAGAGACAGAGGGTCTCTCCTAACCCCCAGGTCATGAGTCAGGACTCACCGGTTCTTCAGTGACAGTGAGAATCTGCTTCGTGCCAGCCTCTGTGCCAGACAGGTTCTTTGCGGTCCTCCACCGTCCCCTCAGTGGGGGTACCGTTGTCCCCATTCTCTAGATAAGGCGCCCGAGAAGGCGAGCCACGGGCTGCTTCTTTAGAGCAGGGATCAGAACGCTGCCGCCTGCCTGTGGGTCCGGTCTGGCCCACCACCTGTTTCTATGCATAAAGTTTTATTGGCACACAGCCACAGCCGCTCATTTACATAATGCCTACAGCTGCTTCCCCACTACGGCAGCTGAATAACTGCGACAGAGACCATATGGCCTCCAAAGCCTAAAATATTTACTCTCTGGCCCTTCACTGGAAAAGTTTGCCTGGTTTAGAGGAAATATTTGAGTGTTTCTTTTTGTCGGGTCAGCAGATCAGATCAGGACCGGACTTCAAGCCATGGTGTGGGATGGCTGCGGCCGGGCTGCCAGTGGGTCCCCTCTGCCTGGTCTGAGCAAGGAGGGCGGCCTGGGCTGTGTTGCAGGAGCCGGCTGGCTGCCTCGAGTGGAGGCGGAGCAACCTGTTAGGCGTCTGCTGAAATCAGCCAGGCCAGGGAAGGCCGGGCAGGAAGTCCCGGTGGGTTGCGAGGTTTAGGAGAATGACTGATATCTGGGGGGAGCAAGAGGGAAATTCAGGGAGAGATCTAAATGTGGGGGTTCACCAAGCTAGGAAATGCAGGAGGGAGGAGGGAGGGAGCATGGGGGGAGGGGAAAAGGGAGAAAGTGGAGTGGGGGAGGGGAGGAGGAAGAGAGGGGGTGGCGGGGGAGCTCTGTTTGGGAGGTGTTGAGTTTGAAGGTCTGTCCATGTCCCGCCAGAGGTTGGCCCTGTGGGTCTGGAGCTCAGAGGGGGCGGGGCAGGTGTGCCCCAACAGGTGGGGATATGGAAGTCTCCGCTGTGGGGGTGTCCAAGCACATGGAGTGATCTGAAGAGTGCGGTGACATTCAGAGCGCCAGCCTGGTGCTCTGCTCAGGAGAGCCCAGCCCCACCCCCAGACAGTCCCCGGGACCTGTCTGTTTACCTAGCTCAGAAATCCCAGGGGAGCTGGAGGCTGTCACTCTTCCTGAGACGCTGACACCTGTCAGGCTGATGAGGCCTTTTTTGGTGCCTTGCACCCCCAGCTGCATTCCTGCTCCAAAGCGTGGTTCTGGGGAGCAGGCTGCACCCCCACCGGGACATCTTGCTGGAGTTGTTTCCTGCTGGGGCTCAGGGGAGCACTGGCCTGTCGGGAGAGCTGGCGCCGGCAGCATTGGGAGTGTTGGGCCCCAGAGGTCCTCCTGGCACGGGCCTGGGGTGGAGGCCGGGGCACCACCCTGCCCTGTGCATTGGAAACGTTTGCATTCCAGAAGGGCTGAGGAAATCTTTTCCTTCCAGAGATGGGCTAGACCAAACCTCAGATTTGGTTTTTGTCTCGAAAGGCTTGAAGGTTGCCTGATTCTTGGGGTGAGGGAAGCAGAGCCTGTGTCAAAGCAGGTGGTGCCTCCGGCAGAGAGCAGGGCGAGAGCATGGGGGAGGCGTTAGTCTCCCTGGTCAAAGGCTGGCGGACTCTGGCCGGTCTGCCTGGAGCTCTGTCTGCCTCCTCTCGTTTCTCCTGGGGATCATGGTCCTCTGCCTCCAGAGAGTGCAGGCAAGGGTGGCAGTAGGGCTAGACAGACTCTGACCTCGGCGGGTTGGAGCTGTTGGGGAAAGGCGCCCCTCTCTCCACACCTGGTCCTCCCACCAGCCAGTGACTCGTGCCTGCTCTATGGGGCAGAACACTTTTGGGGGCCAGAGACAAATTCGAGTCCACCTGACTTCTCACAAAAAGGAATTTATTGGCTTGGGTCACTGAAAATCCCAGGGTGATTCTAGTTCAGGTAAAGCTGGATCCAGCAACTTGACTGACATCCTTGGACTCCGTCCCTCTGTCTCCAGGCCCTGCTCTTCTCTGTGCCAGCTTTGTTCTCAGTCAGGCCGCCCCCACATTGTGCGGAGATGGCTGTTGGCTCCAGGCTCAAACCACCTAGCCTGGCATTGCCACCAGAAGGCTAGCGCCGCTTGGCTGACTAACATGCAGTGCAAGTGCTGGGGTTTCCGTGTCAGTGGCCCCAGCTGGAGTCATGTGACTGCTCCAAGCCCATCACTGTGGCCAGAAAGTGCTGCGTGCTCACGGGCCAGGCCTGGGTGACATAGCCACACCTGCAGCAGGGGAAGGCCAGGTGTGGGGAGCACCAGGGTGGTGCTCTCTAGGTCACGTGTAGGGAGTTCTCTTCACAGAAGGGGATGCGCAGGGGCCAGGGGGAAATAATGAATGTTGTGCGCCCCCTCCGCCAGCAGCGAGGAGCGCGTGCCCTCCGTGACCTGGACTGGCCCTCAGGACACAAGGGGAGATCCTCTTGGTGGGATGTTGCGTAGAAGACAACCCTCCACCTGGATTAGACCAGGCCTTGGCGTGCAGGGGGTGGGGGTTACATGGAGGAAGCTGGGGTGGGGGCCGAAGGGAACAAGGACCCGGGGGTGTGGGGAGAGAGGCTCCAGGTTGGGGATGAGTCTCCCTCCTTCCTGTTCCCTCCCTCTTGCTCCCTCTCCCCCCTTCTCCTTTCCCCCGTCCATCCCCAAATACTTGAGTGCACTTTCGGCGCCAGGCATGTCATTCAGCACCAGAACCAAGACCACCAAGATGGAAACACCCCCACCTCCCATGCTTGTGTCCGGAGGCCGTGAACAGACAAACACACGAGAGCGAACACCTGGGCAGAGGCCCGGTGGTGAGAAGGAGCCGGCCCTGCAGAGAATGGGGTAGGCGAGGGAGGTACAGTGAGCACCGGGGGTGCCAGGGAGCCCCCGAGGGTGGGCAGAGCAGGGGAGGCCTCTGGAAGGCCGGGCAGGGGGTTGGGGTCTCCAAGCTGTGCTGCCTCCTGGGGGGGCGGGCGCGAGGGAGGAGCCGGCCTTGCGGGAGCAGAGGGGGGGCAGGCGCAGTGGCCAGTGGCCGTCGGGGCCCGTGGGCACCAGCTGCCCTGCGCCTGCCAGAACCGCCCTGTAGCAGTGCGGGGCGCCCATGGTCCAGGTGAGGACACTGAGGCTGGGCGGGCACACACCAGCCCGCGGCACCTGAAGGCGAGTCTGCCGGGACCCCGGGGGCTCTGCCTCTCCCCGCGGAGCCAGGCGGCAGCCTCCCAAGGTGACTCACCGCTCTTCTCTCCTTCCCGCCGCCCTCGTTTCCTTTCTGAATTTCCACGGCGCTGGCTGAAGCAGACTGGTATTTCAACGTGCCAGTACCGAGTGGCAGATGGGGGTGGGGGTGGCGGCAGCACTGGCCCCTCAGAGCATGAAGGATGGGAGGCTGAACCCCACCTGGCCGCTGAGGCTGCAGGGACCCCCCCACAAGCCAGCTGCTCCCACAGCCTAAAAGATGGTGGGGGTGGCACACGCCAGCGTCCCCCCGTCCCAGCTCTGCCATGGTTTTGCAGCCGGGAAGCAGAGCTGCTTCTCCTAGCACGTAAATGTCACTTTACTTGATGCCTTCCTTTTTTATCGGCGCGCTTGGAAAGTGGCTCTGTCTGCAGAGGAGCTGCCTTGGCCTCATCCTGCAAAAGCCTCCCCGTCAGTCACCGTGCGGGCTTCACCGCAGATTATTTTCACAGCTTGCTTTCTCCCCCACCTTTGGGTGCTGATAGCATCTTAGCCAGACACGTGACCGGAGGAGGAAACTGTCCATCACAACAGGCCGTGGATTGAAGGGACATTTGGCGCCCTTCGCAAGAACCCCTAATTCTGGGGTTGTCCTCAGAGTCCCCGACCCGGGTTCAGGCTTGAGGAATTTGCTTCGGGGGCAAGAGCTGCCCTCTCACCTAGACGTGCTGTTAGTGACTGACTGTCGGTGTTTCCTGCCCAGTCACTTCTGAAAACAGGACCTCATTTCCTTTGGGGCGTGGCTGCTGCCCCTAAATTTGATTCATGCATTTTGGGTGGGGGTGAAATCCACTGCCACCCTGCCCCCTCACCCCACTTTCAGGAGTCCACCAGTGCACATAGCCTCTCTCTGATCTACAGGATTCACGCACTACAGGAAACGCACGCCAGGCCAGCACCGTTTGGTTTGGGGGGTTACATGGCAATTACTAGAAAGAGAAGTTGTCCTAGGAAATGGCTGCATGGGTAAGATGGAACCCGGGGGCTGCTGGAGGCTGGGCTTTCTGGGGAGAGTCTCCTTAATAATGAGGCCAATGCAGAAGAAGGCAGAACTCAAACTTCGGCGGGGCGGGGGGTGGGGGATGTCATTCTGATGATATCCCTCCAACTCCTGGAACCAGCCATTCCTGAAGCTAATTAATCTTGAGCTTGATACTTCCATGAGCTTATTCTGTTTGATGGCAACTGCACTGCCTAATTCCTCTGGGTAGGATCCTGGCTGCTCAGGGCAACCTGTCTCTGAGTTCCTCCATCCTCTCACGTCACTGCAGAGGGGCAGCTCATAGCACGCAGGATGGGCGGAGCAGCTGCTTGTTGCTACCCATGCAAAGCCCACAGGGGCCATCCGTGAAGGTGCGGCTGCTCTCTGGGGATCCCCGAGAAGGATGTGCAGAGTATGCAGGGTGGGGTTCCCTGCTGGGACAAAGTTGACAGTTGGGGCACAGAGGCAGAGTTCTGTGACCAGCGCGAAGAGGACGCAAACCCCTCTCTTGCTCCAGCTGGGCCTGAGTCCTCCCAGCTAGTGCTCAGCAGGGACTCTCACAAGCACTTTCCCTCCGCTGACTCACCCCAGCGCTGCTCCTTCATGCAGCAGAGTTGACTCAGGACCTCAGTCAACTGACTGACGTTGGAAGCCTTTCCGCCATCTTTGTCCCTTAGTGACAGTGTGGTGTTGAGACTGGTCCCTAACCTCTCAGATCGTCCCAGTTCTTATGTGTAGAACAGGAATAGCAGAAGCAACTGCCCCAGAGGGTCATTAGGAGGACTCCGAGTACTGACCCATACACAGTAAGCAGCCAGTAAGCCAGCATTCCTATTCCGCTGACGCCAACATCCTACTTTCCATGGTGATGCATTGGGGGGACTGGCAGTTAAAATTTTAAAGAGGGAGTGATATAAATGGATTATTTCTATGCAGTATAGTTGATGATAAAATGAACATAAGCCACAAGTATAAGCAGCGCCAGAAGCCCAGAACAAGATCAGTCCAACCCATTGGTGGGATTCAGGAAAGGCTTCCTGGAAGAGGTGACCGCTCAGCTGAGTCTTGGGGATTGAGTAGGAGTTAACCCAGAGAATAGCAAGGGCAGGTGCTCAGAGGCAAAGCAGGAGCAGGAATGATGCCCACTGTTGTGTTACCAGCCAGTGAAATATGATGGAAGCTGAGCGTCAGAGCGTGAGATTGGAGAGGTCCACAAGGAAGGAAGAGGGGAGAGCTTAGGGTAGAACCTGGGCCAGTGGGAAGACCTTGGAGGATTTCTCATGAGGAGCAGCATGATCAGATTTGAGTTTTAAGAGGTTCAGCCCATCTACTGTGCTATGGGACAATTAGAGTGAACCCCAGTTCGCCTTTGAGGGAGGTGGATCTTGGGGTGTAGCTAATGAGGTGCAGACCTGGGCAGCGGTGGCTGGAGGTGAGGGGCAGAGCCTGGGATACACGGGAGGGAGCCGGCTTAGCTGGACTCGTGCAGAAACACCCCGCTGCCCCTGGTCCTTGCTTGGTGGCCTTGGCCGTGATTTGAAGACGCATCACGTGTGCCTGGAAGAGTGACGGCTTGTTTACCAGCTCCCTGGCGCTGACATCATCTCTCCCCAGATTAGCTTCGTCTTTCTCAGCCAATCTGCCATATCCGGGCATGTTTTGCCTCGATCAACAGTTGTCTTATTTTTATATCCCCAAATAACGATCCCAACTCTTTAGCGACAGGCCGGATTCTCTAAGTGCTCCTTATAGCAAACACCTCACGCGTTGTGACAGCTCTGGGCCACTCACCACTTGCTCTCACCCCCTACCCCCCCCCCCTCCCGGCATCCCCGTTTATTTTCACAAAAACCTGAGGTAGCAACTGGGAGGGATATCATGGCGCCCCCTTCAGAGAGGAGAGAACAGAGGGGCTGGGAGTAGAAGTGACGTGCCCAAGATCTCACAGTAAACACTGAAGTGGGCTTTCACATCCCAGGCTTTTTTTTTTTTTTTTTTTTAATATTAAAGCATTTTATTCTGGAACACCAGTCTTTCATCACTGCCCAGGATTATTTAAAGCCCCGTTTTGGTGAATGTCTTGAATCTGCTGTCCCAGCAGGGAGTCATGGCGGCCGTTTATAGTGTTTGCTGATGGCTTTCAGGTTGGGATAAGGTTTGCCGTCGATACAGAGCTGTCTAAGGGTGCGCAGTTCTGCTTCTATTGTATGGAATTTTGCTTGTTTTCTTTACTAGATATTTAGGGATTCATTAAACTTAAAGACAGTTTTGAAATGCAGAGAGGTCCTTTTGGGCTGGGGTTAGCACCCAAAGGCAGCTCAGTGTCGTGGCTCTCTCTGCTCTGGGTGGGTGGGTGGCCCTGAGCTCCCATCACCCCTTGCGCTCAGGCCTCAGCAACAGCCTCTCCTGGAGCTTTCCGGAAGCCGCCTGGCCACCACCGAGGCTGTCATTCCCATTAATGCTATAGGCAGGCACCATGGCCACAATTTCACAGTCATCTCAGCTGGAAAAGCTGGCCCAGAGCACCACACGCGGTGAAAATCATGACCTCAGAAAAGCACGGTGAGGAATATGGTGGCAGCTGGCTCAGCTCTGGAGTTTGGGCCTCGGGCAAGATGCTGGCTGCTTCCTCCCTCACCCCGCTAAGCATGGCAGGCGCCTCGTGCCCAGGTCACAGCCGAGTGCCTTTGTGCCTATTTCCCTAGCTGAAAAATGGGGCTACTGCTATGGGACTTCTTTCTAGGGTCAAAATCTCAGGGCACCTTAGTGTGGATCCAGCAGGAAGACACCTGTCACTCCCGGGTGCCGGGCCCGGAGTGCTCCCTCTGGTCTGCTCCTGGGAGGAGGCTGTGCACATGCAGCCAGAAGCGCCCTCTGTGCACCACCCCTGTGGCCTGGCAGGGCAGCCTTGCTCCCGCCAAGTCACACTCCAGGTATGTTGGCCGCAGAGCAGGACTTGAAGCCAGGCCTCTGACCACAGGGCCAGGCTTGGGCAGTGGGGTGGTGGGGGTGGGGGACAGATGAGGCCCTCGCCAGGGACACGAGACACAGGGAGCGCCAAAAACTCCTTCACCAAGATGAATGCTATTCAAGTGCAATATTTCAAAAATCAAAATCAATGCAAAAAGACTCCATGGCAAGTATCCACAAGGCACAATATCAAAATTTTAAACAAAAACAGGACCCGTCTGACTAATCAGACTCTTGCTCAGACTCCGGTCCTGCTCGACGCAGGCTGTAGCTGCCCCCCTGTTGGCTGAGCGCCCCCCCTTTCTGGGGGCCCTTTTTGGGGGCCCTAGGGCCGCGGCTGCCTCATCTGTGCCACCTCCTCTGTAAATGGGAACAGGAGCTGTGGCTGCCTGCTCATCGGACACGCAGGCCTGAGCTCACCTCCAGAACTGGGAGTGAGACCAGTCCCACCAGCTCACACAGTGACAGCTGGGATGGGAGAGCACCCCCCCCCCCAATGCTGGAGTACTGTTTCAATTCCAAAAGAGAGAATTAGATGTTAAAGAGGCAAAAGGACAGATTGTACTGGAAGGGGTGGGGGTGGGGCGCCTGCTCCAAAAGAGTCGCTCTGATGAGAGACAGGCTGGGGCAGAGCTGGCTGTGGCCACAGGCCCTGCCCAATGTCTGGGCTGGCACAGGCCTCAGAGACAGAGGGCACCTGGGCATTTTTCCAGGCCTGTTTCCCCAGACTCACCTATTTCTGTTCAAGAATGTTCAATTCTGGGGCCTCCCCAGTGGCGCAGTGGTTGAACGCTGGGTTGCGAAGCTGCCCGCGGCCTCTGCAGCGCCGGTTCGATCCCTGGCTGCTCCCCGGCCACTGGAGGAGGGTCCCACATGGCGCGCAGACCTCTCCTGCCGCCCGCTGCTCCCCTCAGCAGTGTACTTCAGTCCTTCTGCCTGCTCTGCTCCCCGCTCTGGCTCTGGTGAATTCTCTCACCCTCCCGTGCTTCTGACTGTACCCAGTGCATGTATAAACAAAATGAACAAACAAACAAATAAATAAATAACATGCCTCTATTTAAAAAAAAAAAAAAAAAAAGAATGTTCAATTCTGGTTACGTTCCTCTTCTTTTGACAAAGAAATCTTGCTATGTTTCAGGCCAATCCGTTATAATTCCAACCTTTTGACCAGACCTGTCTGTTTTGTTTAACAATGAAGAGGTGTGTGCCTCAGGCCCTCCCCCTGGTACAGTTTGAGGGGAAGAAAGCAGCAGGATGAAGAGATCCCTGTTTCCTGGGGAAGGAGCCCAGTGAGGTGTTATGGGGGGCTTGGGGCAAATATCCAGCAGAGTTGAGAATGTTTTGTTGTACAGTATAGTGAGAAGTTTCTTCTAGAATGTTGCTTATGGGATATTCCTATGAGGGCAGAGTGGGTGCTTGGGAGGCAGAGCTTCACTGGCAAGGATAGCAAGGGACATGTTGCATTTCCCCCAGTGGTCTGCAGGAGCTGAGGAGCAGCTGCACCTGGGCAGAGTCTGTGCTCTCCAGTTTGCCACAGTCCTCACAACTCCCTATTGTGTACATCCTGTGTGCTTTCCTCAATTGTATTACCTGTCTTGCTAGTGCAGAATTAATGTGTTCTCACATCAAGATTAAACATTGTGCATCCTAGGATCAGAGTATCTGAAAACAAGACAGGAACAGGGAATCCATTAACTTTCAGGTCCCCCAGATCAGCCCTTAGGTTCAGCAAATACTCACTTTCTTCCTATTTCCCCAAGCCTCTACCAAAGGAGTATATTCCCAGCCCCCATGATGTTGGGCTTCACATGCTTTGTTGTGGTCAGTGGGATGTGGGTGAAAGTGACAGTGTGCCAGTTCTGACCCCAGATCTAAAGTGGCAGTACGTGTTTCCATTTGCCCTTTTGGAAGCTTCTGTTCCATTGAGCTGTGTGTCTCCTATTATGCTAATACCATACTGTTTTAATTACTGTTGCTTTATAATAGATTTAACATTGGCTAACATGTTACCTCCATTTTTCTTCTTCATTTTCTTCCTAGAAAGTGGCCCTTTTTCCAAAATGATTCCTGGTAATCTAGTAATCACATCTATGTTCCTCTATGCTCCTAAACAGGGTCCCTGTAATATGCACACATAATATCTAAGTCCTCCACAGTAACAAGTTTGTACAGGGAAACAGAAGTTACCACAACACAAACATATTCAAAAACAGGCTGAGCACTTATAAATTAGCTTCTAATTAAACATTCTTCCCTGTTTCACACCGCTTGTCTGTTCCCATCTATTCAAATTTGTTAGTCAAGTTTTTCCTGAAAGTTGGATGTCACACACACCAGACAATACTGTATCAATTACAAAGTAAAATGGGAAATACTGCCAAGATGTAGGGTTTCATGAAACTGATAAGAGTGAGGTTAAACTGCAGGCACTCCTCACGTGTTTATACTTCACTTTATGGCACTCCATAGAAAACGTGTTCTTCACAAGACCCTCCACCAGCAAAAAGATAAGGACTTGCTGAAGGTTCAGATGATAGTTAGCATAGTTTAGCAATAAATTATTTTTAAATTAAGATATGTACACTGTTGTTGTTTTGACAATGCCATTGCATGCTTAATAGACTACAACAGAGTGCAAATATTTTTTTATGCACTGGGACACAGTGGTCTTGAACTGAACCCCCAGCATCTTTGAGGGGTGCCTATACTCAGTTTCTATCTAATGCCTCCACAAACCTGGACTTAGTGGAGCTGTCTTTTTAAAAATCAAAGGGAAAAACATTGATAAAAGATAATGATGGAATTTACTGCCTCGAACCATCAAAGTTTCAGATTGTCCTTTGGGAAGATTTAGCCAGCTTTGAGAAGATACTTCATAACATGATTTAAACATCAAATCTTAAAGATTGTTGTTTGTGTTGTGCTAGCAAAAAAAAAAAAAAAAAGTGTGGGGAAAATTACTCCCAAAGAAAATGATCCACGCTGTAGCCATTCATTCTGTCCATCACGCTGAGAATTTAGCTCATAATTTTAATTATAACTTACAGATTTCAAAGGTTTTTAAACTGTTTTCTTAATTTTCTATTGCATGCTTCAAATGAGGCATAACATTTGTTGTTGTTGGTACTTACTACAAAATTTAGAACCGTGATTTAAGAATCATCTCCTACAGAAACCATCTTCCTAGTGTCAGTTTCCTCAAATAGGAAGAAGCTCGAGCACTTTTCAGTTCTTATGTCAGCAGTGGGGTCCACCAGAGCCACGCTCTCACCACGCAGTAGCCAGCACGCCGCCCCCAAGGGAGGTCGGGCTTGAGTAAGCCAGCTGGGAGCTGGTACCTGGGACTCAGTGAGCGAGCCCGGTACCCACACCTTAACACCACCTCCTTTCACAAAAAATCAACACATGACATCTGACAGCGCAGACTGAGCACGCAGGCTGGCACCTGGGGCATGCGGTTGCTTGGAGTTAAACAACCAGCACCCCATCCAGAGATGGAACATCTCCATCACTCAAACGCCCCCTTGTGCTTCTTTGGGGTCCACTGGCACCCCTCCTGCCTCAGACAACCAATGCTCTGACCTCTTTTGCTACAGGTGCATTTTGCTTTTCATGTCAACAGGATCCTAAGAGCCCACTCTCTTCCACGCCGGCCTCTCACTTCATCCCTTCTCGACCCCGAGTGCTACTCCATCTGTGGGAAGAGAGAGTCACCCCGCCTTGGGGAGGGTGGGGAGTGTGCAAGAGCTCTCGCCGGGTCATCTAGGGAGTAGAGACGACACAGTCGCTCTGAAGGAAATGCTGGCTGCTCCTCGTGGCCTTAAGCGTGCACGTGCCCCAGACCAGGACCCCGACTCCTCGGCTTTCCCCAAAAGACTTGAAAACATATGCTCCAAACAGTGTTATTTGTAGGAGCTCCCAGATGGGAACCCCCCATCGCTGTTGGGGTCCAGTCAAGGGAGAGAAGCCTCACCAGAAGTCTGCACCTTCCCTGGGAAAGGGCAGTTAAAGAGCAGAGGGCAGAAGCGGACTCTGCAGTGGGCAGAGCGTCAGGGCCAGGAGCGCCGAGGCCCGGGTGGGGAGAGCAGGAGGCCCAGTTCGTCCCCGGGGAGCTGGTCAGTGGGCAGGCATGGGCCAGGCCTGGAGGGTGAGGGCTGCTGGGTGGGTGCTCCTGACCTACACCCCATCTGCTTGCATCCTGCCACAGCAGCCTCCTGGCCCCTGCAGAGACAGGGCCCTGCTGGGGTTCAGTGTCCCGCCAGCGCCCCCTGCTGACGAGGCCGGGCGTGCAGACGCTGGCCCGGGAGGGGTGTCCAGGGCGGGGTTGAGAGCGGAGCTAAGAGGAGCCGGCTGGATGCTGAGGCAGCCCCCCCAGGTGAGGGCTGCGAGCACTGTGGCCTGTCCCTTCGGCCCTCTGGGCCTGCGGTGCTTCTGTTCCTCTGGCCCCTGTGCAGGAACAGAGTTGCTGCGAGTCTCCAAGGATGTAAACTAGGGGGTGGGTGTGAGGAGGCGGGAGGGTGGCGCTGGGCCGAGGTGACCGGTTCTGGAGTCAGAGCGCACTGGCTTTCATTCCTGCCTCTGTGTGGATCAGCTGTGCGGCCTTGGGAAAGTCACTCAACCTCTCTGTGTTGCCTCATCTTACTGTGGGGCCCCTAACCGTGCTTGCTCCCTCCTGTGGTTGTGCGGGTGGGGTGATGAAAGCGGGCGCCAGAAGCTGTACCAGTATCCCACTTTAAGGGCGAAGAAACTGGCGCAGAGAGGGTGGCTGTCTTCCTGGGGTCACACAGCTCGGGAGTGATGTCGCTAGTGATGGCCCCAGGGTCTGTCTTTGTCATCACAGGCCCCCTGCATGGGGCAGACCTGTGTCCAGGCCCCACGGAGGCCAGAAGTAAACCTTTCCTGGAGACACGTGTGGAGTCTGAGGGTGGGGGAGCTGCCCGCAAGGGTCCTGCCTGTCTGAGGAGGTGTGGGTGGCTCAGAGCCAGGGGCCCTGTGGTGACAGCCCCGAGCCACCTGGGCAACTCCTCTGGCCACCCATGAGACACTGGTCATGTCCATGACGTGCCTCTGTGACCAGTGTCACCTTCACCTCAGCTTGTAGCATCCAGAGTAAGGGAGTAGGGGTTGTCTATTGCACTGGTTTGCTTCTGGTTAATTTTTGTTTGCCCATTTGGGGGGGACATTTTGCTCCCGTTTTGTGCCCCAGTATCTTGAGCAAATGGTGGTCAAGAATTTTGTATTTGCAAAGAGCAGAAACCTATCTACTCAAGGGAGCAAAAGGGAAATGTGCAAGAGAGGAAGGAAAGGAATTCGAGAGCAGGTCCTGGCTGGGCCGTAGCAGATTTAGAGGGTCAGCGGGTCCCTGAAGTTTAGAACATTCCAGGAGGGAAGGGTGGTGTCCCGGCCTGTCTCCCTGGGACTGAAAAGCCGTGCTCGCACGGTCATACCGTGGCCAGACCCAGCCACGGGGCATCCCTGCTGTGGGGGAGACCTGGGAGGGAGCGCCCCACATGGGGGGCCACGGGCTGCTGGGTGGTGCCAGATCTCACAGGCTGGGCGAGTTGTCCCAGGGCTGTAACAAATTAGGGCTCAAGGCCAAGAAGGAGAGGCTGAGGCTTTGGGTCTAGTGGGGAAGAAACTTCAGCTCAAGGAGCACAGCTGTCCATCAGAGGCCTGTCCCAAGCACACCCTGACCCCCACCGTTGTCAGGCGGGAAGTTCCAGGTCAGACTCCAATGTCAAAGGCATCCTCCAGGTCTCTCCAGAGGGTCCTAAGGGGCAGGTGGGCAGGAGCCAGGCCTGAGTTAGGAGGGGCAAGCGCGCCCTCTGGTGGCCGATGGAGGTGAGTCCAGCGTCCTGGGAACCGGGAGCCAGAAGCTGGAGTGGGCAGAGGAGCCGGGCAGGGAAGGGGCCGGGGCACTGGCAAGAGCCACAGCATACCGGGCACTTGCAGTGCGCCTTCTGTGCGCTTTGCAGACATTAACTTGTCCTCCCAAAAGCCATCCATGCTTCCATTCTCCTGAAAAGGTCATCGGCCCTGTATCCCAGGCCGGGAGTTGAGCCTGCATTTTCTAGCCGGTGGATTTGGCGACAGTGGAACACACCCTAGATATTACATCTGAGGGCCATGAATTTCATCTCTTATCAAAACAACCTCCAGGGAGACTTCTTTCCCCGGAGAATTAGGGGTCTGTCCGTGGGGCTTGGAAACCCCTGGAATGGGATGTGAATTGCCAGGTGACTGCACATTTCCCTGGGTTGGGGCCCAGCAGAGTCCAAGAGCCTGTTTCCTATTATATTGATGTCCTGTTTAGACTTTTGGGGGCGCGTAGGGATGGAGTTGATTAAAGAGTGTCACAAAAGCTTGTCTGTGCTCTAATTGACTTGTGATGATCCTAGATTTTGCATAAACCAGCTTTTATTTAGCTCTGGCAACATCTTGATTTTGACACTTCATCAGGGCCTTCCTGTGAGGTTGAGGAAGGTCAAAGTCATCCCCTTACTTAAAATTAAAATGAAAATTGAAAAGGAATGCAAAAACTGTGCAGGTTTTAAATATATGTATTTAATACAGTAATTTCACCCCAAGTTTAATGCTTATTCATCTACGTTCATGTATAGATAACGTCAGAAGTCTAACAGGGAGGATTCTATGAATAAACAGCCCAGCCCCAGCTGCCCTCCTGGCCGCGGCCCATCCCCGCTCCGTAAAGGGCACAAGTCGTGATGGACTGGAGCAGGGATTACAGAGCATCCCGGCACCTCCCAGTTGCCTCCTGGGGAAGCTGCTCTTCAAACAAGCTGGTTTCTGGGATCAGGTGGGATCCTGGGGGGCGGATGAGAATGAGGATAGGGAAACCTCTCACCTCCCTAGGTTGAATTCTTCACCCTCTGGCCTTAGGTCAACCCTAAGCGCTCAGCCCCTACTGGAAGGGTTGCCCCAAAACTCCTTCCCAAACAAGAAATGGCTGTGAGCACCCCTCATTTGGGTAATAGTGGAGAGCTTGGGCGTTGGGTTGCTTTCTGTTCCTGCCAATGTGACCTTGGCTTAGCCTTTTTGAACTTCGATTCTTGCCCTTCAGGTTAGGTTGATAATTGCTTCTCCCCAGGCAGCCGTGGGAGGGGTGGGGTTCATTGAGTGCAGGCACCTGAGCGCTGGGGTCTCCCTGGCTCTTGGGCCTCAGGTCGTCCTGTGGGAGGGGGACGGACAGGACATCAGGATTTGGAGAGATCAGCGCAGGGGTGGGGGGACATAGGGCAGGGCTGCTGATCTCATGCTGTTGCGGGAGGAGGAGCCAGGGGGCCCCTACTAGGGTGTCAGCAGCACAAAGCTCTCCCGACACGGTGATGCAGGTGATGAGGACCCATTTTGTAGGAAAGCAAGGCCCAGGCTAGCTCAGGTCAAGCCAGAGGCCACATCGACAGCCAGGGGCAGAGCAGAAGGCCCATGCCTGACCCCGGAGCCTCAGGGCCGGCTGGGCAGAGCCAGCAGGGAGCCCGTCCTGGGGCAGGCGGGACACTTGTGAGGCCCCACAACCATTCCCCAGGGAGCCGTGTGACTGGCCAGGAAGCGGGTGTGGGAACGGAGTGGGCGATCCTAAAAGTCCTTTTTAGGGAGGGCAGGGAGAGGCAGCGGTTGTAAACAGAGGCAAGATCTAATTCGATTCGCGCCGTGAACTCCACCCTTGGCGATATTGGAAAGCCTGTTTCCAGCTCCCAGCCCCCCAGCCGGTGGGAAGCCCCCGGCCTCCCCCATCCCGGCACCCCCGGTGGGTGTTGTCTGGGCCACCTCTCAGCCACAGCCTCGCGCCCACCAGCACGGCTCTGCTTGGAGATGGTCTCCTGTCACACCTCCAGGGAGAAAGGACCGTGGTCACCCTCACACAGCACCCGGGGCCTCTCCATGGCAGAGCAGGCTGGGGCGGGGGTGGGGGCAGGGGCAGGGCAGGGTCTGTACACCCCAGGACAGTGCGCACCCCTGTCTCTAAAGGTTCCTGGCCATTTCCCAGTGCCAGCTCTGCTCCCTAGTGCCTACCCATCTCCCTCCTCCTTCCCTGCCTGCCTCCCTCTTGGCAGCTTTTCTGCCTTCGGATTCCTCTTCACCCTGGCACAGGGCCTTGCTGTACATGCTCACCGGTCTGACTTCCAGGCCCTGCACCAGCAGCTGTGCAAACACATCCCTGGGGGCACCAGGTCCCGTCCAGGAGTCTGCAGACCAGAGCCCAGGACTGAATCCAGCCCCCGGACTGTTTTTGTAAATAAAGTTTTACTGCAGCGTGCCACGCCCGGGGGCTGGTGTCCCTGTCCTGCTGCGGAGTGGAGCAGCGGGGTGGGTGCCTCGTGGTCCACAAGCCTGAAATATCTACTCTGTGCCTTTGTAATTGGACGTTTTCATGCAGCACCTGGAATGTGTGAGGGGCTGGTTCAGGGTCCACATCATGACCCTGCCAGTAACCTGATGCTGCAGCTTTAACAAGCTGACTTAGCCCGGCTAATGAGCAGGTTGGCCTGGCCCTGGAGGCACAGCGGTGCCAATAACTCCTGACTACTCTGGAAAAGCTTGAAATGAAGTAGGAGAGCCCATCGGGCACCATTCAAGAGGCCCAGAGGAGGGCAGGTCTGTCCCGGAGGGCAGCCTGCAGCACCCCGCCCCCCGCCAATCCAGCCCCAGCCGGGTGGCCAGTGGAGGCCCTGCAGGAGGGACCAGATGCTGGGGCTTGTCTGGCTCCAGAAGCACCTGGGCCCAAAATTGCCATGCTTTTCAGTTTTTTGCTAAAAGTTACATGTGTGGATTTTGTGTGAATCCTGCCCGTTTGTGAATATCAGCGCTCATTTCCCCGCGGCTCCGTCGATTGTTTTCAGCAACCTAGACTGAGAGTTTGAGACCTGGAGACAGAAGGTCAGTGACACGCTCCCTGGTTTGAGAGATCAGTGACTCTGAAGCAGCCCCCGTGGGGAGCACACTTGTACATACACGTATCCGGTCTGCCCCACCCAGGCGCCTGGGCCGGGGGACAGCACAGGCGCCCCAGCAAAACCTCATGGGCAGCAGCAGTGACAGGGACGCTTGGGGACTGTGCAGGTGCTTGTCAACAGGAGGATGGAGCAACGCCTCGCGACATAGTGAGCCACAGCTCCATTTATTAACCTGGACAAACTTCAAAACACCCTTTCAGAAGGAGAAAAGCATAGTATTTTATTAATACCAAACTTTACACGTGGAAAGCAATAGCGTGGATGTGCCTACCCAAAGCTGCACACCCCGAGTGGCAGGAGTCGAAATCAAGGCCAAGGAGGGGGGAGGTGAAAGGTTATTCCCTGGCTCGGATTTCATCTCTCATGTTTGTTTCTTAAAAATTAAGCTATGGACACAGGCGTGGCCTCCGGGCACCGATAGCAGACACTCTAAATCTGAGGCTGGCTTCTCGCTGTGAAAAGTCCTCGAGCGAATCACATATGACTTGCGTTTTCTGCACATATGTGATTTCTCAATAAAACTATATTCAATAACTGAAGTCACGTTCACGAAGCAGACTGGATCTGAGCTGGGTAGTAGAGCCATGTGTGCCTGGTATATGATTCTCTGCTCTTTCGTGTGGCTTGAAATAGTTCACATTGAAATTCTACGGGCCTATAAATGCGTGCCAGTGCAAGTTGACATCAGTTTTTCTCTCTGCAGCTGCCTGGCTGGCGGCCGCAGGGCTGCCTGATGAAGGCAGGACGGTCACACGCTCAGGCTTCAGAGTAAAACACATCTGTCACCTCGAGCCTCGATCTACCTCCCTGAGCTTCAGCTTCTTCACCTGTAAAATGGGCAGGATAACATGGGCCTCGCAGCTCTGCCTCTAGGCTCATAGTACCCAGTCCTGACAGACCTGCAAGTCTCAGGCCTGTGTGAACGGAAGAAAAGAGCTGGGAACAGAACGTGATGGCGTGGGGCAGGGAGAGTCCAGGGGGACCTCCTAGCTAAGTCAGCCTGCAAGGAACCTGTAGGCTGATCTCTGGGAGCAGATTCCTCCCTCACCTTCTGTCTCAGCCCTGGAATCAGCACAGGCCGAACATTGTCCCTCTGCACACACATACACAACCACATACACCACACACACACAATGCCAGACACACATCACACACGTATGCACACCAGAGCCCAACCACATGCACCTACACACCACACACATACACAACTACATGCACGCAACACACAGCCACATGCATGCACATACATGCCACACACACAGCACAGCACATAGAAGTCACACACAACCACAAACACCACACACACGGTGGCACATACACGTCACACACACACCCCCACACATACTCGCTCACCACACCACACACACACGCTACACACACCCCACACCATATGCACACACACCCCCGGGACTGCTAGGTGGGTGAACGTGTTCACTGGATCATGAGTGTGGAGGCTGCTCTCTGTGCTTGTCAGGAGGAAAGATAATGTGGTTCTCCCGGGGCGGGGGGCGGGGGGGGGGTTACTTCTCCAAGTCTAGATGTTTTTGAAGGTTACGACTAGCAGGTGGTGCTGGCATCTGGTGGCTTGAAGCCAGCGGCGCAGCTACCCCTGCCATGCCAGGACAGCCCCGCAGCAAGACGCTGCTCCACAATGGCGGCCGTGCCGAGACTGAGCCCTGGGAGAGGGCAGAGGGCGAGGGTGGCAGCACTGGCAGAGCGGACGTGTGGTGAGCGCTGTGGGTTGAACCACGTTCTCAAGGCCAGTTCCTCTGGAGAGAGGCCCTGCCCACACTGTTTCTCCCAGGGCCTGCGTGGCGACCACACACCCGGCCGGGACTGAACGCCGCAGTGCAGAGCTGGCTCTCGGGCCCTTCGGAGAGCACGTGTGGACGCTCGCCTGGGCTTTCCCACCCCCTAATCACTGATTTGCAAACTCAGATTGGGCATCTCCTGGCTTGGGGGGGACCACGCTGTGTTCCCAGTCTGTGCCCACGTTCACGCTGACTGATGTTACAACTTGCATGGACTTGGAGTATAAGCTGTGACGCTGAGGCGTAGCTGGCAGGGGCCACGGCCGTCTTCCGTGGCTGCAGTGACAAGTGCTGGCGCCTTAGTGGTGCAGCAGCTAC
Organism: Talpa occidentalis; assembly: GCF_014898055.3. Classification (NCBI taxonomy): domain Eukaryota; kingdom Metazoa; phylum Chordata; class Mammalia; order Eulipotyphla; family Talpidae; genus Talpa; species Talpa occidentalis. The sequence goes on from NW_023600993.1 coordinate 100,256,168, forward strand.
TCAACACCTGTCCGGTAGCGCCCAGTGCTGTGGGTCAGAAGCCAGGGCCTCGGCGGAGGGCTCGGGCTGAATGGACGTCAGCTGGGCTGGGCTCTTCTCTGGAGGCGGGGGATGAATCTGCTCCCAGCGTCATTCAGTTTGTGGCCAGAGTCAGTTCCTTGCGGGTGTAGGACCGAGATCCCTCTATCCTTGCTGGGTGTCATTTGGGGGCCACTCTGCTACAAGCCCCCCGTTTCCTTGCCAAACAGCCCCTCCATCCACCACAGCACACCAAGTCCCTCTCACACCTCAGTGGTCTGGTTCCTCACCTGCCATCAGCCAGAGAACATTCTCTGCTTTTTCTCCAGCTCCTATGATTAGATTGGGCCACCTGGACAATCTCCTTGCTTAAGGCCAACGGTGAGACAGAGCATTCTGGAACCGCCGTCTCATCCTACTCACAGACCCAAGCCATCGGGGCAGACATCCTGGGCCATTTCTAGAATTCTGCCCTTTACCGTCCTGAAGAATAGTCAGGTCTCGCCTGGTCCTGACCCTCAATGACCAGCTTATGAACCGCGGTGGCAGACGAGCCAGGAAGAGCCCCTCACCTCACTGTGCTCTGGCGCTTTGTGTTGACCGAAGAGTGGCGCAGGCTGTGCCTGATCAGCGCCTGCTGTGGTCACTGGCTGGAGAGACCGTTCACCCCACAATGTGAGAGTGCAGCTCGGAGGCCCCGGAGACCACACCGCTAGTGAGAAACTTGAACTCGGGCCTGAGACCCTGGAGGTCAGAGCCACCGGCTGACCCGCCCCAGGCCCGAGTTCCCGGGGTCCAGCTGTCGGGACAGCCGGCTCTGGGCACACTGAGGTCAGCTGCTGTGCTGTCCTCATCGCGGCCACACTCCGCCGAATCCAGTGTTGTTTCATCCGGTTCTCCCAGAAACGCACCCGAAAGGGTAGGCGTTGTCGCCATTTTCCAGAAGGAAGTGAAATAAAACCAAGCCAGCATCAGCCACACAGAAAGGGGTGGGGCGGATTCGAACCCCTGTCTCTGATTGCATCACCAGGGGCCCCCAGCACCGGCCTGCGCTTCCTAACGGCTTTGAGCCGCTGTCGTCCGAGTGTGGCCCGTTCGTCACCCCCGCGCTCGCTGACTTGGTTCCTCCGGAAGAAATGGCAGGACTCAGAAAACGGCCCTTAAGGCTCAGGGGCCTCACTCTATGCTGGAGCTTTAGCCCCTGTAGCCAAAAACTCTCATTTGGGGGAAGGTGTCAGAGGGTGTGTGCGTGTGTGCGTGTACGTGTGCATGTGCGTGTGCGTATGTTACAGAATAGAGCTGAAATACTGTCTGCTCAGAGGGGTGTGGAGCATTTGCTGCTGTTTCCTTGGTTACATGTTCTAGGGCACTCGAGAAGGTTCTGCCTAGTTGCAGAAGTTTATGATTTTATAAATCTTTAACTTTAAACCCCTCCACTCAAAAATCCATAGAACTGGAAATTGAATTGTCTGTAGCAAGTCAGCTCGCAGCTCATTCCTCTCCCCAGCCACCAAACCCACCTTCGCCGGCGCCAGAAATAAAAGAGCCGGGGTTTGGTGGGCAGATGGGGAGGCCTCCCACAGACACGCCGGCCTCGCGGGGTTGCCCTCACACCCCGTCTCGGACACCCGCCGCGGTGATGTCATGCCGGCCACAGCGTGGAACTCCCCTCCGTGGCGTCTGTGGTGGCTGCAGGGCCCAGAAGTGTCTCCCTTCCTGGGGCGTCCTGATGAAGTCAGATTTCCTGGGCTGTGGACCAGGTGCCATAATTGCTTTGTGAATTGGCAGATGCAAAATAAACATTTCTGGAGCCTGAATTACACACAACCCTCTGGGGTGGAGGGGGCAGGAGTGAGCCCTGCCGTGGGCGCTGGGCATTTGAGGGGTACCAAGTCCACCAAGGCCGCTGCTTTGCCGGGAGGGCACGTAGCCACAGGAAGCCTGGCAGGGCCAAAGGTGGGGCGTCTGGCTCTACCTGACTTTGGGGGAAGGCGAGGATGAGGCATCTGGGACTGGGGGCCAGCCTGGGTCCCTTGTGGGGTGTGGGTTTTCCATACTCACCCAGAAAGCAGATATGGCAATTGGAGGGTCCCTGCCAGGCCTAGCAATGAGTCACTTTTTCCACCACCTCCTTCCTCCCTGCCACGTCTGCGCTCTCAGGCTGTGGTTGTTGTGGAGCGAGAGCAGGGTCTGCCCTCTGGGAACAGGCAAGCCTGAGTCTTGGGAAACCTGTGTCCTCCCTGGTGCAGCGTTCAAGGAGGGGGTTGAGACACCCCACCCCCAACAGAGAGTTATAGTTGCACAAGAACTGGCCTCCTTTCACAAAAAGAGTGAAATTCAAATTCAGATGGCCACAAGGCACAGTATGTGAGCTCTGCCTAGCACCCCCACTGCCTACCTTCTGGAAGATTTGACCTCAAAAATTCACCCCTCACCCCCACTGCTTCTCAGATGCCCAGGCCCCTTCCCACCATCTGACCACACGGTGCTTGCCCTGGCTGTGTCCTCTGCCCCAAATGTTGGTCTCAGCTCTTTACCCATTATCACCTCCTCAAGGAAGCCCTCCATGATCTCTCTATGTAAAATACTATCCCCAGGACTTTATTCTATCCCTCATACTTTGTTTTTTCCCCACAGCCTTTGGAACTGCCTGGTGTGCTACCTTCAGTTTGGTTATTTACTGACGGCCCGTCTTCCCCGCTAAAGCTCCGTGAGGCAGCTTTTTTACCTGCCTTGTTCACTACCGTGTCCTCATGCCTGTAAGAAGGAAGGCAGAGTGGGTGCTCCACAGAGAGAGGACGAAGTGCCAATGAGTGTTGGACATGCGTCACAGCAGAGACTGAACCATGGAGGTAAGCTGGACTGGGGTGCAGATTAGAAAAGTGTGCTGGGGTGCAGGTAGAGCCGTGCTCACTCTGGGTTGGAGAAATTGCGGAGGGGGGCACATCATGAAACACCTGGAATCATTGTTCTGCTGCCCAGGGAAGGTGATAGTCTATGAAACTTCTCCATGGCAGGAGAGAAGCGGGGAGAGGCAGGGCTCTGGAATCTGACAGCTCAGCTTTGACCCCAGACTTTCTTGCTACCCACTGTGTGCCCGTGAGCAAGCTGGGAGACTCTCCATCTGTTTCCACATCTGACCCCGGGAGCTTAGAATAGTGTCCACCTTGCAGAGGCCTGGGGTGGGCCTGAGGAGAGCCTCCAGCTAACGCGCCTGTGTCTGCAGGTTCTCGGCCTATGTATGATGAAGGTCAGCTTTGAAGGTTCTCTTGGGGGACTGTCTTAGCCCATTCAGGCTGCTATGAAATATACCCTAGACCAGGTGACTTTGAAACCACTTACTTCTCACAGTTCTGGAAGCTGGGAAGTCCAAGATCGAGGTGCCGGCAGCTTTGATGTCAGGGAGAGCCCACTTCCCAGTTCCTGGATGGTTCTCGCTGTGGCCTCTCATGGTGCGAGGGGGAGGAGCTCCCTGAGGTCTCTTATAAGGGCACTAATCCTAATCCAGAGAGCGCCACCCTCACAACCTAGAGTTGGTCTCTCCTGTCAACGGGGACACCCATCACCTGTGGCTGCTTGTAAAGGAACTTGCGTGACTTGACCAAGGCAGGCCTTGCACAGCACAGACCTGGTTGCCCCGGATGGAGGTGAGGGGGCTGGACCACTCCGGAAGGAGGGGACTCAGATATTCCACCTTGCGCCTTAAGATTTAAAGTCAGGAAGTGTCAGGGTAGAGTGTGAGCTCCCACCTCTCACCCAGTGGAGTGAAAGGCCAGAAACCTGTGTGGGAAGCCGTCAGGAAGGCAGGAGCATCTGGCTGAATTCCAAACCCAGGTGTGCTTGGGAGAGCTGCTGCCCTGCTGGCCTGATGCAGCTGGGTCTGGGGTGCAGGGCTGATCATGACCTGGAGCATCGGAGCCAGGCACACAGCCTGCACACAACTGTGTCCCCCAAGTGGCAGTGAGACCTGGGGGTACACCTCATGGCCAGGTCTGCTGTGAGGGGCCAGGACTTTGGGCAAGTAAATCCCAGAGTTCTTGGACAGAGGAATGGTGAAGCGGTAAGAGGCTGTAACAGAGGTGTTAGATTCTTGCTCAAGAGGCTCAGTTTCTTTATTGACACATGAAAAGAATGGGGGAGTGTTTGGATTCTTCATGGATAGCAAAGGTGATAGAATAAACAGAACTCAGCAAACTTTTATTAAAGACCCACATAATAAATATTTTAGACGTGTCGGAACATATGGCTCTGTCCCAACTAATACACTGCTCTGAGAACATGGACACGGCCAGAGTCAGTGAGAGGATAGACATGGTCATGTCCCAATAAAACTTTATTTATAAACCAGCCAGCCAGCTGAGGGCCATGGTTTGCTGACCCCTGGGGTAAAGAGTTGAGGCCAGTCTTTCCACCTTTATAAAACAGAAGATCATTTATGTTTTTGCAAAATGCCCTTCCCTCCCTTGAGTAAATGAAGGCTCATCATTAGGATTGCTAATTGCCTTTCTCCTTTAAATAAACAAATGAGAGCCCCACAGTTAATTGTTCTTTCCTCCCTTGAATCATGGGGCTCTCAACAGATTTCCTCATTGTTTCTTTGTCTAAACAGAGCGTTGTTTTCCATTATCACTTTCTCCTTTTGCCTGATGGAAGCTCAACCATGGGCCTCTTATTGTATTCTCATCTTTTGCAAGTTAGACGCGATCCCGTCATTGTAGCACATGTATGTACACACACACGCACGGGCTCAGGAATGCACTCTCTGTGGTCGTAAAAAAGAAGTTGCTCATCTTCTGCTCTGAGAGTCTGGAAAAGTTTATGAAGATCCACTCATATCTATGGCATCGTCCAGCGAGACACATCACTTCCTGGGGAGCGGGCACTGCCCCCCGCCACAGGCCCAAGTTGGCATCAGGATTTTCCACGAGACAGTTCTGGTTCCCCAGCAGCCAACTCGGAGGTGCTCCTGCGCTCCATGCTGCTGCCCGGCCCAGTATCTCAGGGGCAGGTCGGGGGCAAAACCACCCAGTGATAGGAGAAACAGGGTGTGGGTCAAAAACAAAGGGTTTCCCGGGACCCCGTCCCCTCTCCGGGGGGACCTGCTGTTCCCTTGAGAGCCTTTCTTCCTCACTTTGAAGCAGAGCTTTGAAGCCTGGTGTGTAGCTCGCGAAGGTATTTGCTACCTGCTCACAGACGTTTGATAGCGGCATTTGCAAACAGTGGAGCCATAAAAGCATCTTAGTTTATTTTATTTGTGAGTATGTGAAATGGGAATCATTGTAACTAGTGTATGAGGCTTCAGTCAGAGAAAGAGAATCAACAATAAGGATTTTTCGTGTCCTTAGGCAAGTGGGGAGCGAGCTCAACAGCCTGTGGGCACCTGTTCCTGGGAATCTGATGCTGGGCAGCAGGGCAGCGCCACGGAGGCGAAGTGGGCGCGAAATGGGGGAGGGCGAGGGCCACCTGGAGCCGCCAGGACAAGTGGGACCCCCGCCCACGTGACCCCCAGCACCCAGGCATTCTTCCTCCTGGGAGCAACCGGGCACTTGCCTGGGATGCTGAGAGCTGAAAGAGGAGTCGCAGGAGCTGGAAGTTGTCAGCTGCTGCCCGTGCCAACCAGGTGACCCAGCAGAGGAACGTCGATGTGGGGAGCTGCCACAGTGCCCCTGGCACCTCCCTTCCAGCGCAAAAACAGGAGATCTGCCTCTTCCCTTCTGTCTTCCCAAATTTTCACCTAAAATGTCCCCTGTGGCCCCAGCTAACCAGAAACTATTCTGGGAATTCCCACTTAGCTGAATTGACACATTCCAAACCCACCGCAATTATTACATGAAAAAAATTAATGGCAATAAGTGAACTGATGTGGGCTTTTATTAGAAACGTCACTCCCAACTGTCAGTTTCAATGTAGACATGCATAAGAAAAAGTTCTGGGTGAGGCTTAGGGGTGAGACAACCTGGATTCAAATGACTAGCTGGGTGACCCAGAACAAGTTATTTAACTCTCCTGGGACTGCATTGTTTCACCGGTAAAGTAGGGGTTAAAAGCACCTGACGCATCTAGATAATACCGGCAAGACTGAGCACATGCAAAGGTCCTGCGGCAGGAGCTTGAGAGTGTCAAGGGAGGGCTCAGCAGGAGATGCATGTGGCTGGACCAGGTGATGGCAGGTGACAAGGTCAGAGAGGTGATAAGGGGCCCAGCTGAGGCACAGAGAGCTCAGTGAAAGGGCAACTGGAGTGACTATGGTCCTAGGCACACCTTGGGGCCAGGTGCGGCTCTTCCCGTGCATGTCCTCCTTCAGTCCTCACCCAATGAGACAGACACTGAGACTAGGTCCATCTGCCAGGTGAAGAAGCTGAGGCCCACAGAGGTTTAGTTCTTACCTGAAGCCCACAAACAGAATGTGGCAGGGTGAGGATTCAAACCCGGATCTGAGGGCCTCAAACCCATGGTCTTAATTTCCAGTGGGGGTTTGGGGTAGAGGGGCAGGGGAAGGGGCTATGTCTGTCTTCCTGGGGAATCATTGGACTCGGTCTCTTTGTCTGAACTGAGATCCGCGAGGCTGGCACTGCCAGAGAAGAGCATGAACGGTCCGGGCGCTGGCTGAGCACAGACCCTCAGTTCCCACGGAGCTGGAATTCGGGACCGGCCCAGGGTCCTGAGGACCAGCAGGGAAGTGCCAGGGTCTCCAGCCCCAGGGAAGCGGAGCAGCCAAGGCCTACTTGGCAGCCGCATGCCAGCGGACCTGTCTCCCCGCAGACATGAATGGGGGCATGACTCACCGTGGAGCAGCCCTGCGTGGTCTGCCCAGGACGCGCCATCGGTGGGACGGCAGCCCCAGTGTAAGCTGGGCCAGCGAGGCAGCGTCGATGGAAAAATGCTGTGGTGGGGTACACCCTGGCACACTGCGGTGTTCTGTGCTGCCCCAAATTCACCCATGGCCTCCTGCCAATCCAGTGGGATTTGGAACATTGGTTTTTAAAAAACAGCAACCCACAGAGCATTTTGCCAGCAGCCGGGCCCCAGACGTCGGGCACTGCTGCTTTCTCTCTCCAGGTTAGAGCAACGCTCACTGTCCATGGCTAAGCACCGGGTCCTGTCCCCACGTCCACGCTGTTCTGTCACATTTGATCCTCATGGCGATCTTAGGGGTATGCTTTATATTCCCATTTTCTGAGTGATAAAACCGAGGTGCACAGAGGTTAAATAACTTAGATCCTAAAAACCAAGATGCAGAAGGAATTTTTACTGTCGCGTGGCAGTTGTAGGGAGTGCTCAGGACAGCCAAGGTCACACGAGTGAGGGCACTGCAGTTGGGGCATTCTTTGCGGCTGCAGGTTAATCATAGGAGTAGAAATAAACAAGGCAAAACTGGCAAAGGCTCCTACTGCCCTGCTCAATACCCATCTTCCCTTCCTGACTAACACAAACCCAGTTTTATTTAGTGTTGCACTGTGCCTCAGTAGAAGACCCCAATACAGCCTCCTTACAAGCTGTCCAGTCACCAGATGGGCCTTTTAAAAAGGCTCTTAATAAAGAGTTTGCTCAGGCTCTGGGTGAGCCCTTTTGGTCCTTCCTCACTTTGCCTCCTTTTTTCTATAGTTTGCCAATGTAACAGCTGGAGCCCTGGCAGCCACCTTGCACCATGAGGTATCATTGCACATGGAAGCGTGTGCTGAGATGGCTGATCAGGACCCTGGGGTATTAATGGCACCATGACATTGCTGTGACAGCCCTGTACTGCCTTCTACATGACAGGAAAATGAGCCCCACATTTTAGAAGTTGCATTTGGGTTTCCATTATATTCAATTGACACTGAAGTTATATAGCAGTGCTTACTGAGTGTGGCCTTATGCTGGCCACTGAGCTAAAACTGTGTGGCACAATCTCATTTAGCTCTTGAGCTAGGTGGACTTTGGGCCCTGGGAACCTGCATTCAAATCCTTGGTTCTTTCCACTTGGACAAGTGACTCCTTCTCTGTGTGCCTCACTATCTCTCTTTCTAAAATGGGAACAGCAGCGTGGTGTCTACCACATCAAGTTGTTTAGAGGATTAAGTGAGATGATGCCGATAGCGTGCTAAGACTGTAACCTGGCAGGTAGCAGGTGCTCAGTGAACGTCAGCTATTATCCCTATTATAGAGGTGAGGAGACTGGGGTGCAGAGTCCAAGGTTCCCGTGGTGTGGGGAAGGGCAGCAATTTGGATTCAGGTAGGATTGTGTCACTAAAATAAAATAAATGACACATCAGATGATCTCTAGGATTATTCTTGTTTTTAATTCTGTGCATTTAATGCTAACTGTATCCATGAGACAGTGAATATGGAACCAATACACATCACAGCTTTCAGCTAGTGAAGAAACATGCAGTTTTAAAAAACACCACTAAGCTTGTTTGTGTGGCCGAGACTGGCAGGGGCCAGGAATGCAATAAACTGACATGAGAGAGTTTCTGTCCTTGGGAGCCCCCAGTATGGTGAGGTAAAGGGGATCATCCACAGGACTCCTACGCAGTAAGGTAACATGTGTTGTGAGGGGATCCCCAAGTTATCTGAGCTCAAAGAAAACATTTCTAACCCAGGAATCAGGGAGGGCTTCCTGGAAGAGGAGACATTGCATTTAGTGATGAATGAAGGTGTGATGCGCTGCTTCTGCCACAGCCCATCATCATCCCTGCCTATCTTGGGTATCCATATCTTTGTGTCACCTTCTCTCCCCAGGTACATGGGCTGGACTTGGGGACTTGCTTCCAAAGAATGAAATACGGCAAAATGATGGGCTGCCATTTCTAAATGTAGGTTCACAACACTGAGCCACCCATCTCTCTGGCACTTCCTCCTGCCTGTCCACTCTGCCAGCCACTATGTCCGGCGCGTGCATGGAGAGGCCCACGCGGTGAGGAAGGCTTTCAGCCACAGCTTGTAAGGAGCTGAGGTCTCAGTCCAAAGACCCATGAGGAATGACCCAGGAGAAACAGCCTTGCCCACAAGCATGCGAGTGAGGATTTGGGGCCACGGCAGCCTGTGAGACCCAGAGTCAGCGGACCCGACTGAGCCGTGCCCTAGAAACAATGAGACAGAAACTTCTGGGACACTGCTACGCTTCAGGGAAGTGTTGTGCAGCAACAGCTAACAGCTGTGGAAGGTAGGAATGAACCCACACGTCAGGAGGGAAAGAGAACAGAGAGCCCCTTCCGGTAGGGGGGCCAGCCGTGCAGGGGCCTGGAGGAAGAGAGAACAGAGCCTGAGCAGAAGCACCCGATCTAGTGGGCTCAGCGCACAGGCGGCAGAGGTCCCCTCCATGCAGGCACAACCTCTACGCGTACACAGGCCCTCCAGGGCCTGGAACGTGAAGGACGTGCAAACAGTCGGTGCTCGATAAATGTGTTTGTGAGATGTGGTCCAGGGAAGAAACGACAAAGGGGAAGTCTTGTGAGCTCAGGATGGGCAGTGAGGACTGTGGCCTCCTCGCAGAGCCTGGACTGGCCCTTGGCACCTCGGGACCCTCAGCTGGAGTTTCAGCAGATGGCTGGCCACCGGTGAGAACAACCTGACTGAGGAGTCACACAAGAAGCAACAGCGGAGGAGGAGGCCGGCACAGGCCTGCAGGTGAGAGAGGGCCTGGAGCAGCTGGCTGCCAGGAACCAGAGCTGGGGGCTCTGTTGGAAGTGGAGCCCCGGGATGGGCCTTCCCATTGCACAGAAATGACCACACCACAGAAATAACCCGGCCAAAGGCCAGTGTGTCAGCCCAGGGACTGCGGGCAGCGAGGGCTGCCTGCAGCTCCCAGCATGGCGGGTTGGGTGGAGGTGCTGCTTTCAGTGACAGGACGTATTAGGGGCATGACCCTGACCTCTGCAGGCCTCACTCTTGCTCATCAGTGGGAAATCCCACCCAGTAGGACTCTTGCAAAAATTAAAAGAGATGATGGATAAAGACACCGCAATAAGAAAGCAGGATTTCCATGCATGTGTGACTTATAGGAGATAAATGACGTCTATGTTATGTAGGTATCTACATTTGAATAATTTTTAAATTTCATCTACGTTCTATTTAAATCCCAGAGAAGGAGCCGTTGGGCCTGCCATTGGGGCACCAGGAGAGAGGTTCACATCTGGATTTTTTTCCTCCACTCTATCCCTGGAAGAAACAAGTCACTCAAAGGAAATGAGAAATCTCTCGACGAGAACTCACTCTCGCCAGTTGTGGCAATGGCAAATTACATTCTGTTTTTGCTGCCATCTGCAAACGGTACCCTCCTGAGAAACGGCCCCCACCCAAACCAGCACCACCTCTGAAACAGGATGCCACTGGAACGACTGTGTTCGGGCCTGCTTGCTTCTTGACGTCATTCAGGGTCTGAATGTTCTGTCTCGCCACCCCAGTGTGTGGGGGTCGGGGTTTCGGGTGCTCACAGGAACTGCAGCGTGCCTGTGGGTGCAAGTCATCTCAGCTTACAGGCCCAACAAGCGCACTCACAGCACGGAACCTTCAGGACCTTGACACAGGCACACTCCATGCTGGGTGTCCCATGGGTGTCAGGCTAGTTGCTGGGGTGCCCTGGAACTCCTGAATCTCAGGATCCTCCAGGTTGCGCCTCATCCTAGTGCCAGATCAGGGGTTCTCAACTGGGAGCACTTGTCAGTGTCCAGAAACATCACTGCTTGTCACACCCGTGGGATGGGATGGCGAAGGCTGAGCTGGCACCCAGCAGGGGAGGCAGGGGTGTCGTTAAACCCCCTTCAGCGCACAGGACAACCCCCAACAAAGAACGGCCAGCCCCAAATGCCTGCAGTGCCAAGGTTGAGAAACCGCTCTAGACTTTTTTGTTGGTTGAACAAGTATTGAGCGCCTACTGTATGCCAGGCCACCGTCAGCCCGGTAGATAAGATTGTGAAGGAGACCAGTTTAGTTCCACCCCTCAGAGAACATTCTGGTGGAGGAGATGATAAGAAGCTGCATATAAACATGGGGGTTTCCTCAGATAGTCTCAGGTGATGGCGAACACTGTGAGGACAAGGCCACTGTGTCTTTGTACATAGCGGTTTCCCTATAGTTGGCGCGGGGCCTGGTGCCAAGTGGGCTCGGTGAGTTTTCACTGATTGGCTGTGAGTGAGAGGACTCAACTCTGCTGTTGGTTAACTAAATGCCTTCGGGCCCAGTTTTCTCTCTGTGCCTCAGTTTCTTCATCTGTCAAATGTTTCTACAGCTCAGGCTAAGAACGCATATTGATAAGTGGCTCTTCCGGCCTGCACTCCTCAGAGGCGCTGCAGGTATACAGCCTTCAAAGCCAGTACATCCAGGCCTGACGGGACCTGACAGTGTCTCCCAAAGGTCCTGGCAGGGGTGTCCGTTGGCAACAGAGTTGTTTTCAATGACGTTTCATTTTTATCAGATCAGAAAAAAATGTGCACACTTTCAGAAGGCCATTTTAGTGCTTCCGCTGTGGCTGCTGACCCTTGTCTAATCCTGCTAATCACATATACGCGAGTTAGTTCTGCCTGGCTAGACAGTATCAGTTACAGAAACGGCGACAGAGAAAACTGGTTGTTTCTTTTATAGTCATAAAAGGTCAGCCCCAAAGGTATCACCGAAGGCACTGGGGGTGCCTGGGCCGTGTCTCTTCATCCTGGGCCGTGTCTCTTGAGCTCTCCAGTTGTGCTGAGGATTCATCCGTGGGCTAGAGAGGGCTCTACATCCCTAGGCCATTCCGGGGCATTTCTCCCAGCTCCCTGGAGTCCTGGGGCCCAGTCTATGGAAAACCTTTCGGAGCCTGCTCCCACCGGGCTCACTGGCCACGCGTTACAGCTTCTGCAAATGAGCAGATGAGGGTTTGCAAAACAGCAAGAGGAAGGAGAGAGAAGCAGGAACGGGAGAACAATGGGCATGCCCTGACCCTCTGCCCTTGGCAGAGCAGGCTCTGGACCTTGCAAAACAACTTCTGCCAATCGTTTTGGGCCTGCTGCTAAGAGTGGCCCCCTGCGGGCACCCTGCCTGCTGGGACGCTATGATGGTCCGATGGGCAAATCACTTTTCTAAGACGAGGGTCCAGAGCTGGACTCACATCTGGCCTCATGCCTTCCTCCCAAGCCTGGCTCCTCTGGGCGCTTCGGCCACGCTCTGGGTGTTCCTGCACATTTCTCCCTCTGACTCACACGACACTCAATCAGGCCACGAAGGAGCCTCCCGGCAGGATGCCCAAGTAGTGCCAGCCCTGAGATAATGTCATTCCAGATGCCTCATGACTAACTCATGGCCCCAGGGGTGTCCCTTGGGTGGGGAAGGGCTGAGGCCCTGCGTCTCGGAAGCTTTAACCCAAGTATCTCGCGAGAGTTTAAGCCCAAGTGTCTCAAGATGATTTATGACGTCATCAGCAGGGGAAATTCCAGGCTCAGGGATCGAGGCAAGAAATGGCTGCCCAGAGGTGGACTGCCACGCTTGACCAAGTAAGGGTGTGGCTTCTGGGGCCTTAGGTACAGTTGACCTTCTGAATAATGTTTGACCTTAGGAAAGCAATGAGTCATGAGGCTCCAGCCCTGGCCCCAGCCGCCGTGAGCCTCAGGGTTGTTTCTGTCCTGAAAACATCTGCTCGGTGGGTGTCAGCCACTTCCGCCAAAGGCAGTGGGCAGCATCTGGGGAGACGCCAACTTCCTGGGAGGACCCTGGACTGATAAAGACCTGGAACTGCAGCTGGGTGTTGGCAGCTCTCAGCTTTGGGGCAACCAGCAGACACTGGATTCATCCATGAAAATAAATCTTGTTGACTTTGAGATGAGGGTGCCAGGGAGAAATGGAAGGCAGAGGCGCCGGGAGGGTGGCTGTCTTCTCTCCATTGCAATCGGACCAGCGAACTCATAGGGCTCAAAAACAAACAAACATCAACAACAAATCTCTATCTGGGGCAGGCAGAATAGAGCGCTGGTCTCACAGATAATCTTGAGTTGAACCTCACTAGCTGTGTGACTCTGGGCAAGTTATTCAACCTCTCTAAGCCTTAGTTTCCTCATCTGCAAAATGGAGTTAATCAGACCTACCTTCCAGGATTAAATCAAATCACGCACAGGAATGCTCTGCCCTGCACGAGAAGGAGATAAACAGTACGCAGCATTTGTGATGATGATGTTGTTATAAGGCTGAGTTGGGGCTGCTTGTGGATCACCTGGGTGGTAGCTGGTCACTGAGGAAGACGAGGGGATGCTTGACCCTTGAACAATAGAGGAGGTAGGGGAGCTAATCACCCCTCCCTTAGTAAGTGGAAATCTGCATATGCTTACTGATAACAAACATATTTTGTCTGTTAGATGTATTTTATATCATATTCTCACAATAGAGTGAGCTCGAGAAAGACAATGCTATTAAGAAAATCATAAGGGAAAAAAATGCATTCATGGCACTGGGCTGTTACTATTGAGAATGGAAGCTGGGGTCATCTGTTGGCAAGATCACTCATCCATCAATACTTCAATATTGTCTTTTTTTTTTAAGATTTATTTATTTATTTATACAAGCACTGGGTACAGTCAGAAGCGCAGGAGGATGAGAGGATTCACCAGAGCCAGAGCGGGGAACAGAACAGGCAGACTGATGAAATACACTGCTGAGGGGAGCAGCGGGCGCAGCAGGAGAGGTCTGCAGTGCCATGTGGGACCCTCACTGGCGGCCGGAGATCGAACCTGCACTGCAGAGGCTGCGGACAGCTTCGCAGCCCAGCGCTCAACCACAGCGCCACCAGGGGAGGCTCCTTCAATATTGTCTTATACCAGCCATGTTACCTGTGTCACTCACCCTAGGCAGGGAGGTAATGGTTTCACCTGCAGGGGACAGGGTAGAGTTGGAAAGGAGAGTGGTTGATTACTGGGCTCTTCCTAATACCTATCCCATGCTGCTAATTACTGTGGCTTAATTTCTGGAAAAACTCCCCCTGGGGCCTGGGAGAAAACTGACATAAAATCCAGCTTCTGGGCTTGCTGGTGCTGGCAGGATGAGTCCAAGGAAAGAGAGTTTGTGGGGGCCTAGGGAGAGCCTGGGTGCTGCAGGAATCTCGTGGGGAGGGTATGTGGGTACAGGCAAGCCCAAGCTCTGGGTACACAGTCTGCATGACCTGGGCACCCCCTATGTGCCAAGCCATGGGCCCCAGGGGTGAATATGTGGCCCCAGTGGTACCAGGGACAGATGCAGAGGGTGCCCTGTGGACATGTTTAATACATAGTTACATACAAAACTACGTTTGCCTTCTCTGTGTGATCTATGGTGCTAATTTGTTATTGACAGCAAGGATTTTAAGTTCCTTAAAAGTAAATGAATATAAGTGAAATCCATAAGTGGATTTAAATATATATACATTATATATGAGATATAGTCATTACATTTGACAGGTATACTTACATATTTAAATAGGATCCTCTGTTTCCTCTGTGTCAAAGGGCAGCAGACAAGACAACCTTAGAGAATGTGGCCAGAATCAGTCTCTCACCTCCCTCTAGAAAGTGAGGGCTCAGGCCCCGTGACTGCCGCCACCCACCAGATGAGGAGGAGCGGGTGGCGCTCGGGAGATGTGCGTACAGGTACACATCCCGTAACATCTGCAATGGCAACAACCGAGACCAATCTTGGGATGTCTTCTCGTGGGGTTCACTAAATAAACCACAGCACCATCACGAAGGGGAACACTGATGCTCAGGTCTTGGGTGGGGGCTCATCCCTTTGAGCCCCCTTCCTCCTTCCTCTGGCACCCCAGCTTTGCTTAGGCATCAACTCTGCCACCAGCTCTGTCTAACTTGGGGCCAGTAAATAATTTCTAGAAAGGACCAGAAAGGAAATATTCAAGTCTCTGCCTTCCATAGGGTGTTGATCAACCAATCAGCTGGGCTGTCTCAGCAGGGATACAGCGGCATGGGGAGCAAGCAGGTGGGTGTGGCTGGCTCCCAATAACAGTTATTTAGAAAGCCAGACAGTGGGCCCCACGGGGAGGCAGGGGCATAGTTTGCCCCCTGTGTTCTAAGCCCATCATGAGAGCCCAACCCCCCACCAGGGGTGGGTTCACAAAGCAGTCTGGGGTTGTCAGCCCTGAGCCCAGCCCTGCTGAGGGTCGCTGGTCTAAGCTTTGGTGAAAAATGTCTGGGAGGCACATGTGGCCAGGGCAGGACTCTTGGACAGGGTGAAGAGGGAGCTGTGGATAGGGACTCAGGGCAGGGGGCCAGCCAGCCACAGGGGTGGAAGTGGAGAGGCTTTGTTCCTAAAAGAGGCCCCTGTGCCTGGGGCAGAGCGCGCAGGGGTGGGGAGGACTCGGAGGCAGGCTGAGCTTGGGGATTGGGGGCGCCATGGTCCTAGCAGCCAGAGAAGGCAGCAGAGAACTCACTGGTGGGTTTTGGTAAGTTGTCTTGTGTCATGGGCCTAGAAAAACATCCAGAAATTTCCACCACCCTGGTACCATCGCTGATAGGTGGTAACTACCATGTGCAGATTTCCTACGTGTGTTGAGTAAGAAAAATAAACCAATGTGCTTCCTGGCCACGAGACTTGTGCAGGTGACAAGCCTCTGCCCTGCCCTGGGCTCTTCCTGCCGTCTTAACATTTTTGTGGGGTTTGTATGTCCTTTTGGAGTTTTATTTACTGGCCCATTTCAGTCTTATAAATCCCCTGTTTTGTTTAGTCCCCACCACTCCCCTCCATGCCCTCTTAATCTCAGCGCCCTCGCGGTGTTCAATGTCCACCAGATTTTGTAAATATTTCACTTTATCCAGTTGCCGGCTGTGTCCATGTCCAGCATTTGTTTTTATCATTCTTCCTCCTTACTGCACATCCCTCCCTAGAACGCCATCTGTGTTGCTGAAAGTGGCCGCGTTTCTCCCTTCCTATGGCTGGACCGCGCTCCAGGTGGGGCTAGACCGTGTCTTCCCTTCCAGGGAACCTGACGATGGGCCGCGGGGCCGCTTTGCGTCCCGGTGGTTGTAAGTAGCGCCGCAAGGATTTCGTCTTGGAGGTGGGCTCGGAGGTGAGGTCCTCGGGGACCGGGAGCACGGGCCAGGCAGAGCATCCATGCAACACGCACATGCTCTGCTGGGCAGCGTTCCCTGCTCCCCAGGACCTCAGCTCCCCCCCTGCCCGGGAAGGCAGTGAGCCCCAAGCAAGGCAGGGTCAGCACGTCCCTCTTGCGGCTGAGCGGCGGCCGGGGCTGACAGCCTTCCGTGAGGGCCAGAACCAGCCCTGGTGCCCACAGAAAGGCGCAAGGAGCCCTGTCTCGCCCGCCTTCCTCCCCTGCACCATTCTGCCACATCCCCCAGAGTGGTGGCTCCCGAGAAAGGGCATGACCTTCCGAGCTCCTCTCCCTCCCCATCCTTCCTTCTTCAGCAGTAGCTGGAGGCCTGGTGCCGGCAGATGTGTGTGGAGACAGGCTTTCCACGGTGCTGGTGAGGGTGGAGAACGCGTGTGACTCCGGCCGGGGTTAGTTGCTCTTCTACTCAGAGTTAAACTCGGGAGAGCTCATCTACAGATGGGCAGGAAAAACCCATGCTAATATTGTGCAGTTTTGACTTTTCTTTACTTAGAACAACAGACAGGAAAAGACTTTACATTTTAGTAGCTTTAGCAGCGCTCCCTACCCCCCCCCCCAAGGTTCTGTAGCCAGCCCCATGCACCAAGGAGAAAGAAACAAGAGAAGAGGCATGTTTGCAGAGCAGAGTGGGGGTGGGGGTGGCTGCGAGCCCAGACCTTGCTCCCCTCGCTCCCCCCACTCAAACTCGCAGAAAGGAAGGAGCTGGGGGATTTGTTTGCACTCAGTTCAGTTAATCAAGTGGCCAGGCCGACATCAGCAGTAACTTAGACCCTATCACAATATTTTCTTTGGCTCCTGGTGAACTTGAAGGTGAAGTCGGTGAGCGGGAGCGCGCTCTAGCCCACTCCCCTGGGCGCTTCTGGAGGCGTGAGAGCACAAAGCAAGCTCATTCTTCTCTTAAAAACAATCAGGCCCTTTCCTTCTCTTATTTATTTTTTCATTTTAAGTCCAATTTAGAAGGGGCTGGGGGCGTGACTCAGTCCTTCCTGGTGCCCCTTGGAGAGGCTGCTTATGGGAACAGGTACAGCCGATCTTTGGAAAGGAGCACCCTCAAGGAGGCAACGTGCCCACAGCTGTGGTTTTCCTGTCAGGTGGGGGAGGCGGGGGACCTGGTCCCCAGGTGGCCCTGGGGTGGCCCAGCCCCCTCCCACTGGGACAGCCTCATGGTCACCAGCCCAGTGCAGACAATCCTGTAGGGCGAGAGCGTTTAACAATGGGGATGCGAGATTTTATGACATTACATGTAGCCCATGCTTCACCTGGTGTCAGTGAGAACCTCTGGGCGCCCGAGGTCACAGCAGCCTCTGACACAATGCATTTTAATTAATCACCCACCCCCATAGCAGAGACAGGACTGGGGGGGGGGGTCTGCCCCTCACAGACACCAGGCAGTGAGGAAACTGGAGTACAAAGAGGTTAAGTAACTTGCCCAAAGCAAAGACTTAGTGGGGGTGGCTCTCGAATTCAGACATACTGACCTCAGGGTTCATGAAGTAAAAATAATATAATTATTGTACCATGCATGGGTGGGAAGGGAGAAGGGCAGAGGGAAATCAGAGTAACTACGTTAATTTCCTCATCTTTCACTGGAAGGAACTGCTCAATAGCTCGTGTATAAATCAAGAAGTGGACCTATCACCAAAGGTAAACGCAACTGCCGGCAGCCCTGGAAGAGTCAAAACCCAGAAGTGACACCTCCAGGGAGTGGGACTCTGGTGAGGGAAGGGTTTTTTGAATTACACTTTTCTTTCTTGATGAACCATGCTCTATTAAGCGCGTATAGCATTGCCATCACTTTAGAAACTAGCTTAGAAAAATAATTCTCTCAGTGAAGGGCGCCATCTTGGCGATGGAAGTGACGAGCGGAAGTGACGTGTTTTGGAATCGCCGTGGGGTCGGAGCCCACCTGTGGGAGGCTCAACCTGACCATCACGCTGTCCGTCAAGACTCCCTCCCACCCTGGGAAGAGTCTGCCTGGAAAAGTCTTCCCAGTTCAGACTGTCAGCAGACATAACATTCCAAAATTGAGCTTCATTCCTAGGGAGATGGCTGCCCTGCCCCCCCCCATGAGGTTACGGGGTCATGGGAGAATTCGGGGGTGAGGAGACTGACGCAATAGCATCACCGTTGGGGGCATGCGTGTCATCTGTGAAACCCTACCTAGGTCTGGCTTTACAGATACTTGGAAGATATTATGGGCGTGGAGTTGCTCCAACTTTGGGGTGCCTTCATACTCAGTCCCCCAATACACCCTGGTTTGCCGGTCTTTGGCCTCCTGGTGGCCCCATCCATGAGTGCTGGGTTCTCAGAGTCCCTTGGGAGCCTCAGCCCCTGCCGCAGACCCTTCAGAAGATTCCAGACTCTGCCCAGCTGGGTCACATCTCTGTAGGTCTTGCCATGAGTCACGGCGGATAGGCTGTGCTGTCTTCACTATCTCGGGGAACCCGAGAGCCCCTTTAATTCCCTCCAGCTGCGTCTCTGCAGGACTGAGGTAATCCATTCTGGCGCAAGAGGAAGGCTGAGGGTTTGTTGTGTCTTTGTTTCATTCAAATGGTTTGGAGGATGACTCACTCCATTTCTTCTTTCTTTCTTTTTAAACCAGGGCACCGTCTGGGAGTCGTTTTTGATTAGAAGTTGACCTCAGAAATATGCTCGCATCATTTTGAAAACATCTTCCAGTACCACAGAAACCGACTCCGAATGAGAAAGGACAGTGAGTGGACGGAGGCCAGGACTGGGTGTGTGTGCCCAGGCCTCCCTCGGGCCCATGGCCTCCCCACAGTGCTCTGGGGGTGTTGCTGGGGGTGCTGCTGAGTCAAAGTCAGGATACCCAGCCCCGCCAGCCCCCAGTACAGGCACTGACCTGGGCCCACTGGTCTGCAACTCCGTCTGGTATCGCCAAGTACTTGGCTGACCACACGGTTCTGAAGGGGCACTGCATGGTGACCCCATTCCTCTCTCGAAGCTTCTGTTAGGCAGGTTCCGCTGGAGTTTGAGGTCCGAGTGGCCTTGTCAGGTGTGTAAGGTCATGGACTTGACCCACTTGGTCAGGAGCACCTCATGGGTGAAATCAGAGGGTGAAGCCGGGAGGCCAATGGTGTGGGAGAGGGAGGTCAGAGGTCATGTGGACAGGGAAAGGGCAGGACATGGGCACGTGGGGGTGGAGGCAGCAGAAAGCTGTGGCGGGCCCAGGACAGCTCTGTTTTCACGGTTAGCTCCATTTCTACATGTGCGAAGGGGACAGGCGAGGCCTGATGGGCCCATTTCCCTTGGAGTCCCCAGACTATTGGGAGGCAAAGCCTGGAGAGCCGGAGCAGAAATCACTTCCAGTCAGGGGTTAGGGCTGTGGACTCTGGAGAGGGTGGAGGGAAGCCCCTGGGAGCTTAGGGGTGCGAGCTGCTTCCTGGGCAGGAGTGAGGAAAAGGGAATTCTTAGAACTGAGATCCCAAAGACAGGTTCGGACAGGCCGAGGAGGTTAATGGTAGCAGCAGTGCTGACTGAAAGAGGGCAAGGCATCTCACCTCTAGGTGAAAGGCAGGTGCCCCAGAGGCAGGCTGGGCTGAGCTCTCACCTGCGGGAGCAGCTCCTGGGAGGGTATCTCCTGGGCCACGTCTGCGTGCGGAAAGCCACCTGTTTGTGGCGTCTGGGCTTCCTGTGGCTGCCCTGGTGGATTTACTAGCCAAGTGGCCTCCTCAAACCACGTGAATTGACTCCCTCAAGGTTCTGGAGCCCAGAGGTCCAAAATCAGGGTGCCGCGGGGCCAGGCTCCCTCCAGAGGCTCTCGGGAGAGTCCTTCCTTGCTTGTCTGGCTCCTGCACTTCCAGGGCTCCTTGGCTTGTGACAGAACTTCAGGCTCTGCCTCCGCCTTCCCCTGGCTCCTCTGCATGGACACTTGTCCTTGGGTATAAGGGCCACCCCAGTAATCCAGGATGATCTCCTTTGAGATCATTAACTTAATTACACCCCCAAGACACTTTCTCCGCATAAGGCCACATTTATACATACATCCGCATTCACCTGGCGGACACCTGGGGGCAGAGGCGCTACAGTACTGCAGTGAGGAAGGTCTGTTTTCCTCCCGGTTCCTCTGGGAAGTTCTTAGAATAGGAAGTATGGGTCTTCATTCATTCATTCCACAAACATTCAGGGAATACCTAGCATGTTCCTGGCACCCCGCTGGGCTCCAGGGATACAGAAATGACCCCATTCTGGCCATGGAGCTGACTGCAGTCAACGAAAAAGGCAACTGCACTTGGGAGGTGGAGCTGCCAGGGAAACAGGAGATGGGCAAGACCCAGTGTGTTGGGGGCTGGGTCCCACCTCCAGCTCTTACCAGACCAGCCAGGAGAGTCTCTCAAAGATGAGACATATAAGCTGAGACCTGGATGCTGGGAGGGACCAGGCTTGAACCTCCCCTTTACTTCTTAGCTGTGTGACCTTGGACAAGTTGCTTACCCTCTCTGGCCACCGTTTCCTGGCATGTATAAAATGGCAGCAACATAACTTCTTATACTGGAGGGGCTTGGTGAGGAAGCCCTTGGGGAGCCCCCGCAACTGCAGAGTTCCCGGTAAGCAAAACCTAATCTTCAGAGAAGAATTCATAAATGAATTAGTCTCGTTGGCACAGCAGCAGACCCCTGAACCAGAAAAATATTTTAATAATTAGGGCTATTTATTTAAAAAAAAAAAAAGATATCAAAGTAGCCATCACACCAAGCTCTAAAATGTCTCGGAATTCCTACCTCTTATCTTTCAGCCTAAGTAGGTTTGTTTGAGTTAAGGAAAGGAGACCAAAGGATCCTATTGTCTTCAGGGTTTGGGACTTTAATGTCTTCAGGGACGCACAAGTGCAGTGGATACTGGCCGCTGTTTTGGGCAGAGCAAGCTGAGTCCTTGAACCTTGGCCCATGGTGCAGGGACCTGACTCAGCTGGCAAATGTGGGGTCTCCTACATCTCAGCCATGCAGCAGCTGGACTGAGGGTTGTGCTGGCTGGCGAGCAAGGACCAGGGGAGGCACAGGGATCCCAGAGAAGGTGCAACCCAGTGAGCACCCAGCTGCACCTGCAGGATTACTCCCCTAGGGGGCAGCAGGGCTCTGCCGGGAGTGCCCGTCTTGGCTTTCCCCGAGCCCCGGCCACGCCTTGCCTTAGGATGCACCTGGAGGTTCAGCGTGAAGGGAAATTTCTGCACAAACCCTGCCTTGGCTGGGCCAGAGGATAAATCTTTTCACGTTCAGATGTTTGAGGGGAACTGCTCAGTGGGAAGGAAAGTATTTAGCAGCACGTGGATATTTCTAAAATCAGAAGCTGAGTGCTGGTTTCTGTGTTTGGCCACCAGTTTTTTTGGGGGGGGTCAGGGAGAATATTTTGTAGACATGGGGAGCTGATGAGTCCCGTCCTGGGTATGACAGTGCCGGGTCCCTAAGATAAATCTAACTGGGGTGTCTGGGTAAGGGGGGATCTGAGCTGGGACTGTGGTCTCAGGTTGGGAATCAAGGCGTGGAGATGGCCCAAGGATGAGAAGACAGGTCTGGGGGTTCCACTGAGCTGTGGAGGTAGAGGGCCAATGGGCTCAATCAGAGAAACGGAGCCAACCTGCTGCTCCAAGAACCAAGAGGGAGGTGCCCTGAGGCTGGACTGGAGGCCACAGAGCCCTTCGGAGGAGTCAGGCGGTCAGGGTGGCCAGGCAAGGCCCCCGGCCTAGGCTTGAGCAAGGTCGCGTCCGTGGTTTCAGCAGCGTGGGGGCCTGACAGTGGCCACGGAACGGGAAGAGGGCAGGAGTGGGAGACTGGACTACCTTCCCCGGACTCAGCCAGGGCCTGACGGCTTCTTCTGCTGTGGTTTCTGGTTGCTGCGACCAGGGCACTCAGCACCAGTAAATGCCGACGGCTAGGAGCCAGGGGAGAGGGAAGGTGAGAGGAAAGGAGTGAGGTTGACCGAGGCACTCGGGAGAGGAGAGGAGGTACCCCCAGAATCCCTTAGATGGGGGTGGGGCGGGGCCATCCTCCCCAGAGCAACAGTGAACCTTGGGACTGGTCTGCGTGCCTTAAACACCTGGGCCGTCCAGGGATGGGCAGCCCCAGTCTTGGCGGGCCCGCGAGCCATGTGAAGGGTCTTCACAGGCTTTAAGTGTTGTGGTTTGATTTGAGCTGTAGAGCCAACATCAAGCAGCTGAGTGGGAGGAGGAAGCATGGAGAGCAGTTAGGAGGCAAATGTGCCGACGGCATTTACCAAGGGTGGTGTAGGGGCAGGATGGGCCACGGAGCAGGTTTTCTATGATCCCGTGCAGACGGGGTAAAGGAGGAGAGAGTCCTGGAGACCTCGGCGGGTTTTCAGGCTTTTATTGGGATTTACCAGGTATACAGTAGGCTGGGGAGCTGGGAGGCTGGCAGGCCTCCCAGCTCCCCAGCAAGTCTTCACTCTGGGCTCTCCGGCCTTCTATCACGTTCTCTCTGCTCTTCTCATGGCTTCTCTCCTTCTCTCTCGGCTTCTGCTGGCGTCCCCGTGACACCGCTCTTAAAAGCCCAGTCTTAGCCCAGGTGAATCCCATCTACCTAGGCCCACACCCTACTCCAGGTGCTGCCATCAGGCATGCATTCAGGACCGCAAGGATCCATCATCTCTCCTGATGGCAGGAGGGCAGAAAAGCCTGATGCTTTTACCTTACTCCACAGTGGTCTCTGTGGATGCTGAAGGAGACTGTGTAAGACCATGCACAATGCCCTGGCAGGTGGTGTTTTGAGATAGAAAAAAAAAAAAAACACAAGCTCTAGGGCCCTCCCCACCTCCAACATGCTGTGTGACCTCAGCCTGCTTACTTGACCTCTCTCTGTGTATTAGCTGTTTGTTGTTATATAACAAATTACCTCAAAACAGCCAGTTAAAACAAGTTTTACCATTGCACAGTTTGTGAGTCGGGACCCCAGACATGGCTCAGCAGCAGGGCTGCGGCTGCATCGGGGAGCAACAGAAGAGCCAGGCACAGAGCAAGCCAGGGCCATGCAAGCCTCTGGTGATCTAACCTCAGAAGTGCCATCCCCGCCTTTGCCACATTCTTTTCTTTAAAAAAGAGGCATAAGGCCAGCCCTCCTCAAGAGGGGAGCCCACAAGGATGTGAACCCCACCACTGGGAACTGTCTGAGAAACTTGGCCAACTCCCTGGGCCCCAGATCGCTCATCTAAGAAGGAAGGACCCTAAGAACGCCTTATCTGGGGACGGTGTGAGGGTCTATCAGGAAACACAGGCACCTGGGCGGCCTCGAGAGTCATTGGCTTTCAGCAGCAGGTGTGCGCTGAGTGTTTTCTATGTTCAGGCCCAACACCCAAGCAAGAAGCAAGACAGACCAGGCCCCTGCCCTCAGACGCTGGCAGAGTGTGGGTAGCACAGGCAGCAGATAAGGTGCCATGGGAGGTATAGGGACTTGGGGTCTGGAGAGACCCTCCCAAGGGTGCAACATTGGAGCTGAAAACTGTAAAGCAAGAGGTACTTAGGCAAGGAGAGCAGGAAGGGTGTTTCTGGCAGAGGGAACAGCAGAGGGCGGTGATAGGTGTGTGGGACTGAGAGGTGTGGGAGGAGCGAAGGGTGGGCAAAGGACAGGCCCACAGAGTATTTGGGGGCCTAGACTGGACATTGTCTTCATCCTGAGAGCAGCTGGGAGCCACTGAAGGGTCTGGAGCAAGGGGTGACCAGGTTTGTGTGCTTCGAAGTCCAGGTGGCAGAGGAGACAGCACCGCCTGGTCCCGGCTGCTTGCAAGGCTCTGAGGGGGAGGCTGACGCTGGGAACGAGAAGAGAGCACCTGGGGACAGGCAGCAGTGACATGGCCGTAGGGTAGAGTTGGCAGGTGAGCTGTAGGATCATTGGAGTCAGGGGCTAGAAAGACAGCGTGTCAAAGAGCGGGATGCTTGAACACAGGCGTCTCCAGTTACTGGTGATTTCAAGCACAAGGGCTAGATTCTAAGCACCCCCTGGACCAGGAGCATAAGCCTCACCTGTGACCTTGTCAGATCCTCTGCCCCACCCAGGCCTGCTGAGTCAGAATCTGGGGGGAAACAGCAGTCTGTGTGTTCACAAGCCCCCCGGGTTTTCTGACACATGGCACCTGGAACCCTGCTCGTGAGGACGCTGGCTAAGGGCGGAGGGGACAGGCCAGGACACGAAGAATTTAAGAAATGACGCCGGGATGTGGATGGATGAAATCACCTGAGTTAAGACCCGAGTAGAGCTGAATAACATGCCCTGATGCAAGAGCCAAGATCACCAAGAAATGAGGCCAATAGCTGGAGGGGGAGAACAATCTAAAAGTGGCAAAAAAGGATCAAGGAAGACACCACCCCCAGCCCGGTGATGCAGAGGCTACAGGAGGCAGGCAACCACCTTCTGAGGGGGCAGTGGGCAGGACAGTGCCCCCAAGATGTCCGCCTCCTCATTCCTGGCACATGAGGCTCTGCTGCTTTCCACGCAGGTGTGAGTCCTCATCGTGCGATGGTGGCGTGACCTGCTACACAGGTGGGCGCAATAGAGGGGCCGGAGGTCAGGCGGGGAGAGGTAACGCCAGGAGCCCGCTTGGGCAGGTGCCACTGCTGGCCCGGAAGACGGAGGCCGGGCCCCCCAAGGCCAGGACAGGGACTTTCCCGGGAGCCTCCCGAGGGACAGGCCCAGCTGACTCCTAGACTCCGGCCCAGAGAGACCCACTGGACTGCTGACCTGCAGAACAGTAAGGCCGTGGTTTCACGTGTTACGTCGCTGTGCGGTTGTGCTCACGGGGTCCCAGGGCCGAGAGGGTCCTCAGGCCGGCGGTGGCTTCAGTGGGAGCAAATGCGTGGCCGTGGGGACTTGGTGGGCTCTGGGCTCAGAGGACAAGGAGGAAGGCGAGGTGTTTCAGGAGTTGAGGGGGGCAGGGCAGAAAGTGGAGTTTGCAGGACCCTGTGGGGTTAGTGGGAGACCAGCAGAGGCGTGAGAGTCTGGCGGGAGCAGGGAGAACAAGCAGGATTCGCCCTGAGTGGAAGGCCGGGCGCTCAGGAGTTGGGAAGAGGGTCTGGGCCCCCCCACTTCAAGCCCCTCAGGCACAGCCTAGACCCCAGGGCAGAGGTGTCCCTGTTGGGCCAGGGGAGGGTCCCCGGGGTAGATTCGGAGGAGCCCTGCCCAGGGCGTGTGTGGACGAGACACGGCAATGGGGGTTCAGGCACGCCTGCAGGTGTATTGGGGCGCCCAGCTGGGGAGGAACCCCACAGTGTGTTGGCCGCTGGGGCCCAGCCACAGAGGCTCCCAGGATGCCCCCAGGATCCGTCTTGTGTAAAGGGCTAGGCCCTGCCGGGCTCATCCCTGCCCTGAGGGACCCACCAAGCGTCTGGCAGACAGGAGTGGGGTGGAGGGCAGGACGTGACTGCAGGACCCCAGAGGCGGCAACAGCCTCAGGCTCCAGACCTCCAGGGGGTCAGGATCGTTATGGCTTTCTCCAGCAGGGGGAACTGGCTCTTTCTAGAAGACTGGCTGGGAAATGCTGATGTGTGAATAGAAATGAGTAAACTGAGCCACATGGGACAGAAGAAAGGTCTCTCTTGACTCAGATGTTTGGTTTTTAAAATGTGTTAAATATTAGGAAATGATTAATTTTCCGTGCATTCCAGATGAATCTGTCGTTCTCAGTGTCCTTGCGTGTGTGAAGCTTGGACGTGTGTGTGTGTGTTCAGGACACAGTCTGGAAGGGCCTGGCGCGGGTGGGGTGTGGCACACGGCCGTGGACAAATAAATACGGCCTTCTCGCCCTCGTGGCACCTTCAGGTGAAAGAGCATGAACGAGCCAGCAGCTCCCCGAGGGGGGAATTCTGTACACGTGGCGATGAGGGCACGCGGGGCCGGGGTGGGGGCAGAGCCACATCCCTCTGTGGGTCAGGGAAGCCCCACCCCGAGCCCGGGATGTTTGGCTGGAGACGTGAAGGGTGAGTGCCGCCGTCTGGGTCCCTGAAACTCTGGGGTCAGAGCCTTTCGGGTCCTGGGAAAGCAGAGACAGGTGGGAAGCGACTGAGCCAGGAGGGGAACAGCAGACAGGCCCGGGCATGGCCAGAGTGCGTCTGGAGACGTGGTCACCAGGGAGGATCTCTGAGCCTCTTGCCTCAAATTCAAATCATTCTAAATGTACAGGGAAGGTTCCAGCAACTGGCTGGACGCTGAGGCTCCTGCACTGTCCCAGGCCCCAGCAGCAGAGCTGCCTGCTCCAGGTTTAAAATTAAAAAAAAAAAAAAAAAAAAAAAAAATGATGTCAGCAGGAGGTTGGGGCAGGAAGTTTCTACCATTATCCTCCCAGAGAACGTTGATATTTAAGTTTTTAATTTTTAATCTTTTATATTTTCCTTTCCCCACTGCCATCCCTTATAATCCCGAGTTCCTTTCTCCTTCCCCCTTCACCTCAGTCCAGTGTTTATTAATGTCCACTAGTTTTTATAAGTTTTTAACTGTTGACTCATCTGCTGTGTAAATATCCATGTTTGTCATTGTCGTTCTGGCTTAGCTTATTACTCATCATTCCCTCGAATTCTCTCCATTCTGTTGACAATGGCTGCATTTGCTCCGTCCTATGGCTGAGGAGTAGCCTGTGGTGTGGCTAGACCACATCGTTATCCAGTTGCTGTTGATGGACAGCGAGGCTGCGTCGGTGACCCGGCTATTGTAAATACTGCTGCAGTGAATGCTCAGAGCAGGTGGTTTTTCGTGTTGGTAGTTTTATGTTCTTTAGATAGATGCCCACGAGTGGGATTGCTGAATCAGATGGCATTTCCACTTTTAGTTTAAAATACATCCCGATGACTGTCCACCAGTTTACATTCCCACCCACTGTGTTACAGGCTCCTCTTTCTCTGCATCCTCCTGGCACTTGCTCATTGGGGGTCTTTTTAATATGTGCCGTCCTCACGGGTTTGGGGTGGCGTCTCTGTGTGATTTTTAACTTGCGTCTCTCTTTTTTTTTTTCTCAAAATATTTATTTATGCATACAAGAACTGGGGTACAGGCCAGAGGCTCAGGGGGTGAGAGGATTCACCAGAGACGGAGCAGGGAACAGAACAGGCAGATCTACTGAAACACACTGCTGAGGGGAGCAGCGGGCGAGTCAGGAGAGGTCTGCTGCGCCATGTGGGTAGCTCCCTGGCCTGCCAGGGATCAAACTTGTGCTGCAGAGGCTATGGACAGCTTCATAGTGCAGTGCTTAACCCCTTGTGCCACCAGGGAGGCCCTTAACTTGCGCCTCTTGTTGGAAGTGATAATGAACACTTTTTCTTAGGTCTCTTGGCCTGAATATCCTCTGTGGTGAATTGTCTGTTCATATCTACTGCCCACTTAGCATTTGGGTTGTTTTTTCTATTGTTGAATTGTATGCATTTTTAAGGTATGTCTTGGATATCAACCCCCTGTGAGTTATATATTGTGTGAATATTTTCTCATTCAATAGGATGCGTTTTTGATCTTGTATTTTCTCTCACTGTAATATAAATTTTTAACTTTCCATAATGGAACAAACCTGATTGAGAAAGATTGGCACTGGTTCTTCATGGTTTGATCATATTCATTCATTTCTAGAGGTTTTGTCTTTGGTTTGTTCAACTTTTCTGTTTCTTCCTGGTTTGTTTTTTTTTTTTTTTTGGTGGGACCCTCGCCGGTGGCCAGGGATCGAACTGGCGCTGCAGAGGCTGCAGGCAGCCTCGCAACCTAGAGCTCAACCACTGCGCCACCAGGGGAGGCCCGTTCCTGGTTTAGTTTTATAAACTGTATTCACCTAGGAATTTATTCACTTCTTCAAGGTTGTCAAATGTATTGGCATATGCTTGTCCATAGTTAATCTCTTAGCCTTTGTATTTCTGTGCTAGCTGTGTAGCTTCTCGTCTCTCCTTTGTGATTCTATACATTGATGTTTTCTCTTTGTTAGCATAGCTAGAGGTTTGCTATTTTCTTTGTCTTCTTGAAGAACCAGCTCTTAATTTCACTGTATCTCTTGTATAGACCTTTGGATCTCTATTTAGTTTCTTTCCACTCTTGTTATTTCCTTCTGACTTTGCATCTTACTTATTCCTCATTTTTTCTGTTGCTTTAGGCATACTAGATTATTTGGGATTTTTCTAGCTTTTAGTAAGGGCCCGTGTTGCAATTATCTTCTCTCTTGAGATCACTTTTGCTATAGATTCCAGTTGCTTGTGTTTCCCATTCATTTCGGGATCTGAAAATTGGATAAGCCCACGTTTTTGGCCACTAACGATCTAGTTAGGAGAATTCCATTCCCAGTGTCAGACGCTGTGTGTCTCCTTCCAGATATGGGGAAAATGAGCTCCCGCCAGGTGATGACCTTCGATCTGCTTGCTAAATGATGGACTGATAGCTAACGTTTATGAAGCCCTTAATGGGTGGGGACTATTCTTATCATTGGTTTACATCTGGGGAGACTGAGGCACAGGCTGAATTGTGCTTACCAAGTGTGATTCACATATAAATGCAGAATACAGGCTTCAAAAAAAATTTTTTAGATGATTTCTGGTTGCCTACTCAAAAAAATCGTGAAAGGTTTTCCGAAAGTGAGTTAAAGCCTGTAGCGCCCAACTATAGCAACAGTCGTGAGAGGGCAGAGTTGCACGGGAGGGGTGTGACTCTGGGCAAGTATATTTTGTGTCCACATAAGCATTCTGAGTTCTCTTCAGGTCAGCATTCAGCCCCGTCCTGGTGGCCCTGTCTCACAGGATCTCACAGTGCAATAAGTAAAATTATTGCACTGGTTATGAGAGCGGTGAGCTCCCCAAATGCTCTTCAAGAAACTGTCCCAGATCCTATAGTTGTAGGTTCTGGAGTTCTTTGGGGCATCTGGCTAATCTTGTGCAACAGGGACTGGCTGGTCCCTGTCACCAGAGGCAGACTATGGCATTTCAAGGCTCGCACTTCCAGCAGCCTGGCCCCACGATGGACTCTGAGCTCGGGGCACCCTGCCCTGCCTGTATTGCTGCTTCCAGACACTGGAAGGGAGCCTAGGAAATCCCCACCAAAGCATTCAAGTGTGGGATGGGGTGGATTGTGCCCCCAAAACATAGCCTGGGGCAGAGACCTGTGTCCCTGGAGTGTATGGGGAACACTGAAGAGTGGGGTGAAGTTGAAACAATATGTTTAGACGTAAATAGCAGTTACTTCCAAACTCCTGGGTGTTTCAGTTATAGGGACAAAAGGCTATTTTAGGAAAAAGCCAGCTGGAAAGTTCTAGCATTTATAATGGTGATAAAATGCTTTATTGAAAAGAAATTTTTGGAATTTTGTAAGATATTCAAGCCAAAGAGGACTGCTCTTGCCTTCCATGTGACCAGCTCAGTCTCGTTGGTGACAAATGTTCTGGGCCCCCTGGGAGCGAGGCTGAGGGGCATGTTGTAAATCTACCTGGATGCTCGAGACACAGGTGACACAGAGCTGCAGCGGAGAGCAGGGAGGGAATCAGACAAACCAGGCGACCTTGTGGCTGTGTCTCCTGGGGCCCGTGGCTTCTGAGAGCCCGTGTTAGGTGTAAAACAGGTGAGTCCCAGGGCTAAGCACATGGTGTACGCAGTGGCCCTTGCAGTGGAAACGCAAACAGCATCCGAGAGTGAGAGGACAGACACCAGTCACCATTGCTTCTGACTGTTTTATTGCTAAACTATCATGATACAAGCCGTATAAAAATACTTTACATATAGCAAAAATAAACTACATTAAACAGGAGATTAAAAACATTTTGCATAGGAATGTGATGTATTCCAACTTATCAGTCAAGCTTTTCAAAGCCTTCCAGCACCACCTGTTGGAGAGCGTTATTGTTGGAGAGCTATCACACAGGACACCCCCAACATTTTCTCCCCTCTGAGGGCTGCAGAGGTGACCGGGGCAGTGAGGCTCTGTGACAAGAGGCGCAGACGCCAGAGCTGCCCTCTGCTCAGGCCAGTCAAAGCTGCGTGCTCAGGCACTGACTGAATCGGCGCCAGTGGTAGCCAGTTCATCCAGACCCTGAATTTCATGCAGCCAACAGCCGCGTCAAGACGGAGGGCGAGCGCTGCTGCCGGCACCCAGCACCCCATCTCCTTTCCAGAGGGGCTTGTTCAGGGAGCATCCCTGGTGCACCAACCACTAGAAAAGTTTGTCTGAAACAAACTTCAGTTAAGACAGTGATGGCGGAAACACTGGGGAAAGCAAGGGCAGTGTTGTCCCTGTCGCTCCTCAGTGGTGCATCTTTCTCTTAAACTTGGAGTCAGAAGGTGGGAAAACACTGATTTGGCTCCATGAGATTAATGCCCGAGCCCTAAGCTTGGGAAAGCCAAAGGAAGTCGTGTGGGGTACCTGCTGCCAGAGGCTGTCCCTCCAGAAAGTGAGCTGGGGGAGGGCTGCCCCGTGTGTCCAGAATGGCACCACCCCGAGCCTCTTGTAAACGCGTGAACAGTCGCCAGCCAGACCCCTGACAGTCTTTCAGTTCTGAACAATAGCGCTTAGAGAGTGTTTTTGACATGAAAATAAACATTCAGCATCCCTGGAGTCCAGAGTGACCATTGGACCAGCTTCCAACCGGCCCGGGTGTGGCCACTCCCGCACCCCCGAGCTGCGTGGGAGCCGGACGTCTTGGCCACTGGGTGTGCGTGAACAAGGCACGGCCGGGCTCCCCAGGTCTCAGAAGGAACTGGCCGAGCTGGGAAACTTGGCCTGGCCTTTGCTCACCTGCTGGGGGTCTGCGGGTTCCAGCTCTGTAAACTTCAGCCTCGCGGGCAGGGTGCAGCGGCCGTGAACGCGTGGGCAGCCCCTCGCTACAGGCAGTTTTATAATTGTCCTTCAGATCGTCACTCGGTCTCTAGCGTGGGGCATCCGAAGACACTGCAGTTCTCAGTGACAGAGGCTCAGAGCAGAGGTCGTGGGCGTCTCGCTCAAGCAAGACAGGGGTGGGCCCTTCTTCTACCAGGTCACCCCTTCCCCAGAGGTGCTTCCTGCCAGGGGACAAGAGACTGGCGGACAGGTGCCGAGATGGGGTTTGGTTTCTTTTTTTTTTTTTTCCTGGAATGATTCCATTTCAAGAATACATCATTTCTCTTGGGGGGGGGGGGGAAATCCCTATGTAAAAAGAGACACTTAGAAAGGATTTCTGACCACTTATAAATATTCTCTAATCCCAACAGGGGTCTGATATTTTGAGGATAAAAAGCATAAAAATACAGATAAGAAAATAAAATTTAATAACATACTAATTTGGATGGCTATTATATATTATCAAGCAGCAGTATTTTTGTACAATAACAGGAAGACTTGCAAACTTTGGAAATATACTACATTCAGCCACGTGGTGGGTGTCGGCGAAGTGCTACCTATTTACAGGACCTTGACGTAGCCGGTGCCGACACCACTGCCGAGCTCCTTCCAACAGACGAGGCACTGGTCTTCACCGTTTAGACATCCTTGCTCCCTCCTCCTCTGCGAGGATCTGATCGCCTCTTCCCATACTGCAAAGACTTCATGAGCAATTACTCTGGGCGCAGCTTGTTCCTG
Source organism: Talpa occidentalis (assembly GCF_014898055.3). NCBI lineage: Eukaryota > Metazoa > Chordata > Mammalia > Eulipotyphla > Talpidae > Talpa > Talpa occidentalis. The sequence goes on from NW_023600993.1 coordinate 100,287,767, forward strand.
GCACGTGGAACTGACGAGACTTTCTGGGCAGCACTGGTTCCTACACCCTTTCTCTTGCCTATGTCTCAAAGCGAATGCCCTGTCTCCTTCCCTTTGCTTCTCAGTCACGCTGTTTCTGAAGGTGCTTCCTGTGCGCTCTAGCGAGGAAGTCTTAGAAGGAGGAGTTTAGATCTGCGTGTGTTACACACTCACGCACACACAGGAGCTGGGGCTTCCGGGAGCCCCTTTCTACTCACACACTTAGAAGATTGATGGAAAACACATTAGCCCTTTTTCGCCCGTGCACAGGGAGGCTGAGCGACTTTGTTACAATAGCAGGAAGGCACTTAGTTAGTAAGACATTCAGATAACCGAGGAAAGGCCAATTCCCTCATGTGCAACAACTGGCCCCTCGCCAGGGCAAGTGAGAACAAATCACTCACCAACACTTTAATTCCGCCCTGGTGAAGTCAGTCTTGCTGGCGGGAAAATTCTTTGGGTAAAGTTTTGTATAAGGAGCTTTTTATTAATTTGGAAGGATGGTGCCTTCCAGAACCTTGCACCCTGAACAGTGTTAGGTGGGAGAGCTGCAGCAGACGGGGGTTCCCCTGCAGGCGGGCAACGGTCTCCAGGCTGTGGCCACAGGCTGCCCGGGTGACAGGGGCCGGCAGGCCTTCGTCTAACAAATTGGATTGGGAAGTCGCTCTGTGTGCAGCTCTGGGAACACTGTGCTCTGCTGGTGGTCCCTGGGGAAGGGATCGGATGGCCCTGGGCTTGCCCCAGGGTGTCCACAGAGAATGCAAACAGACACCTCTGTGGGATAAAAACACACCTGCCAAGAACACTGAGGGACTCACTTGGCAGCAGGAGCTGCACCCATAGAGAAAGACAGCGAGGACTCTCGGGGTGTTCAGTGGAGAAACTCAAGAGTGGTCCAAGCAGAACCCACTGCGACTACGGGGTGTGCCGGGTGGCTCCGCTTCTGTGGTGATGAGGCAGCAAAAGCAGCTGGTCTTTAGGGCAGAGGGAGGCCTCCAGTAGGTTTAGATAAACTAACAACAGGCTTGGGCCGCAGGTCCTGAGCGCGAGTATCCTGCTCTGGGTGCAGGCCAGGGAGGGAATTCAGCCCTGTTGTTCCATGGAGGGGAAACCCACTTGGAGAAACACTTAGGCCTGCCAGTTGCTTCATTTCAGCAAAAATACCTGCTGCTTTGTTGCTGCTTTAGCTCTTCTGTCATGCCTCTCAGGTCAATGCACATGCTAGAGATTCCTCTTAACTACTTTATGGGAAAGCACTCTGGTTGTTAGAAAGGTTAAGGTTGTGCAGGTGCGGCCGGGGTGACCACCTCAATGCAGTGGCCCCACACGCTGCAGGGTAAACAGCACAGCTGAGAAGGCGCCACCCCATGCGGCCAGCTTTTGGAAGCTGAAAAAAGTCACATATGTCCACACATGGTTACTTAGCGCCGTGACGTTTTACCAGGCGGTCCTGTCGAGACCAGACAGTTTGGGTTTCAGGATGAGAAAAGTCAAAGCTTTAGCTGTGTGGCCCAGCTGCGCCAGGACCAGGCACTGCCCAAGTGGCCATCCGGCTTCGGTCTCCCCAGAGAGGGCTCGAGTTGCTTCAGTCTGGACTCCAGGGCCACGTGGCTTTGGTTGCTGCGAGGGAGAACTCCCTTCAAAAGGTGCAGGAGCTGTGTCTGTGACCTGGAGAAATGAAGGCGAGCGCCGGGGTTTAATGACAGTGCCACCAATTGGGGCCCCTCCCGTCTGGGGCCCTCATCTCTGGTCACGCAGCGCGGCCTGGTCCAGTGTGCTGCCGGGGGCTGAGGCGGTTTTGGTCAGCAGGCACTTGGGGTTTGGATGGGACACGGTCAGAGGCAACTGAGATGCTCTTTGGGGTTTAAAACAAAAACCCAGAGGCAGAGTTCTCCCTGGTGTTTAGAGAGAGGTGTGAGCTCCTTAGTGGGGTCAGTTCTGCCAGGACACGGTCCCGCAGGTGGACTCCGGCCAGGAGACGGGCAGTAAAGGGAACGAGGAGAAGGCTCCGCGGGGTCAGCTACAGAAGGTGTCTTGTTAAGGGCAGCGTCTACGTCTGATTTCTGGCAGGAGGTCCTGAAAATTCCTTCCTGATAATTTCATTTACTACAAAAGAGAGAGAGTAGAGGCGTGTGAGAGAGAGAAGGCCAAAGCCAGATCACATTGATTTTCTAGAACCTCACAATTGGGCTATTGTTTTACAAACACATTTGACAATTTGTAACATAAGAAATGCCGCCATGGGTGGTGATTTCCAGGCCATAATTTACCCAAGTAGTAACTTTTAAAAACCATAGTGGCAGAAACGTCGGTCCATGTTGTCTCCGTCTACGATTCTCATGTAATAATGTTGGTCTTTTGATTGTGAGCCACACTCCCATGACAAAAGCCAGTCAATACCTACACGACTACATCTGATAAAACACACTTCCTGACCCACAAAACTGCCAGTTCTGTAAAGAAGGGTCCTCCCTGGTGGACCGTGGTAGACGACTGGGGGTGACTGGGGGTGGGCATGGGGGGTACCATCCACCTGAGAGGTGTGACCCATACCGCCAGCTCACACACAGTGCTGTGAACCAGTGGGCCCTCAATAAAAATGATCTCATTTTAAAAAGCAAAGCAGCCCCCTGGAAAGAGCCACCCCACGTGGCCGACAAGACTGGCCATCCCGGTAAATGGGATGGCACAGCAACGCGCCCCCTGGTCTCCCAGGAAGGATTAAATTGTAAGTTTTCAAAGTGGGGCTTGTCCTTAGAGGTGCTCTGGAAAGTTCAGGTGCCTGCCCCCCAGGACTGTGGGATTCCCAGACACAGGGCCAGCATGTCCTGAGATGAAGAGGAGCCTCTGCAGGAGACACCAAGCTTGGGACAATGAGGTCTGAGATCAGTGGCTCCTGCAAAGCGGCTTCCCTCGATTCTCGGGAAGAAGTGGCCCTGGAGTCAGCCCAGACCCAGGGTGAGGGCCACCTGGTCTTGAAGCTGGGTGGTCCCGGGGTGGAGAAGGAGGAGAAGCAGGGGTCCCAGCAAAGGTAGCTCAGTCTCCCTTCTCCTAGTTCTGACACTGAATTTTCCCTCCTCCTCCTTTTCTGTCTTCCTCTCAGCCTGTCCCTGCTCAAGCTGGCCTCCTGAGTCAGGAGCTTTTTCCTGGAAACACCCCGCCTGGGTGAGTCTGTGACCCCCCACTTGAAGAGGGGAGCAGACACAGACTGCTGTGGAGCTGGGTTAGGTTTAACTCTGTGCCTCAGTTTTCTCCTCTGTCAGTTTTCTCCTACATGTGACCTTTCAGGGCTTGTGTGGATGTCAGGCATCGGGGTTCACAGGAGCCCCCCAGTACGATGCCTATTCTGCAGGGTTCTGGGGCATGTGCGGCCATGGCCAGTGATGCCCCCACCTCTGTGTGGGACGCTGCTTGGTTTCACTGCGTGTGAGAAGCCGGTGGGATCTGCGTGCTGAAAGCCTGGCCGGGGTGCTCCGAGTGCAGGCTCAGGAGCCAGAGGGCCAGGGTTAGAGCCCCACCCTGGCCTGGGTAGAGGGTGGCTCCATGCCTGTTTCCCCATCTTTTCTGTGTGTAAAGATGTTATCTTCCCGGGTTCTTGAGGAACCAGGCGGAGATAATGCAAGTGAGAAGCGACCCCAGTGCCTGGGGCGGCGGGTGCGGGCTGGGGGCGTGCGGGGGCGTGTGAGAAGCGGCTGTTAGAATAGCTGGCGGCTCCCAGCAGGGACCGGTGCATTGGGAGCAGCTCTGAAGATGGACTCGCATACCCAGCACAGGGCGGTCACTGTCCACAGTTGCCAGCTACTCCCAGGGGCCAGCCCGGCCCTTCTGAGAGCAGCGGCAGTAGTGAAAGCAGGCCTGGGGAGGTGGGGTCAGGGAAGCTTTTCAAAGCCCGGATCCCAAAGGGCTTCCTGTTTTCTCAACCTAGGAAACCAGAGGAGTTGATCCTCAGTGGAAACTTCCTGCAGCCTTGGCTTTCTAAAAATAGCCGGTGGGCAGCGAGGTGGGCACAGCGGCCCTCACAAAGCGGTTGTTCCCACTTCAGAACACGGGCGGGGGCCCGGAGCTGGCCAAGCAGCTTCTCCCTCCCTTGGGGGGGGTGAAAATGGTCCTGGGTCCTGAAAACTGCTTTCAAGCAGGAAGGAGGAGTTGCCTCTGGAAAACCCAGGAGCTGAGCACCCAGACCTGCCTGCCACTGGGGAGGTGGACAGAGAAGGGGTGGCAGGGACCCTCTCCGAGGAGAGGAAGCTCCAAGCTCACTCCCTAGCTGTGAATGAGAAAGTTCTGGAGGAGCATCTTGGTCAGCAGCCACATCAGTCTGAAAACTGGGCCTCAAAGGGAGGTCTCTGGCAGGCCAGTTCACCCAGACTCAAGTCTCTGTCCTGAGGAGGCCCCACCTTCACAGACCTGAGGGTTTGGGTGGTGGGGGAAGGACAGGGGTCCCACGGCCCTTTACTCACTCTATGATGCCCACCACGGACCCACTCCCTGAGGAGGTCTTCCCACTCAGCCAGCATGCTCCCTCATGCTCCCTCAGCCAGCACCATTGCTCCAGGCCCATCCTCCATCCGAAACCCCACGATCTCATCCCTGTCGGGCCCTCTCTACTCTCAACCACCCCGGCTTCCATTCTGCACTCGCCCCTGTCAACTCGTGCCTCTTAGCCTCTGCCCTCGCTGGTGTCCCTGCCTCTTCTAACACTGTCTTCCTCACTCTTCTGTCACACTTGCTCAAACACCTCCTCCAGGAAGCCTGCCTGGGCAGGATCTGCAGTGGCCACCCCTCTGCCCCCACCTGCAGTTGTGCCGGGCCCTCTTATCTCCACTGATCAGTTCCTGGCAATTCACTATATTGCTTTGTTTATGTCCCTGTCCCCATATCCTGAGCTCCTAAACAGTGTCTTGCACAAAGGATTACTCAGGCATGTGTATCAGCAAAGTAGACAACAAGCTCAAGGGAGTAAGAAGCGCAGGTCACAGGCAGGCCCTGGGATTTGTCCCCAGCTCTGACCCGCTATCCTGTATTATGGAGTCAGCATGTCACTCGACTGTCCCGAGCAGCGCTGCCATGCCAGCTCCCGGACCTCCGCCCAAGCTCTTCCCAAATTGGGCCACACGCAGGTCTGCAAACAGCCCTGGCCCAACACCACCTTTTCCTGGAGGCCTTCATCCATTCCTGCCTTGGGGCCCTCGCTTGCTCCAGAAGCAGGTACTGCATCCTCCACACATCTTTTGAGTGTCCTGTAGCCCCACCCTCACTGCCAGTGCCTACTGCATGTAACTTACCCTGCTGTGAGGACCCCACACTGTCAGCCTAAGTCACTGGGGGGTAGGGACACCAATTGCTACCCTATGGACAAATGGGTGGCTGGTCTGTTATTTGCCTGGCACCAGTTCTCCACAAAAGAATGCAAGCTGGTCACATATTCAGAGTTTCCTATGTGCCAGTCACTGCACAAGGCACTAAGTCACCTCTCACACCAGACCTGGTGATACGCTCACCCTTGTGTTAGAGGGGAGAGAGAGACAAGCAGTCACGTGCATGGCGGGGTATGGGGTCAGGGCTGGAACCCAGGCCCGTGTTAGGAGCCCACAGGGCTGTGCAGCGGGCAGAGACTGTGCTGTAAAGTTCAGTGTCATCAGGTTTCTTCTGGGGCCCGGAACCCTCAGCATCTACGTGTGAGTCAGGAAGGACAAAGCAGCTGCTGCTGAGAGTGGGGAGGGCCGAGGGCTGAGTGGTTAGTGGTCAGCAAGCATCACTTTCTCAGAGGAGAGCTGAGGCCAGCGGTGTGCAGGCCTAACCTCTCATCACCCCAGCGAGAGGCGCGGGACGAAAACACTGACGTGGTGTCTAGAGCCTCGGGGATTTCTCAGCCTGACACCTAATGCTGAAACCAGAAAGGAGCTGGACGGAGGTGAGTATATAAAAATTATGCATTTTTCTCTGTAAAGCTCCAAAAAGAAATCTAGGGTACATTTTCAGGGTTTAGATGTGTGTGTATAAATACATACATGTAACAAAGGGTCATTCATGTATATAAAGGTGTTACAAGTCAGTAAGAAAATTATAACGATTCTAATAAAGAAAGCTGCAGACATAAAAAATATATAGCAGGGGCAACCAACTTGTTCTGTAAAGTGCTGGATTAAAGTATTCTCAGCTTCGGGGCCTCTATGGCCCCTCCTCGAGCCTCGGCTCTGCTGTTTTCGTCTGAAAGCAGCCGTGGACAATATGGGAGTAAAAGGAGCTGAGCTGCATCCCCCACAAACCTCCCTCACAAAACAGGCTGGAGCTGGATTTGGCCTGAGATGTAGTTTGTCAACCCAGGGTATGTCCCAATGCAAAGAAGGAAAACAGCGTGTTTTCTTTGCCTATTTTTGGAGGGTGGCAATCTGGGGGTGCAGTGCCTCCCACAACTCTGCCTTGACTGAGCACTGACAGTGATTTCTCCTAGCATCCTGCCCTGCCCTAGGGATTTTCTGGTTCACGGAAAGCAGACACCCGCACACGGACCCTGCTGGGCTTGGAGCTGCCCGGCGTCCGCTTGAAGAGCTGCAGCAGAACAAGCATGGACTTAGGGGCATCTGGGGGTGGGGGTGCATCTATGCTTTTCCCCCTTAACTGTGAGCTTTGGAACTTAATCCCCTGAGAAAGAGGCAGCAGGAAGGAGGGGATAGGCCCCATCCTGCTTCTCTCCCAAACCTCAAGCATGTTTTCTCAGATCTGGTTAGACCACGTGCGTGCCCAACGCCAGCCTCGCCCGGGGCCAGCCACAAAGGCCACCGCCCGAGAGACACGCCCCCGGCTTGGGTGGGAATCGGGGAGGCTGTGTTCCCTGGGCCAAATCAGAACCTGAGCGCCAACACCACAAAGCCCACCCACTGCACTTCTCCTGTCCCAGCCCCTCGCCGCATTCACTCCTAGGACCTGCGCTGTGGAGACGATAGACCGGTGGGCTGGGGGGGCAGGCAGCACACTGCTTTCTGTCCCAGATGCTCGCGGGGAAGCTACCTGGAAAGCCAGGAATGAACTTCCTGAGCCTGCCTGCCCAGGAGCATGTGGGCTAAGGAGCAAAGTGGCCCTTGGCCTGGGGCCTCAAAACTGAAATGACTTGACCTCTTGAGAATAAAGCTCTGCGTTTCACTTGTCAAGTAACTTCCAGCCTCTCATCTTCTCCCAGCCCTCCCTGTGCCCTCTGGGGGCACTTGAGAACATTAGAGGAAACGCTTTCCAGAGGGGTCCGGCCAGGCTTGAGGGGCTCAAAGAAAAGGACAAAAAAATCCTTGGTAGGCCTGTAGCCCAGAGCCGTGGGTGGGGTCTGGGAGTGAGGATGGTAAAGCTCTGAGGCCACGCACATCAGAGCTGGACACTGCTGGGGTCCCGTGCCAGCTCGCCCAAGTTCCCAGGCCCCTGCAAGGTCAGAAGCACTGCCAAGTTCCAACATCAGGGAGGGAAGAGGCACATTAAAAAGGCCCTTTGATCATTTCTCAGCACCAGATATTTCAGCTACATTTTGTCATCCTGATTCCTCGATGCAGAGGCCGCAGGAGGGAGCATGGCACCTGCCAGGCCCCCAGCAAATGTTTGCTGGTGTTACTGCCTTTTGAGAGTTGGTATTTGATAGTCACTGTTGGAGAATGTGCCAGACTAACCTTGCCTCCTAACTAAGGGTCCATGGTAACACTGGAAAGTGGTTATAGCTCAGCAGGCACAACCCCCTGAGAAACGTGGCTCTGGGGTGTCAGCTCTGTGTGCAAGGGGCATGGCATCAGATGGTTCTTTGTACTGGGTTCCAGAGCAGCCATCAGCATGCTGCTGCTGAGGACTGTGGGTCTGGCCTCTGATGTAATGCCTCCACTTTCACTGACAAAGGGGGCATTCAAAAGCACAGCCCAGGGAGCTGGGGACACATCGGGAGGCATGAACCCCCGCCCCACGCTGATGCTGGCTGATGGCTAGTGAGTGCTGATTCAAATCAGAACATGCAGGGGACTGAAAACCAGCAGTTGCATCAAGCAGCTCAGAAAAGCAAAACCAAGTCCTCACTCCCCCACGCGGATTGTGAGGCCTGCACTTGTACTGCCTGGGAGCCGCCCGCTCTCCGTGCAGACCCAGAGTCCACAGTCCATGGCAATGGTCTGCTTGAAGCTGGCCCAGGGGCTCCACTCAACTCAGTTGGAAAACTGAGGCTCAGTCCTGAGATTAGCCAGGAGCAGGGAACCTTCCAGAGCGAGTGGCTAAGAAAGCACTGGGGTCTGAGCTAGAAACCTAGACGGGATACTTGGTAAACTCCAGTTCTTCTAGCATAGCTCCTCAGGCTCCTCATCTGCCTGCTCTCGCCCTCACCCCCACCCAGCAAGGAATGCCCCACCACCGACCAGAGCCTGCCTTGACTGCATACGCAGAGCAGAGTATACAGAATCAAAGAGGGCAGAAACAGAACTTTCAAACACTGAAACATGACATTGCTGCGTTTTTTCATGCGAGACAGTCCTGGCCCAGGGTGAGGCCCCTGAGCGAGCATGCAAGTCCCGGATCTCAGCCCCCCGCCTCCCGCCCAGCCTTGAGCTCCAGCCTCACACACTCACGAGCTCGGGGTGTCCCCTTCAGACAGGACAGGGTTCAGCCCTGAAGAGCAGGACCTGAGTCTGTGAGGCTGGATTGGAAAGTGAGGAGAGAGGGCCTTGAGGGTGGAAAGTTCTTTTTCTTAAAAAAAAAACAAAAACAAAAAAACTCAGGGAAACACACAGCTGGAAAACAAAAGGAGAGGCAGAAGATATCAATTACCTTTCACTTTGATTTCTCGGATCAAAGATCACAGTCATTCTGTTTCATAATATGTTTTGTATCCAGCTAAGGTGTGTGTCTATCAGCTCTGAAAAAGATTTGCAAAACCATTTTTGAGAAGAAAAAAAAAAAAATCACCTTCGCCCTCTATTATGCTCGCAGCTCGTGCTAACATCCACTTAGAGTCTTAACCTGGGCCCCTCGGCACGGCCTCAACCCACTGGCTGCCGCGTAAGCCTGAATTCTCTATCATGGAACATTTGTGCCAGGATTGTCCCCACACCAGGTTCTCGTCACCGAGAGGAGGGACTGTGCAGAGAAGCGGCCCCCTGGAGGTCAGGGCTCTGCGGCAAGGTCACGGCTTTGTTCTTTCTAGGCCAGACACGTGGCGTTTCGGGGCGAGGCCGGTGACCAAGAGGAGCTGCAGGAGGTAGACACCTGAAAGCAGACACCGAGGACCCACTCAGCACCCCTCCAGGCCTTCCTGGGGACTGAACCTGACCCCTGCTTCCTTCTCAGAGATGTAACCTCAGCGGGCATGCAAATTCACAAGGCTGCACATTTTCTTCCTGTTATTTTGGTTGACAATGAAAAAAAAAAAAAAACCTAGCCATTTTTATAGCCCCCGCCCAATCAGAGCACCTGAAGGCATTTAAAAAGGCCACGTGAGCCATCTGTTCTACCCCCGGCTTCTCTGCCATTCCAAATAGCCCCCCTCTGCAGCTGTGGAAGGCCTGTGGCTTTCAAACGCTTGTTCTCTTGAGCCCCTCTGGGCAACCATTTTGAGTGCCTGGTTGAGAAATATTTTCTGGAGTTAATTTCTGCAGGGAGCACTCTAACTTTATTAGCGGCGTTAGGCAAACCAGGATGTTCTTTCCAGAAAAGGCACACGCTCCCTGAATCCCCTCGGAGGCCGCGCAGTTGGGCTGTGAGCTGTTCAGCAGATCCGCAGCGCCAGGCGGGACTGCAAGCCGGGCTCTGGGGGGTGGGCCGGATGGGGGTGATTACAAGCTGCTGCAGCCCAGGATAAGATTACTGCCTCGCTTCTCCTCCTTGCCAGCCCCAACCCCGCACCTCAGACCTCCTGAAGATGCCCGGCAGGAAGGCAGCAGCCTGGTGGGGGGGGACTGGCTTGTGCTGCCCTCCTCTGCCCCACACTGGCTTGTTGCCAGAGCAGAGGCCTCGGCACAGGACTCGCTCGGGGCCACACAGTCCTACCTCTGTCCCCACCTCCGGCCAGAGGACCCTGTCCCAGAAGCTCAGGCTAGAAGCTCTAGTTGGGATCTCAGCCTTCACATGGTGAAAGTCAGGCTTCTACATCTTCCTGCCATGACCCCCTGAAAAATAACCTTGCTCCACTTGTTCACATTATAGGAAACACGCGCTCCCCTCTTGCGGTTGTTCAGGCCACTCGTGGTCAAAGCCACATCCCTCCACATGCAAATGCTCCTGGATCTCCCCTCAACGTGTATCCGGAAACAGACTTTCTCGACCACCCCTGCCTCGGTCTCTGCTCCAGGTCCCCTGAGCGGGCACCCGGCTCCTGGGGGAACTTGAAGTAGTACATTTGGCTCAGTCGTTGCTCCTGGAGTAACAGGAGCCGCGGTGCTGGACGGCACAGGTGTGTGCACTTCGTCCAGATGTACCCAGGTGAGCAGTGCCTACAAGGTAGCAGATGCCAGGCAAGGGCCCAGGTCATGCCCTTGGAACTGCAGGCGCCAGGCTCTTCCCATCACTGGCCGGCACAGGGTGCTCGCAGGCGCATTCCAGCAGGCTGGGCAGGCCGGTGCCTAGGAGGCCGGGCCCTGCTCTGCCTCCCCTCCCCTCCCTGCACCAGAGAATCTGCGGCCTTTTGAGGTTCAGCTTCCTGTTTAGTCATGAAGTTTCACTCTGTCTCTTGCTGGAAGACAGACAAGGCCCAGACTCCCCACTCAGGCCACCTCCTCATTTCATCCTCACAGCTGTCTCGGGGGCTTGCAGGGGTCATGCCCATTTCTCAGGTCAAGGGACTGAGGCAGAGAGACATGGAGTGACAGCCTGGGCAGAGGTGAGATGTGGGCTGGCTCAGTGGGCACCGTCCCAGGCCAGGCTTTCCTGCTGGACTCACAGCAGAAGCGCTCAGGCCGAAGCCCTCTGCCGCCCCGCCCCGTAAGGGCTCTCTCACTCCTCAGCCACAACTGGGGTTGAGAGCACCTCCTCACCAAGGCTGCCGGGATGACCAGGGAGAGGAAGAGCCGGCTTGCTGGCATGTGCCCCTTAGCTCTACAGTACAGTCCCCCAAGGCAGAACAGGCTGTGGAAGGAGACAAGACCTGTCCAAAACGGTCCTCTGCAATGGCCGAGGACTCAGTTCTGCTTCCCTACACCTTCCCCTAGACCTTTAAAAGAAAATTCTAGCAAGATGGAGGGAACACCCAGGAGGAAGGCTGAGTTGGAGCCATCCCCAAGCTACCCAGGTGGCCTGACAGACCCCCTGATGGCAGGAAGTGGGGCTCTGGCCGAGAGTGGCCGCCCCACCCTGAGGTCTCACGGGCTCAGCTGAAGCCCTGTGCGGGGATGTTGCATTTTTACAACCCCAGGCATCTCCATGTCCTGGGGGCTGGGTAATGGCTCAGGATGCGGACTGGACGTGCCTCAGTGATGAATACAGATAATCAGTAGGGGACTTCCAGGGGCCCACAGATGAAAACCCCAGAACCTGTCATCCTGACATTATACGACCCACTTCCAGGCTTCTGAGCACACAGAGGTGGGCGGGCTAGGAGGGGAAGACTGTGCAGGTCGTGGAGCTGAAGGGTCAGACACTTTCCTCTACAAAGACAGACCAGGGTCCTTCCCAACCCATGCAGGACACACTTGCCTCTCCACGCCCTTCTCCCTCAGCTTATTATCCACGGAGAAACCACCAGTGTCTTCCCCAAGCGAAGCCGCTCCACGAGGAGGGACTGGGCAAGTGTGTAAACTCAGCCTGGAGCTGAACTTATCCCTCCTGGCCGTGCTTTCCCCTAATTCAGCAGAATCTCTTCTCATTACATGCAGCTGAGCTGCACCTTCCTCTCACGCAACCGCAGCTTCGAAGGCAGCGACCGCAGCCAGGGAGCTGCTGCAGCGCGCCTGGCTTCCTTGTCCTGCTGTCCTTTCATCACAGCTCCAGCCCCACACCTCTGCTGAGCAGCCTCCACCACAAAGCAAGTGCTGCAAAACAGGCTGCTGCCCCCCCCTTTTTTCTTTTGGAAAAAAGCAGAAGGAAACAAAACAGCACTTGTTCCTCCACCCAATTGCCATGCAAGCAACAGTGATCCAAACCCACAAACCAGTCTGCGAGCTGCAGCGTATCCCCAAAATTTGTAAGCTGAAGCCCTAACCCCCAATGGGAGGCTGTTAGGAGGCTATTAGGAGCTCGGGGGGCAATTGGGTATAAATGAGGTCCTGATCCCCACCACGGGATCAGTGCCTTTGTAAGGACGGGAAGCGTGTGCCCGCTCTCTCTCTCTCTGGCACAGCAAGGAGAAGGCAATTGCAAAGGCCCTTGCCAGAACCCCAGCATGCTGGCACCCCAATCTCAAATTTCCAGCCTCCAGCACTGTGAGAAAATGCACATCTCTTGTTGAAGGCCCCAGTCTGTGGGCTTCTATGATAGCACCCGAGCTGGCTAAGACAGGCCTGTAAGGGAGGTCCAGCCAGAGCACCCAGCTCTCTCGGGCCCCACGTATGCCCCAGGGCAGGCGGCATCTGCGGAGAAGCAAGCCCAGTTAGTGACTCCCCCCTGCCCCGCAGGCCCTGGCTGGGACCGAACACAGCAGACTTCTCTGCTAAGGCCGCACCTCCGCGCAGGGGACTTCCAGGTACAGGTGACAGCACCTGGGCTGCTTAGGCCCTCATCCTCCTTGGATGTCACAGCTGCAGCCTGTGTTTCTGGTGGGGGTTAGGTCTCTGTGGTGGGGGCCACAGCCCCCTTGAGACAGGCTGAGCAGGGGTTGAGGGGTTCATACTCCAGACCAGGAAACACGTCAGTAGCCAGACTGCTTGGGGCCAAATCCCAGCCTGCAAGTCCGGGACCTCCCAGTAAAAGGGGCGAATGATGGTCCCTAATGACTTGTAAGGGGACTTCAGGATCCTGAGCCAGCACACAGAGGGGCTCTGGCTGCGGCTGGCACACACTCGCTGAGGGAACACCAGCCAGCTGTTGAACTCCCGGAGCCTCAGTTTCCTCATCTGTGGCATGGGAATAAGCACGTGTGACCACGCTACCCTGTCATCAAAGGACACTCAGGCCCCCACCAGAAGCTCGCCTCCCAGACTGAACTGGTTCACGACCCGGCCACCCTCGCTCACCAAAGCACTTTCACCTTGGAAGCTATTTCTGCATCTTCAGAGTGGGTGGGTCTGAGGTCAGCAGGCTCAGAGGTGCATCTCCACATCCTGCTGAGGGGCCCCCTCCTGCTACCCAATGTTGGCTGTACGAGGCTGGTGACACCCTGCAAACTAGAGGCCCCCGGAAGCCGGCGCTGACAGCCACCAAGACACTTTACCAGCAAGACTGTGGAGCTTACAGGAAAAATGCCACGCCAAGTCCCACCCTGTCCCCAGCTCTCGGGATGAGTAAACAGGGCACTTCTGAGCCCTGGTTTCAAGTCGGAAGCCTGGGTGCTTACTGGGAAGAGAGTGTGCCGCTGGCAGACCTGGCAGGGGGTAGAGGGGATGCTGAGGCAGTGCAGCTGGTACCAAAAAGGCGCCAAGCCCCAAGGCGGTGTCCACCCTCAGGCTATTCTGGTCAAGCAGCTCGAGACAGGCCCCGTCCCCACAACCCAGCTTCCTGGGGTCCTAATCCCAGCCTCTTCCCATTGCCCCGCCTCCATCACTAGACTTCAGGCGTCAACTCCAAATCCACATACATGCAACCTGGCCACACGGGGGGGACCTGGTGAGCTGTGTGGAGGGCGGGAGGCAGAGCACTGCCCCTCTAGGCCACGATCGGGATGCCACTTGGAAAGGAGGCAGGTGACCAAGTTCACCTCGCCAACACATACGGGTGCTTGCAGCAACCTGCAGCGGCACCTTCTCTGCAGCCCGGTGCTGTCACCTGCACCTGCCCAGATGGAGTAAGGCAGACTCCAGAGTCTGGACACAGCATTTAAGTTGCATGTGGTTGCCATAGCGATAGATCCTGTTTTTCTAGGATGGGGTAGCACGGCTCAGGCTACAAGGACCTGAATCTTGAAGGCTCCTCCCAGGGTTGTAATAACCCTGTGAGAACAGGGACCTCGTCTCTCATTCACTGTTGCATCCTTAGGACAGAGCCCAGCACGTAGTAAACACTTGGCAAAAGTTTTATGGAGGGATGGTGGAGTGTATGAAAGAAACGCACACCCCCAACTAACTGGATTTAACCAGAATCTTCCCATTGAGGTCTCCAGGAGCTGTGCCTCTAGGGAGAAGGTCTTTGGCCGGGGCCACCTGCTGTTAGCAACACCAATGGGTGGGCCTTATCCCTGTGAGTGCCCCCCCAACCCTCACCTCACCCAGCTTCCTGGCCAGTCTGGTTCCTGGGGCTTCAGGCAACAGGTGAGAAGAGTGGGCAGGACCAGATAGGGAGGGGCAGGGAAAGAGGCAAGGAGCTGGGATGTGTGCGGGAAGTGGGGAGAGGGGCTTGGGTGGTGGTGAGGGAGAATGGGTGGGGGGGCGACCATAGCAGCCACTACTGTTGGCTCCCCAAAGTCCTGTCCTCCCTGATAGAACCCAGGACAGAGGCCACACGTGCCCACGGCCGGCTTCCCAAGGCTCTCCGCGCCCGGGCAGGCAGCTCTGACTAACGAGACCTCAGGGGAAGTGAGCCGGGGCAAAGGTGCTGGGAAAAAGGCATAAGGAGAGCCCGCTTTCCTGCTGTGGATGTCAGAGCCACAGGAGGTGACGCTTAGAACCACGGAGGTCACTGGGTGTCCACTGGGGGAGGCTGGCCGTGGGGGGCTCCTGGGCCTTAGATGCATCACTGAACAGCTGTATTAAGCCTGTAACCCCCCAACACACCCCAGCCCTCTGTGATGTTCAAAATAAAAGCCTGATTGTAGCTAAGTCTCTTTTTGCTGCTATTCTATTACCAGTAGATGAAACCTCCTGATACAGAATCATCCTCCTGGCAGCCAGAACCTGCTTCTTTGAATGCAGTTCCGAACCAAAGACGTGTCCTTGGGAAGCCCTAGCCCTTAGCAGGGTCACGCAGCAGAGATCGCGCCTGTAGTGTGGGGAGAGCAGATAGTAGGCAGCATTCTGTTGTCTACCCCAGGCCCCTGGGGGGTGAGATTTAAGAAGAAAAGGGTGGGGTGGCCTCCTTGAGACCACAATGCCAAGTCCAACTCCATGTCTAAATGTTGAGGTGGTGCCGGTGAGCCTTAAAATACAGCCAAGACCTGGGGGGTCAGAGAGATGGCGGCTCCCCAGGTACCACTGGCGGTGCCAGCGTTTCTCCTGCTGGCAGTGTTCCCTGTGGAACAGGAGGCGGAAGCTCACCGCCCCTCCAGGCTCCAGCTGCCTGTTTGCAGACCTGCGGGCCCCCAAGCCTTCCCGTGATGTCCCTCTGGCCAGTACGGCCCAATGTCCACATGTCCCTATTGGAACCAGAGATGCAGTGATCCAGCATCAGTGTAAAGATTCAACGCCATCTGTGGACCATGACACGAAAAGAGCCGAGCGTGGACGCAGCACTTCCATGGAAGGAGACAGCGGCGATCTGCTCACTGGAGCTGCCGGAAGTCAGGCCAGCTAGGAGCGTGCCACTGGCCGAGGCCAGACCAGGGTAAGGAATGACGCGTGAACAAAGCTGAGAGCTGGGGACGGGCTTATGGGGAGACGGCATTTGCAGCACTGATGGTGGGTGACGGCCTGTTGGGAAAAGGACGGCCTTTGCAGAAGGCGGTCTGGGCCAACCAGGCCTCCCTATGAAAAGCAATGAAACTAGACCCTTACCTCACGCTGGGAGCTAAAATCAATTCCAGGTGAACGGCAAACTTAAGCGTCAAAGGTAGGACTGCAATGTGCTTGGAGGCCGAACAGGAGAAGCTCTTCATGACGTCAGGGTGGAGGAGTCTTCCCCCGCCAGCCCTGGAGCCTGGAGGAGCCTCGAGCAGCCTGGAGGGCTTGTAAAAGTCAGCCTGCTGGGCCCCACCCCGGCTCTTCTGATTCAGCAGGTCTCGGGTGTTGCCCGAGAATTTGCATTTCTAACAAGCTCCCAAGTGACACCCCACTGCCAGTACGATGACACATTTTAGGCAGCACCATCCCTAGCTACAGAAGAGGCCCAAACCTTTTAGAAAATAAATTTAAGTGAGTTGACAGTTTCGGAATGCTCCTCAAATGACACTATCATTTCACTCACACGAGCTGCTCCAAACCATTTTAAAGTCCTCCAGTATCAACCGCAGAGAGGACGGAGGGAGAGGCAATCACTTCCACGCTGCGGACGGGAGTGTCAACTGGTACAACCACCTCAGAAGACAATTTGGTATTGTGTGCTAGTGTCCACCCGGTGACAGAGCCACTCCCTGACAGAAACTCCTCGGGGTGCATGCAACATGAGAAAGAACATTCTGAAAAGCACTGTCTGCACAACCAAGGGCGGAAAGCCTGGAAGCCACTCCGTGCCCACCACCAGCAGAGCAGACAAATAAGCTGTGTGGTGGAATATTGCACTGCAGGGAAAAAGGCGAGCTTCCCAGTCATCACAAAGGCAACAAATGCATCTCAGTAACAAAATGTTGAAGGAAGAACAGGTGGCAGAAAAGGGCTTTCTGAATGATTCAGTTTATGTGGCTTTCACCAGCCTGCAAAACCCTAAGGGTTGTTCAGTGAATCGACAAGCGGTACAACTCCAGAGAAGGATGTGACCAGAATGCAGTCCGGGACAGCGGTGACCCTCTGGTGGGAGTGCAGAGAACTCCTTCAACACTGCAGGCTTGACCCACGGGGCGCGTGCAGAGAAGACAGCCAGCCCCGTGTGCCTCCTGACGGAGGAGCTGGGCAGCCTGGCCACCCATCCCCTCCAAGCCCTCATCCCACCGCCAATCACAGGGTGCACTGAGGGTGTGGCAGCACCCTAACTGGCAACGTGGGCGCCGCCAGTCAAACCCACATTGTGCAAACCACCAACTCCTTTCATCACAATCCCAGAGAGGAGCTGGAGAAACCCTGGAGCTGGGGCGAGAGGCGGGGAGCCACACTCCCGCGGACTGGGGCACCGCGAAGCGGGCTCTAGGCGGCCACGGAAAATGCCAACACTGAGTTTGATGGTATTAAAGAATTCTTCATTTCTAGGGGTGATCATGGCACCCAGGAAAATTCTTTTCGAGTCCTCTTAGAACTGAAAGGTTTGCGGATAAGAAATCTGTCAAAGAACTCAGGCAACGTCATGGTCTTTAAACCCGGCGGCGGGTATGTGGTCATTGTTTGTATTGTTATTTTTTATATCTTGAGTATATTTAATGGAAGCACTTTGATATTTTTTAAAAGGGAGAAAGAAAGAGGAAGAAGGGAAGAAAAGGGGGGGACCAGGGAGCAGAAAGGGGAGGAGGAAGAGGGGGTGAGGGAAAAGAGAGGAGGGGGGTGCAGGTGCCGGGGAGAGGCCTGAGAGACTGAACGGAGGAGGGAGACAGGAGACAGACACCCCGGGGCCACCCACACCTCAGCTACCTGGTAAGCAGCAGCAGGGGGGTCGCCCTTGGGGACTGGGGTGCACACTGGAGGCAGGCGAGCCTCACCTCCTGAGCCTTCCCTCACCACCTGGCCGGCCTCCTCGCCCTGTTTGCGTCCTCCTGTCCAAGCGCCTCTCACATCTGAAATGCCTGTCTGTGCTGTATTAATAACCCTCTTTGACTGGGGGGTAGGGACCCCCACACTCACCCCGACAACACCTGCCAACTTACCTGGCTGTCCCAGGTGACGCTGGCTGGCACACACGGAGCTCGTGCCCTGTGCTGGGCCCTGAGCTGCGTACCCAAGTGAGCCCCTGCGGGTCTCGAGGACCAGGAGCTAGGAATGGTCAGCATGAACCCCATTTTGCATTTGAGAAAAACAAGTCTTGGGGAGGAGCAGGGACACCCAGAGGTGCCAGGGCACAGCCACCCTTCGCCAGACATTCCCTCCTTGCTGGGAAACACAGGTCCAACGGCAGAGACGCCAGGCCTCTCAGTGAGGCCGGAAGTGACCAGAGTCCATCCCTGATGTCCAGAGAGGACCCGATTAGGCTAACCTATCCCTCCTGCTCCTCTGGCTCCTGGACTCTGCACACTCGTGCACACGCATACGCACACACAGAGCACATGGCCACATCACAAACCGCAGTGCACGTCACTCAACCAACACTCTGCCGTGCTCTGCGTCTGGCACACGGGCGCATCAGCAAGTGTGGCGCTTGGCACCCAGTGCAGGAAACTGGGGCGAGGGCACCAGGCTCCCCACAGCAGAAAGGAGAGGTTCCGACCTTAGCAGGAAATAGCTGTCCAAGCTTCTCCCGTGAAAAGCCCCCCCGGCCTGAACGAGACTCTGAAATTTGAAGCACCTGCAGGAGGCGGCGAATCTCACCCTTTACTTTCCTCCAGCACCTTCCTTTAAACAGAGCCTGACCTCCCTGCCCTGGCAAGCCAGGGCCCCCAGGGCTCAGTGCTCCCCAGAGTCCCAGGGCTGTGAGACCCCAAGTTTGAACTTAGGAGACTTTGGGGGAGGACGTAGGTCAGAGTCAGGGACCAACAGGCCGTCTTGAGTGGTCCCCAGACACCTCTGGCAGCAGACTGCTGGGGGGCTGGGTGGGGGAGGGACCCAGAGCTGACTGCAGTGGGAGCCTCTGCCAATGGGGCGAACCTGCTTTCCGGAACCTGCTCCCTTATGAGGACAGACCAGGAACCAGTGTGGGCACTTCCCCTCCCAAAGGGGCCAGGTGGGCCTGAGAAGGGCGTTCCAGGCCCAGGACCCAGGCATGAAGCTCTCCGAGGCCTGGCAGCCTGGAAAATGCGGGGCTGGTTTCTGTTTTCTGCCCCAGAAATGCCTGGAACTCGAGGGAGGGAGGCCCTGGTGGCCAGGCCACCTGGGGAGAGCCCGGGCCTGGCTGGGGCACAAACCATGGGCGGTTTACCAAGGACGGCAGGACCAGCTCAGTGCCCACTCCCGGGTGTGCCGGCCTCCCCACACTGTGCCAGCCGGGCCCATGGGGACAGCCAGGCCCATGGGGACACTGCGAGGGGAGAGGGAGCTGGCCCACAGCAGCTGGAATGGGGTGCGTCTGGCCCTCAGGCTGATCCTGGGGCACCAGAAGGGGGAGGGAGCTCATGGGTCTCCCTTTACAAAGGAGTGCTCTGGGGTCCACAGCCAGCCTGCCAAGCATGGCAGGTTACACAGGGATGGAGGAGAGATGTCAGAGGCCCAGGCCCGGCTCCACGGCAAGGGGCAGCCCCGCTCCCCAGGCGGCCTGGCCCTGGGCTCGCCAGTCGTTTCCATGGGACTTGATTTTGCTGTCACAACAGCCTCTGGCCGGCAGGGCCTGGCAGCCCTGCTGGCGGGAAGCGAGAAATTGACTTTCTGGCAGGCCTGGGGCCAGCGCATTCTTGAAGGCCTGACCTGGCCTGGGCTTTGGTCTCTGCTTCTGTCAAGACTGGACAGTCTGAGGCCTGGAGAGCATGATGTTGAGAGGGAGCTCAGGGACCAGCTGGAGGCCCCTGTGCCAAGATGGGGGTGTCTCTCCTTGGGTGTGGCTGCACAAAGTCCCAGCAGGACACTGAAGGCCCCCAGAGCATTTTGTTCTGGAAACTCCAGGCCCGATCACACATGAAATAACTCAAATGCCCCCACTGCCCCCAATAAACAGAATCGAAACACTGCTATCAAGCTAAAGGCTGACACCTTACACCTATGGGTATCTCATTAAAAATGTATCATGTCCTGTGTCTCTCAGTCTTTTTTTCCGGGCCTTTTGAGGAGCTCACAGCCCTAGTTCTGATGTCAGGACCGAGGCCTGATTCTAAGGGTGCAGACTATCTCCCCAGGTTCTTTATGCCATCAAACTTTGTTAGCAGAAGCTTATGTGCACTCCTGAGCTCCCCGAGAATTGTGTGGCATCTTTTATTAAGGCAAAAAAAAAAAAAAAAAACCCCACATAGATAAAGAACATTTACAAACTTACTAGCTGGCTGTGTGGCCCTGGGCCAGGTCCTGAGACTGTCTGTGTTACTGTTTTCTCATCTATAAAATGGGGTGATGATTGTACTCACCTCCTGGGGTGGGGCTGTTCTAAGACAAGATGAGTGACTCCAGCAGCCTTGGGAGTGTGAGGACATGTGGAGCACTTTCCCCGTGTTAGCTGCCCTTCATGCTGTGAGCACATTGCTGTTCTTTTATGATCATCAGTTCTAGAGCCTTCAAACCCAGGCAGCACCTGACTCCCTTGCAGCCTTGGCTGTTCTTCCAGTTCCACAAATACCCGGTGAGGCTCTCACATGCAGGCAGCGGGAGCAAGAGCATATGCTGCCAAGGGTCTACTCAAGGGGACAGGCAGGTCAGACCTGGTCCCTAATGCCCAGATCCTTGCCCTTCCATGGGGGCAACATCCTACAGAGAAACTCCCAGAAGGTGTCTGAGGCAAATGGCAGCTGGGGGTGGGGCTGGGGGCACAGAGAGAAGACAGGGCCCTGAACAAGGTCGGATGTCAAAAGGCACAGGGAGGAGGGATGGCATCCCTGGGGAGGCGGTGGGGTGTGCAAAGGTCCAGGGGCAGGAAGGTGTCTGCACTGCCAGGCACCCTCCCCCGCACAACCCAGGGCCAGGCAAGCATGAGGGGGCACGGGAAGTAAATCCCCACTTCATACTGGCCTCCACGGTCATTTCTAGGACCATCTGCCCCAGCCCCTGAAACAATTTTTTTTTAATACATGTAGGAAAACCTGCCTCAACGATGAATACTTGAAACCTACATAATGCTCCGATGAGGTTCTCCTGAAATAATGTGTTTGATGAACAAGAAATTGTGACCCCAGACCCTAAAAATTACACTTGGCACATTCAATAAATGTGTGTGGAACAGATGAAGAAACAACCAAGCATATTAAACAATACGAAATATCCACCCTTTTTCAGATTTTCGAGCTGGCTTCCGGCAATTATGGTTGTGCTTACGGTGCCGAGACCCAAATCCATTCTCTCTGCCTTCCGCTGTAGTAGGTTTTAGATCTGTACCTGGGTGAAATGTAAATATGAAAACTACATTTCCCAGCCTCCTTAGCAGTTCGGCACAGTCACATGAGAAGACATGGCCCATGAGGCATCAGATAAGGGAGATATGTGATCTCAGGCTATACTCTTAAAGGGAAGGATCACACCCCTTCTCCCATCCTATCCTCCCTTCCAGGGGCTATCTCAGTGCAGGTGAGGGTACCACTCTATGAATGGTGAAGCATTAAGACAGAAAAAGCCTAGTTCTGGCCCCATGGAGCCAGCATACCCGAGCTGCGTATGCCCGTGCTGTTACAAGACACTGTGGAAGACACTGTGGGTCTGGGTTACAGCAGCCCTGTACATCCTAGTCCAGATGTTAGGGGGAAAAGGCTGTCCCAAAGCTAATTCCATACAGGCTTTGTGGACTCCACCCCCACCCCAGGCCAAAGCCAAAGACACTGGGAACTCCAAATCCCATCCCCACCAAAGGGAAGGTGACTGGGACCTGAGGGTGGGGTTAAGCAGCCAGGTGGATATAAAAGGCAGACACGTGGGCTTTGGGGTCCCCCATTTTGGCTCTCCGCCAGCTCGCAGCGTCCGGCCAGCTCTGAGAGTGACTTTGGGTTTCCAGGTCGGCGGATCGGGTAGGACGCATGAAAGACTTTATTTCCCTATTTTCTCCCTGAGTTGTACATTTTCCTTATTTCCTTTTCCCTTGTAAATAAACCTTTTATTAACCTTTTGTGTGTGCATGCAGTGGAGTATTCATAAGTCCCTTTTAAGCGCGCGAGTGAGGACCCACAGCCAGGCAACCCGTTCAATATCGGGGCTGCTCTATAACACACACACACTCTCCCTTGCCTGCAGACTCTACTCTGAATTCACACTTAAAGGCTCCTGGATGCTGTGAGGAGTGGCTCAACCTGCCGACACTCAGGAGCAATTTTATGATTCCCCTTGGCGTGTGTCATTGGGGCTATAACCCACAGGCTACAGATCGGTTCTTTCCCTGAGGCCTCAGAATGTCTGAGCTCATTGCTAAGCCAGACAAAGAAAGGAGAGGAAGTCATATTATTTAGATTCATCTAATTACACAGACAAAAAGAACCCGCTAAAATCTTAAACATCAATTATTCTTGGATTTATGAGTTCATAATGGTACCCCCTTCAAAAAACCCTAATTGATCACCATTGGTGGATTTTAATGAACCGACCCATTATTTTAAAAACTGATGAATAAAGGGAAAGAATTAAGCATTCATTCTGCATTTCCTATATGAATTCTACCATTGTTGATAAAGGAAAGTTTCTCTTTATAGAAGTTTTCCAGCTAACAGAAGAGAAAAGACGTCGGAATTAGAATAGAATATCACCATTTTGCCTTTAGTGCACCACTGAGTTAGTGGAGCTGGGCACTGACCATCAATGGCTGCTAACACCACCAAAGGGGGGGCAACCGGACATTGGGTGCTTCCTGACAGAAGGATTTGCCACCACCTCGGAAGCTGTCTTGCCAAAAACAACTGAATCTGAACCGATTCAGCCTCCAGAATCGACGACCAATTTACCGGAAATGCAAAGGATCATGCCAAGCTGCCCCATGGGACACAGTTAGCACAGGCCAGACTGGAGAAATTTTACAAGATAAATGACCTGGTTTTATCAACAAATAAACTGCAAGATGATGAGGAAGATGAATCACAAAGGCTCCAACTATCTAATCTCTGGAGGGAGAGAGGAGCCTCTATATTAAAACAGACTTAGAAACCAAGGCATCTACTTGCAATGTATGGGCCTGGTCTGAATCCTGATTCAAAAGAATTATAAAATAACCAAAAAGAAGAAGAAAGTTCATAATATGCAGGACACAAATGGAAACTGAAATCCTAAAAAATTCATGGCATTAAGGAATTTTCATTAAGTTTCATGCTAATGGCATTACGAGTAATTACAGAAACCATTTAGAAGTACACGCTGAGTATCAACACATGAAATGATACAGTTTTGATGTCTGGGATATGATGTCCAGGGCCATGGAGGTGGGAGGTGATGGCGGTGTAGATGAAACCAGACCAGCTATGAGTTGAGGGTTGAGGCTGAGCGGGGGCTACTCAGGACCTTGGGCTGCTCTGTATCTGTATACATTCAAAATATTTCATAATAAGGTGGGTTTTTTTTTATCTTACCCCTAGCCACAAAGCAGGGGAAGTAAGAAGAGTAACCCCTACAAAGCCCACATGGGCACCAGGTGCTGGGCTAGGCAGCTTTGGATGTGAGCAGCACTTCTAGAACAGAAGTCACAGATTCAAAAGTCTAACAGGTCCAGATAGAAACCTTGACTGAGTGAGGTCGGCCAAGCACAGACTGAACAGCATGGTGGGACGGTATGTAGCGGACACCCCATCTACCTTCAGGAGACCACAGGGAGCGAGCGGTGGGGGCTGTGGACAAGCAAAAGCACATGCTCTGTTTGATGGAGGGGTCTCTACCCAGGGTCCACTTCCTGCTGAGTCCAGGGAACCACCAGGCAGAATGTGGGGCCGGGGGCAGTCAGATCCTCAGATTTTCCAAGGGAAGCCGGAAATCTGTATTTTTATGTGCAATCTCCTGGTTTTTAAATGTTGGCATCTAATCCAAATATTTTTTTAAATACTGTATGGGCCAAACAAAATATCTGCAGGCTCAATGCAGTCGGTGGAACCCCAGTTGGCTGCCCTGTTCCAAGAACTGAAGCCGACCACAACTCAGCCCATCTGTAAGAAGTGGGAAGGGCGAATTAATCAAGTCGGGTCCGCTCTTTTTTAGGGATCCAATAAAGCCGAGAATTCAAAAGACACCATCAACTTCCAGAAATCTATAAGAACCGGCTGCAGAACGCTTCCAAGGCGTCCTCCACGTCGCCGGCTTATGCAACACAACCTCCCTCCATCCAGAATGCTGGCAACTAACAGCCTGGGAGTGTCCTTTCAACTTTCCCGGATGGTGGAACTAACAGGCTTCAGATGAAACCCATTTGTTGGTCTGCAGAATGCCTGGGACTTAAGTCCAAACTGTTTGCAACAGACAATCTCATCATAAAATCAACTTGCGGTGCTCAATGCCATTGTAACAGGCCCAGCGAGTGCTCCGCTCTGCTGCCTGGCCAGAGATCCGATTTTATGGCAGGTGGAAGGGATGAGATGGCAGCTGTCACCCTGAAACCTGAAAGTGGCAGGACTGGTTTGCCGAGGACCAGAACAGAAGCCCTCTTCAAACCCAACCCTCCGTTCCCAGGGACTTCACCCAGAGACAGTCTCTTGACATCCTGGATGGACAAAACAGTCCCGGCCCGGCCTTTATAGACACGATCTCAGCTTAACCAGACCCCTGGGCCGATAACCAATTAAAGAGGTGTCAGGAATGCAGCGAAGACGAGCTGGAGAAACAGCTTCATCTTTCCCGGAGAACAAAGCCCCTCTTTTTGTAAAAGAGAGAAAAGGAAAAGAAAAATTGGTGTTGAAATAAAGATGAATGGGGTCCAGGGCAGGAAGAGTCCAGAACTACACCCAAAAAGCAACAGAAGACAATAGGGGCCCCGTTCTCAAGTCAAAGAATGAAGTCAAACCGGGCTATTTCATAAAAGACGATTCAGGGGGACTTTCTAGGAAAATGAGACTTTACAATTTAGGTGAAATGGGAGTAGGGGTGGGGGGAGGTAGGGGTAGAGAGAAAAATCCAGCCTACAAAATAAAACTGAGGCCTGCTACTCACCTAGCCCATAGCCTCAAATAACTATTCGCTTTCCAAGTTTTGTTTTTCTAGAGAGAAACAAACTGCAGCCAGAGCTGATGTTAGGAATTACGGGTTTTCTCATACAGAAGTTCTGGTGAGGGTCTGGGACGTGTGGAGCTGGTCACAGCGGCCGCCTGCCCACGGCGGCCTTTACCTGCCTGCTCTGTGGTAGGAAGGGAGCGATGTCTCCGGACACTCACAGCTCATCTACACCCTGGGCTGACAGGGTCGGAAGTGGGGAAGGGCCCTTAAAAAATGGCTGGAACACTGACCTGCCCATCCACCTCGCGTCACCGGTCATCTGCTCCTTTGCACGGAGACGCACTGTTAGCAAGGCGAGTAGCTGCTTCGTGGATGCTAACGCTGCACAGGTGACGCGGGGTAGTTAAAAGCGTGGATTTTGGCGAATAAATGTGGGCCCCTCGGATGACACCAAATGCTGCCTCTCTTGGTCCCTTTTATTGGATCCCGTCTCCTCCTTGCGGGTCAGATGCTGGCCTGGAATGCAGGCTGCGTGGACGGCAAGTCTGAGAGTGGACTTTCTTGTGGTTTGGGTGCTTTTGACCTCAAAATGCAAGAGCACATTCCTTTGGGAACATGTGCTTTGCAGAATCTCAGAAAGATGGCAGCAGGCCGCTGGGTCCGCAGCAGCCGGTAGGCGGCTGCTTCTCCTTACATAAGCCAGCCACGCAGTGTACATACCACCCGGCTCAAAAGGCTGTGGCGGGGCGCCGCTAAAAATTGGAGGTTCTGAGGGGACAGGGAAGCATCAAGAGGGGCAGCGTGAGGACGCCCCTGAGGACAGGCCACCACATGAGGCTCACCCCCTGGAGAGGACAGGACCCGGCTGCCTGCTCCCAAGTGATCTTGGGAATCTTGTGGGCTCGACTCTAGGCAAGGAAAGTTTTCTGGACTTTGGAATTTTCTAGTGAGGCTCTAATATCCTTTGCTTAATTAACAAGCAGCAGCCTAGGAGGGTAGTAAGAACTGAGGCTGAGAGCCAAACCCAGGAGCCCAGCCCTGTCCTTACTGCCTGCTGTCTCTGTAGCAGCAGCCGTAGAAACAGTAGTAATAGCCATAGTAGCATCAGTGACAACAGGAGCAGTAATGACAGGGATATTAGTAGCAGCAGCAGTAACAGTAGTAACAGTAGCGGCAGCCACAGTAATAGTAGTAACAGCAACAGCAGCAGAGTAGTAGTAGTAGCTGCCTTTGGGCTGCTGTAACCAAAAAGCTTCTGAGTGACTTACAAACAACAAACACTTTCCCCTGCTCTGTGGACTTTGGAAGTCCCAGGCCAATCACGGGCAGACTGGCCACTCCCTCACATCACCTCCTCACTGTAACCTCAGGTGGCAGGAGCGGGCGAGGCCTCTGCAGGTCTTCTAAAGGGCGCTCGTCCCCTTCACGAGGGCTCACAACCTGAGCACCTTCCAAAGCCAGCCCTCCACACCACCGCCTGGGCACCAGGCCTCACCTGTGAATTCTGGGGGGCACAAGCACTCCACCTACTGGCCAAGTGCTGGCCACGGAGCTTGCCCTCGTGGAGCTTGCCCCGCAGAACGACACCCAGACGGGGCTCTCCAGGAACCTGGGGTCTCAGTTGCTTAGCTGGGCAACCATTTGCGTGGTTCTCATCATAACAGAGAATCCAAGCTTTGTCTTCACTCAGTACCACCAATGCCCAGCCATGGGGACAGCATGCAGAAGCCGTGCTAGTCCCAAAGTGCTGCTTCATCCTGGTCCCCAGCCCCTAATTGCATCCTGGAGGGGCACTGCCCGCTGCTCACATGCTGGCACATGCAGCTTCTGGGCAAAAGCTTTGCAAAGGACACCCTTGGCCCCTCTGCCAGTGGCACAACTTGGGCCACTGTGCCACTGTCTCCCAGGGGCACTCAGTGGGGACACCCTAAGTGCCATGGACCAAGGGCATCACCTCCCTCATGCAGGTCAATACCCCAAAGTCCCCCAAGATGAATTTGGAAGGGAAAGAACCCCGGGTCTGCAGCCTGGGGCTCCACCCTTATGGAAGAGACAGGGCGCAACGGTGATGGGACTCCAGCTCTGAGGCAAGAGTAGCCAACTATTCATTTTCCTAGACAAACAGGTAGCTTTTTTTTTTTTTTTTTTTTTAAGATTACTTATTTAGGGCCTCCCCTGGTGGCACAGCGGTTGAACGCTGAGCTGCGAGGTTGCCCGCAGCCTCTGCAGCGCCGGTTCATTCCCTGGCTGTCAGCAAGGGTCCCACAAAAAAAAAAAAAAAGATTACTTATTTATATAAGCACTGGGGTACAGGCCAGAGGCTTGGGAGGGTGAGTGAATTCACCAGAGACAGAGTAGGGAGCAGAACGGGCAGAAAGACCAAAGTACACTGCTGAGGGGAGCAGTGGGCGCGACAGGAGAGGTCTGCTGTGCCATGTGGGATTCTCACCGGCTGGCTGGGAATCGAACCCACGCTGCCAAGTCTGTGGACAACTTCACAGCGCTGCGCTCAACCCGCTGCGCCACCGGGGAGGCCCTAAATAGGTATCTTAAAAGGTGCTCCAGAAGAAGTCCGGGCAATCAAACAAACAAACAAATGAGAATGGCCGCTACATTTACCCAGGGCCTCTTTGTGCCAGCCTGTTCTGAGCCTCCACAGCTGAGCCTCTGCAGGGTGTTAACTCACCTCTTCGTCACCCACAGCCGGTGAGGAAGGGGCTGCGGAGCTGGGCACAGCGAGGTCAGGCTGGGGACTCAGCCCAGGTCTCCAGCACACAGTGGAGCCAACATTCAATGCCAGTGTCTGTGTGTTAGGGAGACCTGGTGAGAAAGGCTGGGAGCTGGGTACGAGGCAAGGAGATGATGGATATAAGGCCGAGGAAAGGGGGGGGGGCACAGGGTGAGCAGCATGGCACCACTGCACTCACGGGGGCAGCTCTATACTGCCCGGCACCCACGCAGCTACTTCCAAGAGGACTCCATGTGGTGCGGTCAGCTCCTCGAGAGTAGAGAGAAGGCCACATGATCCTTCCCTCCCCACCCCCAGCCTCACCGTGGGTCCCTGCACCAGCAAAAGGGAGCAGAGCTCCAGACTGTCTGACCCTGGGGCCGATGGGCCATCTACAAGCTGCTTTGCTGCTAGAAGCCAGAGCCCCCAGGACTGCTGGAGAGTGTGGGTCATGGAAAGCCGGGTGCAGACTGATGCCTGTCTACTCCCCAAGGGGCTCCCTGCTGTCTTTAACATGGGGTGACAGTGTGGGAGGGTCCGTGCATTTCTTGCCCTGAGACTAAAGCAACACCAGACACGGTGGCAGGAGAGCCACTTGTCCCCATTCAGGGGATCACTTATTTATGAGGTGCCCTGACCCGGATCCACCCCCAGGTGCGCACACGGAGGGTCCTGTTACAGCCACTTTCCATGTATCTGCTGGAATCAGGCATTCTGCATGTTGACTTTCCACCTGATAACCCCCTTTAAAATGAAAGCACCAAAACGTCGCCTGACCCAGTTGGATGTCAGTTGCTCAAGGATTTCACATGGGTCTCCCCTTTACAGTCCAACAGAGTGACCCCAAGTCAACCCCCGCTGATTATTCAGAACGACACAGCTCAATTATTAAACAGCACAGCAATACCCTAAAGTCAGACCCAAAAGGCGCGTGGGGAAATCTGACCCTGTGTGGGCTGGCCCCAAGGTCTCTGCTTGAAGTGTTGGGGGACAACAGTTTTACTAGAGGATGTGGGAACCCCTAGAAGTCACAGAGCCCCAGAGCACCTGGATGGTCACCTCGGTGGGAAGCACAAGCCGTATGCCTGCGCCAGCGCCGGGGGTTCCTGCGCTGCTGGTGTCCAGTCCCTGGGCTCTCTGATAGCTACTGAGGCCATTTTGAAGCTTTCTGTCTTAACTTCCTAAGCCTTGGCTGGGCTCCTGAGTAAATTTTCCTAAATAATTGAGGTTCAGGGATTATCCAGTGCTCCCGCCTGCAGAACCAGAGGCTGGGCCGTGGCCAGGCGCCAGCCGGAGAGGTTTCCGCTCTCCCAGTGAGAAACCCAAGCTACCTGTTTTCCTTTTTGGGCAGGCGGCCCTGCCTGCCTCCCGCTCCTTCCTTCAGCTGCACCTGGCCGGTCCCAGGTGAGCCCTGCCAGCACCACTGGCCCTTCCTCCCGCAACAGAACCAGAGCCGCTGACACAGCCTCTCCGGGCCGCAGCCCTCCAGCTGGGCCCCGCCAGCGAGCCGGGCACCTACAGACTCACACAAAGCCAGCTCTCGTCCTCGCTTGGCCCAGCCACCCCGTCAGCTGGGCTCCCCACAACGGAAGCCCCCCATGTCCTCCCGTCAATGTGCCTCTCTGTTCCCCAGCACACGGAGCCGGCCTGCAGCCTGCCCACAAGCGCCCATTCATGCGTCCTTCGCTGTGGTCTCTGTTCACCGAGCTCTCGCCTTCCCACCCCCACCTCCCCAAAACACAAAGCAGCTATCAACTGGGATTCTTTTTCTCTGCAGGAATAAAAGGGCAGCTTTCCTTCCTTTCTGTTTCCTCTCCTTGGTCTAAATTTGGCAAGTGGAAAAAGTGGGAGCAGTTAAACCGGCCAGTTCATGACCCAGCAGCCACCCCTAGGGCCCGAGGTGGCCACTGCCGCTTCTGCAGGGGCACCTAAAACTCTCCCCTCTGCCCCCCACTGCACTGGCGATGATCCCTGCCCAGAGCGGGGTGCGGCCTGAAAGGTCATCTTACTTGACCCTCAGGGGGACACTGAGGCCCAAAGCAGAAAAGGCACAGACCCAGGCCATACAGCGAATGGCAGGGGAGCTTTGGGGCACCCCCCCTCACAGGCAAGGAGAAAAAAGAGCCTCTCACCATCATCCAAGTAGGTCTGGTCCAGGTCCTGCTCCTGTTTGACTGTCACTCCCGTGGGCAATACTTCCTTTTGGTCACTGACCGGGGGTCCGTTTTTGGCGGCTCTTTGGCTCGTGGCATTCTGCTGCTGGATGACCGTGGGGTAGGACCCGGGGCTCAGCCTCTGGCCTTGCGTGACGGGGGGTGGGCCGGGCCTGGCCGAGCCGGGCGCGAAGTTCTCGCAGTACATGATGTGCTGGAACTCCTGGTGGCCCCCGCAGCGCAGCTGCTGGCTGGTGGGCGAGTAGTGGATGACCGGCGAGGCCTGCTGGGCGGCCGGCGAGGAGTGCAGCAGGGCCGGGCTCTGGCCCTGGGAGCCCGTGTGCACCAGCACGGAGCGGTGGGTGTCCCCGATGGGCAGGGGGGCAGCCATGAGGGCTGGCTGCTGGTAGCCCAGCAGGCTGGGGCTCAGGCTCTTGCTCCGCTGGTAGAGCACAGCCGCGGGGTTCTGCTGCTGGTAGCGGGCGTCGGGGGACGAGAGCCCCGAGCGGAACTGCTGGCAAGGAGCCATGGTAGCCACGAGGCAGGAGGGGGACTCGGCCACCATTGGGTGCTGTGGGTAGTAAGGCTGGCTGCCCAGGCCCCCGTGGGCGGGGCTGCAGATCAGGGTGGGGTCGTATTCGTCGGTGGGCTCTGTCTTGATGGCTGGGACTGCGAGGAGAGAGGCACACAGGGGACAGGGCGCTCAGTGAGCTGCTGACGTGCACGGCCGGTCCCCGGACAGCGGCCTGGGGAGTCTGCACCGGCTGGACCCAGCGAATAGTCGGGCTCCGCATCTAAGGGCTTGGGCCAGTGGCTCCCGTGCAATTGTCTTAGGTCAGAAAGTTGACCCTGGGTGACGACCTTGGATTCAGGTCTTTCCAATAAAGGGGAGGTGGCCGCCAGGTCTGCCTCAGACTTGGGGCATGTATAGCCTATTCCTGCAGCTTTTATCATAACCCAACCAATCAATAATATCCGTATAATCTCTGATTGGAATCCTCTCTAGTGAACACTAGCTCCAGGAGGGCAGGGATTTGCATTTATTTTGCTGGCTCCTGTGTCTCCCAGCCCAGCCCAGTGTCTCGCATGCAGATGAATAAATGGAAAATGGCCTTGTCCCCCTTTCTGGGACTGTAGTGCTTTGTGGAAATGAGACCCAGGAACTCTATTTGGCCGCAGGGTGACTACCCGCTGTGGGGTCAACTAACAATTCCACCGGTCTCAGAGCATAAGCACTTCCTACCCCATCACGAGCAAATCTCAGACAAACACAGGGGTCCTCAGCTTTGCAGCCTCCTGCTAAACAAATCCACACATGCCTCTCCTAGTCCACCTCCGAAGGGAAAATATTACTAACAATAATAGCTACTGGCATTAACAATGGCTTGTTAGGAGTTTACACTGAGCTGAGAACTTCACGTGCATGGATTTCTGACTGCTTGCAAGAGAGATGCCATTGGACAGATGAGGAAACTGAGGCACAAAGAGGTGGAGTCACCTGCCCAAGGTCCTCACCCACACGCCCTGTGGCCTGTCCACATGAGACACCTTCAGGGAGACCCCTTACCTGGGTGGTAGGTAAAGTGCTGAGGCTGGCTTCGTTTTCTCTTCCCATTGATGACGTAAAAGTTCACTTTCACGGATGCACGGATATGCTTATTCCGATATTCAGGGATCTCCACAAAAAGCATGTTCTGGAAGGGAGGTTTTGCCATTAATTCAACTGTAACCGTGTCCAGATCCCTCCCAAGGGCCTCAACATATTGAGCCCATCACACAGGGGTGGTGACATGTCCCCAATTCTCCTTAAGGGACTTAAACAGACCTGACTTTTCAGTTGTAGCCGAGAGAGAACGGCCACTTGCTCTATCCGAGTCTATTCGCCATTACAAATCAGGGGGTGTGGGACGCAACAAATGCTTAATTTGTTGATCCATTCGATACCTACTGAGTGCCTGGTAGGTCCAAAGCACTGGGACTTTGACAAGGGAAGGGAGAAAGGGAGGAGGAGAGAGAGACGAGGGAGGCGGGGACGCGTGACAGGGAGCCCGGTCGTCTCGCCCCTGCTTACAGGCTGGCTCTTGTCTTTATCCACCATGGCTTCCATCTCCCAGATTTGCTGCCCATCTGGAAAAGTAAGAGGAACAACTGTGAAGAAACCATCAGAAACCTAAGATGTAAGGCAAAAACCCAGCACCTGATCCTCCCCTGGGTTTATGTGCGATCCCCTCAAGGCGTGTGCGTTGTCTGTGTTGTGTGTGCACGCGGGCCTGTCGACTTAGCCACATGTGTATGCTTCGTTTTCCAAAGGGAATGCATGTGAACAATGGAAATAAGGGAAACAATAGAAAATAAGGGAAAAATTGACGCTGCCCATCATCCCACTACCATTACCTTTCTTTCCCTATGCATGGTCCCCTTTCTTTAAAAACACAAGTAACACTGATAAATGTTATACTTTATTATATACTGTGTTCGACCAAAGGCAATTTTCAAAATGTCCCAGATGTGCCAAGACCTCACCGGGGCCTGCTACAGGTCCCTGGCAGCACCAGGCAAGCCTTCTGGCTTGTCTGCACGCACAGGTGGCTGGTGGATTCTGCCCTAAGAGTCTCAGACCACGTCCTGGCCTGTGAGTCCCGGGAGGGGGAACACAGGAGTCCCCCCTCTGCCTTTCAGCCAACAGACAGCCTGGGGGTCAGACTGTGCAGCCACGAGGGAGAGGTCTTACTCAGCAGTAAAATCCTCATCCCTGGAGCACGGCGCTAGGTCCCCACTTTGGGGCCAAACAAAACTCCACATTTTCAAATAAGAGATTTTGACAGGGGCCGTTGGTCGGTTTTCAACTAAAGCAAAATCATTTCCACAAGTGTTTCCAGGGTATTTTGTGACACAGTGGCGCTGAAGAATACTAAATGGGTTTATTAAAAGGCGAAACAGATTCTACAAGCGAACAAGCTTTGGGAAAACGCTAAGCCAGTGTCAAATGGTTTCTCCACTGCAGGACTTCTCAGAGCCTTTCATCTGCTTGCGTGCAGCGTGGCTCTCTAGATGGTCTAGAGTCTGTGGCACATGCCAAAGAGCCCCCAGGCCCCTTTAAAGCACAGCTATCAGCATCTTCTTTGACACAGAGGTGGATTTGAACCACAGAGCCCTGGGTCTGAAGAGTCACCTAAAGAACTTTCTACGTATTTTCCCAAAAATAATTAATAAGCAGGCTTGCGCCTGCTACCCAAACTGATGCAATCAGATGACCTCACAAAGCACTGGCGGGGAGCCTGTGCGCCTCGGGAACAAGGGCATCCTGATCTTGCAGTTCTCTTAGGCCTGTTCCTGAAGTGACTTAAGGAAAACTTCAGTTTGTGCTGAAAGGGAAAAAGGAAAGGGGATTCTCACCCCTAGATCCCTGCAAAGGGACCAAGTCACCTCCACCACCAGAGACGTCTTGTCTGTGCCCAGGAGACATCTTGTGTCTGAGCATGGACGGTGTCAGCGGCTCCAAAGACGGCCAGAACCTGCTGCCAGCCAGCGCTCGGGAGTTGCTGAGGAAGGACAGGCAAGGGATGCGAGGGCCCAGCGGGCCTTGGAGAGCAGGACCCGTCAGGTGTCTGCAGCACGTCCCTCGACGGGGCCGTACCTGAGGTCCTTCTGGCGACTGCACTGCATTTTAGCCAGAAAAGCCACCGCCGGGGGCCTCTCAGCATCCCACTCTGCCTGCCAAGCTCAGGACCCTCCTCCCAGACCACAGGCCCCGGCTCCAAGGACCTGCGCTTCTCCCTTCTTCAGAATCAGAACCGCGAAGCCCTGGAGGCAGCCACCAGCCCCACCGCCTCATCTGTGTGGACACTGGTCAACTCACCAGGCCCCTCCTACACACCTCACTTAGATACCCTCCCTTCCTTCCCACACCCCCCTGGGCACCAGCAGAGCAAACAACGTGACCAGGACATTGTGCCCGGGCCAGGCAGCAGCCCCTCTGGACGCCCTATGCAGTCAGCCAGCGCCCCCCCAACCCATGCCACAGCCCAGCTGTCTCCACAGGCAGCCCCGGGTGAGGAGAAGCAGCCAGAGGGGATCGGGGGGAGCCTGGGCACTCTGTTAGGCCCCAGCAGCATGCTCACTGTCACCCTCAGCTCCTGGGCATGTTCTGTGGTCACAGCCAACACCCCTTCAACGCGTCGCCACGGTACTCACCGCTGTACTCCCCCACACCCCAAGCTCTGAGCCAACACACGCAGCTCCAAATCTACCCTGCACCTAATGCAGCTGTGGGGGCTTGGATCAGACACTTCACTCTCCGCCTCTTACCCAAAATGGGGGCTAATCACAGGACCGACACTTCAAAGGGTTATCCCCAGGGTTAGAGACGGCAGCAGAGGCATGGCAGAGCATAATGATGGACACACGTGATGAGCATTATCATGGCAACAGCGTGTTTAAATGTTGCTTTGTCCATTTCTTGTGGCTTATATTCCACTATGTGTTCATATTTAAAAAAAGCATCTTAAATCAGAAATTAATACATGTTCTCTGATTCCAAGTCTATCTGCAGGTTCGTGCTTTACACAACACCCCCCGGTCCATTTTCCGGAGCTCCCCTTCCAGCCTTTTGCCCCACACCCCCAGCATGGGGGCCTTAGGGTCTCCCCAGAAGAGCCCGCTACCCCATCCTCTGGAAGGAGCTCCTCACACCAGTGGATTCACAGTAATGCCGGCACGGCTCTCCCAGACTGGTGTCACTGTCCCGGCTCGCTCTGCCTTCCGCACTGACTGGCTGTGCGGCCTTTGAGAGCTAGCTTCACCTCTCTGCGCCTCGGGTTTCTCTTAGGTAAGTGATGGATGGACTGACTCAAAGAGCTGAGGCCAGAACTCAGAGATTAAATGCAAAAGGCTTAGCGAGACGCCCAGCCCATAGTCTGTGCTGCCGTGATGGTGGCTCACGTAGACCAGACTCTAGGAAAGCGAACAGCTGGCACCGTGACCTGAGCGTCCCGGTAGGTATCGGTTTCCCGTTTCATCGTGGCGCTCACACCTCTCGTTGCAAATGAATGACATGGCCATGGAAAACATTCCTCGCCGGGGGCGGGCTGGAGTGCGGCCCCCCAGGCTTGGCGCGGGCGACCGGCCACAGCAGGTGCGGAGTACCAAGCTGCCTTTTGAAGAAGGAAGATGTGATTTTCTGACCTGGAAACATGTCCCTATTGTGTTAAAAAGCCTGTCTAAGTGTCGCAGGCCTGTAGGTAGAGCACACGGTCACTTTACGGGTCTATAAACGTCAGCTTAACTTGGGGGACTTGCTCCCCAGTTACTCGTATGGTTACATCCTCGGGACTGGGACTGGATGGATGAGGTGAGATTCATGTGATTCCAGAAAGATGGTAGGATTGTGGGCAAATTTAATTTGTGTTAGTTGAAAAAGAGGAGTGTATAGTTTATTTCGGGGGAAGACACCCCTAGCCCCCATGTTATTCACGGGTCAGCTGCAAATTGCAGCTGCATGAGGACTTCCTGTCTCCCAGGAGCCTTCTGGGGCCACGAAGTTTGCCAGAGCCAGGCGAGGGCCACCTGGGCTGCCAGGGTCTGCTGCCATCCACACACCGCCCTGCCCTCAGGCCTCCCGACCAGCAGGCAGGGCCTGATGCTCCTCAGGAGCTTGAGAGAGACAAAAGACTCAGCTCCGCTGCTTGGGGACCTGCCTCTATCTGCAGCTCCTCTTCCCCATCTCAGCTCCAGCCACGCTTCGTCCCTCCCTCTGGCCTCACCCGGGACAGTCGCTTCCCATCCTCCAGGTCCTGCTCAGGAGACTGCCCCCATGCCTGCCCCTCTCTCCTCCTACCTCCCACTCTCCGACACCTTGTCTGCCTGTGGATTCTCTCTCCCCCCTGCCAGGCTGTGAGCTCCCCAGGGGCCCGGCCAGCCCGTTTCCCTCTCCACATTGTCCCCAGCACTATAGCCCCTGGCACATAATAGATGCTCAAGAAACGCGGGATCTGTGAACCCACCGATCACGGGCCCCCAGTGCTTGGCCACAGCTGGGGCTCAGGATCGTCAGCCCAGCAGCCTCCCCAGCAGGAGGACCCCACAGAGGATCCTCTTGGGGTCTGGAGCAGACGTCTGGGCAAACGGCCTGTCCAGAGTGAACAAGACAGGCAGCCAGGAGGGGGCCGGGCCCAGCCAAGTCTTGCTCAGCGGGGAAGAGAAAGGAGCCAACTTCTCTGGGCAAAGAGGTTGTGTCTGGGGAAGACGCAGCAGGAATGCGGGGGGAATCGGGTAGGGGGGGTGTGCAGGCTGTGTTTTCGCTCGACTCCAAGCTCAGAAGCACATGCCTGGAAAGCCAGTGTGGGTGCACCGGTCTGGGGATTCTCTTTGCAGGGGGCTCTGGTGACTTAGGACACAACCAAGTGTCGGGGAGCAGCGGGGCCGGCATCTCAGCCTCAATGAGCAGAAGAGGGGGGCTCACGTCAGCAGGCGGGAGAAACCACCGAGCCCCTGGAAGGAAGAAAGCCCACCTGTCCTCACTCAGGGCGCCGGCATGCCACTGGGCTGGAGGCAAACTGGAAGGAAATCAAAGTGTCACTCTGCATGAGGAGACCTGGCCTGAAGCTCCCCAGGGTTGGCTCAGCTTTGAAGAGTTAGGGCTGAAGGCCTTTCAGTCTGCTCGTGAGCAGGAGAATGTGTGCTCCCTGCACAGCCTTTAGGAGCTGGGCAGAGGGGGAACCAGAAGTGCCCCCCCTCAGACTAGGATTCCTCCACCTGAAATGGTCCATCTGCCCCAAGGGAATTGGAGGGATTTGAAGAGGAAATACCTGCCCCCCAGCACCTCCTCTCCTCCTGCCCACCAGGTCCTTGTGGGCTTAGCTTTCCCTCCCCTGGGAAGCCTGCTCCACTGGCCTCCCTGCCCCGTCCCTAATGTCTACTCTTCATCCAGATTGCCAGAACAATCTCAAAAATATAAATTAGATCATGTCACTCTTAGAAGCCTCCAACAGGTACTAGTTACTTTTTCAAATAGCATCAAACTTCTCACCCCACCTACAGGGGTCCACATGCTCTGAGTCTTCCCCTCTACTCCCTCCCTCTCATACTGCACCCCCTGGGGCTGGCTGTCAGTTCCTCAAACACCCCATACTTGTCCCCACACTAGGGCCTTGACAGTGGGTGATTCCTTCTGCCTGGGAGACACCCTTCCTACAATCCATGTGGCCCTCACTTACTCATTTTCAGGGCTCTGCTCAAAGCCACCTCCTCAGGGAAGCCCTCCCTGACCACTCTCCAGGGTCGCCAGATTTAACAAGTAAAAATATAGGCCATCCAGTTAAATTTGAATACAGTATTTTTACAAGTATGTCCTAAATGCCGGGCCACTGTATAGGACCTACTCATACTACAGAAATTCAGCTGTTTGCCTGAGATTCCAATTTAACTGAATGTCCTCTACCCAGGCCCCAGCCCATTGGCTCTCACTGCTGGACCTAGTTTCACGGTCTCTCCCCTCTCAAAGTAACCTGCTTATAATCAAGTCTGTCCACGCTGAGGGTAGGGACCTCCTCTGTCATGCGTTCCCCAATGCCCAGTATAGCACCTGCACATAGTAGGTGCTCTATTAATATCTGGGGAGTGATGATGGATGCCCAGGGCTGAGTGAGCTGACCAAGGCATCATCGTAGGTGGTTTCACACAGAGTCCAGATGTCAGCTCATCCTTCATCTCACCCCAGATGTGACTTTTCCCAGAGATAAGCTGTTCTCGATAAATGTCCCCACCTGCCCCACATAGTCACTCTGGGAACTAGGAAATGGGGGTTTTGGACTCAGTCCTCCACTGATGAGCTCCAAGGAGGCCTGTCAACCTCACTTTGTGACTCAGCTCACGGGGCAGAGCAGGCCCTCAAGCCTCTGGCAAGTCATGATTGCAGGAATCCCATGGTTCAGGTGAGACCAGGCAGGTGCCAGGCAGGCAGGACTCCTCTCCCGGATGGGAAGCCCTTCCTAATGGCATGAGATGTAAGTCCAACTCCCAGAAGGGGTGTGGAAGTTCAGCTGACCTTTCCTAAGCACCTACTATGTGCCTGACACTTTCTGAACCTTGATCTCTTTTCTCTGCTAAACTATCACCAACCCCATTTTAGAGATGAGGAAACTGAGTCTCAAAGCACAAAAGATGAAGCCAATCCAGGCTTCGAGCCAAGTCGGCTGACCGTGGACAGTCGGCCTGAAATATATACAATTTCATTTGTCTGAAAAAGAGAATACAACTGAAAAATACAACAAAAATAATTCAAACAGGTATCAGATAACTCATAAAAGATGATGTTCTCAGGGAAGGAGGGGGGATTCCAAGCTGATGATCACCGATTGCACCGAGGCCTGCTGATACCAAGAACAACTTCTGATGGTGGAAAAGCTGAGCCCAAGTTAATCAAAAAACTCCCTTCTCTGTGTCCAATTTCAAAGACACCCAAACAGGATGAAGTTCGTCTGTCCTGAGAGCGTGGGGACTGGAGGCTGGGCGAATACGGAGCTCTGCGTAGAGGACAAGTTCTGTGATTGCTGCTGCTGGAGGACAGCGTGGCTCCCGGCCGCCGTGAGCACCGGTGGACCCAGCCAAGGGGTCCCTCTGACACTGGGCATGAGTCACCCAGGGCAAAGGTCTTGCAGCGCCTGAGTCATGCCCCGGCCCCGCCTGGAGCCTGACAATTCCCAGAGGAAAGCCCGATGCAGAGAGACTCCCAGGCCAGGTCTATTGTTTCAGCAAACGCCACGCGGATGAAACCAAACCCCCGGAGCAAAACAGGTGGGAGGAGGCGGTGCCTTCTCGAGGATGGAGCCGATTTTTCCAGGACACCAATCCGTGGAAAAGCACTTAATTTAGCACCAAAAAATTATTTTAAGAATATGCACTTCTATTTATTAAACAAAGCTCCAGATACAACCTTTGGGAACCTCCAAGTAATAAAGTGACTCATTTTAGGATATGATGACTCAGTGGGAAAGAGGGAATTCCACCACCCACGCCTCCTTTCTAAAAAATCAATCTGCCCTCTCAACAGGTGCTGAGAGCCTCTGCCATCGCCCTGTTCCAAGAAAATCGTCCAACAAAACAAAACACAAATTCTCTTCAAACAATTTAAGTTTCAGAGCTGAGTAATCTGAGGCAGGCACGTTTCCAGCCTCCGCCCCCGCGGGGACTCGGAGAGCCAGGGAGCTCCTGGGCCGGGGCCGGGGGCCTGAATTAAGAAAGATTTACCAGCTGAAAAATTCCAAAACCCTGTGTCATGTGGAGGAACCTTCCAAAACACTGGCTCCCGCCCAGGCTGGCGAGTCCCTCGAAGCCATGGCAACCCCATTCCGCTGCCACATCACTTTTATTTTTGTGTCCTTAGATTTGTTCCTGTTTTGCAATGTTTTGCGGGGACCCCCAACTCCGCCTGAGGCCGGGGTGGCTGGGGGCCAGGGTTACCAGCTGAAGTCAGGAACAGCCTGCACTTCCCCCGTGAACTTTGCCTGGAGGGTTATGCATTTTTCACATTTCAGGGAACAGAGAAAAGCTTTCCAGCCACACAGTGAAGGGTACATAGGAAAGGGCCTCATGTGCAGTGGGCTTTCTCTTCGTCCTCTTGGATGTGATGGTGAGATTACTCGGGAGCTGATGATAAAAGCCCCGAGTTTTAGCTCTGTTGGCAGCTATCGGCCAAGCTGGGGCCCACAGTGCAGCCTCCCGGAGCCTCAGTTACCTCCTCTGTAGAATGGAGAAGATGCCGGTGTGACAGTGAAAGGCGAGGACACGTCCATTCAACAATCTATGAATAGGGGCCTCCCTGGTCCCACAAGGGGTTAAGACACAGCACTATGAAGCTACTGGCAGCCACTGCAGCACAAGTTCGATCCCTGGCCAGGGAGCTACCCATATGACCTCTCCTGTCTCCCTGCTGCTCCCCTCAGCAGTATATTTCAGTAGATCTGCCTGTTCTATTCCCCACTCTTTCTCTGGGGGATCCTCTCA
Organism: Talpa occidentalis; assembly: GCF_014898055.3. Classification (NCBI taxonomy): domain Eukaryota; kingdom Metazoa; phylum Chordata; class Mammalia; order Eulipotyphla; family Talpidae; genus Talpa; species Talpa occidentalis. Next base: position 100,327,396 of record NW_023600993.1, read on the forward strand.
CCCCCACACCTCTGGCCTGTACCCCAGTTCTTGCATGCATAAATAAAAAAATCTTTAAAAAAAAAATCTGTGAACACCTACTGTGTGCCAAGGACTATTCTGGATGCTGCAGTACCAGCAGCAAACACCAGGCTCCCACTCTCAAGGAACTAAGCCTGCAGCCTGGGAGGTGGGCAGACGAGACAGTCTCAGCGGTGCCGGGGCTGGGGGCGAGGACTGACCTCAGCGTCAAGGAAGCATTTGCCGATGTGATGCTTCTCCCAGTGCTCACAGGCGATGAGCATCCTCTACATGCCACGTTCAAAGCAAAGAGCCTGATCTCATTTAATCTCACCTCTGAGCTGAGACTTGAAGGGACAGGAAGAGGCGATTTTATAAAGAAATGGAGGAAGATTCTCAGAGGAAACAGCAGCGGCAGGGGTGCCGAGGGACACACCAGCGTGGGGTGTTTGAGGACAGAGCGGAGCCTCAGTAGCCACAGCCCAGGGAGCCAGGGGCGAGTCCAAAACGCTGGAATGGGAGAGGTGGGCGAGGGCCAGCTCATACCGGCTCTTGGAAGGCATGAAAATACTTTAAAATAGTAATAAAAATAATATCATAATCATTATTATTACTGCTGCTATAAATAAGAGGCCATTTTCCAAAACACCAGGCTTTTCTAACTTAAGAAACACCACGAGGCCCCTCTCCTACTGTTTTTCCACCGATCTCCAATTTGTCATCCCGCTGGAGTGGAAACTGCCAATTCCATTTCAGTCGACAGCTATAAAAAGAACGTTGGAGCTGGTGGTGCCGATGACCCAACGTGGGGGCTAAGATTAGCCCAGGAGGTGTCACCTTTCCTTAATGTGAGAACCAGCTGGGGTTCCCCTTCCTTGGAAAACTTCAACTGTTCCACTCCACCCCACCCCACCGAGGCCGTGCCAGCCAAGCTGTCCATGGAGATGGGAACGGGGATGCGTTTTGGAAAAAAGAAGTTGAGCAACAGGGATTCCCCCTGCAGACGGCAGCCCTGGGCCGGGAGGCATGTTCTTGGGGTCAAAAGAGCAGATCAGCTCCCTGCAAATGGCAGGCAAGCCCCCTGCCTGTCAGAGCCACAGGGAGTCAGACATGCCACCAGGGAAGCCCCCCACTCCTGCTGAGGTCCAGGGGTGTCTTAAATACCTCCCCCCATTTGTCTGTTGGCATCAGTCCAGGATCTGGGATTCTTTAGATGCAAAAGGGTTTGAAATGGAGCCTTTCAACCCCGGGGACCCGCTGCGGAATTCAAGGGTCTATATCACTACAAAATGAATCAAGTCAGGGGGCCAGAGCAGCCGGAGTGTCCTCATGTAAAATAATCTGCATCTAGGCTTTTTCAGAGTAGAACAGCAAGTAGCCAAAGGTACGGATTTCAGGGCTAGGTTGCCTGGGGGGCAAACCAGCACGCCATTTCCCGGCTGTGTGATTTTCACTAAGTTACTTAACCTTTCTGTGCTCGGTTTCTCATCAGCACAATTGGGAGAACAGTAGCTCTCTTGTTGGACTATCAGGACTCAGATTAGTTAATATATATGAGGGATTTAGAACAAGGTCTGGCACCGGGTTTGTTATCATTACTTATTGTTTTCCCAATGTTTCTTGGTTCCGTGAGATAAAATCTTCCTTATCTTTGTCCTTCCACAGCCCGAATATGATAAGTAAAAGAGAAGCTCATATTTAATGAGCATCTACAATGTGCCAAGTTCTAAGCAAAGAGCCTGATTCATCTCATCTTCTCATCTCTCAAGAGAAGCAAATCATCTGCACTTTACGAAGGAGGAAATGTCGCCTCAGAGAGGTAAAGCGTCTTCCCCAGGATGACAAAGCGGATCATGGGTTCAAAGCCAGGTGGTCTGACATCAGGGCCTCGACTTATACCCCCTGCAGCTGACAGCTCCCCACACCCGGCCAGCCCAGGACCAATACCTGCGCCAGCATGTGTCAGGCCAACGGGGCGCTGGACCAAGCAATGCTGGAGGGATGGTAGGAACATAACAGAGATTGGATGAGCACCCCCTAAACACCACTGTGTGCACCTGGCCCTGCAAGACAGGACTGCTGTGGCTTTAATTACAGGAAGACCAAGACTCGGGAGTTTGAACTGCAGGACAGTGCTGGTTATTATCTATGGGTGAGATCTGACTCCTCTCTGGGGAGTCGGTTAGATGAGAGGATATGCATGAAGACAGCGGTGAAGGAACCCCCCAAAACAGGGTTCACCCTCAGGGAGCAATTTTTATGACTTTTCTTAATTGTCAACTGTTCAAAGTTGAATCAGGCCCTGAGTTTTCCTCCCTTTAAAAGGCAATTTCTTTAAACTGAAATTTCTTCTGAAACCAAGAGAAGGAGACCCAAAGAGTAAATGCCATTCATTGATTTGTTTGTTCATTCTTTTAGCAAATACTTGGATGCTCAAGATGCCACTCTCCTGGTCAAGAACCTACTACCTGAGTCCTATGACCTGCTTAAGCATGTGTCTGTACCTGGCCCTAGGAGGATGCTCTGACCTGGGCTCCGCCTGCTCATCAAAACATTTGCCAGTGTCGCCAGCCTCTAACCCTAGTCACACACTCTCGGCCTCGCGGGAGCCTAGCAAATTTGTGTCCTAGAGAATATTTACTCTGCACCACCACCTGAAAAACCCTCAAGACACGCCTGTCCCCAATCCACTCCACGCCTGCCCCCAATCCACTCCACCATACAGAGGGCTTCACCCCGGGAAACAGCAAGTAACAACCAGCACCAGCTCACATGCCAGCACTTACCACACACCAGGCATTTCACAGGCACTGCACGTGGATGAGCCTTTCATCTCCCGCCCCACCCCCGAGAGGCAGGTCTGCCACCTTCCTTGGGCACAGGAGGAAGGTGCTGCACGGAGAGACCAGGGACTTGCCCAAAGCAGTGGAGCTGGGGTTTGAGCACAGGCAGACTGGACGGCTCACCGCGCTGACGAGGGATAGAGGGATGCTCGCGGTGGGGTCACTTATAAGAGCATAAGGTTGAAAGCGGCCGGACGCTCAAGGAGCGGGGAGTGGTTCCATCAGGTACCATAAGACCTCGTGATAGCAAGTTCATCCTCACCTGTCCTCAGGGAAATGCAATTCAAAAGTACAGTGAGGTCCTTCCTCACACCTGTGAGAAAGTTTAAAAAAGAAGCCGGGCCTCCCTGGTGCGCAGGGGTTAAAGCCTCAGTGCTATCAACAACAGGCACTGGGCATGAGTTCAATCCCCGGCCAGGGAGCTGACCCACATGGCGCAGCAGGCCTCTCCTGTCTCGCCCGCTGCTCCCCTCAACAGTGTATTTCAGTCAATTGGCCTGTTCTGCTCCCCACTCTGTCTCTGGCGGATCCTCTCACCCCCCCCCACCTCTGGTCTACACCCCAGTTTTTGCATGCATAAATAAAATAAAAATAAATCTTAAAAAGACCAGCAACAAGTGCCAGCGAGGGTGTGGAGAGAGGGAGCCACGCACCCTGATGGTGGGGATGCAGGAGGGCCCAGCCCCTGGGGAAAGCAAGGCAGAGGTTTCCCAAAATGCAAAAACACTCATAGGAATAGCTGTACCCCAATGTTCACTGCAGCCCTATTTACAAGAGCAGAGCTATGGAAACCCCCTCAGCGCCCAAGACAGAGGAGTGGGTTACGGAGACGTGGTGCACAGACACAGTGGAGCACTATCCAGCTATGAAAACAGAGGAACTCTTGCCATTTGCAGCATGAATGGGGCTAGAGGGAGTGACGCTAAGTGATATAAACCAAAAGGGGAAAGACGAATAATGGATGATTTCACTACAGAAACAAAAGAATAGACAAAACTAAACAAAATAAACCCTAGAAATTGGACTGAATGGAGGCTATACAAGGGGGGAGATTCAGGAGAGGGGCACAGGGGAGGGGGCCTGGACTGTGGTGGGAGATAATGGCTGCTTTGGTGGTGGGTGGGTGGGTGTGGTAACATATATCTGAAGAGGCGTGAACCTGTACCTCTGAATCACACAGCTTGTAAACTGTTACCTCAAAAAATATATAAAAAATATGAATAAGTAAAAGTTAAAAAACAGAATGCACGACCTGCACTTAGATGTCTGCATCGCTAACCCCTTCCTGCACCATCAAGGCCCCTGCAGCCCAAAGTGACCAACCTCGTGCTTTTTAAACCCCTCCCACATCCAACCCATCGGTCCATCTCCAGCCCCCCTGCCATGGCTCTACTTAATGGCCCACCCCTTTTTGTGTGCAACAGCTTCATCAAGCTTATTTAAAATCAATTCTACCCTCTACCATACCTTCAAAGTAGGAGAAAGCAAGCCCATCCCGAGAAGAAGCGTGGTGTGAATTAGGAAGAAGCGCCCTTCCCCCAAGACACTGTGTCCCCCCATCCCAAGCGGTCTTAGTAAAACACAGATCGATGCTGGATCCAGTTCAAGTGGCAGCCCCCCCCCCAGAATAAGTGCCCTTGTGCGGTGCACAATCCCTACAACTGGACAAGCTGCCTGTTATAGTCTCTGGATCATCCTACAAGCAATAAACAAACAGAAAAGCATCAGCACCCCTTCAAACTGACCACCAAAATTATGTCCACGACAAAACCAAACCAAACCAAGGCTAGTATCCGGAACAAGTGAATAATTGCGGAACCTGATATTTCCCTACTTCAGGTCGTTTTCTTTTTACCTCGTCCTCATGTGACCAATAAACAAAAATATTGACCCTCATAGCAAAGAGTGCGAAGTAAAAAGTACATCCTCAGTAAATTCTTTTAATTAAAAGAAATGGCCCTTCTGGGCTGCGGTGAAACATTACTGACATGGCAGAGGTGGAGGTTTTGACTTGTAGATTTCTGAAAAGCAATTTAGCGATTTACATTTAAACTCTCAAAACGACTCTCCCAAATTCCACTGCTAGGAATAAACCCTAAATAGCCAAAACAGAGCTTCATATATAAGAAAATCAAGCAAGGTGTCCTGAAAGCATAAGACTACAGCATTATTTTCAAATAAAAACTAAGTGGCTGACATTCACTGGCTTGCGATTACTTGACCAGTATTAACTCATTTTTTTCTGCACAGAAACACTGATATTTAAGCCCACAAGAGTTATCCTGCGGGGTAACTCTTGTTACTAAGGTTCTATGCACAAGAAACTGGGGCACAGAACTGTCAGGCCATTTGCCTAAGATCACAGAGTAAGCAAGCAGCTAAGCCAAGATTCGAACCCAGAATGCACAAGACCAAAGCAAACACGCTTGGTCACGTGCTGATCATGGTAAAAAGATGGAAAGGGCTGCCCCTTTACCATCCAACTGGACAACCAAGGGGCAGTCAAGGCCTGTCCTGGCACATGGACGTCACAGTGGCCGGGTTGATGCCAAGACCCCAGGAACCAGGGAGATTCTCACCATGAGCAAAGGAGCAGAACAAAGTCTGCACAATGGGATCGGCCACCCCCACCAGCGCTGTTCGGAAGAAAGAGGTGGTCACTTTCGCACGGCTCCAGTGGACAGAAAACAAGCTCGAAACACCCCCTGACCTGTGGTCTTCTCCGTGAACACGACTTTGGACTCAGCCGTGAAGTTCTGGCCCGTGAGGATCATCTGCTGGCCCCCGTACACCAGGCAGCTGTCGATGTCTTGTCTCTCCACCATGGGCAGCTCGTGGGCCGATCGCTGGGCTGAGGGTGAGACAAGAGAAGGGGCTGTGATGAGGAGCGACATCCCCTGAGTCCAGGTGACAAAACAGGACAGGCGCTGCCCCTCTGCCGCTGGTTGTCATGGCAAACGTGGCCCACCACACCCCGCAAGTGGTGCCAAGTTACTTGGCTAGTTTTCTCGTGAGAGCACTTTGTGTTTACATGAATCAAGAGATGGGTGCGATTTTGTTATTTTCTTTATGTTTTATGAATGGGTGGGCAAGTCAACTTTATTATAGCGTAACCCTTCCTTCTGCCTCTGTTGTGAGCCCAAGCAGCGGAATGTCAGAAGCATGTATTCTGGACATTTCTGCCCTGGAATGCATTTCTGACCCTGAACATGGCTGCAGGTAGCCCGGAGCTGCTCTGTCCCCTCTGATTGCATTTTTTCAAACTCCCTCTTGTTCGCTCACACTCCCCATACTTCTAGAATGTTCTTATTGTCTCTTGACACACTTAGCAGACTCCTACATTTGAGCATGCTTTCTAGTTCTTCTTTCTGGAAGATTCTTTACCAATTACCTGCCTTTTCCCCTTTCTTCTTGCAGATTCTATTCAGTGTCACCTCCTCAGAGAGGCCTCCATAACCCTCCACTTCCCCCACCCGAGTTAAAACAGCAGGTCCCACGCCCTTCCAGCTGTCTATGTCTCTCCCTTTTTAGCCTGCTTGGTTTTCCTGAAAGAACTTTCCACTTTCAGATACCTACATGTAGCTTTATTGGTTTATCTTTCATCTCTGCCCCTGGAGTGACAGTGTTTGTTCTGTATGTGCTATGAGGCGAGAACAGAGCCCAGGACTTGGGAGGAGGGGCTGGACATGCCGGGTAGGTGTAGATATGAAAACATCTCAAGACATCTTGACACCTACATCTATCTCTATTTTATATAGATCCTCAGCTAAATAAGGAATGAAAGACAAAGGCATGGGACAGATCTATACACCTGAATGCTCACAGCAACCTCCTGAGGAAGGTTTTTAAATGATTTGCATTTGGCTGGGGAGATAACTAAAGCTGAGAGAAGTCAGGTCAAGGGCATGTGTTGGAGCTGATATTAAAGCCCACAAAAGCTGGTTCACCAGCTCCAGAGCCCCACCTCTTAGCCATTCTAGTCACTAGTTCCTCCGGAAGGCAGAGACCAGGGAAGAAGGAAGACCCTCTCTGCAGCCCTCCCTGAGCAAAGCCAGAGCCAGGTCCCAGCCAGCACGAGGGGCCCATTTTCTTAGGCCTCGCCTTGGCAGTGTGGGCTCCAGAGGCCTGCCCTCCCCCTCTGAGTCAGCCTGCACTCCTGGCCCTCCTCCCAGAACCCCAGCACTAGGCAGAGGGCCAGCCCATACGGTGCCAGGGTCCTGCTGACCTCCTCATCCGGGAGCCAAGGCAGCAGCCATGTGAGACCTGAGGCCCACACCTAACCCTTCCCTCCTGGCTGGCCTGGGCCTCCAGGTGGCCGAGCATCTCCCTCCCTCTGCCCTGAAGCCACGTTGAAAGTGGCTCCTTCAGGAGCCACAATGCACCCGCAATGTTTAAGGAGTTGGCTGTGGCCCATCCAGCCACACCCAGACACCTCACCTTGAAAGCACCACCCAGGGGCCTCCCACGACCCCCAGCACCTCCGCTCAGCCCAAGCTCTCTTCCCCGGAGACTAGCCAGCTGCCACTTAAGAGTATCTATTAAAAGGCCTCTCTGCAGAAGCTGCTAATTTCTCCCACATGAGCTGGGAGTTATTCATCCTTTCTTTCAATATAGGAGTTTTGCAGGACTTCCTAATGGAACAGTCACAAATGCAGATATATTCACAGTAGAAACAGCAGCTACATGACCTAGAAAAGCAGGTCCCCACTTTTAAGACCTGCCTTGGATGAGTTTGGGGGACAGCTGGGGGCTTCTAGCCCCAGGGGGGAGGGCGGTGGCCACAGCCATGCCTCCCCTTTTGCAGGTGGAAAACCTGACTCATCAGGCCGGGACAAGCTGGCCAGGGCTCCCGCCAGCCCAGCCAGGCCTGGCCGTGAGCTCTCACATTGGGCGGGAAGCTGGCCCCACAGCTGTGCTGTGAATCACGGCACATCGCGCTGCTGGGCTTTTTCCTGAAGCCACCTCACTGCTCTCCTTCCAGAGCTTCAGCTTCAAGCAACCAACCGATTCACCCTCTTTGCATTTTGCACCTCTTCCCCTGTTCTGAAAGAAACTATCTTTTAAAGTGAAAATTTAAAGAGAAACAACAGGGGAGCAGCCCAGCTTCCTGGAGGCCTTTATCTGCAAGCCAGTCTGGTCTCTCACAGCGCGGCGGGGTCGGCAGCAGGACCTTGTTACAAATGCAGAATCTCGGGTCCCACCTTGACCCTCTGGACCCAAATCTACTGTGGAACAAAGAACCCAGGTTCTTCTTAGGTACTAAAAAGTCAGAGAAGCATGGCTGAGCTCTGTCTGCATGGCAGCTTCTGTCGGGAAACCCAAAGATGCATCCCCCAGGCCTTGACTCCGGCTTCTCAGGCTCACCCTGAGGCATCCGGCGGATCCTCTGCTGTCTGGCTGCCCTGCGCCTGATAGGATATTTATTTAGCAGCATCCTGGTCTCTATCCACTAGATGCTTGACAGCCCAAATTGCCTCGAGATGTGGCTAAATACCTCCTGAAGAGGAGACCCAAACCGGCTCAGACTGAGAACACCGTTCTAGAAATTCTGATGCCAGTGGTCTGAGGGGAGAACCCCTGCAGGGAATTTCTTTTTAAACAATCCTCAGATGATTCCAACAGGCCACGCCAGGTTGGCTCTGAAGTGCCATCTGCGGGACCATCACCGGCTGGGTCACACCAGACCAGGAGCAGTAAAAGTCCAAGTTTCCTGGGCTGTGGGATCAGCAAGCCCTGCCTCAGCCACCTCCCTGCTGTGTGACCCCAAGCAAGTCACTTCACCTCTCTGGGTCACCAATGCTTCCTCTTTAAAATCCTAACCGCCCCTGTCCTCGTGAGTCTGCACCAAGTCGTACCGGAAATGCCGCGTGGGGACACGTGATAAGTATCTAACTGGTGAAACAGCCAATAAGCCAAGTGTCTGTCGGTGGATGAGTGGCTAAACAAAACGTGGTCTATCCACATTATCTGGCTGTAAAAAGGAATGACCTCCCAGCCAGCTGAACTTGAAACCATGAGGCTGAATGAAGATCAGTCCCAAGAGGATGCAGGCTCTCTGACCCCATCACACAACCTGCCCAGCAAGGCACATCCGTGGACCAGACTCGACTGGGGGCCTCAAGAGGAATTACTCAAGGGCCTGGATCTCTTTTTGGGGTGAAGAAAATTTTCTAGAACTAGATCGAATTGGGCTGCACAACATTGAGAGTGTGCTTCATGCCACTGAATCGTGCTAAATGGCCCACTTTGTGTGTATTTCATCACAATAAAAAATACATCAAGACAAAAGCCCTTAGCCAGTGCCCAGCACCGGGCAGTCACCCCAGAAACTAGTCCTGATGACTGTTAGATTTCAAAATGTCACTCTTGCTTGCTTAGTCATTTTCAAAATAATTTCTCATTTTGTTACCTTTTAAATGCTTAAATTACAGCCCTCTTGGATAGCTGACAGAGACACTCAGGGCTTCTTTACAGACAGAAAAACAGCTGGTCAGAATTCTTTTACCCTGCCAGGGGAAGACCTCAGTGCCGAGGAGAGCTCAGTTCCTGCACAAGCCCCCCGGGAGTCCTTGCTGCGGCTTCCCCAGCCTCACCCCATCTTCCCGTCTGTAAGACAGGGCTGGCAACAGACCCGTCTCGTCTCATGGGTTGTTGTGAGGATTAAATGGGAGAAGTCACAGAAGCCTTTTTGGCTCAACAAGCACTAGCCAGCAAGGTTAAGGATTGAAAACCGTAGCTTCTCGAGCTGTTTCCACAGGCCGAGTGCTAGCGTCTCCAAGGCGAGCGACCGTATCAGCACTGAGTGCAGACATGTGGCCTCCCTTTGCCAGTAAATCCTGACCTGTAACCTAGACTTCTTAACCAAATCAGGTTTTCTCAGACAAAGTCGAGGTCCCAGCCATCTGCAGTCTAATCCCCGGGTAGAGGAGGCCCTGAAGAAAACGTTGACACCCAGGCCACAGCACCTGAATCTCCCAGATGGAGGCTGGGCACTGCACGTTAGCACTTCAGGGGCCACCTGAGGATGAGGGGAGGCCCCACATCTCCAGAGAACCCAGAAACAAAGCAAACGGATCCAATTAGCCTGCGAAAGAGGAACTGCAGAGAGGCAGACACCAAAATTACCCTCCTGGGGTCCACTTCCCATGCACACTGATGCAACTCCAGTTTCTATGATGCTAAGTGGGGAGACACCTTGCAGGAGCCAGGGGAGGGCACTCAGGAAGCCCCGCGGGCCTCGTCCAGTGCCTCCACCCCACCAGCTCCCACTGACTCGTTCAGCTTTTCAACCCTAGATTCCAGACCCACCTACCCTGCGGGGTCCTACCCAAACCAGCACCACCTTTGTAAACTTGGCCTCAAGGGCCAGGGGCAGGCCTTTGGGGACGTCTAGACCCTCGCTCCAGCGTGAGCTTGGGGGTGGCCCTTGGGAGAGGCTTCTGCAGGCCCTTCTCCTGCCTCCGGATCCTGGCACGTCATAAAGCAGCTCGGGGCATCTGTGTTTTACGGGCTCTGAATCAACAGGATTGTTGGTTTAACCAGTTTGGGTGTTTACTTTCGCTAGCAACAGTGGCTGATGTAGAGTGGAGCAGCAGGCAAAGGCTCGACAAGGGACAGCCACACCAGGCCGGCCCCGCAGGTGTGTGGGGCTTCCGGGAAATGGGACATGACGGCCCACCTGTCTGCCATCTGCCCATCACAGGGCGGAGTGGCCAAGGATTACCATCTTCCCAAGCACCCAGAGGGAGAGGCTGGAGGGGTTTCTGTGGATGGATTGGTCCTGCTAACACCCGACTGCAGCAGCCCCAGGGCGTGCTTCGGCCTGCAGGTGGGTCCCACACACGTTTGTCCCAAGCCCCCGGTGCATGCGATGAAGATGCTCCCAGGAGCTCCCCGAGTTCAAAGCCCAGCTCGCAGAACTCTGAAGCTCTGCATCCGGGACAAGCCACTTCATTGGAGCCTCTGTTTTCTCATCTATAAAATAGCCCCGTCAGAGCCCAACCTCATAGGGCTGCCTGCAGATTCCATGAGAAGGCAGCAGTTGCTCCCACCTTGGAGCCCTAAGGGTCCCAGAGGACAGGGACCATGGCTGAGAGCTCGCAGTGAGGCAGGCGGAATGTGAACCCAGACCGTGGGATCCCGACCCTGAGCAGGGACCCAGCAGGAAGGCCTCTGGCCAATCAGGCAAGGAGGGGCCTCTGTCCTCCTCCCAGTCCAACATGGACCACCGGGGCCACGCGCTCCCACCATCAGCCCGTCCTTGGCTATGGGCCTGGCTTGGCCCAGACTTGGCTGACTCAAGCCTGGCCTGGGAGGGGCTGTGAGCAGGACCAGCATCCAGGCCCTTTGGCCCCACAGCCCCCACTCTGGCCACTCCTGGGTCTTCCCTGGGACGTGGGGGCGTGGGACAGGGGAACCTAATTCTCCTTGTGTCCAGGGCTCACTGCTGTGAGGGGCCTGACACGTCCATGCTGGGGGAAGGAGGTGAAGGCACAGACACATGGGGTCTGCAGGGCATGAGATGCCCAGGGCTGGACCTCAAAGGGCTCAGCTTTCTCTCTTTCATGGCAAAGCTGTGGTGACACCTGCCCCACGGGCTCGTCCATCTGTGGGCCAGCACCAGGTCCACAGCATGAATTATTTCTGTCTTCTGATCAGATCAATACTCTGCCTTCCCACAGTCCTCCCAGGGGCCCCTCAACATTCCATACAACTACACTCAACAAATGACCCTCCCAAGGGCCCCACCAGCTCCCGGATGACCCAGGTCACTGAGGGGCCCAGGCCACCTGACAGGAGGACACAGCTCTGCCGCTCCTCTTGCCCCCCACGTGACCACTGCAAATTAGCCCCTTCCGCCCTGACTGCTGGACCATGAGCTCCAGGGGCAGCCCTGCCCGCTCACCGCTCTCCCCTACAGGACAGGCGTCTCCTATGGACTCAGCGAGGAGGCTTCTGGGTCACGAGGGGGATGACAGTGAGTCCACGTGCATGACACCAGGGAGGCAGCATGTCTTCAGGGCACAGCCATCCTTCACGGCCCCCGGCCAGGGGGCCACATCAGCCAGCAGAGACATCCCCTTGGCCTCAGCTCCCCCCAATGCTGCACACCCTGCCGCCCCCAGTCAGCTCACCCCTGCGCACCGCAGACCCAGCTGTGCTCCTCGTCCACAGAAACAACTCGTGTTAACTTCTGTCCCAGCTGGCTGCCGCCCGGGGCCGAGACTCAGAGCAGCCCAGAGGAGGCAGAGAGTGTCCGGTCACATCCCCCACTTTCATCCTAACACTAGCTGTTAGGACGAACCAGTGGGACGGGGCAGAGCTGAACCCAAGCTCACAGCCTAACCCCAGCCAGACGGCGTCTCCCCACAGAGTAAGCTGCTCGTGAAGAGGCTTCTCCGTCATGACTGAAAAGTCTCCTCGGAGATCAGGCCTGACCGAGGGCTGCGGCCTGCCCTCCGCCCCAATTTCACCCCAGATTTACTGCTCCGGGGCCTCCAGGGGGACAGTCTAGTGCTGCATGGTGGGAACAAACCCACAGATCTCTGGGGCCCGGAGCAGGGGAGGATGTCACTGGGGCTGTCACTCAGCCTCCGTCCAGACGCAGGAGGACGAGGACGTCACAGCAGCTGGCTCCCTCCTAGTTGTGTGAGCAGGCAATTTATTTATTTACTGTCCCTGTGCTCAGCTTCCCCTTCTGGGGACTGATGCCAGGTCTGTGTTGTTCTCACCATGAGCCAGCCGCGATACAGAAAGTGCTCAGCACACAGTAGGCTGTTAATAGTTGCTCGTTTTCTGCCCCCTCTTCCCTGTCCCGTGCCCCCAGCTCCTTTCTGCCTTCATCTGGTCTCTGAGGACCGACTATCCTCTACTTTGTGCCAGTCACTGTGCTAATGTGCTTTAAATATAAACCTCATCGTGGTGTTCCCCAACTTAGGACTCGTGGGGAACTCAGGCACACCCTGCCCAGAATGGGAAGCGACACTGAAATTCATAGATTGGGACACACACTTCCCTGTGACCCAGCAATCCCAGTCCAGATAGTCACCCAAGAAAAATGAAAGCCTCTGGGGGCCTCCCTGGTGGTGCAGGGGTTAAAGTTTCAGTGCTATCAAGTTATCACCAGCCACTGGGGCATGAGTTCGATCCCCGGCCAGGGAGCTACCCACATGGCGCAGCAGACCTCTCCTGTCTCCCCGCTGCTCCCCTCAGCGGTGCATTTCAGCAGATCCGCCTATTCTGCTCCCCACTCTGTCTCTGGGGAATCCTCTCACCACCCACACCTCTGCCTACACCCCAGTTCTTGTATGCATAAATAAATCTTTTAAAAAAAGAAAGAAAAAAATGAAAGCCTCTGTCCACAAAAGGACTCGAATGAGACTATCCATGGCAGCCTTCTCCATCATACCCAGCCCCCCGGAAACAACCCAATGTCTACCAGTGGTAAACAAACAATTGTTGTACTCATACAATTGAATACTGTTTCGCAGTAAAAAGCAATGAACTACCAAATCCCGCAATAATAGCACTGGATCTCAAAAACATCGTGCCGAGAAAAAACAGCCGACACAAGAGCACACATTGTGTGAACCCTCTGCACGGAGATCCGGACAGGGACGCCGACACGTGGTGACAAGGGCCGGAACAGTGGCGGCCTTTGTGGGAGGCCTGGGAGGCGGCCGCGGGGGCCCCCGGGTGAAGCCGTGCTGTGTCTGGCTTTGGGTGGTGATGACATGGGCACCTACAATTGTCAAAAGTCACCGAGCCGAAGACTTAGAGTCTGCACAGCATATTGTCTCTTAGCGATGCCTCGGCCGAACTTATCTATGTCAAAAAAAGGCAGATACTGAAAAGAGAACGTTCACTTTCTAGTCCACACCCCTTGCTCTCCCGATTCCTGCCAAGTGAGCAGAGTGACACCCATTCTGTGCCGGGGCCGGGAGGACTTGGTGGAAAATGGCTTTTCTGAAATGGATGGTCAGAGAGACCCCGGCAGGGCAGGGAGCAAGCCCGGGGGGCCTCGGGGGCCTCGACCTCTTGGGACATCGCCCTTCTTGCGGCCACCTCTCTCCTGCTGGGCAGCCTGGGGATGTCTGTTTGCACCTCCTCTCGACAAATCTTCAAGAAGACGGTCACCGTGCCAGGTTCCAGCCGGACATGAGGAGCTGACGGGTAAATCATGTCGTCAGCCCACGAAAAGGGGGCCCCATATACAGTGGGGTCAAGGAAAGTTTCCCCATCTAGGGCCATCTAAATGGCACATTGGATCAGAAGGAGTTAACTGAGAGACTGAAAAGTCCCCATGCCCAGAGCACACCCCAGCCCAGCAGGATGGGAATCGGGGAGGGGGGGGGCACTCCTCACAGACTTAACACTCCTCAGGGATTCTCACTTGACGTGCAGCCAAGTTTGAGAGCAGGTGTTCTGGGTGCAGGTGACAGCAAAGGTAAAAGCCTCGAGTCAGAGAGAAGTCCCAGTGGACTGAGAATCAAGGAGAGAACATGCGGGAGGAGTCAAGAACAGTAGCTGGAGAGGGGTAGAGGGCTGGACAGAGCCCCCGCCAAAACCACCCTGCCCTGCGGAATGTGACCGCAGAATAAGGATGGAGATGAGCTCATCCTCAATGGGGGGGGGGGGCTGAAACCAGGCAGCGTCCTGATGGGAGGTAGGGAAGGACACAGAAGCGACCCTGATGACACGGAGGAGAGGGCGCCTACAAGCCAAGGGTGGTGGCCACCCCGGTTGGGCACAAGGACTGGCTCAGAGGGGCCCCCACTGAGCCCACTGACACGCTTCAGAGCTTGGGGCTCCAGCATTGAGCAGGAACCCGTTTCTGGGTTGTGGGCCTCGCACTCGGCGCTGACCGGCTCTGCAGCCCTGAAAACTCAAAGAAGAGAGACGGATGCAAGAGATCAGCCACCATGTGAGAGATCAGCCACCGAGGGAAGGGAAGCTGGAGCCGAGAGCTCGGGGCGCCCGTGGGGAATGGGGAACTGCCCCACGTCCAGGGCAGGGTGACGAAAGGCTGCTGCAGCTGTGATCCCGGGTAGGTTTGTTGTTGGGGAGCGTGAGGGTGACCCCTCCTGACCTCTCCCACGTCCTCCGAGCCGTGGGCGGTGTGGTGACCTGCTGGCTGGGGAGCGGGAAGCGGCGGAGGCAGTGGGCAGAGGCTGGAGGGTTGAAGAAGCTTCAAAATAGTCTTTGCGAAGAAGGAAGGAAAAGCGTCTCCTTGGCAACACTGAAGAGCTAGTTGATAAAGAAGTCGGGAACGTAGGGGTGCCCATCTGTGCCAAGGTGAGGTTCGACCTCGGGCAAGCTGGCCGGTAAATAAATGTCACGGATCTGGTTCCCAGCAAATAAGTTCGCTCTCGAGAGCGAGGCCTCTGGTTGTTCAAGTTTTCTACCACAGTCGGAGAACTTACCCTTGACCCCGCGGACCTCACATCAAAGGCACCTCCAGAGTAAACAAGTTAGCCTCGCCTGGGGGTGTTTGTCTTACCCTCTCTCCCTCCCCAAGGAGTCCACGCTGAGTCAGCGAGTCAATAAATATTTATCGCGCACAGGCTGTGTCAATACGTGTTATGGGCTAATTGTCAACAAATATTTATTGACTTCATCTCCCCGAGGAGCACGCAGTCCGCCGATGAGGCGATACGTATCTACGGAACGATAAGGCACAGGTCTCGGAAAACGGAACCACCAAGGCAACAAAGCTGACGGGAGGGCCGGGTGAGGAGCCCGATCTGCGGCTCCGTCGGGTATGACAAGGAAGGGGGGTGCCACCGGCCCCTAACCAAGCATTTCACGCAACGCGAGGGCCCGAGACCTGGCTCTGCCGCCCCGGAGTAAGAGTGAGTGAATCACTTTACCAAGAAAGTCTCGGCTTCCTCATCTGCCCAGACAAGGAGGGGGCGAATCCACTAGAGGCTTAGAAAGAGAAAAAGAAAAAACACCTCTGTGCAGGGCTCTACAGCTTGCTGCTGGCGACCTGAACACCTTGTTGGCAGGAGTGTGGCTCGGTGATGCTCCTGCAAGCTCTCAGATGGCCGCGAGATAAGGGGACCCAGCTATGGAGAGGAAGCTGAGCTCCTGCCAGTGGCCCTCCTGATGACTCCGCTCCCCTCCTTGCAACAAACCACAGCCCCATCCTGGAGAATGAGTCACGGGCCAAAAACAGGTATTTCTCAAAATCCCCCAAATCATTGAGGAAGAGCTACGAGTTTCCTTCCAAGGCATCTTCACAGTCAAAACCAAGGGTGGGACCGTGGGGGCGGGGAGGCAGCCACCATGAAGGGCTCCGGGCACAGGGTGGGTCTGCTGAGTAGAGCAGGGGAATCCCCATGTTTCCATGATGCTTTCTCAACACTTGTCTGTTCGGGCCTTTCGCTTCGAACATCAGAGCAGAGGCTCGCCACCCCGGCCGGCCCGTCCGCATCTCAACCAGCAAGGCTGGAAGAAATCAGACGACGCCTTCATCCCTCTGCAAAGACCAAGACGGGTTCTGGGGTCCTGCTCTCCTCACTGGCGTCCAATCCTGAGGCGGTTGTCCTAAATCCTCTCTGCATAAAATATTCGTGTGCTCCCTTTGTTCATTAGTGTCTGATTACAGGGACCTCTGATTAATCGAAGCCAGGTGCAGATTTTGTCTGCTGCACCGAGTACTTTGAATGTGTTACTGCTTTTTAAGAACCAGGAGATTTTTACTTTATCTTTAAAAATCAGATCTGGCCACACCGAGTCTACATTCCCACATGGACGATGAGTGACAGCAGTCCATTTGGGTGGGGAATGTGCCATCCCAGCACCCCAGTCTCCACCACTCCCTACTGCCACCCACCCACCCACCCCACTTCACCTCATTTCCATGATCTCGCTGGCTGTTGTAGGCAACTGATTTTGGGGTGCCTTAGTTATGGTAAAAAGGTTGGGGGGGATTAACCTGGAATAACTGAATTTAGAATAGGACTATATCAAAAATATTCCTAGAAGAAAAAGACTAAAAATATATACCAATACTTTTTGTTTCTGGCAAGATGTTTACTTTTTTGTCCTTCTTTATGTTTTTAAAAATGACGTCTAACCTCTCAAACAACACGCAGACCATAAGCTTCGTTCTGTCTATTTGCAAAATCCAGCAGCGAAACTTGCACAAAGCACCTTAAAATGAAGCCTGGTAGGAATGAGCCAGGGTTCTGCTCAGAGCCCTCCCAGATGGCCAGTCTCGGCCACTGGAATCTAAAAATCCTCCACCTCTTTGCCTGGGTCTTTCTCTGCAGCAGACTGAGCTGCTGAGGACAGAGTTCAACTGTGCTCATGTGTGGCTGCGCAGTGCGGCGCCAGACCCAGCAGATTCCCCTCAACACACAAGGCTGCCTGAGGGGGACGCGGGAGCGGGGGAGCGTGATTCCTTGGTGCCAAAGCTCCTGTTCCAATCCCAACCCTGCCATCATTCCACTGTGAGGACAATAATCCAATAAACTATAGAGAGGGCAGCAAGACACCAAGTATTGCCAAGGATCGTGGCTGCGAATATTGATACCCTGTGGATGCTCAGTGCTCAGCCCAGGGATGGGCAGTGCTGTCCATCAGCCATGGGCGGCCGCGTGACATGACTGCATTCCTACTGAAAGAGGAGAAGGAACAGGGAAAGAGGACGCCATGTACAGGGAAGCCGTGCCAACTGCACCTACCCTCTCAAAGACCAAACATGTGCACAGCCTGGCTCATCTAAACAAAGCTTGTCGGCTACTCATTAGCCATTTATTTTTTCATTTCCTGTGAGGCCCCAAGCCCCTCACAAGTAAATAGAAGCAGAGAGAAACCCTTAACTGTGCTCTGTCTCTGGCCATGCTGGTCATCTTGGGCCAACAGCTGACCCACGTAGGTCCTGGGTGTTCCTGCAGGGTACCCGGCCCAGGGTGCGTGCCCGAGGGGGCAGGGCATGAACAGTAAGTACCCCGGCCCTGCCCAGAACCCCACTTACAACACTCGATGGGGTTAGAGGCCGTCTGCAATGAGACAATCCTTCCACTGGACTCTGGAATGTGCACCCGAAAAACCAGCCTCACTCGGGTGTTCTTTCTCCCAATGTCGGTCTCTCCTTTCCGCAGCTCGATGTCAGCGTTTCTCAGCTTCAGGATCCCTGCACAGTCGATGCTGCCAGGAGGTTGAGAAGCTCATTTAAAACCGACCGCTCAGTGAGCAGGAAAGACCACCCAGCAAACCACCTCGTGAACCCAAATAATTCTACGGCCAGCTGCAGGGGAAACTGCGATGCATGTACTGATAAAGATTTCAGCCAGGAATTTATACCCAGCAAGGGGGAAAACACTTACAAAGTAATTAGAGAAAATCCCAGTGAAAATTATTTCTCTAGGGAGACTTTTTTCATGCCAACTTTTCTACTCTCAAAAGGACATGAAGGACTCAAATAGGTAACGGGGGAGAATGGATCACAGACCACTCCATGGAGGAGAGCAATAGATCAACATTCCATTTCCTCGGCTTGACCGAGACTCTGCAGCCAGGTAAGAAAGCCCCCGCTCTGGGAACCCACACTGCTGTGTTTAAGCGCTGGGTTGCGAAGCTGCCCGCAGCCTCTGCAGCGCCAGTTCAATCCCCGGCTGCTCCCGGGCCACCAGAGGAGGGTCCCACACACTTATGGCATGTCTCCTTAATGCCTCTTCTCTGAAATATAAAAATAAAAAAATAAAATAAAATAAAAAATAAAAGTGAACCGGCAGCAGCGAGCTGCCTGCAGCTCACTCAAGGGATTCAGCAAGAATGCAGAAAGAGCAAAAAGGGGAGTGATAAAGCCAACGTGAAAAATGCTAATAATTGGTAACTCTGAGTGAAGGGGAGATAGGAGTCCCTTGTATGGTTCTTACAGTTTTTCTGTAAGCTTCATATTATTTCCTAATAAAAAAAAGTTTAACTCCCGTCCATGGGCACAGTGATCCTTGAATCTTAGCCATGTTGGCTTTGTGAGTTTCTTCACAATTTTTAAATGTACATAAGTCTAACCTCATGCTACACATAACCCAGATGCATGAGAATTTGTCCTCCCAGTACACATGAAAAATATTAAGGTGTGGGATTTTTAAAATAGAAACTTTAAAAAAAAAAACAACTTTAAAAACAGAAGTCTCTGTGGGTCCATCACAGATTGGGGACCATCTTCTGGGCCTGTTTCCACCAACTCCACCCTCTCCCAAATCCCTGCCACCTGGCCCCACGCATCCCCCCAAAGACCCAGCACCCCTGGCCCCAGCCCTTACGTTGCCCTCATGTTGTTTTTTGGCTCCAGAGGGATCTCCAGGACTTTGGTGTTGCCGACAATCTTCTCGTAGCTGGTGGTGGTTACAGTTTTTCCCGTGATCCGGTGCACCTGGTAGAAGGCGTGGGGCTTAAGGATCCGCTCGTCAGCCGTCCCAATGAAGATTTGAAGCCCCAGAGGCTTATTTTCCATGTAGCCGTGGAGCTGGGGGAGAAGGAGAAAACAAAGTCAGATTATTACTGCACCATTCACACGATTCACACGCAAGGCGTGGCCCTAGCCCAACAAACAGCAAAGACCAGAGATGAACGGGAGCCGCAGGAAAAGCAGGGGCTTGTCATGTCATCTGGAGGGATGGAGAACTGGAAACAACTGATGTCCAGCCAGAGGAAACTGCTTGAATGAATTACAGGGATTCTATCTAAAATGGAACATTAGGCAGCCCTGAGAAAGAAGGTGGTAGATCAGGACTGCATTTATGGAGAAACAGCCAGAAGCTATGGCTAGTTGGTGGTCAGGGGAGGGTTGCAAGTTAATGAGAATAGAAAAATCCAAAAAGAAACTGGAGTTCCTGACAACGGTTGCCCGGGAACAATGGAATAAAGAAACTTCACTTTTTACATGACTATATTCCAATTAGCAAGACTGATTTTGTAATTAAAAAAATAATAATGAGCAAGGCAAAAGAAAATTAAAATGAAGAAAATACGTGCAACATATCACAGACCAAGGACTAGTATACAGAATATATAAAGAACATCTATTGGAAGAAGGTGAAAGATATGAACTTCCAGTTATAAGATACATAATGGATATTGTAGGGTAAGGTAGAAAGTATCAGGCTTTTCTGCCCTCCCTCCATCAGGATAGATGATGGATCTGCGGTCCTGAATGCATGCCTGATGGCGGGCACCTGGAGTAGGGTGTGGGCCTAGGTAGATGGGATTTACCTGGGCTGAGACTGGGCTTTTAAGAGCGGCGTCACGGGGACGCCAGTAGAAGCCAAGAACGAACAGAATCCGAGAGAAGAAGAAGCAGAAGCAGAGATCACCAGAGAGCCCAGATAAGAGTGAGGATTTGCTGGGGGCTGGGAGGCCTGCCAGCCTCCCAGGTCCCCAGCACCCCTGCCTGCTGTGAACCGGGTAAATCCCAATAAAAGAACTGCAAAAGCCACTGAGGACTCTGACTCCTCCTTCACCCGGTCTGCATGGGATCAGAAAACCTGCTCAGTGTCGTTCCTGCCTTACAGATATAAAGCACAATAGGTTGGCTATAGCTAACACAGGTATATGGGATGAAGGAAAGCTGTGATGAGAGTAAATCCTGAGAGTTCTCATCACAAAATTTTTTTCTGGTTTTTCTTTTCTTCTTACTGATCTGAGAAGATGGAAGTTAGCTGTGGTCACCATGTCACAATTATGTAAATCAAACCATTATGCTGAAACTTACATAGTGATGTATGTCAATTACATCTTAATAAAACCAGGAAAAATTTTAAAATAAACTAATTAAAAATAACTAACAAACAATAGTGTCTGCAAAAGAATAAAGGACAAAACTCCCTGGCCAGCCTATTTAAAATTGAGTCCAACCCCCTTCTCCCTCCCTCTTCTGCTTTCTTTTCATCCCACCTGGTATACTATCTATGTTCCTTTTACTTGGGTCTTTCTCCTACAACCACACAATCACCTCAATGAGGGGAGGGATGTATATTTATATAACTTGCCACACCTAGCACCCAGACTAATACTTGGCACAGGTCAGATATTTTAGTACATATTTGCTGAATGAATAAAACTATCCAACCAAAAAATAGGTGAGAGATTTGAACAGGCAATTCACAGAAAGACAAATGACCATTAGCATAGAAAAGATGTTCAATTTGATTTTACACAAGCAAACACAAACTTAAGCAACCAAGGAGACCTGGCTAAAAGGAGACGCATACAAATATTTGACAATATCAAGTATTTTGGAGACTCTGGGGACAGAGGTACTCCCATGCAGCTGATAAAACATAAACTGGTATGACTAAGAGTACTGGCATAGCAGATACTAGAATTAAAAATACATTAGTTACATCCATGGACTAATCGGTGATATGAAATCTAAAAATATGGATAGCCCAATACAATTTTTCAAATTCTGAATGTTTTGATCCATCTACTTAAACACATGCAAATGTAATAGGAAAAGATGTACAAGGATGTACTCCAAACTGACTATAATACAATCACTCCTAGGATAGAGGAGACCAAGGTTGAGAAATTGGCTAAAATGGACTTTAAATTTAATCACAAAGTTAGAGGAAGAAGAGATATCTGGCAACCTGTCAAAATAACATTGAAAAATAGAAAAACTGAAAAAACAGAAATAGAAAACATAAAAACTAAGCTGAGAATTTGAAGGTGAGTTTCTATCTTGCTACTCCCCAACTGAGAAACGCCATACAAATCATTTCACCCTTTGCACCTCTGCAGTTTTCTCTGCCAACCAAGGGGAGCTGTGACAGGGAGTCACTAATATCCCACCCTTCTGTGAAGTTCTACAAAACTTCAGGGAGGGTCTCTCAGTTGACTGCCAAAAAGCAAAGTCTGCAGGGCAATGGATGATGACACACGATCTAGAGTCGTGCTGTCCAAGACAGTAAATAATACAAGATGACATCAAACTGACGATTTGGTTTCTCAGTTGCGCTGGTATCCAATTGCCACAAATAACTAGAGACTTCTGTAAGAGACAGCCCAGATCCAAAACATTTCCCTTTCAAAAAAAAAAAAAAGGTCAGCTGGACAAGGCCACTTCAGAAAGATGGGATTCTCTCGTGCCCTTCTGAAAACTACCCAAAGAGACAGACTGGGAGTGGAGCACAACCAGGGAGCACCTCTTTCATAACCTGCCAGGCCATACCCACAGCATTTACATACAGTTAAACACATACATGTGTATTTCATGTCTGATACACACCCGAGAGGCACCCTATGGCGGAGATAGAAATGGGAGTTTGGGTGTCTTTATCTTTCTCCCCCATGCAAATTGAAGACAAGGTGCTGTTCTGAGATAAAGATCACAGGAAGAAGGGCAGTGTTGAGAAGAGATTTGTTTTTGTTGTTTTATATTTGAACCCAAGATAAATATATTTCCTCATCTCACCTCCTGGATTTATCAGGAATATCACACAGAGAAGGAGATAGCAGAGCAGAAACTGCAGGCTGGGTGTACTCAAGGTAAACAGCAAGCAAACACCCACAGATAGAACTTGTCAAGTCTCCACATCTACCTGAATCCAGCCACTCACAAGCCCTCCCCTGCAGGGACACTAGCCCAAACCAGAACGGCCCAATGATCCTTAAAAATTACCAATCAGACCCAGACACTCCTCAGCCTACAACTTTCCAAAGACTTTCTGTGGACTAAGAATAAAATCCAAACTCGGTGCCATGATCTACGAGGCTTCCAACCTCCTGCTCCTTCCCCCCCATGAGGCTCCTGCCACAAGCAGCCATCTGTTCCTGGAGCACACCAAGCTCCGTTGGACCTCAGCACCTTTGCACAATCATCTTTTCTCTCTGGAACATGATTCTACCAGCACATTTAGTGCTCAGATCTTCAGGTCTTTCCCAAGTCACATTATTTAAATACACCCAATGTTGCTCCTTGGGCCTTGCAAGAGCCAACTGCTAAATTTTTAGGAATTCTAAGAGTCCGTTGATATCTTTTTAGTAGCTTGAAATCAGCCATGGTGGGAGAGTTTTACACCATAAAAATTGGCAAAGGCTACAAATCAGGCCTCCCTTTTTCTGGAGAATGGAATGGTCAACATTCACTAGCACACAGCTGCCAAGGTTACATCTTTACTCCCTAAAATTTCCTTGGTTAGCTGTTTACTCACCGCCGCAATACCCCTCCCACCTGAAGGGGATCCACAGTGGCAGGAATCTTATTTCTTTTGTTAAGGGTGACCAACAACTTTGCTGAATAAATGGTTAACAACACAACAACATGACAGCTACATGCACACGATCCTCCAGCCAGTGCTCATTTAATCTTGAACATGTAGCCTGGGCCTGCTTGACAGATGGGGAAACTGAGGCTGGCCAAGGTCAGGTAACACTTGCTTGGTCAACTGTGTCAGCACAGGGCAGAGTGGGGATTTGAACTCTGGGCTCTGGGACTCCGACTCCACCCCTGAACCGACACACGCCCCGTGCCCTTGGCATCTGGTGGACTCACAGCCCTGCGCTGACCTGTGGCTACAAACCACGTCCACAGAGCAAACGTCAGCAAGTGCTGAGTTAAAAGATCTAGCATGTTCTTCCTGCTGAACAAGAGCGAGCGGGGGCGAAGAGGAGGAAGGCTGCTGGAAGGAGGGAGAGAAACAGCGCCAACAAGCTCCCACCTGTCTTGGAAGGTCTCTAGAAGGTCTCCAACTACCCAGGGAAGGCTCCAGGGCAATGACTGATGACACGTGTTCTAGAATTTGCTGTCTGGGTACACTGGCTGCTCCTTACGTGTCCCCTCTGAGTGCAGAGCAGCCTGCAGGTTGAGCTGACATAGACCCCTCCCCGGGGACCACCGGAGAAGGTGTGGCAGAGTAGAAAGACCAAAGTATTTCATTTTGGCTGAGACAAACCTAATGTTGATTATTAGTTCTGCTTCAGAATTTCCACCCCAGGCCTGCTGCTTAGCAGCCGTGTGACTTTGGAGTGGTGGCTCTGCTCTTCTGAGCTTCCCTTTGCTCAGCTAAAACAAGGACATCACTCCCTCTCCCCAGGGCTCTTTCACAGACTCCACAAGATGACCTTTGCAGGGCCCCCAAGCACAGCACACATGAGTGTCCATGAAATGAGCATTTCCCTTGTCATCAGAGGCTGATGCGAATCCAAACTGGAGGTGACAGTAGTGAACTGAACAGAGAGGTGGAGAATGTGAAAGATGAACGAAGCGAAAAACAACCCGAAACACCCTGGCTGGTGGCAAAACCCAGTCCTGGCTGTGGGGTGCCCAGCCTCTGACAAGGAGGGGCAAAAAAAACCTCATCATCCTGCCGAAAAAGGGCATTTCCACTTCCACGCCCCCGCCCCAGAAAGCAGAAGGCTCCCCGGTGCTCAGAGTGCTCACTCTGGAGAAGCCTCGCCAGCTCCTGGAAGTTTGGCCAAAAGGGTACACAGTGATTTCCTTGCTAGTCCAAAAACTGAGTCTTGCAAAGAACTTGGTGTCTTGAATGACATGCTCTGGCCTGGGGTCCCCAGCGCCTGCCATCCCTATTTTAGGGAGACCTTGGTCCTGAAACATCTTTCCCGATTTCATCAAGGGTGAGGCTTTCTCAAGGGCCTGGGCAAAGAGGGTTCCCTTCCAGCCACAGCAGGCACCCACTGCAAGGGCTCAAGGTCGAGTTCAAGGAGTTCAAGGTCAGTGGGCCTTGGAAGCCCTAAGGGGCTCTGCTTGCTGCAGCTGAGGTGTGAGCAAATGTTTTGTTTCATGTATTTTCCCAGGTGGTTTGCGAGGCTGCCAGGAGCGTTTCCAGAGCCTGCACGAGGGCTGACACGGGAGCGGGCACTGCTTTCGGCTCCCAGCCGTGCTCAGAGGAAGGCAGGGTGGGCCCTTTTCGGGATGAGAAGGGCGAGGCTCAGGAAGTAAAGTGACTCGCTCATGACCTTACAGCTCAAAAGCACCGTGGGACCAGTGATGCGGCCGTGTTTGCATCCGCCATGGCACCCTGTTGACTCGGACGCAGAGGAAGACTGAATTCCAAGTCTGGATGCTGCTTTTAAGTCAGGCAAGTCCAGCCCACCCGCTCGGCATGGGGGAGCCCAGAGGCCAGCATGGGCTGTACATCCCGCATCCCGGAGACCCACAGCCTCACAGAGAAAGCTCGTCAGACCCACCCCAAGCCCAGATTCAAGCTCTGCTCAGTCTTAGCAGCAATTTAACTGCCCTGGTAGGACACAGTTATTAGCTAACACTTGCTTTCCCTTTTCTTCTGAAAGGAAGGATTCACTCATTGTCAGGAAAAATATTTTTGAATATTTTTTAAAATCCTCCATCAAAATAAGTCAGCATTTGAATATATGCCCTTCCAGATTTTTCGTCGTGGCAAAGAAGCATAGTTGGGATTCCAGTTTGCACATTGTTTCCACTTAACAATATAGTGTGACCATTTTCCCTTGTCACTAAGTCTTTGTTTTGTGAGATGAAGTCAAAGGATAGCAGGTTTCTTCCCAGCCTTAAGGTGCCCGGCACCATTTACGGAGGCACTGGCCCCCAGAGTCATGCAAATGCAAGGGGCCCCTGAGAGCCGGGTGCAGTCTTCAGTTTTGCAACCTGGAGCCTCACAGGCTTCCCCCCAGCCCCAGCCCCACCCCAGTGCAGGCTGCACATCCTAGTGGGGAAAACCGTTCTCACCCCTCAGTCACTGAGGTTGTTGAGACTGTGCCCTTTAGAAACAGCAATGACAACACTTGTAAATGACACTTCCTTGAAAACCAATTTTCTATCAACTCGCTCGGAGCTCTTTAAATAGTCTCAGCTGGAGGAGGCGGCCACCAAATGCAAAATGTGGGACTGATTTTCAAAATGGCAACTGGCCAAAGACACTGGTTTGAATTTTATTAAAATCAAACTTTTAACAATGTTAAGTAGCATTTTTTTCTGTTGAATGGGGAATATCAGGAAATTGGTCTCGTCCTCAAAGATTTCACTCTAAAAGAAGGGAGAAGCCCAGGGGGACAGCCATTCCCAGAAGCCACACAGCTGGGGGTGGGGGGGGTCACCAACACACTGGGAGCCGGAATTCCACCTTTACTGTTGGATGCAAAAGTGGCAGAATATCCCCGCTACCCGGCTTCTCAAATGAAAGATTCTTTGCCAAGAAAGTCTTTCCTTGCTGCCCATGAAACAGGGCCTTCCAGTAATAGTTGCCTTTGTTACATTTATCAACAGTTGCAAGACTTCATTTGTTGCACAATTAGTTGTTGCACGTCTGCAACACATAAAGTTCCAGAAACTATTCAATTGCCCTTTTACAGAAGAGTAAACTGAGGCTCAGAGTCATGAGGTCCCTCACCAAGAAGCAACAGAGCCAGGGTTTGAACCCAGGACTACTTCCTTTACCTATTCTCTATGGGTCCGACGCACAGGACAGCGCAGGGTGTCACCCATGTAAAACTTGGGCCCTGGTTGAAATATGCAAAGCTGAGAGTAGAAACAGATAAGCCCAAATCCACGACAGACAATCTTGCAATTGTCTTTCAAAATGGCAAATGTCCCCTCCCCTGGATGGAGCAATTCCACACCTAGCAAGTGAGTTATCCTACGTGAGTGATATGTGGGAAAAAAACTAAAGATAAGTTTGTTCAAAGCAGCACCCTTTAAAATAGCGAAAAAGGAAAGATAATCTAAATGCCCATCACAAGAGTACTGGCTTAGTCAGCTGTGGCACGTTACGAAAGAGAACGCTGTTGGAAAAACAGATGAGTATGCCAGAGTCTAGCATCACAGGGGCTGAGACTGGTACCGAGTTGTGCAGTGGACAGCATGGGCAACCATACGGGGCTCCCTGAGGAAGTTTTTTCTCTACCAAATGGAATAAATCTCCAAAACAGATTATAACAGTGAGAAAAAGGTACTACTTGTGGCTGCAAGGTGTGTGTATGCGCGTGCACGCGCACATTATGTGTGTGTCTAGCCGAAATAAAACTTAGACTAAGAGTGGAAAAGAAATCAAGCCCCATTACAAAACATCCACTAGATTTTGACCATTCCCAGGGAGAAGCTCTGCTGCCCCAGGAGCCTGTGGATTACTCTTCAACACAAAAAATTATTTTCTGAACATAAATAAGTAGAAATAAAACCAAACCAGAGAGACACCTCCTCTTTTTCTCTTTGTGAATCTTAACATTTCTTTTAAAGGCCACGGGGAAGAAAAGAACAAGCAATGAAGGGGCAGGAGCAACGCCCCCTGTCCTCCTGCCCAGAAGGGAAGACCCAGAACCCACCCCGAGACCTCAAGAGCAGGCCACGGTGCAGGCCTTCAGGGAAGGAAGAGGCAGCAGAGATGCCAGCAGGTGCCCTTTGAGTTCAGGGCTCGGGCCCATACCAAGAGAGAAGCAAACCACACAGCACATCTAGTGGAGCAGCAAGTCTCCATGGCTGAATTCCATGTAGACTCTAAGTGCTGCTTACCAGCGCGGTCACCCCCGGCCTGGGCTGAGCCAGCATCATCTTTCCCTGTACCAGCCTATAGCCTGGTCCCTGGGCCTGGCTGCGGCCTGGACTGGAGCAGCAGACTTCCCGCTGGGTCTGTGTTCTACCAGGTCCATTGAATCAGCCTCCTTCCTGTCCCCTGCTCCTCACCGCCCCACTCAACCTACTCAGTCTTTCCCACAGAATCGTTTTTAAAATTTAAGTCAGGACTTGTCACTCCTCTGCTCAAAACCCTTAATAGTAAACATCTTACTCAGATCCGAAGCCAATGTCCTTAACGTGAGTCAGAAGACCCGGTGACCTGGCCCCCGCTTCTGCATCTCCAGCCGCCCGCCCTCCACTGCCAAGACTGGCCTCTCCACCTCAAAAGAGCCAGGCATGTTCTTCTGCCCAGACCCTCCACACTTATGTCCCCTCTCCTTGGCATGGTCTGCCCCCTCCTCACAGGGCTCATCCCTCTCCTCATTCAAACCTCTGCCCAGCCGAGTCCTTACCAGAGGCCTTCCCCAAGCACCCAGCGCAATCTGGTGCCCCACACCCTTCTCGCTCTTCACACACCCACCACCTGCTTGTGTTGCATCAGCCATCTTTCACCACCTGACGCTGCCTGACACGTCTGCTTAGCTTTTTCTGCCTCCCCACTAGGTGAGCATCTTATCTGTTTTGCTTACCGAGGCATCCGTGGGACCTAGTATGCATGAGTGACCCCCGGAGATGGGAGGGGGCACAGGAGGGGCCAAACAGTTGTGACCCTGCCGGACCCTCCCCTCCCAAAGACAGAGCCGCCAGGCTGTCCGCATCCACTTCTCTGCAGCTTAGGCAACCGGCTCCCTGGCCCACAGCAAGCACTGTGCCCTGCTCGGCGTGGGCAGGACTTAGCCGGTGGCACAACTGTGACCCAGACCACCCTGCTCCAAGTGCAGGTGACAGCATCCCCAGGGCGTGATGAGAAAGGAAGCCGTGTCTGCTTTCTGACCCCCCTGGGGTCCCGCTGGCCGGATGTGTCTTTGGCCTGGCAGGCGGCAGCTGTGACCAGCGATAGACAGATGCCCACAGATAGGGCGGATTTTGAAATCAACCAGTGAGCCACGAGCAGAGGCTCAGACCTCCGGCACAGGTTCCTGCCAAGCCAGCAGTCAACCCGGGAATTCTACACGAAGAATCAAGTCATTCTATATTTCTCACATTGCTGGAAATTAAAACCAGACGTATCTACCGCACAGCAAGCATGCTCGCTGGAGAGAGGCTTGATGGCCCCAAACATGCTAAATTTGTTTCCAATTCCCATATCCACATTCAAAACCCCGAGGAAGCCATAGAAAAGCGTGTGGAGAGATCAGAGGGGAGGTGCATGAGCCTAATGGGATTCAGGACCCGAGGCTTCACCCGCTCCCACACTCGCCCACCCCCGCGGGTCTTTGAACCAAGAAACTGGATCATTTTACCCCTCCCATCCGCCGGGGGGAGGGGGGGGCAGACACACCAAGCTTCCCTTTTCTGCTCCCCTCTCCTCTCTCAACCCCCAACTTCTGGTCCCCTCGATAGAAGCGTCAGCCCGGCCCTGGCCCCCCACCAGCATCCCCTCCCGACCAGTTATCTCTGGGGCCAGGGAGCCACTGAGTCATCCAGATGATGAGTCTCGGAGTCCTGGGCTGAAATATGCAAGCTGCTCTGACCTTTGGATGGAGTTTTGGTTTTTTGTGTTTTTTTAAGAAGCCAAACAAGTACTTTTCACAGCTTCCTTCCGTCCTCCTTGGGCAGGGCCCGCCTGACAGCCAGAGCTTGGGACCTGCCGGCGGTGGCTCTGCCTGTTGGGGTGGGGAGTGAGTCGGCCTCCCCTGCCTCGGTTCCCTCACCTGCATGGGGCCTGCTGGCACTGTGTGCCTCCTCTGCGCGGGGCCAGGTGGCTGGCAGGTAAGGCGTGGCGCGAGCGGTCAATAAACGGTAACGCTATGGCGGGTGACTCAGGGCTGTGAAACTCTTCTTGGAAGAAATCATCTGGCAGGCTGTCTTTGGGCTCTCAAACACAGTGCTCCTCAGCCACGCTTAGAATTATATCCGAACCCCTCACCACAGGCTCCCCAGCCCTGCAGCTCTGGCCTTTCCCAGGTCACTTCGTTTCCCCAACCCTGGCCCACCTCCGGGGGCCTCCTGGCTCTCTCCTCCAACGAGACAGCTCGCTCTCACCACAGGGCCTTTGCACATGCTGTTCCCGCAGCCTAGAACACTCCCCCCTCCGCCCCCCCGCCCCGGGCCTTCCCACAGCTGGTTCCTCCTGAGTCTGCAGGCATCAGCCTAACGCGAGGCCCCCCCACCCCCCCACCAGCAAACCTTCCTACGGGTTTCCTTCCCCTTCCCTCCCTCCCGGAGGGATAAGTGTTCTCTTAGGTGTTTGCCTCTTTCTCCCCCACCTGGATGAGCGGCCCATTCCCAGCGGCCCTGAGGAAGGAGCGCATTCCTGACTGCAGGCGAGTGCCCCTCTGGGGTGCCAGCCTGAATTCCCGGCTTCCGCGTGGCCTGAGCAGAAGCAGACCTTCCCTTTACGCAGGCTGCAGGAGTCTCTCCGTGAAAGAGACACCAGGCCACTGCACCGAACGTCAATGAGGAGACCAACTCGGGCTGGAAAAATGAAGTGGACTGTCTCCTCTGGGCGGCGCGACACAGGGAGAGGCTGAGTTGAAAGTCCAGAGACTCGGGCGCCTTGTGGAAGTAGCTAGGGAAGCACCAGCCTTGGGCAGTGTCCCCTGCCACCCATGTGGCCACCTGACCCTTCAAACACCCTTCTCCAGGAGGGTTCGCTCTGGGCACTGCTGATATTGAGAACCGCGGGGTCTAGTGTCTGGGGGGAGCCTGGACTCTGGGGAGGGGGGCGGGGGGCGGATGCAGACCCCTGGAGGGGTGATGGGGGGCTGAAGGCTATTCCTGGAAACCTATCTGACCCAGACTGGGGGGACCCCAGGGCAGCTGGGTGTGCCCCAAAGATGCCGGGGCCAGAAGCCCGCAGCGCCCGCCCAGAGAAAGGGCAGCCTGGCCCCACATCCGCCCAGCACAGACAGGGCCGTCTGGGCGAGGCATCAGCTCAGGTCCCTCCTCTCTCCTTGCAGCCAAAAGCTAGAAAAGCAGCCAGCGATGGAGGCTGGGACCAGGCAGGGCTGTGAGCGGCCAAGGCGCTAAAAAGGTGAGGACTCCCAATCAGGTCACACCCCCACCCCCACCCCCGGTGCCCACAGGTCTCTCTGGAGCCGGACCAAGAATTCTGAGTCACTTTTGCCACAAGGGGGAAAAAAGGAGAAGGCAGACGTGATGTGTACCTTTCTGCACTCTATTTTGGGAGTTTTTAAGATCCAATTTCTTTCGTTTCAAAGGGTGGGTTTGGGGCGGGCTCTCTGACAGCTTTATACGCTGAACGCGGCGGCGAGACGGGCTGGCCTCGCGCGCCATCGGGAGAGGCGGCCCTCTGGCAGATCAACAAATCGCATCATCCGGGAACAAGGAGCCCGTTCTTGAGCAGGGCCAGGGCCTGGCTTCCCTGCCGCGGTGGAGGCCGAGCCTCTGACTCACCTCTCCGTGGGGGCGACTCCCCTCTCGTCCATTCCTTCATTTATTCACTCAGTCAGGGACAGATGTCAGCTGAAGGCCGCTCCCCAGAACAGTCCACACACACCCCTTGTGAGGAGCCAGGTGCTCCTCAGGACAGATGCTGACACTGGGGTCCCCATGACGCCAGGATATACAACAGTGACGGGGAAGGATTGAGGGAGCAGGGGTTTCTGGGTCTCGTCAGCATGGCCAGGCTCACTGCTGGTTTGGAGCATTGTCTGACGAGGGGTGGTCTGGGCCGAAGATGCCACGACGCTGCTCCCCCACCAACCCAGGTGGGACAACCACAAAATGTGTCTGGACTTTATCTAATGTCCCCAGGAACAAAACCAGCTGACTGAAAACTACCCTTCAATTAAGCTGACATTTCCTGTGGAAAATCCGTGCCAGAGCCCCAGCCCCTGCCCATCAGGAAGCACCCCTGGCAGCATCTTCAGGGGACACCTGGCGTCTTGCACTCGTCACCTCTAGCCCCACCACTGTGCCACCCGCCATCTCCTGCCTAGACCACTGCACCGACCTCCTGATAACTTCCCTGCTTCTCTCTTGCCCACATCCCAAATAGATTCCCCACCAGCAGCCAGGGGGGTCTTTTTAAAGCAAATCAGATCACATTGCTCCCCTTAAAACCCAATAATGGCTTCCAGTGCACACAGACGTAAACCAAAACCCACACCAGCCAAAGTCCTGCTGCCCCCCACTCCCTCTCTCTCCAGCTGCATTTCTTACGGCTGAGGGCAGCCTCACAGGCCTGTCATTCCTCAGCCCCAGCTCATTCTGCCTCAGGGCCGTGGCACCCACTGTCTCGTCTACCTGGAAGGCTCGGTGCCTGGATCCTGACTGTCACTCAGAGAGCAGCCCAGCTCCAGAGGATGTCCCCTGACCCCTATACAAAATAAACTGTATCCCACATCCTCCCATCACCCCCTCCCCTTTAAATCTGAACAAGCTGACTGGCCCTGTTTACAGTGAGGGGATGTTTCCTCAATGGAATGAACATCTGTGAGGGCAGAGACTCAGCTTTCTCATTGACCTGGACCCGGAGCCCGGCACAGGGTGGGAACCCAGCCAATAATTAATGAGCAAGTGATCTGTGTTTTCTAAATATTCCACAATGAGCATGTACTATCTTTGTTATGGGGGGAGGGTGGGAAATGTATTAAAAAGTAATCATAGCCACCTTGGACCCCAAATTTTGAGGCTTTGAAAGGCCCCAGGCACCTGCCCTCTCCCTGGCCCCTGGAACACTGTCTATAAAGGCAGAAGGATGAGGGTGCTCCAGATTTTACAGATGAGAAAACTGAGGATCAGATGAATTATTTTTAATTAAGTGTAGGTAAAGCTCCTTTGATGTGCCACACACAGTTCTGGGTGCCGGGAACTCAGTATGAAGGGGAACGGGGCTGGAAGGAGGCGAGGCTGAGACTTTTAACTTTGGGGAACAGACTATGCAAAGAGAATCTCAAAGGCCCCCCCCCCAGTCCATCGATCAGAGGAGACGTCACCTGCCTTCCCATGGGGTGGGGGGAGATGGGCTTTCTCCATGGACCTCCCCCAAGTCCAATATTCACCTCTCTGGATGACAGGCGATGGAAAACGAGACAATAAATGAATCAAAACTTTGAAAGTGGATCATAAAAACTGACAGTATCTTCCTTCAAGGCCACTGCTGTGGCAGAAAGGTCTTGCCCTCTCCTGTCCCTGCTCCCTTCCTTAGTAACAGGGCCCTGATAATCGTAGGTGGCAGTGAGCTAGGGGGATACACTTCCCCAGCCTCCTTGCAGATGAATGTGGTCACATTCCAGGCTGGAATCGGTGAGAGGTACCCCAAAGTACGGGGAGGACTTGCAGAAAGGCTCCTGGGAGGAAGCTGACCTAGGGGGGAAGTGTTCTCCGTTGCCCTGCTCCTGTCCTTCTTGGAATTCCACAACTTGGAATAGACTTGGAATATGGATGTGACGGTGGGAGCTCCAGCCATCATTTTGCACCCTAGGGTGACCTTTATGCAACAGGAGAAATGAGCCTGGCATCCTGATGACCTCATAGTACTTTAGAATTTCCACATGAGAATAAATTCTTGATATGTTTAAGCAAATGTTAGTTTGGGTTTCTATCAGATGCAATAAAACCTAAGCCTAATGGGAAGACCCAGGCCACCACCACCACTAGAACATCTTTTCCTCGGTGCCTTCATATTCCCCTCCACTGCTCAGGTGAGCCTCAAGTTGAAACAAAACAGGACCAGTGCGTCAAAGGGCCTCCTGAGGAAGGTGCTTTCCCAGTGTCCATCGCGCATCTGAAAGCAGCTGCCAGATCCAGAGAGTCAAAGGACTCAACTGCTCAGAAAGGCATCAGGTGACGATGCCCAGTGAGTCTGCGAGGCTGCACGCCCTCTCTAGCACCGTCTAAACAAGCTTATCCTCAGGAGGGGAGGCGACAGGGGCACAGACAGCGTCTGACACACACAGGAGTGACGAGGCTAGAAATAAAGTCGCTGCTTACTTTCTGTCTGGTTCCCGAATGGCTTTTTCCTGGTTGAAAGGTGCCAGGCCTGGCAGCTTACTGAAAATTTAAAATTCAAGTCAACAAATATTTGTTGAGCACTGTCTATTCACAAAAAAAGCCACGCTAGGGAAGATTTGTATAGGGGGTGGGGGTGGCTCTAATTAGTCATAACAAGGAGACAGGCAGCTCAGGGAGAGCTGGCTGAGTACTGGGCATTGTTCTCAGCTCACTCAGTCCTGGGCACACTGCGAGGTAGGTTCTATTATCTTACACCAAGGGGAACTGAGGCACAGAGAGGACAGGCAATTGTTCGAGGTCACACAGCCAGGGAGGGAGAAGCAGGGTTCCAACCCAGGCAGGTCTAGCCCCAGGGCCCCTTCTGGCCAGTGCTTGTGATTCTGTCCTTCAGGCTTAGGAGAAGCTGGGGAGCATACCTACGGCGGCCCCCAAAACCTCAGTTCCTGATCTCTCACTGGGCTCTTACTGTATCTTTAACGGTCAACTCCTATTTTCACTTATAGAAAGTTGTTTTAAAGGGAACTCTGTCACCAAAGTTCCCTTTGGTGTTTTAAAGGAAATTGTTTAAAAGGAAACCAGGATCACCACTTAGAAATCAAAGGTGTGTAGAAAAAACACAACAAAGTAACAAATTAAACAAAATACAAATAAATATAATCATTATAAATGTTTAGAAAACGGGGATTAAGTGCCACAAAATTCCCTCACGCTGTCCCCAGGGTACCACAGTCTGCAGAATGGAATGCAAAGTATATTGCAGAAGGCACAGGACCCAGGGCTGGGAGCCAGTAGCTCATCGGGGCACTAGTTAAGGGGACCAATCAGCAAAGTCCAGCAAACGTATGAGCTGAGAGGCTCTGCAAAGCCTTAACTGCAAGAAGATAAAGCACCGCTGCCTGCAGTGTGCTGGGAGGAGGAGCCTGCGTGCAGAGAAGGGAGTAGGGGGAAAAAGCAACCGGTGTATAAAAATTTGATGTGTTTTCCTGAAACCCCAAATGGGCTTAGTTCAAGCAAGTGCCTGGCTGCCTTTATCATGCACGCGTGCATGCATATGCATATATGTGCGTGTGCGTGCATGTGTGTGTTTACCAATCAATTTTCCAAGGGAAAAAGCTTGATTGGTAGCCTTTGCCAATTTCTATGGTGTAAATACTTCCCATATGATGGATTTCAAGCTACCAACATGATGTCACTGAACACAGACTTGGGAGAGAGGCTAAGTCATTCCATTAAATGCCATCTCCACCATCTGGACACCAGGGATGCAAATAACCTCGGTGATAGAGAGTATAGTGAAATGAGGAACTCCTGAATAGGGAAATGCGGAACTCCTGAAAATCTAGCCATTGACTCCCATGAGCCAGCACAAACTACCCGGGCACACCCTGCAGCAGACGTGGGTCCCTATCAAGATCAGTCTGTCCATTTCTCTCTCTCGGTGCCCTCTATCTGCTGCTCCCCTGGGCCAGGGGCAGCTGTATTCCTGGCCTCAAGGTCCAGGCTCTGTCTCACCCCAGCAGGACCAGAGCCTGGTCTTTAAATGCAATCACACGCGTCTTCCTGTCTAGACGAGGCCCCTGGCTGCCAGGGCCTCAGACTAAACGAATTCACAGTCCTCCAGGCCCTGGCACCACAGATACCCAGGGCTGCACTTGGGGCTGAGCCCCTGAGGGCCAACCTGGGGGCCAGCGACCTGCTGG
The DNA here is from genome assembly GCF_014898055.3 of Talpa occidentalis. Classification (NCBI taxonomy): domain Eukaryota; kingdom Metazoa; phylum Chordata; class Mammalia; order Eulipotyphla; family Talpidae; genus Talpa; species Talpa occidentalis. Next base: position 100,362,543 of record NW_023600993.1, read on the forward strand.
GACCCAGCTCAGCCCCGGGCAGGCCCCAGAGCCACAGAGGAGATGTCCCAGTGCTGGGGGCAGCGTGCGTGAGTGTGGCATGGCATGCAGCATGCCACCCCCAGGGACCCGGGTGTCAAGAGTCATCCATCATCCTCTAGCTGAAAAGGGGGAAAACATAACAAAACCCCCACCCAGCCTCACTGAATACGAATGAAATACAAAAGCCACAGGAGAAAGCCTTTCCTCTTCACGCTTCCCTTTTCCGGCTGAGAAACACCACCCGGCCAAGATAAGGGCCATGTGGGGCCTCGGGATGGTTTCAAAGGGTTGGCACCCACCCACCCGCGGGCCGCTCTGCCGCTCTCGGCCTCCCCGCAGCAGAGACGGAGCAGAGGCGCCAGGCAGCGCGCCAGGGCCTTGGAAGAGGTTTAAGGCTCACGCCACAGGAGGGAGGAAACCCGGGCTGTCAGGAGCATGATGAAGCGCCTCCTTATCGGGAGTTTTCCTTTCAAGTGTCTCCAAGTGAGCGCCTGGGCTGGGCTCGTCAAGGCTGAGCGTGCTCCTTTCATGTCGCCCGTGTCCCCGGGGTCATCGGAGCGTCCAGAGCGCACGGAATCAAAGCCTCTGTCCGGGCTGGCTGGTGGGGCCAGTGTCCCAGGGAGGATGTCATGACGAGCCACCCGGTCTGGGCCTCCGGGGCCCCTTGGGGCCTTTGCAAAGCCACAGAGTCACCGGGTTTTGCCATCAGGAAAGCAGGAGCCGAGACTGCAAGCAGGGGACCCCAGCTGTTGACCTGGGGTGAGTCACTGGACCCTACGAAATGCTTCCACATGGTTCTAGCGAAAACAGCCCCTGTCTTTCACCACGAGGAGGATGCGAGTGGCTTAGAACTTGTCCTCTGCAGCGACGAGTCTTACTCTGTCCTCACGGGGCTGCTGTGGGCCATGAACAGGGCCCGTGTGCTATCGCGTGTCGTGACGTCAACAGATGCCAGAGAAACCAGCTGGTCTTACAGTGCTCTCGCCTCTCCACTCACCGGGCCAATGTCCCTACTGGACACAGGGAAGCGACTGCCCTCTCGGGGAGAGGGCGTGCTGACAACTGGAACATCTCTGCACCCCAAGGGTGATGCTTGCTCGCTCGGCCCTGGACGCAAGCCAGCTCCTCCACCTGGGGAGGCCCCGAGAGAGCAGCAGCCTGGCTCAGCACCACAGGAGAACCGGGCCGGCCCAAATCACCCAAAGCCCGGGGTGTGCAGACAGGCCCCAGGGGTCGAGAACATCACAAGGTTCCTCCCTGGTGCCAAGTCAGCAGGAGGCCCCAGGCAGGATGCTCCCCCCACCGGATGGGTATAAAATGCCCAGTAAGAGCCCGGCCCGGGGCCCAGGGCTGTGCCCATCGGCTTTCTAAGCCATGTCTGCATCTCAGCTCTACGAATTGCCAGGGCTGAGAACATGGGCCTCGTCGGTCCGAGGGCTTCATAATAGCTACGAACCCACCTCACAGCTGCAGTGAGGACAACAGTGCCGGCCACACTGCAAGTGTCCGACAATTCCCAGCAGGAACCACCATCACAGCCTCATCATTCAGTCAAACTTTCTCCAAACCATCTCAGGCAGCTCAACTTCATTTGTTTATTGAACTGACAAGTCCTCCTTAGAGTATGGGATATAGGGGGATATGGGCCCACGATGTCCGGCCCCCACCCCCCAGCCCTGTATGGGGCACCACACTTCCTTCTATCCACCAGCTCAGAGAGGCTAAGCAAGCAGCCCAGGGCACCCAGCCCAGAAGGCCCAGAAGCCTCCCCGGCCCATTGCTTCGCTACGACAACACCTGCTCCTCCTATTTCCTCTTTGAAACATTTTCCTTTTACTTTCAAGTGGAAATGGGCACACACCAGTGACTGGCGCCCACTTCACTCCAGAGAGGGGTGTGGCTCCCCCCGGCCACGCTCTACTGAAGGCCGAAGCCCTTTTCCTTCTGCTACTGTTTCCAGATCTGCTGGCTCAGCCGGCCACCTTCCCTGGCCAAGAGCGCCACACGGTCCCTCCCCACCTCCGGAGACTCAGACCTGTAAGGTCTGAGGGGCTAGATCAGTCACTAAGTAGGAGGCCCCCGCGGGGTCATTTTACTATCAGGGAGCCCTCCCTTCCCACAGCAGCAAGTGAGAGGCTGAGAAGTCACAGTTTGCCAAGAAGGGTTTGAAAGAAAGGGAAATGAAGTTTGTTATGAGAAGAAAAAGCTCACACTAACTCCTTCAGGATTAGAGAGGCCGGGTGGTGGTCCAAACTCTGAATTCCCCCGTCATCAAGAGAGCAGCTCTGGAGCTGAGGGCCCGGACATAGCGAGCATGACAGCAAATGGGTGTCCCCCTCCCTGGAGTCACCCACCCCGGAGGCAGCCAGTGCAAGGCCTCAGGACACCCGGCTGCCCCACAGGTTTGGGTTCTCAGCAACACGTCCAGATGGGCCAGGCCAGCCGGACCCTGTGGGCCAGCGCTCTGTAGCCTCAGGCCTCCATTCTCACGGGGACTAGAGAGTGACCGTCTCTTCAGGATGGACGCATCCGGGAGGATGCACTTCTCCATGACCAAGAGAGAGAGGCGACGACTCCATCTCAAATGCCCAGGCGCAGCGGGGGCCTGGCCAGCCACAGATTGTCCAGGTGATGTTTGGGTTCTGTCTCACCCAGTTCTGAGCTGGGCTGGGACCGAGGAGGAAAATCGACGTGCTACCTCTTATAAACCTGTGTTGCTCAACTCGGACACTGCTGGAGCCTGAGGCCAGCAATAAAAGCATGCTGACCCCACGCCAGGTGTGAGGCGCTCCAATCCCGCGCTGGGTGAGCACACGTTAAGTTCTTCTGAAGAACTTAACAGGGTCACAATTATCCTTTCACTGCCCTCCGTGGAAAATCTGTGCAGCAGAATGGCCACTCCTTACGCCCGGCTACTTAAAAGGACGAGGACATGAGCGGGGACGGGCTTCCTCATAGGCCAAAGCCTGACGGTCTAGAGCACAGATTAAATGCCTTTGGGAAGTTCTAGGAGGGAGATATGGGTTCATTTTTCTAAAGTGTTTCCCAAAGCAAGTCCCGGATCCCTGTCCACCAGGGACATGCCCAGGGAAGCAGGTGAGGGACGCCAGGACAGAAGCCAGCTCTGGTCTCACAGACGGGCAGCAGCCCAGCTTCTGAGCCTCGCTACAGCAGGCAGTGGGCCCACCGTGCCCGATTCTCCTGATGGTCCAGCTCAGCCGGAGCGAGACCTCCCCTAATGTGTACATGTTGGTAACTGGTGTCATCTCTCGTTTAAGATCCCGAGCCAGCTGCAACCCATCTGCACACAGACCTTGAGCACAGACACAGTGCTCTCTCACCTCTGCACCCTTACCAGGCTGTTCCTGACCCTAAACACTCCTCCTTAACAGCCTCAACACCCCACTGAAATGTCACCTCCTCCAGGAAGCTGCCCCTGATTCCCTGAAGCAGTCAGCAGTTGGAACCCCGACCCTCACCACCCCCTCCCTCTGTTACATCCTTCCATTCTTACAGGCCTCATAAAAGGAGTGTTGAATGGGCACTTTCTGCCAGATCTTCTGTTTAATGCTTCGTCGTCATCACCTCCAGTTTGAGTTTATCATCATCCTGCTTTACAGCCGCAGGGAGGCTGAGTGATTTGCCCAGAGTCACAGTGGCAGAGGCGGGATGTGAACCCAGGCCATCTGGCTCCATCCCTCTGTTGTTGACTTCCCTGTTAACTTCCCTCTCTTGTGACCTCAATGATTCCTCTATCCAAATCTCCCGGCAGACTGAATGCTCCTTGAAGGCAGGGACTGACCTCATTTCTCCCCTCTCGGGGTACACATCTGATCCTCAGCAAATGGTACTGACTGACTGTTCCTTCCATTCTGACACAGACCCCAAAGGCCCAGGGCTCAGAGGTGGTGTGGCAGATGGGCCCAAGACCAGGGAGAAGCCTCCCATGAGCAGTGTCACTGCCAGCCGGGACCCGAGCTGGGACAGGGGCCTTGTCAGGACTGGCGGGACACTTCTCCCAGCGGTCACGGCTTCCAAAACACTCCTCCCACTCGGAAGCGCACTTTCCCAGGTTGTATCTTTGTCCAAGGAGAGGGCCAGCCCATGCGCAGACCCCAGGGCCCAAGGTGAAGGAGCAGGAGGAGGCCAATCCTCTCCCCTGGCAAGAAAAGAGACAAACTCCCCAAAGCAAACCCGCAGCGAGAGCCAGGACCTCCGTCCTCCAGGCGCACACACCGCCCGCTCTGGCGTGACTAAGCCTAAGGAACGTGTCCCCCCGGCCTCCAACCCTTCTTTGCATTGTGTGCTCCGGCAGGGCAGGTGGAGGACCCTGGCCGATCAATCACTGAGCCCCCCCCATGTATAACAGCGCGTGGGCCCACACTCCATGCTCCCCTTCCTATGGACCTTCGCTCCCAGCGGGTTTGGCAGCTCCGGCCTTCCTGCCCCTGCCCAGCGGCCCCCTCCCCCACAGCTTCAGGGGCAGGCTGCTGGGGGATGGTTATTCAGAACAGGAAGAAGGTGGGGTGCCATGGGGAGGCAGCCTGTGTGGGAAGAACACTTGGGACACAATAAACAAGCCTGTTGCCTTGTTCAGAGACAGACCCCAGGACCCCCATCCTAGCACAGCCCTAAAAGCATTAGTTCAAAGTTAAAGTCAGACACACGCAAAGCTGAAGCCCCCAGGGGAAGTCGGAGCTCAAAGACAAGCCTCCCTTTGACTGCAAAACCGCAAGGGAACACCCACAGCATACTTCTTGATTAAAAAAGGAAAGTGAAAAATAAGGGTTTTTTTTTCTTCTTAATCATTATAAAACTAACTTGTGCCTCGTCCACCAAGTCACGACTTCTGTTTGCTTCCGGAGAGGCCGAGTCACGCTGGGCAAGAGGCGAGGGGGCAGAGGACGCCTGGGCCTGAAGTGGGCCTGCTTCATCGCTGTCACTTCCTTCCTCTGTCGCCTTTAGAACAGGAAAGCTGGCGGGGGGGGGGCCTGCCTGTGTCACACAGCCGTCACCCCAACTCCCGGGGCACCACACATCCATGGGGGTGAGGCAAACTGGGCTCACCAGTGCCGCCCTCAGCAATCATGCATGGAACAGATGAAGTCCCTACTATGTGACAGGCACGGTGCTTGAGCCAGGGATAGAGCAAGGATGCAGGGATGTGGGAGGGAAGACAGACTACATTAGACGATGAGAAAACCACCACAAGCAGGACAGAGGATGGGGGGAGGGGGAGGGGCAGGGGGTATCTAAATAGAGGATCAGGGAGAGCTTGGAGGAGGTGACAGCTGAAGTGAAACCTGAGTGAAGCAGAGAGTTATGTGAGCATCTAGGAGTAGAAGAGCTGGTGCAAAGGCCCTGAGGCAGGGGACTTCTTGGAGCATTTGAGAAATAGTAAGGGGCCTACAGAGCAAGCGTGGAGTGAGTGAGAAGAGAGACACGGCAGGGACCAGTGACACGGGGCTTTGCAGTCCATGCTAAAGAGTTTGTGTGCATTGAGTGAGAGAGAGACACAGGAGGATAGAGGGCCGAGGAGGGGTAAGTCCTGATTTATATATATTTTTTTAAGTATACTTTTTTTTAAAGATTTATTTATTTATTTATACAAGCACTGGGTATAGTCAGAAGCGCGGGAGGGTGAGAGGATTCACCAGAGCCAGAGCGGGGAACAGAACAGGCAGACTGACGAAATACACTGCTGAGGGGAGCAGCGGGAGGCAGGAGAGGTCTGCACGCCTCACCGGCAGCCAGGGATCGAACCGGTGCTGCAGAGGCTACGGGCAGCCTTGCAGCCCAGCGCTCAACCGCTGTGCCACCAGGGGAGGCCCCCGATTTATATTTTTAACAGATTCCTCTGGCTGCTGCCTGGGGAGCAGACTGGCAAGGGGCACAAGTGGAGACAGGGACACCAATTAGGTGTCATAGATGTCACCCCGTCAAGGGATGATGACAGCTTGGCCCCAAGGGCAGAGGGAGTAGCAAGAAATGGTTGTGCCAGTGGCACCGAAGTGTCAGCACCCCCTCCCTGGCCCCAGGGCACAGACCATGAAGGATGCCAATGCATAAACAGGATGCAGGCTCCGAAGCTGCGAGGAGCAGTGAGGAGGAGAAAAGTCGGAGTCTGAAATGGTTGCACTTACTACCTGCAAGAGCCTCCCCCTGGCTGGTGAAGCACATGCTTTTGGGGGGCTTGGTTTTCTTGGTAGTAAGCTATCAGGACCCAATTAACAAGGTTACACTGGGTAATGCCAGCTGGGGCTTGGATAATGGCTGGGGTGTTGTATATGCTCTGCCCTTAGCACTCTGAACCTTGGGCCGCCAATCCAGTCACCATGTGACCTTCACCACTCACATGGTCTCTCTACCCCATCTGGTCATTTGCAAACTGATGGCGATAGCAGCTTCCCGGGTACCCCATGCACACTGGAACGAGACAATGTTAGCTTAGCAAAAGGGCCGACATGCAGAAGACCTCATTAAAATGGCAAGGCGAGCCCTCAATAAAATAGTAACTGAACTGAAGCCCTCAGCAAAATGGTAACCGAAGTCCTCAGTGAAATACTACATGAATCAGGCACACTAGTCACCTAGTCATTCACTTACATGATTTCGAAGCTCCTTCTAACTAAAGCATCCCCAAATTCTTAAAAAAGAGAAAAAAAAAAACAGCTTAAAGTCCCTGAATGAGTCAACTTTGGAGCCAGGAAATCATGCAAGTTCACGCAGGCCTCACTGAAGAAGAGCTGAAGTCCCACCTCAAAGTGAACAAAACTAACACAGGCACTTCTGCTCAGGTGATACCTCCTCATCTGAGTCACAGAGTCACAGACATTTAGAGGTGGGAGGGAGCTTGCAGGGTGTTACTCCCTCATTTTGAAGAGAGGCTTCCTCAGTTCAGAGAGAAGCATGTGGGTTGAGGCGGGAGTGGAGGAGATACAGGCAGGGGTGGAAGCCAAAGAAACCCACCCCCAATCCGAAGGCCTGTTGTCCCAGGAGCCCGGTCAGAGGGCAGGAAGAACAAAGCCAAAAAAAAGTCACATCTGCAAGGAGCAAAGCAATGGAGTAGGGACGTCTCTTAAGAAAGGCAAAATACCTTAAGGGGCCACACAGATAACATAAATGAGCTGAGCAGCCAAGACTGAGGAGTGTCGCTAACCCAAAGATAGTCACATTTGGCACATTTGGATATTCTTTCTCTTTTAAGAATTGTAACACCAAGGCCACTGCCAGTTGTCTGGCACTTGCAGATTGGCCAAGACAGCTCTTCCTCTGAACCCTGAGCAGGCACATGTCAGATGACTGTTTTTTATAGATATGCAAATGTGGGTGGTGCCTTCGTGATATTCAGGGCCCACGTGCAGTATACAGCCTGGGCAACTGCCCCCAGTCACACAGAAGACCCCGGGCTGTGAGTCTGGGGGACTGCTGTTCCATTCCTTAGTCCTATAAAAGGCACTGACACCTCACGTGGGAACCAAAAATCACCTCACTGTCAGCCCCTAACTCCTAAATCAGCCCCAGTTGGCTCTCATTGCTGTCCTGTTGCCCAAGATGGACACCAAGAAAGTTTCTGCCTGTGGACCTTTGCACTAGCTGCTCCCTCTTCTTCAACACCTGTCCCCAAGAACCCGGCTTCCTCTTTCAGCACACTCAGAATTCTGTTTAAATGCTACTGCTTCCGAAAGCTGGTCCCTAAACAGCACCCTCCCCACCTCAAACCACCTTCCAGGACACACACACACCCACACACTTTATTTTTATTCTCATAACTTTTTTACCCCCAGACGGATTGTAGATTACCCATCTGGTGGCTGTCTCCCTCCCCCAGAAAGCAATTCCACAAGAGCAAGGGGCGTGTCCTCTGTCCACTCCAGGGGACCACTATGTCCACTCCACTGTCCTCTATTCCACCTCCAGTCAGTGAGCATCTCCCATAAAGGGAACGACAGTAAACATTTTAGACCTGCACATCCTGCAGCCTCTGTCACAGGACTCAGTGCTGTGGCTGCAGCCGGGGACAAGGTGTAAATTAATGTGGGTGGCTGCAGGGCAATAAAACGTGAGAAAAGTGGGCGAGGCTAGATGTGGCTGCACAGAGCAACAACCCCTCCCCCAGAAAGCAGCACCTCAGGCGCATGGTGTGCCGGGACCCCCGGGGGTCACGTCACAGCAGGTTGACTCAGCAGCCTGGGGGGGATTCTCTTGTGAGCCAGACTGGGGTCTGGTGAATCCGAACCTTCACCCAACACAGGATCCCAAAATTGTGTTCAGCAGAAACAGTTTCCCAGTCTTATAATGGGTGTCAAGTCAGGAAGATGGGATTCCCTTAACAGAAACCTGTTTCCCAGGGAAAAGTCTACTTGGCTAAATCAATGATACCAGGAAGATTACGTCAGCTTCCCTTCCTCTGTGGAACATCGAGAGAGATGCTGTTTAAGTCATCGGTAACGCACACCTGGGTCAGTCTGTGGCAACTGAAGACGCATGGGCCTCTGCCAAATCCTTCTAAGCGACGAGGCTGCCGCTGCTGAGGACGACGGTGTGCCAGGACAGACACGGAACCCCTGGGAGGAGAGTCAAGGGCCCCGAGACAGGGTGGGCGCCCGGGCGAGGGTGGGAAGGAGGCCCAGCACTGCCCGTCTTGGGCGTTCCAAATCCTGCGCCCCAGGAACACATTTCACATGTAAACTGCAGACTGTCCCCAGGACCGGCCAACACAGCTCAGCACTGGGTGCTGGGACCTGCAGACGCCAGTGTCTCAGCCGCCTCAGGCCGCCCCGGGGCCCCAGGAACCCCCTCTCTGGACCCAGGATCTGCTGGGAGAGTCAGCTGCAGCCCCCCCCCCCCCCCCCCCCCCCCCCCCGCCAATGCAACACCCCCACAGCCTATTGTTCTGAGCCCGGGAGTGGCTTTCTGGCTGCTGTCACCCACCCGGGGAGGAGGAAGCCAGGTGGGCGGGGGCGACACTGCGGCCAGCCTGAACCTGTGTAACCTGACACAGGAAAAGTCTGGCCCGGTGCCCCAGCAGACAGGGCAATTTCCTGAATTTCTCAAAATACGTAAGCAACAACGAAAGCCCCTAGGAGCAACCTAGGGCGTGATCTCGAGGTCATTCAAGATCGGCTGCTGCTTCTCTGCAGCCTGTTTCTGCTTTGTTGTCTAACTAGAGGGCAGGCGTTGGAGCTACACCATGGAGGTTCAGCCTGTGGCGTGCCCACTTCCTGTGTGACCTCAGGGAAGTTGCTTGACCTCTCTGTCTCCAAGCACTGCCTAGAAATAATGGTAGGGTTCCATCCATTTATGCAAGGAAAGCGCTAAAAACAATTCCCTACCTGGCTCAAGTCTTGCCAGAGGCTATTTTGCCCTGCTGTTACCAGATAACTTTGGACTTGACTATGAAGGAGGCAGGGGCTGGGTACTGTGAAGAATGACAATTAAAAGGCTGGTGAGTCGTGAAAAAAACAAATGATCTTTAAGATGCCAACTGCATCACTATTTCATGTAAGCAACCACAGCCCGAGTCGATACCCAGAGCCCCACATCCAGCGAGAGCTGGAGTCCAGCATTGTGTGTACCCAGGGCTCCATGTGGCCCCAGTTGTAGACCTCCTAGGTCCAGGCCCACCCCCACTGGCCAGCTGGGGCCCGAGGGCAGGCTGCTTCACCTGTCTGTGCACCAGTTTCCCATCTGTAAGATGAGAGCCTGAATGACCCACCATGCTCTGTGGCTTCGCCCTGCACGGCTAAGTGGGTCACTCAGGAGCAGGCATGGTGAGTGTCAGCACAGGGACCTTCCTCGCCCCATCACTTGGGCACTCAGGAGGCCCCTCCCTGGACACACACCCTACTCCACCTGGTTCACACCTCCAAGTCTCTGCTTTCACGAGAAGCCCATGACCACTGCAGCCTCAGCCAAGGTCACCCACGGGGGCACATCTGGCCCACAGATGCACTTGGATCGGGCTGCACTCAGGTCTGTAAATGAACAGGCAATGTAATAATCCTGAGCCTGGTCTAGATGACATCCCCACCCCATCCCCATCTTTAAATGGAAAGGCTGGGTCAAGTCACCCCTAGCAGACGCCTGCCCTCTGAAAGTCAGAGGACACTCAGTGGGGATAGGCCGGGTCACGCAACCTGGGGACCCCAGCCTTTCCCGCTGCCCCCAGCCCATTCCTTAAAAGATCCACTTAGCCTTTCTGAATATACCTGCATTCTGGCTCTTCCCAAGGCCTCCACCCCATCCTCTCTGGCCCGACCACTGAGCAGTTGCTCGTTCTGCTCCCAGACTCTCCTGTTTCCCCCCGCTCCAGTCTATTATCAGCAAGGCAGCAGAGCAGAGGGGCAGAGCTATCACCCAAGCCAGACCCCGATCCTCTTGGCTCCTGCCTCGCTGAGAGCAAAGGTCCTCAAATGCCACCCGAGACCCAAGTCTGCCCTGGGGCTCCATCTCCTGCTCTTCCGTCCTGCTGTCCCCACACAGCTTCCCCTCTGGTCCTAGACCGCGCCCAGCTGTCCCTGCAGCTGGAAGCCCGATCCTCAGGCCCCAGAACCATCTTGTTCCCTTTGCTCAAATGTCACTTTCTAGGAAGGTCCATCCTACCACTCCTGATTGCCTTGCCCTGGTGATTTCTCCCAAAGCACTTACCACCTGCCAACTTACTATTTAGGTTTCCTATTTATTAGGTTTATCATTTCTTTCCCTCCGGCCAGAACATCTCCTCCACGTGGGCAAGAATTTGCGTCTGTTTTGCTCAAGACCAAAATCCAGAGCTCGGAGCAGGGTGGACAGCACAGGAGGGGCCGGGGAACATTTCACATCACTGAGAGAAAGAGCAAAGGCAGCCCCCGTGATCCCAGAACCCACCGCCATCCGGCTCTCCTCCTGCCCTCACCAGCAGGGCTGAGTGAACCTTCTTGAGAAGCAGACACAGCAGCCCTCATGGAGGCAAATTAGCATCAGCAAGACTGGCTTCCTGTCCCATGTCTTAAAAGCAGGGGCCTCAAGAGCACAAACGTTTATTAGTCAAATGAAAGCCAACAGGAGTGCTGCCAGCTGTCAGGGCCCGGCCTCCCTCAGGGACGAGAAACCCCATCTGGCTCCCCTCTGCCTCTTCTCAGGCGTAATTCAAAGTGAGCTGCAGAGAGCCCAGGATGAACACCGTGGCCGCGCCCCAGCTAGGAGATGGAAGTGCCGCCGTCATCAGCCTTCTCTGAGTTGGGGGACAGTACCCCAGGCAGGTGCATCCCCAGCGCCCTAGTCCACACCCTGCAAAGCTCAGTCCGGTTCCCCGGGGAAGACGTGGCGATCAGGTTTCTGCATCTGCCAGGAATTTCTCCTAAAGGAACTCCCCATGTTTTTCCCATGTGAGCATCTGTTTGAAAGAATCGAGAGCACTACTTCGGAGGTATGCACTAGCCTAGGCATTCTCAGATTTTGACGGCTTTCTAACCAGAAGGATGATTTCTCCATCAGCTTTGCAGCTAAAAGCACGTCCCACACGGCGGAGAGAGTATTCTGTGAGAGGCCCACATGAGGATGGACAGACGTGTGATGTGGTGTCCACTGCCAGGAATTTCTACTCAGGCCTCTGGCTAAAGACCCTGTGAGCAGGCGGCAGGGGGGCAGGGGAGGGATTCAGGCGACAATGGCATTGCAGACCTGCTCTCAAGCGGGGAGACCTGCTCTCAAGCGGGCATCAGCAGGTCCCCCGAGCTGCGGAGCTATGGAGTGGCTTACAGCCTACCCTTAGAACTGCCTGGGAAGTTTTGTTCACCTGGCAGGAAACAGAAGGAGGAAATGATATGGGAGGGTTCCCCCAAAACATATGTGGCTCTTCTGAGGTGAATCAAGGGGTTCCTTTTCTCATCAGACTCCTCCAAGTCAAAAGAAGCATAACAGTTGTTCTATTTCTATTTCAAAGCTTCTCAGAAGAAACCGGCCGCTCCAGGTACGCTCCCAGCCAGACAATTCTTAGAAGTGTATAAATATAGCCTTCCTCTTATCTCCCTTTCTATTTGATAAACCTTGAAGCAGCCCAGCCCTTAAATGCCCCTGGCAGATACAAACAAGGATATTTGCCTTAAGCCAAATCTAACCCCAAATTTAGTACCTAAAGGAAATCTCACCCCCTAATAATCAGATTCCTAGTCCTTCATGAAAAAGAAAAATAAACAACTACAGAACCTAGCAAGTTCAAGCCGAGGGAGCTGCAGAGTGGCTGCCACCCTGAGTGAGGCCCCTGCCCTGTGTCCTGCTCCCCACCACTCCCTATGGCTCCCTGACATTTGGCCAATTCGGTCACTGCCTTTCGTCGCCCGGCCCCCATGAGCTTGTCAGCTCATGATCCCAGTTTTCCAGCCTCTTTGGTTCTCTCCTTAGTCCACCGTTTCTGGAGAAAGGCAGGCTGCTACTGAAGACGTGGGATATAAATCCTTACAGTCCACACACAGCTCTCCAGGAAGGGTGCAAGTTGCGTGACATCTTCCCACAGCCTGAGAGTTAGAAAGTCCAGGGCTTTGCTTCTGTTTGAGCTCGAGGCTCAGACATCCACCGACCTACGTGATTTCTTTGCTTGGCTATTTCCCAAGCCGGTCCTATATCCTCCACCCCACACTGAGCTCCTAATCTTCCCCTAAGAAAACACCTTCCTCCCCAAGTCCTCCCACGCAGCATCTGTCACACCCTCTACCTGGGTGCTCCCTCACCTCCCACATCTAAGCCAACAGCCACGTCCTGAGGATCACATCTGCCACCTCCTAACCCTCACCACCTTGAACTCTCCCTGGCACTGCCACAACCTTGCAGATCCAAGGCCCTGTGTCCCTTGCTGCTGCTGTCTCGCTGGAGAGAAGCCCACGTCATCATAAAAAGGTTAAATCAGCATCACCCTCTTCCCCTGGGCCTGGGACTAAGACTCCTGCACGACCTGGTCCTGCCAACCTGATACCCTCGAAGCTAAATCCAAGTGACACTGGAAGTTTCAGCTCCTCAGACACACCAAGTTCTTCCCTGCCTCGGGACCTCTGCATGACTGAGCCCTGCGCATGGGGCAGTTCCACAACCACCCAGAGAGAGAGCAGAGAGAGGGGGAGGGTCACCCCGCTCCTTGCTGGCTCTATCAAGTGCTTCAGGTCCCAGCTAGTAAGTTCCTTCCTAGGGTCCCCCGGCATGGTTTCTTTAGCGGAAGCAGTTACCCCCACGTGTGCGTCCAACAGATGAGGTGGTAACCGGCCGCTGCCTTGCTGAGAGTCCAGCTGTCATGCCAGACCCGCCTCGTCTGGCCCCCGACCCACCACATGTCAGCAAACCATCCCCGTGCACCCTGCACCTCCCGGGCCCCCTGAGCCCCTTCAGGCCAGGAACCACCCTCACCATCATCACGGCGGGGGCACCGAGCACAGTGCCTGGCACACATCAGGACCTCAAAGAAATAGTTGCCACTTTAATGAGTCATGTGATCTGAAAAGCTTTTAAGGTTTGGAACAAACTTTCTTCCAAGACCAAATGACTCAAAAAAGAAAGAGGGAGGGAGGGAGAGGGGGGCAGAAAGAGAGAGAGAGAGAGAGAGAGAGAGAGAGAGAGAGAGAGAGAGAGAGAGAGAGAGAGAGCAGGAGGGAGAAACCACAGCCGAACATGCATATGCTTAAGATTTTTAATTTTATATTTAAGGAAAGAGAATGAAATGGTCTTAGACTCATTTTATTTTCATATAAAGAGGAGCATAAAACCACGAGGCGTGCCAAAAAAAATGAAGTTTTATAGTGTGGCAAATAAGAAAAAGAGAAGGGTGGGACCGATAATTGAGAGGAGGCAAGACGCCGGCGCGGCACAGAAATAGAAACAGATGCAGCGATAAAGGGAGACAGAGACCACGCGCCGGCCCAGCGCAGGCGGTGCAGGCGGTGCAGGCGCTCCTCGGCGCTTCTGGGAACACGGGGGCAGCCCTCCCAGTTTCAAAGGGGTTTTCACACCTCCCCAAAGGTTAGGGAGCGCGAGGCTGCTACAGGCCTCTCTCTTCTTCGTTTTCCAAGAAGTTTCAAAAAAACTGACTTTCTAGGCTAAAACGCATAGGTCGGCCCATTTCATGTTGAAGAGAACACTATTCGGAGGATCTCACTTGAGAAAAATACCCCACTTCGCAGCTTTGGAAGGCAGGGTGACGCATGTTTAAGTTATACATTGCTTTTTCAAAGGTTCGAGCACGAAGAGGGAGGAGGCCTCAGGGGCCGCCGGAGGGAAGGCTGTGGACTGCAGGCGCGGTATAGCTGGGATTTTTTGCACATCACACCCAGGCTGTTTCCTTCTCTGGAACTTTCCGTGGCCCCAGCCCCCAATGGGGGTGAGCAGAGCCTAGCACCGAGCCTGGACTGACTCTCTAGCCGAGCAACCTGGAGCCGTGGGCTCACCCTTCCCAACCAGGGCCAATTAAGTGCCCCCGAGAATCAAGGTTTGGGCACCAGTGGGCTGACAAGGGGATGAAAATTGCAACAAAGAAGGAGGGCGAGGGGCCAAAGGGCAGGAGGTCTGGATATTCCATCCCAGGCTCTCTGCCTCGGTGAGCAGGTAAGACAACGACGGTCAGGGAAGCTGTGCGCAGGTGGAACCAGGCCCAGCACTCAATAGCTACGACCTTGTACAAGCTCCTTGACCTCCTGCTTCACAGGGCTGAGGAGAAGTAAATGAGCCTGCATACAGAATAGGGCCAGGCCAGCTGTCCATGCTGGCTGCGCACTCACACTGCTATTATCATCTTGTTAAAGGGCAAGCTCACGAGAGCCAGGACTTCTGGCTGCTGGCTCATTCCATCACCCGGAATCGAGACCCACAGTGAGTGCTCAACAAACACGGTCAGAAAATAAAGACACCACATGGCTCTAAAACGCAGCGGCCATAAAAAGAGCCTCCTAACTTCCCCTTATCTTAGTTCCTACTCTCCACAGAGCCATCAGAGCGGAACTTATCAAAGCCTAAATTGAATCATGCTGTTTTCCACTTTTCACATCCCAGGAGAAAAGTGAAACTCTCCCCCCATGGCTTTCCAGGCCCTGCATGTTCTGGCCCCTTCTAGCCTTTCTCTCCCGTCACTCCCGCCTTGCACACTCCAGTTACACCAGCTTCCTCAAGTTCCTCTGCCTCCGGCCATTTGCACTTGGTGTTACCCCTCAGCATCCTCAGCCTTAGTCTCTTCCCTGAGTTCTTCAAAAATGCTTGTCCTCCATCAGCACCAGCGCCTCTGCTTCACACACCCAAAGCCCCGTGCACTGTTCCTTCATGCCACGTGCCACCTTGGTAATTTCATCGCTTGCATTATTATTTAGATTTTTTTGAATCCTTCATTGTATTTCAGCATCAAGCGCAACATATGGCAAAGAGCAGGTGCTCAAGGAACAGCTGCAGGACAGGTCTACCTGCTGATGGGCTAACCGAGCACAGAAAGGTGGCCCCCTGACTGCTCAAGTTCAAGTTTTTCTTGAATTGACTCTCCTGGCCTGGTTTTATGCAGTACAGTAGTCTCCTCATAAAGCCCCCCTTTTCTAATTTGCTTTAAATGAATTTCTCTCTCTTTTACTACCAATGACTGATACTAATACCACCAGACACCCTGACTAAGACCACTCTCTGAGTGGGGAGGTTCCCATTCTAGATCAGCTGAGCCCGGATCACGGACTTTCTTTTCCAAAAAAACAAAACTCAGGCATGACAGAGTAAGTGGTCCCAGACCAGCCCTTCAATCAGAAACAATTATAACACAGGACAAAGGCATCTCAGTCAGCTGCTTTCAGGCATTAGACAGCAGGCAGAAGACCATGGTGCCTGAGAGAAAGGAAACATCCATCCAGGTTCTGTCTGAAAACAGCTTTTCTATCTCATGCAGAAGGAGGGGTGCATGGAGTTCACAAAGAGCATAGAGTTCAGAGTTCCTGAGCTATGGAAGCAGCCGAAATCTGTGGGCAAGGCATCAGGGAGGAGGAAGGTGCTTGGGAAGCCAAGTGTGGGCACAGAGAGGCCAGTATGGAGTAGAAAGGTGAGTGGTGAGTGACTGAGCTGGCTATGAATTTATAATTTGAGCCCAGAGGGAGGGGTGACTTCCCTACCAAGTAAGCCAGAAGTCTTCGCTTCAGGAACAAAGGTATGCTCCAGTAAGAGCTACTCAAGTCCTGGCCTAACCAAGACTCAACTAGGAACTACTAACCAACTACTCTAGGAACATTGGAAGGCCAAGTCCCATCAAGTTGGAGGCCAACACCACGGACTTTACTTACCTCCACCCTAACCAAGCATGGAACCAAGCCTAAACAAGTTCAAAGTGATCAGGCAGTAACTGAACTGCCTTTAGAGGAAAATAACAAAGTCCATAATCTACAATGCCCAGCATATAGTGTCACAATGTCAGACTATAACCAACAATTACTAAACATGCAAAGAAGAAAATACAACTCATAACAATGAACAAAAACAGAAACAATGAACTGAAAATAGATGCCCAGGTAGCCATGATGTCAGATTTAGATAAAGTAACTGCCAAAGTGTCAAGTTCCGGTGGAGATTTGGGGGTTCCTTGGGTTTTGTTTTTTTGTCTGCATTTTACTCACTTCATAGTTTCTAAGTAAATAGTTTCAGGAGATACTTAAGAATCCACATTTTTAGAAACTCTCTAGAAGTTTCTGATGCACAGTGTATCAGATTTTTATCACATAATTCTCATTATGGAATAGTTGAAGGCAAATACAAAAAAATGTTAAATTAATTTAAACGTATTGATGGTTCTGGTTCATCAAGTTAGTTGGTTGGAACTAGTCAGCAGTTCCTGGTTAACCAGACTATACAATTTAAAACATTTCACCTCTAATTATTTTGGAGGAAAAAAGCATACTTCTCTACGTATTTTTTTTTAATCTGAGGTTAAATCAAAAGCCACAGACATAAATGATAATGATTAAGAAAAAAACAAGAGGAAATGCGCATGGTTTAATATAAAGTTAAAAAAAATCTGAGCACAAACTGCTGTAATAACAGTATATAAGTGGATAGTAGGCAACAGAGCCACGAAAGGCAAGAGAAAATCTATCAAAATGCTAATAATGGTTATTTCAGATAATTTAACTATGTGCAGTTTTAGTTTTTTCATACTTTACAAAAACTATACTGATTTTCCTCTAGGCACTCTCAACTGAAATTTAAACACAAAATGATGGCTCTGGAAATCTTCTGTCAATATGCTAGAACTTTGCAAACTCAGTGATTTCCCAATCAGAATGGGAAGGGCAGAAGGACCTTGAGTAGGAAGGACCTTCCTACTCATGCTGGGAAGGACCTTCCCAGCTCTGGAAGACCTTCTCTGGTTTGAGCAGCTGGAATAGCTTCTGATACTAATTCAATCTCAATTTTTCCCTTCCTCAGAGAAGCAAGAGACAGAGACACATGTTTCAAAGTAATAAGCAACAAGCAGCACCTTACAGAAGTGGATCACATAGGGACAAATGAGGGACATGAAAAGAACAGAATTCAAGTCCATACCTGAACCACAGGGTGGCCGCCCGTTGGAGCTTTCACAGCCCCTCGGCTGCCTTCTGTCTCATAATGGGCCCGGTGATGCGGTTTGGGCTGCACTTCAATCCGTAGTTCATAGGAGCCTGACTGGTGAGATAGTGGCCACTCAAGTGGAGGGAGTGATGCAGTCACTGGGATGCTGAAGGAGAAACAGAAGCATTCATGGTACAACAAATCAGAGTCAACCAGTACAATAAACGTAAATGGCCGCTTTTATAAAAGTCATGTTCCCTGGTCACACAAAAGTAGAGACCTTTCTCTTTACTTCTCTTCCATACTGAAGACACTGTGACTTGTATCTCAATCCATGAAGTTATTTGCATTATATGTTCATTCTAGCATGTCTTTAACTCCTGTAATTTAATTTTCCTCCAGGAATTCTGAAGACACACACCTCTAAAAAACAACCCTTAGCCAAAACATTTTCCTTTCCTGGAGAAGGGAAAGAGAAGAAGGAAGAGTGAAGTAGAAACAAGGACTCCCAAGTGTCACTCACGTGCCTTGTGCCCTATAACCATGTAACAAATGGAACAGATGACATCCAAGAACTTTTTCAGCTATTTCTGTGTCCAATGACCTCAATGAAAAGTATATTTTAGGGAGAGGACATTTCTTGTTCTTCAAGTCATTATTTACTGGGTCAAATGCATAACATTGACAGCAGAGAGGTGTCTGGCTTTGGTATGGATGAGCCAAGTCACTCAGACTCCCAATAGTAAATGAAGAGTAATGGTCAAGAACATAACCCAGATACACACCCAAGTTCAAGTCCCAGCCCCACCTCTACCTACCTTTATTACTTTGAGCAAATGCCACCACATCCCTAGGCCTTCATTTCCTCAATTGTGCAAATGGGGGATACTAAGATCATATAAAGAGATCAGCACAATAAGTGCTTGATAAGTAGTAATCATAATTATTTGTTTTCCTACAATATGTGGTCTATTTCAGATAAATAGTTATTTCCTTCAGATCTTCTGACTTACTTTGAATATTTAATACACATGAAGTTGTAAGATCCTTAAGAGCATAATTAAGTTTCATTTTCTTAGTTTCAACCCAACCAAGCACACACAGCCCAGCCATGCAACTTCAGATAGTAAAGATGTGGTTATAATTATGTCATTTAAGAACTGACTGAGGCCTTGACATCCATCGACACTACTTCTTCAGAGTTTCACCTCTACACTGCCTCTTATTTCACTATTTTATTTAAAATAGGTTCAAGAGGAGATCTCACTTATGGAATGGCTCTAGAACCATGTCTGGGACATTTGACAAGTTCTAAGTGAATATTCAGTGAGTGAAAGGGTGTTAGGATGGACAAATAAGTGAGTGGATGAACAGTTTTATTTCAAAGAAGTCTTGTACATTCCAAGTAGCTTTGAAGATGCCAATACATACACTTGTCTCACTACGTCCTGATTTTTCACATATGGAGGAAATCATTAATCCAATTCTTTGTATTATTCTTTTCCATTAAGGCTAGGGCTACTAGAAGCTGACATTATAATAGCCCCCTCCCTTATCTGCAAGACCCCTAGCAGATGCATAAAACCATTTATAGTCCCAAACTCTATACTGTTTTTATTCCTGCACATACATACCAATGATAGTTTGATTTATAAATTAGACACAGTAAGACATGAACAACAATAAGCATAATAAAAAGCAGTGACAGCACATCTAATAAAAGTTAAGTGAATGGGGCCTCAGTGTCTCAAAATATCTTGCTGTACGTAATATTTTCACACCACGATTGACCATGAGTAACTGAAACCTCAGAAAGTGAGACCACAGAGGAGGGAGACACTGCAATAACTAGACTTAGTTCAGCACTTGCAGTGAAGCCAATTCCATCCCTTGTCTATCACAGCAGACTGGCGGGGGGGCGCGGCAGCAACCCTCAAACTCCATCAATTCTGGAGTCGAGCTGGGACATCTATCCCGCTCATAATTATATCATCGCTTTGCAAGCAACTGCCACCCCTTCTTCCCAACCAGACTGCCTCCTGAAGCCCCTCTTATCCTGAAGTCTCAGGGGGTCCCAAGGGCCTTTATTTCTACCTTAGTTACAGTGCCAAGAAACACTCAAGCTTCCGCCTGCAGCCCAGATGCCACTGTATTAAATGCTCTTTCATCATGTACCCAAATTGAAATATTTTAAAATTTGTAAAATCAGGCTTACAAAAAAAATCACTTTACCCCTAAATATCTTTCGAAGGATCAAAGCATTCAGTGAGATATTTCTAAGCACCACGTTCTAATTTTGTTTGGTTCTGGGATAAGTCTTTGACCATTGAAATACCGTCTCAAGAATTAGACCATCGGAGCCAGTGTGAAAATCTTCATGTGTGTGTTCTCTCTGAAGAGTTTTCTACACATCCAAGATAGACATCATCCATGAGACTTTCCTAAACGCTCCATCCTCACAATCTTACCCAAAAAAATGCTTGTAAATATATCATTTAGTGCAGAGCAGAACTAAAGGACTCTATCACATTCAGAAACTTTTGAATCCAGTCACAGAAAGGAAAGAGAGGCTTTTATAAGCAATAAGGTCGCAGATAAATGCCTCGCAATTCTGTTTTATATCAATGTTCATCTCTACTCCCAATTATTAAATAAATCACATTTTGGGGACTAAGCTGTAGCAGACGGAACAAGGAGCAGAATCTGCAACCGTTCCAATCAGCCATTGCTGGTTAGGTGACTGTGAACGCGCCACTTCACCTCTCAGAGCCCAGATTCCTTCCTAGGTACCGGGGCGGGCTCCCTCCACAGCGCCCACGGTGGCTGTGAAATATTGATCATGGGACTCAAAGCTCCATGGCCAAATGGCCTTTGATGTGACTGTACGTTCTGCCCCCAGCTGAGTGGGCAGGCCCTGGACAAAGGTTTCGCTACACCTCAGTTAAGCCGGCAGCTCTGTTTGAGGAGCGCCAGCTGACTTACAAAGGCACAAGAGCCCTCAGAACCTGTTCTGGAGGAAATTCCAGATTGGACACTCCATGCCATCCATTTTCAGCTGGTGTGGTGTAAACAAGGCCTGATGGGGAGGGCCCTGCCTGCTCCAGCCCCACATCAACCACAGAGGCTCTGCCATGATCTACTCTGGTGTTCAATTCAGTATTTTATTTGAAAAAAGACGTTTCCAATTGCTAAAAGCAAACATGTTGAAAACTGGGAGATGGTGACAGCAGAAGGCTTCAGAATCTCACACTTCTTCAGAGATTAGATGAGATAACATCTACCCGTCATCTCTGCGTGCCTTACTCTTCTTGTCATCAAGATAAAGGTAACAGTAATACCAACCACGTTTATTCGAGAATTAAATTAAATCAACTCTACAGAATACTTAGAATTGTGCCTGGCACATCACAAGTGTCTTAAATGCCCAGTATTTCTGACTAGACCATGTAGCAGGAAGGTCATTGGGAAGACAATCTCCAAACACAAGGCTTGTCAATGAAGAATCACTTTCTAGTGTTTCCCCTATAAAAACTCCCTTCTAGTAATGACAGCTCTCCCTTTCCTGCACTGTGTCCATGCTCTATGTCAAGAGCTTGACCCAGGTCATCTCAGCGAATCCTTGAAAAAAGCACCATCAAGCAGGTACTGTTATTTTCCTCACCTCACAGGCAATGACCCAAGGCCCAGCTAGGTGCAGGTGCCCATTGAGAAAGAGGATCCTGACTTATTTAGTAATTTCTGCTCTGGGCATAGCCTCAAAAAGATGCTCAAGGAGAAACAAGTTCCTGATTGATTGGTGATGTCTGTCAGTGGCATAGCAAGATGGCAGCACCAAAGCATCCACAATCACACAACCAGTGAGTATCAGAGCCAGGACTCAAATCCGGTTCTGAGACCCTGAAGTCTACATGCTGCACCTGCATACATCTCTCCAGCTTGCTGAGTTTGAAGCTTCTGGAGGATGATGGCTGACACAACCGTGAGGGCCTCGCTATCACGGATTGCAGCACTGATGCAACCAACATCGGCTCCCCTGGCAGTGAGAGAGCAGAGCCCTGGATTAAGGCTCACTTTGTTCTTGTTAGAACTTCAGCTCCAAGAAGGCAGAAACGCTGGCCCATTTTGTTCACCACACTCTCCCTATCCCTTATAAAGTACCCAGCACACAGCAGGTGCTTGATAAATACCAATCAAATCCATCACTCTGCCGGGTGCCATATGAGCAACTGCATGCACCCATGACGGCATCCTCAGGATGGCCACAGTCCGGCACCTGTGTGCCCATCTCACAGATGAGCAGCTCTGAGAATGTCTGCAGAAAATTAACCTTTCTTCTCATGTCTCACAGTAAGTGGAGATGAGGATTCACATCCATTACCCCGCTCTAAATCCCTCCCCGCTCCCCCAACTCTAAGTCCCAGGAGACCTGCTTCCCCTAAACCAGGTTGTTGCAGTGGACTCACCTGCAGATGGGAATGGCGGGCACCAGCTGCTTGGGCCAAGTGGGCGGCACCAGCAAGATGGACTCGGGGGCCGAGCTCCTCCGCTCATCCTGCTCACAGGGCCCCAGGAACTCCACCGTGGGGTACAGGTGGCGCGGCAAGCCGGCCTTCTGGGGGGCGGCGGACACGGGCGTGGGGTCTGGACTGGTCTTCCACATCTTGGGGGGGATCCCGCAAGGCGAGTCCGCCGCCAGGCTGTTGAGGGCATCCATGAGGACCGCAGAGCCAGCCGAGGGGGGGTACCCCGCGGGGGCGCCGTCCTCCCGGGGCTGCGGCGAGGGGCTCCGGGAGCGCTGGGGCGAGGCTCCGGGCAGCGGGGCGACCAGGGCCCCAGCACACGAGTGCCTCCGCTTGGCACCAGGCGACGAGGAACGCGAGGCAGGACGGGGCACGGGCGAGTGGCGGCCCAGGCAGCTGTCCTCAACGAGGCTGGTTCGAGGTGACATTATTGGCGAGGTTCTGGGGGAATAATGAGCAGGGATGTTTTGAAACTGGGGACACAGGTCGTCGGGCCCGCCGTTATTGGGCGAGACGCAGGGCGAGGTGCAGGGGGAGAAGGTGTCGGAAATGAAGCTGGCAGAGGAGCCGCTGCTAGCGGGGCTCAAGCAAAGCGGCTCGCGGTAGCTCTCCAAGCCGGGCACGGGCAGGGTGAACCGCGGGCTGCCGGCCACCCCGGGCACGGGCGGCTGCTCCCCCAGGAGGCCAGTGTCTCGGACGCGGAGGGGTCCCCCTGCCTGCATCAGTTCGTGGGACGGAGTGATCTCGATCCGAGGGCTCAGGCCTGAGGCCCCAGCTGGCTTGGCCGGACTCAGAAAGTTCTGGGGCCCTACCCTATCCGGCTCTCCGAATCTGCCGGGGGGCTCGCCAGAGAGATTGGGGTGGGGGCTGTATGGCTTGAGGCCATAGTCCAGGACATCATCATGGTATGCGAGTCCGGAGGGTGGGCTGGCGACCTTATGTGCACTCGGTTCTTCTGGAAAGAGAAGGGGGGAGGGGGGGTCTTTTTAAGCCTCTAAAACAAAATTCCCGATGCAGAACAACCCCAGGCTGGATTTTGTCTCCGGCCCCAAGCCGGAACCTCCTTCCCTCACGACCAGGAGGGTGACGCCGCTTCACCCCAGATTCCATGAGGACAGAGACCAGGCCGGCTGGGCTGCGCGGGGGCTCCCAACCCGGGGAAGCATTTTCTTTGGGCTCATGCCCCGCTGTTCACTGGCGACTGAAAGCCTCACCACACAGTATTTACCCTGCTAGCTGATGCTCCTACCTCTGGGGGGGGCGGTGTGTGTCTGTGTGTAGGGGGGTGAGGGGGGGTCTTTTGTTTAAATGCCAGTCACAGCTCACTAGACTGACTTCCCGCGCCCAGTGGGGCATGCCACACAGTCTGGAAAACGTGGATCTAGCTGGGCCTCCTCAGTCTCCCCTGCAGCATGTGGGCCCCGGGTACCGGACGCAGGGGAGCCTGCCTGAGACTGGGGAGCCTGGAGTTCAAATCCCAGATGTTCGTGCCCCAGGGTTAAGAAGTGGCTTCGTTCAGAAATGGGATCCCCACGCAGGCCTCAGCTCATGTTTCATTTTACAGATGAGAAAAGTGAGGTGCTGGGGGGAAAGAGATTCACCCAAAGATACAGAACCAGTAGGATGTGAGATCCCAGACAAGCCACTTGACCCCCCAAAAGCCAGGGTCTGGCTATACAGCCTCCCAGACTATAAAACCAGGGGAAGAGGGAGGACCCAGGTTCCTCTTTGGTAATGGTGTCCAGCTCGGGTTTGTGCTGCCACCTCAAAGTGCCCCAGCTCCCCACCCCAGGAGAGAGCTGTGTAAGGAGATCACGCCCCGTTAACCACCTAAGGATGTGGCTACCCCTCGCCCTGCACTGTCATTTAAATTCTCAAGTAGATGGGACTGCGCTGCTGGGCAGACACCCCGTTTTACTGGTCTGTGTCCTGCGCACAGCTCACAGGGCTGCTTGGGGATTTCTGTGGAATGTGCAAGGGGACCAGCTATTCATTCCCACGCCCCTAGCCCACTCCCCCTCCTGTCTGAGCCATCCTGGGATCCTGATGGCTCCGCCCTCAAAATATAAACCAAATTCTTGTGCTGCCCACTCTACCACTACCACCTGCACATGGCATGTCCCCCCTAATCCCTGGTCTCCCTGTTTCAACCTCACCCTCCATAGTCTGTTCTCGGCACAGTCGTCTCTTGAAACGCCCATTGATAACACTTGCTTTAAAGCCCTTCCCGGATGTGATGTTGAGTCCTGGCATGCTGTCCCCTGGCCCCAACTTTTCTTCCCTCCCCCACTTTTTCCCAAGGTGATTCAGCAACAGGCCCACTCGCACCCTCACTGTTCTTCTTGCCCCAGAGTTCTTGAGTGTGCTGTTCTCTCTGCCTGGAAACCCCCCAACATCTCCACATGACTGCTCCCCTTAGTTCCTTCAGTGTCAGCTCAGTTAACACCACCTTAGACTGGCCCCATCAGAAAGTCACCTCAGCCCCACTCCTGTGTCATTCTCTACCTCTTTTCCTTGCCATCTTTTCTCCACTGGCACGTGGTACTACTTCACGTCACATCAGATGTTTACCAATTTAAGGAATCTCATCCCACTAGATCAGGGGCAGGCAAATTACAGCCAAGGGCCAAATGTGGCCCACAGTCTGAGTTTGTCGATAAAGTTTTATTGTAATCCAGTCACACATGTTTGTTTACCTCTGGCCTATGGCTTGCTTTTGCACTACAAAAGCAAGGGTTGCTAGTTGCAACAGAGACTAAAGTCTACAATAGTCATTATCCAGCCCTCCATAGAAGTTTGCAATGCAGGCACCAGACAGCATGCTCCACCAGGGCCGGCATGATGTCCCTCATAGTTCAGTGCTGTTTGCCAAGCACCTAACACAAGCTGTCTAAAAACATTTGTTGATTGACTGAGCAAATAAGTACTGCAAGAATTATGTCCCTGGGCCTGCCAGTCAGAAATGAAACTTCTTCCTAAAGCAGTGGGGCTGGCCTGCCTTGGGGAGCCAAGGTGGCTGCGAAAGTTCCTTGGTGCCATTTCCAGGCCATCCTGGAGGAAGAGTTGGCTGGTACCCCAGCCCAGGGGACTGCCCTTAAGATAAAGATAAGCAACCTCAACAGGGCCAACTTGGACGGGCCTTGTCTGCCCATCTGCCTGCCCCTTTCTTCTGTCACCTCTCTGTACTCCATTCAAACTTGCTATGGTTCTGCTCTTAGAAGACAGGAGCTCCTTTCTACCTCAGGACCTTTGCACAACTGTTCCAGATAGCTCAACATGCTCTGTCCGCTTCTCTACACAACTGAAGCCACTCAGTCCTCAGAGCTAACATGCTCTCAGTGCTCCCAGAAGGCTTCCTGACGTCCAAGACCAGGTCAGTCCCAACACATTTCAGGCAGTGAAGTAACTCTGAAGTTATCTGTTCAGTGTCTGCCTCTCCCCCAATCTCCAGCCCCATTCCCCCAATCAGTAAATTCCACCAAGACTCTCCCTCCCCACAGTATCCCCAGTACCTGGTCAGCACCTGCCTCAAAAATATATGTGGATGGACTAAATCAGTTGAGAAAGTGAGCCTATGAAAAAATTTACCACTCAAAGATGCTAATACCACATATTCCAGACACACGTATCCTTGGAACCAAGCAATGTAGTTTTTAGAAATTTTTCCAGCAGATACACTTTCCCACATACAAAATGAAGTGCACACAAGATTAGTTCTGCCCCATTGGATCCCAAAAGACTGGAAGGCACCTAATGTCCATCACTGGGCATGAGGTCATCCCGGCTCCTTCAAGTAAGGGGACACGAGGCTGCTGCTGCAAGGGGTGACGAAGTGACTTCTGAGTTGATATGGAATGACCAGCAAGATACAGTGTTAAAGGAGAAAAGCAGGATACAAACAGTATGTGTGGGATAAAAACAGAGGAGCGTGTGTGCACGCACATACACATGCATGCACAAACATGCACACACATGCACACATGGTGCTTACTCAATGCACTGGCTTTCTCTGGAAGTTACAGGTCACAATGATGTCCTCCCAGAAGGGGAACTAAGTAATCAGAAAGAAGACTGATTTCTGTATTATGTAGAGAAAAACATAATTCCCCAAAGAAGCTTTGTACATTGTAAAGGGAGTGGGCAGTGACATAACCCAATATATAGTGATGACACCTGGTTTAGGAGGAGGAAATTGAAATCTAGTCTTCCTCTGCCTCTAATGAGCTGTGTGGCCTTGGGAAAGTCCCCCACCCACTCAGGGCCTCAACCTTCTCATTTACAACAGATGGGCGTTAAACTGGATCCGTCTTCTGGTTGCTTCCGGCCCTGAGGTCCTTTTGATTGTTCTAGCTGGAGTCTATAGGGTCTGATGTTCTTGTGAAGCTGTAGTTCAACATAAACTCATGTGCAAACTTGCACACACACGCATGCATACACACCTTCCTGGCAGGTATTGGAGCACAGATTTCTAATCTAAGAAAGAATCAGCATCAAATCCACATCTAACAACATGCTGATAAACCACTGCCCTTCCAACCAGCAAATAAAACAGTCTCCTAGCAAACATTCTGGCCTTATCAGAAACACGCCCTCAGGCCCATGTGAGCAGGCACAGAAACTTGGCCGTAGAAACGCACATCACACACTCCCTGGGAGCATGAGAAACACAGAGCCAGTTTGCTCAACAAAAGCCTGGAAAGTATTTACATTGGTTTTAATTACTCCAAGTAGAATTTCTTCTTTCCTCCCCAAGATTTTGAAAATTGAACAGCAAACAGGGACTACGAAGGTAACTTAGGGTCGTTTTCCTAGTCCTCTGGGTAGCTGACAGTAAATCTCACAAAGGGCTCATCATTAAAATATGTCTTTAGTGGCCTCCCTGGTGGCGCAGCGGTTGAGTGCTGATCCCCGGTCAGTCGGTGAGGGTCCCACATGGCACGCAGACCTCTCCTGCTGTGCCCGCTGCTCCCCTCAGCAGTGTATTTTGTCAGTCTGCCTGTTCTGCTCCCTGCTCTGGCTCTGGTGAATTCTCTCACCCTCCCGCACTTCTGACTATACCCAGTGCTGGTATAAATAAATAAATAAATCTTTTAAAAATATATGTCTTTAGGCAGCAAGGATTCTTCCCATTTCTCCCTAGACACCTGCCACCCTCCATGGTGGCTAGCCCCCCCATGCCTGCACAGTGGGGAGCCAGGTGAGCTTCCTCTCAGAACCACCACGTTTTCTCAGAAGAATTTCCAGAAACCTTGCTTTGCTTAGCCCTCCCATGATCTGAGCTAACACCATGTGTCACTGTAAATCGTCATTACTTAACACTTCTATTTAAATTCATTCATATATTTTAATTTTTTAAGGGAAACTTTACACCATGACCACAAATGGAAAATTACTGTCACTCCCATAAATGGAAAGTAGGGTAAAAAATTCAGTGAGAAGAAAAGTTACTAAATTTAAGTGAGCCACTGTGGTTGGGAGGCTCGGGACCAGGGGCCAACTCTTTTTTCCCTCTTGATGCTCTTTCTTTATGGAGGTGCCACTATACACATGGATTTGGAGTGTAGAGTCCAATGTGTGTTGCCAAATGTTCTGCACTTCTGCACCCTTGCAAATGCCACAATAATCAAGAATGTTTCCACAACCCCAGATAGACTACTTTGTTCAAGGCTGGAGGTAGGGAGAGGGAATGACAATTGTTAGCCAGAAAGGCATCAAGGACACAGAAGCACCTAGTAGAGACTCCACTCCTTCCTCTAAGTTCAACGAGAAGCCTCGCGGTTAAGGAGATGGAGCTCACAATGTGCAAGGTACTGTCTGTGGATCACACACCACCACCTCACCTGCCACAGGAGTCCCAAAGGGAGAAGGAAGGTGGAAGCAGTGACGGGTTTCAGAGGTTGCTGTTGTAGGCCCTCTGTGCCTCTGTGCGTTTGCACATGCTGTTCCCTTTGCCCAGAGCTCCCTTCCATACCACCCGTCTCCACCTCCGCTAGCCAGACACTATTTGTCCATTAAGATTTCACTTGTGCTGCTTCCTCCTGAAGGCCCTCCCAGACTCCTTAGGCTGGATAGGGCGGCTTTCCTTCTGTGTTCCCGGAATCTACCAGGTCATGTAGTGAAGTCACCCGCTAGACTAGAAGGACATACTGACAACGACAAGAGCAGCAGCAGCTAACACCACTGACATCACGTGCCAGACACCAGCACAAGAACATCACAGGTAATAAAGGAGTTAATGCTCACAACAGCAGGGGAGGCAGACCCTGATTATTCCCCTTTTGCAGATGAGAAAACTGATTCACAAAGAAGTGAATTCACTTGCCGGTGCCCCACAACTCCACCCCAGACAGAACCAAGTGCACCATCAAGTGCTCAGCCAGGGCTTCTCCATCTCAGAACTACTGACATCAGACTGCAAGGTTCCCGGTGGTGGGGCTGCGGGCTCAGCAGTGTCCCCAGCCCCTACCCACCAGCTGCCAGTAGGACCATCCCCACCACCTGCCCAGTTGTGACAACAGAAAGGTCTCCAGGTACCGCCAAATGCCTCAGCAAGGTGAACAGCCTCCCGTTGAGGACCACTTCTCTGCCCACCGTAGTGCCCACCCACCACAGGCTGGCACCCAGGAAGGCCCCGCCATCCCCTAAGTCAGACCCCAAACCTGAAGTGGTTTAGAAAACAGACCTGACTGCCCTCCAGCCCTGGAAGGTGAGGCACCTCCATGGCAGATGTGAGAAGCCATGGGACCCTCCCCTTCCCTTCATCAGCTCCCAGGAGCTCACCCCAAAAATAGCTAGGCCCCAGCAATGTTTGGGAGATCTCTGGCCAGTCTCAAAAACAGCAGGATAAGACAGCTGGGGAGGCCACCCCAGCTCCACCTCTGCCAGGTGTCTGCACTGAGATCCACACTCAGGGTGAGGGGAGGCCCAGCCCCCTGCTCAGCCCCTGCAGTGTGACCTGGGGAACTCGGGTCCTAGCACAGTAATGAGCTTGGTGGGGACGGTTCACCCCATCCACACAGAGCCTGAAACACGCAGAGCAAACACGCCATCCACTGCCCCGGCACACTCCTATTGCAGAGTGAGCTTTAAAGTTAAAAGTCCACCCTTTCCGTACATCGTTGCTTCACTTTACAACTTGGAAGTGAGACCCATACTAGCCCCCAATGCCTTCCAAAGCATTCAGAAAAAAGAAAGAAGAAAGTTTCCTAAAAATAAAATGGTCAGTACAGATCTCGTTGGCCTTCAAAAATAGGTAGAGTGGGTAAAACGTGCCTCCAATACCCCTCAGCCCCATGCTTTGTGCTCATTCCTCCAGGTGACCTGGGAGCTGATCAAATCGTACTAAAGTGTTAATGACTCACTGAGTGACTTGCTGTGACAAAAATGGTAACAGCTGACACCGCCACACCATTCACTTTGTACCAAGAACCAGTCTGCGTTTAGCCTATCACTGTCTGTCTCACAAGGGCACTACAAAGCAAGCGACAGTTTCCTCATTTTACAATGGGGGGAAAGAAGGCTTAGAGAGGGTGACTAGTGTGCCAAGGTCACACATGTTCTCTGTGTCAGAGCTGGGATTCCGTCTCGGGCAGCCTGGCTCCTTTGCAACCATCACCATTCCTCTACCCCACTCCTCAAGGAAGGGGCTACTTCCTGACGGTGACATCCTAACCCCAACAGAGGGAAGTAAGGTGTCCCCAGAACAGGAACGTCTCGGGAAGGTAGGCTTAGGCTGCCCCTGACAACTTAAGCACATGGATTCCTTTCTTCTGGAATGCTCATAGTCCCTCCCTTTGCTCCAGGATTCAATCAATGATGATTCTTAAAGCACATGCAGGTCACACAGGGGTCTCTGCCAGCGCCTCTCCTCTTGGGGCCTCTGGCGGGCCAGTTGCCCACCCCCAGAGACAGACAGCCAAGTCCGAGGCGGCTGTTCAGCACCAACCCACCAGCTACCAGATGCTTCTGCACAAAGGAGTGGCAGGAGAACAGCTCCTCTGCCCAAAACTACAGGCGGTAGAATTTTCGGGAAGCAGAACAGAATGACCGAAATAGAAACCCAGCTCCAGACTCTCCACGAGGCATCTGTCCTTTGGGGAGAGGGGGTGGGGACCACCTGAAACCCTGCTTTCAGGCTCCCAGGACTTGGAAGGGAGGAGCCGGGGCCTGGCCTGGAGGACAGACGCCCCTCCGGAGCTGCCCTCCATTCCCGTCTCAGGCCATGGACCCACTGCTGCTCCCGAATGCACTCTAGGTGGTGTGTGTCCGGGGTTCTGGGTTTGAGACATCACAGTCTGTTGCTATGACAGCACTAAGGATGCCACAAGCAAGCTCAGTGAACAGGCAGCCAGAGGAAAGCAGAGGAGGGAAGGAACCCGCCTCCGCCACCCCCAGCCACTCTTGTGCACGCCCGCACCTCGGGGCTGCAGGAATCACAAAAGGGCCAGGAAGGTGGATGGATTTTGCATCTGGCTCCGGCATCACCTACACGAAAAAGCCCTTTGCACAGTACAGATTGCTTTCAAGTAATAAATTCAACACTCAGAAACTTTCCAAAGAGCCCTCCAGGCCCTTACCAGCCCCCCACCCCCCTCACACAGATGGTCACTGTGCTAACCCCCAAGAAATGAATCGTGGGTATTAACAATAATGGAGAAGCAGGTTGTCCCCAGTCGCTCAGGATGAGACATACAGACGCAGGGCGTGAAGCAAGAAATTCCATCCAGATAAGTCAGGTCTAGAAAGGGCGGGAAGCAGCTTGCCCTCCAGTCGTGTCAACGTGGAGCCACTGGACAAAGCCACCTTGAACGCTGAGCTCTCTGCTGACCTTGCCCCAGCTAAGACAGCCGCCTGCCTCCGCAGACAGGACAGAAAGGAGGGCTCTGGCCTGCTTCCCAGGCAGGCTGCCACGGGGCCAGGTGCCGGGGACACAAGTCCCAGGACCATTTGCAAGCCACAAGCTGGCCTGGCTGCGCTCACACGGCGACACGTAGTCTTTTGGAAGGAGTTAGAGAAATGTATGGAATCTGCAGCCCACACGCCTCCAGGTCAGCTTTTAGAGGCAGGCAGCAGGGCCCAGACATCTGGCAGATGTGAGGTCTTGTCTTCCTCATCCCATCGAGACAGAAAGAACCACTTTTCGGGGTTAAAGTCATTTGGGGAGCCCTCCTGTCATCGAGAAGCATGGAGGCCTGCCCATTTTTATTCCTTCGAATAGCAGATGCTTGCAGGGCCACCCCCTCGGCCTGTATTCTCCCTCTCCTCACTGGCAAGGCTGGGGAGAGGCGGTATCATCTGCTCTGTGTTGCGGATGCAGAAACGGAGGTGCAGGGATTTCCTGTCACCAAACAAATCAGGGACAGAGCTGGGATTCAAATGGAGGCATCACATAAATGCAGCAAAAATGCAAACATTACATATCCATCTTGGGCTGTTTACCTAGCGAGTCACCCAAAATTAAGACCAGCCCCCAGGTGGTTCCCTGGTGGCCCCACCTAACCAGGAGCCCTCACAAGCCTGTCTCTTCTCACAACAGACCAGGTCGCCTGCTCAGCAACATCACATAAATCAGACGGGACGGACACGTCACCTCTTCCACGCAACATTATATGTGAGAGTCATGCATTGCCTGAGTGGCCTCAACTCCTTTTTGATCGCTGTGTAGTATTCCACGCCCTGGGGATGCCATCCCCTATTTACCCAGCCTCCTTGCTGCACCGGAAGCTGTACCACCTCTGTTCGGAAGACAACGGACATTTCAGATTAAACTTGTGATCTGGAGAGCCCCTCTCCTTGCGGCCACACACACTTGCCCTGTGGTGCACGACAGAGAGCAGGGCTTGGTGGCTTCCTCGCCAAAAGGAGAAGGACAGATCTGCTGAGGAGAAGTAACCCGAAATAGATTGCAGATAATCCTCCCTCAGAAACAGGCGGCTCACGGCTGCACCCAGATCCTTGTCAAAAGCCCGTGCGAAGGGACACGGGCAGGAGGGGCCAGCCACCTTCTGTGCTTCCTCCTGGAACCAGCCAGCAAAGACCCCTCATCCTGACACCCGCCCCTCAAAACCTTTGCCTCTTATTATTGAGCCCCCAGCCGCCGCCCGCTGGCATAGCCTGAAAAGCTGATTTCCTCCTTTATTTCACTCAACTTGAAACCCTGGTGGAGAGTTCCCCTTGGAGGCTGTGGGGCCGCGGGGCCCTTGGCCAGGGGCAGAGATTTAAAGTCAATGCCTTATTGACTAGCGGGTTCTTTATTTACACTCTTTCCCGGGAGCTTTCACTGCGGTGCCATGTTCCCGGGGGCGGGCACACTTCATCAGCAGCCCCTGCCAAGCCCGGTCGTTAATGGCATGCCTGCCTTCTCCGTGGTGACGAAGGTGATGTCACCCGCGGTGGACTTCAGACCTGCATCCCACCTCCTTCGGATCGCCCAGAGAAACAGCCCCTCTCTGTTGTCTTGGAAAGAACTTTGGCAGGCATTTCAGACTTCAAGGGTTTTTCCCCCTCATTTAACATCCCCCCTTTGGCAAGGCATGCCCAAGCAGGTCTGTTTTGATAAGGGCTTTTATAAATCCTGAGCTAAGTGCCAGCCACTCTCCTCCCTTCAGAAAGCTCACCCAGGCCTGGCTCAATTAAAATCCACGTAGGAAGGACTGGCTTCCACAAAGACATTTTATTAACTACAGCAGGCCCTGCTGAGAAAGTGCTCTTTGCCCAAACCTCAGGCTGAAAGGCAGGGAGGGTCTCAAATGCCAGCTTGGGAAAAAGCAATCTCTGCTCCGCTGAGGGTCTGCAGTCTGCCTTTGAGATAGATATATATATATTTTGCAGAGGGAAAAGGCCCGGAGTTTTCCATCTGAATGCCAGTGCCTCGGAAACCAGGGGACAGAGGGACATGTCAGAAAGACACCACGAGTGTCCAACTGGCAGGATCCAGAAGGTCCAGAACTTCACAGGAAAGAGGGGCTGGTTTCATCCCTAAATAAACACAGGAAAACAGAGCCATGGGGACTTTCGTGGAATAAAGGAGCATAATGCCTGTGTTGACCACATACAGGCGAGGCTTTTGTTTAGAATAGGGATCAAACAAATTTACCGTAAAAAGAAAGGCCTGAAATCTGAACCCTGGATATCTGGAATTAAGTACCGGGTTTTCTTTTCATTTTCAGTTTGATAGTGGTATTTGATTTGTCTCAAGAGTCTTTATCTTTGAGACCTACATACTCATCTACGTATTAGTAAAAGAGTGTGCCATCTGGAATTTGACCTAATCTCTTTAATCCAGGGTGAGGACATGGCACGTGGGAGTGAGTGGGTCCATGCTCTTTCCACACTTTGGGAAAAGTTCAGGAAGAAGTCAAAGGCGGTTCCTCTTGCTCTGGAGGAACCCACGTGGGGCTCTGCTCAGGTAGGGCAGCAGAGAGCCTGCCCTATTCCAGGAAGCACCACGGCCTGCCTCCGCCCTGAGCTCAGCTCCGAGCATCAGCCAGGGGAAGCTGAGCAGGCCAGAGCTGCAGCATCTGGGGCTATTTCCTGTGCTGGTGGGGGAGGAAGAGGAAGTCCCTTTGCGGGGGAACCACAAGGCATCCATCACGCTGTGCCGTCCAGGGCTGCTCCTTCCTGGGCCTGGTGCCGGGGGTCCCACGGTGCCGGCCAGGACACCCTCTGCCCACAGAGAATGCAGAGAACCTTCCAGCCCCAGGACGCTTCTATAGCTAGCTCTGTTCTGGGGCTGAGGCAGGGGCCAGAGGAGGGTTTGTACGGTCAGAACTGACAGTACTTGTGAGTTAGATCATCACGGAGGTGCCGCCCAGCCCGAGCGCCTCTCCATGGGCCAAGCCTCTGCCCTCCCAGCTGGTTCCTGCAAGTCTCGGGACTCATCAAAGGCCAAGGCAAAGAATCCCACAAAGAGCCAGTGCCCTCAAGAAGAGGGAGCCCCAGAAGAGTGTCAGGGCCCGTGGCCACCGCTGCCACGGCCTCAGCCACTGTCACACAGTCCCGTGCCCCCTGGGAAGCTGGCAGTGGCCCCAGCAGGTGGGCACTGCCACCTCCACTCCTTCACAGGCGCGAAAACACAAGCCCCTCGGAGACTCAGCGTCGTGAGCCCTCGGGCTGAGTGCTAACAAGGAATGGTGCAGCTGCGCCTTTGCGTCATCGGCCTGGTATTTCTTGCCGGCTGCACGCGTGCCTGGCTCTCCTGCTTGGCCAAGGTCGTGCAGGTACGAGACCATCGAGGCAGAATGTCAAAGCAGGACTTTCCCGTTTTAGACCCGATGCTCCAACCTGCCGAGCTCCCAAAACTGGGGGAGCATGTACCCCGGGAGGCATGTGGAAAGCACATACCCCGGGTAGGATGTGGAAAGAAATGGAAAAATCCCCAGACTCCCATTTCTAGCTGGGCCTTTCCTGTTTCCATTGTGCTGCACGGTTTACAAAGTGCCTAGCCCCATGAGGACAACAGCAAAGATGCAACTGGAAATTATATAAATGTCCAATACACGGGCAAAGGCAGCCCCTGCTCCCATTGTGGGTCCCCCGAAGCTGGCGGGGGCAGCTCTGTGGGGTCCTGCTGCTCTTGCAGGTGACATTCTGGAGGAGAGTGGTGGCGCCGAGCGCAGGGACTTGGGACTCCAACTGCCTGGGTTCAAAATTTGTGATTCCCCTGAGTGGGGCTCAGCAAAGTTCACTGACCCCAAAGAGTCTGACCTGGTTGGTGCCAGGAGGGGCTGGAAGATTCTACCATGCAGCTAAGCACAGAGGAGCCTGGGCCACCACTGCTGCACTTTCCGAGTGGATCCAGCCCCATCATCTTGCAGGGCTGGAGGACCTTGGGAACCCACCCAGATAGCATCACTTTAAGGTTTCAAGAGCATCTATTCCTGATCACGACCTAAGGCCGCCTGAAGAACAGAGGGCCATTAATCTGGAAGCTGGAGTAATGTGCTGAACACGAAGAATGATTAAGGCCACTTTCTCCCCACTTCCTCTGCCGCCCTGACAGGCCCAGGGCCCAATTCTAGGCTTCACTTCACCTTCCCGGCTGCACCTGGAGATGCTGTTTGTACAAAGCAGGCTTATTAAGGCCGGTCCTTAACTCAACACAGACGGCAATGTCTCTGAATGTCACATGTGTTCAGCAAAACTGCCTGCTTGGGGTGGAACTCTATTTTTAGTAAGCACCAGAAAAATAAAACAACACCCTGATCCTCTATCCCAGCACCCGTTTGTCCCTATTTGTTTACCAAGCTGAGTCCTGCACTGGCCTGGGGGCCAGGCAAAGGCAGGACCACATCTAATTCGTCTCTAAACCCCTCAGGGGCTGGCACAGAATGCTGACAGATGAGGTTTTCATTGTCCCCTGTGAATGGCAGAGAGCAGGTGTTTCTGAGCTGAAGTGCAGGTGACATCAGGGATAAGCCACAGTAGGGTCTGCACCTCTACCTGGAAAATGGTGTAAACAGTGAGTAGGGCATGGAGGTGGGGGGCAGGGTGGCAAGATAAGGGATGTGCACGTGCAGTGTGCTCCTGGGTATGCAGAGTGCTCCTGTGAGTGGAGTGCTCCTGGGTGTGCAGAATGCTCCTGGGTGTGCAGAGTGCTGGTGTGGTGTGTGTGGCCTGCAGGTGTGTGGGCAGGTAGGACCTATGGCTTCAGTAGCTTTTTAAGGGCTGTGACCTGAAAAATGTAAGAATCACTGGAGCAGACTCCACTGGCTACAACCAAGAGTCTGTCACTTCTCCCCGGGTCTGTGCTGGCACCACGCACGCTGGCTCACCAGGACTCGAGGGTGGGACACTGCAGACCTGCCGAGGCCAATGAAAAGTGAGCAGTTCTCACGTGGCAGTGCCCCACACAGTCCAGAGGTCGGTCGGTCCCTCTGCAGGTGACCAGGCACTCGCAGGACCCAACAGTGTCTCCCAGTGTCTTACAAGTTGGGAGAAGGAGTCACTGAATTCCCGACATGGACAGAAAGTAAACTTCATCTGCCTGCTGACCCAGCCAGCACAGCTTTCCCTTCAAGGTGTCTGAGCCCTGGCCGCACCCCGCAGCTGCAGGAGCCACTCTCGCTGTTACTATGCACTTAGCTCTCTCCCTCACTAAGGAAAAAAAAAAACCCAGCCTGCTTTGCAAACCTCTAGGCAAATAAATTTGAAAACCTAGATAGATGAAATGGATAATTTCTTTTAAAGATACAGTTTACCAAAACTGGTTCCAGCAGAAACAGAAAGTGCAAACAGACTGATTCCCATCGACACAACAGAGAACACTAAGGCAGAACCACCCCATGAAAAGGCACTGGGTCCAGACGGCTTCACAGGGGAATTCTGTTCCAACTTTAGAAACCAGACACTGTGGTCCCAACAATATATAAATTGTTCCCAATCAGAGAAAAGGACAGAAATCTAAACCTAATAGCACACCAAAAAGGACATGACTACCATCGCTGAGAATATTCTTCAATCTTCAGTCAACTATCTGGAAACAGATGTCACTGCCACCACCGTCAGAAAACAACCCACAGTGCCTGCGTGGGGCTGCTAGTAGGAATGTTTCAGTATTCAGAAATCTACTCACACAAGTCGACATAACAGCAGATTGGAGGAGAATAAAATCATGTTTTTCCACGGGTGTGTGCGATGGAATTCAGCTCCCATTCCTAGCAAGACCCTCGCGAACACGGGGCTGGGTGGCTACTTCCTTAACATGACAAGTACATGCCTGGATCCCAGGCGCCCTCCTGGGGTCAGGAGCAAGGTGGGGGTGCCACCACCGCCACTGCTCTGCACCCGGCCACTGGAAGGGGTCAGTTGTGCCATTAGATCAGAGAGAACAATTAGAGGCCCCAGCTCAGTGAGGGCAGGGGCTGGGCCTCAGCCCTACTGCACCCCAGGAACTAACCAACAGGTGCTCAGCAGGGAGCTGAAGGAGTAAGCAAATCAAGACTCACAATGATTGAGCACCTGTTAGCAAAATGCAGGTTTAAAGGAAAGGCCCTTGTCGGGTCACATGCTGTGCCAAGGGGCTAATATGGGGTAACCCATTCAAGGCAAACAACTCCAGGGGGTGAGGGCGGCTGTTTGGGCCACTTGAGGGTGAGCAATTAGGGGCCCAGGGAGGTGAAATGACTTGCCCACCATCGCTCTGTTGATAAACAATTTAGACTCCAGCCTTGCCATGGTGCTGGGTCGCTCACAAACTGCCCCAGGTGTGTCCCTCATCCATGAGGCATGAGGGGGTGCTCGCAGTTCAGAACGCCGGTTCTGGGGCAGGCCTGCTGAGCTCATATTTCAGCTCCACCGTTTACCTACTGTGCTTCGCTGGGGAGATTTTGCACCTCTGAGCCCTCTGCCGCCTCTGTAAATGCAGGGAGGCGGGGGGGGGACAGTGCCTGCTGCTGGGCTTGGAGGGTAGGCCGCGGGCTAATAAGCACCTGCTACATGCTGAGGTGCCACATAGGGAGCACACGCTTCCCCCGAATTCCCCGGGCACCGCCGTCCTCCCGTGAGCCATTCTCTCCCTTCCTTGGCTTTGCCAGCTCGTGCCAAGGAACGGCCACACCCCGCCTGCATCGCCAGCGCTGCAGCGCTGTCACCTGGGACGACACCCAATAGCAAGATGAGGGCCAGCGGGGGGAGTTCCACCCTTTGGATGCGGGGGCTTTGGGAAAGCACCCTCCCCACATCCGGGCAAGCCAGAGCAGACCCACATCTGGAACATCAGGCATCAGCCTCTCAGGGCTCACAAGATCCCTTCTCTTCCTGGGCCTCGAAGCTTCTGCGCTGCCTGCCTCTCCGCCGTTATTAGCTCGCGGGTCCCAGAGCATCACCCCCTGCTCCCCCAGGGCGGCTGCACGTGGTCAGTTCTTCCAAAGAGCACAGCGTGGAAAGGAGTCACTTTACAGCAGAGAAACCTGACCAGCGCTGCCTCGGCCAGGAGGTTAAGGTCAGCGTCCACAGTGATGACCACTCCACAGTACGGACCCCTGATGTCATGTGACATGGCGTGACGTGATGCGGTGGAAACGGTCGCTTTACTTGTGATCTTCCTCCCCCAAGCTCCCGTCTAGTCATGAGGAAAACAACAGAGACCCCAGCGGAGGAGCTGACCAGACCCCAGTTGAGGAGCTGTCTAACCGCTCACTGACCAGTGGTCCTCAAAACTACCAAGGTCATAAAAATCAAGGACGGTCCCAATCAAGTATGAACTTGAGTGTCTCATAGTGCATCCAGAGGGGTTCATTAATTATACCAGAGGTGCGATACTGATGCAAGAGGTTAATAACATGGTACTGGGGATAGAGGAACCCTCTGCACTATTTTACAATTTCTCTGTAAATCTAACACTGTTCCAAAAAATAAAGTTTGTTTAAAAAAAAAACAAAAAACCAGGTACTGGGGCCTCCACTGTGGTCATTTAGACACCCATCTGGCGGCCACCAAGCATGACTTGCCAAGAAAAACTATAAAAAGCACCTCCCATCAGATTTGGCTTGGAAACTATTTCCCCGGAAATCTCCCCCCTGCAAAAATAATTTTTAAAAAAAAAAAAATGTTAGCTGATTGTGAATCTGGGAGGAGTGTGCATATTCGTTCCCTGCAAAACATGACTTTAATCTTAACCAACAGAGAGACCACGGATGTTAGAGGGATAGCTTGCAGATTCTTAATTGTATCTTTTCAAAGCAAAGGCTGGCCTCCAGATTGCCACTGGAGAAGACTGGTCTCTTCACTGGCTAATTATTTCCATCTCCAGCCAAAACACAGATTACTAATTACCCTCTCCGGGTATCCAAGTCAAAGGATCCCCCCCTGCGGAAGTCAAAACAAGCCGGTCACCTCAGGTGGCCGGGGAAGACCCAGATAGACGTTAACTTCCGCTCTACCTAACACAGCACCTCTGGGGAGGGGCAAGCCCCCAAGGCTGGGTGCAAGTCCTCCACAAACTAGCCAGCACACCCCTCCCTGCTGTGGCAGCAGCCAAGCTCCGGGCATCTGGAAGTTACCAACTGGCTCTTCTGAGGGTTCAGCAAAGCCCTGGCTGGGCCGGGCTGGGCTGGGCTGTCAAAATCAGGAAGCCTGGTGGGTATTTTGTTTTTTTTCCAAGACAACCTGCTAACCAGAAAAATACAGTGAGGTCGGGTGTGCAACCTCCTCCTTCTGGGGAAGGCTCACTTAAACACGTGAAGAGACCAGAGGGCCCTGGGCCCAGCCTGGGGAAGTCCCCAGGCCAGCGACAGAAGGCACCTGCAGGGAATCTGACAGGTAGTTTAGGCAAGAACAGCCAGGGTCTTCCAGAATCCCCAGGTCAAACCGCCCCCCCCACACACACACCCCCATTATGACTGTTGGATAGGGGATCACTCATAGCCCGGCTGGTCTCCAGGGCTGATTCACAAAGGCAGCAGCAGCAAAACCCAGGGAGGAAATGGGCCGGCCTCATAACAGCAAAGTCAAACCACCCTCCAGCATTAGACAGACAACCTCTTCCTTAGTTTCAACACAAAGTCCCCAACACACGCTGCTCACACGCGCCGGCCCTGCCTGCAGGGAGGCATCAGCTCCCAGGCCCGATGATCAGGTGCAGTGGCAGCCTCCTCTGGCACCTGCTCCCTCCCCCACTAACTCCATCCTTGGCGGCCTCACCCCTCCCTCCAAAGGCGAGTCAATCACTCCCGGCCCGAGGTCCCCTGAGCCCCCCAGCTCTAGCCTCCCCCCCAGACTCTCAGGGACTCCAGCCTCAAGCCCTGGGAGCC
The DNA here is from genome assembly GCF_014898055.3 of Talpa occidentalis. NCBI lineage: Eukaryota > Metazoa > Chordata > Mammalia > Eulipotyphla > Talpidae > Talpa > Talpa occidentalis. The sequence goes on from NW_023600993.1 coordinate 100,402,363, forward strand.
GACGCCCTCCAGGGCCCGAGGGAGCCTACCGCCCCCTAAGGGTGGCTGCGGTCCGACGCCTCCTTCCCTCCCTCACCTGGCGGGGAGGTACCCGCCAGCCCCCTCCCCCCAAAAGGTGACAGCTGGAGCCGGCCGCGGGCCCGGGCGCACGCCCAGCCCGGCCCCAGCCCGGGCTCGGGGGCCAGGCCGGAGCGGCCTCCACCGACCTACGATGGGATCCAGATAGTCGTAGTCGAAGAGGATGGAGAAGTCGAACTCGTCTTGGGAGCTGCCCCCCGGCTCGCGGCCCGCGGGGTCCCCGCCGTCGGGGTCGGGCTGCGGCTCCGGGGCGTCCATGGCGCGCGGGGCGGCCGAGGGCGGCGGGGCGCGGGCGGGCGGGGCTGTCTCCCCGGCTGCGCGCTGGGGGCGCCGGGGGCGCGGGGCGCGGGGCGGCGGCGGGGCCGCGGGGCGCCGTCCTCGGGGGGGACGCGCGCCGGGTCGGGGCGGGCGCCTGGCGCAGCGGGTCCTCGACGCACCGGGGAGCCAGCGGCGGCGGCGCGAGCTTCCTCCTCGGGAGGCACCTGTTGCGGCCGGGGCGGGGCGGGGACGGGCGGCCGGGCCGGCGGGGCGGGGCGCCGCGGGGACCCGGGGGCGGGCGCCAACCAGCAGGGGCGGGCGGCCGGGCTGGCCGGCGACCGCCCGTGGGTCCTGGCCCCCGCCCCCGGCTCGGGGTGCCGGCGGCCCCCACCTCCCAGCCCGAGCAGCGCGCCCTGCCAGACCCAGGGTCCAGAGCAAAATCAGCTGCCATTGGTAGTTTTGCCTGCATGACCAGCTGGTCCCAAACTTCGCCCTTTCTGCCCCTGCCAGGGGCCAGGGCGCAGACTCCCTTCCGTGGCAGGGCTGCGTCTCCAGGTGCCACTGTGTGCCCGCAGCTCAGCCACCTGCAGGCCCCAGGACCTGGGAGAGCCTCGCACACGACACTGGGGAAGCACAGGTCCCACCCTCCTCTGCACCTCCTGGCCACCTGTCACATGCAAGTGCTGGGACCCCAGCAAGGAGCAGACACCCAGGTCCTGGGGAGTTTGGTTCTGCTGGGGGAGAGGCTGGAGTGAAACCCTAACAAACCATCTTCCATGGGGAGTCAGGAGGGAACTCCCCAAGGCTGGGGACCAGGGAGGTGTGGGTCACCTTGGTGGTCAGGGAGGGCCCCTCTGGGAAGGGACATTTGTAGGAACCGGACTGATCTGGGAGAAGCATCCTCTGGCTTCTCCAAAAGCAAGCAAATGTCAGAAGGGCCTCCGTGGGGTGAACACAGAGCAAGGAGAGGCGGGCAGGGCAGGTGGAGAGACCAGCTGGTAACACACACCTGGATGTTTGTTTAAAATGCAGGTTCCCAGGCTGCTCATGTAGCTTCTGATCCCCTACATCGGGAGTAAAGGCTCAGGAATGTGGATTTTTAAATAAGCAGCAAGGAGGTTACAAGCAGGTGCATTTGGGGAACGCTTCCTAATACCCTAGCATTGCTTTCCACTGAAACACTTCCAGGGTCCTGGCCAAGTTAGCTGAAGTCCAAAAAACAGGTTCACAGAGGTAGGAAAGAGGTCAGAACAGGGCCCTTCACCCCGGAGCATGTTGGAATCACCTGGAACACTTTTTTAAATGCCTCTGCCCAGGTTTCAATCCAAACCCACTGAACCAGAACATCAAAGGTATTTCTTGAAATGACTTCAGGTGACTCCAAAGTGCAGCCAGCATCCAGGGTCACGGGGTCAGGAGATTAGGATTCCCTGAGAACCACAGCTTGATCTCCAGTGGGACTGACTCGAATCCTCCCCCACGTCGGAGGGAGAAGGGGGCGCCATCCCTGCCCCATTAAAGGACTTGAGAAAGCCGTCGGTCACCATTCATCTCACAGATATTTACTGGGCAGCTCCTTGGCACGAGCTGCTCCGATCCTAGGGATGCAGCCACCCACAGAACGTGTCTCTGCCCTCGAGCTTCCTCCGGGAGGCAGAGGCACAGCAATGAATGGGATTTTCCAAACTGCACTTAGACCCGTGGTTCTTAACCCAAGATACACATAAGATTCGCCTGGAGAACTGCTTGCACATTCAAGTGGCTGGATCCCACCAGAGACCAATTATAATCAGAATCAATATTTTGTTAAAGTTCTCCAGATGCTTCGGAAGTGTGGCCAGGGTGAAAACTCCATTTCAGGGGCTGAGGTCCAGCTCAGACTCACCAACTTTCAGAGTCTTGGGAAGGACTTTCTGGTTGTCAGGGCTTAACAATATCCTTCTCCTTGCATCGTCACCATAAGCACAGCCACTGGGTTTATCCAGTGAATGATCAATTTACAGGGAAGGAGAGTGGCGATCCAGGGTGGGAAACTTATAGTCAAGTCTCTAGGAGAAGGTGGACGCTTTAGGGCCTTATAACAGGATCCAAAGTCCAGCCCTGAAATCTGGTCAGGGAGAAATAAAGGAATCCGCCTGCCCTTGTGCTACAGAAAAGAGGCAAGGCTGGTGGCACATGCCCTTTGCTGTTCCCCCACCCATATAATTAAATGCCTTGTAGGGTAAGGTAAAAAAAATCAGGCTTTTCTGCCCTCCCGCCATCAGGATAGATGAGGGAACCCTGTGATCCTGAATGCATGCCTGATGGCGGGCACCTGAAGTGGGTGCACCTGCGCTAAGACTGTGCTTTTTTTAAGGGTGGTGTCACGGGGATGCCAGTAGAAGCAGAAAGAGAAGAAGCCCGAAGCAGAAGCAGAGAATGCCAGAGAGCCCAGATAGAGTGAGGATTTGCTGGGGGCTGGGAGGACTGCCAGCCTCCCAGCCTGTCACGTACCCGCTGAACCCCAATAAAAGACCTGCAAAAAACCACTGAGGGCTCTGACTCCTCCTTTACCCGGTCTGCATGGGATCAGAGAACCTGCACCGTGTCCAGTCCTGCCCTCTACATGCCTCTAGTGGACATCTGTGGCTCTCACCTACCCGAAACCAGTCTCCTTCCTCTGATAACGGCGTCCCATGGTATTCCTTTGGGAAACTACTCTTGACACGATTTGGTAGAACTGTCAACCTGTTTTTTCCACCCATTCCTGGCAAAGAGGTGGAAGAGTAACCCGGTTGATCCTTGGCTTGACCTGACCAATCAAGAATTTTATCTCCACTGAGTCCATGAAATCCACTAAGCCTTCAAACCCAGCCTGATGTAAAATGCACATGTGGATGGATGGACAGATGGAAAGGTGGATGGAAGAGTGTATGTAGTATGTATGATGTACATACATATGCATGTATGTAAAAGTGGATTTTTTTAATTATATATATATAAATACTATGTCATCATTCATTTTTGGACATTTTGCTGTCTCTGCTCAGGTGTAGTCCCTGTAAAATTCCTACCACCAAGTCACCCGTGAACCATCATTAGTCCCTGTGCTCTCTGCCCCACCCCCACCATTTTAATCCCTCTCTCTCCCCCTGCCCTTAAAAGTTGGATGCTTAGATGAATGGGCATTTGGGTTGAGGATGGAGGATGAAGGGATAGAAAATGTAGGGATGCTTGGATGGGAGATGGTAGAATGGATCACGAATGAGTGGATAATGGATGGATGGATGGATGAAGAGTTTTACTCTTCTTGTGGATAGAAGAGCATTGAATTTTTTTTAGAGTCCTTGTCCCTGAAACTTACTCTGGCCACACAGCTGTTAAGGCTAGAACCTAAATTCTTACCCCCAACCAACCTCCTCTTGCGATCAATAGTCAATAAGGTAAGATAGTAAAGTGAAGAGCACTTTTGGATAAGGTTCTAGAAAATCTTCAGTCTTAGAAAGGATGGGTCAGGACACTCTAAGACTCCTCAAAACAGTGGATATATTTTAAAAGTTCTTAGGATTTGGAATCTGCACCAAAGTAGCAGAATTCTTTAAAGGAAAGGGGTTCAGACAAGGCCTGAACCCATAATGGGGTTTCTGCTGGAGCAGTGGGGAATGAGGATTTTTTTTCTCTAAAGGTCACCTTGAAGAGTGGGGGGCTTGGGTTGGAGGAAGGCATATTTTCAATTCCAAAATAAATAATTTGTGCTCTTAGGAGCAAGAGTTTGGAGCAGAATGCATGACCTTTATGCATTCAGAGGCCACCCCGAGGGCTGGCGGTGGGATGGAGGCCTTGACAGTGCAGCTCTGTCAACCTTCTCTCTGCCCTGCAGCTGACCTCCTTGCGGAGGCCCTGGCCTTTCAATTTTTCTCTAGCCTCCCCAGCAAAAGCGCAATGGGCAGCCACTGCTGCCCCTAAGAGTCTGAAACTTCCAGCATGCATTGATCCTGTCTGACTCCGCAGGGGAATTCAGCTCCATTCAACAAGCATTTGCCTCAGTGCTTAATTACAAACTAAGGCAAGCCAGGGCAAGGAGCTGGGCATCACATCAGGACATCTGATGTAGATGGGGAGGTCAGGGAAAATTCCCTGGGGAGGTGATGTTTACGCTGAGACCAGAAGGCTGAGCTAGTGAGGGGACAGAAAACCAGATGAGAAAGTAGGTGCAAAGGCCCTGAGGCAGGAGGCAGTATGTTGTATTGGAGGAACTGAAAGGAGAGTGGAGTGGCAGGTGCTCAGGAATGGACCAAAAGATGGGGAAAGATAAGGCTGGGGTGGGGGTAAGTGGGAGGGAGAGGTCCATGTAGAGAATTTTGAACTGAAGAACAAGAGAATGACCAGAGGGCACTAGGCAAGTGCGTCACAGTTTTTAAACAATTGCTCTTAGTTCCTTGGGGAAAAGACACCACAGGCATCAAGGGTAGAAGCAGGAAGACTTTATTAGAGGGTCTTGTGGCCGCCAGGCAAGAGATAATGGGAGTTTGAGCTACAGTGACAGACAAAAAAGGCAGAAGCAAACAAAAGGTACTTGCATCCTTTGGCCACCTCTTCAAATCAGCATAACTTGGTTCCACCTGAATAGAAATATTAAGGCGCACTGGCCCCTGAGCTCCCCTCCTCCACCCAGGGTGACCCAGAGTCCTGACGCGCCTTCAAGTTGGTCCCAGAGGAACCTGCCACCCACAGCGTTGCCCTTCTTCTCACTCCTGGTAGAAAACTCATTTTCATCTACAGCCTGGATCTCTCTCCTGAAATCTGGGTTCATAGTTCCAAATGGCCACCCAAACCAAAATTCTCCTCTCCCGCTGCCCCCCAAGTTCAAAGCACACCCTCACATTAGGCCTGTTCTCCGCTCGACACCGAGGAGCAGTCCTTGATGCCTCTCCTCTTCTCACAACCAAATGCAAACCTCAGCTCCGTCTTCAAAATTACCCCACGCCTCCCAGTTCTTCCTCCCCTGCCGGTAATCCTGCTCCTCCCCAACCTCTCTCACCTGGTACCAAAGGTCACCCCAACCTTGGCCAAACGTTCATGTCTTCCTGCTTGTGGACGGAGGCATAACCTTCGGGAAGGTCGGCGCAGTCTCCTCCCTCATCTTACTAGTCAAAATGTACATTCACTAGGCCTCCCACAGCTTCCCATTTAGAATTAAATACAGACACCTGACCCGCGAGGAGGCCCTAGACATGCTGGCCCCCACCCGCCCCCACCCACCTTTGAGTATATCTGTCAGTTCCCTTGGCCCCTCCTACCATCCTTCTGTTCCCTGAAAAGGCAGAGCATGACCTCACCCCAGGGGCTTTGCACCTACCGTTCATGGCTGCTCCCTCACTTTGTTCATTCCTCAGCGCACATGCCACCTCCTCAGTGAAACCTGTCTCAGCCACGCCCATGAAAACAGTGTCCCTGCCGTTCTGCATCCCCTCTCCTTGCTGTTCGTCCCTCACAGCCCTCATCTCGAAGGTATGCTTTACTCATCCAGCTCCATGCTGCCCGTTTCGCTGACTTGATTACAAGCCCCACAAGGGAAGGCATTTTTGTCTGTCCTGTTCACTGGTGTCAGATCAGTCAGTACATGAAGTTGCATGAGGCCAAGAATCTGAGTCCCTCCTTTCTTCCATCTCATGGAATGGCCGGGAATCTGGTGTATGGCACCTGCGGCCTAACCTCTAGCATAGTCATCACACCTGTAATCATTTCTATAGAAACAACATTTCATCTGACTCAGTGGCTTCTGGGATATTCTACCTTTGCATGCTTTTTTTTTTTTAAAGGAAAAGATGGGGGGGTGATGGTTCTAGAAAATGTATCCTATCATGAAGGATAAGTTCTTGGGGGTCATTATAGTAAGACTGGAGGGTCTGAATCACTGTCCACCCTTCCAAGCAGACCTTCCTGAAGGTTACGTCTTCGTCCACAGCAGGAAGACAAACCTTTGGTACCATAAGGAACATCCCAGAACTGGGAGGCCCAGAAGCCAATCCAAGTTCTTCTCACTCTGCAATCTTTAAGCAAGTCACCTGTTCTTTCTGTGCCTCAGATTCTCCATCTGTAAAATAGGAGGAGTGGAAAGTTGGATAATACCTCTGAGGCGCCACTGCAGACCTAACATTCAAGAATTCTTTGACCTCATAAGGAAAACTAAACTGCCCTGGGTGGCAGCCAGGGCCACCATCACAGGCACACAACCCCAAGATGGCGCGGCGGCGTCAGAGGACCCAACACACGCTCTGGAAGGCAGCTACGCTCACAGCTCTGGACACTTGCTCTGCTGTCACAGTCTGAAAATTCTTAATAACTTTGAACACGGGGCTGTACTTCCAGCCCTACAAATTACGTAGCCAGCCCCAAGTTCTGATCACAAACCCCCATCCTGACAACTCCATTGTAATAAACCCTGACTCTAGAAGGTAGACAGGAAAAGTAGGCACTTTAAGTCTGATCTGAAAAGTAGGAACATTCTTAATCGATTCCAGAAACTATCCGCCCTCCATTTACAGCCCCAGGTGTTAGTATTATAACTGACAGGTGAGTGCACTTGACTCCCACAGGGCTGAGCGAGGACAGTGAGGCTGTTTCAAGAAGATGCTAAAAAACTCAATAAGCAAAGAAGAAATTATATTTTCAAGATATGTTTCCAAAAATCATAACAAAAGCAAAATATCTGCAGTGAGGGAACAATTACAACTCCCCTGGAGACCGATGGGAGCACTATCCTGCCTTCATTTAAAATGTTTTCAGGGGGCTTCCCTGGTGGGAGGGGTTAAGCACTGCACTATGAAGCAATCCACAGCCTCTGCAGCACGAGTTCAATCCCGCCTGGCCAGGGAGCAACCCACATGGCGCAGCAGACCTCTCCTGTCTCCCCGCTGCTCCCCTCAGCAGTGTACTTCGGTCAGTCTGCCTGTTCTGCTCCCCACTCCGTCTCTGGTGACTCCTCTCACCCCCCGCATCTCTGGCCCATACCCCAGCTCTTGTAGGCATAAATAAATAAATCTTAAAAAAAAATAAAATTAAATGTTTTCAGGTTCATCGTGGATTGTTGGCATTAATTTTTATTTCTAAGATATGACATTATTATTCCCTTTGCATTTTGCCTTCTTGCCTTCTCCCCACCCCAAGCCCAGTCATATTCAGGAATGAGCTCCTTAGGGGCCAGGGGAGCCACAGGACAGCTTCAGGCCTGAGTGTCACTCCATCTACCATCTACACCGTCTCTTAAAGCCCACACAGGACCTTCCCCATGAAAAAGCTGTTTTCCAGCAGGGGATTGAGGCCAAGGCAGTCTGTGGACAACAGCCACTGGGCAGGCCCAGCCAGCAGATGCTGGAAGAAGCGGGTGCCTCTGAAGACCGGAACCCCAAGCGAGGCAGGACTGGGAGGCGCCCCACATGACAGCAGGTGGCCCAGGTTTGCAGCAGCTCAGCCAACTCCATCTTGCAGGCATATTATGCTTGGCTGTCCCATCATTTTTTCAAATCTGAATTAACAATTTTTAATTGGGAGATTTCAGGCTAAAATCCAAATTGCCAATATCTAAGAAAAGGGGGGGTATGATCTGGCCACCGTGGGTCCCTGTTCCCAGCTACACCAGCAGGAACTGGGTTGAAGCTACCCTTTCAGATTCTCTGCCCACCACAGCCCCATCCAGGCCGCCCCCAGCTCCGGGCCCTGAACCCCTGCTTGCTTCCTTTGCCTCCTCTGTCCTGATTTGGTCTCTCCCTCTGCACCCCTCGTCTCACAGGCCTTCTCTGCTTTATGGGGCTTTAGCAAAACCCCTACGGTCTTGTTTTTAATTCGGTGGGAGGCGCAGCAGGGAGCATCGCTGACCAATTCAGAGCTCCAGGGTGGGCGGCAGGGGTTGGCACAGTTAGGGGGTGCAGTGGACGTCAGCCCAGCCTGCTCACTGACCCCACAACCATCCAACCATCCACCTGTCACCCAGGCTGTCTTCTGAGGTGACTGCACCCCGATCTCCACTTTCTCTCCTGACATATTCTTTGCAGACTGAGATACCTGTGCTGCCTCAGGGGTGGGAGGGCCAGAGGCTGCCACCAGGGGCGGTGAAGCCACCCTCTGTCAGCATCACGTAGCGTGCCACACCCTGCCCCATACCTGACCCGCCACGCCCCCACCCACTCTGTCAACATAACCGGGGGCTTCATCTAAGCCCCCAGGAGCTTCGCATGCAATGGCTTCCCACGTGGCCATGTCGCCCCTGCTTTGCCCCCATCTTGATCTGACTTTCAAATCCAACTGAGCCCGCGTGACAGCGCCTGGCTCTGTCCCACGCCGCCCCGCGGGTGCCCGGCATCCATGGACCCTCCCTAAACACCCCTGCACTCGCTGCCTCAGCTTCTGACACAGGCTCCCTGGAGCCCCCAGAAAAGCCCTGGAGACTTCGCCTTTCCTTTCTTCGAGCGAGGATGGCAGTAACTCGAGTTAAAACAAACCAGGCGGGATTCCTGACAACAGCGGGACACGGAAACAAGCTCGGTGCGGCCGGCAAGGACTGGGCCACGATGTGGTCTAGCCACGCCGCGGACGGCTGTTCACACCAGGAACACTCGTCACACCGTGGAGTCCTCAGCCACCAGGGGAGACACACTCGCCATTTACAGCAAAGTGGAAGGGCTGCAGGGGGCCGATGCTCAGGCAAGTCATCCAGAGGGTGATTTAACAAGCAAATACTCCCCAAAACTAATGGACACTAGTACGTGAAGGGGGGCTTCTGGGGTTCAGAGGGTGAGGAGAGGGAAGGGGTGCGAGGGGGGTGATGGAAAGGAAGAACAGGGGGGATGTGAGGAGCACGAGCAGCAGCGTGACCTGCCCACCCCGCCCTTCGGGCCTTTTCTCCCGGCGGAAGCGAGAACGCTGCTTCCATTTCTGTGACTCACCCAACGCTCAGGGTAAATCAGCTGCTGCCTCAGTTTCCCTGTCCCTCAGGATGAAGGCTGTGCCCCCCACATCCTCGCACCCACCTCTTCCCCTTCCGAGTGTTGGCAAAAAATCCCCAGGACCGGGGCCTCGTCCTACACGGTTTCCTCCTCTGTCAGATCGGATTAGAAATAATTATGACTGGTGAGCATCAGTGAGATCCGGAGGCGGAGGCCTGTGCTTGAGAGCTGGGTTCCAGCTCTGAGTCCACCACCGCCCCGCTGGAAAACTCTTGGCCAGTTCCCACACCTCTCTGCACCTCCCTTCCCCCCTCCGTGACGGAGACAGCGACTGTAGCACCCACCAAGACAGAGGCTCTGACAGGAACATCGACCCTCCTGGTCAAGGCTCGATACAGACTTGCTCTCCCCACCATGGACAGCAATAGAGACGGCACTTGCACATGACCGTGGCTCTGCCCTCAGCCACCACAATAGCAGCATCGAGTCTGTGCCGACCGCAAAGGAAGCACAGAGGCAAGCACTTTACGTGCGTGATCTCTCAAGATGCCAAGTCCCCGAAGCCCGCACTGCCATTACTCCCGTCCGCCAATGAATAAACGGAGGCTTCACCCACCGTGAGGTGCATCCTCCAGAAGATAAAAAGTGCCCTGAGGCGTTAGAAAATGCTACACTCCTCAAGAAGGTTTTGCCATGAAATGTAGCTTCTAGAGCAACCTAAGCTACTGTTTTGTATCTTTACCACGAGAAGGACTGAGCTGACATTTCTCCAGCACAGGCTGTGACAGCTCCGTTTTCAGGGCTTTCTGAGCGTTACCTCCTGGATCCCACACCGCCATGGTCTGTGGCGCTATCCCACTATTACCAGGTTAACCTGAGTCCAGCCCGCTGAGCAGTGTGCCCCCAGCGCCCACTCACGAATGTGGCACAGAGAGGGGAAGTCACTTACCCAAAATCACACAGTTGCAATGTGGCCAAGTAGAAACGCAATCCATGCAGAAGGCAGGGAGCTGGGGTCTGGGAGTCACAGAGCTGCTGACCCTGGGCTTGTTTACTCCTGAAATACGTTCCATCACCCCTCTTGAGATAAAGCCGAACACACCTCTTTCAGATCCTCAGTTTTTCCCAGGGCCTCAACCCAGAGCCGCACAGCAAGCTCAGTATTTTCTTACCGTGCAAATATTTCTACCCGCTAGTTAATGACCTCGCCCATCAGCGTGCACACGCAGGCCCGTCCCAGTGCTCACAGGGGTGTTGGAGTTCAAAGGGGCATTCTGTTTTCCCTCGGGAGACCCGTGTGCAGGACTGGGTGGAAGCACATCGCATGCCAGCTGCCTTTGATGCCTGGAATTGCATTCTGTGTGCCCAGTGGCCTTGGCATGCCAAGTGTGTTTCACCAGGAACAATGTGGTGCCCTGTCTTCCACATGTGCACACACACACACACACACACGCACACTGGCACGAACACACTTCCAATCCCTGCACACAGGAGCACGGGCTGGGGAGGGCAGGCATGCTTGTGCACACACAAAATACACAGGCTGAATTCAAAACCTTGGGAGAGGAGCAAGTTTATGAAGTGGAGCAGGGGTGGCAGACCCAGTAAAGGGTGAGGTTTGTCTTCCATCCCACACTAAAACAGAAACCCAGCTTCTCTTCCAAGCATCCTCTCTTTCTGAACAGAGCCCAATTTGGCATGAGCCCGTGCCCCCACCCCCATCACCCCACCACTATCCGAAGAACCCAGCTCCAGTCTCTGCCAACTGTCCGAGAGCATGGCTTTTGCCGATAATTCTATATTAGTCAAATTCGGGGAGCCATCCTGTCATAAGCTTGACCACTAGCAGAGAGCAGGACAAACTGGTACCAGTCAAAACCACCTAAGCGTTGGCAGGGTCTTGCTTTCAAAAGTGCAATTCCATTAAAAATATGTGTCCTTGGCGTGGGCTGGGGCAAAGCGCACCATTCCCTAACCTAAGGCGCTGGCTGCCTCCTGGTTTGCAAAAAAAAAAAAAAAAAAAAATGCCCCTTAGGTTTATTTACTAAAATTGTCATTTCTCTCCCCCTCATGCCCCCCCAACTTTAATCAGCCACGCAGAGCACAAAACCTACATTCAACTCTGATTTTATGACAGGAGGCTGACTCCTCCCACGCATATTTATTTCACTTAACTCTCGCAGCCCTGCCCGCTGGGCAGCGCACCGCCCTGATGGCCCCCGAAAAAAACAGCCCTTTACCCACGTCCTCGTTTAAAGACCGATTCATCCGCGCGCAGCCGAAGCCCTCCACCACCCCAACCCGATGGGAGGTTTTCATCTCATTTTCTTCCACGTTATCCGCCTCCCACCAGCTCCCCGTAGTGTGATTTCACCAAGAGGAGGGGGGAGAGGCAGAAACTCGGAAAGGAGAGTAATCACATCGCAGCCCCAACTGCTGGTACCCTGCACTTGGGGGAGGGGCTGGGGGCTTTCTCCACGGAGCTCTCCAGGGAGCTCTCCAAGGAGCCCATCAGGGGAGGGGAGGGAAGTTGGCGACGTGCGCATCTGCTGCTGCGACTGCTAAAAAGCAGCCTTGCTTACTCTACTTAACCCCGTAAAACGTCAAGCCTGCTCTCCTAAAAGAGAAAAAAAAGGCTTAATAATCATCATCATCCCGACCACCGCCACGCCCGCGCCGGGCCTCTGCTGTCCAAGCGAGCGCCGAAACGGTTAAGCAGCAGCGGTTAGTAGCGCGAAGCCCGGGCGCGCCGGGAGGGGAGCGGCCCTGGGGCGGGCTGGCCCGGGGATCCCGCCCGGGGCGCTCCGCTGGCTCCGAGCAGCGCGGTCCAGAGCCCGCGCCGGGGCTCCCCGCCTTGGCCGGGGCGCGGGCGCCGCCGCTGCTGGCCGCGCTACCTGTGCGCGCTGGGCACCCCGAGTCCCCGGGCCGCCCGCGACCTCCGGCGGCAGCTGAAAGCGCGAAGGGAAAAGCCGGAGGCGGAGGGGACCCGGCCGGAGTCCGGGGGGCGAGGCAGTTACCTTGGTCCACAGACCCCATGATGCGCAGCGGGTGGCAGTGCCCGGGGCGGAACGCAGCCTCTCTCTGCATCTGGAGGGCGCGGGGCTCGGCGCGCGCCGGGAGAGGGTCTGGGAGCGGAGACCAGGGGCCCGGGGCGCGCCGGCCTCTCTAGAGCATGCTCGCGGGGCGCGCTGGCCGAGGCGCCCGGAGCGGCCCGGGAGCTGCGCGCCTCCCGCCTCCCGGCTCGGGGCTCCCGGCGCGGCGGAGTCGGCGCGGCCGAGCGCTCGGGCTCACTCGAGAGGGGACGCGACTTCCTTCCCCGCGCTCCGTGTTTATAGGCTTTCAATGCAGTAAAATAACGGGATTCCCTCACTGTTTCCTCCTGTTTATCCAGCGCCATGGAAACCACTGGATCGCGTCCATCTCCAAAACTAAGGGCTTTCCTGCAAACTTCACACTCAGGAATCCATGACGTCGCCTCCTCCGCGGCCAGCCAGCTCCGTGGCTCCCTCGGCCGCCAGCACAAGTCCCTGATTGTTCGGCAGGGAAGGCCGGGAGAGGGAGAGGGAGCGGGCGCGGGCGCGGGCGGGCGGGCGACGGCCCGGGAGGGGGTGGGGTGGGCGCGCGCGCGTCCCGGGCGCCTCGCGGGGGCTCCCGGGGGCCGTTTGCACCGATCCCGGCCACCGCCTGCCCCGCACGCGGCGGCTTTTAATAAACCACGCTCCAGACTCCCCAGACCCCCATGTGCCCAGCGGGTGCCGCGGCCCGGGGCTCAGACCCGCGCCCCCAAGGTGGTCGGGCCCCCTGGACGTGGACCCCGGCCCTTCCCAGTCCCCTGGGACTCTGGGCGCTGGGGGAGGGGAGGGGAGGCAGGAGGAGGAGAGAAGAAATAAATAACGGTGCCTGTGTCAACTCTCCGGCTCCAAGTTATTTTTTTTGCAAAGAGTTTATTTTTAGATTCATTTAGAAAACCCGAGGTTTCCAGTGATGCTCAGAGGCTCCGGCGATAATGAAATGGCCGAAGGGACGCGGAAACCAGGCAACCCCTGTGTTTACACATGCTCTGAATAAACAGGAAAATAAAGGGAAGGGATGTCATGAACTCGCTCAGCCTCCCGAGGGAGGCCCGAGGATGCCACGCGTGGCTCCCATCCGTGGGCCGCAGCGGGGGCAGGTCGCCGGGAGGGGACCCGCACCGCAGGATGCTCTTCGGCCCCTGGTCTCTATTGGCCTCCTCACCTGCAGGCAGGTGCAGAGATTCTGGGCCCACAGATCAAACCAGCCCTGAAAATGGTCATTTCAGATACCGCTGAGGGCTCTGATAAAGGTCCCCGCTGCACCCAGGCTGGTGACTCACGGTCCCCTCCCCCACCACCATCTCCACAGCAAACTTGAACTTTCAGAGGCCTGGTTGGCGCTGGCACATCCCCTGGGACCACTCTGTATGCCAGGCCTGGGCCCAGAGCAGCTTCATGGGGCGCTCAGACACCACCTCTCCTGCCAGAGACACTCCACAAAGGGTCACTGGGACAAGCCACCCGCCCACCAGGGGACCAGCCTCAACCAGGCGGCCTCCGCAGAAGCGCTTAAATAACGCTGCTCCCCCAAAGAGCAGCCAGGAGTGCCCCCTGTGCGCCCGAGCCTGGTACTACCTTATCTTGAACACTTTGCAGCCCCTCTGCAAGCAGGGATCCTTCTCCCTCACTTTCCAAAGGGGAAACTGAGGCAACCAAAATAGAGGGTAACCCACTGGTTTACATGGTGAACCCAGAGCGCAGACTGGAAGGTCATGGAGGGGATTCTTTTCAGGAAGCCCGCTGAGGGACTCCCATTTCCTGCACGCTCTGCAGCCCATCATCTGAGGCCAGAACCGGGTGCCCACCTGCTTAGATAGCCTGAGATTGAGGTGGCTCCCAAAATACGGGGCTTTCAGTTTTAAAACGGCAAGTCTTGGGCCAACTGAGCAATCAGCACAGGTGAGACCTGCTGGGGCAGCCCTGGCTGCAGGAACCCCCCGGCAGGGTCTTCTGAAAGCAGTCCCCCTACTCCATAACACTACAGCCACCCCTAACTCAGCCCTACTACACGCCAGGCCCTGAGCTCAGGTCAGCTCTAAATTCCTGCTTTGGCCCTCCTGCACAGTAACACACGGGCCCGGAGGAGGGTCAGCCCCGCGCCGGCCCAGGTGGCCCCACTGGCCCCAGGCGGCAGCTGAAATGAAAATGAAGCATTAAATAAAAAATGTCAAATCCAGTTCGATGGTTGAAGGAGCCACATTTCCAGGGCTCAAGAGCCACCCAGGGACGCCTGGCTGCTGAGCTGGGCAGCACAGAACAGCACATGTCCACCCCACCGGAAAGCTCTGCCGGGCGGTGCTGGATGAGACCTTCTTTGGCTTTGCCAGAGCCCCCGACCCACTGTGTACAATGGGGAGACTACCGAGCCCCTCTTCAGAGTTGACGTGCAGAGTGAGGCTAAGAACAAACAGCAGAGAATAGAATAAACGCTTAAAATATCCATTTAAAACACAACTCCGTCCCCCGGTCAAGGTGTGGGTAGAGACTGAGCCAGCGCCCACAGTCCCTGCCCACCAGCCCCAGGCCGTCCTTTGCGAAACAACACCCCTGTCCAGGGCAGGAAGCCCACTCTCCGCGAGATCGAGTCCAGGGCCCCCTCCCGCCGAGCCCGAGGCCGTGAGCCTTGTTGACAGATGAGCAAACCGAGGCTGCGCGCGGCGCTGTTCACACGGCCAGCCCAGATCTGAACCCAGTTCTGTTTGTCAACCAAGCCCGTGTTCCTGGCGTGGCAGCCCCTGCCTCCCGGAGGCCTCCCTGGGAGCCGAGGTCTTGGAGGCCAGGAGCCAGGCAGGAAACGAGCATGCCGGCCTCCTCTGCCAGGCTCATTATCGGGGATAATTTTAGACTCCGTCCCACCCAGGCGCAGGCCTCGGAGGCGGGTCCCCATCTCCACAGGTGCTTGGCGCAGCCGAAGGGGGGGCCCTCTGGCCTCGCGGAGTCCGCATTAGCCACATTTTTATAGAGCCCACTCTTTGTCAGAGTTAAGCATTTTTCCCTTTCAAAGCACATTCGTGCTGGGGCCGGCGGGGGGGTCGCAGCTGAGTCACCTAATTTGCCCTCCTGGGCTGCAGCTCTCGGCGTCTCAGCTGAGCTGTTCTTGGGCTCTTCAGACAACTTGTTTCCTCTCCCGGTGCCAGGGCAAGAAATATTTTGTCCTTTTGAACTGAACCACCCACTGTTTTTCACTTCTCTCTCGAGCACTCTCCCTTTTTTTGAAGGGACGCTCCAAGGGGGGTGGGTGGGAAGCTTCCGCGCACTAAATTATCCACGAAAACTCCCAAAATAGAGCCTCTCCGCCGGGGCGGGCGCGGGCCAGCGCGGGAGGAAAAAGCGAGAGAAGCGGAATCAAAGCAAATAGGAGGCGTCCAGGTGGCCGCGGAGCCGGGCCCAGGGCGACCTTGAATCACGGGAAGTCTTTTATTAGACTCTCTCTCTTGCCCCGGCAGCCTCATAAATAAGAAATGCAGGTATTTCTGCTGAGACACCACTTACTGCTGCCCCCGACAGCAGATTCAACACCAGGAGTGTTTGCAAGACCCGGGTATCTCACGTGGACTCTTCTGCCTCTACAGCCCCGGGGTCACCTCTACCTGCCGGTCACCTCGGCCGCCAACCACCTCCCGGCAGGATACACGGCAGTTGAGAATCTGGATTCCCTGGATTCCCAGACCCAGGAGGTGGGGCCACACAGGTGCAGGGGAGCCAGGAGCGCGAGGTGCGTGGATGGCGCGTGGGCACGCCCAGAGGGCCCTTGGCAGGAGGGAAGTCAGCGCATCCTCACCCCCACCCTAGGATCATCATCTTACAAAGGAGGAAACTGTAGCACAGAGAGGTTGTGCGGTTTGCCCCAGCTGGCACAGCTAGGTCTCGGCAGAAGGAGGATTTGAACCCTGGCCCCCTGAAGCTAGGACCGTGCTCTGACGCACTAGCCTGTCCTGCCTCCTCTCGCCCGCTCCGGTGCGCTGAGGAACTCCCCTTCAAGTCTCTACTCGCGCACAGCTCTCCTCACACGCCTGGCGCTGCCTGAGGGATGGGGAGGGCTTGGGGACACACCTAGGAGACGCGGGCCACTGTGATGCCAGGGGCCAGCGCGGGAGCCCAGCACAGGGGCCTGGAGTGCTGGAGAGGTCACCAAGCGTGCTCAGTGGGCCTGGTGCGCGGTGACCAGGAACCCGCACCTCCCACCTGGCTCACCCAGGCAGGGCGCCTTCCACGGCGGATCCACCACCTGTCATGGGTAGGACAGACTTGCCATTTCACCTCCAGGATCACCTCCTGGGGACCCCAAGTTTTCTTCCCTGCTCTCTCTGCCTCTTTCTTATGCATCCCCCAAAATTTATTCTGTCCTGCCTGATTTTTCCTAAGCTCTAGAATCCAAAGGACACATTTGAGCCTGTCACTCCTCCTGGTTAAACCTGGTCATCAGATTAGGGGAACTTCAGCACAGTTCTAGCCCCACACACGCCGGAGCATTGGTGGGGCATTCCTGTGCGTGTGGCCCTGCCCACGCTGCGGGGCCCTGGGGGGTGGCAGTGATGACGTGGTGTGTGACTCCAAGGTTAGGTCATAAGAGCCACGTGGCCTCTAGCGGGCTTTCTTGGCTCACACACCTGGGGTGGCCGGCGGCCATGCTGTGAGGATGCCCAGGCTGCCCAAGACCGTCCACTCACCACGAGGGAGCCGCCTCGACCACCCAGTCAAGGCCGCCGATGTGGCGGCCAGACTAGCCCCCCAAGCGGCCCTGCCCCGCTAGAACTGTGAGAGAGTAACACAGTTCCCTCAAGACGCTAAGTTGGGGTGGAGGGAGACAAGTGATAACAGCGCAACTGCCAAGGCCTGGCCCTTCCCCGCCCCATCTCATCTCCTCTCCCCCCTGGGCTCCCTGCTCCAGCCTCACTGTCCTCCCCTGTCCTGGTGCCACCTCATGGCCAGAGTGCTTCAGCCCTTTGCCCAGAGCCCTTTGCCCGCCATCGCTCAGGGCCAGCGCCATCCTATGACGCATTCTTCCATGACGCTCAGCTCCAAAAGGCCCCTCTGCCCTAAACCTCAACCCTAAACCCCACCGATCTCCATCAGCATCGTCTTTCTGTAGAGAACTTGCCATTCACCACAACTAGATCATATGCTCCTCGGTGCGAGACACGTCTCCCCCACCTCCCAACCAAGATAAAAACTCCCCAAGGTCAGGGACTTGGTTTTATTCACTGCCCCGTCCTCAGCACCTAGAATGATGGGTGGCATTTGGTTGGGCCTCAAAAAGGTTTGTTGAGTGAATAACAGATTATGAAGTAGTCTCATCCTTTTGTTGACTTGGTTCTGACTCACTTCTCAGCTAGACTAGGAAAATAGGGGCATGCCCGTCTTACTCGGGGCTTGGAACTCTGTCTGGAACTGGTGGGGACTCAGTAAACAATGTCACCTAATGTCTGCTAAGTGGTGATGACTATGCGGCGGGCGCTGTCCCAAACTGCCCATGTGGACTAACTCATGTGGTCCTCCCCCAAAACTCCAGGAGTAGACTGCCGTTAACCCATTTGTCAGGTGAGGACATCAAGGCCCAGAGACCCGCCATCACCAAATAGTAAACAGAAGATAAAATGGGAACTCAGAGATAGCACTGTCATATTCCTAGGTCTTCTCGATGTTTGTTGAATGAATGAATGAGTGAATGAGTGAATGAGTAAACGAAAGGCATGACTGTCTGGCCATCTTCTCCACTAGTCGAGGAGGGCCCTCACCCCATCACATGGCTGCAGAGGTGGGTGAGATGCTCAGCGAGGCTTGGCAAGGGAGAAGGAACGGGCAGTGGCTGGCCAGCTGGGGAGGCTTTCCCCGTTTCCAAGGGACGGAAAGGCTCACCTCATCCGGAAAGAACTCCCAGTTCTGTGGCTGAGGCAGGGAGCGAGGTGTCTCCCCAGCCTGGTTCACTTCAAAATACATTGTCTTGCTTTTAATAGCCTCCCTGATGCACTCTTGGAGGTTCTCATGACTGACTGTTCCCAAAATAATACCAGCGCCGCTTTTTCCAACTCAGAACTGCTGAATCTTGCTACCTCCCAATCAGCTGCTGGCTACCACCAGAGCCCTGGTAATCCCAGGGTCCCCCAAGCCGGAATGTGACCCAACAGGGAGGTTTCTGAGGCATTTGGAGAGAACCCTGGATGTTCCCTGCCAGCTCATCAGGCTGCTGACAGAGAGTTTCCAGCGAGTGCCTGGCCTTCTGGGTCTCCCTCAGCTGCTCCAAGACAGCTAAGCCGGGATGTGACAAGAGCAGCAACCCTCAGAATGTCCAGGCTCCCAGAAATGGGAAAGATTTTCCTAGAAGCTGCAGAGCTGACATGGAGTGAGAAGGAACTGGCTTTGGACCTGCAAGACTGATCAGCCGGGGGACGACTCTCGGGAGCAGAAGGAAAGAAGAAGGAAAGCTTTATCTCATTTGCATTCTTCAGAGGGCTAAGCTAGCAACGGAGGCCTTTCTTTTGTTAAAAGTTCTGTGGTGCGTCTAACTAGAATTTTTCTCCTCCTATTCTAAAAATCAAATGGGCTGTCTTGTGGCTTTGTTTATTCATTCAACAAACATCTTCAAGTAGCTGCAATATTCTGGACACTAAGTATACAGCTAAGCAGAGAGTGCCCCGAGTTTTTAATCCAGTGGGAGAGATAGAAAGTGAACATATAAACATAGGGGACACTGGTGAGTGGTGATATGGGCCAAGGAAAAAATATGTGAGTGGAGACAGAAAGGAAGACAGAAAGAAGTCAGATTTCGCCAGAGTGGTCAGGGAAGGCATCACTGAAGAGATGACACTGAGCAGAACTGAATGAAGTTCAAGGGCTAGAGGGAGATAGCTGGGAAAATGCATTGAAACATACCAACTGACAGCATGTGCAAAGGCCTGAGGAAGTATCCTCTATGGTGGTGAGCCTGATATACTCTGTCACTGGAAAATACTCATTCCTTCATGCATTCAAAAAGTTTGCTGGGCACCTGTCATGTGACCCTGAACTTAATGCCAGGTATACAGTGGGGAAACCAGACTAGATGGTAGGAGCTCATGCAACCATTTTGGGCCATGAGATAGAAACTGTGTTAAGAAACACAGAGCTGCAGGTCTCTAATGATCATAGAGACTCCATATAAACTCTGGATCGCTCTTAGTAAAAGAGAAATTCTATCTTTTTAAGCCACTGTTTTTTAAGGATCTTCAGTACAACAGCTAAATTTACGTCTTAAGCAATATGGATTTTGTTTTTAAGGTAATGGAATCCAACACTTAGGAAGACATTGAATGGCATGATCCAATATGCACTTTAGAAAGATGGCCACAGAGAGGGGGTTAAGAATCAGACTCCAGAGTCAGCTGACCTGGGTACAAATCCCTGAACTACCTCTCTCCAACTCTGTGAACTTGAGCAATTTACTTATCTCTCTGTACTTTGGTTTCCTCAACTGCAAAGTGGGGGTAATATTACCCAACTGGAGAGCTGTGGTGAGCAGTGGGCACACGTACGGGCACACTGGCACGTCAGAGAGCCTTAGCTCTGGAGCACAGCTGCAAGAGGACACCTCCCACCCGAGCCCTTTGGTCTCCATGAAGAGCTCGAGAAACATACTGGAGCCTCCCCGCCCCTGGAGGCACCTGGGAGCCCATAAAGGCCTGCAGGCAGCTCCAAGCCTTTCTTTGCAGTAAGAGGGAATGGGCCATAAGGGAGAACACCTGGATGGGGCAGCGAACTGGAATGAGGCCACCGAGCCCTGAGGAGCTGTGCCTGGAGTGGGTGTAGGCTGGAATCAGGCCACGTTGAAGAAAGCCACCTCAGCATAATCCAGCCCAGGAAGCGCAGAAAGGGGGCAGGCGTCCTGCCGGGAGAAGCCCACGGTTCTCTCCCCACCCCTGTGAACTCCCTAGAAGATAAGGAACCCAAGCTTCCTGAGGATATGCTCTGAACCTTCCCGCTGGCTCCTCTGAGCTTGTCAAAATATTTCTTTGTGGAGCCATCCCTGTTTTTCCATTAATAAAAGTATTTTTGGGCTCCCGGCAACAATGAGTGAACATTACAAAAGTGTTTGGGCCTTCCAAGGTAAACAGAACTCATCCCGGATCCAGCCAGCAGCTCTGGGTGGCTGGGCAAGGGAGTGGCTGTTCTTATTCTGGGGTGCTCTGAGCCATGATCTGGCCCAGGGAGGGTCATCTCTGGGACTGGCCGCCTCTGTGGGGAGCCTCACACCAAAGCAGAGGGCAGAGCACAGGGGCCCAGCATCCCCCGATCAGTCAGCCAGTCTGTCAGTCAATACATGTGTGTTGATGTCCTTCTCTGGCCAGCAGTACACGGACAGAACAGTCACGGTCCCCGGTCTGAGGAGGACAGGTCTTGCAGGGTGACAGGAATGGAAACAGGTAGACCCACAGCTAGCTCTCTCCCTGAGGACAGAGGGGTGTAGGGCGCATATGGCCCAGTGGTGGCGGCCGTGGGTTCCAGTTCAGGTGTGCCAGTTACTGACCATGAGACCGTGTGGAACTTTTCAGAGAGTCAGTCTCCTCATCTGCAAAATGGGGACACTAAATGGGAAGTTAACAAAAGGAATGTGCTTAGAAGAGAACTGTTAATAATACAGAAATCTTAATTATTACATAATTGTTTTTAAAAATACAGTATTCACTTGAAAGGTGGATGGGTAGGTGGGTGGGTGGAGTGAAGAGAAGTGTCAGCGGTTGTCTTGGTAATTTACTGCTTCATGATAAATCACCCCAAAAACTTAATGTTTTAAAATAACAAACATTTGTTCTCTTACCTTGTTTCAGTGAGTGAGAAGTTTGAGAGCAGTTTGCTTGGGGCCAGGATCTTTCATTGCTTTGAAGACAGCTGCTCTGGTGTCAGCTGGGCTGTGATCTCTTCTGATGGTCTGAATGGGGCTGGAGGAACTACTTCCAAGGTGGATCACCCTCCCAGGACTGGTAAGCAGGTGCTGGTAGGAGGTCTCAGGTCCTCCCATGTGGACATCTCCTCGAGGCTGCTTGAGCTTCCCTGTAGCATGGCAGCTGGTTTAGCATGGCAGCTCAGAGGCAGAAGTCACTGGAGTCACTTTGATGGCTACCACCACATCGGGTTCCTTGAATGAGTCATTATGGCCCCACACAATCAAGGGCAGAGTTAGGCCCCACCTTTGCCTTTTAAAGGGGATGAGTCAGAGAACTCACAGGGTGAGTTTAAGATCAACCTGACCAAATAGTCACAGTGACCAAATAGATTCCTTAAACAGATTAGAAAAACCTCAGCAACCAGCTTCCCCGACCCAGCATAGAACATACTGCAGGAGCCCATGTCCCTGGAAGGCTGGAACAGGCCAAGCGAACCTGCAGAAGGCAATCAGGCCAACAGCTGGCTAGCCTGGGGCAGGCCCAACCACAAAGGCCATGGAGGTGGGGTACAGTTTCTCTGTGCTCATGGTCAGAACAGATCGTACACTTAAAATGTGCACTTCAATGAAAGTTTAGTAAAGCTGACCTTGGAAAACACCAGCTTCCTGAGCCAGGGAACTAACTGTTCCCTCAATTTCTTTGGTCTCGGTCAGGAGGTTGATAAACCTGGTTGATAAATCTGCCTGTTTTTATAAATAAAGTTTTATTGGAACATAGTCACACACATTGGTTTATGGATTGTCTATGGCTATTTTCACCATAAAATGGCAGAGTGGCACAAACGAGTAGCAAGAGAGATCACGTGGCCTGCAGAACTGAAGCGAGCTACTATCTGACCTGATCAAGATGTCCTGAAACAGAAGTGAGGCACATGGAGACAGAGCTGGCCCCCAAGGAGTATTTATAGTCCATGGCTTATGTTTAAATACTTTCAACCAAACTTCCTATCTTCCTCCTTTTTCCCTCCCTCCCCTTCTTGCTTTTCGGAAGGCACTTCAGTCCGCCCAATAGGTTATATGGACCAGATTCTCTCTCAGTGATTCTTTTTCATGGTGCTGACTCAGTTTACAGGTAGGCAGCATGAAATTGCACTGCAATCAGCTCTAAGAACAAACATGAATTAGGGTCTCCCCGGTGGCGCAGCAGCTGAGCGCTGGGCTGCGAAGCTGCCTGCAGCCTCTGCAGTACCAGTTCGATCCCCGGCTGCTGGTGAGAGTCCCACATGGCGCGCAGACCTCTCCTGCGCCCGCTGCTCCCCTCAGCAGTGTACTTCGGTCCTTCTGCCTGCTCTGCTCCCCCTCTGGCTCTGGTGAATTCTCTCACCCTCCCGCGCTCCTGACTGTACCCAGTGCTTGAATAAATAAATAAATAAATCTTAAAAAAAAAAAAAAAAGAACAAAATGAATTAAGAAACAATGGGAGCAATGGAACGAGGGCTGCAAGGGGGGCACTGCCTCTCCCCCAAACCTGAAGAATCAGAACCTGGAATGCATGTGACAGACAATCTCCAGGTCCCCACCCTCAGGGCACACGTGGGGGGGCTTCTCCCTTGTCTAAAGCTGGGTCACGTTGGTGGGGCCCCAGGGAGGAGCTCTTGAGGCAGGACACTGGCGTGTCTAGCAGGAGATTTTTAAAAGTTTCTCTTGAAAACCTTTTTTTTCCAAAAAAAAAGATTTTTTTTTTTTTTTTATTATTTTTACAAGAGCTGGGGTACAGGCCAGAGACACAGGAGGCTGAAAGGATTCACCAGAGACAGGGTGGGGAACAGAACAGGCAGGCAACCGAAGACACTGCTGAGAGCAGTTTGAGGCAAGACAGTAGACAGGAGAGGGAGAGACAGGAGAGGTCTCCCGCCATGTGGGAATCTCCCTGGCCGGCCGGGGATCAATCCGGCGCTACAGAGGCTGCGGACAGCTTCACAGCGCTGTGCTCAACCCGCTGTGCCACCGGGGAGGCCCTCTTGAAAACCTTTTCATACCACCTGATAAGCATATTGATAAGCATCGGGGCTAAAGCAGCAGTGAAAGGGAAGTTATCAAAAAGAACAATCTAGAAACATGTATTTCCAATCCAAAAGGGAACTTTATATTGCATCTGTGCTAGGACACAGTCTCCCCTCCAGATGAACGTGATCGCAGAGTGGAGCAGCTGCGACAAGTGACGGTGGGACCAAAGGCAGCCCCCAGCCTCCTGGGGACGGCCCGGAAGACCCTGTGTGGAACCACTGAAGACAGGCAGACATGCAGGCAGGCCTGGAACCCGGACCCGCCAGAGAACAGCTCAGCAAATGCTCACAGACGCCGTCAGCAATGGAACTCTCCAAGGCAGATGAGATAGAGGTTCTCAGAAATCAAAGAGAAATGTTATCTGTGCAGTCACTGAGGTGTTGCATAGTGAAGTAGTAATAAAATGCATTTCACAGACAAACGACGCGGAGGCGGAGGAAGGAGGAAGGAAGGGCAGGGCTGTAGGGGCAGGAGGGAGAGCAGGAATTCCAGGTTTTAGGAATGACACATGGAAGCAGGAAGGACTAGGGAAGCAAGGTGCCCCCAGAGCCTGGCAGGTCCCCTGCAGGAGGCAGGAGGCCTGGGGAGGTCCGCGTCACAGGAATCAGCAGGAAACCCTGCAGGCACCCTCCCTGAGGGAGCTCAGGGCTCTGGGCGCAGCGAAGGCAAGGACATGGGACAGACAGAGAACCTGGGGAGCAGGAGAAGCCGGGGGACCATGGTGGAGAGTGGAGGCAAGGACCCCACCCCACCCCCTGCGACTTCCAGTCTCCTCCTCAGCCTTTCTCAGACCCGGCTCCTCAAGGGCGCCTTACTTTCAACTTCTTTGCTTTTTTCTTTTAATTGTCCTCTGTTGTTACCACTTAAAATAAATAAATAAAGCAAACCAACAAAGCAAACATCTGGAAAGGTTTGTGCAAAGCGGCATCTTGCTCCAAGGACCCACCCTGCAGAGCAGAATGCAAATGCCCAAGGGATGCACAACTGGTCCCCAAATGCTCTCCCTGGAGACACAGCCCCCTCTGTTCTCCGACCAAGGCCCTGTCTCCGCCTGGGTTCACGTCCCTGCACATTTACCACTACCTCCAGGGCGCGGCTGCAAATGCCCAGAGCCCAAGCATCCAGCCAGCTCTTGGGCCTCCTGCCTGTGCCCACTTTAGGTCTCTCTTCTCCACTCTGGCAGTCACAGCCCTACCTCAGAGTCCTGTCTTATTTCTCCTGACCCATCTCAGAGGCTTCCTCTCCAGTCACCCCCTGTTCCTTCCCCATCAACAGACCCCTCTCTCCTCACCACTACCAAAGGTATTTTCCAGCAACACAGCTCAGACCAGAGTATTGCTCGCCCACTCCACAATGGCTCCCCATTGCCCGCTGAAACCAATGCCAGCTTCCTCATGGTGGCATTTAGCCGTCCTGTGATGGATGTCTGTTGTCTGAGTTTCCCACATCCATTTATTCTTCTTCTGGTAACTCTACTCTTGGTTTCCTTGGGGGTAGAAGGGGCCACATAGACTCCGCTTTGAGTCTGTGTGGTTTGGGGGCTACCTTTAGTCTCAAATTCAAGAGAGTCTGGTGGGACCCAGCTGGGTCGAAGCATGTGCTACATTTGCCTGAACATAGTTAGTTCAGGATTGGCCACGC
Organism: Talpa occidentalis; assembly: GCF_014898055.3. NCBI lineage: Eukaryota > Metazoa > Chordata > Mammalia > Eulipotyphla > Talpidae > Talpa > Talpa occidentalis. The sequence continues at coordinate 100,427,265 of NW_023600993.1, forward strand.
ACCCAGCTCAGGCCAACCAAAGTCGACCCCCGTCCCCTGGCTTGAACAATTGACAAAGAGCTTCCCTCCCCCTCCCCCTCCCCAGCTGATGTTGCCAAGTTGAAAAGATTCAGGCCAGGAACTGCCGAGGGCCATCTAGACTACAGAGTAACGAGCCAAATCAGGAGAAAGCAGAGTGCAGAGCTCAAGAAAGAATTAGTTTTTAAAACAACTCTAAGTCCCTGGATACAACTGTGCCTGAAGCCAACACTACCTAACTGGCTCCCTCTTCTTTTTGGCTTCAACTAGCTTGACTTTCTGTCACTGGCAACCCAACAACATGGCCCCAACTTCCTTTTCTAACTGGAACCCCCTATCGCCCTACATGTCTCCACTCTTCGGAGAAAATGGCCTCTTGAATAACGTGGGGGATTTACTCCACCTCCCAGCCTCAGCCTCAGTCCTGCTGGTCCCCGAAGCCCTGATCACATCACTGCCTCCTGAGGCTCAAATTACTCTTCGAGGCATTTCTCAAGCAGACCTCGCTTCCATGAGACCCTCCCTTGCCGCCCCACCCTCCAGTGCTGTCAGGGAACTGATCTCCTGTCCTTGCATCCGGGTCCTTTGTGCACCTCCCGTCCCTTCTCAGAGACAGGGCCTCCAACATCCCCATTCTGCCCCTTCTAAGCGCATCCCTGACCCAGGAGAGAAGCTCAGGGAGCATCTTTGCTCTCAGGGCCACCTGGCGAGGCAGCCAAGGCACGCTCACCTGAAGCCTCGATTTTACCACATTCTGCCTGCCAGGCACCTGTCACCCCATCTTTTCATAGCAGTACCCCAATTTTCCTTGGGGGAGAAAAAGCCCACTTGTGTGGCTTAGGAAGAGCATACCCACCTCACTGTGGCACCAATAGGATACACTGCAAGCTGGCAGGGCAGGTCAACCCACACCCCAGGTGCAGGGCTGGCCACGTGACCACCCAAGGAGATGAACCTCTCTGGTGAGTGAGAAGGGGGCACTCCGCTGGCTGGGACTGGAGACCAGTGGGGTGTCAGCCTGGGCTGGGGGCCACCAGGTGGGGAGGTTCTGCCTGAGAAAGAAATAAACATAAAGCAAAACAAGCCCGAGCAGCTATGCCCTGTATGTTTTAGATACAAGAGCCAAGACCTTCCCAGCCAACCGGGCTTCTGTCACTCACAACTGTGAGTCTCGACTGGTACAATTTTAAGTCTCTGTCCCCTACCCAGAGCCAAGGAGTTCACACATTATCACTAACTGCCGACCAAGTCCTCCAGGCCGGTCCTCAACTCTCAACCTAACCAAGAACCATCCATCCCTCGAGTCTCAGCTTAACTAGGACCCCCAGAAAGATGCCTCCTGATGCTCTCAGAAGAAAAAAAAAACAGGTCTCCCCTGAGATTCCTAACACCCCACGATTTTCCTTCACGGCACTCCTCACAGTTGACGGCTGCCTAATTGTCAGTGACATTAAGTACTCTATGTCCCTCTCCCCCCAAAACTGCAAACTCCACCAGGTAAAATATTACCTCGGGAACCACTGCTTTCCAGACGAAGCCTGGGACACCTGGGGTTCAGCAGATGGCCACTAAATTCATAAATGTAATGACACCACTAGGACCAACGAAAACAGCATTTCTTGTTTCTCAACTGGAATATAAAGGGTGGAACCATATCTCCCGTCAGCAGCCACTCCGCTGCAAAAGGGTTCCAAGGGGAACCGGGCTTGGGCAGCCCTGAAGAGAAATTGCCTGTTTGTACAAATCTATAGGGTATTAGCATATTGAACTTGATCAGAAAGCCCAACACAATTTGTGATTCATTACGGGAGACCTTAGCCACGCCCTGAAGCAAATGTCAAATTTCACACATTTAATGAACTCCATACTTGAAATATGTGGCCTGTAAAATCTGATTTACACCGCTGTTAAAATCCTTCATGCCCAAAAAGGAATGTGAAAAGTATGTATTTGTGCTTAGAGAGGGGGCTTTGACTTTTTGAGGCATTAATTCACTCCCAGGCATATAAATGTTCCCTCCAGCATTATTTCAATTGCAATATTTCTTTCAGCACCTCAAATTTAGTTTTACCAACTTTTGAGAAGAGCGGTGGTGTGAGGTCACACGCGAGTGGGAACGTGCCCCCATATAATTGCCAGCTCTCTGGAAGGTAAATGGACTTGACAGCTGAGCTGGGGGCAGCCCCCCAAAACCGCGCAAGCTTACCTGGCACTGCGATTAAAACCTGCCTAAGTCAACACAGTGCACTCTCCGTGTCTGGCGGGATGACTTTTTTCTTTCAGTTCAGCCACAATTCGTATTTATTGGATGTTACCAGAAGGCGTCTTTCCTGGCAGGCTCAGTGCTGACTGGCACATTTTAGGGAAGTCTGATAACCTGGGGTGACTGTGCTACCTGGTGGGTAACAGGGGGCCGCCTTCTAATATGCTCCACTGAGCACTGGCAACACCTTCTGGACCATAGGGACACCCCTTTTTCAAGATTTACAGGCTCTGAGATGTCCGTCCGATAGAACCCCCGGATCCTGCGCAAGAAAGCATGGTGGACCGATCTGGGCTCCGCCTCCAGCCACGCCCACTTCCGGGAGGCAGGAAGCAAGGGGCTGAGTTGATTGGTCTTCATCCATCCCCCTCTTGCCAGTGATTGGTTTAGGCTTGGGGCTGCATTTCTATGCTGGCCAATGAGAGTTAAGAGAGACTTTGGGGGGTCTGGAGGGCTCCACCTGTCTTTTCTGAGGTCCCTCCGGAGACTCTGAGCATCACCCTGGGTGGAACCTGGTGCCTTGGTTTGACCAAGTAGAAATTAAAGCCCGTTATCCTTTGCAGGAGGCACCCTTGGCCCTTTGTTCTTGGAAAAACACAATCCCAATGGCCTCTCCCCACGGCAGACAGATCCCGCCATGGGGCCCAGGCTGGGTTTACGAGATTCTCCTCCCAGGACTGGAACTCCAAGTGCTGCAAGGTGGAGCGACGAGGTGCGGTGGGGTGCCCTTCAGTGACCTGACCAGCGGGCCCTGGTTTTTGGAGTTCCCAGGAGACGTTCTAGTCTGGGAGTCACTCTGCAGGCCGGCAATAAATTCGCCCTCCCTCCCTCCTAGTTCCACTTCACCGGTGCTGATTGCAGCGGTTGCAACCTCATCGCTATACCCGGCACAGAGCGGCCTCCTGCATCCGCGTGTCCCATCCAGACCTCCAGTACCATCGCTCCTTCCCCCAACGAGCAGCACAGACATTCCCACTTCAGAGATGAAAATCTCAGGCTTGGAGGGCAGTTGGCCTAGCAATTTGTAGTGAGCTGCGGGGCCTAGAATTGAAGAGTAAATTACTTATCTGTGAGCAACCCTTATCTATGAAATGAGTTTAATTCTACTCAAGCCACATGGCTGCAGTGAGAGTCAGTGAGATAACTTGGCAACTGTGTGGTCTGCTCCCGCTCATGGCTGAAGCTCAGAAGTCTCTACTTTGAAAGGCATTTCCTGGGCCCAGGGGAGTAGCTCTCAAAAATCAAGAGCGCTTTCTCATGGATGGGTTCAGTCACCAAAAGCCACAGTCCTGGATTTGGAGAAAAATCAGTCCCACGAGAGGGAATGTGGTCTGGGGTCGGAGCCACATCCTTGACCTCTGGCATGATCCTGGGATCTGACATCTCTCAACATGACGCACAGTGAGTCTACTCCCTAAGCCGGCCTTGAAGAGCCCGAGGGCAGCAAGCTCTGGCTGGTGGAGAGAGGCCTAGGGTGTGGGGGGGAGAGGAGAGAGAGGAGGGGGGAGAGTAAACAGGAGCCTTCCCACTAGGCAGCGATACCCACTCTCAGTCACTTCCCAGTGCCACTGTCATGTCTCTTCCTTCTGTTCCTCCGTACAATAAATCCTTCCTGCCACCGGGCATTTGCATATACTGTTTCCTCCACCCAGGACACGCCTTTATCACATCATGAGGGCTGGTTCTTCTCATTTTTCAGATTTAAACCCAAAATACACCTATTCTGGGACATCCTCCCTCGCCCCCAAATCTAAAACAGACACACACACTCCACCCCCCTCACCCCACTCTGCTCCGACTTCTTAATGGCATCAATTTCATTTCATCCAAGTTTTATGACTGTGAGATACAATTTCCATATTTGTTTACTTCACTCATTCGACCACGTTTACTGAACATCCACTGGGTGCCCCCCTTTTCTAGGTACCCAGGAAAGCAAGTCGACCCAAGCCCTGCCCTCACAGGGAATACGTTCTGGCAGGTGAGATTAAAAATGATGCTCTAATGACACTAACTGCCTGAGGACAAATACATCAGGGTAAGGAGCTAGGGGTGACAGGGCTATGATAATAGATGGGTGGTCAGGGAAGGCTTCTCAGAGAGACGCCATCTGGGCAAAAACACAAGTCACTTATTTGTTTCTCCTCCCACTTAAGATGAAGGTCCTATAAGAAAGTCAGGACCTGGGTATGAATGTCACACCCCAGGCTTAAGCCACCTGGCATCCAGTAGGTGCTCAATAATGACACATACCATGGAGGTTGAATGGAGCCTCCAGACAGCCCAGGGGCTCTCTCCCCCAGGGTGACGACATCCCTAGGATGACTCATGGTTCGAGGTCTCTACCCCATCCTGTCCGTTGCTGACTCTGCTCGTAATTAGAAGGCGGGAGCAGCCACAATGACAGCAGTTGGAGAATGTGGCAATTCCCTGAGAACTGCTATGTCAGGGACAGAGGTGAGGGGGTGCTGGGGAGTGATGGGTTTCCAATAAGTGGAGCATTCAGCCGTCATCTTTGATGGCATTTCTCAACCTTTTGTGATATACCAGTAAGGAATGCAGCTTGCTGGAGAGAAGGGAGCAATTTGCTCTTACCAGGAGGCTTGTGGCTGAGGGTTGAAACAGATTATAGCTCAATGAGGCAGCTGCCTCCGGGACAACAGATCTGGTTCCCAATCTGGATCCCAGTTCTCACCTAGGAGCTGTGTGACTTCAAGCCAGTCACCAAATCTCTTACAGCCTTGCCTGGAGAAAGGATGACAACAGTCCCCTCTCTTCCAAACGAATCCACGTGTAAAGTATGTTGCATATACAGTTGACCCTTGAACAACACAGGGGTTGGGGTGCTGACCCCTCCAAGATCACATATAGCTCACAGTTGACCCTCCATATGTGCAGATTCCACATCTGGGGATTTGACCAACCAATATCCATGAATCTGTGAATAGGATAAAAAGTGGGTGGGTACAGGGGACCCGCCCAGTTCAAACCTGTGCTGCACAGGGTCCACTGTAGTCATCGCTGCTGTTGAATCAAGACCCCACAAAGCAGACTAAGAAATGATTTGATGCGAAATGAAACCACCATGTGATTATCACCATGCACCCACCAGAGAGGCGACAATTAGCAACCGTGACAATAAAGAGAACGAAATGACAAGCAACAGGCAGGAGCAAAACTTAAGCAAATCACACATTCAAAAATATACTTGTATCCATACATATAAAGAGCTCTCAAAACAGCAAGAAAACAGTCTAATAAAAAGAAAATGGGCCAAAGAGACACACACCTCACCAGAGAAGAGAGGTGAGTGGCAGACAAGCACATGACAAGCACATCAATACCATTAGTCATGAGGAGCAAGCAATTAAAATCATGCAGGGGAGCATAGCAGCTGTCAAAATGGCTAAACAAAAGCACTGACAATGCCAAGTGCTGATGAGAACGTGGAGCAACTGGAATGCTTGTGCATTGCCTGCGGGAATGCAAAAATGAAACATGTGCCCCAGAGAGCACTTTGGCAAGGTCTTTCTGTTTTTGTTTTTGTTTTTTAGCTTATTAGTTTTTATTTTTAATTTTATTTTCTTACATTGTTAATTTTTGTACAGTATTTGATTTATCCCCTCAGGTGTGGTCTCCATAATTCTCCCACTGCCATAGCACCCATGATGCATCACCACTGTGCTATTCCCTTCCCCACCTTGGCCCCTCTCCATCCCCCCTTGCTCTTAACCTTGTTACTGAGACAGATTACATACTATAAAATCCACTCATTTAAAGTATACAATTAAAAGGTTTCCAGTGTATTTATAGTCATACCACCATTGTTATAATCTAATTTTAGAATATTTTCATCACCCCAAAAGAAACTCATTAGTAGTCATCCCTTACTCCCCTATCTATTCCCAATCCTAGACAGCCACCCCATGATCTACTATCTTCTATAAACTGCCTATTCTGGACATTTCCTATAAATGGACTGCTACACTGTGGCCTAGAGCATCTGCCTATCTCATTTCATGTGTTCAAGGTCCATCCACATTGTAAAGTGAACCAGGATACTACTCCATTCCTTTTGATGGCTGAATAATACTCCATTGTATATACAGACACCACATTTTGCCTGTCCATTCATCAGGAGTGGACATGTGGGTTGTCTCCACTTGTTGGCTGTTGTGAATAGTGCTGCCAAAGACACTTATGCTGCTCTGTGGGCCAGGGCAACCTCAGCCTCTCTTTGTGTTGCTTATCTCATTTGCAAAATGGAGATAAAACCACCCACCTCCTGGGACAGGAGGTATAGGAGGGAAAGTACTTTGCAATTGTAAAATGCCATAAGACAAGATCCAGTTTTTCAGTCTTATTTCTGAATCTTCCAGAATCAACTCTTAAAACTCAACAACTGAATGCCACTGAACTATATTCTTAAAGAGTTACAACAGTAAATTTTATGCTATGCATATTTTACCAGAATTTTAAAACACCTCCAGGTCACAAAGGTTCACAGCACCCTAACCAAGGGCCAGGCCCGGGGCTGGCTAAGGATGAAACAGAAGTCAGTTCCTCCCAGGCTGTCCTTCTAGACCTTCAAGAACAGAAGATGGTGAGTGAGGAAGCACCACCTACAGGGGTACCAATCACCCCCGCATTCCTCTGCTCAGGCCTCATGTTTTTTTACCTCAAGCAAATTTTGCCTTCTATTACATTAAGTTTATGTGCCAAAGCTTGTTTTAAATCATTTTTCATCAACATAATTTCATTCTTCCTCCTCCTCCTGAAACCCCAAGTAAGTGGATCCTTTGGGGGACATCCCCTTGCTTTCTCCCTTGGCCATAGCTACCCCCACCCCGAAGGGGTGTGAACACACCAAGCCGGTCCGGTGTGAGGGAGGCGGGTTCACTGCCCACTCAGAGAGGAAGACTCACCTGGGCATTTAGAGACAGAACACCTGCCAAGCCAGCATCTGGGAAGGTGGGGTATTGCCTGTCAATACTTTGAAAGCTTCTAAGAACCCCCTGCAGATGGTGACCCCCCGTGTGCATCACCCCGTTTTCCCAAAGGACTGTCGGGGTGGGCAGGGAGCATGCCTCCCGCCATCGACAGCCTGCCCTCTGCGCAGTCTCCAGTGATGCCAGCAGCTGATGTCCCCGCACGGACGACAGCGTCCTAAGTCCCACAAGTGGGGTCCCCACTCAACATATGAGGAATAGGCGCTCAGAAATCTGAAGGAGTCGGCGGTCCCTGTCCCCTGGCAAGCGTGGGTCAGTACTTACTCCTACCGAGCGGGGCCATGGCCCAGTACCTTAAGTGCCCCCCACCCCAATTCCAACACATCCCCTAAAATGACACGGCATTCATTTATACTCCCCCACCCCTCCCTGCTCAGTAGGACCCAGAAAGGTCATGCTTTTGACTCTGGTGAGCTCCTCCAGCCTGAGGCCATTTTAGAAGCAAAAATCTCCACGTCTGCAGAAGTCGGCCTGGCTAGCAGATTTTTTTCTGGCCCCGGTTTCTCTAATTCTGGTGGTGATGAGCTGCCTAATAAAATTATGCTAAGTTATGTGCATAGAGAGTAGCATCTTACACTCTAATTACTGGCCACGTCTTTGAAGAATTCCTGTGCATTTTCCAGGGTAATCAACTCACCTCTTTCTTGGGGCTGATTAGTCGTTTGAACCAATTGAGGGCCCCGCCCCGCCCCCACTGGGATCCGCGGGGCTCTGGATGTCGTTAGGTACTCCAATTGCCTTTTTAAAAATCTGTTTCACATAAAAGGACAAATGAGAATGAATATTTGCCCATCTTTAAGACGCTAACTACATTCCTTTCCACAGCCTGTTCTCGTTACTCTTTCTTCGGGAGGAATCGGAACAGAGCCCGGCCTCCCTCCCTTCACGACAGCAAAGGGCTTCCTCTTCGAATCTGGACCCGAGGAGGCCCAGTCTTGAAATGTTACAGCTTCAAAGAACATGACCCGGTTCATTTTTCCCTCCCTAGTCACCCTCCAGGTCACCTCCCCACTCGCAGGTGGCCTGCTTTCCAGGACCCAGCATGAACCGCCCCCACCCCAGCTGCCCCCAGGCAGGCCGAGCAGATGCTTGATGGTATTTTCTGGAAAAGCAAGAAGAAACATCATCTGAGGACCAGCTCTTTCCCCTTAAATAGCACCATTTATGCCAATAAAGTCACACAGAGATACAGGCCATAGGAGGAGGCAGATTCTGATGGGACACCCCCCCGCACCCCAGGTGCACGAGGTAGAAAGAACAGGCAGGGGTGGGTGTGGGGGAGGCAGGGCAGGAGGGACATGGGGCTCTGAGACAGCTCAGTCTACTTGGCTACTGTTAATGCCGGAGGACTCCTCAGTCCAATGGGGTGGTCAGTAGCCTTCCCCCCCAAACCCGCCTACCACCATCACCCCCACCTCCCTGCCCTCACCTTGTCCACACCCCCAGCCCTTAGCACTGCAGTCATGTGCCCCTCTTTTCTGCTCCACCCCCTTCCTACCCCAGGGCCTTTGCACACCCCACTGCCAGCACACCATACATTCCATGCATTTTCCCATGCATTCCATGCTCCCTCCTTCTGATCCTTCAGGTTTCTGCTCCAGTGGCCACCCCTTTGGAGGGTCCCTTAATCTTCCTCGTTAGTGTCTGCCTGTCCCTCTTTGTTGCCAAAGGGTATTTGAGTCTGTATGTGTGTGTTCATTTTCTGTTTTACACACTGGAGAAGATAATCACTAGGAGGGTAGGGAGTCCTGTATTTGGGCCTCAGCTGGGCCTCCAGTCAAGGGCCAGTACCCAGCACACAGAACAGTAGTGAGTGAATGAAAACACCAACATTATTCCACACAATCCATAGCCCCCTTTCTGGATTCTGCAATCCTTCTGGAAGGATTTATCGGGACCCCATAAAATAAAAATATTTTTTCTCTTAAATCTCGTGAAAAATGGGCAGCACAGGCTCAGAACACCAAGGCCTTAGAGTAAGAAACAGAACCTGCAGGCTGAGTTCAGAAAGGAGACCTAGCTGGGCACAGAATGGGGTGCCCAGGAAGGTGGTGGGGCTGGTGATTTCATAGATGATTCAGTCACCCCAAATTTTAGGGGGAATCTATTTCAAAATCAAATCCTCGGTATGGAAAGCTGAGGGTGGCTTTGTTTGGGCATTCCTACCAGAAGGCAGGCTTTCTGAAAAGATATTATGTTGTAGAGAACCGTCCGCAAAAGGGGAGCAGGAGGGAATGGGAGAAACCCCAGGACTGGGCTGGCTTCTCAGCTCAGGCTTCGGATGAAAGCCGATCTGGGAATGCGTGATCCTCCAAAAATCCGCCAGTCCCCAAAACGCTTAAGTTACCCCTCTGACCACAGCCACATGGAGAATGAAATTAAATCCCTTGGAGTTGACTTTTTTTTTTTTTTTAACATTATGCAATGTTTGGGTGAAAAAAAGGGGGGGATATCAGAAAAAAAAAACCTCTTTTTCCCAGAGTTTAGCAAAGCTATTTCTAGCTTTTAATGATACATTTCACCATGCTTCATGGGTAGTTCTGAGAGGCGCGAAGGCGGGCCGGTTCTGTTATGTAACCCATTTAAAGTAGGAAATTAGCAAGTCCTGAATGAATTCTGTTACTGTGCTCCAGCTTCTGGAAAGTTTGGAGCGACTACAGTTCTATTTTGAGGTGAGCAAATCCATCACAAATACCGCAGGGTTTCATGTCACCCTGAAAAGTTCCATAACAAAAACAGCTCAAGTACTTGAGGAGTTGGAACATCCCGTCTCAAAACCTCATCAGCCTGAAGAGCGGCAGGCAAACCCCTCCAGTTGCCAATTATTCAAAAATGCAAATATCCAAGATCAAATAAATATTCATCTCCCCCATACACCGGCCTTTTTTTTTTTTTTTTTTTTTTTTTTTACTAAGTTCAGTGAAACAGTCTGGTCCACAACATAAAAAGAAATGTCTGTTTTTCAGGACGCCCCTGGCCATGCAGCCAGCCGGGGGCGCAGAAAGCTGTGTCCTGAGACAGGCCAGGGGCTGCAGCTCGGCCCTTGCAGAAAAACAGGAAACAGCCGTGTCTTCGGGACTCGGGCTCCCCCTGGCGGAGGCGTGTCAGCCCCCGGGGTGGATTCCCGCCCAGAGGGAGGGTCCTCTGACCTTGAGACCAGGGTCCTCTGACCTTGAGACCAGGGCTTTAAGGAACATCCTCCTTCCTGGGCCCACCTCACCAGAGCTGTGTCCCCCGTTTGAGCGGCTAGGGATGCAAATGTTAGGCGTGGGGCTGGCATCCTGGGACTGGGTTTGTGCTGCTGGGTCCCCTAGGAAGGCAGACTCACATCCACAAACAGTAAAACAGACTCACGTGCACACTGTGTTGGGGTTTCTGCCTCTGACATTTGGAATGGGGGCATTCTTGGTTGTGGAGCTGCTGTGCATTGCAGGGGAGCCTGGGGGAGATGTCAGCAGAGCAACCCCCCCCAGCTGTGACAACTGAAAATGACCAAGGGGACAAAATCGCCCCTGGCTGAGAATCACTGGCTTCAGTTAATAAAACATGAAGCTTTCTCCCTCTGCACAGCAGCGTCAAAACCTCTTTTATCTGCGGGCCTCCCTGGTGGCGCAAGGGGTTAAGCACAGCACTATGAAGCAATCGCAGCCTCTGCAGCACGAATTCGACCCCCGGCCAGCCAGGGAGCAACCCACATGGCGCAGCAGACCTCTGCTGTATCCCTGCTGTTCCCCTCAGCAGTGCATTTCAGTAGATCCACCTGTTCTGCTCCCCACTCCATCTCTGGTGAATTCTCTCACCCCCGCCCCTGCACCTCTGGCCTGTACCCCAGCTCTTGTATGCATAAATAAATAAATCTTAAAAAAAAAAAACTTTTATCTGAACCCTAAATGACTGCATTCCACATTCCCCTAGCACTTTTCTTTTTTTACACAGGAGGAGATCCAAAGAGATCAAGGACAGTGTGTATAAATAAAATACGCATCATAAAACATTTTCCACCTTTTTTCTATTTATACCGATCACGTTTTGAAATTCCCACAACAGTACAGAATAATATATAATGCATGGTTTGGGGTTATCTTTTGCTGAAATCAAAATAACTTTTGTAACTGGGGGGAAAAAAAGCAATTTACATTTCCTGTACCAAGAAAACAGCACAAAGTAGGAGCATGATCATCAGAAGCCCTGGTTTTGACACCGAATTCGTTTTTTCACACAAATTCAAATAATCCCCAAAGGCAGAAAGTACACAAGCTTTATTAGGCGGCAGCGACAGCCACGCTGGCAGATGGGGTGGGGGCTGCTCAGGGACACAGGAATTAGAACTCATCTGGGGATTCCCACTAAAGGAAAGCACTGTGCCAGAGTGCCCCGCTGGTCAACACACACTGTCCCCCGTGACAGATCTGAGGTGACAAAGGGACCTGCTTTGGAGGAGCCACGGACTCGAGATGCGCTCACAGTCAGCCCCACAGCAGCAAGATAATCAATCAGCCACAGGATTTTTTTGTAAATACCACTCCCTCCCGCCTGCCCCCGACAAACACAATATTCACTGACACACCAGAACCCCACAGCCCCCCACGGTAGGGGAGGTAGAACCGCAGGCGATGCTGCTTTGGTGGAGAAGTGGCTGCCGCAGCCGTGGGCTCCACAGTGGGGCTGACGTGTGTACATTTCAGTTCCATTCAAAGACGTATTATATATATATTTTTCCCCAAGACGAAATGGACATCACTATGGAAATAATTCCTAAGAATTAGATCCGTGACAAAATGCTTTACATTAAAAGCAGCAGGGTGGGGGAATAAAATCTGTTGTATTTACAAAGCTCCTGTCTATCTCTGAATGACAATGAAGCTGGAAGGGATGGGATTTAATGCCAGGAGAACAGAGTATCTCTTCGAAGACTTGAGACAACGTACACACAACACGTACATTTCAAATGTGTGGAAAAGATAAAAATAGCCTGTAGGTGTTGGCTCTAAACAGGGCAGATCGAGTAGGTCCATTGGTGATTTTGGCAAAGGTTCAAAATTCTGCCCCAAAAGGCGAGAGGGTGTTCCCATGGCCACCCCGGGACCAACACAAAAGCAGAAAACCAAAGTGTGGAAGAAACAAAAGGCGTCGTCACGTCCATTGCCGGAGAGCACAGGACTCAAAATACATTCCAAGGTACTGTCAGGAGGACGCAGGTCTCCAGCAGGGAGCACAGCAGGCAGCAGTGAAGGTGCAGGGGTCGGAGGGACAGGGCAGGGCGGACTCCACTGGGGTCGGAACGTCACTAAGTTTTCAACAGGGAAAGCCCAGCGCCAGGGCGCCCCAGCTCCCGGAGGCTGCAAACTGCAGGCAGCTCTGACATCGAGGTGCTGTTGGGGACGCCCCCCTTGGCATGTGGGGAAGAACACCCGCCTCTCTCCGCAACACACACACACACACACACACACACACACTCCCGCCATCAGAATCCAAACTGTCATGGAGGGTCACAACTCCAGATGGAGACACCGGCCTGGTCATTCTCCTAGAGAAGGGGAGGTCGGAAGCGGGGAAGAGAGAGAAAGCAAACACATGCCACTCGCCCCACGCACACCCAACCGCCATCAGCAGCTGCCATGCAGACCCTCGGACGCAGGGAGCCAGTGCCCACCCCGCCGGCAGCGCCCGCTGTGGCCGGAGGCGGCGTTGAGTGACTGGCGGGAGAGCTTCCCAGGGTGCTCGCTGGACAAAGTGCACAGGGGCGACAGGCACGGGGCGTGGGGAGCGCTCCAAAGGCGAGGGACCACCTGCTCCCGATGTTCCCCCGCCCAGGAGCAGGAGACCCCGGGCGGGGTCGGGCCAGGCCGCGCCTGACATCTCCGAAGCACACACGGGGGCGACGTGCTGAAGGGCAGGAACTCCAAGAATTAATCACAAATCGAAGACAGCAACACGCCAGCTGCGGAAGAGCCCGCACTGAGCCCCACGACTCCCGCAGCAGCATCCACATCCCGCCCTGCTGACGAACCCCATCCTTGCCCTGAGATTTGAGCCCGCGTCATCCCCTGCGGGAGGGGCCCCTTCACTCCAGCCCGGCCTGTCCGCACGTCTGTCCGCACGTCGCTTCCCTCGGAGACCCGCGGGCGGCCGCAGCCTCCTCCCACCGAAGCTCCACCTGTGTAGCTCACCCCTCAGTCCCGACAGGAAACGGATGCGGGGGCTGCGAAGGGTCTGGCCCCAACCGTCCCCCTCGGACCAGAGTCCCGCGCACGTGCTGCTGTCTGAAGAGTCGTCAAGTCTCTTATCAAGCTGCCAGCACACTGAGGGCCCGCGCGTGGCCCGGTTCCTGCACCACCAGCTCTGCTGAAAAACAGGGCTCCTTGGAGCGTGCCCCCCTCCAAGCTGGTACCAGGCCCCGAGAAGCAGACGGCACCCCGCAAGAGGCTCTGTCCAGGTGCAGATGAGTGCAGGGTGGCGATGCTGATGGGGGCACCTGCCCCTCCCTGGCAGGGACGCCCTAGACCCGCAGGAGCCGGAGTGGCCTTTCCACCCCGGGTCACCTGGGGAACAGCTCAGCAGACGTCCCCCTCGCCCCCCACGCCCACCCCAAGAGTGTCAAAAGACCACCTGACCAATTTGTAAGAGCAAAAAAAGACATGAGGAGCACACACAGGTTAGAAGTGATAAAAAAATAAAATACCCTCCTGCGACCTTCCACTAGACGGAGACTTTATCACACGACCACACGATTCAAGTCGTAAGGAAGCTCGCCCCCGGGGCCCGCAGGCCACAGCGCTCAGGCAGGCCCCCGCGGCTCTGCGCCCCTGCGGCGGGACGGGCTGCCTGTCCAGGGTCGGGCTCCAGCCAGGCCAACGCGGGCAGCGCGGCGCCCCCAGCAGTGACTGCAAACCACGGGCGGCGGTGACGCTAAACGGAACTGGAACTCGGTCCCTCGGGAAGCAGAGCCCGGGCCCCCGGCCGGCCCAGTCCCCAGCCTAGGACGTGAGCTTCGAGTAGCTGGGAGGAGAGAACCGCCTTCGCAGGTACTTGAGGACGTAGAGGGGCAGACAGCTGACCAGAGTGATCACAGACACTTTCCACAGGAAGGACAGCGTGGCGATGAAGTACACATCTGCAAGCAGACGGAGACAGCGTGAGTGGCGCGACGTTCCGGAAGGCCCCCACGTCAGAGCTGCTCACAGCAAAGGCGTCTCATGTCACCAGCACAGGGCCCCGGTACTGGCTCCAGGCCCCCTCCCACATGAGGGAGCTCGCCGAGCGAAGCAGGGACGGTGTCCTCGCCCGCCCCTCCCGACCTGCTCCGCAGCTTCCCGGCGCGACAGGCTGCTTTCAACAATGGGGAGCGAAACTCCCAGCAAAACGCTCCTACGGGTGTTTCTGATTTGGAATCTGGCAGATGGCGTCACTTCCTTTGAGGCTGGCCGCAGGCACGTGGTCGGGAGCAGCCTGACCGTGGGACCGGGGCGGACAGCACCTACTAAGTGCCAGCCGGGGGCCCACGATGTGCTTCTCGCCCAGGCCTGTGGCTGGTTCACAACTAAAGCCACAGCTTCCCGAGAGCAGAGCCACAACTTCCAAGCAACCGGTGACCCTTACCCCAAGTCACTGAGCACACAACATAGTAGGAGCTCCAAAACCCATCCTGAGACACTTCCGGGGTAAGTGCAACCCACTCCAGACTGCTTGTCACGGGGATGCGCCTATTAGCGGGCCAAAACCTTCCCAAG
Organism: Talpa occidentalis; assembly: GCF_014898055.3. Taxonomy (NCBI): domain Eukaryota; kingdom Metazoa; phylum Chordata; class Mammalia; order Eulipotyphla; family Talpidae; genus Talpa; species Talpa occidentalis. The sequence continues at coordinate 100,442,285 of NW_023600993.1, forward strand.
GGTGTCTGCTGATCAACAAGGGGCACGAAGAAACCTCTCCCACGACACACGGCAGGTCTCTCCTGCCAGCGACAGTGCAAGTCCTGCTGGCCAGTCACTGACTCTAAGTAAGACCCACACACCCGACATGTCAGTGGCTCCAGAGCCCAGCACGATGGCCGGCTCCCTGGAGCAACTCTAGTCCTGCAGACTCAGTGGCGCCCCCTCTCTGCCCATCTGCATGGTGCAGCTGTTAGAGAAAACCCCCCATGCTGAAGCCCGAGGTTTCAGTTCTCGGCTACTTCGCCGCTGCCCCCTGTCCCGGGGACTCCAGCGAGACAAGGGCAGGAGGGTGCACTGCCTGGGGACACAGAGCCGGGCCTGCGGCCCTCCCTCAGCAGGCACCGGGCCCTGCACGCCCACCAGCCCCGCCCAGCGCTCACCGATGAACTCGTGGAGGAACACCAGGGAGGCGATGTAGCAGGCCAGGCTGAGCAACTCGGCCACCGTCATGAGCCAGTGCCAGGTCTGGATGGTCAGGGCCACCATCAGCAGCTCGGTGAGGATCAGCGAGGTGAAGGAGATAGCCACGATGTGCACGAACTCCGACTCGAACAGCAGCAGCGCCCCGTACATGATGGTGCTCCCTGGGGAGAGGGACCGTGGGGGCTGCTGCCAGGGACCTGCCGCACGGTCCCGCCAGGAGCATGCACACACACACACACACACACACACGCACACACATGTGCACACACACCGGAGCTCTTCAGGTTTGCCTCTCCCACTGAGGCGAGAAAGGCAGCGCATTCGTGTTACGGACATGAGCATGACATGTGGTAAGGCTCATCGTCCGTGAGCCTCCCGAAGGTTCGGAGGGAAGTGTCACTTGCTGGTTTTCCTGTTTCCTCCTGACTTTCTATCATGAGGTGCTAAATTACAGAGAGAGGGAGGGAGGACCCGGGAGACAGAGAGGGCCGAGGCGGAAGGGCAGGAGCAAGAGCAGAAAGGAAAAGCAGCTGGGAGGAGTCACTCAGAGGAGCGGAGGCACGAGGAGAAATGTCAGCCGTCTTCCCCAGTAACGACCGCTGCAGTAACAACAACGCCGCGTTCACAGTAGTTCACAGCCACAAAAGGCAGCTGCGCTGGGACTCAACTGCCCGGACCCTACGGGAGTGGAAGCCGTAGGGACGGAGCAAGCGGCGGGTGGGGACCAGGGCCGTGGGGCGGGGCCGGAGCTGCTGCTTCTTGGGGACAGAGCACAGGTGTGCAAGGTGACGCCAGAGCGGCTCACAGCAGCGTGACCGTGCTGGACGGTGGCATCTTAAAAACAGGGGGTCGCACCTTTTATGAGATGGCGGCTTCTTGTTTGGTTCAGGTTTTTTTATGGTATGGGTTCTTTGCACACACACACACACACACACACACACGCAGTAACCCAGAGAGAAAGTGAAAGGACCAGGCGATGCAAGGGGCCAGCCAGGGTGTCCTCATCCACGCAGCCCTGCCGAGCGGGCAGTGTCCACTGTCTCATGTTGATCAGAACCAACAGCACAAGAATATACTTAAAGGTGGGGCCGGAAGCCTCTGGACCCCAAAACCCAAGTGAGCACTTGCTTTGAGGGAGTCACAGACAGGTGGGGTGGGAAGGAGACCCACTGGACATCAGGACTTCCCCGCGGGATTTGCTTTCTTTAACCAGATGCGTGTCACATGTCCAAAGACTTCAAAATACCCCCCAATTTTTGAAATGGCAATTTAACCTCCTGCCAACAAAGTCAAGGGCCTCTGGCCTTTCTGCTAGCCTGTCCCCCGTCACTAAGACACATTAACAACGAACCGCCAAAGGCCAGCGTGTATTTGTGCATTAGGCAGGTGCACACAGACCTGGGCCACGGCACAGATCTATTTTGGACACGATGAAACCTACACACGCACAGAAACTCTAGATGTGAGGAACAAATAATACAAACAGACTTTCGCATCTTTTCTGCTCACACACAAGCCACCTCACAAGGCCTCTGCCGTCTGTGGGACCTTCTCTGGAAGCCACTGAAGGAAATATGTGCTCCAGAAACTACAAGGTGACCTTGGAAAGGTATCAGAATATGCTGGAAAGCAATCACTCGTTGGCACAAGGGCTGGACACCCGGCAGGAGTTTCTCTCCGACTTGCACTATGCCGACAGCGCCACCTCTCACATGTGAGTTCACGGTCCTCGCGGACCCTCACGTGCTGGGCAGCTCCCCGGGACACTGCGTCCTACCACTGGTTTAGGGCTCAGCTGCTTCTCCTCCTGTCTGGAGATGGTGGAAGGCTGAGGCTGAGCCAGGGGTCCACCCCAGAGCCCAAGATAAACAGGTGTGCTCCCCCCCCTTACCTTGATAGATGCTAATCAACACCCAAATTAAGAACGTCTTGTAGGACAGCGGCCGCCCCTGAAAGAGAGAACAGGAAGGTTGCCATGTGCCCCCTGCTCCTGTGACACCCCCTCACCCCACCAGGCGCCAGCTGGCTCTCATCAAAACGGGAGCACAGATCTGAGGGAGCACACAGAGAATTAAAGAGAATTGATATTAGGTGGGAATAAATCTGCCTTTTAATTAAAGGGGGGAAAAATCCTTGAGAACAATTACATACACACACCACACACACACATATCTCTCTCTCACACACACACACACACTTTTGAGATGTGTAGAATGGACCTTTCCAGGAGCAGACATAATTCTGCAAAGCGCAACTGGCAGGGACTGAAGTCATTAGTTCCCAGATAATACATTACTGAGCTGTCTAATATTTTACATATGCTTGTGTTTTTTTTTTTAAGAAAAAAATATAAACTGCCACGTCTCCTCAAAAGTAAGAAAATTATCAGTTCACTGGCAGACCTTGAGGAGATCCTTGTACAGCTCGGGGTACAGCATGGCGACTTCCGACTTGACATCTTTGTCCAGGACCAGAGAGAACACAGGGAACATGGTGTAGATGGTGGAGTATCTAGGAGGGAAACCAGCACAGTGAGACCCAGACTGCGGGGGGTCAGCCTGGGCTGCCCCACCTCCCGAACCCGACTTCCTTCCAGCTTCCAGCCAGTCCCCCCACACTGCTTATCCAGCGCCTGCTGCGCCAGGGCCGTGCAGAGCCCCCGAGGCTGGAGAGGGAAGCAGCAGGGGCCTGGCCTCGGGGAGCTTGCGTGCTGGTCAGAGTCAGGGATCGGGCAGTGGGCTCTGCTGTGTTGGCACTGACGAGGGCACTGACGAGTGAGTTGGAGGGCAGCAAATGTCCACCCGCAGCCGGAAGCCAGGGAGCCGCGGGCACACTGGTTCTCCACCAGGCGCTAAAGCCAAATGCTGCCAAGCAGCAAGGTCGGCCTCCACTGCCCCCCTCTGGCCACGAGCTCGCCAGCTCCGAGCCCCATTAACTCAAGAAACTGCCAAAGGGCATCTCTGGACCCGCCTAGACAGGGGCCAGAGACCAAGGTGACCACTGTCCTCCCTCCCTCCCCTGGGCTTTGAGAGGCCCATAAGCCGTGGGCACCTTGCTGGCACCTGCTTACCCGATGATGAGGAATCCTTGATAGAGAGGGACAGAGGCAAAGTAGAACACGGAAGAAAACACAGCCTGTGCCGAGAGAAAGGAGACATCAGCAAGACCAGGACCAAAGCCCTTGTGCTTAGATAATAACCAGCACCCCCACAACTCTGGGGCACATAGTTACGCCGCACTGATGCAAGCACTTCACGGGGATTAGTTCAGCCTGTTCTCACAACAACCCCCTGAGGGGGCACTGTTGCATCATCCCCATTTTGCAAGTGAGAAAGTGAGGCACAGAGAGGTTTGGTGACTTGCCCAAGATCACACAGCTCACAAGCATCGGACTCAGGAGTCACATGTGGGAGGTGAGGCAAACTCCACTCTCCCCGCCCTGGTGATTCGCTCTTTGGCTCCATCACCAGGGAGGAGCTTAGCAAGTGTCCAGAAACACTCTGTCTAGGATCTCCCAACAGCCATGAGATCCAGTCCTTGGGTCACCAAGCACATAAGAGGCCTGGCAGGACCCAACCCAGCTGCCCCTGGAGCCCACCACACCCTAAGGGCCTGGAGTCACAGCCTTGACGTTGGCCCGCGTGTGGGGATGGAGTCGGGAGACTGACTGCTGGGAGATTCTGCACCGGCAGCCGCAGAGGGCAGGGCTGCGGAGAGGGCTTGCTTCTGGCATAACTTAGTCACATTTCTGGAAATTTTTACCAGGAGTCCATGATCTGCTTCTTTTGCAATGAGACAAAGGCAATAAAGATATTTACAAACCCTTCCCAAAAAGTCTGCCTCCCAAGGTAGAAAATACTAGCCCCCAGCCGTGAAAAATAAGCTGGTAAACGGAAGGGGGCTTGATCTCTGAGACCGCTCTGCCTCTGAGCCCCTCAGCTTCCGGAGGAAGGGCCTCACGGCAAATTTCTATCAATACGAATCCAAAGGGAAGCCAAGACATCTGCCACAAGAAGGCTTTTTGAAAACTGGACACAGAGAGAGGCCAAACCATCCCAGCGATCAGATTGTGTCCACCAGGCTCGCTGCCCTTCACGCCCGCTCAGCGCTGGCCTGGCACCACGTGGACGGCAGAGTGGCCCCGTCGATTCAGAACTGGAGGGTGAGCGTCACTCAGGACTCACCCAGGCTGCGCTGCTGCCCTGGAGGATGCTTGTAAAAATGTCAAGAATCTCATGCTCAGCTTTGCAAATCAACATCAGGAGCCTCCTACCTGCTCCTCATCTTAGGGGAGCGCTTGGGAGGAAATGACAACCCTATGTCCACGTGTCCCCATGCCAAGGGGCCCCCATCTGGGGCGCGCTCCCCGCCAGCCACCCACACAAAGACTGCGTCCTCATCCTGGAGCTCATCTCTGACTTGATGTCAGTGGGGACTTCTGGGCAGAATCAGCATGCGCAGGGCAGCTTTTGCGAGTGTGCCCAGGGCCGTGATGATTAACCTCCCGGTGATTAAAACCACGGTGCTGCCAGTCCCACCGCCGAGCTGACACGGATTACAGGGACAGATGTGTCTGATGAGGCGCCAGCTGTGTGGGTTTAGATCGCGTTCACAACAACCACTTTGAGGCCCCTGCACACACATCTGCAGCTGGTATTGAAACCGTCACCTCGCCCCCAGGGGTGTGGGTGCAGCCCGAGAGCCTCATGTTCATACAACAGCACCCCTGGCGCTTTGAAAGGCAGGACGCCTTCCATGCACGGTGAAAAAGCTCCCCACAAAGCCAAGGTCCGCCTGGCGTTTCTACATCATCCTGTTCTGTTCTTGAGGTACCGTCAGTCCTTGAGACCTGATGGGGACTCTTGTTCGAAGTAGCTCCATCTAAGGGGTGTCTCCTCCCATCTCACAGGGGGACGACGGAGGCCTGCGTGGTCAGTGTCCCAGAGACACCGGAGGGTACTGCCAGGAAGGGGCAGGGGCTGCCAGCTCTCATCCTACATCCTCACCACTTCCGTGGAGGTATTTCCCCTCCATGCCCCCAGAGGAGGAGCACTCAAAAGCTTCCCATTCCTAAATGTTTTCTTTCCCGTCTTCGGCCTCCTTCCTGGTCCCCGCTTAATTGCTAGCACCAGATCACAGATTTTGAAGGCGCTGGTGAAAGTGAAGCGGGACAATAGTTCATGCACTGCAGACTCCTTTTGTGCGGAAGCCAGAGAGGAAAGACGTCTTCCCCACTCCCGGCCCCCAAATGGAGGACACGCAAGGAGCAAACACGCATTCAGGATACAGGTTTTGGGGACCCCACGGCTGGGCAGACTTAATCCCTGAGGGACACTGCACACGGTTCTCACCCTTGGTATGCCTCATGGGCTCAGTCATCGCCGCTGCCACAGGAGACACCGGCCTGACGCCGTGGTAGAGGCAGCAGTCAGGAAAAGCCAGGCTCACCTTCGTGTGTGCAAACTTAGGGCCAGGGGATTCCTTTGGAACTTACCTCTGCACTTTTCCCTCTGGCAAACCAACTCGAACAACTCTTCCCTGATTAAGACAACGCTGGTCATTCACGCGACACCCCCCCGTGGCCAGCGCTCTCAACAGACACCTCCTAGCATTCACATCCACCGCACACCGCAAGGATGGCCTTTGTCACCCGACAGAGCAGAGTCTGGGGTATTCAAGGTTATCAGCAGGAAAGTGGCCAGGAAGGATTTAAGCTGGCCTTGCGAGACGTGGGAGCTCCAAAGCACAGCCCAATTCTCAGGCTTTTCCAAGAGAAACACATGGCCAGGTGCACCTGCAAGGTGCCAGCTGCCCACCCACCTGCATGGTGCTAATACACAGGCTCCGATGGATCACGAACTGGCTGAGGGCAGCAGACCGCTTGTAGCTGTTCCGACCATGGACCATGAGCAACCGGCCAAGATGCTTGAACTGAGTGATGGAGAAGTCTGCCGCCAGGGAAGCCTGCTTTCCTTCCTAAAATCCGATGAAATTGGGCACCGTCGAAAGCACAAGAGGTCAAGGCAAGCACATTTCTTTTAATTGAAAAAGCAAGACACTGTAAGGAGATCTTTGAAGAACTTCAATAAAGAGATTCTTTGGTTTCAGGCTATTCTCGGTTGGTGGTCCAAGACTAATTTGATTTTTTAAAAGGAATTTATTTAAATAAAAAACATCCCCAATCACAGATAGTTATAATTTGGAGGTCAAATGGATCAAGTATTAAGCCTTGGGGGTTAAGCCCAGCCCATAATGGGTATCAGAAGCAAAGAATTATTCAAAGACAGGCATTTTGTAACAGTCAGACCCCCTGAGAGCTACACAGAAGGGGGGCGGGGGGACCTGATGCTACTGACAGCATTAAAGGAAAATGCCTGAACATACATCTTTGCACATTTATAGAAATGGAAGTAATTTACAGTCGGGCCACATAATGGAATTCTCTCCTCCTAAAAGGTGCCTGAGCACAACACACGTGCCTGGCCCACACTCACGCCAAAAACCAGGAACGGAATCAAGTCACCGGGACCCGCAGATGGCAGGGACGTGCCCCAACTGTCCCCACCGCTTCAAACACCAACATCACACAACCCACCTCCAGAGAAGATGGAGGGGCCTGCCCCAGATGAAGGAAGATTAAAGAGACACCAAGACAGGCTGAGAAATACAACATGTGGTCCCTGACTGGTTCCTGAAGGAGCGGGCGGGCCCTCCCCGCCGCGCAGCCGCTCACCTTGCCCTCGACGCCCACGCCGCAGTCCGACTCCTGGATCATGCTGACATCGTTGCCACCATCACCTGCGGGCCACAGAGCAGAGAAAACCCGGGAAGCTGGAGAAGCCAGAAACTCGCCTGCCACAGGGGATCCCCACCATGACCCCCACCATCACCCCACATACGACTGCCTCTGTGCCCTGCTCTAATTGCTCCCTTAAACCTGGGTGCACCCCTATTTTCCAGCAGAGGAGCTGCGCATGGGAGGGACCAGGCGACTGGCGGAGGGTCCCGGCCCTGAGCAGTGGCCGGGGACCCTGCCCGCCCCTCTCCAGGGAGCACCCCCATGCCAGCCCCGCATCAGAGGTGTGGGGGGCCAGATAACCCTCAGCAACAATTCCCCTGCACCCTGGTGAGTGCTTTTGATAAGCACAGCCCCCACTGATTCCCCCCAAGCACCCTTGGGTGAAACCACTGCATTATCCCCATTCCACCAATGAGCTGAGCACTTGGCTGGTGAAAGACCAGCAGACACAGGTCCTGCCCCTTCACGCTCCGCACAGCTGCGTCCGTGTCCCTGGCAAAGGAAGCCCAAGTGCAGAAGGAGAGGCCTGGGGTACCCTTATCTGCTCTTTCTCAGAGGGAAATATTAAAAACAACAACAACGACAAAAGCAGGGCCAACGCCCACAGGAAGGGGAGGGGTATCAGGACCCGAATGGAGGGAAATCTGGAGAACAGGCCCGAGTGTCCTGGGGGCATGGTCGGTGGGGCGGCAGGGCCGCTGCCTACCTACTGCACAGGTGAGCTTGCCGGTGCGTTCCTGCAGCAGGCGCACGATCTGGGCCTTCTGGGTGGGGGCACAGCGGCAGCAGACCACGGCCGGGCACTGGCAGGCCAGCTCCATGAACTCATACTCGTAGTACTTGAGGCAGACCTGGGGGTGGGATGGTGGGTCAGCCCAAGTGGCCTCCCTGACACCTCAGGAAGGTGCACGCTCCTGGGGGGCCGTGGGGAGGGTCCCAGTACCCACCTCCAGGGAGTCTCCCGAGATGACCAGGGCGCAGTCATGTTTCCGGCGGAAGGCGTTCAGCTCGAGGTGGGCCTCGCCGCGGTTGGTCACCTGCAAGGGGACAGAGAGTGGAAGCAGCTCTCTGGAGAGGGCGGAACGTCAAACAGCAGCTTCCTGCAGCCCCTGTGAAGACAATGACCGCCCCGGCCGAGGCCCCTTCCTCCCAGCACAGACCCAGAGCCAAACCTAGTTCTGCTTGCCATGTATGCGTGGGAATCGGGGAGCCAGTATACCAGCCCCGTCTGCAGCCCCCCAGGGCAACTGTGACCCACATAAGAAAAATAACAGCGACAAATGCTTTCATGGCGTGCCAAGCGCTGTGCTCAGCAGATTCATGGACTGCTCCATTTATTCCACATGACGCTACGAGAGCCAACAGGCCCCTCTGCTTGACCCCTAGGAGGCCGGGCAGAGCAGGACCTGGCAGCTGGTCTGGAGAGGCACACGGGCACCCAGGGCAGGCACCAGGAGCCAGGCGCCCGGCAGGGCCAGCAGCTGCCCCATAAAGGGGCAGACGGGCAACTCCGGGGACCTCCCCAAAATATCCAGGGTCCCTCCAAGTTGTCTGGTGTCCTGGCTCTGAGTGCAGGCTCCCAGTCCCTTGAGCCCCAGCTCTGTGAACCACGACGGGCCTGCTGGCTCCCAGCGTCCCAGCAGCTGCTCCAGCCTGAATTGTCCTGGTCAAGTACCTGTCACTTGGGCAGGAAACTTCTCATTTGCCCAACTAACAACCTCCTTCAAAGCACTCCTCAAGACTTCCCTTGGGGGTGGGGGCAGACCGGCCCCTGGCTGTGATCAGGAGCTGACTTCTTATCCAAGGGCCTGGCGTGCAAGGGTCCGCGAAACCTGACAACCCCGCCTTCCAGGTGCACGGACGCCTGTGCACCCTTCATGCCCATGTGCCCGATTTCACCAGCTTCTTGAAGGGGCCCCCGTCCCCTTAGGGGCCCAACCCCAGGTGGCGAGGTGGTGGGTGAACCTCAGCGCCCCCACCATGTGGCCCGATGCAGAGGACGCTTTACCAGCCGGAAGATGTGGATGTCCTGGTTCCTGGTCACCAGATGTGCATTCTTGGCTGTGCACGTGGCTGTCTCCAGCTTGTCCCCCGTCAGCATCCAAACCTGAAGTTAAGATATGAAAGGGCACCTTTGATGGCACTGAGGCCGCCTTGCCTGCATCGGCAGAGTTTCCAAGAGCACTGAGCTAACTTGATACGTTACATTACCTCTTGGGGGCTCATGGTGTCCCCGACACAGCACAGGAAACACCCTGATTCAAGGGTGTCGGGACCCTGAGCCTCCACCAGCAGCAGCAGAAGCTGACGTGATGCCTTCAGACATCATGAAGCTCGTCCTGAGTGTCCTAATCCCCCTTCTGGGGATTTTTCTTACAGCCATAAATAATCTCACAGAGGGCAAAGGCCTATGCACGAGGGGTCGCCTTCGTGTCGGACAGGAAATACTGACTTGTCATGTCACTCATGGGTCTCTCTACCCACGACTTGCTGGGGGTGAGCCCCAACTAGCAAGCATGGACTGTCCGCTCGCTGGCTCTTCCACACTCCCCAAAGGCCTCTCTGCCTTTCGCTGCTGTGAGCTCAAAGAGGGGAGGTGACTTGCCCAAAGCCACACAGCGAGCTCCTGCTCCACCCAGGCTCGAACCAGGTCTGCAGAGTCCGCTACAACCTCCCGCTCAGACACTTTTACCCATTAACCCTTTGTACTCTTTGCTCCCGGGAGGGGGTTGTTGAAAACCTCAAAGGAAATCTCAGCTGGACCACCTGAGGGCCACGTTCACGAGGCCCCTTCACAGAGACTTCACATGGCAGGAAGCGGAAGCCTTGGGACGCCCCATCGCTGGCCAGGGGCCCTGGTGGCAACCACAGGGGTGCGATTTGGACCCCGGTGGGGAGTGGGTCAGGACGAAGGTGTGGCAACTTGCTGGGGAGGGCAGAGCCCAGGACATGACACCGCAGCCCTGACACGTCCAGTGCTCCAGAAGGCTCCCTGGTGGAGGTGCAAACCCTGTGCACCCTGCGCCCAGCTCCCTGAACCCGCTCGCAGACGCCCTCTGCTGGTCTCTCCAGGTCACACTCCTGGGGAAGTACTTTTTGGTCCCAAACTTTAAAAAAATGCAAAGAAGGCAATTTGGGAGGACAAGCGGACAGAAGGCCAGCCAGTCGCTCAACAAGAACACAAGAGACATGCCTGCCTGCGGAACACGGCACTGAGGCCCGAGGAGACGGCGCTTCTGCCTCCCGGGCCCCCGCCCCGCGGGCCAGGCAGGGACAGCTAACACGTGCTGCCTTCCAGACCAGCCACCAGGGCGGGTGCGAGCGCCCCTCGCTGTCCAGGCGCCCCGCCCTCACTACTGCCAATATCCCTACTGATTTGTCACTACGAGCACCCCCATTAATTTTCAGACTCCACTAGCTGTTGTAAGTCTGGAATTCATTTCCACATGGCAGGTTATTTCAGCCCCGGTCCCAGCAGGCCGGCCCTACCTTGATGCCCGCATTCCTCAGGGTCTCCAGCGTGGGCCTCACGTCGGCCTGCAGCTGGTCCTCCACCCCAGTCAGGCACAGCAGCTCCATCTCCATCTCCAGGCTCTCAATCACCGTGGCCACTTTGAGGGAGCGGTCATGCACGCTCAGCTTGGCCTGGACGTAACGGGCCTGAGACACACCGGGGAACAATCACGGGTGACCGAGGGGCACCAAGCACAGGGTGGGCCATGCAGGGGACATGCCTAAAGTCCGCCCTGTACGTTCACCTGCTGTGTGACTTCTGGAAAGTCACAACTTCTCCGAGCCTGACTGTTTTCACCCATGAAGCAGCACTAACAGCCCCCGCCACACTGGATGCAGCTAAGATGAACACAACCCAAGACCTTAAAACACAGGGGGTTCGCACGCACTTCATAATCAAGAGGTCTTCATCACCAGGTTTTCTGAAGACAAAGCCCCACTTCCAAAGATACCCACCCTTCGGTTTAACTCCCTCTTCACAGTGTTAACAAAGACCTGGGAGAAAATCAAAACCCCCTAGGGGTCTGGCCTCAAAGCACAGGCCTTTACAACTCAAAGGAAGATGGACTATGTCAGGGACAGGATCCTGCTCAATGAAACTCACAAAGAACTGAAACACGACCAGAGATCCCAGCATGTGGAGCCAGGCCAGGCCCAGGAGAGGTGTGTGTACACCTGTGCATGCTTTGTACACATGTGTGTCTGTGTACATGTGTTCATGCGTGCACTGAGTTTCATGCAGGGCTGGGAACACAAGGCCCTGCCCTTGAGGGCCATACAGTCTATGGGACAAGATGACAGTCAACCAGGCATTTTTAGCTGAACGCTTGGCTGTGAAAGTCAGTGAGCTTGTCCAATGCCAACATTATTTACAGCTTAAAAAAATGAGGGCTCCAACAGGGTGGTTCATTATAAACTTTCCAGAAGGTAAATTATGTGCCAGTGCCAGGGACACAGAGCAAACCAGTCTAATAAGTCTCTGCCTTCAAGAGGTTTTATTCTAGAAAGGAGACAAGATGTAGTTTTTAAAAGCTGTTTCATTAAAAAAACATAGAAACAAGGTCATTATAGTGCAATTAAAAAAAAAGTTAAATAGGGTGTTGGAGGGAGAGTGATGAGCTGGGGCTGCCTTAAACGGGGGAGCGAGGGGTTCAGGAAGACGTCTCAGAGGTGATGGCTTTGGAGTTGAAACCCAAAAAAAGCGAGGGGGTAGTTGGGGAGCCCTGGGAGGCAGGAGCAAGCCAGGCAGAAAAGAAAGCAAGTGCAAAGGCCCTGCGGCCAAACAGAAGGTGGTGAGCTCAGCAATGACATCAGCAGAGCTGGAGGAGCATAAGGAGGTGGAGGCAGGGAAGGCTGGACCAGGGAGGTGGGCCAGGCTGAAGAGAAGGATGGTGGAGTCCCCAGACCACATACCTCAAAGTCCTGATACTGCTCCTCGGCCAGGGACTTCTTCGCCACTACCAGCACCCGCAGTCCTTCCCGGGCCATGTTCCCACACTGCAGAGCAACCACAGTCAGCAGAGCCCTCCGCTGAGGACTAAGCCCTCTGAGAGCATGTGGCAGCCAGCTGGCCAGAGCACCTCATTCCTCGAGTAAACCTCAAAGGGGAGGCAGCCCCAGGGCAGCCTGAGGGCCACCACCACCCATATGTGGGCTTCCCTGGCTGGTTCATGTGCACCCCACAACTTATGTCAACGTGGTGAGAGTACAGGCCTGGATTTCTGCACACTAAGAAAACCAAGCCTCTGAGTACACCAGCCACTGATAGTGGGCAAGCTGCTGTTTCCATGTTCTCCCAGTTAACAGCAGAGACAGTCCCGCTACCTGCCATGTGCCCAGGTTTCCTGCCAGCCCCTGTGGCATCTGGGTTCACAGCATCTAACTGGAAATATATCACTGGGTGGACAATGTGAATCCCACCCAAGTTAAGAGACAAAACAAAATGGCCTGAAAAACTTGAGAATTCCTTCCTCCCCACTGCAGCTGACTCCTTGGGCCACCAGGGATAGGATGGGCAGGCTCTCACGTGGCCCCTGGGAGCCCCCCTTTCCTGGTGCCCACACCTGGTGTCACCCCCTCAAGCATGCAGGGGATCTAGCGACTTGTTCCCAAGGAGCAGAATGTCAGGAGTGAGGGAAGGTCACTGATGAGTCAGGAACTCTTTCTGCTCCCCCAGCTGCTCCCTCACAAGCCAGCACCACCCTGTAAGCTGCTGATGAGACACCCACAGGGTGAGCACACCGGGCAGCCTCCAGCCGGGAGCTGACGAGAAGCTGAATCCACCCACAACTCCTGAGTGAGTGTGGAGGTGGGTCCTGCCCCAGCTGAGCCTTCAGACCAGACCACAGCCCTTGCCAATTCCCCGGCCAAGGCTGGGCCCAGCTAAGCTGAGAAATAAATTGTGTTGTTCTACATCACTAAGTTTTGGGGTGAGCGGTTACCAATAAGGAATTTACCGAGAGAGAGAGGCAGCCCCCAGAACATACATCCAAGGCCCAGACTTCACCCCCAATCACGCTTACCTCCTCCTCCAGCCAGTCATTGTATTGCACGATGCCAGCCATGACCACATCTGCGCCCTTCATGTAAAAGGTGATTTCTCCAGTGGTTTCATCCTGGGGGAGTGGGAGGGGCAGGAACACCAGCTTTAAGGCCCGGTGCCCACTTTCCATGGGGCAGAGGGTGTCAAAAGTGAACTCAGCAGATGCCAATGTTTGTTCACTTGGCCAAAGATAAAAAGCAGGGGGGAGGGATGTGCACTTTGGGGCAAGGGCCACAGAAAATAAGAGAAAACTCAAAGCATCTGGAAAACTATGAAACGATGAACGCAAGATCAAAAGGATTTAGGAGCTCTGTCCCTAACGCGACTGCCGCTCCGCGAGGAATGGACCCGCGTACAAGCTCATTTTGTATAAACACGGGGGCCTAACGGAAACAGCAAATCTTAGCCACCTGACAGGCATGCAACAGGGGTTCTTCACCTTGGCACCAGAACTGCCCGCCATGGGGGTGGCGCATGTACAGCAAGACCTTTGTGGCTCCTCCCCGCCAGATGCCAGCGGCCCCCCACCCGGGAACCACCAAAATGTCTCAACGCTAACACGGGCCCCTGGGGAGCACACTGCCTCGGTTGAGAGCCACTGATCGGGATGACCCCAGACCCTGTGTCCACCCAAGGACTCAGCTAGAGACCTGACCCCCAGCTCAGCAGGTCACCTGGTGTGGGTGAAGGACTGGGGCACCTGCTCCCGCCTGTGTGTGTTTGGACAAGTGGCTTCTTTTCTCTAACACTGTTTCCTCGCCTGTGAAACGGGGATGCTGATGGCTCTCCTGCGTAGGCTGTGGGCCTTCAAGGAGACCAACCACAGCAGGCAGGCAGCTCAAGGCACAAAGGAAGGGCTGGGGGTCATCCACCATGCTCTCGGGAGCCCCGTCACGCTGGTGAGAGCAAGGCCTGCTCCAGGGGCTCTGCCCCCCAGGGGCGTGTGGCAAAGTGTTGGTGCCACAACTGGGGGGCTCCTAGCACCTAGTGGATAGAGGCCAGGGGTGCAGGCAGATACCCCACAATGCGCAGAATGACCCCACAGCCAAGAGGAATCCAGCAGCCAAGTGTCCGAGGCTGAGGGACCGGCTTTGAGGATGGAGAGTCAGTGGCTGCTTCTCCCCCATAACTCCTTCCCCCATGAGCCCTGTCACGGGGAGGCAGGAGCCATCGCTACCTCGTGGCTACCGTCACTACCCCAGGAGCCCAGAGTAAACCCCACTCTTCATAACCAAAGCCCAATCAGTAATAGCTCCCTCTTTTAAAACAACACTCGCACGCCCTGCCTTTGCTGCCAGCCTCGTAGAAGGGTGTGCCCACTCACAGACGCCCGCCGGCCACCTCCGGTCAGCTGCGTCTGCAGAGCACCGGGCGGCACGTCGACTCCTCACCCCCCAGCTGCCCACTGAGGTCTACACTGGGGCCAAACACAGCGGTGGGGGCTGCTGGAGCACCCGAGCTTTCTTCTTTCCTCTCCCCTGCGCCAAAGCACCGCTTAGGAAACAACACCCCCTCCCAGCTTCCTCTCCTGCTCCAGGGGCTCATGGGGGCTTGGACATCGTGTCCAATATAAATACAGCATCAACTGTCTCCTCCCATTAGTCATTTCCTCCCCCAAGTTCATCACAAGGTTACTTCGTTCCCATGTGATGGTGAGATTGCACCGTGGAGCGCACAGAGGGCCGGCCCGTGGCATCGTTTGCGGCCTCATCTTTTTCCACTGTGGTCTCGTTCTGGCACCTGTTCAAAGGCCTCTTTTATTCAAACAACGACAAGCGGGTGATCTACACCAGCTACCCCCCTTCAGCTCCGCACGTGGGAAGGGTAGGTGGGGCCGTGCAACGTGGGGCACACAACCCAGCCAGACGTCCCAGGGCCTCCTCACAGACCAGCCCACTGCCACACCAGAGTGGCCTCGCCAGCCTGCTGCTCCTTAGACAGGTGCACGCCAAGACCAGACCTTGCTCTGTGAGTGGGAGTCGCCGCCCAGCACCGCGCGAGGGTACACGTCACACGTGTTTACAAGGGCTGCAGAAACAGGCAAGAGCAAGCCGTCACGTCACCGGTCCGCAAGCCCAGTGGAGGGATGGCCGTACGCCTGGAAACTGGATGGCTATTCTCAAATAACAGTGAGCATGTAGGAACACACGAGGAGAGAAGCTTTCAGACCCGACACAACAGACTTTGGGGCTAAGGGTTCTCTGCTAGGCCAAGGGCCTGGTCTCCACCCGCAGGGGCCAGCAGCACACACCCCAGAATGTCCCCAGGCATCTTCATTGTCCCCTGGGAGAGCTGGGGGGACCTCAGAGCCAGGGGGCACAGGAGCCCAGGGCCCTGGAGGCCCACCTCCACCTGTCCACACCAAAACTCAAGAGGCAGACCAACCAGGAAACAAGTTACTGAAACAACGGGCCTCCACCCGACAGCCTGGCCGAGACGGATGCCCACGGATTTATTTTGAGAGGCAAGAAATGAAAAACCACCTAAGTACCCCCAGAAGAATATTTAATTAATGGGGTTTGTCAACAAACCACCACGCATACATTCAGATCATAAAAATCACACTTTGACAGCAGGAGGACACCCCGTCTCCAGCCCAGTGGCGGGCAGGGGAGCTAAAGAAGCTGGGAATGGAGCTCAATGCCAATAAAAATGTATGTGGACATTTACACTCACACAGGCTTAGCAAAGAACTGAAGGGCCATCCTCAGAAAAGGGAAGGGGGCTGACTGTGAGAGGTGAAAACAGAGGGGACACTCGGGCCTGTCCTGACATCGTCATCTGGTCTGACCATCTTCTGTGAACAGTGACTTGTCGCTACAACCCGGGAAGGGGTGTCCGGTTTGAAACACTGAGCGACCTGCCCACCCTCCAGCCCCCAGGCCTCCTGGCACAGGCCCCGTCCTCACTGTGGGCTCGGGGCGAGGGTGGGAAGGACAGTCCTTCACCGCTAATGGGAGCCGAGGCCTCGGGTCACTGACGGGACGGGAGACCACGGAATGTGTGGTGATGATTCAACCTGCAGTGACTTCAGCAGAGCCATGGCCCTAGAGTTGAAAAAATATCAAGGCTGGCACAAAATCACAGTCATTCCCTAGGAGATAAGGACTCTCATTCTCCAGGAAACAACCACCCACAGGATTCTCGCTGTGGCTTCCAGGCCACGGATGTTCCTGACATCAGATGTGTACTCACGATACGGTCTCCAAGCCAGGGCCAGGCCCGGCGCAGCCTGCGGGGAAGGGCAGCAGCCGTGTGGGGGAGAGAGCTCCTGCCCTGAGGCTGCCGGGGCCACCGTCCTGTCGTGTCTGCAAGCACCTCCTGGCATCAGCACAGAACAATCCCGACGTGTGACACTGCCAGAGTAAGCTCACGCCCGGCCCATCAGAACCAGCTCTGGGAGCTCTTTCTGGCTCTGCCCAGGACAGGGGAGAAGGCAGCTTCTTGTGGATGGTGCCAGTGGTGCCCCGCACCGGCTCCTGCTACTCATGTCCTGTGGGACCCTCGCCACTGAATAGGGGCTGGACCAGGACTCGCTTCTAGTAAGTCAGACAAAAGTGAGGGAGGTCGTTCTGCACTGGGCTGCCAAAGATGCCCGTCTTGCTCCCTCCGAGGAAGCCAGTGACGTGGGAGCTGACCCCACGTCAGCAGGGGCCTGCGTGGCCATGACCGAGGGGCTCCGGCCAGCAGCCAGCTGAGAACTGAGGCCCTTCCAACAACCACAAGGCGTGGGTCCTGCCAACAACACTGACCTGTCTGGAAATGGACCCTCCGCAGCTGAACCTTGGATGACCACAGCCTGGGGGCGCCCAGGGCCTCACTCGGCCACACCTAGCCTCCTGCCCACGCAGCTATTAGTGTTGTGAGCCACTAAGTGTGGGGAAGTCTGCTACGTGGCAACACATTGTTAGCACCCCAACATTGCTAGGGTGCTATATATGGCATTCAAGACAGCCATCTCAGAACACCCCAGCACCCAGGTCCTAGAGTAAAGAATGTGAATTTGGGAGCCAGACAGCCTGGAAGGGAATCCTAGCTCCCCATTTTCTACCTGTGTGAACTAGGGGAGATTTCTTAGCCTCTATCCCTCAATTTTCTTCTCTGTCAAGTGCTAATTATCATGGTACCTACCTCAGTGGCTTATGGTGAGAATTAAATGAGTCAATTTATGCAAGTTATTTAGAACACACAGCAACTAGTTAAATGTTACCCACCGTCATGGGTACTGTCCTCACTGCTGCTGCTAGTAACACCATTAACTACTCCTCTAAGTACTAACACTACTGTTACCACCATTACCAATTTACTAGACCAGAATCTACTACTCTTTGATCTCTAAGGCATGACACCCTTGGGGAGATCAGGGTGGAGGGGATGCTCATTTGCTTTTAAAAAAACAAAGACAAAAAGCAAAACCATTTCCAAAGATTCTCATAATCTGAAGCAGCATTTCCTCCAGCCAAACCAAACATTGGAAAGAACCTTTAAAAGACAGGGGACCCATCCCACTGCCCAACAGGGCTGGGTTGGGGCTAGTAATCTGCATTTTCCAAGCACCCTGAAAATTCTGGTGATCAGCTAGAGTTGAACAAAGAGGGGTGTCAGCACAGGGGCAGGTCAGATCTCTGGGAGTGAAAGAGCCAACAGGAAAGGCAGATACTAATCCAGACTCCAGACTGGCAAAATTTAGTAAGTCTGACACTCTTAAATATTGGTGAGGATGTGGGAAAACCGTGGGACCAAGATAAAACTGGCACTCTCCGGTCAAGTTAAAGAGGAGTCCAGCCCACAACCAGACAGACAGACACATGTGCACAGACGAGGCTGATGTCAATCACAGGGAGCTGCCCGAGAGCCTAGGGAGAGGCCTGGCCCCGCCGCCACAGCCTGGCCACCGAGAGGGAGCTCAAACCCAAGTCACACTAAGACCCCACCTCACAACCACTGGGAAGACCACAATTTCTAGAAAACGGAAAAGAACTGGTGAGGGATGGGAAAAGTGGGAACCTTTATACATTGCTGGTGGGAAGGGAAAATTGTGCATCCTTGCAGAAAGCAATTTGGAAGTTCCTCGTCAAGTTGAAGGACAGAATTACCCAGCAAATGGGTAAGTGCCCAGCAAGTCCACTCCTAGGTTTATATGTAAAAGAACTGAAAGCGGGTACTCAAATCTCCACATACAAATAGTTCACAGCAGCACTATTCACAGTAACTGAGAGACGGAAACAACCCAAATGTCCATTTATGGATGAGGGCTATGGAACAGTATTCGGCCATAAAAAGGAACGCAGCCTGAGACAAGCTACAATGTGAATGAACCTTGAAAACATAATGCAAAGAGCCAGATAAAAAAGAGCAACGGATGGGCCTCCCCAGTGGTGCAGCGGTTGAGCGCTGCCTCTGCAGCTCCGGTTCGATCCCCGGCCACCAGGTGAGGGTCCCACATGGTGCGCAGGCCTCTCCTGCCGCCCGCTGCTCCCCTCAGCAGTGTACTCTGTCAGTCTGCCTGTTCTGTCCCCCGCTCTGGCTCTGGTGAATTCTCTCACCCTCCCGCGCTTCTAACTGTACCCAATGCTTGTATAAATAAATAAATCTTTAAAAATAAATAAATAAATTTCAAAAAAATAAAAAAGAGCAATGGTGCATGATGCCATCTGTGCAAGTTTCCCAGGATGGGTCAATCCACAGAGCGACCCAGGGGAAGGAAGGGGTTAGTGACTATAGAGTGTACAAGGTTTCCTTTGAGGGACTAGAAGGTTTTGAGACTTGACAGCATAGCATCGTGACTGTACTAACATGTCACTGGAAGAAAGACTTAGATGTGGTTCATTTACATCCTGTGACTTACCCCACCATAAAAGTACAGTCAATTTAGCAAGAAAATGCAGTGAGAAATGTATTATTGCCAGGAAATGCCCCATCTTCGTTCACTAGACCCTCACTCTAGACCCTCCACTCAGCTAGGAGCTGACCAGCTAAGCAAGTTCTGTGCAGCTGATGAGCCAATCTTCTTTCTGCTTGGAACTATACGCCCTTGCTTGGAGGACAGACGCCATAATAAAGAGGGTGGGACAGGGTAAGAAGGAATGTCAAGCCCGGGACACAGCATCCTCGGGGAGGGCACGGCTGGCCGAGTTGAATCACACACGGGAAACAGCTCACCCTCACGATGATGCCCATGCGCTTGCTTTCGTAGGTGAAAGGGAAGATCTGTAAGATGGTGAAGTTCAGGATCTGGTCGCCAGGGGTCCTCAGCTGCATGGAAGACTGGTCTCGGCCCACCAGGGTCAGGCCCACGCTTTCGGTCCACTGTACCAGGGCCACCTAAATGCAACACAGGGTGGGAGGTCAGATACACAGTCATGAACCCAGTTCACAGGTCGAGCAAAAATCACAGAGGTGAGGGGGGAGCACAGACAGGTGAAGCTCGAGCACCACGTGACCCGGGCCGGACCTAGGACATCCCCTCTTGGGGCTGCAGGGACTCCTGCTCTCACAGCTGACCCTACAAGAAGCAGGCTGCCTTCTCCTCCCAGCCCAAGCCTGAGCCATGGCAGAGAGGACCGCCAAGATCCAGAGCAACCCCACACCACGGATCACCCCAGAAGTATCCACCCCAAACTGCAGATGTTGGGAAGGGGGAGCCAGAGGCTGGGGGGTGTCACCTGCAGGAACACAAATGTCTGCAACAGCACCCCGTAGGCAGCCTCACCCTCCCAGGGACACAGGGCCATGTCTGGGGACATTTTCAGTTGTCACAATGGAGAGCCGAGTGCAGGTGGCATTGAGTGGGTAGAGTCAAGGGGTGCTACTGAACATCCCACAGTGCACAGAACAACCCCCCAACATGAATCACCCTGCCCCAAAGACCAGTCCTGCAGAGGCTGAGAATTCTGGCCAAAGCTTACAGGTCTGGGGTGCTGATTCCCACAGTTATGAGCCCTGAGGGGCTCTTTCATCCCACCTAGACACCCACCGACATCTAACCCGGGTTTTTCAGGGATGAAAATGGGGCAACCCTGGATAGGGGTGGAAGGAGGGGGGCACACAGCTGTGTTCGAGACAGGAATGGAGACAAGGAGGCGAAGAACAAGCAGAAAGATATCAGCAAGGCAGTCAGCTGTGCAGGGAGGTCACCACCGAAGGACCTCACTTGCCATACGGCCCAGTGCAGGTGACCACTGACGGTGTCCTCTTGGGAGAGAAATTCTCTGGGCTGGATCTAAGCAGTCGCTGGAAATTGAGTCACTGACACTCACCGGGACAGGAGAAGACAGCACAGCACCCCCTCCACACTCAGGGAGGGGCCCTGAAACCCACACACACTTGAAGAGCGAAATTTCAGAGCTCCCGGCACAGAAGGCCCGTGAGGCAGCAAATTGAGAAGACCCTGCTTTCTGTTACAGACGCCCCTGAACACAGGCAGTGCCCTGGAGGGGAAGCGGAACACAGCGTCCAAGAGTGTCCAGGACCGCCTGGCTCACGGCAGCAACACCTGACATAAAACCTCACAGGTAGGATTCCAGGCCCAGCCATGTCCGCGTGGGAGCCAGTGGGGATGCAGAGGCAGCATGGCTTTCTGAAAGGATCCCTGGACCCCGAATTAGCCTGCTTTCTGTCACCAGGGCTCTTTCCATCACTAGATCAGTATCCTGCAGCATGGACATCTTTTGCAAGAGCTAAGAAAGCTGGCCAGTAAAATATTAATAGTGGTAACACCCAGTTACGTTAGTGAATCGATTGTGGTTTACTTTTTTCTTTTCTATCTCTATTTTCATGAATTCTACCATAAACATGAAGCAAGTGGGCAGTCAAAAATAATAAAGATGGGTCTCCCTGGTGGCGCAAGGGGTTAACACGCAACCTATGAAGCTATCTGCAGCCTCTGCAGCACAAGAGTTCATTCCCCAGCCAGGGAGCAACCCACGTGGCGCAGCAGACCTCTCCTGACTCGCCCGCTGCTCCCCTCAGCAGTGTATTTCAGTCAATCTGCCTGTTCTGTTCCCCACGCTGTCTCTCTCACCCCCCACCACCTCTGGCCTGTGCCCCAGATCTGGTATTCATAAATAAATAGATCTTTAAATAATAATAATAAAAAAGATGTGGGGGAATATAGATGCCAGTAAGGTAACATGAACCTCTGCAAAGACAACGAAGGCCAAAGAAAATGCCTCTTTTATTTTTACTGTTACTCAGAATCTTAAAAAAAAAAAAAAAGGCCATATCTGAATCCTAGTACAGTTAATGGACAGAAGCAATCAAGGGCTACTCTGAGAAAAAAGGAACCGAGCAGCACAAAGCAGTCCGAGAGAGGTTTACGCTCCTGGAAAGCCTCTGTGCAGCCCTAAGACAAATGCATCACAGCCTGGTGGGAGCAGAGCGTGGGAAGGCGCGTGACCCCTGTGCACGCAGCAGAAGGAGCTCAGGGGCAACATGCCCATCGCATGCCTGCATCGGACACATGTGCAAATCCGCCAAACTGCCAGAGCTGCTGGTTCCCAGTCCCTAAGTGCCCAGAACGTGGTCCTCTCTCACCACTGCCAGCCAGGGACGAGCTCCTCCCGTTCCCACCGGGAGAGCAAGACCAGACTAACCCTGGCGAAGAAATGGCAAAAAGCCAGAAAAGGCTGCAGCTCCTCGGGCTCAAGTCTGCACAGACCAGCAGGACCGTCCGTGCCTACCCCCTCTCTGCACACAGCTCCCACCTCACAATTCGGCCCGGGGTCACCCCATTTTCATCCCTGAAAAGCCAAGAGCACATGTCCATGGTTGTGGGTGAGGTGGGCTTCTGTGCTAGAGCTGTTCCAGAACATGGCACAGCCCCGAGAGCGCCTCCCCAGATGCAGTCCCTCGCCTGAAAAATAAAAAGGAGGAGGTGGTGACTGGCCCAGGGAAGAGAGGCCCCTTCTGAAACTTCATTTCTGAACTTGGGCAAAGAGCCTCACTTTGCTAGCCCCTCCCCCCAAGCCCTTAGCCACTGGTCTATGGACATTGTCAGGTGAGTCTGGAAGGATCTTTGAAATACTTCATATGTGCAGAGAAGTAACCCTTCCTTAAAATGAACTGAAAAAATAATGTGGAGTCCACTGGTGAAAGAGTAAAATTGTTTAAAAGAAAAACAACACCCAGGAGACCCTCTGGCCACTGATGTCACTAGCCTTAAAGCCTTACAACCGCTCCTCCACGCAACCATGCCCCCCCCACAGCCTCCCCGAGGTGGCTGCCATCTTGCCTAACATGGACTCCGCGGTGCTGAGTCCGCTCAAAACACCTGCCGAATTAATGACCCAGGCACATGGTCGCTGCAAATGTTCATAAATGTCTAAAAATCAGACATTACCCAAATTCCAATAACACAAGAACAGTTCAACACCTCCAGGTACGCGCACTTACTGCAGTTCTGTCACTTTTTAAAATAATGTTCAAGAAAGTTGGGAAAGAAGCATCACAAAATATTGAGTGAAGAGACAAAAGTCCTACCTATAGATTAAAATTTCCACGTTTTGTGAGAACAGGATTTGAGCACTACCTAGAAGGCAGACCACAGTGAGAACCCACATGGCACATGCTGGGATGGCTCGTGATGCCCCTACCCATGACAGGTTGGCAAAGACCCTGCCCTCCTGCAGTACCACTGGCAACGGACACCGGTGCAGCCCCTTGAGAGGACGGTCTGGCAACTCCCCCACGCAGTTTCGGACCACCCAGCAGCCCCACCAGGACGAAAGTCTGTGTCCTCTGAGCAAAACTATGTCCAGAGCAGCATTAGCCACAATAGCAAAACCACAAAACCAGAAATAACCCCAAGGCCCATGGGCTGATCGATACCAATGTCCCAGCATTCATGCATCAGAGGAACGAGACACTGATCCATAATCCATCTCCTAAGTGTCTGCCAAGTGAAAGCGGCCAGGCAGAGAAGGCCACAGACTGTGCGTTTCCATTCCTCAGAAGTGTCCAGAACAGGCCAATCTACTATCTAGAGAGACAGTGGACTGACAGGGCTGATGTGTGGGGGGTATCTCAGGGAACATGGACATGGAATCCTTTTTAGGGTCATTAAAACATCCCAAGATTGATCATGTAATGGTTGCATAATCTCCAAGTACATTAAATAAATCCACTAGTCGAGTATCGGAAATGGGCAGACTGTACAGTATGTGGATTCTGTCTTAACTGCTGCTAAGGAGGGGGAGGGGAGAGATGTGGTTTAAAAGGAAAGTGCCCCGGGGGCATCAGCCTTCAGAATTACTAACAAGTTCTCTTACTCTTCCCTGATTCAGAAGTGTCTCAAGTTCAACACCGCTCCTTGCCGGGGAACACCAGGCCCCAGCACTGACCTTGACCACTGCGCTGTGCACAGTCCCGCCAGCGCAGGGGTACATCTGCTATGGGCGCCAGGGGTGGGGCTCACCTCGTCGGGGCTGGACGCCTGGTACACGCGGCAGGAGTCCTCGTACTGCTTCTCGGCCTCCGCCTGGTCGGTCACACCGTTGGACTCGTACACAGGGGTGACGTTGTGGCAGAGCGCGATGGCCTTCACCGCCTCGTGCACGCGGCTGCTCATGGTCCGCCGGACTTTGGTGGTGAGCGTGGGGCCCTTCTGGGCAGGGGGTTCCTGCGGCTGCGGGAAGGAGAAGTCAAGAGGAAATGATCAGTGCCTGGAAGCATGTGGACCACGGGAGGAACAGCACACTCGGTGGGGCAGGTGTGGCTACAGGCATGTGGCCACCAGCAGAAGGGCAGCCAGAGAGGCGAGCTTCACGCCTGGCTAAAAACACAACTGACTACAGAGACACAAACGTGACAAGGTGGGGGACTTGGGGGACTCTGTGAACAGGTGACTGTCTTCCTCTGGGTGGTGTCAGAGGCCCCACACTGAATGTCACCCTGGGATGTGAAGGGTCAGGGCTTCCCCACCTGGGTGTGAAGTTGGGGCAGAGCATTCTCTTTTGGGGGGCTGCTGTCCTGGACACCTGGGGTATTTACCAGCATCCCTGGTCTCCACCCATTAGATGCCAGAGGCACCCCCAGTTGTAACAAGAGACCAAAAATTCTCCAGATGTTACCAAAGTTCTCCCCGGTCTAAAAGCACTGTTCTAAATGTATGCTTCTTGGTTTAACACAGAAGGCAGCAGACAGGGATCAAGTCTCAGCACTACCACCTCGCAAGCCTGAGTTCAATCCCCGGCCAGGGAGCTGACCCACAGGGCAGAGCAGACCTCTCCTGTCTCTTCCTCTGCCCCCCTCAGCAGTGTATTTCAGTAGATCTACCTGTTCTGCTCCCTGCTCTGTCTCTGGTGAATCCTCTCACCGCCACCCCACCTCTGGCCTACACCCCAGTTCTTCTACACAAAACTAAATACTTTAAAACAAAAACAAAACAGAAGGCAGCAGGGATAACTGATGCTCTCGGGGGTAACAGCCACCAGTAACAAACCCTCAGGGCAGGGCGAGGGAGGCATGTGAGGACAATGGAACAAACCCTGACCTCAGGCCTCCTCCCAGCAACCCCCACCTCTCAACACAGGCTGAGCCTCTGCGAGGCCAGTCACAGCATGGGGAAAATGATTTCAAGCAACACAGAAGAGAGAGTACTGAAGGGTAAGAAATCTGGGCTTTATTCTCGGATGGGGGGCTGGCCGTGTGACCTTGAGCAAGTCACGTCTGCTTTCGGAGCCTCAGTTTCCTGTACATGAGAAGAGCAGGCCAGGGGGTGAGGGGTGTCCAGCCATGCTCCACACCGACCAGCAGGAACCTCTCAACATGGCCACACACGGGGGGCGGGTCTCCGTTCCCATCCATGGTGCACATCAGGAGCCACTGGCCTTCTTTTGAAGAAAGGTATGTTCAGATGCCTTTCCACAGCCACGGGGCCAGCTGGTCAGCTGCTGCCCACCTCTCCCAGCTCATCTTCCTCCTCACTCTGCTCTAGCCAGGCCTGTGATTTGACCACTGCCAAGCTCCGTCCTGCCTCAGGGCCTTTGCACTTGCAGCATCTTAAGCCTGAAAATGAAGACACGCTCCATCCCGTAGTTCAACTCTCAGTTCAAATGTTGCCTCCTCAAAGAGGACTGAGCCCCCAAATTCCTGTTACTCTCTCTGAGCCCCCAATTCTTGTTACCCTGCTTGTCCTCACCCCGGGGAGCCACATGTCCACATCACCCTCTGTTGCTGTCCCCGGTCTCTAAAATCAGCCTGTTCACCTGATGCTTCTGACAGACTGTGAGATGCTGCCCTCCTCGCACCGGGGACCGTGCCCGCGGGTACTAGGTCCCTGCTGCGCGAATGAACACGTCAACAACCCCTTATGCCTAAGGTGACAGTCAAATGCACACATTAACATCCTCTTATTCCTAAGGTGATGGTGGAGAGGCCTTGCTTGACATGAGAATTTTTTTCACTTCCAGGGAGAAGCAAGCATCAAGGTGACCAACACCAGTTCCAGCTTTGAAACCCGCTTGGGACAAAGGCCTTCCTGCAGCGTCACCGCCCGCAGGGAGCCGCGTCCCGGAAGCCAGAGAGGTTTATGGACTGGCTGGATGCGACATTCCATTAAAAACACATCCTACCGCAGCAGAGGGGCCGCGGGAACACATGGCAGCCCAAAATGGAGAACAGATGGGTCCGGAGAAGCCAGAAAATGACTTTCATTTAATTTTTTTAATACTATTTTTAGCAGTGGCATCAGCCTCCTCGGGTAATTAGACAATTACTAAATTATTCTGGTCACGCAGGCACACACGCTGCTCCAGCTTCCTGCTCTGTTAACCTCTGGTGTCAAGAGGACACGGGTTTCACTTCCAGGCCAAAGGGCACTGCATGGTAACAATAATTAGAGTAATGAATCAGAACTACAGTTTAAATGAATCATTACTGGCCAAGTGCTTTTAATTAAGAAGAATTCAGCTCTAAACTTATAACGAAGACTAAAGATTTACAGAAAGCATCCCCGCTGCAGAGGCTAAATCAAGAACTTTCTTTCCTAAGTTCTGTAATTTATGTTCTAGCTATGGGGGCACGTCTTCGTTTCTCTCCACATTCCTCGGCACCTGGATCACATTATTATTTCACGGTAGGGGCAATAACAAGACCTTTGACAAAGTAATTGCTTCGGCTGGCAAGTTTTAGCAACACTGGGTCCGAAGGAAAGGCCGAGTGAAGGATCCTTCGCCAACTTCGGGATTTACAAGCGCTCTGCCTTCATGTCCACGGCGGCCTGGGAATTCCACCCCCGCTGTCTATGTGGGTAACACAGGGTGGGGGTGGCACGTTCCAGGTGACCCCCGGTGAGACAAGCCCAGGGCAAGGCCAAGGGAGAAGCACAGATCGCCCTGACGTCCAGGCCAGGGCACCCTCTGACAACAAATCCCAAAACAAGGGCATCAGATGTCACAGGTGCCTCTGCGTTCACTGTCCTCTCAAATGACTGAGATCCTCCCCACTGATGCTAAAACGCTCTCTTGTAATTTTCAAATCAAAGGCTCCTCCACTCACCAAACGGGGGTCCTCATTATCACGAAGGCCCAGGTAATAACAAGGGGCTCGGCCAGCACCAACGTCAGGCCCGGCTGCAAACGTCCTCGCATTCCCCATATGGAAGAGTTTCACATTGGACAGTGTTTATCTGCAGCCTCCTCCCCATAGGCCCTTTAACCTGCACACATTTCTTCTTACTTAAAAAATACCAGGGAAAAATCAAAACAGATGTGCTGTCCACAGAAGCAGGTCATGGCTCTCTGCCCCCGGGTAAAAGCGCTGGTCTCCGACTGCGAGAGCGCGAGCGCCCCGTGAGGTCAGAAGCTGGGAGAGGCACCAGGGACTCTGCACACAAAGGCCCCGGGCTGGGGCTCATACAGGGTGTCCGCACCCTGCAGGACATGTGTGACATCCCCACCAAGAAACACGACGCTGTGGAAATCCATGGCAGGGATGTCTCCCAGGGGGAACCCCAGTACATATTAGAGGGGAATTGATACAAAAATGAAATGCTGAGTCACCATGAGCTCAATTTTCCTCTTAAATGCAATTCAAAGCTCACCACATGCCCCCCCACCTTTCATTCACGGCTATCAAGGGTGGGCTGCACCCCATCCGCAGCCATAGCCTCTACGTATGCCGGATGCCGCTGTCTCCTTTCAGAACATTGTAATCAACCCCAAAAGCAGTCCTGTGTCTACCCGAGTCCCACCGGCTCCACGTGCTATTGATTTCTGCAGCGAGAGACCCCAGGCCTTTCATAAGCAAACCTATTGAGCCCAAACCATGCTTTTCATGGATGACAGGTGCAGAACAAGAGCAGAATCCCTGGGTATCAGGCCCCGGTACATGTCTTCTGTTTCGTGTTTGTTCTTAAACATCACCAGATATGCTAAGAGGCCACGGCAGAACCCCACAGAAGATTAGAACATGCACCAGTAATATCCTTCTATAAAAAAAGATTGGTTTTGAAAAAAAAAATAGGAGCTGTGAAGCTGTAAATCATCTCTGATAAATTTCTCACAAGCGTGCCAGGCTGAACACGGACGAGAACTGAAGCCCATGAGTAACATCATAATTAGCCCATTAATTCCTGTTACTCTGCCCCATAACCAGGGGACAGGAAAAAATAAACATGCTCATAAACATGGAGTGAAACCATCCACAGTAAGTTCACTTTCTGGTACCAGTTACTGGACAATTTCCTCTCAGGTTATTGCCAATATCCATTAGTACTTCAGTACAGCAGATTAGCCCCAGGGCTGAGGAAGGAAGAGGAAAAAAAACCTCAGCTGCCATTTTATTCAAAATACAAGGGACTGGTGGATGCCACAGGTTTGGGGGTGAAACCGGGAGTGAGGGGGAGTAGCTACTAATGGGTATGGATGGGGTCTCTTTTGGGGACGATGAAGATAAAATTGATAGTGGTGATGGGCCTCCTCGCTGGCGCAGCGGTTGAGCGCTGCAGAGCTGTCCACAGCCTCTGCAGCACGGGTTCGATTCCCAGCAGGTTCAGTATCCCAGGGAGATACCCACATGGTGCGCAGACCTCTTCTGTCTCACTGGCTGCTCCTCTCAGCAATGCTTTCGGGCCATCTGCCTGTTCTGCTCCCCACTCTGTCTCTGGTGAATCCTCTTACCCTCCCACACTCTGGCCTGTAACCCAGCTCTTGCATAAATAACTAAATCTTTAAAAAAAAAAAAAATTGATAGGGCCTCCCCTGGTGGCACAGGTGGTTGAGCTCAGCGCTGTGAAGCTGTCCGCAGCCTCTGCAGCACCAGTTCAATCCCGGCTGGCCGGCAAGGGTCCCACATGGTGCAGCAGACCTCTCCTGTCTCACCCGCTGCTCCCCTCAGCAGTGTATTTCATCATTCTGCCTGTTCTGTTCCCCACTCTGTCTCTGGTGAGTTCTCTCACCCTCCCGCACATCTGGCCTGTACCCTGGTTCTTGTATAAATAAATAAATCTTTAAAAAAAATTGGTAGTAATGATGGTTACACAACTCTGAATACACTAAAAACCACTGAATTATTCACTTTGAAAGTCGAATCATATAGCACTGAATCAATCTTAACATAGGTGTTGATAAATGTAATGATGTACACTGTGCACCTGTAACACTTGTAATCACAGGGAACGACATAGAAGAATGGGGCACTGAAGCAGAGAGTTTTACCTGGGTGTAAATGCTAAACATGTGGCTCTGGACTTCATCCATGGAGTCGAGGCCATAGGCCACGGTGCCCAGATGCAGCCGCTTGAAAACCATCTCATTCTGCGTAAGCGTCCCTGAAACACACAGCAGATCAGCTGGGTCCACATCCTTAAACTGTGTTACTATTAAATGTGATGGCAGCTGGTTTTTTTTTGTTTTTTTTTTTTTTTTTTTGAGAGTTTACTGCATGCCGGCCGGCATGGACATCTGTGGTGCTTTGTCTGCCTGGAATCCAGTCCCCTCCCCTTCGAAGAGGACATCCTGGTTTCCCCGCGTACATTGGAGCCCTCATTCCCTGGCATGAGAGATGTCAATCAGGGCGCCTGGCTAGTTCCATTGGCCCAGAGGGTGACACACGACATACACTAGGGCCAATCAGATTCCATCTGAGTAGATCTTGGAGGGAAGGTGAGCGGAGTCACAGAACCCTGTCCCCACTCCTCACCCCCAGGGCTCCTGAATTGACAGAGCCGAACTCTGTCCTCATCCCTCTCCTTCCTGAAACCTAGTCTCTCTCCACTTGGTGACCTACCCGGGGTTCTTTGCAAGACTCCTTTTCCCGCATGGTCACTCAGAGGCAGAGATGAAGTTAAAACCTAGGTCCCCCCACTTCCCAATCCTTGCTCTTGACTATGATTAAATTATAGAGCAGCATTTTGGGGTGTGGACTCAGACTGAGTTCAAAGCCTGAAGCTCTCTGCACTTCTCTTCCTCCTCTGTAAAATGAGGATAAAAATACTCCCAAGGTGGGTGTCCCTGGTGGTGCAGGGGTTCAAGTCAGAGCTATCAAGCTCTCTCCAGTCACTGCAGCATGAGTTCCATCCCCGGCCAAGGAGCTGACCCACAAGGCACAGCAGACCTCTCCTGTCTCCCCGCTGCTCCCCTCAGCAGTGTATTTCAGTCAGTCTGCCTGTTCTGCTCCCCACTGTCTCAGGTGAATCCTCTCACCCCTTGCACCTCTGGCCTGCACCCCAGTTCTTGTATGCATAAACAAATATGTCTTTAAAAAATACTCCCAAGGTACCTAATAAATTAGGGTAAAGGTAAACTGAGGAACACACATAAACACCCAGAACAGCACCTTACGTGTAAAGAGCATTACATAAGGCTTTGCTGCTGTCATCGCCACCAATAGTCGATCGTCCCCAACAGGTGAAGAAAATAATATTGAGAAGGAAACAGCTCACCTGTCTTGTCCGTGAGCAGGTAGGAAATCCTCCCCAGCTGCTCAGGAATGGTGCTGGAACGAACCACTGTCCCCGGGATTTTTGAGTCCCTGCGGATCACCCAGCTGTACACGATCTTGCCCATGTCCAAGTTCACACGCAAGCTAGTCGGGGAGCCAGAGCAAGCAGGTTAATGGGACACACGCAAGACTCCTGTGAGCACAAGGACCCCACGCCTCCTGCTGGAGCAGGCACAGCCTGAAGCCAGATTGCAGGAGCCGGCGCCTGGCGTGGCCGGCTGTGTTCTCGGAGCACTTCTGCTCTGGGCTGCAAGTCACTTAAAATACTGAAAGATCAGTTGTTGTAGCCTTACTTTTATATTAATGATTCTCTAGGCCAACAGATTTTTCATATTTGTTCATATTTCCACTGCAGCAAAGCAGACATGAGAATTTACTGCAGAGAGTAGTTCAAGAAAGGATGGGGCAGGAGGAATGTGCCCCACCTGGGACGTCCCAGAGCGTGGCTCCCCCAGCTGACCCCGACCACCCTTGGTCATCATGCTACAAAGCGACCAGCTCCTTCTTGAAGACACAAAACCACGGTCTTTCAATGAGTAAAAGGAAGAACGTTCACGACCCAGCGAGGCCCACCTGATGGGGATGATGTTGGAAAATAGGAGGAGGAAGCGGATGATCTGCAGGTACCAGCGGCCAGCAAAGTGCTGCAGGGCCACCATCACCAGGGACACCACCACCAGGGCGCCAAAGAGGATCTTCGTGAGGCAGTTCACCTCCAGGTCAAACAGGCCGATCTGGGGACAGTGCACAGAGGGGCTGGCCATGAGGGGGCGTGGCCACGCCCACCAGGAGAACAGCTGCTCCCCACGCACACCCCACCTGGCACAGGCAGTGGACTCATCGGTCCCGGGTCCTGGCTTGAGAACATGGGCTGACGTTCCTAACAGCCACCCCAGGGGCCTCAAGGAATTCTGATCTCACATCGGATTAAATGACCCAAGGTTCAGAGTTGCATGCACAGCGGGTTCTTGGTGCATTTGGGGGTGCCGCCTGGCATAGCCCCCACCATCCCACCGGGCAGCAGTGACATGACGTGTGCCCAGCACGCTGCATGCGGGCTCAGTACCAGCTGCGAGTAAGGGGCACATGCCATAGCAGGGCCTGAGCTGTAGGTGCTGTGTTAATGACGTCATGGTTCTAATGACTACACATTTCCACATGTCTTCAAAAATGCTTCTAACTAGCACATCAAACCCAACACTGCCCCCGGCCCGGGCTGAGCCTCCAACATCAGAGGACGTTACAGTTTTCACGGTGGCTGTCACGGTGGCAAGGACGACTGTCAAGTGACCTTACTAACGAGGGTGAGCACCCTACAAACCCCTGATTTGACAGGCCACAGATCCCACTCTGTGCTGGGGGTGGGAGCACAAGGCTGGGCTGCCCCTTCCTCACAGTAGGGCCTGAGCAGAGCTGGCACCGTGGGGCCATCTCTAGTCCAGGAGACCAGGCTTAGAAGCCCAGCACTCACAGCTGGTGCAAGGGCACAGGGCATGGACAACAGCCAGTGCCAGGAGCCTTAGCTTCGAGGCTCTGAAGACTGCAGGTGTGGCTGTGTGTGTGCACGGGCATGGGGGACTATATATATATGTGTGTACATGCTCATAGGAACACACGAGCACGTGCATACGCATGTACATGTGGAAAGACGGCACGTGAGGGGCTACTGCCAGGTGCTCAAGCTTTAACCCACCCACCTGGCTCAAGCTTTAACCCACCCACACTGTCATCAGCCCACATCAGGCCAGGGTCCTGTCCAGGCCAGGCAGCCAAGGCGGCTCACACACCTTGCTTCGAGGATTTGATGTATTCATCACGCTGCGGAGCTCTCTGCCAGTGTAAAGGACAACCCCCACCACGGTACCTAGGAGGAGAAGACAGAGGAATAGTAACACGGACAGGTGGGTCTGCAAACGGGGGCGCCCGACTCCCCTGAGAGCCGGCTTGCTAAACCCCACCCCGAAAGAGTCAGGAAGATGAGCCACTGGCCACGGGAGGCTCTTTAATGGCAATGACAGTGACGTGCGACACAGTCCCGTCGCCACCAGCCACACAAGGCCAGCGGCGCTGGGGGGACAGCGGAGGTACAGGATGTCCCCATTACTGTGAAAGTTCTATGGTCAATGCTGCTCTGTGGGGTCCAGCCTCTAAGAGCAAAAGATGCCAGCGAGGGGCCGGCTGTCCTTTGTGCCGCTGTTCTCAGAGGCTTCCCGAGGGGCCGAGAACATGCCCATCTTCACGAACCCTTGTGGAAACGTGAGTCTGCCCTTCCTACTAGAGCCCATTCTTCCTGCTGAGTCTGATGCCTTTCAGATTCTGCGTCCAACTGGAACATTTGGGGAGATCTTTGCGAAGTACTTCTCTTCTCCCTCCTCACTGTCGCCCCCCCCTCACCAAAATGAATGACATGGCTCCTTCTGAAAGCAATTTACAGAAGCAATATAGAGGCTGCTTGATATTAGATAAGATGCCAAACCCAGAGAGTCGTCACAGAAATGCAAAATGGCCCAAAATAGCTGCTCTCTATCAGATTAACAAAAATTCAGAAGAGTGACAACATGCAGTGTCAGCCAAGAGGCGGGGAAAGGCACGCTGTCATACACGCTGTCATACACGCTGTCATACCCACTGCCGCCTGGAGGGGGGCGGACAAGCCTGTTTTTTGCAGGGGTGGGGGATACTGGCATTATTCATCAAACATTTACAAAGGAAACATTTAGCACAGTGGGGAGAACATCAAGGAGAACAAGGAGGAGAGCTGGGATAAATCCAGCAGCGGAAGAGGCACGCAGGAGCCTGGGGAGGCCCCGGGAACACCCACCGCCTGGACAGCGGTGGAGAAAGAAGCGCGAGGCCCCTGCCCAGACACCACTGGTCAGGGGGTCTGCAAAAATTCAGGGAGGTGCAGACCCCGCCTGGGACAGTGCCCAGTTCCCAGAGTGCCAGGACTGTGTCTCCCCAGGAGCCCCCAGGAGAACGCAGTGAGCCCCCATAATGCACGCAGATCCCCCCCTCACAGGGAGCTGACGGTGTCCCAGCAGATGGAGGCCGGGAGGCTGGCTCCCGAGCAGATGGCAGGCTCCGGCGGCCACGGGCTGGCACCATGGCAGATGGCCGGAAGGCGGAAGCCCAGCTGGACTGAGCTTGAGGCGGCCTCGCAGCCACTCCTCTCACTCCCGCTGGGTCTTGAGCCCTGATGCCCAGGGTTTGAGGCCATCTCAGTAACAGAGCCCCCAAGGCAGGGTTTCTCCTGTTGGCTTCTGCCACCTGGAGGCCTTCAAATGCTCCCACACTTTCCCCCAACACCTCCCTGGGTGGTGCCCCCAGGAGATCTGAACTCCAGGTGAGACCAGGTGAGACGGCACCAGCCGCAGCCCAGAGGCAAGCTGCTGGGTCTGCAAAGGAAGAGCCCGACAGGTTTTGGATGAATTGCTGGCTTTTAAACACAAGAACTTCCACATTAAAAAAAAAAAAAAAAAAAAATGGAGTTTCTGGTTTCCCCTGGATACCCGAGATGGGGTAACACTGCGTCCCCATTCCTCAGTCTTACGAGCAGGTTCTCTCAGCAACTCACTGCTGCCCATGGAGCCTCTGCAGCCCCTGGCCTCTGGCCCCAGGTCCTGAGTGGTCACCTCTGTCTCTGGTGAATCGTCTCACCCCCCACCACCTCGGCCCACACCCCAGCTCTTGTATGCATAAATAAATCTTTAAAAAACAAAACAAAGTCCCCACATTCCACACCACCTTAGTGAGTTAAGCCCCAGGGGCTCCCACCCTTGGCTGTGCCGGGAGTCCAGTACCAGCAGGGCCGGGCTGGCAGCCCCAGGGACACACCCTCCGGCCAGGGCATCCAGGCCAGCCCAGTTCTGGTACAGATTAGGATGTCAATCTGCAGCAGCAATTAAGGGCTATTCCCAGAGTGGACAGAGCCGAGCTGTCCACAGGCCAGGCCGCTGGGCCCCTGGCGTCTGTAAGTGTCCAAGGGGCAATCAATGCCGGTGTCATTTCGGGGCGCGGGGAGGGGACAGGAACAAGTGGGGAACACCATTTGACCGAGGGCTAATTTTCCCAACTGACAGATGATTATTCTAATTACACAGAGAATTTTCTTTCCTTTTCAAATTGCTACCATATTCCTCAGAGGGCGCTTACCCGACGCGATGACCGTGCCGGCCCAGAGCGCGTTCTCGATGCTCAGGCTCTCGCTGATGGAGGGGTCGCTGTCCTCCTGGAAGACACCAAACAGACACTCGCTTATCCACCAAGGTTTGGGGGAATGCACAGGCGGTTTCTAGCCTGCCCTTCCTGGGAGAGCAGAGGACCATGGTCACAGACAAAGGCTCCTGGGACAGTCACCCCAGCAAGACACCGGGAAAGCGGCTTTGTGATCTAAGCGGCGCAGGCTCCACTGCTGAAAGCAAGCTTCAGAGGCGGCGCTGAAACGGGAGGCGCCCTGGCTGGCCGGAAAGGGCAGAGAGATCATCTCACTGGGGTTCTATAAATCCATGGTCCTATTATAATTGCTGAAATAATTTCAATCCAAATGTCATTTCTCTTCTGAAAGCTCGGGAAGTGGCTTAAAAACCCTCTGGCCATGGCAGACGGGGCTGACACAGGTAACAACAGCAGAGACAGCCTCTGCTTTCACACTTCATTCACCATTAAGACAAGGCTGGGCTCCGGCACACAGGTAAGGCAAGGTGTCTGGCCCTACAGGACAGCCCTGCTGCATCCACCTGGCTGAGGAGCCACAGGCAGCCTCCTGCTGGGTTCAGCAACCTCCCCCACTCCCCGCCACCCGACACACACAGCATCCTCCTGACCAGGACCCACACCACCCTCCCAGGCCAGAGTCCAGGTCATGCCAAGCTTGCTCACCCTGGTAAACGTCCCCACGAAGTTGTGAATGTCGATATTTGGCTCTTCAGCATAGACGTACGATCGAATCTGAAGAAGATCCTGTGAGACAAGAGGGGACATTTTGGAGTTAAAACAGAGTCAGTTTACGATTAAAGCAATTTCAGGAGGCAACCACTGTTTTCCAGAAGCAACTGTGTCATCCAAACAAGCTCAAAATCACAAGGCAGGCGGAGAGCGAGGACCAACTTCCACTGGGGGCTGTGCACCAAGAAGACACCCTGAGAGGCTCAGATCCCTGCGGATCGGGGTACCCAGCATTTTCCCAAATGGTGGGGTGCCTCTGCTACTCTGGCTGCAGACAGCCCCCGGTTCTAGGCACCTTCTCTGTGCAAGGCCCCTGCGGGGACAGGGAGGGCAGCAAGCGAATGCAGGTAGTGTCAGGAGAGCAACTGTCAACAGAAGTTCACGACTACACAGCATCATGTGTCCAGAAAAGTAAAGAAGCAGGAGAGTGTTGATGAGGATGTGGAGAAACTGGAGAGCCACTGGCTTAAAAGTAACTCGTGATGATGGTCCTGTCTCACTTCTTGTTTGCGGTCAGGTCAGCACCCCCAGAACAGACCTTCTCTGGCCCTTCTCCCTCGTGAACGGCGAAGAGCAGCGTCCCGTGGCCACGAGCACCAGCAGGCGTCAGCCTTCGGGCCATGGGTGGCTGTGGGCACGCTGCAACCTAGTGGCTTCTGTTTAAACTGACTCTGGCTCCCTCCGTCTCACTGCACAAACTGTGATGTGAGTGAGGTGGGGCGGTGGGCAAGGCTGGGTGGGGCTGTGGAGCCCCTGCTGCTTCCAGCTTCCTGGCCACCCCGTTCCCCAGGGCCCTTGTGGTGCAGTTTCACACCCTGGACACACAGCAGGGAGCACAGGCTGTGGAAGACACCACCTCGGAGCCAGTGGGGTATGAAAGCCAGGAGGGGGCAGCCTGAAACACCTCCCAACAAGGAGACCTGAGCATCTCAGAGTGCGCGCTGGCGAGGCCCAGCAGGGCAGATGCCAGTTACCACTATTCCCGCGGAGGGCAAGGCCAGGGCAAATGGCAGAGAGGCGGTGGGCAGGGGGAGAGGATCAGGCACAGATGTCGGGGCCCAGGCAGAGAGACAGATGTCATGGGGCTTGAAGGTGACAGCCAGGCCCAGCTGGCTCTCAGCGAGAAGAGAAAGCTTTGGAGGCTTTGGCAGGGGTGCTGAGCTCCAGCTTCACATTAATTTTTCTGCAAGGCACCCCTGCAACCGAGGCAAAATGGTGCAACTGGGAAACAATGATGTAGCTTTCTCTTTGTGGCCTGAATTTACAGACACAAGTTATGGACACAGCCTGAGCAGAAGAGGCAAACAGCCTTGAGCTGAGCAACAAGGCTGGCAGGAGACTGAGAACACAGAGGATGGGGCTTCCCAGAGGCAAGGCCACCAAGAGTTCAAAACTGCAGCGATCTGAAGGTCACCTCACGTATAGAGTATCCTGGGACCAGCCCATGAGCTTTGGCCAAGTCCATGTTCCTTTGCCCCTAACCTGCTTTTCAGCTCATAGCATTTAACTCCTTTATTCTCAACCTTGGTCCCCAAAACTCTGTACCCTCATTTCCTTTGTGAATCAGGGCAGCAGATTTGGATTTATGTCCTGCCTCCTTGCCACTCAATTCGCAAACAGCTGATTCCTCACAGACCTGCTGTCCTACCTCATCTGTGCATGTGGGATAGAGACTCCATTGTTCAGTAACACCTGGCTGTGGTTTCTTAGGGTTCTGAGAATGTCCCCCACCCTGGCCACATTACTTGGAACAACAAGCGCTCAGTCTCTCCAAGCCCCCATACTACCCCCCTCACCCCGCCCCACCCCACTTCAACCTGCCACCCCACGTCTGGCCCCTGAGCATCTAAGTTTGAGAGTCCTGCTCTGAGCCCGCTGAGCTTCTGCAGGGACAGCTACTCACAGAGGCAGTGGGGAGCCTCTGCGTGCAGGCCACAGGGAGTCGCAGCTTCCAGTCTGTCTCCCCGTCCAGCTGGTCCGTCCGCAGGAAGCAGGACCCTAGGGAGGAAGGTGGGCATGTGCTGTCCACGCGCCGGCAATGCAGGATGCCCCAGGCTGCTGTGTGCAGTTCCTGCCCTCATCCTCCTAAAAAACAGCCCTTCACTGGCCAGTGAGCAAAAGGGAAGATAAATACCCGGTGATTTCCCACTTTCTCCATCTGCTCTGGGATCAGAAAGCTCTGGATTCAAATCCTCGCTCACTCACTCACTCTTGCTAAGCCTCAGTGTTCCCGTCTGTAAAATGGGGAGAAACGCAGACCTCAGGAACTCGCTGGAAGGAGTCAGAGGGATGAGCAGACCCAGCACGAGGGCTGGCACGGGGGAGTCCACTCTGGGCAGGGGTCACAGGCACCTTCTGGGGAACCGGACAGCCTGGGTTCCTCAGGTTAAGCTAAATGCAGCCCCAAGAGGAAAAACCACAGCTCCACTGGTGTGCTCCCCCAGCTGTGACTCTGCACTGTCTCTGCAACAATCTAAACCACTTACCTATGTTGTTGGTGAGCACCAACAACATATTTTTTACAAGACTGCTCGACCCAAAAAGATGTTTTTGTTCGCCTCATGGCTCCAAAATGATCATCTACTTCTGTTACATTTTCAAATGATTATTTTGCCAAATTACCACTGAAAGGTTAATGGCTATTTTCAAAATTGATCCCAGATGTTTACCGTTTTTTTCTGACGTCCTCAGGAAGATCATGTCAGCAGGGACCCGCTGGTTCTGGGTTATGAAGAAGAAGACTGTTAGCGTGCATGACCGTGTGCGGGACTTCCGCCCCCCACTGGCCCCTGGGGGGGACCCCCCCGAAACCCACAGCCTCCTTCAAGAGTCTGCCTTGGTTCAAGACAGACTCGGCAACTGATTCTGTTGTGAATCTGACAAACCCTGCGCTCTGCTGTTCCTTTACTAATTCCTTGTTGAAATCTTATCTGGGAAAGAGGCTCCTTCCCCCTCCCGCTTTTTTCCTTGCAAGTTCAACCATTGCCTCCTGAAATTCCAGCCCGGGACCCAGGGCCCAAGCCACTGCCGGGCTGCCTGTCTCGCAGGCAGCCTGCTGAAACCGAAGACTGACACAGACAGCTCAGGCTTCTGCTTCTACCAATTTTCCAGTTTGATGTTTGGCTTCCAGTGGGATTTGAATAAGGAAGTCAAGTAGCAGGAGGCAACAAAAGCCATTCTCAAAAAGAAAGAGGAGCCAGGGCCGCCCGGGTTTAATTATGAACAGAGAACTCGGCAATAACTAACATAAAGGGGTTTGTGTGGTTCTGAGCTGCCACCCAGAAGAGCTTCATTTTGCCTCAAATCGACTTTGAGTTCTTGGATTTAATCCTTTTAAAAGAGCACAGTTCACTTCCTACAGAAGAAACAAGTTAAGACACAATCCTGTTCTAATCCGGTCGTATTCCCAGACTCTCGAGGCCACCCCCGAACCCAAACCTTCCCAAGAGTACACAATAAACAGAGATGAGTGCTGCCGAGGTAACAAACATATTAACAGTGTTTTTTCTTTAATGTGTTCTTGGCCTTCTTACTGTTCTCAAGTTACACTTAACCCTTGCACCCTATAAAAATGATAGGGAAGTGTAACGGTTAAGTCAAAAGATGCAAGCTGAAATTGCTCAAAAGGTAAATGACATAAATATTTTTAAGTGCTTAAGTAGTAAGCTGACTTCTGGGAAGGACTTTATGAGAAGCTGAAAAAAAATAAAACCAAAAACACACCCATCAAATAGGACATCAGAACTGGGACCTCTGCCTAGACGCAGGCTTTCTGGCCACCCAGCACACGTAAACCTTGAACAAAGACTGTGTGTGTCTCACGGGAAAGAGACTGTCTCCAGGGCAAAGTGGATAGACTGCCAAGGAGCTAGTCACAAAGTGTGTGGCCCCCATGTCCTGTTCACGCCCTGGAAAAATGGATGCCCCGCTCACCTTTTCAACAATGATTAGATCTCCGACTTGGATGCTGGAACTCTTCACCTTCACCGTCCCTGCAAAGAAACAGGCCCCAGGTGTGGAGGTCTGAGTTCACTCCAATTGAGAGGCTCCAGGGCACAAACATTGCTGGCCTGCCCAGCCAAACAGGACACCCCAAAAGGCTTCCCACCCCCAACAGCATCATCCCTGCTGCCTCTCTAAGGAGGGCACCTGCTGCAGAGACTGCCCCCCACCCCCGCACCCAGAACACTGGCAGTCACACCCTCAAGTACAGTCCTCTGTCTATGGGGCCTTAGAAGCTGTCCTAGGTCAGTACTCAGAGATTCACTCAACCTCAAAACAGAAGACATAAATAGGGAAGAAACTGATCATGAGATCATGAGGGGTAGAAGGTCCCCTCTTATTTTTCACCACCCCCCAAAAGAAAGATGCTAACCCAAAGTGACAGATTTTGTCATTTTAATTTTGTTTATAGAGGCATGATCAAACTATAGAACTCCGAGGATGTTTATCTGGTTAAGCAAAAGCAGCTGCCATTAAACACTAATTCTGAGCTTCACAGCTGGGCGCTGTGAAGACCCCAGAGAAGGTGTTATTCTCTCCCAGCTTCGGTGAGGAATGTAGGTTGGGGGTGTTCTCACAGGTAGAACCCGTCGGCACCAGCATCCACACCCCATGGACTCAGGAGGATGGAAGAAAAGATGACATCCAGTGTCTTTAGCTTTAAAATAACTGGCAAATGCTAGCAAAATAATCTGAGTGCACTACTCTAGATTTCTATAATTTTTCACAACAGTTTATGCTTTTCACACAATTTAATATTATGTGTCTTTTTAGTAACTCACCACCACTGAGATTTTTCAAAGGAGGCCAATTATTTCTATAGAAATAGCTCTCACCGGTTCCATAGGGTTTGATTTTAACTAATCTTTGTACTTAGTTAAATGTCAGGAAAACAGTAAGTAGACCTGGCACTAAAAGAGGCACACAAACCCTAATGATTTCTACCAAGCATGCAGCAGGTTGCTCTGCAAAATTCTAGACCCTCCCAGACTGAGGATCTCGTGAGCACTTAATGTGCCTTGTTTTCATAAAACACGGAGTTTATTCAATTCAAAGGGCTGAGTCCTGATAGAGGGAGACCCATGAGCTCCAAGTGTTCATTATATCAACACATTTACAAAGGGAATGACAAACACACCAATGGAGAGTCAGCTACCGACTGTCCCCAATTTATGATGTCTTGACTTACAATGTCTCGACTTAACGATGGCTCGACTTACGATGGCTCAACTTACGACAGTGCAAAAGCCACTGCATTCAGTAGAAACCGTACTTTCAACTTTAACCTTGTCCTGGGCTCACGATCAGCAACCCTGCGCTGTCACATCCTGGGCGTTATCAGGGAGCCACAGTCCCACCAGTTATGAATCATGAGGGTAAACAGCCAGTACTGCACAGACTGCTTTTCAGCTTCAGTGAAATGTTCCTCAAATTGCATGAGATATTCAACATTTTAATATAAAACTGGCTTTGAGTTAGGGTGAGTCCGCCCAACTGTTGGGACGTGAGGGTTCTGAGCACACTGAAGGACAGGGGAGGCTAAGATAGGATGCTCAGTAAGTTAGTGTATTCTGTGCATTTTCGATTTACGGTATTTTCAACTCACAACGGGCTTATGGGGACATAAGCACATGGTACGTGGAGCAAGAGCTGTGTGAAAAGTCCACTGTGCAGGCTTCTATCCTGGCCTGAGCAGCTCTTCCTGTCCCACTAGGGGGCGACAGGGAACTGGGCAGAAACCACTGTTGCACCAGGGCGTGCACCCCGGGAAGAATGTAAACGCAGCAAGGCCCTCTCGCCCGCGAACTCCTCCTTCACCTGAGTTTGCCACAACTTTCCCAAACACAACTTTACCGTCCTTGGTTTTATTACTGAAGTGGATGATGGTGGCCTGGCCCAGACCACCCAGCCCAGGTGCCCATTTTTACATTTTCTCTTAATCTCTAAGTGAAAAGCATGTTTCGCTCCCCTTAAACAGTAACCACATATGTACCTGTGTGTATGTTAGTGGGACAGAAGACAAAACCAGGAGGATTAAGCTGAAAGGGCTGGCAGAGATTCTATCTGGGGATCTTTGCATCGAATTTTTTTTTTTTTTTTAGTAATAAGCATGTGGTACTTTTCTGAGAAGAAAAAAAATAAATTAAATGAGCTCAAACTTCTAAGGGTCAGGCCCAGACCCAGACTTACCCCTGCTACCACTGAGTCCTGATTTATGATGGGTTCATTTGAACCCTGCCTCTCCATCCATCTGGTCTACCTCAACAAAACCCCTTAATCTGCTGTGTTTGCAGAGCGGTTTCTGGCCCTAGAAGGCTGCGCCTCAGGCAGGCA
This sequence comes from Talpa occidentalis, assembly GCF_014898055.3. Taxonomy (NCBI): domain Eukaryota; kingdom Metazoa; phylum Chordata; class Mammalia; order Eulipotyphla; family Talpidae; genus Talpa; species Talpa occidentalis. The sequence goes on from NW_023600993.1 coordinate 100,483,825, forward strand.
CCCTACTCTACTTGGGCACCGTCAGCAGGGCCTGCTCCAGCTCAGGACAGCAGGAGTCCCATGGGGGGGGGGGTTACCTGTGTTCTGTAGGTGGCTCCCTCATTAGCATTTTCATATTTAAGGGGGTGAAGAACCTCCAAATCTATTGATCTAGGTTTGGCCCTAAATTTTTTGGCAATCAAAAATGGGCAGTTCAGGGGCCTCCCTGGTGGCACAAGAGGTTAAGTCTCAGCACCATGAAGCTATCTGCAGCCACTGCAGTTTGAGTTCGATCCCAGCCAGGTTGCTGACCCACAGGGCGCAGCAGACCTCTCCTGTCTCCCCGCTGCTCCCCTCAGCAGTGTATTTTGTCAGTCTGCCTGTTCTGGTCCCCACTCTGTCTCTGGTGAATCCTCTCACCCCCTGTGCCTCTGGCCTGCACCCAGCTCTTGTATGCATGGATAAATAAATCTTTAAAAAAAAAAAAAGGGTAGTTCGGGTCTGCAGGCAGGACACATGTTCAGAGTATGCCGGGGTATGTGTGTGCGTGTGAGTGTGTGCTCTAAATGAGGAGGGACAAACAAAGCTGGAAGAATGAAAAGGAGAAGAGCTGGCAGCAGGAAGTAAGGGGGGAAGCAGACCCTATATTTAGACTCCAATCTTAGCTGAGGTTTCCCCGCCAGCCAGGTATCATGACGGGCCGTTGTCACCTGAATCAAACATCCCTGTCTCGGGAATGCTAGGGTGGGAGAAGAGGAGGAGGAAGGGAGGGCCCGAGAGCGGAGCATCTTGGTGGCTGAGATTAACTCTCAGAAGGAAAAAGCTCTCAAAACGCACCGCTTCTCACCTGCCACGATCATGTGCTGAGTTGTCTACAACCATTTACACACAAAGCAAGACACAGACTGCGCTCTGGCAAGCTCCCCGCACCAACAAAGAAGCCTGAGAAGGAATGAACGGCACAGAGAGCGATGGGACCATCCTGGCCTTCCTCCAGGCCATCATCCCCCACGAGGAGACATGCTCCCCAGGCCCCGCATGTACTTCCCCAGAGCTCCTGGTTTCCTCTCTGGCTCCTGAGGTGGAAGCAGAGCAGCCCATGGACAAGGGGCCCCACCCTTGAGTGAACACTCTCTGCTTTCATCTTAAAGTTTTGTTTCTTTTTTTTTAAGATTTATTTATTTATTTATACATACAAGCACTGGGTACAGTCAGAAGCGCGGGAGGGTGAGAGAATTCACCAGAGCCAGAGCGGGGAGCAGAGCAGGCAGAAGGACCGAAGTACACTGCTGAGGGGAGAAGCGGGCGGCAGGAGAGGTCTGCGCGCCATGCGGGACCCTCCTCCGGTGGCCGGGGAGCAGCCGGGGATCGAACCGGCGCTGCAGAGGCTGCGGGCAGCTTCGCAACCCAGCGCTCAACCGCTGCGCCACCGGGGAGGCCCTCATCTTAAAGTTCTTAACAGCTTTGGAACAAGGGCCCGTGCTTCCATTCTGCACTGGGTCCTGCACATCACACAGCGGGTCTTGAATCCAGTCAAACACCCAGTAGGGCTTCTGGACTGAAAAGCCCCGGGAGGCGAGGCCTATGCTGAGCCCCAAGGCCTTCATGCCCTCCAGGTCTTCTGCCTCAGAGCCTGCCACCCCCTATCTCTGACCTCCAGGCTCTGAGCCCTTTACATGCATTTTGCACAAACTTCACAGAAGTTGTGTAAGATTTTTACAATCTCCTCCTCAATCAGGAAACACCTCTGGAAAATAAATGCAGCCCATTCAGCTCTGCCACTTCACCCAAGTCCTCTGAGCCAGAACTTACAACAGGGAACAACTTCCAGCTCCCGGCGCTGTTTATTTCTGCAGAGTGGGACCCCAGGCCTTTCATAAGCAAACCTATTGAGGCCAAACCATGCTTTTCATGGATGACAGGTTCAGAATAAGAGCAGTTTGTCTACACTGCAGGGAGAAACCAGATGTTTCCCGTGAATTGAAACATGCAAATGACAATTCAAACTTCAGAACATCCTAAAAAAAAATTTTTTTTTAAATAAATGTCAGGGCACTGGTGTGTGTGGGCTTATTTTCTGACCCCCAACACTCCGGCTCTACTTCTATTTTTCATTGTGCGTGCAAGACATTGATTACTTTTGTAGCTCTCCCGCCTAGCCCTGGTTAATGTATGACTCTAACTCACACTCTAATCTGGCTGTGACAGTGATGAGTTGTGAATTCTGCAGCCTGTGTACATTTCCTGGGTTTGACATTAAAACACCTCTGCAGACCAGCAGAGTTCATGGGTTTAAAGTTTAAATTTTTATATTCCAATAGAGCTGTCTGCATTATCCAAAGTCAAAGAAAAGACGGTTTTTTGAAAACAGGCAAAGAAAGAGTTGAAAAGTATTATCATAAATTCCATGGCCTCTTCCTGGGGCCTTTGTTTAAAGTAGTGGGAGCTTAAAAAAGGCTGAAATCTTAAAGGAACAAGCTTTCCACCCAACAGAGGCTTTTCAAATAAATATATAAATGGTGCTCATTGCTTCTGGTGCCCAATCCTGATGAAACAGACTGACACCCCCCTGCAGGGGAGAAACACCTTTGGGGAATGATAACAGCAATTTACAAGTAAGATTTTTTTTCAGGGTTTGCTATTTTTTTTAATAAACAATAAATAAGTTCACCCATAATTTGCAATAAAGTGAAACTAAATACTTTGAAAGATTAAAAAAAGGAGCTCATGGGTCTGAAATAGTAACGCTGCATCTGCCAGAGAAAGTGGCAGAATCTGTTTTAAAATGAGGCTCTGGGGCCTCCCCGGTGGCGCAGCGGTTAAGCGCTGGGCTGCGAGGCTGCCCGCAGCCTCTGCAGCACCAGTTCGATCTCCAGCCCCCAGTGAGGGTCCCACATGGCACGCAGACCTCTCCTGCCGCGCCCACTGCTCCCTTCAGCAGTGTGTTTTGTCACTCTGTCTGTTCTGCTCTCCGCTCTGGCTCTGGTGAATTCTCTCACCTTCCTGTGCTTCTGACTGTACCCAGTGCTTGTATAAATAAATCTTAAAAAAATAATAAAATAAAATGAGGTTCCGAATCTTAAGGAAACTTGGGGATCCTTCGCTCAGTGAACTCTAAGATCCTCTGTAAAGAAACTTGGGGATACTTCTGCCGCAGTGAACACAGAAAGATCAGCACTGTAATTCTCCTCTCAAAAGCCTTTTTATAAAGCGAGAATCAAGTATTCCCTCGTGCCTGTTTGTCTTGAAAACCCACATGGTACTTGCGTTCAGGATTACCGTCCCCTGCTGACGAGCGCATCGACCCTCCCTGCCCGAGGACTCAGTGGGACACAACTCCCCAAAAGAAAAGCATGTCCTGGGATCTCAAAAACAAGCCACGTTCACTGCAATCCTAAAGAATGGCCCAAAGTAGATGGTGAGGAAAGCTGACAAAGAGCCACCACTTTCAAAAGGAGGTGAGCTCTTCAAGGCTGCTCTGCCCCCAGGGAGGCTGGAGGGGGTGACGGTCAGCTGGGCTTTCAGGCCATGTGCACTGGACAGTGGAAGTGGGTGGGATTTCCCCTGCCACAGACCTGGGCTTAGGGATCAGGCTCCCCGCAAGTGCCCAATGTCCCCAGCGGGGAAGCGGAAGCAGCAGCAGCAGCAGCAGCAGCAGCAGCAGCAACTGTGTTAATGATGCTCCTGTTTGCACTTTCTTTTAAGGCTAGTGATCCTCTTGCTTCATTGAGCCCCGGATCACAAATGAGTCTGGGAAAACCACCAGGTATGACAGACCCATGGAATTCATGTTAGGAAAATGCAGATCCCACTACCCCCTCACACCCCATCCCCCACATGTGAAAGTCAACACAGAACACCCCTCCCCCCCCCCCCCACACACACACACACGAAGCTTTTCCTTTGGGGAAGACAAATATCAAGGGGAAAAAAATTCCTTTACTAACTATTCCTTCTGACCCAAACTGAATATTTCAAGGAACAACATTACATCCTGCTGGAGGTGCTGGCACTTCAGATCCTCCCTTCATGGGTTAGTATTTCCAAAGCTGTTGAACGCTGGTCATTTGGAAAGAGACGCTATAATTCAAGCCATAAAGCTCACTGAGGCTTAAGAAACTCTCATCATGTTTCAATGTGGATTTCAAGTAGGAGGAAAGGGGAAGCGCATTTATCCGAAAGCATGACTTCTATGTGGTCTGCAACAGTCCATCCATCCTACAACGAGGAGGGACTGACGGGCTCCCCTGGACACAGAAATGTGAAGTTGCAGACGCCCCCCCTTGGCAAGCCCATGAAGGCTGAGGCTGCAGCCATCCTCGCACCACCCTCTCCAGAGGGCTCGGATCTGGGCACGGAGCAGGTTCACAACCTGGGCTGGCTCCCCCTGCTCCCTCATGGCGACATGGGACCTCCCTGTGGACCCCAACTCCCCATCTGTAAAAGCTACCTCCGCAAGGCTGCTCAAAATCCTATACCCTAGGCCCAGTCTAGTACCTGACTGACTTCTGGACAGAAATCTGTCTGCTTTCCCTTCCACACCTCAATTTTTTTTTTTAAGATTTATTTATTTATACAAGCACTGGGGTACAGGCCAGAGGTGCGGGGAGGTGGGTGAGAGAATTTACCAGAGACAGAGCAGGGAGCAGAACAGGCAGAAGGACCAAAGTACACTGCTGAGGGGAGCAGCGGGCGAGGCAGGAGAGGTCTGCTGCACCATGTGGGAATCTCCCTGGCAGGCTGGGAATCAAACCGGTGCTGCAGAGGCTGTGGACAGCTTCACAGCGATGCGCTCAACCCACTGCGCCACCGGGGAGGGCCTGTGTGTCTCAATTTGACAGCATTTTCCAAACTTCTCCCAAGCCGCCTCCCAGGTACAGACTCCCTGGTCACAGAATCACTCCTTCCCAGAGCGTCACTGGCCTATGTGGTCTGTTCTTCTGTTCTCCCAGGAGGGGGAGGTCAGGAAACACGGCCTACTTGGGAAGAACAAGATAGAGCCTGAACTGAGGTCTGTACCCCACCACCCCAGCCACTGAGACCTCCGGCCCTTGGAGAACCATTCACCAGGGCTTCCTCATGGGCACATGACCTGGAAGCTGGCACAGAACCCCGAGTGCAAAAGGCTCCTATACTTGGTTTCACCTTTGCAACCTTGACAATCTTGATTTTGAACAGAGACCTGCATGTTCGTTCTGCACTGGGCACCACAAACCATGTAGACTGAGAATAAAGGCCACCTCTTCTGGGGAGATATCATTAGCTCCTCTGAGGGGCTCCCCTAACCCCAACTCTTAATGAACCCCCACTGCAAGGCCTTCCCTGAGCACACTGAATCCCACGTACCACCCTGAGTTCTTCCCATACAAGAGTTACATTTACAGCAACTTTCTTAGGGAGGCACTATTATTATCCCCAGCTTACTGACAGGATAAGGGTCTGCCCACACAGCAGGGAGGAGGTGGAAGCAAGACTTGGAACCCAGGCAGGGCAAACTCAGAGCCAGGAAAGCAGTGGCTGTGAAAAGGGACACTGGCAATAAGGACCCTCGTGTTCACACCATTATAGGGCAAAGTCCGGTCACCTTTTTAAATTGTCTATTCAGAGCCTCCCTGGTGGCGCAAGGGGTTAAGTCTCAGCACTAGGAAGCAATCGACAGCCACTGCAGCAGGAGTTTGATTCCCAGCTAGGGAGCTACCCACATGGTGCAGCAGACCTCTCCTGTCTTGCCCGCTGCTCCCTCAGCAGTGTATTTCAGTAGATCTGCCTGTTTTGCTCCCCACTCTGTCTCTGGTGAATCCTCTCACCCCCCACATGCCTCTAGCCTACACCCCAACTCTTATATGCATAAATAAATCTAAAAAAAAAATGTCTCTATTCACACACAGAGATATCTTGCTGGACTGTGAAGTCCCTGAAGCCCTAGTCCCTCATGTTTATCCTGTAATACAGAAACCTATCACAGACCAGGACATGACCGTCTCAAATACACTCAAAACAATGAACAGAGGGTCATTTTTGTGTGGCTCATTTCATTATAAAATACAACATGTACTTATTAAACCCTGAAAATTTTGTGAAAAATTAATCCAACTGGTATATTGTCTTAGATAAACCTTGAATGAAATAAAATGATCTAAAATGTTGGAAACAGCAATTTAATAAAAAGGGAAACCTGTCATCCACTTTTCTTCCCAGGAGTGAGTTCCTCATTATTAGGGCTTTTAATTCAATTGTTTAAAATTCAATTCTTTTTTTCCCAAGGTTTGCCATTTTTTTTCATTGTGATTAACAGAAGCCTCTGAGCCCTAGGTAGCTCCCAACAGGACCCGCTATCACTGGCATCCTTGAATTAACTCCTACTAAAAACACGTATCGTGAAGCTAATTCTGAGACCTCAGACACAACTGAGGGACAAAGCTAAAACTGGCCTAGGCTTCTCAAAAATGTCAATGTCACTGGAAGACACAGAAAACCCAGGGGCCGTGCTAGGGGAGCAGAGGCCCTGGGCAAAGGACAGCCAAGTGCAGGCGTCCACTGGACGATGTCTGGGCCAGGGACAGAAAGGTCACACTAGGACTTTAGAGATAAGTGTTCAAGTCTGGGTCAGGACGTGGTTTAGATTACAAGTAATGCACTGTTGCACATTGCTGAACTCCTGCTGTGGATCAGGGCGGGGTCATGTTAGGAGAAATGTCCTACCAGGACTTAAAGGTGAATGAGGTTACTGAGGAGTAGCAGGAAAGCTCAGAACTAAATCCCGTTTCGTGGTTAAGAGAGAATATTAAAAAGCAAGCTTGGCAAAGCACTGACACTTGAGGAATCTGAGTGAGAGAGACAGAGGAGGTTTCCACTGATTCTGTAACTGTTTGCTAATTAGAAATTATTATCAAACTTTTAAAAACTGTATTCATACAAGTACTGACACGATTAATCAGGAAATGATGCTGAATGTAGCCAAATATCATGCCTGGGAATCAACTGATGTCTTGCGTTCTGAGCATTTTTTTAACTCCAGAAATAGTGTTGGATGTACATTAAGATTTCATTCATTCCTGCGTGAATGAATATTTGTCTCATTTTGATTTTGAACTTAATAAAGAAAGATCCTGGGGAAAAGATTCACTCTAGAATAGTCTTATGTCATTAATTAGTAAGGTCCAAAAAAACCTTTTTTTTTCCCTTCCTTCTCACTGAAATCTCCCACTTTGGGCTTGTTCCTCGGGCCCTGCCTCCCAGAAGTCTATCAAATAACTAAACTCACCTCCATCACTTTCAAAGCCGAAAGTTTCTTCAGTGTTTAGGGGAGAGGGTGGGGGCCAGATTCACCTTTAGAACCCTGGCCTGCCTTTCACGGCTGGGCACTGGCATGACACCCGAAACCACGGCCACAAAGGCCACCGACAAAGGGAGACACGTTTTTAATGCTCGAGCCATCTGCCCATTCTCCTAAGGCTCTTTTCAAAAACTGCGAGAAGTTAAAGCAGGAGCTGGAAAGGAAGGCTGTGGGGGAGGGCAGGAAAACCACTCAGGGGAAAAGCAATCGCAATATGAAAAGCCCCAAAGACAGGGCAGAGCGAGAGCAGCGGGATGAATGAGGCCAGGCCCCTCCTCCCACACCCTCAATAGACCCTCTGCACCCCTCCACGGGGCTTTTGTCGGTTGCCTAGCATTGGAAATGTTTTCGTAAGAATATGTTATCAGTGGGGGATTTAATATACACAAGCCACAAAAACAACACCCTCCAGCGGGGTCTTCTGATTACCCACGTGGAAAGCACAGACCACCTGCCTTTGCAAAGATTAGCCTGGGTTTTTTCACCCGGGCAGCAAAATGTGCTAAATACAGTAGTTTAGCAATAATAAAGCATTTCCATGCCAACTCTAAATCCCGCCCCCTCCCATAAGACCACCAACTAAGAAGACCTATTCAAATGCACCACAACAAAATATTTTCATGCCCCCCCCTCCAGGAATTTATTTAAATGTCAACTGCTTTCTCTTTGGAGCCCAAACATACTCCTCTGAAGGAAAATCCCATGCAAAGCCCAGCAACCATAAGGGCTTCCATAAGCACTCGCTACCATGGCCCGGGTGCCACCGGCCGTCTGCCTCTTCCACAAGCCTCCATCTCCGGCAGGCACCACTGTTATCCCCTCAGCCTGTCCCATCTGAATTCTGAATGGGATCTGTAGTCTCTGAACTGGGGCCACTCTCTCCTTTCTGGTCGTAACTGTGCAGAATTAGTAGTCAGAGACACATGTTACACCGGCCAGGGGTTTCGTGGCTGCTCGGATGGGGTCCTGGGTGGGTTTCTCAAATTCTGCCATTGAAAAACTCCTTTCAAGGAGCTTCGTGACTAAAGGTAAGCTTTGAGCTAAGCTAGAGGCTCTCCATTCTTCAGTTACCTGAATTTATAACATGCCTTCAAAGAAATCTGGAGGAACGTAGTATTTATGTCAATCTGGTACTTTTCCCCCCAAAACTAAAGCCAAAAAACACTCAGCTTGGTCACGTGGAAAGACTAGCTCTTCAGCTGGGCTCCCTTTCAGGACAGAGATGAAGCCTCCGCCTGAACAGAGGGGGCCTCCATCCGCCTCTGCCTGTCTGGCAAAGGGACGAGCCACCCAGGAGCTAAAGGCACAGAACTCAATTGCAGGTTGATGATGAGCAAAGCATCTGACAAGCCCAGCTCCCGGAGGACCAAGGACGCCTAGGAATGCAGCTGGGGACCCGGGACCGGAGAGTCCGCCCTGGCGACCCTGCCCCGGCTCAAGTGGGTCTCCCTGGAACTGACAAGTGAGTGACTGCCCGGCCACGTGGTGCCTGCACAGCCGCTGTCCCAGGGCCTTGAACTCTGCTCCCTGACTGTCAGCAGCCCAAGGCGGAGCCGCAACCCCGTGGCCGCCCGGCCGCCCGAGCCTGACCTCTTGCTGTGAGCCGGCTGTAGACCTGCGAGTTGACTTCCTTGTCCCGCACGTAGCATCGGATCTCCTCCACGGCCTCGCGGATGATGGTGACGGCCAGCACGAAGCCCTGCAGAGGGGGGTGGAAAGGGGTGAGCCCTGCAGAGCCCCACCGTCCTCTGCTTTTGCCAGAGGCCACAAGGGAGCTTGTAAGGCAGGCCCTGCAAATCATGGCAAACCCCAGGCTTCCCCAAGCCTCTGGGACACACACATACAGGACATCCCTGTGCACCATCACTGCAGGCCCCCTAAGAGTCAAAATCAAACACCCCGATGGTCTATGCGCTGGCGGTGGCGAGGGACGGTGGCCCCTAACACAGCATGGGGTGCTATCTGAAGGGCTTTACACCCTGAGTGCACGTCCATCTCCCCACACCTCTCAGAGGGCCACTGTTGTTACTGAGATGCCCCTGTGCAGATAAGGAAACTGAGGCACACAGGGGTTGAGTGAAAAAATTCCAAGAGACAAGTGGGAATTTGGAAGCAGGAAACTGGGCTCTTGAGTCTTCACTCTTAACTGCCACCCAATTCTGCAACTAGGGGAACCCAGGAGCGTGGAGCCAGGAAGAGAGAGCAACAAGAGACAGGCTTAAAAGAGAGAGACAGGGCCTCCTTTGCAGCGCAAGGGGGTAAGCACAGCACTGTGAGGCTGTCCGCAGCCTCCGCAACAAGAATTTGATCCCGGGCCAGCCCGGGAGCTACCCACACAGCATGGCAGACCTCTCCTGCCTCACCTGCCGCTCCCCTCAGCAGTGTACTTTGGTCAATCTGCCTGTTCTGTTCCCCACTCTGTCTCTGGTGAATCCTCTCACCCCCACCGCCGCACCTCTGGCCTGTACCCCGTTCCTGTATGCATAAATAAATAAAAATTTAAAAAGAGAGAGACAGAGATACAGCTATTTGCATAGTAACCTTCCTGTGAGCAACACACTGTGGGCGCCTCCCAGCTTCCTTAGCTACTGGTTAGCTACCTCTGGAAGAAAAGGGAGGCGTAGGATAGGGTGGGGAGCATCCGGGGTGGGGAGGAACAGGGCTGGGGTGGGGAGTGGAAGGGGACTTCCTTATCTGTAACATTCTCCATTTTTATAAAGATAACATGTGAAGGGCTCGCATTCAAACATGAACCTGCCCTGACCTTCCCAGGTCAGATATCCCCGCTAGAATCTGGGGGCACTGCCTGTCGCCCACACCCAGAAGCTATTTCTATCTAGAGTTTTCTTCTTGTATCAATAAAGGCAAGACTGCTCAGTCATTTTTCTTACAAAATACCCTTGTCATCCCTTCTTCTAAGGCCCCCTTGAAAAGTCATTTTTTAAAAAAATACAGAGAACTAAGGGCCTGGAGGTTGGCGGTAATGATTCTTTGAGGATTTCATGTTCATACTCTTCGCCCGCTGATATATATCAATCGTGATGTGAAAGACTTTAAATCTCTTCTGTAAATCCAGCCAGAGGAGGGGCTGCTTTGTGGAGTCCTCCCCAGGCCTGGACACTTAGAATCAAAGGTTTGCTCCTGTTTCCAATCAGAGATAAGGGCACGCCGAGGTTAAAGGAAAGCTGGCAGGTTCCAGAAGAGAAGCATGAAGACGCAGGTTGGTGGCAGCACCCCGGCCCCTTCTCAGGCTGCTGTTTGGTTGCTCTGGGCCAGAGAAGAGGGTTTTGTTGCTGTTTGCTTTTGTTTTTGTTTTCAAATGTCCCTGTTTCTGTTTCCCTCTGTGTGGGCCCAGCTAAATGCGTGGATGTTACTGGAAAGTGTGTGTGCAAAGACAGGAGAGGGAGGCCTCCCTGCTGCCAGGGAGCCTGCTGAAAAAGGATGTTATCAATGTAACAAATATGAAGACAGAAACACTCCCCCCAAGCAAACCTATCTGCCCCCACACATGCACATATATACACACACATGCACACACATCATGCATACCGCCTTTTCGTTCTCCAGTCTCTAGTGAATTCTCTCACCCCTGTCTCCAACCTACACCCCAACAGTACACCACCACAGATTATACCCCAAAAACAAAAATCTAGATTATTTGATCTTAGATTATTTGGTGTCTAGATTATCTGGTCTCCATATTACCAGGGTCCACAGGAACCCCTCCTGTACCCCGCTGTGGTCTTCTAGGCTAGCAATCAAAGGCGCATGAGGCAGACTAATGAGAGGAAAAGTCACAAAGCAGTTTAACAATGACGTGTGCACATCTCCTGTGTCCACAGGCGAGACCCACCAGGGCTGAGAGACTTCAGACGAGATCTGAGACAGGTCAGCTAGCACAGCGGGGCTGGAGCAAACATCCAGACACACATCTGCTCCATCTCCTTTCCTGTAACTCTCCAAATTGCAGAAGAGCAAACGGGGACTCACAATAGAAACACATGCACAATAAGCTCAAAAATCCCTGAAAGAGGGCCTCCCTGGTGGTGCAGGGGTTAGTGTCAGCACTATGAAGCTATGGGCAGGCACTGCAGCATGAGTTCAATCCCTGGCCAGGGAGCCGACCCACATGGCCCGGCAGACCTCTCCTGTCTCCCCGCTGCTCTCCTCAGCAGTGGATTTCAGTAGACCCACCTGTTCTGCTCCCTACTCTGTCTCTGGTGAATCCTCTCACCCCCTGCACCTCTGGCCTACACTGCAGCTCTTATATGCATAAATAAATAAATCTTTAAAAAAAAATCCTTGAAAGAATAAAAGGCAATGGCCAGCTCCAGGGATCACCACTGGCCGCAGCGAGGAGCCTCCCAGGCTTCCACACAGCTACACACGAGACATCACTGTTGGGAGGGGAGGGAGGGAGGTCATAAAAATAGAAGCATTTTGTCCATGTCATCCTGCAACTTTTTTTTTTTTTCATGTCTGGAAAACTAGGATCCACACACCCCTGCCCCAACCCCATCCACGCCGAAGGAGCGACCTCCGCTCCTGACTCCCGGCAGTGTCGCAGAGTCTGGCTGGACCCGCTTCTAGCTCAGCCCCACAGAGCCTCCAAAAGATGGAAAAGCGGCATCTCCTAGTGGACCCCAAGCAAGTGCCGCGTGCCCTGTGCTGTGTGTTCTCATTTATCAGGGAAGGAGGCCTTTTCCCTGCCCTGTGGTGCTGCCTCCGGCCCACGGAAGCTCCAGCACGGCCTGCCCTCCAGGCTGCTTCTCAGACAGGAGGAACCCAGCCCTCGCCTCTGACCACATCCTGGCTAATTTATGCCAGGTGTGGCTGATGTCTCCTCCCAGAGCCGCTTGGACAGACAGGAATGTCTGTCTTCAGAGAGGGAGAGGCTGGACGACGGTGGACTCAGAGCAGAAAAGAACTATTCTCACGTCCCGAATGGAAGAAATGAATCCCGTTCTCAGAGTGAGGTGCAGGCATGGCTTGTCTGACAGGGGCTGCGACACCCATCCATGGCTCACCCAGCTGTGCCTTAAAGCCTTATCATCTCCCACCTGGCACCGATCAGGAGAAACAAGCAACAGTTATATTCCAGAATGTCTCTGGAGAAGAGACATCAGTTTTGCCCTCTCCACGCCCCAGTCACACTGGGCTTCTCTCTGCTCTTCTAATGTTCTACGCAGCTGCCGACCACAGGACCTTTGCATCACTAGTGCCTGCACCTGGCGGCTCCTGCCCTGCTACACTCCTGCCCGTCACCTCCTCAAAAGCCACCCTGGCTCATCTACATCTCCAACCCCTCCTCCATCCACTGAACAAACGCTACATGTGTCTGGACACCCCCTCTGTCCCGAGAACCTTCAGACCACTTTTCACGATTTGAAAAGGTTTTACTAAGGCGCTGACTGTCTCTCTGAACATCAGCTCCCCAGGCGCAGACATTTCTTTTTTCAGTCCAGAGGGCTTTTACTTTTCCCCACCTCTCGCACCACGAATTCACAGGGTTCCAGCAGCTCAGACTCCTCTCCTGGGGTTCTCACCGTGAGCTTCTCTGGGTGGAGCGGGCTCAGCTCCCACTGAACCCAAGAACCTTTCTCTTCGGCTTCCTTTTTTTCCTGCTCCTTTTCTCTCACACGGGTCAGGAAGTTATCTCTGCTCTCAAAGTGCTCAATATGCTCAACAGGAACAGGAAGTCTCTTGGCCAGACTCTGCCAACGTCAGATGCTCCCGTGTTGCCATGGTGACACGTGAGCGCATCCCCCTCTGAGCTGCCCGGCCCTGGTTGTCCACAGTACACCTCTCTCGTAGGTTCACGTGGATGTGGGCAGAGGACCATCTCCCTGTTTTCTGAAAGGCCTGGAGAACAGAGACGGGGCCTCTCCCGCCCCTCCATCCTGCGGCCCTAGGAGGCGGTGGTCCCGGCCAGAAGAAGGCAGCATCTCCAGGCCGCGCCTGGCATGCAGCAGGTACTTGGCCACCACGTGGGAAAGGGAAGGGAGAAGGACAAGGAGGAGAGGGGCAGAGCACAGGGGCTTCTGGCCAGCGGTCGCCCCTGGACATACCGCAGCACATGATCTGTGACCGACTGTGCAACACTCCACAGAGAAAAGCAAAAACGCCACCTCAGAGAACAATTCAAACGACACAGGCACGAGCACAAAGGCTCTGTCTCCTCACTGCCCCGAGCCCAGACCCGGGCGATGCATAATAGCATCCACGGACCAGGGAGGGCCGAGCAGCTGACCCGCAGGACGAGGGCATGGCCGGTGACCCCAGGTTGATCCCAGGGGTAGAGGAGCTGCAGCTTCAACATTCACAACTCAGGAGTTTTCGAAGTGCTGGCTTGAGGGCGTGCTCTCCCTTCACAGGCCATGACGCCCCAGCCCAGATGCTTGGGTGAGAGGGACAGAGCATCTGCCCCGACCTTCTGATGCATGGACCCACCCACCCATTACTCACCAGGGGGACCCAGTAGGTGTACAGCGCCCCGAGTCTCATCTCCGGAACAAACTGGGAGCAGGCGAGAAGTAGGAAATAGAGGTTGAAAAAGTATTTGAACTGGTTAAACAGCACCTGGAACGGAGAGAGAAGAAGGCGTTGGAGCAGGTCCACGACGCGGGTGAAGGCTGCATGAGACGTTGCTGAAATCCTTCCTACACAGCTACACGACCCTACACAGGACAACACAGCTACACGACCCCCTCGCACAGAGCCACACGGCGTGATGTTTAGGAAAATACACACAGGTAGCAAGAACCTATTATAGGGCCTCCCTGGTGGCGCAAGGGGGTTAGCACTGCACTCCGCGGCCTCTGCAGCACGAGTTTGATCCCAGGCGGGCCAGGGAGAACCCCACATGACCTCCCCTGCCTCACCCGCTGCTCCCCTCAGCAGTGTATTTCAGTCAATCTGCCTGTTCTGCTCCCCACTCTGTCTCTGGTGAATCCTCTCACACACCCCCCCCCACATCTCTGGCCTGTACCCCAGCTCTTGTATGCATAAATAAATAAATCTTTTTAAAAAAAAAAAAAACTATTATAGAGGGAAAACAGTGAACACTGGTATGTGTGGAATTACAAAGTGCAAAGACGCCAAGTGCAAACTCAGGAGCACTCCGGGGCGGGGAGGACAGGCCAAGGACGCCGGCCATACTTGTTCCATGTCGCAAACCATCTGTTTTGTGAAAGGACAGGTAGGCCACTCAAAATGCTGCTTAAGGAGGGGTCTTACTGGGAAATGTTTTGCTGTAAGACTGAATAAAAAAGTCAAGATAAATTACTATCTCCACGCGAGGAGCTCAGCACCATAAACAGGTGCAGCAGGATCCTGCCCTGGGTGGCAGGTGGTTGCCGGCAGTGCAGCAGCCCCCCACCCCGTGCCTGGAGGGAGACCAAGATGCGGATGTCATTTGGCCACCCGGCAACGAGCAGAAACAGCGCGTCTCCCTGGCTGCAGCTATGGGGCTGGGTGTTCCTGAGGGTGTAGATGGCATTGCTGTGACGTGGAGGATAGTGCCTGGTCTGTGCCAGAGTTTCCGTGACTGGGAAATAAACTTAAGACACGGAGATTTGGGGGTGTAGGGTAAGGAAAAAGTATCAGGCTTTTCTGCCCTCCCGCCATTAGGACAGATGAGGGAACCCTGTGGTCCCAAATGCATGCCTGATGGTGGGCACTTGGAGTGGGTACACTTGGGCTGAGAGACAGAGTTTATAAGGGTGGCGTCATGGGGATGCCAGCAGAAGCCGAGAGAGGAGCAGAGAAGCCGGGAGAGAAGCAGAGCCATGAGAAGAGCGGAGAGAACGTGAGAGACGGCCGGAGAGCCCAGAGTGAAGACTTGCTGGGGGCTGGGAGGCCTGCCAGCCTGCTGTATACCCAGCAGGCCTGCTGTATACCCAGTAAATAAAAAAGTCAAGATAAATTACTTGCCTGCTGTATACCCAGTAAATTCCAATAAAAGCCTGCAAAAGCTACTGAGGGCTCCAGGACCCTGACCCCTCCTTTACCCGGTCTGCTGGATCAGAAAACCTGCGCTGTGTCGTTCCTGCCCCTACAAGGGGGTTTTTGGAGTAGGGGCGGGGCTGGGGCTGAAGCAGCTCACAGCGAACATAGTCAAAATCACCCAGAAGAAAACACTGAGGCTGACCCTCTGCAACAGTGTAATGCACTGGGGCCTCACATCACCCCTTAACAAGTCTAACAAGCACTTTTTTCCCTCCCAGCAGTGAAACCAGGAGCTGCTATGGCTTCTAAAGTGCGCCCGGAGGGTATTTATGTGGTTCCCAGGTGCGCAGAGCACTCATCCGAGGTTGTACAGGTGAATGCAGTAAAACTTTAACAGAAGAAGATACTCGGCAAAACAGAAACATTCAAGAGCAAAAATGTTACACAAGTCCTCCCTGGAAGATAGGGTTGAAAATTTTCTTTTTAAAATTTGTTTCTACCAACACCCCCCCTATGCTGAGTATGTATTTTGTGATGCTAAGGGGGACCTTTAAGCACTGCTGAGGGGGGGTGTTGTGGGGGTGTGCTTTGGGAGTCATGCTAGCCCCTCAAGATGTTTTTCATTTTTAAGCTCAAGACTTTGCACAAACATGAGGCTGTTCTCTCTGGTCAGGTGCCTCCCGCAGGCTTGTAGACAGAAGGCAGTCAAGCCAGGAGCTCAGGGCCAGGGAAGGTGATCGGCCAGGGCCGAGGGGGCAGGGGAACGACACAGGGACCTAGATCTTTGCCGCATGCAAAAAGGGTGTGGGCCCCACCCTTACGTACCCCAGGAAGAAAGGTGAAGAAGTTGTACTTCTGGTTGTTGATGACATTTCGAGGGTACCTCTGGTCCCTCTTCTCCGGGTGCCCCAACCAGACCGTCCGGGGCCTGGGCTCCCCTCCACCACAGCATCTCAGCCACTCGCAGCACCTGTGGAGAAGACACACCCACAACTGTCAAGTCCCCACCCACACCGTCAAGGCCCCGCCCACACCACTGGGGCCCCGCCCAGACACCACCCAGGACAGAATGTCTCTGCAGCACCTTCTCAGACTCAAGTCTGCAACAATAGTCGGGACTGCGAAGAGAAAACAGAGCTGTGGCTTTAGGAAGCTGTGTTTTGAATCAAAGATGCTTTGTCCCCAAGCCCAGACTATTTCAAGCAGTTTCATGCAAGTTTCATAAAAATGCAAAGCTAAAAAATATTTCAAAGCAAATATATTTCAACAAGCTCCATTATTACTTTTATATTTTATAAATGAGAGGGGGGAAGCCCAGGATAGTAAATTCAGCATCCAAGCTTGTGAGAAATAGCCGAGGGAGTCTGGCCTGGAACTTGTGCATCTTATTCTAAAACCTAATGTCTCAACCTGCTGTTGAGGTTGCTGGTAATATCAAGATTAGGGGAGGGACCTTTCTCCACCCCCTGCTCTCCTTTTTAGCAACACGTTGGAGGAGCAGGTCAGAAAGACACTGTCTCGGCACCCAGCACAACCTGGACACGGGCCTGCGTGCCAGCTAAGCAGACTGACCCCAGTGCCCATCCCCCAGCTGTCCCAGGAGGGCAGAGCTCATTAAGCCACTGGCTGCCAGGGCACCCAGCAGAAGCCAGGGAACACCTGCGAGTCTGGCCTGCCAGGCAAAACAAAGCCGCTCTGACAACCCCCTAAAAAGGCCACTGGTCCCCAGGAGAGCCCATAAATAGGGCGTTTCCAGCATGACAAGTCCTTGCAGCACTGTGATGGAGATACCCCGTGCTGAATTGCCCACCTCACTGCCCCACAGACAGGCTGGCAGTGATAGCAACCCCCCCCCTCCCGCCGCCCAGCCCCTCCAGACACGGCCAGCCGAAGCAAAACCAACCAGACAGACGACGGCCACTTACATAACTGCTGGTCCACAGAGATGGCTGTCCCTGCACCCCTCCTCCTGCAGGCCAGGCAGGCCCTGCCGGGGTGCTGGCTACAGAGCTGAGCTGAGCAAAGACAGTCCCTGAGCATCAGGGATCTAAGAGTAGCAAGCCAGCAAGCTGCCTGCTGAGACGCTCAAAATTTCCATGATGAAACACAATGCTCTTTCTTAAAAATAGCATCCTCATTCCCGTAAACTGGTGCTCGCTCGCTCCGGGAGGAGAGTGGCTCCCACAAGGGCAGGTTTCACTTCTAGTAACTCATTCCTGCTGGCCCGGTTCTCAGTTGTCCAAAGGCCAGGGACACACAGAGTCCCCGAGGAGCGCACGGCTGGCCTTGTTCTGGGTGTTCATCACCCACACTGGCCATTGGTGGACACTCACCAGCAAGTACTGAATATACAAGACAGGGAGGGAGGAGCCAGCCAGGGAGGAGCCAGGGAGGGGGGCAGGGACAGAGGGAGAGAGGGAGGAGCCACAGAGGGAAGTGGGAGGGAGGGAGAGGGAGGAGCAAACGGGGAGGGATCTCCCTCTGACAGAGCATCCTGCCCTGTTTGCAGAAACCCTCCGGATGGTCAAGACTGACCCCCCAGGCCGCAGTCATCCCATAACGCTGGCTCCCACAGCTGTGTTTGCAATGCCAGCTGCAAGACTGAACTTCAACAACCCTGAGCCGTCACAGGGTGATGTCACCCGTGCTCACCGCCTGCGTTAGCGAAGCTCTCCACACAGACCGCCAGGTGCGGCTGGTCATCGCCGAGCCGGCAGCCGGGTGCAAGCGCGCCAAGTGGCAGCTGTAGAAGCCTGGAAACAAACCCACGGGGGTGCTACAGCAACAGGGAACATCCATAAAATGGAACGAGCTCCCGGCAGTCCTGAAAGCACCAGAACGAGCAGCCTGTGCTAAATGGCCGGACTGGCAAGACACCAGGCACCCAAGCGCAAGGGCCGGCCCAGTCCAGGTGCTCCCCTCCCCTGACAGCGAGAGTGACAGGCCCGGACAGGCAGCCACGCGGAGGGGCGCTGCTGACAGGGATCCCTCTGGGCAGGAGGTGGGGGACACCCTTTCCTGTGGGTTCTTTTTGTGTGTGGGTGGGTGTGCGTGTGTGTGTGGGACCCTTGCCGGCGGCCGGGGAACGAACCAGCGCTGCAGAGGCTGCGGGCAGCCCCGCGGCCCAGCGCTCAACCAGGGAAGGCCCTCCTATGGGTTCTTTATTCACGTTATAAATATTTTTCCTATGGTCTAAGTGGCTTCTTTTTTCCTTCAGCTACATTCACAGCAAGAGGGAGGGGGCAGCTGGTGGTGGACGGTGACTGGGTATTTGGTGGTGGGTGTGGTGTGAAACAGTTGCTGAGGTGAGAAACTGCTCCCCAAACCTATACAGTGCTGTAAACTGCTGTCACCTCAAAAAGGGGGTGGGGTATAAAGAGAATGAAACAGAGAAATCATTAAGCAGGTAAATAAGCCGGTGATAGTAAACGCCTATGAAGGGCCCATCTGGGATTCCAGATCCTTCGGTGACCGAGCATGCCAACGAGGTCCCTGCTTCGCCTCCGTCCTCACAAGCTCGAGGCGGAACAGGGCCAGCGTTCGCGTGGGGTGAAACAAGGACATGGTCACCAGCGCTGAGCGCCACCAGCCCGAGGCCCATCTCAGCTATTCCACTTGCCAGTCACCTCATTTATCCGTGTCCCGCCCGCACGGGATAGAACTTGCCACAACTAGTGTGACTTGCAGGTCAACACTGTTTACTGAACACGTAATACAACTACCCAACAAGTCATCGGTGCTGCTCCTGGGCACGCGTCCTGCACACAGAGGGCTGGGCCCCTGCCTGGCACCGGACACGGTCACAGCCACACGGATCGGGTCCCCCCCTGGAACTGCTACTCCAGTCTGGAGGGAGACTGGCATATAAAGAACTACCCCAAATAAAATAGGGCTGGGCAAGGGGGAGGGAGGGAGATGCTCCGTAGGTGGGGGCATGGGTCGGAAGCAGGTGATTGCTGAGGTAGAAGGAAGAGCCACCCTAACATGCAAGGAGCTGCGATTCGGGCAGACTGGCCCCACAGGGCAAAGGCCCAGAGCAGGAAGCAGCCTGGGCAGGGCTGCAGAGAGCAGGCGGGCGGTGGGGCGGGACGCCCTTCAGGGAAAGCGGGAAGACGACAAGGTCACAGGAGGAGGGACAGAGCACAGGGCAGGTCACCAGGGCAAGAGCTCTGTGGTACAGTCCAAGGGCCCCGGGACCAGCAGGGGGTGGCAGGATTTGATGCCTATTTTTTCAGGGCCTCTGGGCAGAGAAGTCACTTCCGTGGACAAAAGCAGAAGCAGGTAATGGGCGTGAGGCTAGTGGGGGAAGTGAATGCAGGTGATGCAGGTGATGGCTGCATGTCTCCATGAATATGCTCTGAACGCTGCTGAAACACTTGCTTTAAACAGAATCACTGCTGGCGTGGATGAGATCTTAATAGAGCTGTGTATTAACCAGCCCCCAAGCAGAAACTGAGGATCCTTTAGGAGGCTGTTGCCATCACCAGGCAGAGACAGTGGTGGCAGGGAGGGCGAGGGGGCAGCACAGATCCTCAAGACGGTATGGATGTCGAGGTGCACTCTCTCTCTTAAACATGAGAAAGAAAAAAGAAATGCACTGTTTCATCGCAATCCCAGCAAGCCCACATGGTGCGCGCTAACAACCTCCACATTTTTCCAGATGGCTAAACGGAGCTCCAGAAAGGCCTCGGTGACTGCCCGAGACCTGCCTCTACAGCCGCTGCATCAGTGGTGACGTGACTTTAAAATCCAGACATCCGGGTCCAGCTCCTAAGCTAAGAGCCCTGAGCTGCTTGCACCCCCCTATCAGCCTTGCAGCACAGTTCTGCCCCAGCTGTTCTTTCCCCCATAAGATTGGAACGTGGTTTAAGGACCATCAAGAGCAACGGGCCTGCCTGGGGGCACTTCTGTGAGCCCCTCGCCCATTCTTCTTTATGCCAAGCAACTGGCTTGCTCCTGGTCTCAGTCACCCTTCAGTGGCTGGGGGTGACAGACAGCTCCTTTATGCCTCACTCACGGTGAGCACAGCACACATATTCTCAGGAGGGGCCCTGCAGGAGGAAAAGCACTCTTCGGGGGTCCAGACTGGAGAGCAGCACGGCTGTGAGGCTAACCAGAGGTGCCCTGCCCAGCCACACCCCAGCACGCACCATCCCACATGTCAGTGGCCACCTTCCCTGGGTCTGCTCTGCCTGGACACCTAGCACCCCACACACCTCCTTACCAGCACCCCAGTACCTCACCCCAGTACAGGTAGAGGTTTGTCTCCTGATGTCCTCCTGTTACCGTAGCCCTCTGTGTTTTTCCTGTTGGTTCTAGTGACCGCACGTCCACTGCACACCCACCTGTACCCCAGGGGCCTGAGCGCTGCCTTCCCAATGCCTGAAGCCCAGCTCCAGCCCTGCTGTCCTGCGACCTGAACTAAACCATCTCTAAGCAGGTGTGCACCAGCCTGGAGCAGGGGACCTCTCCCCAGTGTCTCCTTCCTTGAGGAAGCAGCGTAAGCCACGTACTTTCTTCTGTAGTTACTCTTGTCATAACTCTCCCTCCATCCTTTCACTTGGGCTAGCTGAGGTCACCCCAACTCGGGGCACAGGTGGGGTTGACCAGGTTGGCCAAGCAGAACTCTTAACACAGAGAGGGGCATGAGAAACCTGGGACTAGGAGACCCCCAGCTGGGAATGTGTCTACAAATACTAGAAAGGAAGAGCTTCCCGCCCTGGGGTGACCAGCCTGGGGCTGCAGGTGGCTCCCCCCCTATTTCCCGTTAGGGAAGTGGTGTCACGGAGGACAAGAGATTCCTGACAACCTCACGATTCTGTCTGCTTCATGGCTCTTCAGTCCCAGGAATCGATAAATTGGTCTCGTTTCACTTTACTTGGCTCCAGGCCGTCCTCGCTGGTGTCTGTTAACCCTGGGTGTCCCGCGTGATTCCCGTCGGCCGCGGGGCTGATGGCTTCCTAGTCATTTCGTGTGTCTGATTCTAAGCCGTCAGAGCGCCGTCACCGCTCGACATTCACACTTCATCGCCACGGCCGCTCCACGCTCCGTGGTGCTGTGCCACCCAACATGGACAGGTTCGTCTAAACGGAAATAAAGCAGGAGTCCAGGTGCTCATTCTCACCAGCCACACTCTGAGCCACGTGTGGCCGGGGGCCACAGACTGGACTGTGCAGGAGCAGGAAGTTCCATGGACAGCGCTGCTGTAGGGCTTCCCTTTCGAGACGTCTCCTTCCCCCTTGCTCTTGAACTGATGTCAATGCCACGAACCTACTCACAGGAAGGGAAATTCACACAAGCCGTCTACCCAACTTCAGTCATTTTCAACCCATCTGGGGGATTTCTCCATTAGTAGACTGTGGCTTTGGCGACATTTGCATACCTCAAGTCAGTGGTTCTCCACTGCAGTCAATTTTGTCTCACACACACACACACACACACACACACACACACACACCCATTAACAAGTCTGACTGCCACATGGGGAGAGTTGCTACCTGCATCTAGTACGTAGAGGTCAGAAATGCTATTAGGGCCTCCCTGATGGCGCAAGGGGTTGAGCGTGCACCATGAAGCAATCTGCAGCTACTATAGCAAGAGTTCGATCCCCAGCCAGGGAGCTGTTCCACGTGGCGCAGCAGACCTCTCCTGTCTCATCTGCTGCTCCCCTCAGCAGTGTATTTCAGTCGATCTGCCTGTTCCTCTCCCCACTCTGTCTCTGGTGAATCCTCTCACCACCTCCCCCACCCCCACACCTCTGGTCTACACCCCAGCTCTTGTATGCATAAATGAATAAATCTTTTTAAGAAAAAGAAATGCTGCTATTAACACCCTACTATGCACAGGACAGACTGACAGACCCACAGGACAGGAGGACAGTGCCTGGGTTGAGAACACAGGTCCTAG
Source organism: Talpa occidentalis (assembly GCF_014898055.3). Taxonomy (NCBI): domain Eukaryota; kingdom Metazoa; phylum Chordata; class Mammalia; order Eulipotyphla; family Talpidae; genus Talpa; species Talpa occidentalis. Next base: position 100,505,993 of record NW_023600993.1, read on the forward strand.
GTTTTATTTATAGAAATTGATTGTAAAGTTACTCATAGCACCATCCCCAATGGAAAACCCCTGCCGTAAGTAGAAGGTAAACATCACAATCAACACAATGAAAAGTGAGCGACGCCACCAATTTCCCGACAGCCAGAGCCTGTGCCCACCGGCCACCGTGCGGCTGCTTCCCCTTCTTCACTGCGGAACATGTGCGAGGCTTTGCTGGTACCAGGTGGCCCCGGCGGGGCTGGAGCTATAGGAGGACAGCTGAAAAAGGAAGTGTCTCCTACGTGTCTCCATGATTTAGTTCCTGTCTGTGAGACTGACCGCTGCGGCCCCCACATGCCCATATGGTGGGAACTGACCGCTACGGCCCCCGTCTGCCCGCACATGGGAACAACTGTCCCACACCAGAAACCCCAGGCTTAGTGGCAAGTGCACAAGTGACCAAGTTCCCCACCCTGTGTCCAAACAGAAAAGGTGGCGGCCAGGCTACCCCTGGACGTAACGCCTGTAACTTCCCCCGCAGCTGCCACCACACCCCATTTACCTCCTGGGTGGACTTAGGTCCCTGCAGGTCCGAGTGGGGCTGTCACCCGAGCTGGGACAGAGCAGCTGTCACTCTGCCGGCACAGTGCACTGCTGTTGTGTGGTCACAGCAGACCCAGCTGTCTGTCACTTGGCATGACAAAGTAACTCCCACCCCCACTCCAGTCGGGCTGGAGATATGAGCTGCAAGAGAGAGCCCCTAAGAGCAGCCTGGAAAGCCAGGGCCACAAGAGGCAACTGGACCACGTGGACCAGAAGGGCCTGGATGCACAGCCTAGCGCCCCACACCTGTGCTTTCGGGTTGCTCATCTTCTGTGATCCCCACTTTTCCAATCTGTGAAATGACAATCATCACTGGATGATGAGGATGGAGGGTTTTACGTATCATTGCATGGTGCCTAGCACGTCACTGGCATTCAATTAACAGCAGGCATTATTTCTCTTTTCAAGAATTAAAAAAAGAGAGGCACATGCAATGGCCTCACCTGTTCAAGCAACAGCTGTTCTACTGGAGTGCCAGCTAGCTGCTGCCAGCTTAGCTCATTTACACAAAGGAAAAACCAAAGTGGATTTTCTTATAATTTGACTCTAAAACAAACCAAAGGGTTTCAACACCCAGAGCCTGCTGACCAGATGCCGAGGGCTCCAAAATCTGGCTGAAAGGCAAAGGAAAAGCAAATATTATGGGGGAAGCCGAGGGAACAATGTTTCTGGAAAAGGTAACTAACGTAGCAAGGGCTGGCCTCACTCTGCTGAGCTGGATGCCAGCAATCAGCGAGCATTAGGTAAATATTTGCTGACTTCCTTGCATGAATACTGGCAGTTCTGAAGCCAGGGCCAGGGAGGTAGCAGTCTCAGTGTTGGCGCTGGCAGATCCAGGAAGAAAGTAAAGAAAAACTGAAAGCCGTAAGGAGAAAACAACGCACCAGAGTGGTCCCCAAGGGAGGGGAGAGCCCCCAGGGAAACTTGGATTGTTAATGTCTGGGGGGGTCACAGCTGCAGGAACAGAGAGGGAGGCCCTGGTGGCCATGGGTGGAGACCAAGGGCACTGCTAACCATCCCCCAGCGCATAGCACTAGTCCGCCCCAAATGTCAACAGTCCAAGTTTGAGAATCTGCCCAATACCGCCTGCGAGGACGGACGTGGTCTGCGCCTGCACTGAGGAGCGCAGCAGCCGCTGGCGCAGGCCTCCACGCCGCTCCCGAGATGTGAAACCGACATTTATCCCATAAATGTCATCCATCTGGGTGGCCACGTGTGTCTGGTGGCTCCCACCTTGGACAGCAGGTCTAGAAGAACAGAACCCAAACTGCCATGCACAGGTGCCCGGTAGAAGGGATGCCAGGGGAGTGCAGGCAAGTCCACCACAGCGCATTCATGGTGCCGCAGGGGGTTCCGCAGCAGCCTTTGGCCCTTCTGTCCCAGACGACGCCGCTAGTAAACAAGCAGCCCAGAGTCGGGGAAACAGAAAAGGAACAGGCCTGTGCTTGTACTTGGTTTTTAAAAGGGAAAAATGCTCCCAATCTTGTGGGCGTGCAATGGGCGAAAAGCAAAATTTAAATGGCAGGTGGAGCAGGCGGTTGCCCATAACCTGACCCTGGAATGGGGTGTTATTGTGGCTTTAAAGGCAGAGCCACTCAGCGATATGTGGTCGGTCTTTACACCCACACCTTCCAATGAACCCAGGCACGCAGGGACCGTGGCCTGTGATGCCTTCAGAATGCAGGAGAAGTTCATGCATCCAGACAGCCTCTCTGGACTAAGTTCTATTTATAATTGCAAAAATGAACGGAAATAATGTCACTCAGTAACTACGCCATACAATTATAGAGCAAAGGTAATCCACGTAAATGTTAACAGAAGGCGGGGCTTCAAGTAATTCAAGCCGCTGTATCTTTCCCCTTTTGAATAATGGGACCCACTAATGTCCTACAGCAGGAATGTTTAGTCTCATCTTGGGAAAAGTAACTTGCTGGTGTTGACAAGCGCTGGTATCACTAGGCGCCAATTCCACAGACAACGCCCTTGAACTTCCTGGGAGGACTAGGCAGGGCCCTAGTGTACGGCCTGAGCCAAGCAGGCAGAGGTCTGTCTCAGGTGGGTTGCTATATCGCAACATTTAACGGGGTTCCAGGGCAGAACAGGGGGCTCAGGAAGGACTTATGCAGAGAACGCCTGAACGGCAATCCTCTGGGGCTTCCAGAACTCGGGCTAAGCTTGGCTTCGCTGTGGTGTCACAAGCACAGCTGTTATGTGGACGTCACGCGTGTGATCCCAGATGGGTGACTTCTCAAGTCTGGGGGCCATGCCTCCCTCCACGTCCCCTTTGTATATCTTTGGGGTGACTCTGCTTTGGAGGAGGGCCAGCATTCAGAGTGAAAACTTTATAAAGTGAAAATAAAAGAGCAATCAGCTTATAAAAATGAAGGGCACTGCTAAAGAAAATCAGCCATGGGCCTCCCTGATGGTGCAAGGGGTTAACACGCAGCCTTTGAAGCTCTCCACAGCCTCTGCAGCATGAGTTTGATCCCAGGCCAGGGAGTAATCCATGTGGCACAGCAGACCTCTCCTGTCTTGCCCGCTGCTCCCCTCAGCAGTGTATTTCAGTCAATCTGCCTGTTCTGTTCCCCACTCTGTCTCTGGTGGATCCTCTCACACACACCCCATACCTCTGGCCTATACCCCTGTTCTTGTATGAATAAATCTTTCAAAAAAAGAAAATGAAAAAAGAAAATCAGCCATATCTACTCAAAGAAATATTATGCTGCCATTTAAAATATCATTTACAAAGTACAGAAAAAGCCCTATACTAAAATGCCAAGCGAGAACAAGTAGGAAATAAAAACATGTGCTACAGGGTTACGATTCACGAACAATGCACAGAGACAGGCAGGAAGTAAACAGGATGCTCAGACCTTCTGCTGCTGCGGCAGCCTTTGGGGAGGAGTTATCACCGGTGTTACATCCATCCCTTTTCTCTGACCTCCGGTGTTCTCTAATAGACATGCACTCGTATTACAATTAGAGGAAGGTAAGTGTTATGCTTTTTTACTGTTTCCCTGGCAACGTAAACTTGGCATGTCCATGGAGAGGAGGCGCGTCCCACGCCGATGTGAAGCAGCCACAACTGGACTGGCCATGGTTCCAAAGCTCTCGGACGCCACCACCAAGTCAGTCCTACCTGCTCAACAACTCGTGCACTAGTCTACTCCCGTGAGGATGCGCAATGAAAGGAGACAGAGGACACCAAGCATTGGTGAGGATATGGAGCCACTGGAACTCCACCTGCCGAGGAAGCACAATTTATACAAACGCATTGGGAAATTATCCATTTTCACCAAGCTCCACCTATGCTAGGGCCCAGCAAAGCCACGTAACACATATCCTATCCTGAGAGATGCTCAGAATGTTCCTAGCAGCCTACTCACAAGAACCCAAGCTGGAAACAGCCTCGGCATCCCAAACATCCCCCCAGCAACTACACAGGACAAAGGAATGAACCGACCGTGACCCACTCGCAACCTGGTCCAATCTTGTAGACAGAACACGAAGCAGGAAGGGCCAGGAGGCGGGAGCGCACACCCCAGGCCGCATTTAGAGAAGGTCCAAATGCTCACAAACTGGAACTTGGCTGCTAGAAGTCAGGGTGTGGAGCCCAGCCGGGGAGTGTGGGGGCTTCTGAGGCCCCAGCCTGCTTCTTTATCTGCTGTTGGTTACATGTTTATTCACTTAGTGAAAAGTGGTCTTAGGACCTGTGCGCTCTCCTGAGTGTGTATAGCATGCATGTGCATATCTGCATATTTTAAAAATCAATTTACTTAGGAAAAAGCCCTGCACGGTGAGACAAGTGGTCTTGTCTGTTCAGTACCTGGTCCTATGATGGATTTCTGTACTATGATGGATTTGGACACAATGTGTGGTTCCGTGTATGAGCACCTGTGCATCTGGGGGTGGGAAGTAGAAAGGGGGCATGCTCCAGTTTGAATTTTCATCTGGACTTTTATGGGAACGAACCACACACAAGCTAAAAAGCACTCAGATCCAAATGATCTCCTTTTACAAGGTGAGTACAGACATTTTGGACCTTTCTCCCATTTATATGAAGTCTCACACAGAAGGGTGAGGAAGATAATAAGAGCCAATATTTTAAGATCATTTGAAGTTTCTAGAGTTTTCCTCTCAGTCACAGCATTTCTGTAAATTATCCGCCTTCCCCAGGAATCACAGAACACACACCACCCAATCACAGAAACTTGGAACAAACCCCCCTTCCGGCCCCTCAATAACAATCACCTCCATGAACACGACAGAAAATGCAAATTGCAAAACACAATCTGCTGTACAAATTCAAATTAAAAGGCGTCATTTTAAAAACTGAAATTAGTGTGTCATTCAAAACCAAAACTGTTCTAAAGGGGGAAACATCATCCGCTCTTGGGTTTCCTTCTCCAAAGTAGGACTTTCAGGAGGATTAAATGGGATGATCGACATAAAACCTTTAGAACAGTGTTGGGTAGCTACTGAGCCCAAAATAGGGGTTAGCAACTATTACAGTTCTCACCAAATTAATCTAGCACAATCCAGGTGGCAAGAATTCACAAACAACCACACAAAGCACAGCCAGGCAATGTGACTGCTATAAACTCTTTAAGCAAAAGGAAACATCTGGAAATGCCGCTGCCCAGCAAACTGTATGGTACCTGTTTGAGGTTACCCAGTTACCCTGGGAGAGCATGAGGCAGGGAAGAGGGTGTGCAGGGGTAGAGGGAGGGAGGGAGCTCAGCTCTGGTCCACATGACTTTGCAAGAAGCTTCCAGAGAGGTCTCCAGGCTGGACTGTCTAAAGAAAGTTGCTAAAGAACTCATCTGTTTAAAAATAAAGGTTTATTAATAATACCAAGAGATACCACAACTGCCAAAATCACGAATGAGATGCTTCCTGGATTAGCCAACTCAGACTGATGGCTTAAGTCACAGAAATTTATTTTCTCACAATTCTGGAGGCTGAAAGTCCAAGACCAAGGTATGGGCAAGTCTGGTTTCTTCTGAGCTCTCTCTTCACCCTATACATGGCCACCTTCTTGCTGTGTTCCCACACAACCCCCCCCCCACACCCCACCCCCCTTCACCAAGGATCTCTGTGGTTCTAATCTCATAAACAAGCAAGCAGAAGGGATCAGGGCCACCCTAAGGGCCTCGCTTTAACTGTCTTCTCCTTAAAGGTCCTGTTTCCAAATACAGTGGAATAGTGAGGTGCTAGGTACTGGCAGGGTAGGGGGGATGAATTTGAATTTGAGAAGGGCCTACCTCAGCCCTATAAGCTCTCAAATGTTCTCCTGCACCAGCCCCTGGCTTCCTTAGTTACTAAATCAGAAACTGAACTCATGGTAGAGCACAACAGTGCAAACAGGAATTTCTTGTCCAACAGGTTTTTCTACCTTTTTTTTTTTTTAAGATGACAGGATGGGGGTGCCTTAAAAGGACAATAAGAGATATGGGCTCCCACCGTGTATATTCATTCCATTAGCCCAGTGCTGCTCTGCTTGTCCCACCCCCTCCCCACCCCCAAGGCTGGTGTAGTTAAGACAGATGCCACATGATATTGAGTGCAGACTTGCTCATTCCCTCACTTTAACTTCTTGAGAACACGCCTCCCGGAACAGGGCAGAAAGGAGATTTGAAAGTCTTACTGTGTAGCTTCTTTAGCAGCTTCACATCGTTTTTTATTTGCGGTATGGAACATAATGCATGCCATGTTCCAAACTTCAGGCAACCTTCTTATCTTTCACAGTACAGTTACTGTGTCAATGCCAACACTGGGCTGGTTTTACTAATTCTGGTAGTGTTAGGGGGAAAAGGCTGTCCCAAAGCTAATTCCATATAGGCTTTGTGGACTCCACCCCCACCCCAGGTCAAAGCCAAAGACACTGGGAACTCCAAATCCCATCCCCACCAAAGGGAAGGTGGCTGGGACCTGAGGGTGGGGTTAAGCAGCCAGGTGGATACAAAAGGCAGACACGTGGGCTTTGGAGGATCCCCCATTTTTGGCTCTCCGCCAGCTCGCAGGTCTGGCCAGCTCTGAGAGTGACTTTGGGTTTCCAGGTCGTCGGATCGGGTAGGACGCATTAAAGACTTTATTTCCCTATTTTCTCCCTGAGTTGTACATTTTCCTTATTTCTTTTTCTCTTGTAAATAAACCTTTTATTAACCCTTTTGTGTGTGTCTGTAGTAGAGTATTCATAAGTCCCTTTAAAGCGCGCGGGTGAGGACCCACAGCCAGGAACCCGTTTAATATCGGGGTTGCTCTATAACAGCTGGATCAGAAAAATGGTATGAGTTCGGGATCCATATCAACAGCTGAGAAACTTTTCTTCAGATCCAAGATGACTGATGAGAAATTGGGCACTATAGTTTCTGCCAGGTTTAAGACAGAATTTTGACCTGTAGACTAATATATGAAAACACGATTAAAATTAACTAGGAAAGAATATACATGTTAACAAGAGCATAAGGGAAATAAACTTGATAGACCATAACAATGTCCAATCTAAATTGGGCTCAACATTCTATGGACTTTCATCAAATTGTGATTTGCAACTGTAACAGGGTGGTCCCCAGGAAAGGGGGAGGTTCCCTGCCCCACCCAAGGGAGAGTGGAGCTGAGCAGGGAGAGAAGCTGCAGAGGAGACTGAGGAAGGAAGCAGGATGGAGCCAGGAGACCTGGAGGAGGCGCATGGAGCCTAGAGACATGTGAAGAAACTGCCTTGTCTTTTGGTCATGGACTGGGTGACACAGATGTGGGTGAGACCCGTGGGGAGGTGACCATGGCAGCTTTTATCTTGATGTTGATTTTTGCTCTTTTCCTTCCGGGCTTGTCTGGTTGTTTCTGACCCTTTTCTGTGGGTCCCCACTGGAAGGTGCTTTAGACTTGGGGCAGGCTTTGGGGCCTTGCTCTGGGCCGATCCCATTTGGATGGAGTTTTGCCCACGAGGGGACGGGTCACTTTGGGTGCTTCATTTAGAAACTAGACTCTTTGCCTTACCTGTGTTGTTTCCTAGTTTTATTAAAGATCCTTCCCATTAAAGTCTCCTATGTTTTGTGTTGATGCGGCGGATGGCAGAACCCATTTAGAACACGCAGGTTTGCAGGGTTTTGGGCTGCCCCCTCCCTGTCCTATAACACAACGGGTTTACGATCTCTGTTATTGTCTTGTGACACACTTGTAGAAGACATGGACTAACAAGAAACATGGCCTCTCCCCACACAGATTACAGGGACCCAGCAGTGAATGGGATCCTATTCCTCCTGAGTCACAACTGGCCTTTAACACAGTGTTACAGACACATTCCATGAAGCGGAGGTGCCATCTGCCCTACTCCCACTTACAAGCAGTCACGATGGACTACAAGTCCCGGTGTGCCACGGGCCAGACTTCCTGAGCCGGGAGCTCCTGGGAACTAGAGCCAAACTGTACAACTGGAAGGCAGGCAGGCCTGGTGCTCTTTATCTTTTGCTTTTCTGCTTTCAACTTGCACCCGGGGCCTTAAAGGAGACCTGTAGAGGCACTCGGAAGAGAAATGTGGGTGAGGGACACGCAGGGAGGACCACCATGGCAGCTATTATCTTGATTTGTATTTTTGTATCTCTCCTTCTGTACCAGACGTGCCTGGCCCCTTCTGTCCCTCTCCTGTGGTTCCCTGCCAGAAGGTGCCTTAGACTTGTGGCAAGAGTTCATGGCTCAGCAGTCCTGCTTTGGCTGAGCCTGTCTGGCTGGGCATTTGCCCACAAGGGGATGGGTAATTCGGGGGAGGGTTATTGGGAAACTCTTATTAGGAGTATCCTCTCTCCTCTCTTATACCCACTAATTCTATTAAAGATCTTTCACACTAACACTTGGCTTCCTTTATCTTTAGGCAGGACCCAGTCTCAGGGCATGTACCCCTTCAGTTTGGGGTCTCTGGGTGCACTTTATGCTAACAAGACTTATGCACATCTAGAAGTGCCTTGGAATGGAACCTCTACGTAATCTGTGTTTTCCTATAATCTACAGCCGCGAGCTGCCACTTCTTCTCTTTGCATCTTACTTTGCCATCTGTGAAATGAGAGAGTTAGACTGGCTGCCAAAAGGCACTCTAGACCTACAATTCTGAGCCCACTTTTTCATTGTCGGCTTTGTAATTTTTCCTTCATTTTTTTAAAACAAATCAAAAACACATCTTTCAGCTGTGTCCCTCTTAGTTTACTGCTTTCTGCCATGAGGCTGCCAGTTTTTCCAACTCCTTAGCCCAGAGGGATTTCTTAGTTTTTTCTGTCGAGTCTAGGATATATTAAATATTATGAGACACTAGATTTTTATTTTCCCCACCACCTTACCTTGAGCCTTTTTGGTGCATTCTTTTTACCATGGATTCGGTGCAGTTTTCTCACTCTTGTGCTATGTTACCAACCTCACTGTTTCCAATGGCCACAAACACAGGGCTGAAGTGCCAGCTCTGCGCAAACAGTGGGAAGGCTGACGTGAGGTGCAGGGGGAACACACCAGACCTGCTCCTTCAGGCACAAGTGGTCGTGCTGCTGGTCCATGGGGTCAGGGTTAATGAATTGACCTCGTGTTATCAAACACGGTGTCTTTAAGCTGAAACTTCCTGCACTGATATGCTGACACAACTGTCATAACCAGGGACTCTCAGAAACCTAACCCTGCATTTTCCCAGAAGCAATGCTTTGGTCAGGCATTATGATGGCGATGCATTCTGAGAAAGGCGTAGGGGGGCAATTTCATCATCATGGTGCAAACATGGCAGAATACACTACACCCCTGGGCTGTGCAGCACCACCTACTGGAAACATCATGTTGCTGTTCACTCAACCTAAAACCATTAAGCAAAGGTGACTGCATGCCCTCATTCAGCGCTGCTGCCAGCTTTACAGAATGTAACTGCTGTGAACAACAGATCTCAACCCGACAATAGACCTAGCACCTCCTCCATCACGTCAAAGAAAAGGTGCTCTGACCTCACAAAGTGAAAGTGACAGCTTCAATGCAAAGTCACACCTTCCCATTGAGTACGCGTTCCTGGGTGAGAGCACTTCACTTCCGTTGGTTTTCTTCCAGTAAACAGTGCAATCCATACCCCTGACAGACCCTGGGCCTGCTGGGGCACCTGCACACAGTCTGAGGGCCTCCCCGTCTAAATAACCCCCCTCCCCCGGCCCCCATCACATAGACTTAGCCACTGGAAGTATGAGATGGCATCCAGCAGAGCTGAGTCCTTAGGAGTCATTATCCAGCCAGAACTCTTACTTGACTAGACTCCCTACAAAGTTCTAGAAAGGAAGAGATAATGTTGTCCAGGGCAGAGTCTGCAGGAGGCTCAGCTGCACCCTCCAGATTGGGGAACAGCTTCTGCCTCTCCAAGTGTGGCACCGCCGCTCTGCACAGCACTGCCCATCACACAGCCACTCTCCATACCCATTCCACAGAAGAGGAAACTGAGGCACAGCCTGGCATTAAATAAGTAGTAAAATGGCTAGCTCGGTACAATAACCTAAGTCTGTGTGACCCTGGAATCCAAACCCTTAACCACAAAGCAACCAAGCCAGCAACCCATCCTGAGTACTTAAAAACTACACTTTACAATATTCTTGACTTTTTTTCTTACAGCAGTTTTCAAAAGGCAATATATCTTTAACAAGGGTCACGCCCGAATTCTCTGTCCAGCAGTCACTTGGCAAAGAATAAGTCATTGTTACTAGAGAGAAAAACAAACAGAAAAGCCCTTGTGGAGACAGAACAGGAACAAACGCCTCGCAGCTGCCCACCCTGCTGCGCCCAAACCCCCCCTGGCTTCTCACTGGAGTCAGACTCACCTGAATTCTAATTAGCTTCTGCCCCTCATTCTTACCCTCAACTAATTGCTTAACCTTTTTGAGCTTCTGGTCCCTTATCAGGAAAACAATGGGGGAAAAGAAAAACCCTAGTGATATCAAAGGGCCATTGTACAGCAGGAGCAAACACTAGCTCGGAGAAGAAAAGCTGCCGATCCGAAGCAAGTCAGTCCTTCTCCTTGGTGGCCACCCACCCCCAGCGCAAAGCAAGCGTGAGCACCAGGAAGCCTCACTGCACCTGGCAGGTGGCTTCTGTGCTGCCCACAGTCTCCCTGGGGGCAAAGCCTAGTTGGGGAATCCGGGCCCAGCTCTGCAGGATGCACCCATGTGCCCGAGCGACCCCTCGGCGTGGTAACAAGCAACAGAGAAGTCATTATCCGGTCCAGCGGCATCGCTCCCACCTCAGAAGCCTTACCTTCCTCACACCTGTGGCCCCTTTATCGTGTCAGGTGACACAGGTCTGGGGGTTACAACCTGGACATCTCTCGGGGCACGGGGCCTCCCCTCACCCGCCCTCCGCACCCCACAGCCATACCTCTGGAGCAATCCAGAGTTCATGTTATTTCTTTTTCATTAAATGCTCGACCTCTTGCTTTCATAGATCTTGTCATAAACAATCCACCATAAAGGTCTTCACCCAAATGTGGGTCTTGTACTCAAAGATGAAAATGAACTAACCCATAAGTCCAAACTAAGCTAAGTGGAGGCCCCTCAGTGCAGGGAAAGAGAAAAGCGGGTGAGGACCCCAATGTCTCCTCTCTGCCTGTGGTCCCCTGCCCCTGGCACCCCAACCCCACCGTCAGGCGTGCTAGTCAGACACTTATCACCACCCACCAGGGAAGGCCTGAGCCAGGGAGGCGCCTGACCACATCAGCAGTGAGCAGGCCCCCCAGACTTCCCCTCCCCGTTCCCAGGAGCAGAGGCTGTTATCCTGGAGACTTCAGATACTCTTTCTCTCAACAAAGATCCGGGCAGGGTTACCGGGAAAATAAGCCCTGGCTAGATGAAGAGGGATGAGAAGTACATGCTAGGCAGAGAACTGCATGTGCAAAGGTCCTGTCTCAGGAGAGGGTCCTGAAGGACATGCGAAGGGGCCAGGGTAGGTGGGAAGGGGAGCGGGCGGGGTCACAGCAATGATGTCCACCAGAACTGCCCACGGCGGTGGAAATGCTGGTCTCTGCACCATCCATTGTGGCAGGCAGGCCAGCTACGGGTCTGGGTGATGAAATGTGCTGAGAAACTAAACTGCCACTATTTTAAATCTGAACGCAAACAGCCCTTCCCCTTGGTGGAGGCCCTCCCTGGCCCATCTGGGTGGTCACAGCAGATGGCAGCATCATGGCATGGGGTGGGGAGGCTGACCCCCTAAGCTATCACTACCACCCTGGGCGGCAGGAGACCGTCCACCAGGGGTTCTTTGATTCCCTGGTCAGAACAGTTGGCCACATGCGCTCTGGCTGCTAGGTGGAGACTCCCCAGAGGATCAACAACGTGGGTGCCAGGAGACAAGTGCGACGGGGCCAGTGATCCCGAGAGTGATGGGTTGGGGCTGTGCTGGAGGCGGTGTGGGCAGATTCTGAAGCACTTCGGGGCCTAAAGTGGGATGTCTGGTCAAAGATATAGTCACACAAGGGGGCAGCAAAGACAGCACCGAGGGTGAACCGTGGGGTCCAAGACTCAGCCACTGAACAGATGGCACCCCTGCGCTGAGCTTGGGGACCAGAGAAGGCAGGCCAGGCATGCACTGCGACAGAGCCGGGAGTCTGGCTCAGGCCAGGTGGCGAGGCAGGGTGAGGAGGAAGTGACACAGTGAGTCATTATCCTGGATTTGATCAGGAAATAGCAAAGAACTCTCTAATATCTATAAATATTAAGTATCTAAAGGCCTCCCCAGTGGCGCAGCGGTTGAGCACTGGGCTGCGAAGCTGCCTGCAGCCTCTGCAGCGCCGGTTCCATCCACGGCCGCCGGGCGAGGGTCCAGCATGGCGCACAGACCTCTCCTGCTGCGCCCACGGCTCCCCTCAGCAGTGTACTTTGTCGGTCTGCCTGTTCTGTTCCCCGCTCTGGCTCTGGTGAATTCTCTCACCCTTCCGTGCTTCTGACTGTACCCAATGCTTGTATAAATAAATAAATGTCTTTGAAAAAAAAATATTAAGTTATCTATAAAACATTTATAAACGTCCCACTCTGGAGAGCCTAAGAGTCAACCCTTGTAATTACACAATTATCATGCTGAGCCCCAGTAAATAATTGGGTGTGCTGAGGGTTCTAGCTACTGAACTTCATATGGGTTACCTCAAACCACCCAATGAGGTATATAATGTTACTGCCACTTGACAGGTGAAAAAACAGACCCAGTGAGGTAAAGGAGTTTTCCCACAGTCACACAGCTAGTAAATGAGAGTCCAGGCCTGAACCCAACTCAAATTCCAAACCCACAAGCTGTGGTGCTTCACCACCGAGGAGAACTCTGAGCTGGAAGCAAAGTGCATTGAGTCAGAGGATGGTTTCCAGCCTGTGGGGCAGCTGCCTGGCTTCCGAAGGAAACCGCTGTAAAGGTTTTCTCAACAGCAGGATGTGGTAACTTTCTCAAGAGAGTAAAGGGCTTTGGGGATTGCGCCAGAGAATTAGCTGCGTGTCTTTACATCAGATGCAGGGAGGTCCCAGCCTTGGATGGATGCACTGCCTCCTGGGATGGCTGGCACCTATGTTGTTGTCTTTTTTAACCCCCAAGTCTCCAACCATCCTACAGTTCAGAGCCACTAGGTAAAATGAGAAGATCAGGTTCAAATCCATCCCCTTACACCATCTGTATGATCTTGAACAAATTCTTTCACATCACTGGATCTTGGTGTTCTCATTTACAAAATGGGGGAATTCGCAATTCTTGTTCTATAAGACTGCCCACATGCGTCTATGCAGGCATCCCTCTTTCCTTTTTTTTCTTAAGATTTACTTATTTATACATACAAGAACTGGGGTACAGGCCAGAAATGGGGGTGGTGGTGAGAGGATTCACCAGAGACAGAGTGGGGAGCAGAACAGGTAGACTGACTGAAATACGCTGCTGAGGGGAGCAGCGGGCGAGTCAGGAGAGGTCTGCCGTGCCATGTGGGTAGCTCCCTGGTCAGGGCTCGAACTTGTGCTGCAGAGGCTGCGGATAGCTTCATAGGTTGCATCTTAACCCCTTGCACCACCAGGGAGGCCCCTTTCTTTCCTTGTTGACCTTTCGTCAATAAACTTGCTGTGTGCTGATGAATAGCAATAAATGTATATATATATATATACACACACACGCACATATATGTGCGTATATATATAAACATATACATGCACACACACCCCCCCAAAAAAGGGAATATTAACTCCCAAAACTCACACAGTTGTTATGAGGCAGCATGGATGGAGCTGGAATGGTAGATACTAAGTGAAATAAGTCAGAAAGAAAAAGGTAAATATTGGGTGGTTTCACTTATATGTGGAATATAGAGAAACCAAACAAAGGGTCAAAGACAAACCCTGAAAGTTGACCTTAGATCTGAGGCATCCAGGAATGGGGGGGGCGGGAGGGGGGAAGAGCACAAGGGAAGATGGTGATGGACTGGGGTGCTTTGGTGGTGGAACTTCGGTGGCCACACCGAAAGGGAGAAATCACATATTGCCAGGTGATACTTTAAAAAAAAATTTTTAAATAATAAAATATAAAGATTCGATTGGATCTTTAACCCCAGGGGTGGACTTGTATACAAAGAGAGTAAATGCCATGAAAAATGTTTGCTGTTACAATTATTTTTCCCAAATATTGTTAAAATTAACGTTATTTATTGTACATATTTTGTAAAAACAGGAAAACACAAGGATGAAAGAATAATCTGGCTACACAGGAAAAAAAAATTATTAAGCAGGGTTGTTTATCTCAAGTGCCCAACAGAGTCTGTCTCCTGGATACTAATTTCCTCCACTCACCCTGCCCCTCATCGCAACTTACAGCTTTTAAGGGAAGAAGCTTCCCCATCTCTCTGCCTCCAAAAGCTTTTCCTCACAGTAACATTCCACTTGGACACAGGGACCCCAAAAACCGAAGGTTGAATACAAGATCAGATCCCCAAATGCCTGCCACATGACTTAAATATGAATCCCTGTCAGTTTAGATAATAAATTAGTTTCAAAGTGGCAAATTCCAAAGGGAGTGTGATCTTCCACCCCAAACAGTATCTTTTTATTTATTTTTTTTTTTAACAGCTCGGCTCCCTCTGGCCCCTGTATGAACAGGGCACCTTTCATCATGATCATTTCACTTTTAGATCATTATTTGCATTGTCGTCTCATGCTCTGAAATCAGAGGTTCCTGACTATGACTGCATATTAAAAAATCTGGGAGGCTCAGAAAAAATAAAAAAAATAAAATAAAAAATTGGAAAAGACCTCCCCCGACCCCCAACCTTCTTTCAAAGGTCTAAAGTGGGGCAGGGATCTAGTCTCTTGGGCGCCCAGGTGATTCCAAGGCACAGCCCAGGTGAGCGGGCACCACCTGTTGGGCCGGGCTAATGTTTAATGCCTGCTTTGCGTTCCCGTCCCCTGGCGAGCCCCTGCGCTTAGTAGGAAATTCATCAGCGTCCGTGGCACAATTCAGCAGCTAGAGGAGCTCAGAGCCTGCTGATCCCATTAACTCCCTTCCACGCTGACCGAGGGCCTGTTCCAGGCCCGGGCGGGAGGAACTGTCATCCCTGAGCGTCGAGGGGTCTGGACTGACCCACGCGCGGACGGCGGCGCACCCCGAGCCGGGGCTCCATTTCCAGGCCCCCCGCGGGGCGCTTCCTCCCGCCTTCGGGCCCCGGGGCCGCTTCCCCGCGAGATCCAGGGAAGACAGGACAAAGACCCCACAAAATGGCAGCTGCCATGCTTTAATTTCACGAGCACCTGGGGAAGCCAACTCGGGGGTCAGCCGCCCCACCCACCCCCGGAACCCACCCCCGACGCGGCGACCCGCGGCCACGGGGACCGCCCGCGAGGCCGGGGCGCCGGGGCCAGGGCGGGGGGACCCGCAGCCCCGCCTCGTTTGGGGGGGGGCCCTCGGCGGGCGTCAGCCTCACCTGTGCGGCCCGCGAGAGGCGCCGTCCCAGCCCCCGGCCCCCCCGGAGCTGCCGGCGGGTCTGGGCGCGGCCGGGGGATCTGCAGGGCCGGCTCCCCGCAGCCTCGCGCCCCCACCCCCCGCGCGCCCGTCGCCGCCGACCAGGCCACAGTCCTCGGAGCCCCGGCAGGTCACCCCGCCGCTCCCGGAGCGGGGGCGCGGGGCGCAGCCCGCCCTTCCCCGGGGGAGACACCCACGGGCCGCCCGGGTCTGCGGCTCCGGGCAGGGCCCAGCGAGGGGGCGGCTCCCGGCTGCGGGGCGGGGGCTCCGATCGGGGGCGCGGGGGCGCCCCAGGGGGCCGGCAGGAGCCCCTCCCGCGCTCCCGCGGGGCCGGCCGGCGTCCACGGGGCCGGGAGGGGGCGCCGACGCGGGGCCCCGCGGCCGGTCTGCGGCGAGCCCGGGCCCCACCCGCGCGCCGGGCGCATCCGGGCCGCGAGGACCGGCCGGTGCCGGCCAGACCGGAACCGCCGCCGGGAGCGCCGGGAACAATAAAGCGCCGGCAGCGCAGGGGCGCGCGTCCACCCCGCGCCGGCCCGCAGCGCCGCCCGGCTTCGGGCTCCAAGGAGGGGGCGGGGGGGGGCGAGGCGGCGGGAACCGGGGCCCCAAGGGCCGGCGCGGGGGCAGAGCAGAGCGAGACCCCGGCCCAACCAGCCCGCCCGCCCGGCCCGCAGGTTCATGGCGCCGGCGCCGCCCGCCCCCGAGCTGTCAGCCCGCGCCCCGCGCCCCGCGCCCCGCGCCCGCCTCCCCCGGGCCCCGCGCCCGGCGCGCGCGGACAAAGGCGGGCGCCCCGCCCGGGCCGCGATCCCGGCCACGTACCCGGCGCGGGGCCTGCTGTCCATCCGCTTCTTCTGGCGCACCGGCTGCAGCGGGATGTTGTCCGTCATGTCGCCGGCGCCGCCCGCCTTGGCCGCCGCGCCCCCCGCGCCGCCTGGGCCGCCGCCCGGCCCGGCCTCCGCGCCGCCGCCCGCCGGCGCCGCGCCGCCCCGGGGGAGGAGGCGACGGCAGCGAGCCGGCCGGGTCCGCAGCGAGGGGGCGAGCTCGCGAGCGCCGGGCCACGCGCGGAGCCGCCCGCGCGGCCCGACCGACGGACACGGGCGCACCATGGGCCCGAGCTCCGCGCCGCGCCCGCTCGCCCCGCGCCTGGCACGGGGGCGGCCGCAGAGTCCGCGTCCTCGCCGCCGCCGCCGCAGTGGGCCCGCCCCCAGCCCGCGCCGCGCGCCCCCCACGCGCGCCCACCGGCCACGCGCCCCCCGCCCACGCCCCGCCGTGCGCGCGCGCGCCCGGCCGCGCCCCCGCCCCCCGGCGTGCCCCGGCGCGCTCGAGCGCCCCGCGCCCCTCCGCTCCCGGGCCCGCTGGCACCCGCGGGCACACTCACGCGCTCACACTCACACACACGACCTTCCACGCCTTCTCACCCGCGCCTCCAACACCCGCCGCGCACAGCCACGCGCGCACCTGCACACGCAGCCCGCCAGCACCCACCGTTCACAGCCACACACACCGGCCACGGTCACCCCAGCACCCGCCGCTCACAGCCACACACACCGGCCACGGTCACCCCAGCACCCGCCGCTCACAGCCACACACACCGGCCACGGTCACCTCAGCACCCGCCACTCACAAATGCACGTGCGCCCCGCCACGCGCAGCCCCCATTGGGCGCCCTCATCCACCCACCCTGGACCTCGGGCCTCACGCAAGGTGACAGGGAGTCACAGTCCCGCAGGACACACTCCTGCCTGCTCTGCTCTCCAGGCTCCTTCACCAACGCCCCCCAACCCCATCGCTAACGCTCCACCCAGTCCCGGGGGTCGCACACAGCCTCAACACCTTCCTTCGCACACCGGACCCTCCAGGCCCTACACAGGAGCCCTCTCGGTCACTCACACATTCCACCCACGCAGTCACAGTCACGCACACACTGACCCCTTCACTCGTTCCTCAACCCTCCAGCACAGCAGCTAGAATGTACTGACTTTCCTAGAACCTGAAAAATGCGAAAAGAGAAAAATATGCAAAGTGAAGAGAGGCAGAGGGAGGGGGCTGGAGCTAGGTCTCTGCAGCTGGAGCCGACTTTAAAGTAGTTACACACCTGATGTATGTCCCGGTGCGGGATGATGACAGGCCACAGAGTAAGAAATGCTGGGCCTTCAAACCAAAGGCTCAGGGGCCTTCCTCACACGCTGAGAACAGGAAATCAACCCTACGGAGATGCTGGTTTCCACCCATTCAATGCTAAATGATCACAAAGTTAATGACTTAGAGTCATTTCCTCTTGGGCAGGAGCGTGGTGAGGCCCCGTTTTCATGTCTACCTATCAGATTTTCACTACATACACCCTTTGAATTCTGCTTGCAGGAGTGTGTCATGCAGACACACTCACCCATGTGCAGACACCTCAGAATTTTGTGTAGTAGCAAAGAGTAGAAACAACCTAAGTGTCCATCCACAGGGGACTAAGGACAGAGAGGGCAGCGGACGACGCAGGGTCCTCTGACCTGACCCCGAGAGAGACTTGGCTCAGAGGAGCCTCAGCCGAGTTGTCCAAATGTACAGAGGCTGGGGCCTCCCTGGTGGCGCAAGGTGTTAAAACGCAACCTATGAAGCTGTCCACAGCCTCTGCAGCACAAATTCCATCCCCGGCCAGGGAGCAACCCACATGGCACAGCAGACCTCTCCTGACTCACCCTCTGCTCCCCTCAGCAGTGTACTTTGGTCAATCTGCCTGTTCTGTTCCCCACTCTGTCTCTGGTGAATCCTCTACACACACACACACACACACACACACACACACACACACACACACACACCCCTCTGGCCTGTACCCAAGTTCTAGTATGCATAAATAAATAAATCTTTTTTTTTTAATTTTTTTTTTTTATAGAGGCATGTTTTCTTTCTTTCTTTCTTTCTTTCTTTCTTTGTTTATACATGCACTGGGCACAGTCAGAAGCGCGGGAGGGTGAGAGAATTCACCAGAGCCAGAGCGGGGAGCAGAGCAGGCAGAAGGACCGAAGGACACTGCTGAGGGGAGCAGCGGGCGGCAGGAGAGGTCTGCGCGCCATGTGGGACCCTCCTCTGGTGGCCGGAGAGCAGCTGGGGATCGAACCGGCGCCGCAGAGGCCGCGGGCAGCTTTGCAACCCAGCGCTCAACCGCTGCGCCACCGGGGAGGCCCCATAAATAAATAAATCTTAAAAAAAAAAACCCACAAAAACAAATGTGCAGAGACTGTGGCATATGTTACCATTTGTAGATTAAAGAACATCACACATATTTTCTAGATTGTTGATGGGAGAATATCTCTGGGAGCACAGACAGGAGGTTGATAGAATTTGCATTTTGGGGGACTTGGTAATGAGAATTTAATCCCCTTGCATCCTGAGGACATTTTGATTTTGAATCTGGTGAGTTTAACTTATTGTTCACAATTTATACACACACCCCTCACAAACGCGTTCTCAGTGTGCACAGTAATCTGTCAGGTACCATCATTAGCAAGCAGACTGGGGACACCCCAGGACCCCCAAACCTGCCTGCTCTAAATGGGCTCTGCCATCGGCCACATAAACACAAAATATACTCTCAGTGCGTAAGACCTTCCTAGACGATGACTTCAAGAGAATTACTGCGCGAGAGGCAAGCGAAACATAACAGATTCCACTTAACCCCCATCGTTAACCATCTATTAGTGGGTAATGTCCAGTCAATCAGGGCTGCCCCAAAGCAGGGCCACGGAGCACCAAAAGCTTCCCACAAGTCGAAGGAAACTTCTGGCAGATCCACAGGGGCAGAAGGAGCCGAGGTCAGTCTGGAAGGAAAGGGGCCAAATCAACATAGTGTCGCCATAAAGGCGGCCACTGTCAACCTCCCCGCGGGTCTCTCACCCATGGCACTTTCAAGGGTGTCTCCTTCCGTGTCCCTAAGTCCCTGTTGCAAGTGCAAGGCCAAGGAGGGAGGCTTCAATTTTTTTATTTATGCATACAAGAACTGGGGTGTAAGCTAGAGGTACGGGCGGTGGGGGGGGGTGTGGTGAGAGGATTCACCAGAGACAGAGCTGGGAGCAGAACTGGTGGGTCTACTGAAATACACTGCTGAGGGGAGCAGCGGGCAGACAGGAGAGGTCTGCTGTGCCAAGAGGGTAGCTCCCTGGCTGGGGATGTAACTCCTGCTGTAGTGGCTGCCGATAGATTCATAGTGCTGACACTTAACCCCTTGCGCCACCAGGGAGGCTCCGGGGAGGTTACTTCACATTCTCTCTGCTCCACGTGCCCCCTCCAGACTCTCAAGTTTAATCTCCTGAGTCCTTTGAGCTTCCCTCCCTCTCAGCTCCTTCCTTAGGTGGGCAGGGCCTGCAGCATCCCCTTCTGTGGGGATCACTCAGTCACAGGGTAATGTGAAAACCACAAAGACAGCCACTGTGGGACCTCATGTGTGTTACAGCCTGCACGTCACCTCATTTCATTGTCACCAAAGGAGCAAAGGCACCTTCACCACATGCTCCCCCTTTTCACTTGCCCCACACAAGTCACCCCAAACACACCTATAGTTAAAGTGTGAGAGTTTTTTGTTTTCTTTGTAAAGATTTATTTATTTATTTATACAAGCACTGGGTACAGTCAGAAGCGCGGGAGGGTGAGAGAATTCACCAGAGCCAGAGCGGGGGAGCAGAACAGGCAGGCTGACGAGATACACTGCTGAGGGGAGCAGCGGGCAGCAGGAGAGGTCTGTGCGCCATGTGGGACCCTCGCCCGGCAGCCGGGGATCGAACCGGCGCTGCAGAGGCTGCGGGTAGCTTCGCAACCCAGCGCTCAACCGCTGCGCCACTGGGGGAGGCCCAAAATGTGAGAGTTTTTTGTGGAAATAGCTGCTCAAAGCAACTCCTAACCTGTCCCTTCCTGGAAGGGTCGTACCACCTGTATCAGTGCAGGGAGCAGAGTGGGCAGAAGAACTGCTTTCTAGAACCTTCCGAGACACCGATTCCCCACCCAGGATGGTGAAATAATGCCCTGTTGCCTGGCACCAGTTTGCACTGCAGACCCAGCACGCCTGAGAATTCCGGACACTCAAGGGTGTCGCCCGAGGATAATGGCTGCACAGTGTCCCCAGACCTATGGAGTCAATAAATACCTGTTGCCCGGCCCCCCATCTGCTCCCCACAGGTGCTAGAGCCACCAGGGGCTGCTCTACACACTGTGGGGGAAGCCCTCAGCCGAGCCTGGGGCTCCCCTGGGAGCTCATGTTCTGCATCACGCTTCAGGGTCTAATTCTGAAGAAGAGGCTGCTGCGAGGAAGACCCGAGAGGCTGTGCAGAGGAGGCCAGGCCAGCAGGACAGCCTGTCTTGAGAGTCTGGGCCCAGACCCCACCAAGGGTGCCAGCCCGGGAAGCCATGGAGGCCCCACCGCAGGAGGCCAGCCCTGCCGCCCTGCAACTGCTCTGCCTGGTGGCCCTCAATAAGATCCCCGACCCGGAGCCGGCCGTAGAAGAGCTTCTCGCCGAACCCCAAAGGCAGGCCCCCCAGCCCTTGCTTCCCAGACGGCTGCAGGCGCGCCTCCTGGGACAGATGCGCAGCCTTGCAGAAGAAGCACAGGCCCAGTCAGCCCGAGTGGCCACTGCCAAGGACCAGCTGAAGGCCTCCCAGCACCGGCTGCGCCAGCTGGAGAAAACCCTCGCAGCCTGGGAGCAGGAGAACCTGGGTGTGCAGCAGGACCTGGAGGCGCTGTCCCAGGAGAGGGAGGGGTGGAGGCAGCGCGTGGGCGCCCTGCAGGAGCTGAAGGCCAAGTGGCAGGGCCTCCAGGCACGCCTGCAGTGGGTGCTCAAGGACAGGGGCACCCAGCTGCTCGCTCTGGCCCACATGCTCCTCAGCACCCTGGGGCTGCCCGGTGTCCTGGACGATGAGCCGAACCAGCTGGGCTCCTGCGAAGGACAGCAGGACAGAGAAGCCGCAGGCGCCCACCTCCCGGGCTCTCTGACCCAGGAAGACGTGGATCTGATCCTCTGGGCTGCCAACTGCCTCACCAGGTCAGCGGGAGGCAAGAAGGAACTGTGCCCCAAAATGGCTGAGGAAGAGCTCAGAAGGCTGGCCCGGCAGCGACAGAGCCTCAGGGAGGAGCTGGCCTCTGTGCAGCGGGAGAACACACAGCTCAGCAGCGAGGCGGAGAAGCTGCGGCTCACTCTCCAGGCGCTGCCCCAATTCCATTGGGGCTTTGTCCGGCAGCTGCTCAGCACCTCGGGGCAGAAGCCAGGCCACCGCACCCCCATGCGCACCCGGGCTCGCAACCTGCAGGCAGACCACATCAGCCTCTACCGGGACATGGCCGGCGACAAGGAGAGAGAGCTGGAGAGGACCACCCTCTCCTACAGCAACATCAGCGCGTCCCTCCAGCAGGAAGCCGAGCGCAGAGGGATGGCCGCCCTGTGCACCCAGGCCATGGCCCAGCAGCTCAGGAACATGAACACCCAGCTCAGACAGGCCCTGGCCAACGTCCAGGAGGCCTTGCAACGCAAGGAAAGGGCGGCTGCAGCTGCTGCTGCTTGTCCCACAGCCCTTGGGGGTCTGCAAACCCCCATGGGTCCCCCAGGTCACCAGTCTCCCCAGGAAGGCAGAAGATCTCCCAAGAGGATCCTGAAGGTCCGATTCAATCTTCCTGTTGGCCAGACCTGAACATCTGCAAGCTGGACCAACACCTGTCCCGGCCGCCTCTCCCGCGGCTTCCCTCCCCGCCTGTCTCAATATTTCATGGACGCCCTAATGGCTCACAGTTAAGATTTTCATGTCTAGCTATATATAGCGTTTCCTCACAGAGCTCCCTTAATTTAACTGAGCGCCCCATAGTTAATTCCTAGTATTTAATTTCATTTAATTCTTAATTTTCCCTTATTTTCCTCTCATTCCATCCCATACAATTAAATAGTATAACTGTTCTACATAGATTTCAATAAAATTTCACTTTTAATTCAGCCATCATTGAAGTTTTACTTGCGTACAAACTAATTAGGTAATTTCTATGTGTACTGTCGGCGGTTAGACATTTAAGTGACTTAATATTGGACTTGAATCATTTTTTTTAATGCGAAAAAGAACTGGGGCGTAGGCCAGAGGTATGGTGTGGGGGGTGAGGATTCACCAGAGACAGAGTGAGGAGCAGAACAGGCAAACTGACTGAACTACACTGCTGAGGGGAGCAGTGGGGAGACAGGCGAGGTCTGCTGCACCCTGTGGGACAGCTCCCTGGCTAGGGATCAAACTCGTGCTGCAGTGGCTGGCGATAGCTTCATAGTGCCCCTTGCGCCACCAGGGAGGCCCTGGTGCGCTCACCCTTTAAAATGTGGGGTCCTAACAGTGGCTCACCTGGAATCCTGTATCATTCCACCACTGAAGAACCCCAGGCAATTTAGAAGCTGCTGGGCCTCAGTTTTCTGTTAATTGTTTCACAGTTTTCTGTAAATCTGTAAATTGGGGAGTGCCAGCCTCCTAGGATTGTTGCATCCAGTGAGTTGTTCCTACACAGAAAGCCATTAGAGGCGATTCCAGAGATGCCCTCCTGAAGGGTCACCACTACAGGTCCAGAGAGGGAGCCAGTACAGTACTGGGGACATGTAAAAAGCACCTGCTACGGGGTGCACTCAGCAAAGGGTGTCTGCCAGAAGTCCTACTACTCCGATGACTACTATTTCCCCTAATAAAAGAATGAAAACCACAGTATTAGCTAATAGCTGTGGTGACCCCATCAGGATAAATAAACTTTGTATCCTTTGTCTCCACCTTAGTCCTTGGAACACGAGTAATCCTTTGCATTGACTTCTTCTTTGCTTAAAACAAAAACAATAGGGTGTAGATGGGAGGGGAGAGCAGAAGGGGAAGAGTCAAGTAATTCTTCCCCCAGAAAGGTCACTTTCAAATACACTGCAGACTTTAAAATGCAGAGCTAGCTGCTGCTTTTGAATACATTTGCAAGGTCTCAATAGCCCCGAATGGGAAGTCTACTTTTGAGAGTTAAATTCATTTCCTTATTTTCATTTTGGTCTCGCTTCACTAATCCTGTTTTTCTTTTGATATTTAGAAAAGGTTGGAATTGGTTACAGTAAAGTGTTTTTTAGGCAAAAGTCTAAAGTTAAAGTCCCCCAGCAAACAGCCATTCTAGACCACAAGCAATTGCTTCCTCCCACATATTAATTTTCCTTTTTTTAAAAAAAATATTTTTTTAAAGATTTATTTATTTATACAAGCACTGGGTACAGTCAGAAGCGCGGGAGGGTGAGAGAATTCACCAGAGCCAGAGCGGGGAGCAGAGCAGGCAGAAGGACCTAAGCACACTGCTGAGGGGAGCAGCGGGCGGCAGGAGAGGAGAGGTCTTGGGACCCTCCTCCCGTGGCCGGGGAGCAGCCGGGGATTGAACCGGCGCTGCAAAGGCTGCAGGCAGCTTCGCAACCCAGCGCTCAACCGCTGCACCACCGGGGAGGCCCAATTTTCCTTTATTTAATTTTTTAAAATTGAGGTGACTGGCTTACAGCACTATATGCACTTTGGGGGTACAGGTTCACACCTGGGGTGTAGTTACCATACCACCCTCACCAACAGCTCATTTTAACAGAAATGGGCACCCCTTATTTTAAATTGTGCTTACTGATTTTGTTTGGAGACAAGGGACCGGAACTGGAGTTGATGGACCTGGGGTTATTCATGCAGCACAGGTTTTCTCCACTGGAAAAGCCACTGCCTTTATATAAAACCTCTCAAACTCCATGAAGGAAACAGGTGATGCCAAGAGAAGCCAGCAGAGGTGCCAACTTACTACACCGGTGGAAAAGGTGCAGCTCTTCTGTGGACTCAAAATGGGAGCTTCCCCATGCCAAGGAAAGGCCCAGAACTAGCAGAGATAACACCTCTGCCCCACCTTTCATGACTTACACACACACACACACACACACACACACACGTATCCAATGTCCTGGGCTGTCTGTCGATGTTGGTGACAGGAAGGAGGTGCAGTGTACACACAGCTATCCATGAAATGCTGAAACACTCGTACTCATGTGCTCTTGTTTGAAGGCAGGTGTAAAAAATACCTTTAATATTACCCGCTTCCCTGTTGGTGTAGGGGTTAAAGTCTCAGTGCTCAAGCTATCACCAGCCACTGTGGCTTGAGTTCGATCCCCAGCCAGGGAGCTGACCCACATAGCACAGCAGCCCTCTCCTGTCTTGCCTCCTGCTCCCCTCAGCAGTGTATTCAGTAGATCTGCCTGTTCTGCTCCTCACTGTCTCTGCTGAATCCTCTCACCACCCCCCACACCTCTGTCCTACACCCCAGTTTTTGTATGCATCAATAAAAATACATCTTTAAAAAAAAAAGTTATCTCCCCCCCAGCCTACTTCTTCACATTAGTACTTTTTTTCCCCGAAGCAATTAATCAGGTAATGATTGCACTGTACGCATGCCCTCTGGCTGAGCTGCAGAAACACACCTCTCCCAGGTAGATGCCCCCAGGGCCAGGTGCCTTTGGACTCATACACCCGCCTCCCTCGACTCAACAGATTGAACCAAGAGAATCTACCCAGCGCAGAGCTGGGACAATTCTCCCCACGTACAATAGCGCAGAAGCAAAAGCCATGGCCACCCTGCTGGACGCTGTGTCCCTGATTCAGCTTTGCATGCTCCCCTCAGATCTCAGCATCACCCTAGGAATTAAATAGCCCCCCTTTGCAGAGTAGGGATCTGGGGTTCATGAATTATCTTGCCTTCAGGCACCCAGCCCAGCCCAAGTGTGGTACTGAGACTTGAGAGATCTAATCCTGTTCCGAAGTCCATCCTTTCCCCAGACTTGAAATGTGCCCCATTCTCTCACTCCTCACTCAAACTTGTCTCTGCACTTCCTTAGAAGCTGACAGGTGTAGCTTTCCTGTTTGTGCTCCAGCAGG
Organism: Talpa occidentalis; assembly: GCF_014898055.3. Taxonomy (NCBI): domain Eukaryota; kingdom Metazoa; phylum Chordata; class Mammalia; order Eulipotyphla; family Talpidae; genus Talpa; species Talpa occidentalis. The sequence goes on from NW_023600993.1 coordinate 100,531,460, forward strand.
CATGCTGATGAGTTGTAAGCAACGGGTCTCGTTGCTGGGGGAGTCCCCCTTGAAATACTGAGGAACAAGATTCTTGCAAGGGGCACCTACTTTAATGCCTTCATGATGATGAGATTTAACTCACCTGTCACCTACCCCTGGCAAGGTCAGAATTCACTGAACAAACCACCTTCTCAAACCACCTCAGTCCTGATGTCAACCTGCCAGGAAGGTCCAACTTTCCCACCTACAGCTGGCCCAGCCAAGCCTTTCCTGGGCCCTCTCAGCAAATGCATCAACCAAGCCCCGGCAAAGCAATGTCCTTTCCAGAACACCTGCCCTTCAACAGTTCTGGGGAAGCCAACAGAAGGCAGAGGGCTGGGGGTTGGGAGAGGCAAGCTTGCCACCCACCCCAGCCCCGTGCTACTGATAGAACTGACATGTAATTGGCAGTTGATTTTTGAAATTAAAACTTTGAGATTTGGGCCTTCCTGGTGGCGCAGGGGTTAAAGTCTCAGCCCTATGAAGCTATTGCCAGCCACTGGGCACAAGTTCAATCCCCGGCCAGGGAGCTGACCCACATGGCACAGCAGACCTCTCCTGTCTTGCCCATTGCTCCCCTCAGCAGTATATTTCAGTAGATCTGCTTCTTTTTCTTCCCACTCTGTTTCTGGTGAATCCTTTCACCACCCCCACCTCCGACCAACTCCCCAGTTCTATGCAAAAATAATAAAATCCTTTTTAAAAAAAGAAATCTACTTCAGGTGTCCAGAGTCGTGAAGATTCTCCTAGGATCTAATGCTGGTCTTGCCACTGGGTTCGCAAAGACCAACCGGGCAAAGGCAGGCAGGCAGGAGGGTACTTAACCAGCAGGACAGTAACCGGATCTACCCTGGTGAGGCCCTATCACTACCCTAAGGGTCTTCCCTTGGAATTAAAGACCAACTCCTATGTGGCTCTCAGCCCATTCCAATCCAAGCAGCCCCTAAGTGTGTGACGGTATAAAGTATTGTCTCTCTGCTCAGTGAATGAGCAGAAGTTAGGACGAGACCAGTTGAGTTAGCTGAGATAGAGTATCTATGGCACGATGAGCCTTACACGTTCACACACGAACTCCAGCCAGCGTTCAAGATTACCCGAAGGAAGCTCAGTTTTGGAGCAGGAAAACTTACATACACACACCTGGTGGGAGGGGAAAAAAAAAACATCCGAAATTTATTCTCCAACAGACAGACAGCATCAGCAGGTAAAAACTACAGGGGTTTCTCCGTAGGTCATACATTCACAAGGCATTATTAGCTTAACAGTGAGGAAGCCTCTGGTGTATTCTCTGTAACAATATCCACTTCACAGTGTAAACAGGTACTAGTATTGTGTTCACTTACAATTCCAGAAGGAAAGGCACAACTTGGCAAAACAAAAAACTTGTTTGGATCCTCAGGTCAGGAGCAATAACCGAGACCAACAGTCTTTGATCCACTTTCCCACACAGAAGGGAGAAAGGACTTCTCCACCCAGAAGCCAAGGTCTTTCTCCCTCCTCATTAAGCCATCAGAGCAACATTTGCTTAATATTACATATACAAAAAGGAGTTTAAAAAAAACCAAAGGAATCACAAAAAAACTTGAACGTCCAGCTGCTCCCACCAATACATCAACTCTTAGGTTTAAGACAGGGGCTAGGAACACTTCAGCGGTCATAAAATAGGAAAATAGAGACTATGGCTACAAAAATAATAAATGAGGTAGATAAATTAAAGCTTTCACACTCAGGGCTTGCCTGTTCCAAGTTCGCAGCCTTCATGTAATACTCAGGGAAAAAGAAATTTTCATCAAGACTTGGCATTAAGTCATACCAAGGACCTTTAAAAAAATTACGATGTGAATTATTACGTGAATCTATAAGAAACACACCCTTCTGCGAGTTTCCTTAAGAATGAAAACCCAGCTCTTCAATCGAGTAGGCACTGGCAAACCCGGTGAAGTCGCCCGGAGATCCCCTGCTTGGTACCACCTCCCCTGGGGCTCCGGGTGTCTGGGGGGAGGGCAGTGCCAAGAACTGGCACTCTCAACTCAACTGTACTTAAATAAGCAGCAACATACACATCGACCCCCGAAGGCCTAAAATCAGCCCATCGGAGAGCATCCTACGTAAGGTTCCAAGGTTGAAGGAATTCTGGAATTCTACAACCTTGGTTTAAAAAAGGGTACATTCAAAAAAAGAAAAAAGAAAAAAAAATAACAAACAACAAAGACGGATGCAGGATTGGGGCGCATACAGAACAGACCTCTGCAAGCCGGCAGACCTTGTCCACTGACCCGCATCCAGCCCCCTGCCCCGCCAGGCTAAGCAGTTGTCCCTTCCGCTGTGGTTCAGTCAGGTCCAACTTGATATACAGGACGGTCTTTGGAAAGTGTTACCCGAGGTTGTACAAAGCTTTTTTGTAGAGTCTGTCACAAACAACAAAGCGACTTTGCAAGACCCGCTTCCTTCCACAATTAAAAAAAAAAAAAACAAAAAAACTCGACTGTATGTTAGTCTGGATTTGTCCCTTTTTCCATTTTTTTTTTTTTTTTTTGGCAAAGCAGCACAGCAACATTGTGATTGTGGGACTTGCCTGAGGTGTGGTCCCGGCTGTAAACATCACCTGCACATCCAGGAAGCCGGCGGGAGGAGGTGGGCTTTCGAAAGCCGGACAAGAGCTGGAGCTCACTCGGCCTGCACCCCCGCCCCCCGCCCCCCGCCTGTCCCGGGGCTCAGCTGACCGCGATTTTCTTTTCCTCCAGGAAGTGGGGGAACTGGTGCTTGGGGACGCCGTCAGCCGCGCCTGGCTTCTCCACGTCGGCGCCCAGAGCCGACTGGGAGCCATCCATCTTGGAGAGGGTGGTGTTGTTCACCACGGAGCTGGCGCCCAGCGACACGGGCAGTGTGGGGATGCCGCCACTCTGGATCACGGAGATCTCGTTGGTCTTCATGGCCAGGCCGCCGTGGAGCATGGTCGTGTACTGGTTCCACACCACGGGGTCCACGTTCACCGAGGGGGTCAGCACTTCCTTGGGAAACATCTCGGGAACCCTCTTGCCATCCGTTCCTAACAGCGCCATGGTGTTCTCGATGGCCAGTTTCCTCCCCCGGCGCGCGGAGCTGTTGCTGGCCCCGTGGGTCATGTAGTGGACCTGCGGGGACAGGGACAGGGGGTTGCAGCACAGAGACCTGGTGGCACGTGGCCGCGCCGAGACCAAGAGTCTGACTTGGCGGTGGGGAAGCACAGCCCCACCACCCGCTGCTTCTTGGACCCGGTCTCCTTTCCTGGATTACTTTCCCCGTCTGGCTTTTGCGTTTTCAAATCCCTTTCAGCTTCTTTGCAAACTGAAGGATGTGCCAGCCCCAGATTTCTCAATCAGCTCGTTCCCACCCAGCCCCCTTCACTGACACCCTTAGAAGTTAGCAGCGACCACCCATCAGTTCTCAGTCATTATAAACAGCTGTCAAGATGGTGCAGGAGACCACCGAGACACTCGACACGTAAATCTCAGGGCAGCTGAGGGAGTGACCGTGCACCCCACGCCGGGGAAGCCAAGGCGCGCGGTCCCGTGCCCACGGCTGGCCGGAGTGAAGCTTCATATTTAGAGATTAATCTCTAAAGATTAAGTCACCGATGTGCCTCTCCTGATGTTTTCATCAACTAGACCTAAACAGCTGCAAAGGACATAGGTTTGTCCAATAAGTATTTACACTTGTAAGATACAGTCTTCTAGTTCCAACCGAAGGTGACGTCTCAACATTGAGGCTACACTACAAAGATTCAACTAGTTCACTTGTTAGAGGAGTAGAGAAAAGAGACTCAGAGACAATCACGAAACTGGAAGAAAGGAAGGAGGAAGCAGCCCCTCTCATTGCAATTGCCTTGGCACGCTGACCACTCTCAACCCTTACCCGGGAGCTCCTCCCCAGCCCCACCCGAAACCCAGGTGGAGCCAACTTGTAATAGTAGATACGCACGCCAGACTCTAGAAATATCTAGCCACTCAGGGTTACAAACAGGGCTGGAAAACCTAGAGGCTTTTGTTCATCTCTAGTGGCACTGTATTCTCACAGGTAAGAGGGGTGCTATGTAATCTGGGAGGGAAGACAAAGCAAGGTCCCATTATTGCTTCATATACATATTTTTTTTCCAACTGATTTATTTCAACCTAGCCAATTAGCAGAGAAGACAATACACAGGGCGGCTGGTTATCAAACTCTGAAGTGCTTACAAACACAGAGATCGTGATTTCAATATTGCACCACAAATACCCTCTTTGCCTCCCAGAGTCTATTCCATGCAGATGCTGAACTATTCACAGAAACCAGTCGCAGGCCGCACTTTACACGGAGACAGGTAGTCTGAGACAGGTAGTCTCAGTAGTCCGTGCACCCCACTCCTGCACAGCATCTTATAAAATTCATCATCATTTTGTGATTCAGATTAGAAACCCACTTATTATAGGCACTGACTGCAAGAAGCACCCCCATCTCAGAAATGGGACTTATGAGGAAATGCACTGCTTTTAAAGAATGTTTCAGGCGCTGAAACAGCGAGGTACAACTCCAGACCCCCCACTTCATCATGCGTGGAAAGCACCAACAGAGATGCCACCCCGTCCCCAGCCCCGCGGAACACCTGCACTCACCTTCAAGTTGCCTTTGGTGGTAAAAGCTCGCCCACATATGCTGCAGACGAAGGGCTTCTCCCCCGTGTGCGTGCGCTCGTGAATCTGGAGTGCACTGGCGGATGAGAAGTTCTTGCCGCAGCGCAGGCAGCCGTGCTGCTTGGCCTGGCGGCGGGGCTGGGTGGTCAGCAAAGGCGTCAAGCCTGGGGACATGCTGGCGGGTCCCACGAACGCCCCAGGGACTTCCACTTTGACATAGGTCGGCTGGGCTCGGATAAAGGTTGATGGGAGACTGGTCCGACCTAGCAGGCACAGAAAGCAAAGCCAAACCTTTATCATCTAGCACGCACTCCTTCTTCAGATCCAAGAAAGAACCCCAAAACCACTTGTCCGTGCTGAGAGCCTGCATGTGGCCCTCGGGAAACGGACAGCGAATGACCCAGACACTCCAGAGAGTGTACCCCTTTGATGTCAAGGTAAGAGCATCACATAAACACTCAGGATTCAAGTTCAAACTCCTGCATGAAGAGGTTAAAGTATGCAGATGCCAGCTTTCTTTAATTCTCTCACACAGCTGTTTCTCCCCCTGCCCCACCCCCCAATTTACCATTACTGACATCAGCAGGTACCTCAGCATTTAAGTCTGCATGGACTCCAGATTCGCCAGCCGCCCCCCGCCAAGCATTATTACAACATTAGACAGTAGGACCTCAGAATCAAGGAGCTATGGCCAACGATAGGTGTCCGCTTTCTCAAACATCCTTCTACTGTAGCGTTTACTTAAGATGACCTGTCTGTCCCAGTGAGGCTCAGAACACAAAAATAACATCTAACAACTCAACACCCGCTGTCCACACCCAACTTGCATTAACCATCACTGATACAAGCAAGTTGTGACGAGGCCAGAGGAGCTGCTATTTCCCTCCATCCTACAGAAGGGTAGGTGCCCTGCAGAGGGCCACCCTTGACACAGGGCAGCCATTGGGGGGATCAACCCAGGTTCCATTGGGGGATCAACCCAGGCTCCTTTGGGATGACCTCGTGCCCACAATGGACATTAAGTTAAATCCAAAGGTCCATCACCTTCCAAGTCAGGGCGGCTGCTCTCGGAGCCCTCCGCTTTGCCGCCAGCGTCAGGAGACTTGGACTTGAGACTCTCAGCCTGGCTATTGGCCGGGGAGAGCGCCTGGAAGGACGTGGTCTCCAGGGCGTCTGGGCTTCGGCTCTGATACTCCTGGTCCCCCATCAAGGAGGACGACGAGTCGTTGGTCAGGCCATCGCTCTCCGCCGAACCGTTCTCTCGGCTGCTCTGCCGCTGCAGGGTAAGAGGAGCAGGACCCACTTTCCCGGGGGCCTCCAGGGAAGCCATCATGGAGAAGCCCAGGGTGGGCGATGCCGAGTGGACGCGGGCCAGGGGCGTGGGGGCCTTGGAGGAGCTCCCGGGGGGCTCCTGGGGGCTGACTTCATCAATGTCGATGCTTTCGATGACATCATCGCGACAGAGAGGCCCCGTGCTGCCATTCTCGCTGAGCATCATGGGCTCGGGACCCAGAAAGTCGCAGGGGTTCTCCGGCAGGGGCGTGTTGGGGATCTGGCCGCCCATGTGCATCCGGATATGCTGCTGCAGCATGACGGCGTTGGTGAACTTCTTCTGGCAGATGGGACACGAGTGCTGCGTCTTTATGGATGTGTTGGTTCGGTGAACCCCGAGATGCGTTTTCAGGTTGCCCTTGGTGGAGAAGGCCCGGCCGCAGATCTTGCACTGGAACGGTCTCTCCCCGGTGTGGGTTCGGTAATGCATTTTGAGGGAGCTTTGGCAGCTTAAGACACGGTGGCAAATGAGACATTCGTTGGGGTCGGTGGTGGCCTTGTCGATGTTCTCCACCAGCTGCTGCAGTTTCAGGGTCTCCGACCCTGGCTCGGGGGTCCCGCTCCCTGGGAAGCCACAAGCCCTCGGGGAGCTATTGTTTGGCCCTGCCCCAGGGAGGAGGGTTGCACCCTCGCTTTCTGGGGGAGGCCCCAGCTGCAAGTCACCAGGCAGCGGGCCGCCTGTGAGGTCCTTGGGGTTCGTCCCCGAAGAGAGATTCTGAGGTAGCCCTACATTGGGGGTTCCTGTTACAAGGACAGGTTTGCTGTCTAAAGAGAGACTTGACTCATCTACGGGGACAGGGAAGGCGCGGGCAGGCGACATGCCGCTGCCTGCTGCGGTTTTGTCGTGGAACTCGGCAAACAGCTGGGGGTTTGCCTTCACCTGGGGGTGTCGATGAAAGTGCACCTTGAGGTTGCCCTTGGTGGTGAAACGGTGGCCACAGACAGAGCACACGAAAGGTCTCTCTCCGGTATGGGAGCGGAGGTGGATCTGCAAGGAGCTATCAGTCCCAAACACCTTGCTACAGTACTTACACTTGTGCTTGCAGAGGGTGACCTCGTCTTTGCTTTTGACTTCCACCAGGGAGATGTTCGGTGGCTTCCCCTTCCCTTTCTTGGACGGGTCTAACGCCACCGTGGAGAACGGGCCCTGGAAGAGCACCGAGCCTGGGGCCTGAGGTAGCAAAGCGCCCGGGAGGCGGGACATGACGCCGGGGAGCACCCGGGTCCCATCCGGTTTCAGGGCGAAGGGGGTCAGCCCCGGGGACACAGAGCTGCTGGCGGAGGGGAGGTTGGCGTGAGGTAGCCTGGCTGGTTTCAAGGCATCCAGGGGCAGGCCCGGGCCTCCGGGTTTCTGGCTGAGCAAGGCCACGGCGGCGGACACCTGCTGGGACACGTGCCCCCCCAGGGTCTTCAGGGCGTCGGCGCCCGCCACGCCGGCGTGGAGGGCGTGCGAGGCCCACATGTTCACCTGGATGCGGATCTGCTCGGTGAGCTGGATCTGCTGCAGCTGCTGCTGCTGGAGGCACAGGATCTGCTCCAGGACCCAGGGGATGCTGCCGGCGCCCGGCAAGGGGGCAGGCAGCGCGTCCGCACTCCGCTGATTGACGGCCACCTTGGTGCCCCGCAGCGCCTGGAGGGTGACGTTCGTGTTGGCCACTTTGCCTTTGGGTAAATAGCTCATGTCCTGGGGCGCGGGCGGCAGGGCGGTCTCCGTCTTCAAGTACACGACCGATTCCGCGCCCGGCTTCTCCTTCGGGTCGCTGGGGCCGCCGCCCTCCTCCCTGCCTTGGGCCTGCGGGCCCAGCCCGGCGCTGGGGAAGTCCTCGCCAGGCACCGGCCCCTCGCCGTCGCTCATGATGAGGACGGGCGGATTTTTAGTGCAACTTTTCTTGTGTTCCAAGAACTCGGAGAAGCTGAAGAGCTCCGCGCAGCATCGGTCACAGATGTGCGTCTCCTCCCGGCGAGGCCGCTTCGCCACCGCCCTGTCCCCGTTCGTCACATCATCGCCGTGTCCGGGGCGGCTCAGGGGAGGACCTGTGGGGAGAGACAGAGAGCTAAGACTCGGCCCAGGAGCAGGCGTGGGGTAGCCGAGTGGGAAGACCCCAACAATGCACACGGCACGTCATCTCTGTCCCCGGGGGCAGAAGATGGTCAGAGACAGGCGTCGGCCTGGAGGGACAGCCAGCTCGTGGGGGGAGGAGACCCTGTTCCAATGCTCAGCACGAGACCATATTGGGAACAGGACATCTGGGGGCAGTACCGGGCAGCTGTGTCCCCGGGGCTGACCCCCTTCGCCCTGAAACCGGATGGGACCCGGGTGCTCCCCAGCGTCATGTCCCGCCTCCCGGGCACTTTGCTACCTCAGGCCCCAGGCTCGGTGCTCCTCCAGAGCCCAAGCCCACTGTCTGGCGTCCTTAAAGAGAAAGGGAATAGAGAGTAAGGCCACCTGAAAATAAGGCGGCTAAGAGACTGCAGGTCAAGGATTCAAGAGGTCAGGAGTTTCTAGAAGCCAATGGAAGGAAGAGCATTTCCCCATGGGGTCTGCCCAAGCAGCCGCCCCTGCTGCCACCTCGGTTTTAGGCACCTCACATCCAGATCTACAAGAATTTGTTATTTGGAGTCATCCAGTTTGTGGCAACTCGTGACAACCCTAGCCCTAGGCAACCCACACAACTTATTATTAAAAGAAGCCCCCTGGAGCTCTGCCCCCTCGCCCCCACTCAGAATCGATGTGCAAAAAGCAAGGCCAGTGGGTTTCATGGAACCGATAAAGCGATGGTGGAGATCTGCTGGGGATGCCCACCCGGGCCCAGCAAAAGCAAAGCCACACAAGTCCTTCTGCAGGGGCTGAGCACCATGCCCGCCACAGGCAGTGAGGACAGTAGCGCTGAATTCACTTACGACCTGGAGAACAGCACACTGTCTTATTTAGGATAGGAAGACGAAGGAGACAGCCCCGGAAATAGTTCATAGAGGCAAAAACAGGCCGTGTTGTCCTCACTCGATACTTCTCCCCTGCCTTGTGTGGAAGGCAAAGGAAGGCGTCCCAGGATGATGGAAATGAATCCCAGAGCCCCCTGCAGTTCACACTGGCACCTCTAGGTGCCCCGCCCTGTGCCCATTCTGTCCTCTAAAACAGCCCCTTTACAGATAAAAACAGACCCAGGTATAACGTGACTTGCCTAGGTGAGCACCATTAAAAATTACTGATGGTGGGCCTCCCCGGTGGCGCAGCGGTTGAGCGCTGGGTTGCGAAGCTGCCCGCAGCCTCTGCAGCGCCGGTTCGATCCCCGGCTGCTCCCAGGCCACTGGACGAGGGTCCCGCATGGTGCGCAGACCTCTCCTGCCGCCAGCTGCTCCCCTCAGCAGTGTGTTTCGTCAGTCTGCCTGTTCTGCTCCCTGCTCTGGCTCTGGTGGATTCTCTCACCCTCCCGCGCTTCTGACTGTACCCAGTGCTTGTATAAATAAATAATAAATAAATAAATCTTTTTAAAAAAAATTACTGATGGTAACTTCTGAGCACTTACTATGCACCAGGTACGATTCCTAACCGTGTATATGCTATTAACACCTCTGAGGCAGGGGCTTTTCCATTTGACAGAGGGGTGACACAGAACCAATATTAAAAGCCAGGGATGCACAGTCCAGATCCTCCGCTTGAACTCTACCTACACTTCCCATCAGACTTACGTTTCTTCTGAAAAGACTGCAACTATCTTTCCTCTCATGGAATCCCCAGGGTGAGGAGCGGAAAGCCTGGGGGAGGCTGGCTGGGAAGGAGAAGGGGACAAACTAGACCTCCTGTGAAGAGGAGAAGCCCCTGCTATTCCAGGTAGAGGTCAGCAGGTAGATACTCCCTTCCCGCCCGGGACTGGTGTAAATGGGCCTCTTAAGAATCAAGTTACAATCAATTCCCAGAACCCTTAAAATAGGAAGTTATCTATGTAAGACTTCCCCAAGAATTGAAAGGCCCTGCTAGCAGGGGGTGGTAAGCTGCAACATCTTTCTGGAAAAGCAATTCTGGCAATTATGTGTCAAGAACTTTAAAAAGTGGAACTTTAAAAAAAGTTTCTCTTGAGGGAAATACACTGGGCTGGCAGGTGCATGTAAAAGGCACAGCTTATTCAGAGGCCATCCAGGTAGGCAGGGGGCCATTTCCTTTAACCCAGCGATTCCTTTGTTAGGAATTTATTCTCTGTAACACAAGGATACATTTATTGTACTAACAAACTGCAAAACTAAAACATGAAGCACTCTGGTCCAGCAGTCAAGTTCCGATCAAATAAATTAGGGTCAGAAAAAAGATGAATACTCCAAAAATAGACCTATATTTCATATGCCAAGAACAAATGCACAAGATTTATGAAGAGGAGAAAAAAGGGTAGAGGACAGGATGTATATAGAACGTGCTCCCTTTTTTGTGTTTGCAGATGAAGATATAGATATGTGCACGGAAAATTTCTGAAATTAGAAACTTACTGTTCTTTACCTCCTGGAGCGAGTGTGGGGGTGGCGTGGGGGAGGGATCGGGAAGACAGACACTTCAAACTGAATACACTTTTGCACTGTGGCTTCTCTTTAATTAGCCTGTTTACACTCTTTATCAGTCACAGAACTTCTGGCAATCTCTAATCAAGTCCATGCAAAGATGCAAATTCTACTTTGTAAGGTCCAGAGCAAAGTCACCACCACCCTCCTCCACAAACAGCAGAACACACACTTACTCAAAGACTCTGACTCATTTCTGTTCCCAGCCACACCAAACAAGGAACTTTGTTTTCAGTTTGCAGATGTGGAAACTGAGGCTCAGAAATCATTTTAAGGTGACATACCTTATCTGACCTTATCTGTGGTTTGTTACCTGCAGTTCAAAAATATTACATATGCGATATTTTGAGAACAACCACATTCACAAAACCTTTATTCCAGCACATTGTTCTGTTCTATTTTATAAGTAGATATGGTTGCGTGTCTCTTACTGTGTCTTAGTTATAAATTAAACCTCACCCTTGGTGCATTTATCTAAGGAAAAACCCCATAGCACATACAGGCACATATGGATTGGGGCTAGCTGTGGTTTCAGGCATCCAAGGGGGTGGGGGTGGGATCTTGGAAAGTGGCCCCACAGATTAGGGGGGATAAATGTAGAAAAAGTGGTAATCCAATTTAGAACTGTTTCTTCCTACAGCAGACTTTCTCAAACTTATTTCATTTTAGATGTGGAGGTCACTTAAATTTTTTTTCCTGATCACCCCCCCCAACCATGAAACCTTAATGCCAAAATATCAATATATTGTCTGTTTATGCTCTATGATCTTTTACAAGCCACTCTAATATCAATAAATGTTTTGCCCCTGCCCCAAGCAGTTCTCATCCCCCGGGGGGGTCAATATGCCCTCACTGAGAAAAAACCAGTTGTAAAAGCAGAAATTCTTAAACTGGAATCCATGAAATTAGATAGGAAAAGAAATGAATCTTTCTTTTCACTAACCTCAGCTACCACCAAACATTCTTTTCGATGGCTTAAAAATTCAGTCTGCAGGGTCTTAAAGTATTCATGTACTGTATTAATATTAATGCATGTTACTTTATCACACGTTTACATGTTATTTTCAGTGCAATTTCTTTTCTCGCTATTGCATGTATTTTATTTTCTGCATCTAAATAGGCTCTGTTGAGGAGGTCGATGGCACAGGAAAGGTTAAGCTCCCTGCACTAGAAGGATCCAACAGTGATTTACAACCTGAATACCAGCTTGCCTTCACTGTATACACAAGCTCGCCTCTTCTGTAGCCTCCAAGCAATACCCGAAACATCCCACTTGAGTCTTAAAACAGCGGCAGCTCTGTTTGCTCCTGCAGTAAAAAAGTACTCCTACATCCAGACCACCAATGGCAAATACTAAAGCTCTATTTGCCAAAGAGTAAGAGGACTCTGTTATGAACAATTGCTGGGTATGCTTAAGTTAACCCTTCCCAAAAGGAAAAAAGCAAAGTTCAGGGGGATTACAAGGCGACCAGTTCTTCCATCCTCCACCCCACCCCCACTCCGAATTTTAGGAATGTTATCTCTCGGCATCTAGTTATCCAATAAGTTGGAAGAATGCAGTAAACCCAGCAGGGGTCTTAGATTCAATCACTGCCAAATGGATAGAAAATACTCTTAACTATTGTATAGGGAAGAAAGCTCATCTATCTATCAGAGGCCAATCTGATTCTGGAGGTTTGAAAATGCTTAAAAAAGAAAACCTGTGTATCCTGAGAAGTGCAGGAAGCCTCCAGCTTATCTTTTATCCCCTTTCCTATATTAAAGTAATGACTTTATGTATTTATTTTTGCATAGAGGAACTGGGGTATAGTAAAACAACTACAATAAGCAGAGGATCTAAAGCACATGAGGATAATTACTTGCCAAAAAACAAAAAGGAAATTGGTATGTCCTGAAGTATTAAACCAGTTGAAAGTGCCCTTCCAACCAGTTTCATTTTATATCTGAATTCAGCAGTGAGAAACAAGTCTTTAATTCAACTCATAGATGGCATATTAAAGGGGTAAATAGTTTTTAATTCATTAAGAGCTTAAAAATGGTTTCAAAGGGTCTTGGATCAAAATTCAGGGACTCTGCTGAAAAGGAAAATGAGTATAAGAACCAAAGAAGGCTTTACAGCTGCTATTTACATTACAGAGATCGGTCCCATTTAGCCGCCACTGGGGCTCATCTTTTAAGCAAATCTGAGACTCCATGCAGGAGGGGCTTTTGTTGCCTCCTCCTGCAGAACCCCCTAGAACAAAGCCTGACATAGACATGAAATTCATTTGTTGGGAAAAAAAAAAAAAAAAACAACAAAGGATGGCAAGTAATGGGAGATGCAACTCTCGTCTGGATTTAGAGGGCTTTTTAATGGTTGAGGTGCTTTTTTTAAATTATCAAAAGTACAGTAGGTTAAGGGTGATGATAAAGGGGACCTTCCTGAGCTATTTTGCCCATCATTTTCCCAGGGCAGCAGTGAGGCCAGAGAACCAAACGCAATCATATTTCCAATGGTTTCCCAGAGTCCTCCTGAAATCTAAGCCTTCAGCAAAGGCACATCTCAAAAATTAAAAGGGAGTCTGAGATCCTCAATCTCACCATGATTCCCTCATCAAAAGAACTCACAGAAAATCCCATGGCATCAGCCGGGCTTCTAAGACCGTAACACACACAGCCCCTTAAATAAGGGAAGGAGCCATTTCCACCAGTCTGCAGCTTACTCTAAGATGAGAAAGATAACGTTCTTGAGGCCAGTCAGGTCTCTAATACTTAGTTAGGCTCTAGCTAAAATTGGAGAAGAATCATCTCAATGGACAGCTCAAAACCATCTTGACAGGGTAAAGAAATACAAATTGAAACATGGTATCTTGAACAAAATTAATTATACACCACATCCCCTGGCACACCTAAGTCTTTTATAGCTGAAATTACCCCAGCAGGTTCCTTATTGCCACTTTGGAAGAACTCAAAAGCTCAGAGAAAAACAGTAGGTTGCAAGGTTACACAGCTGAAATTCATACAAGCGGATTGGAATGCTATCTCCAAAACCCCACAAAAAATATCCAACTTCCCAGGCACCAACCACCTCCCCCCACATTTATAAAGAGTAAATGCTAACTATCTCCCTTCTTCCAAGAAGGCCTTGGGGGTCTCCCCAACCACCCACCCATGAGGAAGCCAGCACAGGCCGGTAAGATCAACTAAGTATCTTGATTGTGCAAATAATTATTTTCAAAGGAAAAGCCGGGGCTGTGGGCAGGTAGGTGCTTTACTTTTGGAAGGCCAGATTAAAAAATTTTAAACACAGAAAGGTGGTCTGCGCATTAGCTAATGTAGAAAACAAGATTGCTCTCTCCCCGGATGCAAACAAGGCCCCCAAGTGCCTGCCTCAGAATCCTTAGAGGCAGCCAAGTCATTTCAGTTTAGTGACTGGGGCTAGGCAGTTAGTTATTTGAAACGCGGGAATCTTAATCGTGGATGGTTGTAATCCAGTTTACTACAAAGGGCATTTGAAACTCTTTTGAGAAAATGCTAATTTTCCTGTATGTAGCGTGATTCCTCTGACCACCTGCAGATTTTCTGATCTGCTAATTGATCACCAGACCTCATTTTCCTCAAATACTGAATTCTTTACAAGTGGGTTTCAGCTTGGCTTTGCAAAGTAAGACCAGGCCGCCCTTTTTATTTTTTTAATGATCTGTCTCGACACACACACACACACGCACACACATCTCCATGCAGCTCAAATGCAAAGTGCAGCCATTAAAACGCACTGCTCGGAGAAGCTACCTTCTGTCCCTCGGTGGCAACTGGGGATTCCAGAACATTTCAAGATCGAGGAATTCTTTCCAAGAACCCCAGACCTGGCGAAGACCACCAGGCACCGCCCAGGACGAGAAAGCAAGTGGAAGCCGCGCAGGCTCGGGTCGGCCCGGTCCGGCCCGGCGCTCTCCACTACCGGGTCCCACCCATCAGGTGTGAGTCGGTACCTGCGAGGGGACCCGCCTCTCAGCAGAGGGCGCGGCTCCGGGCTGGGCCTCCAGGGGGCACCCGCGCGCAATTGCGCGCGCGGCCCGCTCCAACCGCGGGGATCAATAGAACCCCCTCCCCGCCTCCCCAGCCGGGAGGGGAGGGCGCGCACCCGCCGGCCTGCGGTCCTCGCCCGGCTCCCGTGCCCCGATCCCAAACTCCAGAGTTCATTTAAGCAGCGCGCACCCGCCCCACAAGCTCTCCCTAAAGGTGCCAAACACCACCCAGAGCCCCACTTGGCTGCGCCCACCCAAAATGAAGGGGGAAGGGGAGGGAGGTCACAGCAGGACCAGGGGAGGGGTCAGAGCCAGGAGCTCGCCCCTCCTCTCGGGAGGAAGCGGGAGGGCGGGGGGTTAACCCTTTTGTTCCAGGTGGGCGAGGCAGCCCGGCCTCTCCACGCTCTGCCCGCCGCCGGCGCTCCCCCCTGCACAAAGAGAGCCCGTCCTCCCGGGCCCTCGAGGGCCCGCAGCCCTGGCCATCAGACGCCCCCAGAACGCACAGCTGCCCTCGCTCAAGCAGATCCCTTTAATGTGCCCTGGACAGATGTTATTTGGGAGGAAATGAGGGTTGCATGGACCTACTAAAAATTGGGGACATTTACTGGTCTCGCCCCTCAAAGGAGAGGATTCGGTAGCCCCAAAAGTGGCGTCCGTCTCCCGCTGGAGTCGTGCGTCCCGGTCTCGGGGGCTGCCGCGCGCACCCCCAGCAGCAGCTAAGAAGTTAGAAAGCAGCGGGGGAGATGGGGGGCGCCCCACAGGGCCCCGGAGGAGATTAAATGTGTCCCGTCTACTCCCCCGCTCCCCCCCCCCACTCTGAAAACTTATCAGGCGACAATGTGGCGCGCGGGAACGGAGCGGGGAACCCCCCGGCTCCAGGAGCTGGGGTAGGTGGTTCTGAGGCGGGGGGCGGGCCGGGCGGGTCCCGAACTCCCGTCCACCCGGAGCTGCCGGCCGCGGCGGCGTGGGCCGGGTCAGCCCCGGCCCGACCTCTCCCCTCGCGCCCCCGGAGCGCGCTTTTGGGAAACCGGGAGCCCCACAAAAAGTCACGCAAAAAGCCGGGCCGGTGGACCCCCGCGGGGCGGCCGCGCGCCCCCGACCTCGGTCCCGGGGGGCCCGCACCCCTCCGCCGGCCGCGGCTATTTTTAGGAAGTCGGAAACCAAAGATGGCCGGAGGTCAGGCCCCGAGAGGTTCAGGCGGAGACGGCGGGCGGCGGAGCCCACGGAGCAGGGCGAACCCGAGGGGGAAATGCAAAGAAAGGGCGAAGTGTGCTCGGCCCCCCACCTTCCCGGCCCTGCACTCCCGGCAGCGCGGGTGGCCCGCACCCCGGCTCCGGGGTGGGGAGAGGTCGCGCCCCCTCCCCCAGGCCAGGCCGGGGAGGGGCGCGCGCCACAGATCGCCCGCCCCGGGGGGTCTCTTCCTGGGGTGCGCCCTGCTCCAGCCTCCCGGAAGCGCCCCAAGGAGCGAGGGGAAGGGTGGGGACCCCCGGGGCTTCTTTCTTTTAAAAGCGGCGCCAGGAGGGAGGAGGGGAGTCCAGGTTACAAGTGGGGGGGAGGTGACCAGAGGGGAGTGGAACCAATTAAGAGCGGGGCAGAGGACAAGGAGGGAAGCCCTTCAGGAGCCGGAGGGACAGAGCAGAGGGTGGGGGGCACTTTTACAATAAGGGGAGCGGGACCTGGAGGTGAAACTTGCACAAGGGGGGGTGGCGAGAGAGAAAAGTGCAAATTTTACAAGGGCGGGTTCGGGGAGAACGAGGCTGCGCGCTCCCCTGGAGCGGGGCCCCCAGATCTTGGCTCCAGAGCCTGCGCTGGAAGCCGCACCTCCCCAAGCCCGCGACTTCGGGGGTCCCGCGGGCGCCGGGGAAGCTGCGCGCCCGGGGCGCGCGCCCCGCTCCACTCACCCGGCTCCCCCGCCGCGGGCGCCGCCGGGCCCGGCTGCAGCGGCTGCTGCGCGCCCTGGTCCTCCTCGGAGTTGATGTGTTGGGGTTTCGCCTGCTTGCGCCTCGACATGGTGCGAGCATCGGGGCGCCGGATTAGCCGCGGTGATTCGCCCACTCCACCGCAAATTCCTGGAGTTGGGAAATTTACCCCCCTTCGGCCGGAACGCGCATGTCCCAGTAATTATTATTATCAATAATGCATTGCGATTTATCATGAGCCCTGACAGCTGATTGGCCTGGGTCCAAGACCTCAGAGATCATTTAAATAAGCCCTCATTGATCAGGGAGGGGCGAGGCATGCTGGGCTTTGTAGTCCGGCCCTGCGAGCGACAAAGGCGTGTGCATCTGGGGAGCCACTAATTAGCATCCGCGCGCACATTGGCTGGACCCCGGGCGCAATCCGAGGGGCGCCCGTCCTGGCTCCGGCTCTGCGAGTCCTGGGCGAGAAAAACAGAAATAATTTTACATATTCTAAGCCCGGGGCCTTCGGTAGAAGTTTTGGAATGGGTGCGCTTGACACTGCGCTCAAAAAATTACTTTTGCAAGGTTACTAGCTGCTAAAGCCCGGGAGGACGGGCCTTCCTGGGGCCGGTTTTCGCTCCGTTTTTACATCCCCCAGCGAAAACAAAAACCAAACCAACCAAAAACCGAGATGTGACCCGTGACCCTCCGGTCTTCTTCTGGTTAAGATGTTTAAATTGAATTTCGAGATGCCTGGAGAACGCAGAAGGGTGGCGGATCCAGCCACCCCGCCCCACCTTAAAGTGACCTTCGGGTTTCCAAAATTACAAATGATCCCCTCGCCGGGATTTATTCCCTTTAAATGCTAAATAATAGCCCCCAGGATTATAGGCACTGGAACTGGTTTCTGGTTTCAATGCGATCTTCATTTTTGGTTTGGGGATTTCTTTTTCTTCTTCTTCTTCTTCTTTTTTTTTTTTTTTACTTTAAAATTACTAAACATAGAAGAGGCAGATGAAAAGCGGGTCAAGTCAAGAGATAATATCAAAACAGCAAGCAATAGCATTTTTGCCCCATGAGCCATTCATGGCGATAACATCATATTTTATTACTGAGACAATGTTCTTAATCTCCCCTGGACTAGCAAAGGACAGGCGCTATCATAAAGTAACTGGGTGTTCCTAATCGTTATTGGAATTTTTTGCAATGCCGCCTTTATTATGGGAAAGGTGTATGACTTAAAGTGACTCTCTGACATGAGGATACTTGGAAGTTTCTAAAATTGTGTGTGTTGTATTGCCTGTATATACGTCTATGCAGTAAATCTTATGTAATTCCATTATCTACCTTCCACAACGTGAATGATAAAAAAAAAATGTTGAATAAATGAGTTACTCCACCATCTAGGTCTTTGGTGTTTTCAGGAGCCTCTGGGCATTCCTCTTTATTTAGCATTTACTTCATTGTATGGGAAGGTGCAAATATAAACCCTTCCTCCACACTTGAGCATTGCTTTCTCTTGATTATTCAACCAGTTCCCAGCTTGTGAGCTTTTCTTGTAAGCTCATCAGGAATGTAAGCAAAATAATGCTGGGCTCATAAAGAAATTCACCTGAGTGTTTGGACAACCCAAGGCAGAAAATAAATCAGCTTGATCATCTTTTTTGATATTCACAGCCATAAATAAACGCTTATGGAAGGAAGGAAGGTTAACCTCCAATTTTTGAGGCCCTGTTTGAAAATGTTTTGCATTGTTTTTTGTTAAGTCCCCTAAAGCGAAAAAGATAGAATTCCAGCCAACAGTCACAGTTGGAAAGGTAAGAATTTGGTTTAAAAATACGTGGAAGCCATTGAGAATTCTCATACTGAGTAAAAAGGCCAATTAACACCTGCCCTGCTGACTAATCTACTTCTATTCCCAACACCTTTTCTGTGTAAGAGAAAGTGGCAGAAGAGGTAATGCATAAATCTAAATGAATGTACAGGAGGTTGACAGCTCTAGAAATATTCGTGGTTTTAGCAAAATTTCATTTACAGTAGGGTTGTTTATTTCAGCTGGTGATAGTTAAAACGCGTCAGCCATTCCTGCTTAGCACAGGGAGTAAAATTGTGCCCCCTCCACACACACACACTATTTTAAAAAACCCCTCGTATCTCCATGTCAGATACAGTCACTTTGAGGGACAGACCTTTTTCATAATAAAGTGGAATGGATGAATACCATTAAAATTGATGGTAATGCCTGACTGAGCCCCTGTGTGTGTCCAGACCATGCTCCCTAAACCCGTTTGTTTCCTTTTTCTCTTCCAGGCAGATCCATGTTTTCTGTCCATCCTGATGAGGATATTGAGGCTCCAAGAGGTGACTTGACTTAGGTAGTGGCTGTGCTGGTCGTCAATCCCTAAACCCAATGTGTCCAGTTTTCCTCCTACCACAGGCTAGTCTCTGCCCTCAAACTGTAGATGAACATGGACCAGATAGTGCATCAAGAAAAAATGATGATGAAAGAAAACATGTTCAATGAACCTTGTGCAGGGTCTATGGAAAATGAGTCCTACAGATAAAAGTCAGAGAGAAGTATTCTTCAAATGAAAGATTCCAAGAATATAGTATCAAGGGGGGAAAAAAGACAGCACACATTTTCAGTGTGCCTCCAACTTCCGAACTATACCCAGGAGCTAGTGGGCTAGAGAAGACCCTAGAACAAAGTGGAGGAGCAAATGGAACCAGTCGGGGTGGGAAATAAGTCCCTAATAAGGCAAAAGTAATTTTTTTTCTGATTATTTAATATTCCTTAAACAACCAAAAGATCTGGGTGGATCCAGTTAAGGGGGAAAGGATCTTCAGAAAAGATGATATTAAAGTTTTTAATGCCTTTGTTAGTTTATCCAATCCAATCATTTTCACCGCTCCAGGCAGAAATTGTTGGGAAATTCACTTCTTGTATCTTGCAATAGGAAGTCTATGAATAATGAGACTTTACTGTTGATAAGGATATTTGGGATACATAATCCCTTTTCATCCTCATCAAGGTCCTTTTTAATTCCCAGCCCATGGGTGGTGGTGGTGGGGAAGCTCAAAACTCCTGCCAGCTTCTTGTGGGGACTTACAAATCATGCTGACTTTGAATTGGGTAGCTTTCCAAGGAAAGGTGCAGGTGTCTGGAACTCACACCTTCTACCTCTACACAATCCTCCCTCTGCGCTATTCTGCAGGGAACTTCCTTCTCTGCTACTCTCTGCCTCTTTTCATTGGCCTATAAATTCGAATTTTCATTTCAAAAACTGGCCTTCCTTCAGTCAAATCAGGTCTCACCTATGAGAAGCCAGTTTGCTCTTCTATAGCACAGTTAAAAATTTGTAATGTCAGATTTAATTGCATCCCCATTTATTGCTTGTCTTCCACTGTGCAGACTCCATGGGGGCAGACACCTTCACCACGGTGTCCCCAGCCCTCAGCCACTGCGACAGAA
Source organism: Talpa occidentalis (assembly GCF_014898055.3). Lineage (NCBI taxonomy): Eukaryota > Metazoa > Chordata > Mammalia > Eulipotyphla > Talpidae > Talpa > Talpa occidentalis. The sequence continues at coordinate 100,551,390 of NW_023600993.1, forward strand.
CACAGAAGTCACACAAACAATAATGAACTAATCAATCAATGTGAATCACTTTGGGGACCTGAATATCAGACAAAGTATTAAAAGGCAGTTACAGGGTGGCACAAAGGGTTAAGCACCACACTATGAAGCAATCCACAGCCTCTGCAGCACGAGTTCGATCCCCGGCTGGCCAGAGAGAAACCCACATGGCGCAGCAGACCTCTCCTGTCTCGCCCGCTGCTCCCCTCAGCAGTGTATTTCAGTAAATCTGCCTGTTCTGCTCCCTACTCTGTCTCTGGTGAATCCTCTCACCCCTCGCATCTCTGGCCTGTACCCCAGCTCTTGTATGCATAAATAAATAAATCTTTCTTTTTTTTAAATAAAAGGCAATTATAGTTGGCAAGAACGTAAAATAATACAGTTGCCATGGAAAATAATATGACTTTTCCTCCAAAAACTGAACATAGAATTACCATATAATCCAGCATTTCCATTTCTGGACATAGCTATCCAAAGAATTGAAAGCAGGGACATGAAGAGGTATTTGAACACCCAGAAGGCCATTGCTCATTGCTCCTCTTGCTGCCAGCGTGAGCCCAGGGGCTCAGCTCAGATGGCATTAGTGGTAGGACATGTTGGCCAGTTAATCTCTCTTCTCTCGTTCTCTGCTTTCTCCCTCTTCTCATTTCCCTTGTAATAAACCTTTTATTATCCTTTCAAAAAAGAAAGAGAGAGTGCCTCCCCGGTGGCGCAGCGGTTGAGCGCTGGGTTGCGAAGCTGCCCGCAGCCTCTGCAGCGCCGGTTCGATCCCCGGCTGCTCTCCGGCCCCCGGAGGAGGGTCCCACATGGCGCGCAGACCTCTCCTGCCACCCGCTGCTCCCCTCAGCAGTGTACTTCGGTCCTTCTGCCTGCTCTGCTCCCCTCTCTGGCTCTGGTGAATTCTCTCACCCTCCCGCGCTTCTGACTGTACCCAGTGCATGTATAAATAAATAAATGAGTGAATGAATGAATAAATAAATAAAAATCTTTAAAAAAACAAAAAAGAGAAAGAAAGAAAGAAAAGGAAGAAGGAAAAAAAGAAAGAACATTGTTCACAATAGCCAAAAGATGGAAGCCACCAAGTATCCATCAACAAATGAATAAACAAACTGTGATGGAATATTATTTAGCCTTAAAAAGGACAGAAATTGGGCCTCCCTGGTGGCGCAGGGGTTAAAGACACAGCACTATCAAGCTATCACCAGCCACTGCAAGCAGGAGTTCCATCCCCGGCCAGGGAGCTACCCACACGGCACAGCAGACCTCTCCTGTCTCCCCGCTGCTCCCCTCAGCAGTGGATTTCAGTAGATCCACCTGTTCTGCTCCCCACTCTGTCTCTGGTGAATCCTCTCACACAGTCCCCCACCTCTGACCTACAGCCCAGTTCTTATATGCATAAATAAATAAATCCTTTTTTAAAAAAGGAAAAATTCTGACGCATGCTCCAATATGGATGAAGATAGGCTCATGCTAATTGAAACCAAGCAATCCCAAAAAAGGGATATGCTGTATGATCACACCTAAGGAGTCGCCCAGAGTAGCAGATTCTCCCAGACAGGTTAGGAGGGAAATGTCCCTGGGGGGCAGGGCTGGTGGGGTGGAGCGAGGAAATTGACAATTTTGTTGTTTCAAGGGAATAGAGTTTCAGTTAGCAAGCTAAAAGGGTTATAAGAGAGTGAGGGCAGTATGAATGGATTTAAACCACTGAACAATAACAAGATAGTTAAGATGTAGCACTTGATGTTCTGTTGTATTTTACTGCATGGCTGTGGGGCGGTGCACACTGAGGCTGCCCGGTGGTCTAAATTTACTAAAGATCACCAAACTGTACACTTCCAATGGGCAAATTTTTGATAGGGAGACCTCTGGGAACGAGGCTGATTTTCAGACAGCCGTTTGATATTTGGCTGGTCCTGTTCTCAAAAGAGACACAATTATGCCAGGCTATTTCCTGTGGGGTGTTCTCAGCACCTCGAGATGGAAATGACTGAGTGGCAAGGTTGGTTTCCATAAATCACCACCTGCTGCTGCAAAAGGATGCCCCTCTGGATTTTTATTTATTCATGCCAGGAAACCGCCCAGCGGACCAGTGCGGTCACCCTGCTCCTTTAATCTGGGAACAGTGCGGTTTATATTAGGGAAAGGGAAGAGTGAGCTTTTTTTTTTTTTTAAAGATTTATTTATTTATTGTATTTATTTATACAAGCACTGGGTACAGTCAGAAGCGCGGGAGGGTGAGAGAATTCACCAGAGCCAGAGCGGGGAGCAGAGCAGGCAGAAGGACCGAAGTACACTGCTGAGGGGAGCAGCGGGCGGCAGGAGAGGCCTGCGCGCCATGTGGGACCCTCCTCCGGTGGCCGGGGAGCAGCCGGGGATCGAACCGGCGCTGCATAGGCTGCGGGCAGCTTCGCAACCCAGTTCTCAACCGCTGCGCCACCGGGGAGGCCCAAGAGTGAGCTTTTTCACAACATGGACCACCCTCTTGGAAGCTATGGACTGTCATCCATTTGAAATTTTCCTGCCTCACATGGCTTGGACAGAACTCTTCAAATTCCAGAGAGTTAGAAGTTGTGCTAAAATGGCTTCAAAGGGCCTCCCCGGTGGCGCAGCGGTTGGGCGCTGGGTTGCGAAGCTGCCCGCAGCCTATGCAGCGCCGGTTCGATCCCCGGCTGCTCCCCGGCCACCAGAGGAGGGTCCCGTATGGCGCGCAGACCTCTCCTGCCGCCACTGCTCCCTCAGCAGTGTCTTCGGTCCTTCTGCCTGCTCTGCTCCCCGCTCTGGCTCTGGTGAATTCTCTCACCCTCCCGCCCTTCTGACTGTACCCAGTGCTTGTATAAATAAATAAATAAATCTTTAAAAAAAAAAAAAAAAAAACCTTTTAAAATAAATAAATAAATAAAACTCTACCTATAGTCTTAGGACTAAAAGTGTGACATGGGGTCTCCCCTGGTGGCGCAGCGGTTGATTGCTGGGCTGCCAAGCTGCCCATGGCCTCTGCAGCACCGGTTTGATCCCCGGCCGCCAGGCAAGGGTCCCACATGGCGCGCAGACCTCTCCTGCCGCCCGCTGCTCCCTCAGCAGTGTACTTCGGTCCCTCTGCCTGCTCTGCTCCCCACTCTGGCTCTGGTGAATTCTCTCACCCTCCCGCGCTTCTGACTGTACCCAGTGCTTGTTTAAATAAAACAAACAAACAAACAAATAAATAAAAACATGCCTCTATTAAATAAATAAATAAATTAAATTAAAATTAAAATTAAAATGGCTTCAAAAACCCAGCTTGTAATTCAATGGGCGTGCTTTAGCATGGAGCCAAATGACCACTTTTCTGAGTGTCCTGGCCCAGAGTCCTTCTGTGGGGTGATTTATAGCCGCAAAGTCTGGCTAATGGCGATAATCGCCACTTAACAGATGACATCCCACCGTTCTGATATCTCTCCACTGTCGCCGTTTTATCAATCCCAAATTGGTATTGAACACTTTTAAACTCTAATTAATTGTCTTCTTCCTAGTTGCCACTAGGATTACATCAAACTGCAAAATTATTGCTAAAAAGAAATGTGTAGCTATTTCAGCAAGTTTGTTAAAGTAGAAATGAATTGCCAGAGAACTTCTCCTGCAGGTGAAAGATTAGGTGGACTAGGAAGGAAAAAGTTGAGGCCGCTGGCTCTTCGGGCCCTGGGTCTCTCAACTTCAGGCCTGTGGGTCTTAGGTCAAGCTGGGCAGCCACAGGCCAGAGAAAATGCTGATTCTCTAAGTCCACAGCAACCCTACCTCTCCATGGCAGGGTGGGGTTGGGGGGCTGCCTCCCCTCCCCCTACAGAGAAGAGTTGGCAAGGTCTTGGGCCATTTTTGTTGGTCACAATTCAAGAGCTACCAGTATCTAGGAAGGAGAGGCCAGTGACCATGCTGACATCCTACAGTGTCCAGGACAACCCCCACAACAAGGAATGGTGTGCCCCAGAATGTAGCTAGTGCTGGAGTTGAGAAGCCAGGTCTAGAGGTAGAGTATGAATTCCAGGCCATATTAGCATTTACCTAATACTTTCTTTTTAATAGTAAAATACTTTCAAATAAAACTTTAAGTACTAAATCACAATCAAATCCTCTTAGCTGATTAACCTCCAACTCAATCCCTGCAGTCTGGTCTTTTCCCTCAATAATTGCACAATTTTATACTCATTCAGTAGGATGATTTAAGTAATTTATCTGCTTCTTTTAGCCAATCAGCAAAAGATAACATTTTAGTGAATTTTCTCCTTATCTTTTTTCCCATGTATGTCATCATTTTTGTGTAATTGAGAGTCATCTGAAAATATAGTTTGGAGTTTGCTTATTTGGCTGAGCAAGATGTTACAAGTCTTTTTTACTCCATTAAGAAAAGTCTTTATAAATGTGCTTTATATTGTAATTTTTTTAGTCTGTGAGTAAACCTTGAGTTCACTTAAGCAGTCTCTCACATAGATGAACGGTTTGTTTTTATTATGGAGAATATTTCCACCCGCCCCTGTTCATAACTCTCGGTCCCAATTTTGACTTTTTTCACACTCTAAATCTTTCTGAAATGAATGTGGATGTTACACAAAAGCACAACCCTTCAAGAGCATTTTTTTCAGGCTATCTTCCAACCTTTGTAGGTCCTTGTGCAAGATAGGAGCTCAGTAATGTGAGTGATCAACCTAAATGGATAAGCCCATAAACACGCTTATCTGGACATTCACAGATTTCGTAACTGGGCAGGAGAAATGTATAGATTTTCAAAAACAAGTCGAAGGTTCAATTGATTGAACAATTTTTCTGCTAAAAATGCTTTCCAGCTCATTCCTGTTTGTTAGCTGTTCTGATTCATTCTTTATAGAAATGTCTCTAACTTGGCACTCACAACTGCCTTTCCTAAAAGTTTTCTCTTTTTTTTTGTATGTATAGCAGAGACAAGTCCTGCCTCCCCCTTCCACCCAAAAGTGCCTATTGTGAACTTTGTCTTTTAAAAAACATCACTGAGAAGACGTTTGTGTAAATTCGCCACAAGCTTTCTTTATTATAACAAATCTTAAAGAGCTAAAAGCCTGGCATGCAGGAAAGCTGACTGTCATAAATATCTCTCCGTCTTTGCAATATAAATTATAATAGAAAATAAACTTGTCAGAGACGTCTACCCAACACACAAAAAGTGAGACGGTTAGAGTGAGGAGATTAAGACCGTTAATTGGCACAGAGAGAAAAGCAAAGGTCGTCATCGTTAAGATGACTGGTCTATAAACACCTAAATGGATTTTGTGACTGGGAAGAAAGGATCATCTTTTGACCATGAAAGGGAATATAAAATGTGCTTTTCTTTGTTTTAATGTGGAGAGATTTTAACATCTCTTCTCAGCTCAGACACCCAAGTAAACAAATGACTTGGCCTCGTCGGTGGGGCTTTCAGAGAGATGACAGGAGGCACAGCGGAAGAGAGAAAAGCAAAGCCCGTAGAAGCAGCAGAAGAAAGCAAATACCGAAGAAGAAAAAGAAGGGAGTTTGATAAGTGTAGGGGAATAAAAAAAGAACCTCAGAGAGATGGAATGAGGGCTTCCCTGGTGGTGCAGGGGATAAGCACAGCACTATGAAGCTAACCGCAGCCACTAGAGCACAAGTTCGATCCCCCCCAGGGAGCTACCCACATGGCACAGCAGACCTCTCCTGTCTCTCCCGCGGCTCCCCTCAGCAGTGTATTTCAGTAGATCTGCCTGTTCTGCTCCCCACTCTGTCTCTGGTGAATCCTCTCAACCCCCCCCCACCCTGCACCTCTGGTCTGTACCCCAGTTCTTGTATGCATAAATAGATCTTTAAAAAAAAAACAAAACAGAGAGAGAGAATGAAACTCACAGGAAGCAGTGAGTTCAGCATCACTCCTCACCCCAGAGGCACCTGCCTGAGAGTCAGTTTCTGACACGGAGCACATGAAGTGTGCACAAGCACAGGGAGACCCAGCCTGGAATTCCCCTCCAGGTCATCTCTGTCTCCTGTGTCTTGTTTTCTTCCCCACTAAGTGGACAGACTCATTCCTACTTGTGGCCTTGCCCTGAAAACCTGAAATAATTTGTGCAAAGCCTTTGGCATATAACTGGGGTTCTGGAAACATCTTTCATTATCATACAAATTGTAGGTAAAAGCAGGAACGTTTATCTCATAATATTAAGTAGACCCATAGTGTACATGATAGTTTTGGGGTCAAAGTTTCTTTATTTACTTGGTTATTTGTTCATTCCTTCATTCAGTAATTCTTCTGGCCACTGCAGACCAGGCTTTGGGCCAGGTTGAGAATTTGGAGATGAAAAAACTCAGTGGTCACAGTCTAAAATGTGTAAAAGCTTAGTGTCAGCCTATGGACTCACGTAAAACTGGTGGTCGACGTCACGTGGACTCTACCTAGGATGGGTGGGGTGGGATGGACTTGGACAAGGCATCCTTGAGGATGTAGCCCCTTCCAGACTGGACTACTGGGCCACTGGGCTCTTTTGTCTAGTGATCAAGAAGGGTCCACTGATAAGAAGACATGTGAGCAGAGACACAAAGGAAGTGGGGACAGAGCCAGACAGATCTATGGGGAGAGCATTCCAGGAGGAGGCAATAGACTTTGCAAAGGCCCTGAGGCAGGAACCTGTTTGACATGTTTGAAGAGCCTTCGAAGGGCCAGTAGGACTGAAGCAGAGTGAGGGAGAGGTAACCGGGGTGAGCACATATGTTCTGAAAGACCACAGCTCTGGGTTTTTGGGGGCTCCCCCAATTTTTAAAAATGGTGGTAAAATGTATATAACATAAAATTGGCCACCCTAATCATTTCTTCAAAGATTTATCTATTTATGTGTACAAGAACAGGGGTGAAGGCCAACGCTAAATAATACTCTACTTTATGTAGATACAGTAACCCATGACCCCTTATCTATGGGGATTTGTTCCAAGGCTCCCAGCACATGCCTGAAACTGTAGATATTAGCCTATATTTACTGGTTTTTTTTCCCCTGTATATGCACACCTATGGTAAAGTTTAATTTCTAAACTAGGCACAGCTAGAGATAAATAACAGCAAATAATCATAAAATAGAACAGTTATAACAATATACTGCAGTGAAAGTTGTATGAAAATGGTCTCTCAGAATTTACTGGATGTAATATTTCCCCAGGTTGGTTGAACTTGGTAACTAAAATCACAGAAAGTGGAACCTCAGATAAGGAGGGGACCGCTGCACCACATTGTCCTTGTCCACTATCAGTAGATGCTGGGTTGCTTTTAGCCGTTGTGAATAACGTCGTCATCAGTGGGAGTACACGATTCTTCTTATGTCTTTTGGGTGGATAGTCAGGAGTGGAATTGCTGGGTCATAGGCAATTCTGTTTCTTCTTTTTTTTCTTTTTTTAAAGATTTATTGATTGATTTATTGATTTATACATACATACAAGCACTGGGTACAGTCAGAAGTGCGGGAGGGTGAGAGAATTCACCAGAGCCAGAGCGGGGCGCAGAGCAGGCAGAAGGACTGAGGTACACTGCTGAGGGGAGCAGCGGGCGGCAGGAGAGGCCTGAGCGCCATGTGGGACCTCCTCCAGTGGCCGGGGAGCAGCCGGGGATCGAACCGGTGCTGCAGAGGCCGCGGGCAGCTTCGCAACCCAGCGCTCAACCGCTGCGCCACCGGGGAGGCCCAATTCTGTTTTTTTTTTTGAAGAAACCACCATACTATTGTCCATAGTGGCTGCCCTATTTTACATTTCCACCGGCAATGCACAGGGTTTAATTTCTCTATATCCTCCTGAACACTTTTTTTTTTCCTGGAATTTGACAGAAAAACAATCTAATAGGTGTGAGGCAGCATGTCATTATGAATTTGATTTGCATTTCCCCAATGATTATTGATGTCAAACATCTTTTTCTAGGATATGTACATGTACAGTGTTATAAATCGATGACATCTATATATGCTACACTAAGTTCACCTCCAAAAGTCTAGTTTCCATCTCTGCCATATAATTGATTGCTTTTACTTAATTTTCCCCATCCGCCTTCCCTTTTTCTAGTCACCATTTTGTTTTTATAGTCTGAAATTTTTTGTTTTATTTTCTCACTTGTTTTGTTTCTTTATCTTCCACAGGAGTGCTAGCATAAGATATTTGTCTTTTCCCACCTGGCTTATTTCACGTAGCATAATACCCTCTAAATTCATCCTTGTGGTAGCAAATGGCAAGATCTCTCTTTTGTATGGCTGAGTAGTATTTCATTGTGTGTATAAACCACATATTCCTTATCCATTCACCCACTAATGGACATTTAGCTTATTTCCAAATCTTGGCTATTGAAAACAATGCTGCAATAAACACAGGCATGCATACATATTTTGAATTACTAATTTCATATTCTTTGGATAAATAATACCTAGAATAGCTGCCTTCTAGGGTATTTCTGTTCTTAATATTTTGAGAAATTTCCATACTGTTTTCCATAGTGGCTTTACCAGTTTACATTCCCCCAAGAATGTATGAGATTTCCTAGCCCACACTTGTTTTTTGATGATAAGAAAGTCTTAATTGCTCTGCAACAAAAATACTTAACAGTTGATAGGTTCATCTTAATAAGACTGCTGTAGTCTGCCTGTTCTGTTCCCGCTCTGGCTCTGGTGAATTCTCTCACCCTCCCGCGCTTCTGACTGTACCCAGTGCTTGTATAAATAAATAAATAAATAAATCTTTAATTAAAAAAAATAATAAGACTGCTGTAACAATAGCAGTATAGCACCACTCCCTACCCCCTTTTTTTGAGAGCATTAGTGTTTTGTTTTTTTTTCCCTAGTAAGAAAGAAAGGTTCTGCACACCTGAATGACAAGGGTTTCCATAAGTTTCAGGGAGAGAACGCTGAATGAGTTCGGCCTGTGTGGGGAGGGATGGAGAGGATGGAGGCTTGGACCAACGTGGAAGTGGCTGAGATGCGAGACATGCTTGGACTGAGGACTAGATTGGATGTAGGTGTGAGAACAAGAGGTCAAGGATGACGCCTAGATGTTGGACCCCAGCCACTGGTGGGATGCAAGCTCACAGGGCGGTGAAGCTGGGGGAGCAGTGATTTGGTGGGGTGGGAAGGGAGAGCAGCAGAGACTTCATTACTCATTTGAACATGTTTGGGACCAACTCAACGTGGTGAAGGCCAATCAGGAGCGGGAGAGATTTGTCTGGAGCTCAGGCGTGAGTTCCACAGCTCTGGTGACACCAGCACCAGGCAGTATTTGAAGCCTCCGGTTGGGGGCATGTAAGCAGAAAAGGGAGATAAGGAAGAAACAAGTACAAAGAGGAGGCCTGAGGAGCTTCTGGGTTTGAGGAAGGAAAGTGGAGGAGGGACCTATAAAGCTGGCTGAGCAAGAGCAGCCAGTTAATGAGAAGGAGCAGGAAAGCCGCCCAGAAAGCCGAGAGAGAGGAACGCGCTTCATATGGGAGGAGTGATGAGCTGTCTGGTCAGACAAGTTCTGGGCCTGGCCGCTGGGTTGGCTGCACAGAGAGGCCAGTCGCTGAGAGGAGCAGGGGAGCTGCAGGGCAGCAGCTGATTGGAGAAGGTTGACGGAGCATGGGAGGAGGTGGTGAGTAGGGTCAGCTCCTTGGTGGATGGCTTGTGAGAATGGGGGTGTGGTGGAAGGAGAGCGTGGGGGGACCTGAGTGTCAGGGAGATATTACAGCAGGTGCTGGAAGGATCCAAGGGGAATCATGCTGATAATATGGAAGAGCAGAGGGACGAGTACAGCCGCCTCACAAACCTAAGTTAGTTCTATCTAGACCTTTACAGAAATGGTCTGCTGACCTCAGGATTATCGTCACATGGCGCTCAGGACAGGAAGACTCCATAAATCCAGTTGGTACTGTTGAGGTCCTTATTATCTATATTGCTGCACCTAATTTATAGGACTGAAAAGCAACCTGTCTGTGTCACCCAGAAGATCTGAAATGCCTGAATGAGTGAATGAATGAATGAATGAATGAATGACTCTGTGAGTGAGGACTGGGGCAGGATGGGGGAGGTGGGCTTGTTGAAATGGAGAGCAGGAGGGGCCATCTCAGAAGCTGTGAGTTTAGCTTGAGGTATGCTGTGGCAGGTCGGCAGAAATCCAGGCTCAGTTAAATTGATTCTGGGCAAATCCACCATTGTCCTCAGGCTCTGACCCCTGACGGAATATTTCATCATGGCCCAGAAAGCCCTGTATTCCTTTTGGATGTATTTATGGGGAATAGAAAAGGATTGGGAGTAGAAGATTCCCAAGGGAAAAGCAAAAAAACAAACAAAAAAAGATGAAATAAAAAAAGAATTTATCGGGGAAAACCCATATTTATTAGATTCCAACTAAATTTGAGACAATGTTTTGGGGTCCTTGTGTAATCGTCCAAGGAGTAGATTTTATTATTCCCATTTTATAGACACAGGAACTGAGGACCGGACAGGCTGTCCCAGGGCATGGCGGGAGGGAGGAGGGTGGTGGCAGCAACAAGGGAATACTTAAAAATCGCTGTCCCCCTAGTTGGGGGTCAGGCTTGTAATACCAGAAGTTGCTTCCCAGGCTAGCAGTGATGGGGAACCAGAAGGAGGTCTTCTTCCAGTCCCAGGAATCCGAGAGTTTCCTGGAGGAAGGGCTTTGGAGAATCTCAGAGACCTGATAGGGTTTGACAGGAAGCCAGGAGGTGGGGAGGTTTTCCAGGTAGAAGGTAAAAAAAGAAGGAAAGTTCTGGAGGAACTAGAGCAGGTTTGGCTTGGCTGAATCTCCACCTACAAAAGGGCATGAGGTGAAAGGTCTAGAAAGTCAAACCAGGAAGAGGGTGACCCGTCCCAGCGCGCTGTGGGAGACCCTGGCTGAGCCTTGGAGAAGTTAGGGGCTGGAGTTAGGCGCTTGGGGTTCAGGGGTCCCATCCATCACCAGCTGGGCAATCAGCCTCTCTCCATGGCAGTTTCTACCACTGTGAAGCAGGAGGGACAGGATTCCTATTTCCCAGGATGTTGTGAGGATTAGCAGAGCTGATGCCTCACACCATGGGGATGGAGATCATGAGCTTGATCCGTGGGGGCCACCTATCTGCCCGGCATCCCAGCAGGACAGCAGGGCCTGATGCGCTTATCCTCTGGATACTAATCACCAACCAAAGACAGAGGAGTGGATTCAGAAGGTATGGTGTATTTAACTAATGGAATATTACTCAGCTATAAAAAAGATGAGCCCTTGTCATTTGTGACAACATGGATGGAACTGGAGGGGATGATGCTGAGCAAAATAAGTCAGAAGGGGGCCTCCCTGGTGGCACAAGGGGTTAAGTCTCAGCACTGTGAAGCAATTGGCAGCCTCTGCAGCATGAGTTCCATCCCCCAGCCAGGGAGCTACCCAGATGGCACAGCAGACCTCTCCTGTCTCACCCGCCGCTCCCCTCAGCAGTGTATTTCAGTCAGTCTGCCTGTTCTGCTCCCCACTCTGTCTCTGCTGAGTCCTCTCACCCCCACACCTCTGGCCTGTATCCCAGTTCTTGTATGCATAAATAAAATAATAAGTGAGAAGGAGAAAGACAAATATCACATGCCTTCATGTATATGTGGAATAGAAAGAAGCACACAAAGGGTCAGTCATAGCCAAACCAAAAACAAATGCTCGATAGCTGACCTTACGCCGATGCTACCAGCAGGAAGGGGACAGTAGTGGGGTAGGGGCCATGGACTGCGCCGGGGACTCTGGGTGCTGTGGTGGGGGGTGTGGGGTGGTAACATACACCCAAGGAGGTGGGATCCTAGATTTCTGAATCACGTGCTATAAACCACCATTACCTTAGTAATAACTAAAAAAAGATAAGTGATTGCCCGCAGGCTTTGAGAAGGGCGGAAAGCCGGTGGAGGCTGGTCTCTCTGGGCGTGGTCCTTCATGAAGTATCCGTAATCATTTATTCTCTGTCCTTTTTTGTTATTTTGGCCCCAGGGGTCTTATTGGTAATAGGAGAATAATGTGTGTTGAAATGAATTGCTCTATTGTTGGGAAAACATACTATCTCGACTTTTTTTATTGCTACATAGAGGCCCTTTGTGAAGTCAAGGGCTCATGACCTTGGCTTTGACATCCATAAAGCAGGCTCCCTGGAAGCCTGCCCACCTGACACGGGATGCCAAATTGGGTGTGTTTTCCTGGGGAGAAGGTTCATAGCTTTCCAAGGAGACTTCTGCCCACCCCCTGCTGTCCTAAATCCACATCCTAGATCACGGCTTCTTTTCTTTCCTTTTTTTTTTTTTTTTAACAATTTATTTATTTGTTTGTTTGTTTGTTTATTTATTTATGCATACAAGAACTGGGGTGGAGGCAAGAGGAGTGAGAGGATTCACCAGAGACAGAGTGGGGAACACAACAGGCAGATCTACTGAAATCCACTGCTGAGGGGAGCAGCGGGAAGACAGGAGAGGTCTGCTGTGCCATGAGGGTAGCACCTGGCCGGCTGGGGGAGCGAACTCATGCCCAGTGGCTGGTGATAGCTTGATAGCGCTGAGACTTTAACCCCTGTGCCACCAGGGAGTCCCTGGATCATGGTTTCTTAACCTTACTTAGCACAATTAACATACTGGGGAAGGGCGACTCTGTTGTCCTGAGCATTGTGGGGTGTTCAGCTGCATCCCTGGCCTCTCCCCACTAGCTGCCAACCCCCTTCCAGCAGGACAACCAAAAAGGTCGCTATGCAAGCCCATGTGTCCCTGAAGCGCTGCTGTAGCTGACCACTGAGCCCTCGATGGGGACACGGAGGCACGACATGCCCGCCCCGAGACAGTCCTTTGCCAGGGCTGACCCTGAGGCGAATGTGCTTCCTCTGACTGACAGAGAGAACTCCTCAAAGGGTCACAGGGGATCCTGCCGACGCCAGCACCAGGGACATAGAACTAAGAGTTCTCTAGGAATCATGGGAAATGTCATCACCAGCCCAAACACGGAGTAGTTTTACATAAATATATTCAATCAATTGATCTTCCTGACTCTAACACAGCGCACCGGTCCCCTCCGAAGTGTGCGGGATCTGGCGTATACTGTGTTTTTCATGATCCTCCATATAACACGGCAACATTGACACTTGTTCCACAGTGATTTCCTGAGCACCTGCTAGGCGCAGGCACTGAGATCTGCGGTACAACCGGGCAGTGCAGGGAACCACCTGCCCTACACGCTAAGAGCCAGCAGGGAGTGGGCACCCCACTCTGGCCATTCTCATCTCCCCTGCCTTCTTGTTTTCACTGGGGAACTCAGACCCGACACTGTATTCTTTACATTATTTGCCTCGTCCACTAGAACTGCGGAAACTGGAATCTCGGGCTGTTTCTACTTCTGAATCTTGGATTGAGTACAGGGCTTGGTTCATAGTGGGGAATCAGGTGGGATTTGGGGGGCTGACTGTTGGACCTTAAAGGAGAAGTCTGCAGTGGAGGAAGAACTTGGGGAGACACTGGTTTATAGCTGGCTTAGGAGCTGCAGGAGAGATGCTTGCCTGGGGACAAGGATGCAGCAAGAAGTGACAAGGGCACTCGGTGGTGCTTGGGGCAGTGTGGCCAGAGAGAGGAGGTGGAGCCCACGGGGTGAGTGAGGGATCCTCCAGAGGCTCTTTCCGGAAGGAAGGCAGGACTTGTCCACACTTCTTGGGATCCTGATGCTTCCGAGAGATCAAGATAAAGGCTAGAGAAAATGCCTATTGGATTGAGAGATAAGGGCTGGGAGGTCAGAGAGGCTCCAGTGAGCAACGAATGTAAGGGTGTTTCCACGGCGAGTGCAGGCCAAAGTGCGTGGCAATGAGGAAAACGCTGGGTGCGGCCTTGTGATAAGTGAGGCTGTTACGGGAAGGTAGGCCGCGCATGGGGCACACAGGAGGACATGTGTTTAAAAGATGGGAGAGATTTGAAATGCTGGAGGGAAAGATATAATTCAAAAGGAAAGCCTGACTATTCCAGAGGGGAAAAGGGCCTGGAAGGTTCTGAGATGACAGGAGGAGGATGGGGTGGTCTTAGATACAAGGAGGGTGATGGTCTTAGGTACAAGGAGGGTGTTCTTGTAGGAGGGAAGAAGCTGAGAATTGTGGGTGAGCCAAAGGCCTTTCTGGGGAGACATCCCTCTGGAAAGGTCCCTGCTTCTTCGCCATCCACACCTCCTTTCTCAGCCCCTGCACACCCACCCCTTGTGGCCCCCATCTGGCCACCTGGCCCCTGCTTTCCCTCAAGTCCTCCAGCCATGCTCCTGCCTTTGCTCTCTGCCTGGAGCTCTGGCGGCAGAGATCGTGTGGCCTGGTCCCTGCTTCATTTGGGTCTCCGAATCCTTGTCCCTTTCTCAGAAATGTTCCCTGACCAGCCAGTTCCTCCTGCCGTTAGAGTCCTAGTGGGAACCGCGAGCATCGTGCCTGGCACTGCCTGAGCTTCTCACGCTAGGTGCTTGGCCTTTCTCACTCATCTGTCCCCCCTCAAGAGGCTGAAGCTCCGTCCTTTGTCCAGTCACTCAAGTCTGTCTTACCACCTCCTGCCCGGTGTGGGGGGAAGCTGGATCGGGGCAACTGTGGGATTCAACGAGTCTGGGGACTATGTAGGCTTAACTTTTGCTTGGGGCAAGTTGAGGTGGGAGGCAGCTCTTCCGATGGAGTCTCCTTATGTGATGAAGGAAGCGAGGTGGCAACTTGGGATGCCGGAGTGGGGTGGGGAGGAGCCAGTAAGATACCGGAGGACTTGGGAGACCAGGTAGGGAGACAGTGGACAGTTGGTCTAGTTTTGAGTGGTGTATCTGGGGGTTGGGAATTCATGAAGGTTTGGACAAGGAGGGTGTGAGAACTAAGAGTGGTGGGTTTGGCAGAGGTATCAGAAAATCCTAGGGTAAGCGGCAAAGGCAGAAGGTGGGGGTGCCTGCCAAGCTCCCCATTTCACAGATGAGAAAACAAAGGCACAACAGGGAATGCTTTCCAGGTTCGCAGCTGAGAAGTGGCAGCTGTGATGCATTGGAACCTGGACCTCCCACGGTCCTCGGCCAGACTCACGACCCACAGGGCGCCCAAGTCTCGCCTTTGCTTAAGGCTGGTCTTAAACCATCAGCCAAATTCAACTCCAAGGTGAAATTTTTTTTTTTTAATATTCTTTTTTTTTTTTTTTAAGATTTATTTTTATTTATTTATGCAAGCACTGGGTACAGTCAGAAGCTCAGGAGGGTGAGAGAATTCACCAGAGCCAGAGCGGGGAGCAGAGCAGGCAGAAGGACCGAAGTACACTGCTGAGGGGAGCAGCGGGTGGCAGGAGAGGTCTGCGCGCCATGTGGGACCCTCCTCCGGTGGCTGGGGAGCAGCCGGGGATCGAACCGGCGCCGCAGAGGCTGTGGGCAGCTTCGCAACCCAGAGCTCAACCACCGCGCCACCGGGGAGGCCCTCCAAGGTGAAATTTTAGGTGTGTTCCAAGGTGGAAAAAAATCTCTTCCTAGAATTTTAGGCCACCGAGATTTTCTTTGTTATGCTTGTGTCACATTATTCTCCAGTTTATTGCTGTCTCCTCCCACACTCTCCTCCAGCTATTTTGACATCACTTGAGTGTTTCTGCTTTTTGGTCTGCTGGGTGTGACTGAAAGAAATCTAACCAGAGGCGTGGAAGCGTGTTACTCAATGTATCAGGTGACTTAAATATTAGGAGTTATTGTGATAACGGGTTCTCTGCCCTAGCTTTTAAGCCCTTTGCATGTGTAAATGAAGCTTTTCTTTAAGGCAACTATTTTTGACCTGAGGTCCAAGGTCTGGATGGGCCCCACGAATGCTTTGCAACTATATAACACCTTCTGTGATTATGTGACCATCCTTCTCCCAGGGAAAGAAGTCTCAGCGGCCATTAAATTTTCATGACCTTCCCACCTTTGGCCTCCAAGTCTCCACCACCTTCTTTCCAGAACTCTCCCTCACCACAGGACCTTTCCACCTGCCTGCTCGAAAGCCTTGGCCTTCCTGAGCCTTGTCAATGACGCACACTTGCAGTTGCCAGGATGACAATTTTGCTTTACGGTCCCTTGCCTATTAAAGACGACCACAAAATGGATGTTGGTCCCGCCAGATGCTAATATCCAGCCTAGGAGGTGTATAATTACTCCAGGGCCTTTGCAAGACAATGAGGTTGCCTAAGGATGGATTTCTCAGAATGTATCCCTGTCGCTAAGCGACACTTGACTTTATTTGTGAGATTATTGACCACAATAACCTCGCTCCCTCTCCAGGCTATAGGTGCCATCTGCGTGGGGACCATACTTATCCAATATTGCATCCCCAATGTCAGGTATAGTCATGCACCCAGCAGGGACTCCCACCTATGGATGTTGGGTATGTTCATGTATCAGAGCCGCAGCTCAGCCTGAGCTCTGGATCTGCAGACTGAGGTTGGAAATGCATCAGCACAACCCACTTACTCAGTCCCAAATGCTGCCCAATATGCTACTGCCCTAGATTCTTTCTTTCTTTTTTTAAAAGATTTATTTATGCATACAAGAACTGGGGTACAGGCTAGAGGTGTGGGGGGTGAGAGGAATCACCAGGGACAGAGTGGGGAGCAAAACAGGCAGACTGACTGAAATACACTGCTGAGGGGAGCAGCGGGCGAGATAGGAGAGGTCTGCCATGTGGGTAGCTCCCTGGCCGGCTGGGGATCAAACTTGTGCTGCAGAGGCTGTGGATAGCCTCATAGTACTGTGCTTACCCCCATGCGCCACCAGGGAGGCCCATGCCCTAGATTATTTGCCTAAGAATATCAATCCTTCATTTATCCTGGTGGTAATGTGCAGAGGTTAAGAATGTTGTGGAATCATGGACTTCCCTGGTGGCCTAGGGGTTAAGTCTCAGGCTACCATTGCAACGGCCTGAGTTTGATCCCCAGCCAGGGAGCTATCCACATGGCGCAGCAGACCTCTCCTGTCTCCCCGCTGCTCCCCTCAGCAGTGTATTTCAGTCAGTCTGCCTGTTCTGTTTCCCACTCTGACTCACCCCCTGCATCGCTGGCCTGTACCCCAGTTCTTGTGTGCATAAACAAATAAATCTTTAAAAAAAAAAAAAAAAAAGAGCAGTGGAGACTTGCAAGGGCAGAAAAGCAGGTGAGTGAAGCCACAGGTCAGAGACTAGCAGTGCAGGGCCATCTTGGAGGCCCAGAGTGTCATGGGCCAAAAATACTGGCTTCTGAGTCAGGTGTTCTGTGCCTTAGGGCCTGATGCCAGCTTGTGGTCAGGTTCTAGGATTCATGGGTTTTGGGATTCCTCAATGCTTGACCCCGGTGTAACAAGAATTCACAGCATGCCTCTTCGGCTGGGTTTGTCTGTCAAGCACATTTGCTGAAACATCTTGGCTTCATTACATGTTTTTAAAAGCATGTAAAATATTTTATGTGGTTCTTGAAAAGGGGTGACAACAGAAACAGCCAGCAGGAGGCGGGGTGATTTTCGAGACATGGCGTCTGTCCATTAGCAATATGGAGAGAATATTCTATCTGTCCTTCCTGCTCTCATCTGCTTTTATAAAATGCAAAAATGCCATTTCTTTTTCAATTTAAAAATGAAATGGTTCCATGCGATTAGCATTTTATTCTGTGCCTGCAGCAGTCAAATCTGCCCATCTCAGCACCTTTACAAAGGAGCCAAAGGGATCTTTTAAAAACATAGATCCCAGGCCTCCCTGGTGGCGCAGGGGTTAAGTCACAGCTCTATGAAGCTATCTGCAGCCATTGCAGCAAGAGTTCGACCCCTAGCCAGGGAGCTAATACACACAGTGCAGCAGGCCTCTCCTGTCTCGCCCGCTGCTCCCCTCAGCAGTGCATTTCAGTCAGCCTGCCTGTTCTGTTCCCCGCTCTGTCTCTGGTGAATCCTCTTACCCCCTGAGCCTCTGGCCTGTATCCCAGTTCTTGTATGCATAAATCTTAAATAAGTAAATAAGTAAATAAATAAATAAATAAATAAATAAAAAACATGGATCCCGTCACATCTTTGCCTGCTTAGAGCTGCTGGTGGCTTCCCTGAAATCCTTGCTCTACTTCCCAGCCCTAATGATCCCGTTTCTGCCTGTCGATCCAGTGTGGCTTCCTCCCACCCTCTGCCTGGATCACTGTGCTCCAACCACATGGACCTTCTTGTTCTCCTTCCAGTAGAACTAAGAGATGCAACCTCCGGGCCTTTGCACCTGCTGTCCCCTTCACCTGGATGCCCTTCTTTGCCTTTCTCTGCATCTTATTTGGGTATCTGCTCCATAGAGGTCTTCCTTGGCCCACCTTTCCTGGTTATGTGGACCCTCCTGCTCCCTCAACTCATAATTGCATCACTTTCTTTTATTATCTTCCTATCATCCGGAGGAGTTACCATATTTGCATACTTGTTTGTTTATTGATGGTCCACCTCTGTCCTTCAGAACACAGTTTTGCTGAGTGCTTAGCTGAATCCCTGGGGCCTAGGACTGTGCCTGGTACTTAGAGCTGTGTGGGGGAGAAAGATGAAGCAAATACAACACACCGTGTGCTTCTCTTCTCCCTCTTCCCCCCACCTGAACAAGACCACCGGCAGTGGCACGCAGCAGCTGTCTGAAAGAGCTGTGAGCCTCCTGCTTGGGAAGAGATGGCCAGGGGCCGCGGGCCCAGGAGGTGCAGCGTGGCCAGCGCCTGCAGACTGCAGGACCCCACAAGCAAGCGTGGGTGGGCCGGTAACAGATCCACTCCGGGTGGGGGCTGGGGCACTG
This sequence comes from Talpa occidentalis, assembly GCF_014898055.3. Lineage (NCBI taxonomy): Eukaryota > Metazoa > Chordata > Mammalia > Eulipotyphla > Talpidae > Talpa > Talpa occidentalis. Next base: position 100,570,138 of record NW_023600993.1, read on the forward strand.
TGAGCTGTTTAAGCCTGTCAATAAAAAAAGTGACCGCTGCTTTGTATCTGCAGCTACTCAAGGGAAATAAAGCCGTTTGCTTATAAAGAATTTCCATAAACATTTCTGAGGATGTGTATTAGGGGTAATCTTGGGATGTGCATTAAACTAAACAGGGTCGTATAAACACAGGAACAGGCTGAAAGAGGCAGAATAAATGGCCCAGGTTTGCCCTGGCCTGATGGCCCTAGCCTGCGCGTGCAGCCTGCAGAAACCAGAGTCTTCACGTCTTTATTTAAAGAAGGTGGAGACCAGGAGGGCAGCCCCGCCGTGGGCAGATTCTTGAACAATCTCTGGAATTAAACATTTTTTTTCCTTCTCCTAATGCTCGCCTCTTTGGGTCCCTGAACCCAAATGTTGAGCTATTCGGAGGTGGCAAAGAGGCTAAGCAGAGGTGGCATCGCTAGGAGCGCCCTTTGTCCAGCAGGCCCCTCCCTGGACACCATCTCAGTTCGTCCCCCCAGGTCCCTACAGGCAAGGCCGCACCATTGGCTCCATCTGACAGATGAGAAACGGAGGGAGGCACAGGGCAGCGCGCTGGCTTGATGAAGGTCAGAGAGCTGGTTGGAGCAGGGGCTGGGCCCAGAGTCTGAGCTCTTCCAAGCAGGAAAATCCCCCCCCATCCAAGCACCTGCACTTGGTCACAGAGCCTGGAGACAAGGACAGGTTCTGAGACATGTGCTATCCGGGGGTCCTGTGGCCGAGCGAGGGTACCTTTCACACTGGTACCTACGACGCACTGAGTCTAACTTTTACTCGCTCCTTGTGGGTGGGCTGGGGTTAAGATATTAAGTTGAAATTTGTGGAGAGGCTCTTCTCCCAGCCAAGAGCAAAGCCCAGCAAAATTCAGTCCCCTCAGGTGACCCTGCAGGGACAGTCACTCTCCACCATCTCATCCTCTGACCTAGCAGCAAAGAAGGGTCCTGCCCTAGCTTTTCGGCCCCTTCCACCATCCCAATCTCATCTGCCCCCCTCTGCCCCCGCGTCCCTCAGTGCCTGCACCTGATCCCCCAGCCACATCGTCCACAATAGTAAGAGCAGCCAACGTGCCCGAGTCCTCCCTGCCCCCCTTCCTTTGAGCGTCGGATGAACAATAAACAAAAGCAGACATGGTCCCCCCTCTTCCCGGGCCCACCGTCCTCTGGACGAGAGGGGTACGAGCCTGGAGAGACAGATCATTGTGCGCTGGGATAACGGATAGGAAGAGGTGTGGGGGGCGGGGGCGAGGGTTAGTCCGTGGGGGCGCCCAGAGGAGTGGACCTTTGGGCTGAAAGCTGCAGGATGAGCTCATGGGTGAGGTGGGCAGGGACAGCACTTCAGGCAGAGGAACGGCGCGGGCTGATAAGCAGCTGGGTGAGTGGAAGGCGGTGATGCTGGGAGGCGGGAAGCAAGCAGGAAGCCCAGTGACTAGGCTGCAGAGATGGCTGTGGGCCTAACGGGAAAAGTCTGGAAGCTGGTCTGAGTGCATCTGTGGGATGTGTGGAGGACATTCATGGGGTTCAGTTTGGGTTCAGTCAGGTGGAGAACTCACTGGAAGGAGTAAAAGTGGCTAGGACAGGAGGAAGTTCCTGCCACTTGAAGAGGAAAGACAACAGCGGGATCCAGTGGGTGGCTTCATGATGGAGGCTGGAGCTCAGTGACGGGGTGTATAAGAGGTGAACGGCAGAGGGAGGGGTCCTGGCCTCCAGCTGCAGCAACTGGAATAGAGTAGCTGCGTGTCCTGCGATGACCTTCCGGTCACCTGCTCAGATTCAGACCATCCGGCCCTGCCACCCAACAGATGCGAAATGATGCGCTGGGGTCCGGCTGGGGAAAGGAACTTCTCGTTTTACTTGTTTTCTCTATGCTGCTTTCTTTCTTTCTTTCTTTTAAAGATTTATTAATTTATGCATACAAGAGCTGGGGCACAGGCCAGAGATGTGGAGGGGCGGGGTGGTGAGAGGATGCACCAGAGACAGAGTGGGGAGCAGAACAGGCAGACTGATGAAATACACTGCTGAGGGGAGCAGCGGGGAGACAGGAGAGGTCTGCTGCGCCACGTGGGTCAGCTCCCTGGCCGGGGGTCGAACTCATGTTGCAGTGGCTGCGGATTGCTTCACAGTGCTGCGTCTTAACCCCTTGCACCACCAGGGAGGCCTCTATGCCGTTTTCTTAAATTAATTTCTAACTTATTCCTGAAGTGAAATGTTATAATGCTGCCACCATTGAGACTGAACAGGTATGTCTGCCATGCTGAGTCACCAGAAGCCCAGGTCTCTCCTCTACACACCCTGTCCCCTCTGTCCAGATTGTCTCTATGCAGTGAAAATGCCCAGTGGAAATGATTTTTGGCCAGTGAAGTGGTTATGTCAGGAAACTAGAATCTCCTCTCTTTAGATCTGTTACATTCTCAAAAGACACGCACTCAGCGCAGGGCGGGACAATGAACTGGTGGCAGATGACGCTCATGTCTTTGAGGCTTAATTTCACGAGCAAAAAAAAGCTGCTTCTAAAACCAGCACCGAAGCCTACACTCGCTTTAATCACTTTGGGAAGCTCTCAGAGGCTTCTCGGTGGAAATTGATTCAAGTGATTTTTCTTTCACAAAAGTCTATAGTATCTGCAAGTACACACAGCTCCTTAGGTTTGCAAGGCCCTGCTCATTAGCTTCCCCAGTGATCCGGCCAGCAAAAAACGGACTTAGAGAACAATAAGTAGGCATGATCTCATTTTTGTAAAAGCAAAACAAAAACTAAAACTCAAATGTAAACATCCGGGCTCAGCAATGCTGACATCATCTGGGAGTTTGTTAGAAAGGGGCTATCTCAGAACCCCTGGATCACAACGGGCACGTTAACAAAATCTATAGGTGATTCTCAAGCACACAAGTTTGACAAATGCTATTGTAAATTTTTATATTTATCTTTATATATACACATACAAACACCTTCATTTGATATAGCTATCAAATCTCTCTCTCTAGATATACATAGAAATGTGTATATGACTGGAAATACAAATGCATAGAAAAATCCGGAGGTACATGCACAAGCAACTCATAATGGTTAATTTTTTTAAAAATTTTTTTTATTTATTTATGCATACAAGAGCTGAGGTACAGGATAGAGGTGTGGGGGGTGAGAGGATCCACCAGAGACAAAGTGGGGAACAGAACAGGCAGACTCACCCAAATACACGGCTGAGGGGCGCAGCAGGTGAGAGAGGAGAGGTCTGCTGTGCCATGTGGGTTGGTCCCTGGCTGGCCTGGGATTGAACTCGTGCTGCAGTGGCTACGAAAAGCTTCATAGGTTGCATCTTAACCCCTTGTGCCACCAGGGAGGCCCCTCACAATGGTTAATTTTGAGACGAGTGTCTTGAAGGGTAGGGGGTGGAGCAGTCAAGGGGAGTGTTCGCATTTTACCATATATCCTTCTGGATTGTTTATTGGTTTTGTCTACAGAGAGAACCTGTTAATGTATTACTTGGGTAACTTAAATGTAAATATTAAGGTTGTATAAAACTGAAGGCATAAAACGCTAGCCTTATAAATAACTTGGGCATCTCAAGTCCTTCCTCGCCACCCGCAAGATAATAACTAACTTTTTGACCTACCAATTCCTCTGATGGGGGGCGGGGAGAAGGGGCAGTGCACCCTTCAGAATCCCTCACGCATGTGTGAAAAGATGTTCGGGCAAGATGAGTGAAAGGAAGCTCAGGATCAAAGAGTTTAAACACCCATCCTTTGGTAGTGGACTTAGATCAAACTCCATCCCCGGTGGAACACTATGCAGCCACAGAAAAGGATGAGGTCAGCGTGACTGTAATGGAACGGGCGGTGTAAAGGAAAAGATGCTAAACCAACCGAGGTTTGTGAACATTTGTGTGAAAAAGGAGAGCCGTGTTGGCACAATGCCTCTGAAGACACCACACAAATGATCTCTGGGGGCTGCTAAGAGGAGGCAGCCAGGGCGGCTCCCTGTTTGTTTACTGTGGGATTTTTGAACCACTTGGCTCTATTACCTATTCAAAACTTTCCTGAAACAAGAACAAAACAAAACAAACAGCAGCCTCTAGGGTTCTCTTTATTCCTCTGAGAATCTTCACTCACAGGCACTACATCTGGGGAACTCATTGTAACCCTAATAACCCAGGGGCTGGGTTTCCCATGAAAAGAAGGCTGCTTTTCATGGGGGGAAGGACACTCTCCATGCTTCCCAGTTCCCCCCTTTATTATCATTTCCTTCTTTGCTGCTCCTTTTTCACCTGGCTCAGCCTTTTTTTCTTAAAGTGTCCACCCGTCCTCTTGCAAGACACTACCGAAAATGAAACCCTCTGACCCTTAAAACCACCACCACCACCACCAAATTTTTTATTCTGGGTAACAGGGATGTATGGGACGGAGATGGTTTTACCCTCCTCTTGCACCACCCCTCCCCCTCATTGAAATACAATGAAATAAAAATGAAAGTGAATAGCAGATGAGTCAAGACCCAAGGGTGGGGAAGGAAGAGTTTGTTCGAAACACAAGGTCTCAGCACCAGGGAAATGGAATTTTTCAAAAAGTGACACAAGCAGGTCCCCCCAGACCTCAATGGGTCTCAAAGCACAGGAGCCAGAAATATCATGCTGTCTGCTAACAGTCTCTGTATCTTTCTCCTGCTTTCCTGAGATCTGAATGATGCTTGAGAAAAAGGAGATAAGAAGACAGAAAATAATGCTTGCTTAGGTAAATATAATTGGCTAAAGAAAGCTTCCAGGAAGGGGCATAATTCACTGAGTCCCAGTTTATAGAGGGAATCCCCAAACAATGGACTTTTGTGAAGGGATCAGGCCTGAGCTCACTAGAACTTAGCATACAATGGGACAGCTTAATAAAAGCGGTTTCCTAGTGCGGAGATGGTTATCCATCATGGAGCACCCAAGGGGAAAAATAAAAGAAAAAAAAAGGAATAAACATCTGGAACATTCCCTGTGGTCTTCCTACTTTGCATTCACAAAGACACAGAAGACTTCTTCATCTACCTGAGTCTTACCCATATTTTCCAAACCAGAAGCAGAATTCTGCCTTTTTCTTCTGTCTCTATTATTGGGTCTAGAAAACTCTGCTAGGTCCAGATTTGTCAAATCAGATAAATATTTTTTCAATGAATGAAAAATGAATTGTCATTTTTAATGAATTGTCATTGCCGATCTCATTGTTTTGGTTAAATGAGCAGGTATTATTAACAGCTCTTTCCACTTGCTGCAATTCTGTGTTAAATCACATATTGCCCCACGGACCTCGTCCGACTGTGTTACAGATGCATACTCTCTAGATGTGTTTGTGTGCGTCCTTACAGATGTGACCGAGCACGCGGCAGGTGGTAAATCCATCGGGCTTCTACACAAAGGTGGAAGGTGGTTGACAGGGCGAACTTATACACGAAGGTCTCAGCATCAGAACAGCCCCAGGGAACATGGACAAATTCCTTAACTTTCCAGATTTCTGTTTCCTCTTGGCAAGTGGGGGTGGCAGTTACTGCCTCAGGGGGTCCCATGATATGGGGGAGGCACCAGCTGAAGAAGCTGTGACTGTCCCCTCGGGGTCACTGGGTCTCACTGGTTCTGGGAACTCTGGTTGCAGGAGGTTCTAGGGGAGGGGCCACCCTGGGCCACTTTGTCCAAATTCTGCTTTTCTCCTAAAAACACACTGACGCACCAAAGGTCTGGAGAGAAACTCAAACCCAGTGATCTCAAGATTTAGGGTACATGCAGCAGAAAATACAAACATACACGCCCACAGACACTTGGTACACACCTAACATTCTGAGTTGTGGCGCTGCTGGGATGGACCAAGAGCATCAGGCTGAGTCAGAGTCAGGCGGCCCCGAGGGTGCAGGGCTGTGGGACAGAGGACAGCAGTGGTGTCACAGGGCTAGCGGGGTGGGGGGTGCAGAACCGGAAATAACTACCTGCCTTTGGGTACCGGTTTCATTGTAGGGGTGATGAAAATGTTCTAAAATCCATCATGACGGTAGTTGTATAAACTGCACCCAAAGCCAAGAAATTGTCCATTTTGTGTAGGTAATTACAACGCATGTGAATTTTATCTCAGAAAATGAGTGAATTTTAAAACTTTAGGGCACTTTGGACCCCCTAGCACAGCTGTTTGATGGGGCGATGCCTGGGTCCCTCCAGGGATTCTGCTTGGGAGACCCTTTCTGACACCCAGGCCTGTGTCCTCTCTGCCCCCCACCCTCGGGCCCCCCACATGCCTGACCTCCACCGGAGGACCCTGCCTCCATTCTGCCAGTCCTCACCGCGGCCTTATGGTGAGGATGCCAGTGATCCTGCTTTTCACAGGGCAGGAAACACAATGGTGTCAAACAAAAACCCAAACTCCTTGGACCCGGAGGGCATCAGACAGGGGCCAAGAGTGCAGGGTCTCTTCCTGGGGTTGCCACCTGTCCACAGCACGGGTAGAGGCGCCAGGGACTCAGCAGACCAGGCTCTCTTGGCTGGTGAACCCTCCAAACGACACCAAGTCTATTAAAATGCAACTATACTCCATATCAATGTGATATATATTGAAATAGTACCTTATATAATATATGTATTTTGAAATCTTAGAATATTTAAAAACTTACCCTCCTATTTTATCTTTGAAATGCTCCAAAGGTAAATGTGCTCTAAAGTTAAAGGTGATCTTTTTGCCAAGAATAGAAAATTTTGCTTTTGGTGTTGAAAGACTGCTAAGAACAAAGTCCAGGGCCTCCCCTGGTGGCACAGCGGTTGAGCGCTGGGCTGCGAGGCTGCCTGCAGCCTCTGCAGCACTGGTTCGATCCCCGGCCGCAAGGCAAGTGTTCCACCAAAAAGAAAAAAAAAAAGAACTAAGTCCAGCCCGGGGGTAGGGGCCAGTGAACACGATGCTACATTATGGAGCCATTGATGATGTCTGGGTTTTCTTTGGGCCTCTGCAAAGCGAGGGGGTCCTTGACTCTGGTGCTAGAACAGCCCTAAAGAAAAAAAACGCTCCTGGGGGGCTCCCTGGTGGTGCAGGGGTTAAGCACAGCACTATGAAGCTATCTGCAGCCTCTGCAGCACAAATTCGATCCCACCCAGGGAGCTACCCACACGGTGCAGCAGACCTCTCCTGTCTCCCCGCTGCTCCCCTCAGCAGTGGAATTCAGTAGATCTACCTGTTCTGCTCCCCACTCTGTCTCTGGTGAATCCTCTCACCCCCCACACCTCTGGCCTATACCCCAGCACTTGTATGCATAAATAAAATGAATCTTAAAAAAAAAAAAAACAAAAACACTCCTGAAAGTTTAGGGTCCCTTTCTGGTGGAGTTGGTCCTCCTGTCCAATTCCGGTCTATTCATGAAAGTGCATTTCTAGATTCTCATTGTTATTTAGTCCTTTGTAGCCTGGGGGGTAAGGGTGAGGCTGCATGGGGTGAGGCAATTAATCTTCAAGTATTTCTTAATCTTCCCTTTATGCAAATACACTGTATGCTAATACCATATGTGATAAAAAGAGATGTCAAACAAATTCCCTTTAAGAGATTGCAAATGAATATTGGGAATGAGATTAGCAAGCGGTATAAGAAAAGAGTCTTGGCCCTTCATGGTATAAGAAAAATACAAATGTAAATTACTATGAGGTGTCTTTAAAAATGTATCGGAGTAGCAGATATCAAAATTTGATAGCACTGCCTTTGTAAAGTACAAAGAAACTGGATCTTTCATTCAGTACCGTGGTGGGTGGCAGTTAAAATTGGTTCAACTTACTTATCCTTTAACCTAACAATTATTCTGCGGGACATTTATTCCTCACGTCCACTATGAAACGCATGACAAATGACATACGTGCAAGGAAATATATTACAACATTATATGTAAAGCTAAATAATGGAAACAACCAAAATGTCCATTAGAGGAAACTGTCAAAATAAGTGAAGGTCATCTATAATATGGCATTGTATTTCTGCAGCTGGAAGCAGCTGTGTTTGTACTGATATAGAATATTCTATGAGCTGTAGTGTAAAAAGAAAAAAGAAGCTGCCAGAATGTTGGGATGCTAGCAATTGAGTGGGGAAAAAATATTAGGTTAAATTGTGTGAAAGTGTCAATATTAAATCATTTGGGACATATAAACACCACAATTTTATGATTCAATGTAATATATATTACATATGAAAAAGTACATATGGTACATTGAATCATAAATTTTCTCTAAACTTTTCTTATTGAGATGTGTAGATTCGCATACTGCAGCGCGATCGCATGTGCTCTTTACCCAGCTCCGTTCATGATTCCATCCTCCAGAACCTGTGCAACATCACAGACAGGACTCTGACCTGTCTGCAGGGAAAATACAGAGCCTCCCATGACCCCCAGGAACCCTGAAGCTACACCACTCCCTTTCTGGGTGCCCCCTCCCATAACCTCAGGCACCTACTGATTGTTCTAGATTGTTTTGTCATTTCAAGGACATTACAGAAATGGCATAGAATGTAACCTTCTGGGACTGGATTTTTTTTTTTCCCCCTGCATGTCATTCTCCGGAGGTGCTTGTTCCTTTTGAGTCCTGAGATTTAGTCCATAGTATGGAGGTACCACAGTCTCTTTAACCACGCACCTGTTGAGGAATTTCTGTTTTAGATCCAGTTTGAGGCTATAATGAATGATGAGTGTAATGAATAAACATTTATGTACAGGTTTCTGTGTGAACAGACGGTTTCATTTCTCTGGGATGAATTGCACTAGAGGAGGGCGATGGCTGGACCGTAAACTAAACAAAATTACACGTTTAGTTTTTTAAGACACTGCCAAGTGGTGTCCCAGAGCGGCTGAACCCTTGTTATTCCTGCTGGCCATGTGTGGCTAGGCTAGTGTCTCCAATGCCTCTGGTGTGTTGTCATGACCCTTTTTTCTCAGTCCTTCTGACAGGTGTGGTGACAGCTCCTGTGGTCTGGATTTGCAACCCACCCCCCGCCCCCCATGGCTAATGCTGTTGAACATCTTATCACATGCTTATTTGCCTTCTGTGAATCATCTTTGCAACCTCTCCATGTCTTTTGCCCATTTTCTAGTTGGGCTTTGGATGTTACTTTTGAGTTTTGAGAGATCATTACAATGATATATTCCACTGCTATAAGAATTACACTGGATCCCCCTGATGGCACGTGATTTGCATGAATTTTTTTTTACAGGCTGAAGCTTCTCTTTTTGTCTGGTCATTCATGAAGGTGGATTTGCATCATGGAGAAGAAGCAGGAATAGGTGAGACTGAGAAGAAGTGACATCTGAAGGTATCTCGGTCTCAGCTTTCTTCCTCTTTGCATTGAACATAAATTGTTCCAGAAAAGTCAGCGAGTCCCTTTCAAGAACACAATTCAGGAAAAAAAAAGGAAAATAACAACTGTTGGTGAGGGTGTGGAGAAATTGAACACTTCTATGTGGTTGATGGAATGAAAATGGTTGAGTAACTTGAAAAATTGCTTGGAGTTTCCTCAAAAAGCCAACTAAGGGGGCCTCCCTGGTGGCACAGCGGTTGAGCACTGGGCTGCGAGGCTGCCCGCAGCCTCTGCAGCGCCGGTTCGTTCCCTGGCCACTGGCAAGGGTCCCACAAAAAAAAAAAAAAAAGAAAAGCCAACTAAGGAATTACCATATGATACAGCCATTCTACTTACAGGCATACACTCAAAAACATTGAAAACACTCAAATATATGTACACACAGGTGAAGCAGCGCGATCCACATTTGCCAAGAGGCGTAACTAGCCCTAATGTTCAACAAGTAATGAGTGAACAACAACAAAAAAAAAGAGGTATCTACAGATAATGGAATATTATTTGGTCATAAAAAGGGATGGAGTTCCGATACATGTTACCATGGGGCTGAATCTCAAAAACATTCAGGCACATGAAAGCAGTGAGATGTCAAAGCTCATGCATAGATGATGCTGTTTATATGAAACACCTCTATCTAGTACTCAGACATCTTCATCATGTAAATGACATCTCCAGATAATGTAAATCTACAGAGATAGAATGCAGATGGGTGGTTGCCCAAAGTCCATGGAAAGGGGGCTAGAGAGCAATGGCTTAATGAGTACGGGGTCTCCTTAGTTTTTTTTTTTTTTTAAAGATTTATTTATTTATTCATACAAGAACTGGGGTACCGGCCAGAGATGTGGGGGGTGAGAGGATTCACCAGAGACAGAGTGGGGAACAGAACAGGTGGATCTACTGAAATACACTGCTGAGGGGAGCAGCAGGCGACACAGGAGAGCTCTGCTGCACCATATGGGTAGCTCCCTGGCTGGGGATTGAACTCATGCTACAGAGGCTGTGGATACCTTCATAGGTTGCATCTTAACCCCTTGCGCCACCAGGGAGGCCCCAGGGTCTCCTTTGGGAATGATGAAGATGTCTGAGTACTAGGTAGAGGTGCAGACTCTCCAACACTGTGAGTGCACCGCAGGTTCTAGATTCACTTTAAATGGTTAATTTGATGTTCAATCAAATCCATGCCAATTTTAATAACTAGCATTTGATTCCAGGGGTTTGGAGATGAGCCGCCTCTCCCCAAGGGCTGAGGCCGCAGCCAGTGCAGGGATGAGCGAGCGGGGAAGGGCACAATGGGAAGATCCCCTTAAGGAGAGACAGCAACACTTTTGGATGCTAATCTAAGTCCGTTGGCTTCCAGCGCTAAAGAGCACTGGACCAAGAGCCAGAAGAACCAAGACTCCTCAACCTTTGACCTTGAGCGAGCGCCCCCTACTTGGACTTGCTGAGCCTTGAGCTCCTGGTTGTCTCTGAGGACAGCCCGTCCCACCGCACCGCTGCCGGAAGCCTTCGTGCCTGCTTGTCCTGCTCTCATGTTCCACAGGTCGTCAGGCTGCAGATGGGGCTTCAGACGGGGCTGTGGGTCCCTGCTTCTCAGAGGTACCCCGGGATGGCCCTGCTCCATCTAGCTCATCCAAGAACTGCTCGAGGAGGCAAAGGGGAAGCCATCAAATTGGCTTTTGGCAACACAAGCGATGAGGCTTTTGGGCTCGGGAACTGTCTCTCCCCACCTTAGCCTGGGCAGATGGGGGCCACTGGGTGACACGGGCCGTGCAGCCGGCAGCTTGTCCTCCCCACGGCTCTGCCAGGACAGACTGAACCCTGGCCGCTGATGACAACAAGGCTTCTGATAAGACACTGTTGGATGTGACAGGGAACACATTTTAACAGCCCAGGAGGTGGAATTATCACAGAGTGGTGTAAAAAGGAGCAAAATTATTTGGGATAAACCATGAAGGAATTTTATTACCCAGTGACGTTATAAATCAAGTTCTCTGTAAATGCAATAAAACAATTGTTTAGTCTGCATGATTCATACCACAAACCTTAGGATTCTGGGTTTTGATCTTATTGCCGCAATAAACTGTCTAGACAGCAATTAACAAACTGTTTCCTTCAGATGTTTGGAGTGCCAGGGCAGCGGGAATCGCACGTAGAAATGCAGGGGCTTCTTCCCGGCCCCCAGGAATGATGGGATTGGGGTGAGTGGGGGATCCCTGAGTCTTGTTAGAATCAGCATCCTCTTCTTTTGAGGGCTGCACTTCACCCTCTCATCTTGGTTTCTAATTGGCAGGAAAGGTAAACGCTCACGTTTTTCTTAAACCTTGGCTTGTTATTTTAGTGTCACTTTAGACAGCAGCTGCTGAAACGAACTTTTATAAAATTAACAGCATGAGAAGTCTACGCCAGCCCCCTCTGAGCCTATGGGGTGAGAGAGAGAGACTGTACTTTAAAAATAACAGCCAGGGGCCTCCCTGGTGGCGCAAGGGGTTAAGCACCGCACTATGTAGCAATCCACAGCCTCTGCAGCACGAGTTCGATCCCCAGCCAGGGAGCTACCCACGTGGCACGGCAGACCTCTCCTGTCTCACCCGCTGCTCCCCTCAGCAGTGTATTTCAGTCAATCTGCCTGTTCTGTTCCCCACTCTGTCTCTGGTGAATCCTCTCACCCCCGCACCTCTGGCCTGTACTCCAGTTCTTGTATGCATAAATAAATAAATATTAAAAAAAAAAAAATAACAGCCAGATCTACTGAGGGCGCCAGGGACAGAAGCTCCACGTGTGCTCCCGCTCTCTCTCCCGCCTTCCTTCTCTCTCTTGCATTTTTCCTTCCACCTGTCAATCCGCCCTTCCTTTACTTTTCCTCTTACCTTCTTTCTTTCCATTTATTTATCCATCCACCCTCCCACTCGCTCATTCATGCCTCCCTAGCCTGGTGCTCACTGAACAGGTTGTTGAGATTACAAGACAAATAAAACAAAACCCCTGACTCCTTGTAGATCCCAGTTTAAAAGTGACGAGAACGAGGCCTCTGGCTCTAGTGACTTTTTGATGCTGAAGGGAACAGAGAGAGAAAGTCCAGGAAAGTGTTTAGTTTCTCCTCCAGCCCTGGTGGTTGTTTAGGAAGATACGTGATACCTGCCGGCCTCCTGGGTGCTGAAGGGCTACTCCTCTCTGGAGGGCTACTCCTCTCTGGAGGGCTACTCCTGTGGACTGAAGGTTTGATCCACACAGTGAGTAACCATAGGGTTGTACCTTTTGTCAACCCCCTTCCCCCTAGATGATCTCAGTTGTTTGGGTTCAAGGGTGACACTCCATCACCTTCAAAATTCAAGAGTCCTCTCTGAGATTCTTCCTCTTCTTTCCCTCCCTCCTTTCTCCAACTCCATTCTGCAGCAAACACCATATACCCTGTGGGGGGACAGTGCTAGGCCTTGCTGGGGATTGTTACCTAACTGACAGAGAAAAGAGGATTCCTCAGAGTACCAGAACTTGTAAAGGAAAGCTCTTCCAGAAAGGAAAACCAAGTTACCTTGCAAGGCAAAGCAGCAGGGTTGGGGGTCCTGGTAACACTATGAGAAAGTGACCTTGAGATGTCCTTCCGGCAGCAATTCAAAGACAACAATTCATGTACACTCTTTTGTCTCAGCCTGCAGGGCGCTCCATGCCCCACCCTGGCCTGTAACCTGGCGTGGACGCGGTCACCAGTTCTGCCCTCGAGAGGCTCAGTGTCTCCTGAGACACCACGGAGGAACTTGGAGAGACCCGCGGGGTCACTAGGTGTTAGAATGGGTATTGGATTCCCAAGTCTGACTGCCTGGCTTCAAGTGCATGTGTGACTTTGAGCAAGTGGCTTGATTTCTGCGAACTTCAGTTTTCTCATCTGCACAGTCAGAACTGACTTATTCAGAAAATTAAGTATCTGATCTTTCTGGCCCATGGGGATAGAATAGTCAATAACACAGATCCCTGCCCCCATGAAGTCTGCATTTTATTTAAGAAGATAAGTAGATTAAATAAAAGGAAGTAAAAATTATGGCACTTTTTATGGCGATCTTATAAAGATAAGTGCTAATGAAAAAGATTAAAACAGGAACTATGGGGAGCACTGCAGGGAGGTTATACAATAGTAGGGAGATCTGGGGCCTCCCCTGGTGGCACAGGTGGTTGAGCGCAGCGCTGTGAAGCTGTCTGCAGCCTCTGCAGCGCTGGTTTGATCCTGGCCGGCCAGCGAGGGTCCCACATGGCGCGGCAGACCTCTCTTGGCTCTCCCGCTGCTCCCCTCAGCAGTGTATTTTGTCAGTCTGCCTGTTCTGTTCCCCGCTCTGCCTCTGGTGAATCCTCTCACCCTCCCACGCATCTGGCCTGTACCCGGGTTCTTGTATAAATAAATAAATCTTTAAAAAAAAAATAGTAGGGAGGTCTGGGAAATTTCTTTAGTTTTGAGCAAAACTTTGCAGGAAGTGGGAGTGGAGAGAGTTATGCAGATACCTGGTAGAGAGGACAATGATGGTAATAGCAAGTGCAAAGGTCCTGAGGCTGGAACATGCATGGTGGAAGTTCCAAAAAATGTCAAGGAGGCAAGTGTGGTGGAAGGAAGAACAAGAGAAAGAATAGCTGGAAGCCACGGGGGAAGCAGATGCTGCAGGCTCTTGTACCACATCCTCAAAATTGGGGTTTTCACACTGAGTGGGGTGGGGCCAGGGGAGGACTTGAGCTCAGGTGGGATGCAGATCTCACTCAGGTTTCAAAGTGATCTCTCTGGTTACAGGTGGAAAATAGACTGTGGGAGGCAAAGGTGGAAGCAGGGAGGCTGGTGAAGGGAGCACAATGATGAGCCCCACGTGAGAAAGGGTGGGTGCACCCTACAGTGTTATGTGTGCAAGTGGGTGAGGATGTGCTCCACCAATCTTATAAAGGAAAAAATCCCTGTTGACTTACTCTGTTTCTGTAACTTAGAACAACACCCTTGGGCCTCCCCGGTGGCGCAGCGGTTGAGCGCTGGGTTGCGAAGCTGCCCACAGCCTCTGCAGCGCCGGTTCGATCCCCGGCTGCTCCCCGGCCACCAGAGGAGGGTCCCACATGGCGCGCAGACCTCTCCTGCCGCCCGCTGCTCCCCTCAGCAGTGTACTTCGGTCCTTCTGCCTGCTCTGCTCCCCACTCTGGCTCTGGTGAATTCTCTCACCCTCCCGTGCTTCTGACTGTACCCAGTGCTTTTATAAATAAATAAATAAATCTTAAAAAAAAAAAAAAAGAACAATGCCCTTCTATGCTAATGCTTTGGTTCATGTGACTGGAAACTTTGGAAGTCAGAGCTCTAGTCTATGTGGAAGTGCCTCAAGAAATTATTTATTTTATTTAATGCATTGTTTTAACTTCTTTGTGTTTGTAGCAGAACTGGGGTTTAGGTCAGAGGTGTGGGGGCATGAGAGGATTCACTAGAGACAGAATGGGGAGCAGAACAGGCAGATTTACTGAAATCCACTGCTGAGGGGAGCAGCAGGTGAGACAGGAGAGGTCTGCTGTGTCATGTGGGTCAGCTCCCTGGCTGGGGATTGAACTCAGGCCGTAGCAGTGATAGTGCTGAGACTTAACCCTTAGGTCACCAGGGAGGCCTGACTTAAAGAATTGAAAATAGAGTTACCATAGGATCCAGCAATCCCACCCTGGATATTTATCCAAAAGCACTGAAATTAGGATCTTCAAGGGATAGCTACAATCCTATTCATTGCAACTTTATTCATAATCCTCAATACGAGAAAACAACCTAAACATCCATCAACAGACGAATGAAGAAAATGTGGTAGATCCATACAATGGAATATTATCCAGCTTTGAAGAAGAAAATTCTGTCAATACTGTGACATGGGTGAGCCTTGAGGATACAATGCCAAGCGAGACAAAGTAGTCTTAGAAAGACAGCTACTGGATGATTCCACATATGTGAGGCTCTGAGAGAAGTCAGACTCACGGAAACAAAGTAGAACATTTGTTGCCAGGGGCTGAGGGGGTGGAGGGGAGTGGGGAGTTGTTCTATGGCCATAAATGTTCAGTTTTATCAGCTGAAAACGTCCTGGAATCTGCTGTATATCATTATGCTATAGTTAACATTTCCTTATTGTTTTCTCAAAAATTCATTAAGAAAGAAGATCTCACATTTTTAAACCACATGAAAATTAATTTTAAAAATTTGGGTTGCAAGTATGGCTGGATCCAGGAGCTCAAACTGTATCATCAAAGTCCTGTCCTCTCTCAGTCTCTGAATCTGCTTTCCTGGCTCATTCAAGCCAACTTCTGACAAGCCCCCTGGAGTGTCAGGCTGCTGGTCAATCCAGAAGAAACAGGAGCTTCTCTATCCCAAGAGTTTCAACGGAAAGCTCAGGACTGACTCTGGATTGCCCATCCTTGGTCACCTGTCCAACCTTAAATCACTCTGGCCAGGAGATGGACCGCCCATAGCCCATGGGCCAAATCCCCATCCCTGTTTTTACACAACTGAGAGCTAAAAATGACTTTTCCATGTATAAATGGTTGGGGGGAAGGGAGATGAAAGAATAATGTTTTGTGGTCCAGTCTATGAAACGCAAATGTTAGTGTCCGTAAGTCAAGCTGTACTGGACACAGCCCCGCCCACGTGCTTGTTTATCGCCCAGGGCCACTTTCCAGCTACAACAGAGAGCGGCCTGGTTGCGACACAGGCCGCGTGGCCCACAGTCTAAAATATTTACTACCTGACTCTTTACAGAGCAAGTTCACTGACCCCTGCAGAAAAAGAGTCACTGGCCCAGCTCAAAGGTCTACTGTAATTGTGGGGTGGGGTGAGGTCAGGGATTCCAGGTCAGATGGAGGTATCAGCCCGGAAACACCGCTAGCGGCCATGCCGCAGTGTTAGGTCAGGATGCGGGTTTGACTGGGGCGACAGGGATGTGAACACAAGTCCTTTCTTTCTCTGGTAGACGCGGTCTGGGACTAGCAAAGCAGGCCCTGGTCTGGGCCCACCTTCCATCTTGCTGGCACATCAACGTGCCTGGCTCACAAATGGGTGGCAGATAGGAACAGACACCCAGAAGGCCAAGGGACATGAAACAGTATTGTCACTCCTGATAAGAAAGACACAGATTCAGGGCCTCCCTGTTGGCACAAGGGATTAAGTCTCAGAGCTATGAAGTTACAGGCAGCCACTGTGGCATGAGTTCCATCTCTGGCCAGGGAGCTACCCACATGGTGCAGCAGACCTCTCCTGTCTCCCCACTGCTCCCCTCAGCAGTGTATTTCAGTGGATCTGCCAGTTCTGCTGCCCACTCTGTCCCTGGTGAATCCTCTTACCCGCCCTCCACACCTCTGGCCTACACCGCAGATCTTGTATGCATAAATAAATTTAAAAAAGGGGGGGAATTACAACGAGCACCACCTTCCCCATGCTCCATTTTATTATAAATCTCTGCTTTTTCTTTTAAAACTGCCCGGGTAGGTAGTCACTCGTCACAGTGCCTCTTTATGTTGATGAGAATGAGAGAATATCACAGATTTCATCCCTCACACCAGCACCGTTTCAAGTGGCTGAGTGTCCCTCAGGCTGCCACGTGCCCGGTGCATCTTAGGACCGGTGCCCCCCACATGGGGGCAGCCCTGCAGGGTGTGGGGTTAGGGCACGGTGGGCTGAGGCCCTCATTATCGTCACTTCATTCATTTGATGGGCTTTTTACCGGGGTAGGCATATCTTAAATACAGAGAGGTACTCAGGGGAGGTCACTGAGGGGATAACTTCTTAAGCCACCATTCTTGAGGGTAGGCTGTGTGTGATTCTGGGCTTGATTCCACGGACCCCCACCTTCGTCCCCCTGCATCTTGCCACCCACTTAAAACATCCCCATCCTATTAAGTAGCCAGAATTCTGGTCAAACTGGTTCACGAAACCACCATTGGAGAAGAACCCTCTTCCAGGCGGGTTATTTATGGGGGATGGAGAGACTCTCAGGAAGATGAAAGGTTGGGTGGTAAAGGAAAGCAGAAGCTCAGAGAAGCAGGTTTCTCTTCTAGCAGGGACTGTCCAGATAGGATAAATCACCCAGGACCATTAAGCCTTCACGGAGAGAGCTCGTCAGGCCCCAGAGCACTGTCTCTGGCAGTAGCCCCAATGGCCAGGGACTAGCACCTCTTCCCAAGCCACCAACTCATCCCAGCTGAACCCCACTGGCTCTCTGCCGGGATGCTGAGCCAGAAAATCACACGCACAGTCAGTCCTTACGAGGACGCCTGTCCCTTGGGCCCAGGGCTGCAACCTTGGAGCCTCCGCCCAGGCAAGTGCCAGGGGAACCTGGACATTGGTCATCCTGTTTCCTCTGCCCTGTGGGGACAGTAATGTCTGGGGCTCAGGTATTTGGCTACTAGGCAAGATGGGCCTACTTGCTCATCCTCATGCCCCTGGGCTCGGTTTTAGGGTTACTCTTGCCTGACAGAGGCTGAGAAAGCTGAGGATATGAACATGGCAGCACTTGCACTGCCTGCAGCCGGTGCTCTGAACTGCTCTCTCCTTCCTCTTCCTAGCCTGCCGCCTCACACATGGAAGTTTCCCCAGAAAGGTTCCCACGAGAAGACACTTGGAAGCAAGCAGACATCCTTGTTAACCAGGAGAGAGAGAAGGCCCAGAAGCCTGCACTCACAGCCCAATGGCATTTCCATGTTAAAAAATCAAGTTTGCTTTGCAGACCTCTCCTGCCGCCCGCTGCTCCCCTCAGCAGTGTACTTCATCAGTCTGCCTGTTCTGTTCCCCGCTCCGGCTCTGGTGAATTCTCTCACCCTCCCGCGCTTCTGACTGTACCCAGTGCGTGTATAAATCAATCAATCAATCTTTAAAAAGAAAAAAAAAAAGTCAAGTTTGCTTTTCCTAACTGGGCCTGCCCGCGGGCCAAGGCCAAGGTGGGAGGATGCTCAGTAAGTCACTGGCGGACGGGCTCTGGCCGTGGCTGGGCAAACCCGTCCTGCTTGCCTCACGGCCTGGGAGCAGAGGGCAGGTGGAGGTGGCAGATCCCCCCAATTCAGGGCCCATCAGAGTCAAGAGCGCCGTGGCACAAGGGGAACCCTGGCTTCACCTGGGACTGTATCAGGGTCAGCTCATCGATCATTTTTATTGAGGGCTTACTATGTGCCAGACCAGGCTTTATTTCATCACTTCTCGCATCCGACAATCTGTGAAACAGATAAGATGTTATTCCAGCTCAGAGACGAGGAAACTGAGGTGTGGTGGGCTCCAGAGACCTGTCTGGGGCAGCCGTCATCAAGGGGGGGCAGTGAGGTCCCGGCGAGATACGTGGCCATGCCTGGGGGCATTTCAGGGTGTCAAAACTTGGGGAGAGGTGGTACTGGCATTTGGCGGGTCAAGGCCAGGGGTGCTGCTAAACGTCCTACTATGCACAGCTCTTCCTTCCCCCAGGAAAGGATGGCCCAGCTGCATCAAAGGTGCAAGCTTGGGCAGCCAGAGAAGGCCCTGTGTTTCCTGGGGACTCATACCCTGGAGCCTGAGGGCCTCACTCAGGGGCACAAGCCTGTTGGGCACAGTGATTATTCCCCCTGTTCTCACCTGGCTCTGCCTAGAGAACAATTCCTAAGAGATCAACCCAGGAGGGGATGGACTTGGGGTCTGTTGGATGCTGGGAGGGTGGTGGGCACAACAGAGGGGCCAGGAACTGTGGAAGGAGGGTGTGAGGCCCAAGTGGCCCTTGCTGGGGGCTGTCTGCAAGGTACCAGGGGCCAGGTACCTGAGGTCTCTGTCAGTCTTCAGAACAACCTCCCAGGCAGGTGCAGCTACTTTGGGTCTCGGTTCCAGAGTAGGAGGCAGAGCACAGGGGGGGTGTCTGATGCGGGGGCCCCACAGCTGGGCAGCTGTCCACATCAGAAGTTCCAGAAATGAGGACCACTTTCAGGGCTCATAGGCGCCCACTTTGCTCCCTGTTTCCGGATCTGCGGACCCAGCTATTTTTAGCACTGACCCCTGCTCTCTCCTTTAACTAGTTTTGGGCCTAATAGATGCCATTGACTATAAAATAAATAAAAGGGCTTGAGAGACAGCTTAGGAAAAGGCTGTCATGGCGAAGCCGTGCTGCGATCAGGAAAAAAAAAAGTTCAAAAAACCAGTTTGCCTTTGGAGATGAGGCCCTAGAAGGGGTCTCGAGGCAGTCTGACCTCCCGGCGCTGAAGACGCCCCCACCAGGGTCCGGCCTTGACTGCTCCCGACTTCTGTGCACAAGAACATTTTAATGGGTCTATGCAAGATGTGGGCTCTCCATTGTATTTCCATTTTATGACATCTTTTTATATTCTAGAGGAGTGAATTCTGAATAAAAATGAGCCTGGGCTTTTAGAGCGCCTTTTTATTATTAGCATTTGGTAGAAAACAACCTTAATGAGGTGTTAAGAGTCATCTCCCCACCTATTGTGGAGGAGGCCTGGGAGCTCATAAAGTCCTGCAGCCACAGGGCAATTTATGGTCCTTGATACGCCCCTTCCTGACACCGCTTCCGAGGGAGCATCTTTAGTTCTGGGGCACTTCCTGCAATTTACACGCCCAAGCTGCTTTGGCCACAAGCGGCATTAAATCCGATTAAATGTGCACACAGGAGTCTCCGGGCCAAGCTGTCACCCCTCTGAGAGCCCTGGGCTCCCCCACCCTCCGTGGGTGCAATTTTACATCGAGTTTGGACAGAAAACGCCCAGAGATTGTTTGCATTTCTCTCCTCACGGGTGAGGAATTTAACAGCGATGATGGTGCCAGGGGGAGAAAAGGGACAACTTTTGTTTCTCAGCAGGGAGAAGAGCTCCTTGGCAAATACAGTGGCATTTTATTCATCAGTCCACATCCTTTCTGAAATAGGTCTCATTAAGGCTGAGGTTCCCCCTCCCCAAAAAAGAAAGATGTGTTACTAATTAGTGAAGGAAAGAAATCAGTTTTGTGACAGGACAGAGGCCTCAGGTTTTATCTTGGAATCTGTCCTTCGAAGGAAACTGTTTGATGTCAATACGTCATCTCCTCCTCGTGTGGAATTTAGTTTTTTATGACAAAACCCACATTACAAAGTATATTGTGCCTTCCTGACTTTATGCAATTAAATCTTATCATTGCACAATGATACTGTATATAGAATTCAAAGTTGCTAGGAGAACAGAGCAATGATAGTTTTGTGACGTGATGGAGGTGTTAGCTGGTTGTGGCGGTTGTTGAGTTGCAGCTGATAAATGAAGCAGGTGAACTTAAACTCCACTCAGAGAGAGCTAAGTTACAGCTTATGAAAAAAATCTTATGCTTGAATCTGAGACTGTAATTTTTTCAATGCCATCAAATTGTAATATAAGCATTGCACGCACCCTCTATTTTGTTTTCATTGTTCCTTTTAAGGGATCACAATCTATATTTTAACTTGAAAAAGTATATTTTTATTTCTCTTGAAACATAAAAAAGTACATGAATTATGTGGCTTGTCATGCGAGATTTTATGGTGTTTGCAAATCTGATCAAATAAGTGATTCATACATGAAAGGACTGGGTTGGGTCCTGAGGTCCTTTGGGGAGATATTCTGAGAGAACCCCCGCAAGACCTGGTGTTGGAAGGTAAGTTCTGACCAAGACTAATGGAGCAGAATGGGGAGTCCAGGAGTAAGACCATGTATATGGTCAAATGATTTCCAACAAAGGTATTAAGACAACACAGTGGAGAAAGGAGAATTTTTGCAACAAATGGTGTAAAATCTGTATATCCACGTGCAAAAGAAACAAGATGGACCCTTATCTTACAGGCTAGATATAAATTAACCCAAAATGAATTAGACATCTAAACATAAGGCCCCAACTTGTGGAACTTCTAGAAGAAAACAAAGAGGGAAACCTTCATGACCGTGGAATGAGCAGGAAACAGAATCATGAAAAGACATTTACAAACCACAGTCATTGCCACATTCAAAATGGCAAAGATGGGGCCTCCCTGGTGGCGCAAGGGGTTAAGATGCAACCTATGAGCTGTCCGCAGCCTCTGCAGCATGAGTGCGATCCCCAGCCAGGGAGCTACCCACATGGTGCAGCAGACCTCCCCTGTCTCGCCAACTGCTCCCCTCAGCAGTGTATTTCAGTCAGTCTGCCTGTTCTGCTCCCCACTCTGTCTCTGGTGACTCCTCTCACCCCCCGCATCTCTGGCCTGTGCCCCAGCTCTTGTATGCATAAATAAATAAATCTTAAAATAAATAAATATATATTTTGGTCTGTCCTCACCACCAGAATGAAAGCCCCATAAAGACAGAGACCTCATGCCTCTTATTTATCTCCATATCCCCAGGCACGGAGCAGGTACTCAGTCAATAGGCGTCAACTGAATAAATGAAACAACAGCAGAATCCCACCTGACTCCAGTTTCTGCTCTGAACACAAAGCTGCACTTTTTCTCTAATCCTATGAGGGGGAGGGCCAGGGAGCAGGGACTGGGACATGGGGTGAGGGTGGGGCTGTGGTAATTAAAGTTAAATTAAATAAGAAATTCAGCTCCTCGGATGCACTAGTGCATTTCAACCACTCAGTACCCAGAAGCTGTTAGCAGACAGCGCAGGTACCAAACAGTTCCCACACGACAGGAAGGTCATTGACAGCTGACTCGGAACAGTGTTCTTAACTGGGGACGACTTTGTTATCCAGGGGGCATTTGGCAATATCTGCAGTCACCTTGGGGGATGTAAGTGGCATCTAGTGGAGGCAGGCCGAGGAAGCTGCCCAACAACCTGCAATGCACAGAATGGCCCCCAAAAGAACTTCTTGGCCAAAAATGTAAATAATGCTAAGGTTGAGAAGCATGATTTATAGGAAGGCACCTGGGCGACAATCTTCTCTGTATGACCAGGGTGCTACGCTGCCTAGGGTTTGATGGGCTGTCCTACAAAGAAAAGTCTGATGAGAACTTTTCTGGGTGATGGCAGGATGTCTAGTTTCTTGGTTTCCATTCCTGGAATTCCTCATTACATTTTGAATAAGAAATTACATATATATATATATATATATAATTTTGCTTAAACATCCAATTTCTTTTATTTCTTCACTCCTTGATCATACCCTTGGCCTGAGACTCTTTGCCATCACCCTTAGCATCTACACAATAGCAACCAGCCACTTTATGGGGTTTCCCTTCTCTGCCCATTTTCCTGCTCATTCTTTCAGTTTCTTTCTGACATCAACCTTAATTAAGTTGATTTGGTGCCACATTTTGAAAAGGATATTAAGATCCAAATATCATTGTCCAACTGTGTCTCACTTGCCTGTCAAGGGTAGCGGACCCTTCTAGTATAATCCACATCTCTTAGACCCAAAGGGGTTTTTCCAAGGCCAGGTGGTTCTAGACCAAGAGTCTTCAAGCAACAGGCCTGGGTCAAATCGCCCATGAGCAAAGAATTTTTACTTTCTTAGAGGTCAAGAAACAAAAGAAAATTACATCTTGATGACACAGGAGAATCCTACAAATTTGAGTCTCAGTCGGTGTCCCTGAAAAAAGTGGACCGTCTTTGCTGAAGGGCTGTGGATGCCCTTCAACACAGTCTGAGTGGTCCCCACACAGAAACCCCAAGACCCCCCAATCCAAAAACATCCACTCTCTGGCCTTTACCAGGAGCAAGATCGCCAAATCCTGTTCTCACGGCTAGAGAGCTTGGTGGCATTTTCTCCCTCTCCCCTTTGTTCCTTTTTATATTTTCTTTCACTTTTTTAAAGATCATAATTATCCCGATAATTTGCAGGTGTAGACTCTGACCTAACGACCAAATGGACTTTCTCTGGGAAGCAGAGGCCAGGAGGGGATTAGCTGTCATGCAGGGGCGTTCATGTGAAAGATTCCTCTTAGATGAATTTCGGGAACAAAGACACCGTGGTCAATGATTTCTGTGAGTATGGAAGTAAAAGACGGCTGAGTTCTTTTGTCAGTTTTGCGGCACAAACCCTACAGTTACTGAATCCCCCATCGGCAGTAGTAT
The DNA here is from genome assembly GCF_014898055.3 of Talpa occidentalis. Taxonomy (NCBI): domain Eukaryota; kingdom Metazoa; phylum Chordata; class Mammalia; order Eulipotyphla; family Talpidae; genus Talpa; species Talpa occidentalis. The sequence continues at coordinate 100,593,485 of NW_023600993.1, forward strand.
TCTTTTAATGCTTAACTCCGTGACCTCACAAAAATAATTGCTGGGAAGCAAATTTACTTAGCCCTCTGCCTTTATTTGCTGACCAAGGGGCTCCACCGATAGTCATATTGTTTATGGAAATGCGGGAGGGGGCAGGGCGCAAGGGAGGAGAAAGAAGACAATTTGGCCAGAGAAGATGGATGTATTGAAAGGATTCAAGGGATTTTGTCTTTGCTTTAGAATTGGAGTCAGGGTTTCCCTGCCTGACCCATTGCAGACGCAAAATCCTCTCCCCCCACCCCAAATTCCTGTTAAGCCCCTTCTCCCTGAGTTGGTTGCTCTGGTTTTAAAAAATCCTTGTCATTTTTATGATGATCCTGAATATTACAAGTTGTCCAGTGAATAAACTTTTTCAAATGCTGAGAACCATATTTAGTCAAAAAGAAAAAAAAGTTGATTCAACATGATTAGTAAGCTTTAGGTGCAGTTGTGTGTGTGTGTGTGTGTGTGTGTTTTACAAATACAAGAATTCTCACTTTAGGGAGCAGTGCCAGTGAGTGATCCTCAGTTCACCGGGGAATTTTACTTCAGAAATGGAAGATTGTATCTTGGAAGAAACTTTCCCTCCCCACAAATAACCGGATTTTGTCCCGCACCCTCATTTTAGAAAACAGAGGCTTCTGATTACAATAGGGATTATATCAGGTGGTTTGGGGATTACTTCGGTGGGCAACAGAGTAGGGAGATTTTTCAGTCCTTTCACTTTTAAAATCAAAACCTGGGTTGGCTGCTGCTGATAGGGAAAAAAATGAAGCAGCGACAACTTTTCCAGGCCAGATCCAGCTTGTTAAACCCCTCTGAATGCAATATTGAAAGTGGTTTCCTAAGTAAAATGCTTAACCGCCCCATCAGTCAAACCATCTGATAGCTGCTTATCTTCTCTAATGTGAGGGAGAGATTGAGATTCCGCCTGATGCCCCTCTGCATTCCAATTGCAGAGCTCATCTTAGGTAAGCACCTTGAGCAGGAAAAAAAAATTCATGAGTCTCAGCCTCTGCATTCATGGAATTTTCTTTTCACAATAGAAGGAAACATATTTAGCTGGGTGGGGGTAGGGTGGGGTTTGGAGGTGGCTGAAAATCTTTAAAAGGGAGGGGCACAGCAGTGAGAGAGTGTGTGTGTGTGTGTGTGTGTGTGTGTGCGTGCTCACGCACGCACAACCCACACTGGGTGAAGCACTATATTCTGGCCAGATGGTCGAGAAACAATCAAAGAAGACTAGTTCATGATGTGGGGAAACTATATGCAATGGGCATTTTAATGTTCATTAAGAAAACTTCATTGGAATGCAACTTCCAGCCTCTGGAGCTAAAATAATAAAACAAAAAACAAAACAGAGGAATCCAGAGAGGCTAAGCATGGAAGATGATCCATCTACTCTCCCTTTTTAGCTACCCAGCCACACAGGAGACACGAAAAACATAAACGAGGATTTCCAGGATTTGTGATAATCACAACTTGTGTCTGCCCCCTCTGCATCTACAATCATGGTTACAATCCTCTATCCTTGAAGTTTTCCATAAAATGGGAGAGAAGCAGAATACCTCTCTACTAGAGTGAAAACTTAATGGGAATAGCTTAGCACACAATAGGTTCTCCAAAAAAAAATAATAATAATCCCAACTGCTATTCTTATTGGGGACATTATTGTTAACAGTAATTATTCCTTTTCTTATCCATCTCCCAAGAGGGGGAAGCAAAAATTGGTATAACCTGATTTGAGAGCAATTTGGCAATATCAGCCCTTTTTAAATCAATATGCACTTTGACCCAGTAATTCAATTTGCAGGAATTTATCTCACAGATAACACTCCAGTCCATGAGTCAAACAGATTTCATATTTTTGTTTATTTTGAGTTCCATGCTATGTGCGTGTCTTGTTTTTTCCCCAATATATTTGTTATTAAGGACAAATATTTGTTATTAAGGACAAATATATTGAGGGTTATGCCATCTGATGAACTGATTCTATTTTCATTTTGAAATGCTTCATTTTATCCCTGGCAATATTTCTTTTCCCGAAGTCTACTTTGTTTAAAGTTAGGCAAACAAATTCACTTGACTATATTAAGTGTTTGATGGTGTATCTTTTTCAAATCTCTCTGGGTCTCTGTATTTATTATTTTATTTTATTTATTTATGCATACAAGAGCTGGGGTGTAGGCCAGAGATGTGGGGGGCTGAGAGGAGTCACCAGAGACAGAGTGGGGAGCAGAACAGGCAAATCTACTGAAATACACTGCTGGGGGGAGCAGCGGGGAGACAGGAGAGGTCTGCTGTGCCATGTGGGTAGCTCCCTGGCCAGGGACTGAACTCATGCCATAGTGTCTGTGGATAGCTTCATAGTGCTGAGACCTAACCCCTTGCGCCACCAGGGAGGCCCTGTGTCTCTATATTTAAAGTGGGTTTCTTAGAGACAGTATCAAGCTGGTTCTTGTCTTTTCACGCAGGCTGACAATCTCTGATTTTTAATTGAAATACTTAGGTCATTTACACTTACTAATTTTTGATAAGATTGGAAATAAATCCAGGATCTTGCTCTTTGTTTTCTTTCATCTTCCCTGTTCTTTTCCCCCTGCCTTCTTTTGGATTGAGTTAATTTTAGGATTCTGTTTTATCTTCACTGTTGGCTTATTAGCTATATCCTCTTATTTTTTAGTGGCACTTTGGGGTTTACAATAATGCATCTTTTGTTGATTCTCAATGATGCATAACTGAAACTTATATGATGTCATAATCCAATGTTACTTCAAAAAGAATAAACAATCAGGGAAACCATCATAAATACTATCTCCCAATAAAAAGAAATGTATCTTTAATTTACCACAGTCTACCACCAAATGCTGTAACACTTCATATAAAATATAAAAACCTTGTAGTGTAATACTTCTATTTCCCCCTCATGTAGTTTGTGCTATGTTTGTCATACATTTTACTTCTTATATTATAAATCCTAAAATACTTTATTTTTGCTCTAAGTGGTCAATTTAAAATGGTCAATTATCTTTTTAAAACAAAGTTTTATGTGTTTACAAAAAAATTGTGAAGTTCCCTAGCTATACCCCACAGCCAGTCTCCCTATTATTAACATCTTACATTGGCCGGCACATTTAGTGCAATTAATGAACCAATATTTACATATTATTAAGTAATGTGCACACTTAGATATTTCTTTAGTTTTTACATAGTGTTTTTTTTCCCTGTGCTAGAATTCCACCCACATGACATTCACTTCTGTTCTTCTCTTAATGTCATTGTTTCTCAGACTCTCCCTGTTTTTGTTTTGAGGAGCACTGGCAGGGATTTTGTAGAATATCCTTATTAGAGGGCCTCCCTGGTAGTGCAAGGGGTTAAGCATGCCACTGTGAAGCTATCCACAGCCACTGCAACATGAATTCAATCCCTGGCCAGGGAGCTACCCACATGGCACAGCAGACCTCTCCTGACTCGCCTGCTGCTCCCCTCAGTAGTGTATTTCAGTCAGTCTGCCTGTTCTGTTCTCCACTCTGTCTCTGGTGAATCCTCTCACCCCCCCATACCTCTGACTTGTACCCCAATTTTTGTATGCATAAATAAATAAATCTTTAAAAAAAAGATGAAGTTGAAAATTCATGTGGACATAGCCACTTGCTATAGGTAGCACTTGAAATGTGGCAAGAAAAGAAGGTTGAATTGCATTAAATTAACTAATTAATTAAAATGTAAATACACAAGGCCCATGGTAGTATAGTGGACAACACACAATGTGGAATGTATAAAGAAAACGCTAGTTGAAAAACAGTGTGATGAGTATGATTCCCTTCAGAGTTAACAAACACTGTATTCATTTTGACATGAAAATTTGTGATGGGAAACACAGCCAATTAGTGACAGTGCTTTCTCTGGGACGAACACACTTTCCCTTTTCACATGATATAATCATGTAATATTTGAATTTTTAAATTAACAGAATTTATTCTGAAATAAAAAAAAAAGAAACTATAAATTAAGCCAAATTCTGAAAATTCAAAACACTTCAGGATACCCGAACAGGTACCATGGGCTGATCAGGAACTCTAGGACCCTCAGGAGTAGGAGGGGACTGCCAGGTTTGGGGCCAGGCTTCTGAGGCTGCAGGCTACCACGGTGTTCCCATATACAAGCTTGGAAAAGAATGTTTATGACTAAAGATAAGGGAGAGTGGAACACTATTTTCTGTTGTCTTGGTGGGTGGAAAAGTCCTAGGAAGTGTGTCTCCTTAGTGTCTTTGTTGGTATCAAAAAGCAACCGGTTTTGTTTTCAAGAAAGAGTATTCCAAACATAAAGGAAACCAATGCTTGCTTTTCCCTTACAATTGCCAGGCCTCCCCCTCACGCATACGTGTGAATCAGCATGGTGAGGATGGCGTTAAGGGGAAGGGCAGAAATCTCCCTTTGCCTTCAGGATGGCACCAGCAAGCAGACTGACTACTGGTACCGAGGTGGAGGCTAGGATGACGTGGATTTAAAGGCGATTGGTTGGGATTTTCCTTACACTTTAAATGAAATAAATGTGTCTTCCAGACTAACATCAGAGTCACAGGCGCTGATTGGCTCAGTGTAGATTGCATGTTCCTTTCTTAACCAATCAGGGAGGCAGCGTTGTGCTAGGGAAGTGGAATAGCGTTCTCTGATTGGCTGATCTATGGGCGAGTGGGTGGGCACTCTGCAAGCAGGCACCTTCATTGGCAGCCTCCCATCCTCCATGGATCCAGAGGAAGTTCCCCAAAGGAGGCAGGGTGGCCGAGGAAGGAAAACCTCGCAGGGAAGACACGAGCAATCTATTGTACTTCTCCCCAGATGGCCTCTTCTGGAGGCACACAAACATACACATCCTTCTTCCTTAAATACATTTCCAAAATGCTGTCTCAGCTACTCAGAGTTAATATAGTAAGACAGACTTACCCGACCCCAACAGGAGGCATCGCGACAGCCGAGGGACTCCATCTCCCTCTGTTTCAGGGTCTCTGGACGGTGTGCCTCGCTCTGCTTTCGTCTGCATGTGGTGTCTCAGAGCTGGCAGCCTATGGTCAAAGGATAAATTTATTTTCCTGCCAATGCCATACTCCACGGACATAAGCGCCCACACTATGCATGATCGTGAGTGTGCACAGGCAGGGATAACCCGATATCAGAATCCAGTCATTCTACAGGTATTTCCTGAGCCCACCATGCACCAAATCATTGTTCTTTATCTCTCTGGATCTCAGTGTCCTCATCATAAAATGAACACAATTCTTTTTGACGATTTAGCAGCAATGCACAGCAAATGTATAACACAGTACCTGGCTCCCTGCACACCCTAAATAAACAATAGCTTTTATTATTATTCCATCGTGCTGTATCTTCATTAGGTAGCCACCGAGTTTTAAATAGGCTGCGTTATGTGTGGGACACCAAGAAAAACACATAAATAAATAAATAAGTCCCACTGCTTCCCCTCCAGGACAAGCAGCCCACTTGGGAAGGCCAGTCTTTCGCTGGAACAATGGAGGAGGAATAATTCCAGGAGGTGGATGCTGAGGCACACCTCAATTAGCCAGCCCCCATTCTCCCAGGCAGCTGATTTGTTACAGCTAAAGCCTCCTGGGAAAGCGACCCTATTGGCTGCTTTTTAGCTTTGAGGACTCGCTCCCACAGAGCTTGGCTTCATTAAGCCTCTCGAGTCTCCTCCATTAGCCACTGTTTTTCTTCCCATGCAGTTTCTTTGGGTTCCCAGCAGTCTGATGGCTTCCAAATCAAACAGGCATTACCACATGGCAATTGACGCTAGAGCAATATCCACTGAGCACCTACTGTGCATCAGGCATGGTCCTGAGCAAAGGGCACCTAGAGGTGGGCAGACCGACACCCACCTGCTCCCAGGAGCTGGCGTAGACAGGACAGGACGCCCAGCACACTCAGAAATAAGCTCATCCAGCCAGGGCCAGGGCAGGGTGCTGCCCTACGGGCAAACAAAGCCAGGTAGGGTGGTGTGGGCCTTTAAAATGCGTCCGTACATCCCTTGACTGGCCTCCCTACAAGGGGTGGAACCGAACTCCCTCCCCCTGAAGTGTGGGCTGGCCTGAGTGCCCAGTCTCTAAAGTGAAGTGGATTCAAAGTCGCCCTGGTAATCACAGCACCCACTCTCACGTGGGTTAATTTTTTTTTAAAGATTTATGTATTTATGCATACAGGAACTGGGGTACAAGCCAGAGGTGCGGGGGGTGAGAGGAATCACCAGGGACAGAGTGGGGAACAGAACAGGCAGACTGACTGAAATACACTGCTGAGGGGAGCAGCGGGGAGACAGGAGAGGTCTGCTGCGCCATGTGGTAGCTCCCTGGTTGGCCAGGGGATCGAACTTGTGCTGCAGAGGCTGCAGATAGCTTCACAGTGCTGTGCTAAACCCCTTGCGCCACCAGGGAGGCCCGGGTTAATATTTTTTTAAATTGACTTTTCTTTCTGTGCAGTTTCATGTGTTTTAACACATGTTCATGTAACCACTGCTACAGGCAGGATCCAGAGCACTTCCCTCACCCCAGAGATGAATTTTGTGTTACCCTCTTCACAGTCATGCTGGCCCCGCCCCAGGTGGAGACTGGAGGGGGTCCACAAGAGGGCTAAGTGGACTCAGCTGTGAGAATTAAAGACTGGTGGGTTAGGATGTCCAGCACATCAAGAGGGAGATGTTATTTGCATCCTCAACCTCAGACTGAGCTGGGATAGCAAACAGGTTTCATGTGATGTGCTAACCCCCGCAACTGCCTGGAGCGCTGGCATGGCAAGCATCAGCCAAAGAGTGCAGGAGTTGATTAGTGATGCCTTTCATGGACACGGGTAGGAGACAGGTGGCCGCTGTGCTGGGGAATAGTTGGCCAAGAGCTGGATCTCCACTCCAGAGAAGGGGAGGACTGAGCGAGTGGGAGAGTCAACACCCAAGACAAAGCCAGGTGCCCCTTGTATGGTGTATGAGGTTCAAGGTGCCCCATCTTTACAGTGTTTACACCTGTTGTCTTTGTTCAGCTGTGCTCTGAAATAGCAGAAACCATGACTTGTGAACTCATCAAATCTTGGGGAAGGCTGAGAGTTAGAACAGAAGAAGTTTAAGTCATGTCTGTCTGGCTATTTATCTAAGTGCTCAGAAACCCCAGATGGACTACAATTTGAGGCTTTCCCAGAGGGCTTCAAACATAACAATACTGAAAGGAAGCCAGTTAATCATCAAAGAGAAAAGTAGGAAGGGACGTGATGGCCGGGAGGAGAGCAGGGCCGTGGAGTGGGGAGCAGTGCAGAGGGGCTGCTGGAGGCAACCGGGGCAGACGGGACTGTTCTGGGCCCTGATCGTGGAGGTGCCTGTATAGCTCGCCAAGGACATTCAAACTCCGAGAATGTATCCACAGGTACAAGGTCCACCACGGGGAATATCTAAAGTGTATTTGGCCCTGAAGCAGGATGCTGTGGAACTTTGCCTAAAGGTGGCACACAAGCTGACCTATTACCACGCACAGGTGAGCAAGTGAGCTGCGTCGTCATACTTGCAGTCACATCAGAGGAGCATATAACTAGTTCAAGTCTATCGTTTCAACGAGTCATAAGGTTAAACTAAGAAAAAATATGTGAGTTGCTTTAAATGATAAGATTGAGTTGCTGGGGCCTCCCTGGTGGCGCAGGGGTTAAGTCTCAGCACTATGAAGCTATCACCAGCCACTGTGGCATGAGTTCGATCCCTGGCCAGGGAGCTACCCACATGGCACAGCAGACCTCTCCTGACTCACCCACTGCTCCCCTCAGCAGTGGATTTCAGTTGATCTGTCTGTTCTGTTCCCTGCTCTGTCTCTGGTGAATCCTCTCACCCCCTCACCTCTGGCCTGTACCCCAGTTCTTGTAGGCATAAATAAATCTTTAAAAAAATTTGACCTCAGTATTTAAATAAACAAAGCTCATCAGCATATCAGCAAACTGTCTCACATGCCTCACCAGCGGGTCTGTACCACCCTTTTGGAAACACTGAAGTAAATAAACTCCAGGGTTCCATTCAGAAGATCTACAGTTCCATAATTTTTTAGAAAATTGAGTGGACAAACAAAACCAAAAACGGATGTTATAAAGAGGTCAACACGATGAAAACAAGATTTTAAATAAATCTCTAGAGATGCAATAATGTCCCAGAACGGATGGTGGAAGAGACCTGTGACCTTCGAGGGAAGCTGGGAAGCCATAATGAAACCTAGAGTTTCGTGGTGGCCTTTTACTGACGTTCAGTTCTCCATTCTGATAAAGGTACCGTGGTAAAAGGAAACATCTGGGGAAGTTGGGTGAAGACTAGGTGCGAACTCAGTACTCTCTTTGCAATTTTTCTGTAAAGTAAAATAACTGCAAAAGAACAAATTTACTTTAAACAGATAAATTCAGAAGTCAGAATGATCTTTCTGCTTGGAAATTTCTGTTGCTGTCACTAACAATCACCAGTGACATGACTGCACTTAGAATTTCCAAATGGCAGGAGAAAAGCTTTGGGATTCAGCAAATCTTCACATGTCAAGTTTCGATAGTGCCGAAGTGGGAGGGAGAGATGGTAAGCAGGAGAGGTGATTTGGATTTTTGTCCCCTCTTAGTGTTCTAGAAAAGCTTCACAGTAACCTTGAGAAATGTTACTTTGGGTCTTTTTAGCTTCCGGGGCTGCACGGAGGTCCCTGGAACCCCAGGAAGCTCACATGAGCCAAGCCATGCATATGGATCAGGGGCCCAATAGTTTGCGTGTGTTGCCAGAAATCTGAGTGTGTGTTTGAGGGGGTGGGGTACTACCCAAGGAGAGGATGCAGAGTCTCTTTGAAATTTGACCCTTTAAAATTTGGGCTGCTGGATGTCAATAAGAATGTAAAGTGGAAATCAATAAGACTTGCTAAAAATAAGAAAGACTATGACACATTAGCACAGATTATCCCCATCACCAAACCAAACCGGAGCACAAAGCTGTATCTTTTAGGCTAATTGGCACTAGCAGATTGCAGAGAGAAAGAAAGACAGGCTTGGGGGTAGGGGGTGGTTGGATCAACCCCACGGCAGAACTCCAAAGCACCAGAGCCAAGTGAAATAACCCGAGAGTTATGCAGACTATTCAACCGGCAGCGCACTTGGGTTTATCAGGCATGCATTTGAAATTTAAATATGTGCCAGGAACAATGCCTTTTTTACCACACATCCAGGAGCTGGCCCAATAGGAGCCCTGCAAGTTTATTAACAGGAGGACATGATCAAACATAAAATAGCAGGCTAAGGACTCCCTTTTCTTGGACAACCGGCCTGAAAAGCCTTGTGTGGAATTCCTACCCCTCGCCCAACGCACACGGCCTCTAGGGCCACATTTACCCAAATGGCCACTCTCCCTTTCAGCATGTCTTGGGGGTGACTGAATGCTCATTGCAAAGCCACAGCGGGAGATTTTCATATGCTTGTGTATGGTGCTATTTTTAAGAATCCCAAGACTGATATTTTGTTGGTGCAATACTTTAGGATTAAAAAAACGAGCTCAGAAGAGTCGATGCCTTGAGATCTTTCCAGATGCATAAATATTTTGTGTCAAATGTGCACTTCTTAAAAGACTTGTCCAGTGACATCCCTTACCTAAGCCTTTCAATGTACTGCACAGTGGTAAAGCGGGGAGAATCCAGATGTGATTTTCTGGGTCCAAACCCAGGCTTCCTGCACCTTGGTCTTGACCACGTGCCTTCACCTCTCTGCACTCACTTTTTCTCTTGCAAAATGGTGCTAGTAGGCTAACAGCAGTGAATCCGTATGGCAGTTTGCTGGATACGAGTGTTTACATGTGGCGCCCGCACGCAGTGGAGATGCAGGGGTTTTCGTTGCAGTCTGTGTCCACGCACAGAGAACTCCTCCGGGACAATTCTCAATCTGCAGGCGCTTTGGTTGTTTACTTGTTTGTGAATTATGACCAGAGAGGCCCAGCTGGGTTTCTGTCTTCTCCAGAGCTGGATCGGCCACGGAAAAGCACGGGGTGGAGAGTGAAGGTGTGGAGACCCGGGAGGACAGCAGGGATGTGGCTGGAGAGAAGCAAAGGAGGAGGGCAGGGCCAGTGCCCGCCCCTGCCTCTGGGGCCTGGCAAACGCCGTGCCCAGGGGTAGCCCATCGGCTCTTTCCCCTCCAGAGCTGATCCCTCCCTGGCGGACTCCCTTCCCCGAGATCACTTATTTTAACTGTGACCCTCCCGCTGCGCCTACCTGGGAAGACTCAGGCCAGCAGCGGAGAGGACCCCCATCGCTGTCTACGGTCCTCCTGGGGATGGAACAGCATCTGTGGACAAAGCACGGAAGATGGTGGTCACGATATTTCAGCTTGAAGAGAATAAAATCTGGCTGTTATTGGAGCAGGATGGTTTTGTCTCCCCTGCACTCTTAGGATCACCTGCTGGGCCTGAGAATTAAGTTGACTTAAGACAGATTTTTTTTTTTTTTAAAGATTTATTTATTTATTTATTTATTCATTCATTCATTCATTCATTCATTCATTCATTCAAGCACTGGGTACAGTCAGAAGCGCGGGAGGGTGAGAGAATTCACCAGAGCCAGAGCAGGGAGCAGAGCAGGCAGAAGGACCCAAGTACACTGCCGTGGGGAGCAGCGGGCGGCAGGAGAGGTCTGTCCCGCCATGTGGGACCCTCCTCCAGTGGCTGGGGAGCAGCCGGGGATCGAACCGGCGCTGCACAGGCCGCGGGCAGCTTCGCAACCCAGCGCTCAACCGCTGCGCCACCGGAGAGGCCACTTAAGACAGATTAACAGGAGAAAAGCATACACATCATATTTACTTATTTTTATGTAATAAACACGTGGAACCTTCAGGAAAATGAAGACACACAAAGCAGTAAGGTCTACGTGCTCATATATCTGGTTCTACTGGTGCTGACGGACCCTCCTACACTGGTGCTCCTGCAGTGGGCTGAACAAAGTGCGGCAGTTGTGAAAACTTCTCATCAGCCTCTTCAGCTGTAGCACCCACTGTCCACTAACAACACCCCAGCCCACACTGTCCCCCCAACGCCAGGTTCAAACAGCCACGCCTTCTGGACATGCTCACGTACCTAGAGAGGTTTTTAAAGGTAACATATTCCACCGGGCCAGGTCCATATGCAGCAGGCTCTCAAATATAACAAATTCAAAACTCAACTCTCCCTCTTCAAACCTGCTGCAGAGCCAGCTTCTGGCTCCAGGCAACTCCATCCTGCCACTTTGCAAAATCCAGGGGACTTTCTTGACCCCTGCCTTTCTCTGCTGCCCCCAGCAACCCCCCTCCCACCTCCACCTTTGCTCTGTGCACAGTCCACACATTCTCTGTCTCCACTGCCCTCTCCTGCAAGGCTGGACTCAAGGCCGGCTTCCCGGGGCTCTCTGGGTGCTTCCTTCTGCACACTCTCCCCCCACCCCCAGGTGTTCTACACAGAACAGGGAGGGAGGGGGGCTGTGAAAATGCTGGTCCTGTGTCTGCTCAAGTCCCGAGAAGCAGGATCCCCACAAGCTCCCGGACCACAGCTGTTCCCACAGCCATACCAGCCTCCTCATGCCAGGAGCATCCTTGACAATCGCTTTGGGCCTTTGCACTGGCTGTTCCCTCAGCCTGGACCACTTTCCTGCGAATATTTTGATGCCTCGCTCCCCCCCTTTTCAGTTCATCCTTCAAATCACCTTCTCCGTGACTTTTGCTGACCTCTGGATATAAAATATCAACCCCTATCCCTTGGCCCTGCTCCCCGCTCTTATTTTTCTCCATCGCCTTCACGGCTATCTAACAGATGATATGTTTCACTCAGATTGTTTTGTTTATTGTCTGTCTCCCTTCCTCACTCCCGCCCCCCATGTGAGCACCGTGAGATTAGGGACGTGGCTTCATTCTCTCTCTATCTCCTGTCTAGCTTGGCTGGGCTCCAGCGTTATTTGTTGAATGGTGATATCTGTCCACTTGACTACTATCTCCTTCACCTTCTAGAACATTCAAAGCAAGGAACTATCTGTTTTTGCTACTCCAGTGCTTGTTACACGTTGTGGGGTGACTTTCCACGACCTTCCAAGGGCTTCTGCAATATGAGAAGTGGGAGCGGCAGCTGGGAGGCCTGGTCCTGCCCACGGGGCAGCCTGTCCTTGGCCCCAGCGGTTCCCTGCAGCCAGTGCGTGCAAAAGCAGCCCCGGCGGCCAGACGCTTCCCCTTGTCAGAATAACTAGGGATCTGAGCTCTTCTGACAGCACGCCTCGGTTCTAAATGTTAGCGATGAATTGAACATTTTCAGGACTCAGTTGTTTTCCTTTACCGCAAACCACCCAACACTTAGCTTCATGCAAGCACCACTAATGTAGCTCTTCACTTCAGGCAACTCAAGAGATGTCTCCAAATCAAAGCGCCTTCCAGGCGACACAGATCAGAACCTACGCTGCTGGCGCAGGGGTGGGGAGGGGGCTTTGTGCAGTAGGAGGAAAAACCCACCATTCCAGAAAAGGCTGCATGAAATTAAGGTGACAAGGGGGAAAAAGAAGCATGAACTGCTGACCACGTAATTCAGCTTACCCTGCAGGAAGAGATTGTGAAAGAATTAGGAAGGTGCCGGCAGGGACCAGGAGAGCCAGCGGAGACAGCCTGGTGGTGTGGACACAGGTCACGCTGCGAGTGACAGGCCCGGGGCAGCCGGCTCTGCACTCGAGGCAGCCACCTGACATGTCCAGGAACGGATAGCGGTTCAGGGGGTGGGGGTCTCTAATGCTGCATGGAATGAACAAGAACCCCCACATTAGGGTGAGCACCCCATTAGTGTTTGCGCACATAATCGGTGGCTGCAGGGTCAGGGGGCACTGCCGTGTTTTTGAAATTTATTCTCTCTCTCTCCACACACACACATACACACACACACATTATATATACACAGAATATATATATATTCTATATGTAGAGACTATATATGGTCTCCTGTACATACTCCACTGGCAGAACTCTAGTCGTATACGGAAAAAGGAGAAGCTAGAGTGTTTCAACTCAACTGTGTAATACATTAAAACTGCGTGCTATACTAACTATATGCAGTTATGAATTGTAGCATTTAACAGACCCTCCAAAAGGAGGGGGTGAAACCTAAAAAGGAATGCAAATCAATCATATTGGTCAGATGATAATTGAAAAGACATTGATGCCTGTGTCCTGTGTGTGGTGGCTGGAACACAAGTTTAGTGTGAAATCTTCCTGAAGAGAGAATATTGAACAGAACTGCCCCAGACACTTCAAAAAAGTAATGTTATGGGGGAGAGAGGACTCTTCTAGGTTCTAAAAGCAACCAAGGGGGGCCTCCCTGGTGGTGCAAGGGGTTGAGATGCAACCTATAAGGCAGTCAGCAGTCTCTGCAGCATGAGTTTGATCCCCGGACAGGGAGCTACCCACATGGCGCAGCAGACCTCTCCTGTCTCCCCGCTGCTCCCCTCAGCAGTGTACTTTGGTCAATTTGCCTGTTCTGTTCCCTACTCTGTTTCTGGTAAATCCTCTCACCCCCCCAAGCCTCTGACCTGTACCCCAGTTCTTGCACACATAAATAAATCTTTTAAAAAAATAATAAAAACAACCAAGGTCTTGAAGCAACCAAAGTCACAACCTTCTTTGATTGACTCCTGCTTGGAGTAAACCAGCTGTACAGGGTGTTTTAGGGGAACATAGTGATTGTTTTAAAATCCCTCCCTGTTGTTTTAGGGTCACAAGCTGAGAGACTTAGGGATAGAAATTTTTGATATCAGAACTTGAAGTACTTGAGGAAACAAAGATATGACCTGTGAAGTTCATATGGCAAAGTAGCAAGAAGGATGACATCCAGGCCAGGATGGATATCTCTAGATGTGAGCTGTGCTAATTTTTTGCAGGTTTGAACATTTTCATAGTAGAAAAGTCAAAATAGATCCAAGAAAGCTTAGACATTTGTGAGAAATATTAAATATATCTCTGTACACTTAATGTGCTTATTTGCATTATCAATACAAGACCATACAATAAAAAAGAGCCTGGAATATTCAGAGGGACAAAGTAGAAGAGAAACACCATCTCACTTCAGAATTATGGGTGTTTCTCTGTGACCCCAAGTCTGACAAACATATCATTGGAAGATAATGTCAAGAGTCCACATTTCAGACCCTTCCCGAATGTGAAGCCGGGCCAGCGGCTTCCCCCATCCCCTGAGATAACCCAATGGCCATTGTCTTTTCCTTTCATTTTACCCTGACAATGATTCTGCCAGAACACAGATATTTGAATGCCCCCAGGGACTTACCTGACTTCTCATAAGTCCTCTATTTATTTCTCAAAATAGGAGAGGGAAGGTGAGTTTGAAGATAAGGGATGAAGCTGATTAACCAGTTAAACCATCTCTGTTAGCTCAAGGGATCAGATTTCACTGTATTATCTGACTGTGAATAGTTAACTTTCTCGGAGGAGTCATCAGCGAGGAAGATGAAGTATGAGAGAAGTGTGACCACAGCTTTGGGTTTTCCTCCGGGCCTTTCTTCCAAGTTTTCTACCTGCCCTCTGAAACTTCAGCTTTGAAGCTCTCGCCTCAGAACACAGCTGGGCAGGTGGCGGCCAGTTGGGACTGCGTGCTACACACAGACACGGAATTAACTTCCTTTCCATGAAGGAATTTCTGAAGACCCGAAGTCCACAGATGCCACTTTTTACAGGCTTCTCCACAGTGAACTATCTCGGGATTGAATCAAACATTCCAGGTTATCACTCAGATCTGGGATGCAGGGTAAGCCGGAACAGGCTCAAATTTCAAAATGCAAACTCAGTATCCTGAAATACCAGAACATTTCAAAAAGCTTCCAAGGTTGGTTTCTATTCTACACATGCCCGAACTCCCCCATAAAGAAAAGAACCCATGGGTATGGGTGGTGACAAAGACGTTTAATGCTGGTAACTTTAATTCTCAAGGAACTTGACATGCCACGCATATGGACAGAATCAAACGCTACCAAGAGGCCGTATTGATGAAAAGTCTGAACGGCTCACCTGTCTCTGTTTATCTGGCTTCATCAGGCTGATGGGTTAGTCCTGTCAATCAAGATAGTGTTGCTTAATTTACAGGAATACTGTTTTTAAACATTTGCTTTAATGAAAATCCAAGACAGCGTTGCCTATGTATTTCCCTGGAGCATCAAAAACAAACAGCAATGATTGTGTTTTCTAAGGGAGACAGTGAAGTTAATAGTTACTCACTGAGCATGCCTCCCTAAGTCGACATGAAACCTTCATTCTGTTTGCAGTTCAAACATGTCTGAAGCAGAAAGAAATTCATGTCATAGAAGTGATCTTCTTAGGGCAGTCAAAGCCTGGAAGTCAACGTCAAAGGTTCCTGTTCTGTAGCTCTTAACACCAGAGGGTTGGAAAACTAAGGGCCATGGGCCAAATCTGGCCCTCCAACTTTATAAATAAAGTTTTATTGGGAAACCGCCCACCTCTTTCTTTGTGTGTTGTCCGTGACTGTCTTCACATTGCCAAGGCAGAGTTGGGCAGTTGAAAGAGGGTGTGTTTTATAAAGGTGAAAATATTTACTATCTGGTCCTTTACAGTAAAAAGTGAGCTGGGCCTCCCTGGTGGCCTAGGGGTTAAGTCTCAGCGCTGTCAATGCTATAGCCTAAGTTCGATCCCCGGCCAGGGAGCTAACCCACATGTAGCACAGCAGACCTCTCCTGACTCGCCCGCTGCTCCCCTCAGCAGTGTATTTTGTCAGTCTGCCTGTTCTGCTCCCCACTCTGTCTCTGGTGAATTCCCTCACCCCCACATCTCTGGCCTGTACCCCAGCTCTTGTATGCATAAATAAATAAATCTTAAAAAAAAAAAAAAACACGGAGGGGAGAGGAAGGAGAGGGGAGGAAGAGAGAGAAGAAGAAACTGGTGAGGCCAGAAGCCGCGTGTACTTCACAGCTGCAATTTGTGGTCCATTCATGTCCTTAGCTGCCTCCCACAGAAACCACAACAACCACATGATTCAGATGACTTTAATTGGTTTTCAGAGCCCCTTCACTTGCATTGTCACTTAAAAAACTAAAGGAATGCAAGTCACTTATTTGTTGTAGAAAATGAAGGTAAACAACAAGAAATAGAAAAAAAAATCACCAATAATCCTCCCATCTTAAAACAACCACCTTGAACATGTTGGTATTCTAGTTTGTTTGTATGTTTGTTTTTTAAAGATTTATTACTTATGCATACAAGAGCTAGGGCGCAGGCCAGAGGGGTGGAAGGTGAGTGGACCCACCAGAGACAGAGTGGGGAACAGAACAGGCAGAAGGTCCGAAATACACTGCTGAGGGGAGCAGCGGGCGAGACCAGAGAGGTCTGCTGCGCCATGTGGGTAGCTCCCTGGCTGGATAGCTTCTTCATAGGTTGCGTCTTAACTCCTGGCGCCACCAGGGAGACCCCTAGTTTGGTTTTAATACAGGTTTGTTTTTATTTTTCCTACTGCTGCAGAAATTGCTCCAATAGATTACACTGTAGAACATTTAAATAAGTGATGGTCACCGTGGTTCTCTGGGGAATGGCTGAGAGCCTGTCACTCTCCACATGGTATGTTTCTTTACATTTACATCTTTACCCCCCCCAAAAGCCCAATCACTTTTTTAAGATGAGAAAAAAACCAATAAGGATTAAATTTAAGTTAAAGCATGTCATTGTTACTGTGAATTCACAGAAATGATTTCAGAGCACACATACCAGTTCCAATTATCTTTCTTTAGAAGGCAGAATAGCCAGGATAAACATAAATACAGTCCTTGGACATCTGGAAAGATCCATCATTAACTGAGTTTTCCCCCATGAGATGGAGCGGTTAGTCAGACAGTGTCCACACAATTTCAAAATAACTTGTCAATTTGCTAGGGGGGAAAAGAAATCCCAATACCAACCATTCAGTCAATCCAGGGGGAAATGATCAGTCAGCCTGTGTCATGTAATCCAAACAAATGGCTGACTACGTAAATCTGCTTTTTAATGAGTTATGCGTATACTGCACAGACACCGGCAAGACTTGGTGGCGAAACAGGAGACTGACGATTTTAAGGAGCTATTTCCATTTACTTTTCTTTGGAACCCACCCAGAGGGAAAAAAACACATTGTGTATTTATCTTAGTCCAAGATTACTGGAAGAAAGAAGAAATTAAGTGCCTTGTAGGTCTAGGCATCTAGGGGGGAAAGCTGAAACCTTTTCAACAAAATGTTTAGGTGCAAGGAAACTGGCTTCTTTGTAACAAATCATGCAAATATAATGCACATTGAAAACAAAACTAAAAGAAAAGCCTCCTACAAAGCTAGCTGGGGTTATTTCTGAGTAGTAAGATATGAATAGCCTTTGTTTTCTTTTTGTTTCTTGGTCACTACTGTTTTTTCTACAGTGGTCATGCAGATTACAACCACCTGTATAAAGGGGAAAAAACCAAAAAGAAAATAGGAGGGTGCACAAAATGAGGATGGAGGGGGCAGGCTCTGCAGGATGTTAACCCTCTACACCTGGTGCACTGAGGAGTGTGTCCTTCCTTATCTTTAATATCTGCTTTAATGTTTTTCTTGGTGTTCAAACAATAGGCCCAAGATCAGAGGCTGCACGCTCCATCAAGTGAATTGTCATGTCAAGCAGCAACCACAGCAACACAGGCTGGGTGTCTGGAATCCTTACTTACTTACTCACTTGATCAGCACTTACTATTTAAAAATGTTAGATGATGGGCCTCCCTGGTGGCGCAAGGGGTTAAGCACCACACTATGAAGCAATCTGCAGCCTCTGCAGCATGAGTTCAATCCCCAGGCTGGCCAGGGAGCAACCCACATGACGAGGCAGACCTCTCCTGTCTCACCTGCTGCTCCTCTCAGCAGTGTATTTCATCAGTCTGCCTGTTCTGTTCCCCACTCTGTCTCTGGTAAGTCCTCTCACCCCCCACACCTCTGGCCTGTACCCCAGCTTTTGTATGCATAAATAAATAAATCTTTACAAAAAAATTAAAATGTTAATGCAGACAACTAAAATTTACTTTCCATTCATCCCACATCCATTCTACATCCATCCCACATCCATCCATCCATTAGAGATATGGAATGGCATGGAGAAAAGGTATACGGGGGGCCTCTCTGGTGGCACACGGGGTTAGGTCTCAGCACTATGAAGCTATCTGCAGCCACTGCAGCATGAGTTCAATACCCGACCAGCTAGGGAGCAACCCACATGGCGCAGCAGACCTCTCCTGACTCAGCCGCTGCTCCCCTCAGCAGTGTATTTCAGTCAATCTGCCTGTTCTGTTCCCCACTCTGTCTCTGGTGAATCCTCTCACACACTGCTCCCCACCCCCCACCCTGCATCTCTGGCCTGTACCCCAGTTCTTGTATGTATAAATAAATCAATCTTAAAAAAAAAAAGAAAAGAAAAGGAACGTGGACTCTGGATCCAGATTGCTTTGATATGAAATCCAACCATCACCAATTAACTCTGTGACACAGAGGGAGCCAAATCTCTTTTCTCAATTTTCCCATCCACAATATGGACAAAATAATAAAACTACCTGAGATAGACAGAATGATCCCCCCCAAAACGACTGCTATGTCCTAATGGGAAGAATCTGTGAATATGTTGTTACACGGCAAGGTGGGATTCAGGTTGCAAATGGAGTCAAAGTTGCTGATCAGCTGACCTTAAAATTGGGAGATTATCCAGGATGATTCAGGTGGACCCCATGTCATCACAGGGGTCCTTATATGTGAAAGAGGGAGGCAGGAAGTGCCAGTAGGAGAGGTTTTAAGATGCTGTGAGCCTGGCTTTGAACATGGAGGAAGGGACCACAAGCCAAGGAAAGGCAGCAGCTTCTAGGAGCTGGAAAATACAAGGGACTGGAATCTCCTCCAGGACCCCCAGAAGTAATGCCGCCCTGAGGACACCTTGATTTGAGCCCATTGAAACCTGACTTGGACTTCATATTTGCAGAACTATAAAAAAATAATCATGTGCTACTTTTATCTCACTTAATTTGTTGTAATTTGTTATAGCAGCAGTGGGAAAACATTAATCCACTATCTTGTAGGGTTATTATGAACAGTAAATAAACTACAACACATACTATGTACTATGTAGGGTACTATGTGGAACACACGGTAGGTATCCAGAAAATGTTAATGGCACAGCTTTTATACCTAGCCTATACTGCATTTCCATAGAGTTTTAGAAGTTCTCGGTCTTGTTTTTATCTGTTAGTCTTCATAACAAGTGGGCAAAGATCCTGCCTACCCTTCCTCTTCTTCATCTCCCCACCTTCTCCCCTTCTTCCGTTTTCTTCATGACACTATAGAATTCTAGTACCAGAGAGATACTTTTTTTCATTTGCTTTAATTTTTATGGACATTGTATAGAATGCAAACTTCAGATTTCTCTTCTCCCGTGAGCAAACTCTGAGTCAAGCACTTTGGTACTGGAATCATTTTGGGAGCTCTATTTTATTCCCCCTTTCTGTTGATGTCTCTTTCTCTTACCTCTCTGTAATTTGTATTAGTTTATATATACATATATTTAAAAAGATTTATTTTTATTTATTTATGCATACAAGAACTGTGGTGTAGGCCAGAGGTATGGGGGTGAGAGGATTCACCAGAGACAGAGTGGGGAGCAGAACAGGTGGATTGACTGAAATTCACTGCTGAGGGGAGCAGTGGGCGAGGCAGGAGAGGTCTGCTGCACCATGTGGGTCAGCTGCCTGGCCGGGGATCGAACTCATGTTGCAGTGGCTGGTGATGGCTTTACAGTGCTGAGCTATTAACCCCCGCACCACCAGGGAGGCCCTTAGTTTATATTCTTTGTAAACTCTGTAAGCCATCTTTAATTTTTTCTGGAACCTGAAACCATAAATTACATAGAAGAAAACACAGGCGATAAGCTTATTGACATTGGTCTTAGAGATGTCTTTGGGTATTTGACTCTAATGGCAAGGGAAACAAAAGC
The DNA here is from genome assembly GCF_014898055.3 of Talpa occidentalis. Lineage (NCBI taxonomy): Eukaryota > Metazoa > Chordata > Mammalia > Eulipotyphla > Talpidae > Talpa > Talpa occidentalis. The sequence continues at coordinate 100,613,532 of NW_023600993.1, forward strand.
CAAAATAAACAAACGGGCCTACATCCAACTGAAAGGCTTCTATACAGCAAAAGAAGTCAACACAGAAATGAAAAGGCAACCTATTGACTGGGAGAAGACTGTCGTCTCACATGCCCCACAGGGATTAATAGCCAACATAAATAATTTGTACAATTCAAGAGAAAAAAAAAAATCAAAAAATGGGAAAATTGGACAGACACTTCTCCAAGGAAGGCATAAAGCAGGCCCATAAATGCATAAAGAAAGACTCATCATCACTAGACATGAAAATCAAAGCCACAGGATTCCCTGGTGGCTTAGGGGTTGAGTCTCAGAGCTATCACTGCTGCAGCCTGGGTTTGATCCCGGCCAGGGAGCTGACCCACATGGTGCAGCAGACCTCTCCTGACTCCCTGCTGCTCCCCTCAGCAGTGGATTTCAGTAGATCCACCTGTTCTGCTCCCCGCTCTGTCTCTGGTGACTCCTCTCACCCCCCGCATCTCTGGCCTGCACCCCAGCTCTTGTATGCAAAAATAAATCTTTTTAAAAAAATTTGACCCCTAGATGGGGCATCCCCTGAACCCCCAGGCTCTGTGCGTAGCCCATCGGGACATTGCTATCTACGTGTCCTTCATTACCCAGAACACCATAAAGCGAGGCAACACTGCATAGAAGCCCAGCCACACCAGGCTGTGTGTGAGCTGCTGAAGATATAAAGATGAGTGAACAGCTGTTGGGCATGTTACTAGGAGGTGAGGTTATGTGGAACCTCCAGGAATACAGTCAATACTTTCAGCAGAATGGCAGGTGTGGCCTGAGATGAGTGTTAGGGTAGAGAGAGAGGTCCTGAGCCAGGCCTGCTTGTCACGGGAGTTAGATATGACATCCTAGAGAAAGTAATCAATACTGTCATTTATTATAAGCCAGGCCTGCGCTAAGATCACCTCGAGGGCTCACCATAACCCAAGGGGCCAAGAGTATTATTGTATTTGCTTCCAACCAGGTGTGAAGGGGCACGATAAACCCTGTCCAGAGACCCAGTCCGTGACCTGCGGAGGGGCCAGCTTAGCGGAGAGTTGGACAGCAAGGTCCTGAGCAGGTAATTGTGCTGCTGTATGACAAGTGCCATGAACAGTGTTTTCAAGGGATTGCTGGGAAAAGAAATCAGTTGGGCTGGTGGGAGTCAGTGAAATGGCCGTGTGCACAGCAGACGAGGGCTGTGGGATCATCTGGAGAGCTGCCCACGCAGACACACACATGTGTTCCATGCCAGCTACATGGAGGTGTGTGTGTGCACATATGTGCTGTGATGGACACACACAGCATCCTAACACTGACCTGACACTGCCTCAAGGGGAAAAGCATAGCCCCAAAGTTTTAGACTAAGATTCCGCTCAGTTATTGAGTTGAACTCTCAGAAAACATAGAGAAAGCTTGATTCCAGCTGGAGAGGTGAGCAGGGAGGGATGTGAAAGCCAGAAAAATGGGGAGCCCCCACTCAGAAAGTCTCCTCTTACCTTCTGGAAGGGGCATGGAGAAACTCTGGCTCTTTGTTGCCTTTCCACGGCCAGCCTCTGAGGCCGTGTTTTCTTCCCTGCTCGCACCAACCACACGCGATACTGTGTTATTCAAACAGCACTTAGGAGCACGAGCACCGGCACGCACGCCTATAAATCAAGACACCTGGGCTAGAGAACCGGCTATCGCGGGGCTTAGGAATGGTGTGGCCGCCCTGCCTGCTGGTCTGCTGGGTACCTGGTCCCCCGCTTTAGCAGTAAAGGCATGTCAGAGACACCCAAGGCTCCAAGATTCGTTTTCCATTTGCCTGAAACAACCATGAACCCGCCCAGCCTGGGATGGCAGCACAACACCTGCTGACCTCAACTTGAGGTTCAGCTGGTCAACACCAGGGGTCTGGAGTTACTGTCCAGCCACCTCGAGCCACCCAATACTCAGTGTGCCCCAGGTTCCTCAGCTATAAACTGGGGAGAAGATGGAAGTGAGGAGACCAAGGAACTCTCCAACCCAGGCATCTACCCACCCATCCAAGCGTCCCGTCACTGCCGGGTTCTCCCCTCCCCTGTGGTGGGCTCTGTCCTGCATGCTGGGATGAGGGTTCACTCTGATCAACAAGGACCTCTCATCCCCCACGCCCAGAGCTACAGGCTTTATCAAGAGGGGATGGTGCGAAGGAACAGACAATAATCCTAGGCAACTAGCAAAGGAGACCCTACAGGCCAGCAAAAACGGCACTGAAAAAACTGTAACACAGGGGCCCTGGGGGGATGGGACCCAATTTCACCATGGTGCTCAGGGAAGGCTTCCTGGAGGAAGTGGCATTTTAGCAAGGCCTGAATGATAAAGAACCAACCATGTGAACATCTTGGGGAAGAGAATTTCAGGCAGTGGGAACGTCAGAGCTGGGGTCCTGGGAAAGGAAGGGTAAGCCAGGGTTGGGGCTCCACAAAGCAGCCCGTATGGCTTGGACCAGATGAAACAGAACCCCCTTGGGGCAAAGAGAAAGGCAGGGGAAAGGCACTGGAAGGATTTTTGTTGTTGATTAGATGTGTTCTTCTTCTTGTGGTGTTTGCATTTCTAAATAAGCCAATAAAAATGTGTCAGGACCAATATTAAGTCACTTTTATATGTCTAACCGCCAAGAGTACACAGAGAAATTACCTATTTCAGTTTGCACGCAAGTAAGACCTCAATGACTGTTGAATTAAAAGTGAAATTTTATTGAAATCTATGTAGAATAGTTACACTACTTAATTGGATGGGATGGAATGGTTCCTGTCCTCATGCCCACTCGCTGTCACTGGCCAGTGTCCTGTCTGGTTTTGCCACAACCTCAGGAACTGCCACCAGCGACCTGAAAGAGCGGTTGAGGCGCTGGGGCAGTTGAGGAAGGCAAGGCCCGGGGGCTGTGCGCCCCGTGAAGGCAGGGCCAGAGGGAGACGTGACCTGCGCCATCTTGGCTCTGCAGTAGGAGCCCTGAGAACTGCCGAGGGGAATGTGGCAAACATGGGACCCTGTGTCCTGCTTGATCCTCGGGTGGGCATGTCCAGATGCCCACGATGGGGACTCCCCCACCCCACTGCCCCCGCCCCCAGGGTTTGGGGAAGGTGGCCAGCTGGCCCTGGTGAAGTCATGCACTCACATGGCACCGGCAGCTTCGGCGGGCACTTCTCTGTACCAGCTGTTTGCGTGCAGTCTTTGGAATGTCCTGTGCACCTGGAGAAAAGGTTCCTGTGTAGACAGCGTGTCCCCTCCCGAAGGCAGAGCCCACGGGCAGCCTGGACGTGATGTCACAGCACACGCGGGGCAGCCCCGGAGCCTTCACCCCAGCAGCCTGGACCTGCAGGCCCTCCCGCCCCGCTCGGCGCGGGTCCTGCTCCTGCCTGGGAACACAGAGCCTGTCTGAGGCCTGTGGACACCAGGGCGTCCCTGGGAATCCCAGAGTTTCTCGCTTTCCTTGTGAAGCCACCGGAAATGGAAAATACTGCGAAGTCTCAATGCTGCGTGGGGCTCTGGCGGGGCTGGCGACAGCTTCCCCTTCTGCGGTTTCCTCCAGCGTGTGAGGCTTTCGCTCCCCCGTGGAGATGAACGCTCCTAAGTCGATCCTCTGGAAGTTGAGGACCATCCTTAGTGGCAGAGCATCGTCAGTTGTTTCCTTTTTTTAATTTAATTTTTAGTGTTTTATTTTTCATTTAAATTTTTGTGTTAACATCTGACTGCTAAGATTCAGCCAACTGAATGAGCGAGCTGAGATTCAAATTCAGCCAAGGGTCAGATAGTTAGTTGAGATTTAAATTCTTCCCGTCCAGCCAAATTGAAAGTGATTAGGGCTTACCTGAAAAAGAAACACAGTATGAGCCAGACTTGTTTTTACAGGCACTTATTTTGTTGTTATTGTGCCTTTTGGGGTCAGCCTCTGACACTTCATCTCTACACACTCTTTTCCAACAATGCCATCAACAACAGGACGCAGAGCTGCCCCCTATCCCAGTGTTGGGGTATCTCCGCTGTGCTGTTCTCTGTGTAGTCCATGCACAAAGGATCTGCTGAGCCGAATGTTGTTGTGGAATGTGCCTTCTAAAAAAGTCATGGACACCGTTCCACAGCAGGACCAGAGTGGAGCTGCCGGGCCGAGATCGCAGTGAGGCCAGAACGTCTGCTGCAGCTGCTGAATCCCCAGACAGGCGTGGTCTGTGGGTGCCGCCTCTGACTCTCCGGGAAAGCGTGATGGGCCCCCCCTTTCAGAGCCCTGAGTCCGCAGACCCATCCTCTCCCTGGCCCCCTCCTGGACCCTCAGGCCCCATGGATCTTCTGCCGCCCTGCGGGTTGCTGCCCCACACCTGCCCGGGCCCGAAGAGCTGTTCACATTTACTGTTCTCATTTTTATGAGTCCCGCACCTTAACCACTTGCGACAAAATCACGCCCATCTGGGGCCCCCTCCTGCCTCCCCCCCAGGAGGGCTCCTTCCAGGCTGCGTGTGTGAAAGACTTGCTGCTGCTTTATGCGTTTGGCTTCAACTTTTCTTGCAGCTCATAAACACCTGGGCCCGTTAGCCCTGTCGTGAAAGATGTTTATGGCCCAAATATGAAAACTTGGTGAGAAGCAACGCTTAGGCAAACCGGCTATGTTATTCTTGGAAAGGAATATCCTGTATAGAAGTGCCAGGGTAGTGCGTGGAAATACCTGTGTCTGAGGTCCCCAAGATGGGCTGGGATTCTGCATCTTGGCTGCTGTTCCTGATGGCGGGAGGGCCTGAGGTTTCCACCGGTTATCAGCTTCCTGTTTGGATGTTTTTATTGCATTGTTATGTTGCAAAGTGAATGAGGCAAAATAAAATAGGAAAAGAGACGGTGGAGCAGGAGGTAAATAAAAATCCATTTTGTCACTCGACAGCCTCCCCGGCACAGCTTTCCTTTCCAGGGCGCTGGGAGACTCTTTGTATTGACAGATGCCATTTGCTCATTTACGACGTGATAATAAAAACCTTCAGCCTCACTCGGTGTTATTCTTTTCCTGCCCTGACAGGAGGGAACCCAAATGGCTTGTATTCGCCTCAGCAGGCGTTTCTTCATTAAAGATGATGACTTGACGATGAACAGCCTTCAAAAGACATTTCAGAAAGGGAGCAGAATTTGATCAGGGTAAAACGGACCCATGGATGCATGCTCACCCCTAAGGTGGACCCAGAAATAGCTGTGTTTATAGAATCACCCAGATTTTACAGCAAAAATAGCTAACGTGCTGGGGAGGCAGGGAAGTCTGCAACAAGGAGCCTGGGTCTAAACAGCAGGAGGTGAAGCGTGTTTAGCCAACATGACACAGGAAGAGCCCGCATCTTTGCCGTGGTGTTTTTTGTATAAAATAACATATGTAAGTAATAGTTGCCTGAGACCAACTTGTAATCCATCTTATTCAAAAAACTTTTCCTTTAATTTAGGCCCAGTATTTGACTCAGAAGATTGTTTAAATTGCAATCCAATTGTTTCATCGTTTTTTTTTTTTCCCCAAAAGTTTACATTTTGTAAATTTTTGTCAACATCAACCATTTTCACACTCAAAGGAATTTAGCCAGCAGAATTAGAAGGATTTTTTTCTTAAAAATATTATTATTGATGCTTCTTATTCAAACCATAGGTTAATTAAGCCCACTAGTTTCCAACAAGGCCTTCATATACTTGTTATGATTCAAATTGTCCATCCCTTGATACATCATAAGCTGTCAATAAGAATTGTTGGAATACGATAGGTATCTTCCAATGAACATAGATAAATTGCTGTGTGTTTTAACAGTGACCCTTGGGAGCCTAGATAGAAATATTGTTATAGCCCATCAATTCTTGTGTGTTTTTCCTGAAATGTTCTATCTACAAGTACGTCCATCTGCTAACTATGAGACACTCGTATTCTACATATTCTGTTATTTGTGGGGATTTCTTCTTTTGCTGATCCATAAATATGAACATTTTAGTACTTATCAATGAACTTTAGACTTTTGAAAGTATGTTGATTACTATTATTTGGTTGTAATAATTATAACAACCACGACTAAAGTCATTGAGCACATATTGTATGCCCAGTCTCGTTCTAAACCCTCTTAAATGAGCATTAACTCGTATACTCCTCGCCGTCCCAACCACTCAGTATTCTGAATACCCTTGTCCTCCGGATGGGGAAACTGAGGGACTGAGACATTAAGTGGCTAAGAAAGAATTAGGTGGTTTCCAGCCTTTGCTATCACAGCGCGGTGCTGAGTGTCCTTCCATCTATTCCTGCATACCGTGGCTACTATTTTTGTAGCGTAAATGCTTGGTGTAGAGTTGCCACACCTAAGACCAGGAATCTTTATCAAATGGGAAATATTACTGCCAATTGTTTAGGCTTAATATTCTTCCTATTTGGACAGACTGTTTTTAGCTAAAGTCGTCATTTCTTTGGAGGGGCAGATGGATGGACAGACAAACGGACGGCTGGATGAATAGGTGAATGGGTGGATGGAAAATCAGGTGGAAAGAATCTATTTTCTAAGAGTATTTGAGTAACAGCATTTCATGCTGGTTCTCCAGTTGTTTGTTTTGTTGTCATAAATACTTTCGGGGAGGCAATGCGGGCCAAATGGTGCGTCCCAGCAGCCGGCCACACTGGGAACAGCAACGACCCCGTCAGTTTTAAGCAGCGTTGTTCCCAGAACACTGTGTCATCCACATTCCCAGCCCTCTCCCCTCGGCCATGAGCCCAGAGCAGAGGCAAACTGCTTTTACTTCAAAAAGATAAATCAACTGAAATGAACAGGACCTTCAAAATTCACAGTTCACCGCTCATAAAAATCTGATAGTGGACAAGAAGGTGAGTGTCTGCACCCCTTCAGGCTCGGTGGGACAGAACCTCACGGGGAGCAATTCCCAGGGGCTGGTGGGCAGCCTCCTCCCATCATCTGTGAGCTGCAAGATCAAAGACTCAACTCAGGGACGGGAAATGGGGAGAATTAGTGTCCCACAGGCGCCTCCTGCCCAGAGGTAAGCCTGCCTGGGGGATCTTAGATCATGAGCTCTTTGTCTCTTAATCTGGAGTTTTCTTAGGGGTATAGCGACCCTCGAGTAGGAGAAATAAAAATCTGCCTTTTCTGTTGCAGCCCAAATATTAGAAGGAATTGTCACTGAGAACTGTCTGTGTTTGCAATGCCTAGTGTCTGGCACTCGGTAAGCCCTTGGCCAGGTTCATTCCTTCCTTCCTTTGCTTGCATTGCAGGAACACTGGTTTGTAACATGACACAGGCTTCAGGCATACAGCCTTTGCAATCAGCATCTCTTTGTACCATTTTGTGTTTGCCACCAGAATCCCAGCTTCCTTCTCTCTCCATAGGATGGTCCTCTTTTACCCAATTTACCTCCCAATTTATTCATATAAGTTGATGGCAAATAAGATCAAGTAAAGTGATTTTGTCTGGCTTTTATGGAGAGTTTTACATCTTTCCAGAATGGAGTCTGGCACATTGACACAGACACTCAACACAGTTTAGTCGTGTGAATATTCACAACATTCCTGGTTGGTAAGACATGAAGCTGCCTGATTACCCCTGAGAGAAGCAGGCTGGGGCTCAGCGAGCTGACGGCATCTGCCTGTGGCAGGATTTGAACCCTGTCTTTGGAAGCTTGCTTTATGCTCCCTCCTTTCTCCACTTCTGAATCTACATGATTGAGCAATTAAATGAGCCCAGGTTTCTGTATTTCTCTAGTGTCACCAGGGACTAATGAACGAGATTGTTCTGCGTGAGTCAGTGATAGCCCTTAATCTGCTGGGGAGCACAAGAAGTTGGCATCCTGCGGCCTGGTCCATTGTCGGCCCTGTGGGATCCTGGGCAAATCACATCCTGTCTGAGCCTCAGGCTCCTCATACACAGAATGGAGCTAATGCTACACACATTTCAGGGTCCTTACAGGATTCAATAACATAATATCTGTAAAAATCCACATGCTATTGGATATGGAGACGCCGTCCTATGCTATCAGGGCGCCCCAGGACACGTACACCCTAATGCCCAGGACCCGGCACTGGCTGTGCTACATGGCAAAGCAGAACTATGGTAACAGATGGAATCAAGGGGCTATTTTGACGACCTTAAAGTGGGAAGATTAAAGTGGGATTATTTGAGTGGCCAATCAACCACAACAATTTGCTTGTTCGGTATATTCCAGAACTCAGCAACTTTTTTCTGGAAAACCAGATAATCAGTATTTTAGACTTTGTGGGTGGAGGCAATGCCCTCAGTTCCTCATACAGCCATTCTTGCTGAAAGACTGAAGACTCTTTTTTATACTTTACCTTTTAAAATGTAAATGCAGGGCCTCCTGGTGGCACAGTGGATTGAGCACCACGCTGGGAAGCTCTCACCCTCCCATGCCTCTGGCCTGTATCCCAGTTCTCATGTAAATAAATAAATCTTTAAAATAAATAAATAAAAATAAAATATTATTTAAAAAAAATAAAATGTAAAATGCATTCTTAGTGCAGAGACTGCTCCACAGATGTCTAGTCTGTTGAGAACTGGTGTAAGTTTACGTGTACGTGAGTATTTTATTTCCAAGAAAGAGTTAATGCCACATATATAGATTTTTTTTTTACAGATTTACTTTATTTATTCATGCATATAAGAGCTGGGGTGTAAGCTAGAGATGCAGGGGGTGAGAGGATTCACCGGAGACAGTGGGGAGCAGGACAGGTGCATCTACTGAAATACACTGCTGAGGGGAGCAGGGGGGAGACAGGAGAGGTCTGCTGCGCCGTGTGGGTAGCTCCTGGGTGGGGATCACACTCTTGCTGTAGTAGCTGCGGATTGCTTTATGGTGCTGGGACTTACTTAACCCCTTGAGCCACCTGGAAGGCCCCCACGTATATAAATCTTGACACATCTTCAAAACCTGCTGTATACTATGACTGATATGAGAATGTCCAACATTTGTCATTTTCCCTTATTTTCCTGCCTAAAATTCCCTTGACTCCTATTTTGTTGTAAATGGCAACATTTCATTTTCCCTTATGGCTGACAGGTTTCCACAAGGGACAGACCATCTGCTCTGTCCAGTCCTCTATCGATGGTCACTTGGGTCCTCTCCATGTCTTAGCCACTGTAAGTACTGCTGGGCTGGGTCTAGATGCCCGAGAGTGAGAGTCTGGCTCAAACTTTCCCTTTTTAACTTTCCAGGTAAAGCCAGAAAACTTTCAGCATGTTTGCCAGAGAGGAATAGAAATCTAAACTATATTGGGCTGAATCTTAGCATTGAGATTTTAACACAAAAATTAACTTAAATAAAAAACAACTAACGATGCTCTGCCACTAAGGATGGTCCTCAACTTCCAGAGGATCGACTTAGGGGCGTTCATCTCCACGGGGGTGGGAAAGCCTCACACGCTGGAGGAAACCGCAGAAGGGGAAGCTGTCGCCAGCCCCGCCAGAGCCCCACGCAGCATTGAGACTTCGCAGTATTTTCCATTTCCGGTGGCTTCACAAGGAAAGCGAGAAACTCTGGGATTCCCAGGGACGCCCTGGTGTCCACAGGCCTCAGACAGGCTCTGTGTTCCCAGGCAGGAGCAGGACCCGCGCCGAGCGGGGCGGGAGGGCCTGCAGGTCCAGGCTGCTGGGGTGAAGGCTCCGGGGCTGCCCCGCGTGTGCTGTGACATCACGTCCAGGCTGCCCGTGGGCTCTGCCTTCGGGAGGGGACACGCTGTCTACACAGGAACCTTTTCTCCAGGTGCACAGGACATTCCAAAGACTGCACGCAAACAGCTGGTACAGAGAAGTGCCCGCCGAAGCTGCCGGTGCCATGTGAGTGCATGACTTCACCAGGGCCAGCTGGCCACCTTCCCCAAACCCTGGGGGCGGGGGTAGTGGGGTGGGGGAGTCCCCATCGTGGGCATCTGGACATGCCCACCCGAGGATCAAGCAGGACACAGGGTCCCATGTTTGCCACATTCCCCTCGGCAGTTCTCAGGGCTCCTACTGCGGAGCCAAGATGGCGCAGGTCACATCTCCCTCTGGCCCTGCCTTCACGGGGCGCACACCCCCGGGCCTTGCCTTCCTCAACTGCCCCAGCACCTCAACCGCTCTTTCAGGTCGCTGGTGGCAGTTCCTGCGGTTGTGGCAAAACCAGACAGGACACTGGCCAGTGACAGCGGGTGGGCATGAGGACAGGAACCAGGGCACGAAGGGGGGGAGACTGAGGGTGCCGAGAAGCCGGGATTAGGAGCCACTTGCCCAGGTGGGAGATGCTGCTGCTCAGCTTCAGGCGGACTGGAAATGAACTTGGGGTTTCTGAATGCAGCCAGCTGGGACAGCTGCTCTGAAAAAAGGTGGTAAGAGCATCAGGTGGGGTGTGCAGACCTGCATGCTGCGCTCTCCAGCTCCGGTGAGACCTGGATGCACCTGCACAGACATGGCTTTCATGCTCAGCTTTGCTGCATGGCCTGAGATCCGATGCCTCAGCCTCTCAACCTGACAACCTGTCCTTCCTGGGCCGTACCACCTGTATCAGCGCAGGGAGCAGAGTGGGCAGAAGCACTGCTTTCTAGAACCTTCCGAGACCCCATCCCTCCCAGGATGGTGGGATGTCCCATTGCCTGGCACCAGTTTGCATTGGAGACCCAGCACTCCTGAGGATTCTGGACATGCAGGGGTGTCTCCCTGGCTGCGCAGACAGTGTCCTGGGACCCTATGGAACCAGTGAACGCCTGCTGCCCGCCCCCCCCACATGCTCCCTATAGGTGCTGTCTTCTTTGGGTTTCAGCGAGGTGCCAGGGGCTGCGCTGCATCCTGTGGGGGAAGCCCTCAGCCAAGCCTGGGGCTCCCCTGAGAGCTCCTGGTCTGCATCATGCTGGTGGGTCTAATTCTGAAGAAGAGGCTGTTGTGAGGAAGACCAGAGAGGCTGTGTGGAGGAGGCCGGGCCCAGGGGGCACCCAGCCTGAGCGTCTGGGTCCAGACCCCACCAAGGGCGCCAGCCCAGGAAGCCATGGAGGCCCCACCGCAGGAGGCCAGCCCTGCCCCACTGCAACTGCTCTGCCTGGTGGCCCTCAATAAGATCCCCGACCGCGAGCCGGCCGTGGAAGAGCTCAATATTTCATGGACGCCCTAATGGCTCACCCTTAAGATTTTCATGTCTAGCTGCAGTGTTTCCTCATATAGCTCCCTCTACTTCATTTAACTGAGCGCCCCATAGTAATTCCTAGCATTTAATTTCATTTAATTCTTAATATTCCCTTATTTTCCTCTCATTCCATCCCATACAATTAAATAGTGCAACTATTCTACATAGATTTCAATAAAATTTCACTTTTAATTCAACCATCATTGAGGTTTTACTTGTGTGCAAACTGAAATAGGTAATTTGTCTGTGTACTGTTGTCGGTTAGACATTTGAACATGGCTTAATATTAAACTTGATGCTTTTTTTTTTTTTAATTTATGGGTACAAGAACTGGGATGTAGGCCAGAGGTATGGTGTGTGGGGGGTGAGAGGATTCACTAGACACAGAATGGGGAGTGGAACAGGCAGATCTACTGAAATGCACTGCTGAGGGGAGCAGCGGGTGAGTCAGGAGATATCTCCCGCCATGTGTGTTAGCTCCCTGGCCAGGGATCGAACTCGTCCCAGTGTCTGGGGATAGCTTGATAGTGCTGAGACTTTAACTCTGGCACCATTGGGGAGGCCCCTGGACCTGAAGCATTTTTATTGGCTTATTTAGAAATGCAAACACCACAACAAGAAGAACACATCTAACTAACAAACAAAAATCCTTCCAGTGTCTTCCCTTGCCTCTCTGTTTGCCCCAAGGGGGGTTCTGTTTCATCTGGTCCAAGCCATACGGGCTGCTTTGTGGAGCCCCAACCCTGGCTTAGCCTTCCTTTCCCAGGACCCCAGCTCTGATGTTCCCACTGCCTGAAATTCTCTTCCCCAAGATGTTCACATGGTTGGTTCTTTATCATTCAGGCCTTGCTAAAATGCCACTTCCTCCAGGAAGCCTTCCCTGAGCACCATGGTGAAATTGGGTCCCATCCCCCCAGGGCCCCTGTGTTACAGTTTTTTCAGTGCCGTTTTTGCTGGCCTGTAGGGTCTCCTTTGCTAGGTGTTTAGGGATTTTTGTTTGTTCCTCACAGCACCTTCACTGGACAGCTGTGTGTAGCTCCTAAGGGAGGAGGTCCTTTGTGGTCAGGGTTTAGGGCTCCTCACAGAAAGCCATTCTGGGGACCAGGGCAGGAATGTACAATGTCTCTTTTGGGAGGAAGCTTAGTTCATCATCAAGTAAGCTTTCAATAAAATGCTGACTAGCATTTTATTGATTACTTCTAGAAGAGTAGGTAAAAAAGGGCACTTTATTGAACACCCACAGCCATGTTCAGAGTCACCTCCGGCTACAGACAGAGGCTCTGGTCTCTCTGGTGGGCTGCTGGATGTGTTGACAGCCCACTGTGGGTTACTGTCTTTTTTAAAAGATTTATTTATTTATGTATACAAGAAGTGGGGTACAAGCCAGAGGTGTGGAGGTGAGAGGATTCACCAGAGACACAGCGGGGAACAGAACAGGCAGACTGACAAAATCCACTGCTGAGGGGAGCAGCAGGCAAGACAGGAGAGGTCTGTTGCGCCCTGGGGGCAGCTCCCTGTCAGGGATGGAACTCATGCTGCAGTGGCTGCGGACAGCCTCATAGCTTGCATCCTAACCCCCTGCGCCCCCAGGGAGGCCCTGTGGGTTACTATTGGCTCCACTGTGCAGAGGGGGAAACTGAGACCAGTAGAGCTTCAACCCCCTGTGCGTGCATGGATCACATAACCAGCGAGTGACAAAGCCAGAGTGGGAAGTCAGGCACCAGCCTCTGAGCTCCCACTCTGCCTGAGTCTCCACCCTGGGGGCCTCCCTGAGCAGGGTCAGCTTCACCTTGGGCCATGTTAGAAATGCAGTTTCTCAGACCTCGCCACAAATGTACAGAATCAGAAACACTGGAGGTGTGGGGCTCGGCACTCTGGGCCCGGGAGGCCCTCTGCCTGACCGGTGCCTCTTCCATTTGGCCTTGGCTGCCCTCCCTTCAAGGACACGGATTCCCACGATCACCCTGTCTCAGGAGCCAGCTACCTGCTCAGATAGTAACCAGGCTGAACCCAGTTCTCTCAAGGCCCCAAAGCAGCTCTCCAGCAGGGTCCTCAGGGAGCATGGGGTCAGGAGAAGCCAGCGGGGGACCTTAGGACAAGATGAAGTGCCCCTCCCGCCATGAGCCCCTCTTCTCATGTGGAGGAGGAGGCCGCTTTGAAGACATGTTGGGCTGACCCCATGGCATGCTGCTGTCTCCTTCCCTGTCCCTCTGCTGGATGATAGTGACAGCCAGGGCAGAGGCACGCCATGGGTTGTCACACGTGGGAGGCAGTCCTTTCTCTCTCACAAATCTGGGGGCGGGACTATCACCCCCCTGTTACAGGAGGGACAGTGAGGTTAACATGGTGCACGAGCTTGAAGTCATACAACTGTGTTAAATAGCAAGGCCAGGCCCTGAGCCGGGTCTGGCTGGGTCTTGCCCCGGCGTCTTCACGCCCACTTGTGCCAACTCCCAGCCAGCACCTCCCCACAGGCCTGCAGCGTCCAAGGCCATTTGGATGGTCTCTGTCACACTGCCCAAGCTGTCCTGGCTTTAGAAACCACTGCATCAAGTCCAAGGATGCCATTGGCTGGGTGACTGGTGACTGGTCATTCACTGAACTGTTTATAACTAATTTTCTGATGCAGAGCTCATTGGAAAACAAAATACAAGCCAGTTTGAAGAGGAGGCTGCCAGTGTGGGGAGAAAAAGCCAAGGAAATACTTATATGTCTTTGTACATACAAACTTCATGTATGTACATCCACACGCACATTTCCTTGGATAAAACATCCAGAAGACGCTGTAATAGGAGCAACAGGTCTGGCTACGGAGGGAAGGGCCGAATTTAGAGATTTTCAGTTTCCAGTGTTGTACTCCTGAGCTACGTGGCAATATACATGAAATGACAGGATATAAAGCAAGTGGACACTCTTTCATGCATGTTCTTAAAAATCGACCAGTTAAATGTTATATCCATCCCGCCCTCCACTCTTTGAGATAACTGGCCATAAAGAGTTTTTATTTATTTATTTATTTTTTAATAGAGGCATGTTTTATTTATTTGTTTGTTTGTTTGTTTGTTTGTTTGTTTATACAAGCACTGGGTACAGTCAGAAGCGCAGGAGGGTGAGAGAATTCACCAGAGCCAGAGCGGGGAGCAGAGCAGGCAGAGGGACCGAAGCACACTGCTGAGGGGAGCAGCGGGCGGCAGGAGAGGTCTGCGCGCCATGTGGGACCCTTCTCCGGTGGCCGGGGAGCAGCCGGGGATCGAACCGGCGCTGCAGAGGCCGCGGGCAGCTTCGCAACCCAGCGCTCAACTGCTGGTCACCGGGGAGACCCCATAAAGAGTTTTTAAAATAAGTAAATATTTTCACGCTTGCTGTAAATAATCTAAAGCCATTCCCTCTCTTCACCCTTGCACACCTGGCGGGAGCGCTCAGCAATGAGTGCATCTGTCTGCCCGCTACGGAGGCCATCCAGGTGAAAGTCACATAGCCCGTGTCGGTTTATAACTTGCCTTTGGGTTAGTAATACAGCCTTTGCGTCCTGTTTATTTTGGTGCTAGTTTATTATTTGCAAGTCCTACCATTTTTAAAAGAAATCCAGAATATAATTTAGGCATTTCTATTCTTTCTACTATTGTAGATAATGCCATCTTCTAGATGCTCATTTGGATTGGATTTAGACCACTATCATTTTCTGATAAATATATATTTAGCAGGTATATGCCCTGGGCAAAATTTCTCCACTCCCTTGTTTGTGGATTTACCCAAGCAGTGCCAGTCAAATCTTTTTAAAAATTCTATTGAGGGCCTCCCCGGTGGCGCAGCGGTTGAGCGCTGGGTTGCGAAGCTGCCCGCGGCCTCTGCAGCGCCGGTTCGATCCCCGGCTGCTCCCCGGCCACCGGAGGAGGGTCCCACATGGCGAGCAGACTTCTCCTGCCGCCCGCTGCTCCCCTCAGCAGTGTACTTCGGTCCTTCTGCCTGCTCTGCTCCCCGCTCTGGCTCTGGTGAATTCTCTCACCCTCCCGCGCTTCTGACTGTACCCAGTGCATGTATAAACAAAACAAACAAACCAGCAAACAAATAAATAAAGCATGCCTCTATAAAAAAAAAAAAAAAAAAATTCTATTGATAGCCTCAAGGACAGATTTTAGTTTCATCCAAGTTGTAAAAAGATCTGTCCAAAAATGACCTTTAGTCAAGGTCATTTTCTAGTCAACTATAGAACTCAGCTTAGGAATCCAAGAACAAAAGTGAAGCCAAATGGTCTCAGAATTGATTTACATATTACTTATTTACAGAATTGATCTCTGAAATCTAAAGAGAAAGCAAGAGGTGAACTCATTTCTCATTTATTTTATTTTAGATGCATTACTCTTCCCAGCTACTAAAAGAAATATTTTTGGGACAACGGGGAAAATGAAACCAAAATAACACACAAACAGCATGGAGGACAGGAATACAAAGCTATACGTGTGTGCAGAGTTATTGTGTTATTGTTTGCCACTGGGAAAAACTTCACAGGCCACCTAAAAGGACGTGGTTCTGTGTCTCCCGCACAACCAGCTCATGGATGCTATGTGTAAATGAAACGAAGCCAACTAGGAAAGACTGATAAACCCAATCGCTAAGTGAGCTAAAGGAAGCTTAGGTCCTATCTAATATTGTAGGACAATACTAACAGCGACACTTCCTTTGCACGTGTGTGTGACAGTGTGTCTGTTCCAGGAGAGACACACACGGAGGGAGGGGGGAGGGAGCTAACAGAGCAGAGGAACAGTGAAAGGGACTTTTAAATTTACTTCCAAACGATTGCAGCCCCTCTACATAGGTGCACGTGTTACTAAACCCGTTTTCAACCACCCGGGAGCACAGATCAATGGCGGTGAAATTGGATACTTTCGATATAAACATATTTCACTCTTCTAAAAAATACTTTGGTGATTCAAAATTCATCCTGATCATAACAAGCCTGGCAATCCATTTGTGCTCATTCATCCTCCCTGGCCCTGCCCCCAGACTGAATAAGCACAGCAGGATCTAAATGCAAAAGTCTGGAGAAGATGGACTTTTACACTAGTTCTGTCTTTTCAGCTTTCTAAAGCGTAGACCTTACCAATTTCTTTGACCTGCCCGCCCTCCTTTTTTTCCATTCCAATGCTTGGCGGTGACAGGGCATTGAATTACCAGTTTGTCACTAACGCCATCGGCTTTATTATTCCTTTGAACAGAAGCTCGGCTTAAAAAGAAAAGTTTTTCTTAATAAGTAGCTGTTCTTCCTTTGATATGCACATCTGGATCTGCGTCTTATCTGCGGCATGCTAATGCCGCTTCCTGCAGATCATGATAAAAGAACAACTCAAAATAACAATAAAGGAATAAAATGTGCCAGATGCCTAAAAAATAAGGAGGACAATGCATCTAAAAGCAACTGGTTTTTCAATTCTGGAGAATAAACTCGATCAGCAATTGAAGGAATCATTTTAGGGATCAATGGATGCAAGAATTTTTTTAAGGGATTAAGAAGGAAAAAAAAAAAAACCGAGAGAGCAAATATCAGCTGAGGAGAACCCCCACACTCTGTTAGAAATTAAGAGGCAAATAAACCTAAGGACGCCATAAATCACTCTGGGGTTTAATTTTACTCCTGCCTTGCTACATGCTTCTTCCTTCATTTTCCTCATTTGCCTGTAACTTAAACATTTTCATGAAAAGTCCAAACCAAAAAACTTTGATTCAGACATTTATTTTTTAGGAATTACAAAATGTTTGCAACACACAGAAAAGAAACACCCGTGCAGACACCTACACAAGTGAACACGTTCCCATTTTTCTTGCATGTCCATTTTTTAAGAATAAATGTCCTTCATTCTAACACGAAGTCGTTCCGATGGTGATTTTTCATCATTTCCCCATCACCTTGGCTTCTTGCAAGAGGGTGTTCTTCTGAGAACAATTCTATGAATTTCTCAGCTTTAATGTTTCTCGAAGGAGCTTTCTTCCTCCACTTTGTGTCAAAGGGTGCGCTGCTTTGAAAGCTAGGTTAGCGGTCAAGAGGAGGGAGTAGATGTGTGTGTATTGACAGATCTCTGCTGGCCCCGATGGCGATCCGGCTGACCCTCCTGCACACCTTCTATTCAGAGGAGGCACTGGCCGCTGTGCATCTCACGCAGAGGCCCTGGGGCTGATGGTCACGGAGCAACAGAGGGGCAAATAAAAAGCCAGCTCCCCATGCATGGCTCCACGCACGAGGCCGGGCCTGCGGGGAGAGCCCAGGAGCCCGGGGGCCGCTCCCTCCCAGCGCACACGCGGGCTGTGGCCGCGGCCCTTCCTCCCCCGACCTGTGGTGGGGTGTGCGGGCTCCGCATTAGCATCAGCGCCTGGGAAAATGATAAACTCCTGTTACCACTGTCATGGCAACTGCAAAAATGGCTGCTTTGGTGGGGAACAAGGCCACAGGAGAAGAAAAGCAAAGACCTGTCTCTTTCTTCTGTTTGACATCTGCTGTTTAACATACAAAATTGTATTATCATGACGCAGGCCAGTCGGCGGGGACTAAAGCCTGCCCAGGAGTGGTGCGACCCCTGCCCCCCCCCACACCCCCTGCACGTTGCGCCCCTTCAGAGTCTATAACGTGACCCCGAACATTCTGGCCGAGGGCGTGCGCCTCTCCCTTTTCATCCAGGTATAAAGTGTGAGGAGCCTCGGGAGGTGGGATGCAGGGGCGAGGTGGGGGGTGGGGGGGGTGCAGATGGCCAATTATAAAGCAAAAGGAATGTTTTTTTTCCATTCCTGTTGCTTTTTTGAATTATCCACTCCCCCCTCCCCCCAGCCCACTTTCCAAAAACATTTTGGATTTTTCTGATTAGCGATTTAAACGGAGCTGGTGGCAGGAGGGGCAGGCCCCCCAGAATGTGGGCAGACACAGGCCAGGGCTGAGGTTTCCTGCAGATTATGGGGAGCAAGGCTGGGGGCGAGCGCCTCCCGCTGCAGCTGTCCTTTTGGGGTGCTCAGCCCCGGGTGCCAAACTCCTCTGTACCGCCCTTTATTATAATTATTTTTTAAAATATAAAGTGCTGGTATCACTCTCATCACCAGCCCCCAAAATATCCAATAACTATGTCTGATGGGGCTACAGAAATTGGATTTGGGGAGGATGTCAGGGCAGACACACAGGCATTGGGAGTCGCCCCAACACCTCCCTGGAAGCAGATCCCCTGTTCTCACACAGCTGTCGTGATGCCCGGCGCCACGGCCGGGCTGTTCCCTGGATGTGTGGACAAAGGCCTGGCTTCTTTGGTCCACAGAGGTGTTGCCTTTTTTACAATCGTATTTGATGGCTTTTAATACATATTCACATCTAGAAGTGTTAGGGGGAAAAGGATACTCACGAACTGAAACAATACCTATCTGAGTAGATTTCTGCGGAGTAGGAACGGGCCTGAGGCGGGGAGCGCCTTAGGCCCCAAGCCCTCCGGGTGCGGAAGCAGAGCCAGCCGGCCGCCATTTTGTTTTCCAGCACAGTCTTGAAACCGCCAGGGAAGGTTCGTTGGGGGCCCCCCCCTTAGAGGACAAAATGGACACTTCCCTGAAGAGTGAGGGATGGAGAAATCAGACACATGCTAATAAGAGAAGCCACATGTTGCTGCTCTACACTCCTTAGTCAACTTAGCGAAGGAAGGTGCTGGAAGCTAGAGAGCCTGCTGATGAGGGGTGGGGGGCTGCCCTGCAGGCTTGGGGCCCTTGGGGCTGGTTAAGGGGGTAAGAAAGGTACAGGCTGGACGCGGGGTGGGGGTGGGGGGCAGAAGTGAAGGAGATGGAAAAGGCTGGAACCACAGCTTTGTTTCTCCGGGTTGCTGGAGTAAAGTTATGGAATCGCACCCCGGGGGAGCACACTCCCCCGCGGGGTGCACAGAAACCCTCGGGTTTCTCGGCTTCGGTGGAAACGCAGCAGGAGGGAGCTGCTTGGGGGGAAGGGAAGCCTAGGACCGACACTAGGGCGCCAAGTACCCAGGGGTTGTTCTGAGCTTGCCCAGACGACAGGCCTTATTTTCAATCCTCAAGACATCTCTTTGAGGTATTCTGAGTCCCAGAATAATAATGGCGATTGGGGGGTGGTCTGGTGCCTCCCTGATCCACAGACCCCCCCCTCCACCCAACCCGCATTTAACTTAAGGATATTCCAGGGTCAGGTAATTTCTGCTTCTGTTTTCAGCTCTCAGTGCCATCAGCATAATCAGAAGGTGAGACTTTTACATTTGCAATTCCAGATTTTTCTTTCTGCTGGGCTTCCGGCTGCCCACCGCTGGTGTGTTTGTTTGTTTGTTTGTTTTAACATATTTATTGCACATCAAATGAGTGAAGCCCTAGAAACAGTCCTGGGAGGTTTCCTGGGGAAGGGGGTGAGAGTCCCTGGGATTATCTCTGCGGTTGAAGATTTTGAAAGGCATCGCTTTCTTGGGGCTTGAGGGGAGTGAGGGCAAAAGTTCCCTAAGCCTGCCTTATTTTTTTTATTTTAAAGATTTTTTTTTAAATTTATTTTTGTATAGAAGAACTGTAGGTCAGAGGTATGTGAGGATTCACCAGAGACCAGAGTGGGGAGCAGAACAGGCAGACTGACTGAAACAGTGCTGAGGGGAGACAGGAGAGGTCTGCTGCACCATGTGGGCAGCTCCCTGGTCAGGGATCGAACTGCTGATAGCTTTGTGGGTTGCGTCTTAACCCTTTGCGCGAAAGGGAGGCCCAATTTTCACTATACTCTTTTTTCCTGTCTCTTCTCTCTATTGCCCACTAATTGTATTAAAGTCCTTGTCTCTTGAAGGTCTCGTGCACTACAGGTATGTTTGTCTTTATGTGGCAGATGGCAGAACCATTGAGAGCAGGCAGGTTTGGGGATCCTGGAGTGCCCCCCAGTCTGCTCAATGACACAGGAGGTGACTCGGGAGGAGAACTGGCAGCTCAGTCCATTTAGCTGCCACCGTGGCTGCTGTCACCATCCTTGTGCACTTAGGACACTGGGGAATTAATAACTAAATCCTCAGAGATGTGTATTGCAGTATGGACAGTGGTGGCAAAATATGGAAACAAAAGGAACACTGCACGTTCACACCATGGAATACGGTACGACATGAACACCAAGAACACAAATGGGTGTGCATGAAATACATGCTTCCCCCCTAATGTCCACGAGGTCATAGTGTTAGGGGGAAAAGAATGTCCTACAGCCAAGCAACCCATTCAATATCGGGGCTGCCCTATAACAATAGCTTGGGGTGATTCCTTGAATGGTGCCTGGCACAATCTTCTATAGAGATTGCTTGAGTTCATTAATTACTTTTGGCACATATTTTGATTTCAGGATTTAGAAGACTCTTCCATTACTTCCCTAAGAGGAGCTATTTTTAAGAGTTTCTCTGGAGAATAGAACTAGACATAGAATTGCTTTAACTAGACGTCACCAATCGGTCTCCCAATTGTTCTCAAAAGTCCATTTCCAGTTCCAAAGAGCAATTGAGAAGGGTCCCCCTTTGATCACAATCTTAGCAGAAGTTGGTAGCTTAAGGGGAAGAAAGAAAGTGAGGCTGTTCACTTCAGAGTATTCCACACCACTAATAGTTTGTATCTTGCCTGCTACTGGATATTCACACTAAAAAGACCACCCAAGATCTCAGCTCCATGGTCCCCTCCTGGGAGATCTTTCTTAAATCCCTAGATAAGTTGGTTTCCTCTTCAGTCCCTCTCTGCCCCAACTCTGCAGACGCAACAGGGCCAAGGGCCCGGGATGCCCTGTGTGAGAGCTGAACACGCGGGATCGAGGCGGCTGCTGAAGGGGACAAGAGAAAGGAAGTGTGGCGGGAGGGTGGGGGTGGGGGCAGGCCCAGGGTGTCTGTAGAGAGGGGTCCCACAGATCTTGGAGGAGATGAGGGGGTTTCAAAAGGCTTAGTCCCATAATCCCACAGAAACCTGAGCCCAGGTTCCCCGTAAGGAAACTCAAGTAGATAGAGGAGAGGACACCCCAGCTCATCTCGTGGAGGGGAGACCGCTGGTGACCTTGGCACTGGGGCGTGTGCTGTGTGCAGAGGAAGAACAAATGTTGCCGTGCCCGGGGCGAGCAAGGCACTGGCCGCCAGGTCAGCTCTCCTGGGAGGACCTCGCGTGCATGTGGTGTGTGGTGTGATGTGTCCTGTAGCATAATGTGCTCCAGGATATGAGACGGATGGATAACGTATAATCTGACAGTGCAACTGAACTGAAACATGCACACGCCTTTAGACCCAGGAATTCCAGTTCTGGGATCTTTCCTCTAGTGTGAACTTGCACGGGGTCAGAATAACCCGAGCACGGACTAGTGGTCTCTGAAAGGAGACGGTGCCTCGGAGACCCTATTCACCGTGGCTGCCTCTGCAGAAGGAGCTCAGTTTCTGGAAGAGAGGGGAGCGAGCAAGACTTCCTTAACCTGTACAGAACTTTGTACCTGCTGCACTCTTGTGTCAAGTAAGTATATGCAACAGCTACTCAGCCACTTGAAGCCTTAGATGAGGAACATGTACACATGGAAGGGAAGGCGCCGGAGGGCCTTCTGACAGGTTGTCTAGCCCTGGGCTGCCCAGGGTGGGCACCACCAAACAGGGTGGCTCCTTCTCACCTGAAACATCGCTGTCCTGGGCCCCGAGCTGCCGAAAGTTTAAAACAGTCACTGGCTTTCAAAGACTCAGTAGGAAAAAGAAGTCAAATATTGAATTAAAAATTTTTGTATGGATTCCATGTTAAAATGGTATTTTAGAGCTATTGGGTTAAACAAGAGATATTCTGGAAATTAACGTCACCTGTTTCTTCTTATGTTTGTAATAGGAAGCTACTAGAGAGTTGAAGTCACCCATGTGGCTCAAATTATATTTCCACGGGGTGGCAAGGGTCTGAAGCTCTCTCAGGGCCTATTGATAACACAAAAGAGGGGCCTCCCTGGTGGCTCGAGGGGTTAAGCACCAGCACAATGAAGCTATCACCAGCCACTGCTGCAAGAGTTTGATCCCTGGCCAGGGAGCTGACCCACATGGCGCAGCAGACCTCTCCTGACTCACCCACTGCTCCCCTCAGCAGTGTATTCCAGTGGATCCACCTGTTCTGCTCCCCACTCTGTCTCTGGTGAATCCTCTCACCCCCACACCTCCGGCCTAAACCCCAGCTCTTCTACGCAAAAGTAAATAAAATCTAAAAAAATAAAAGTCAAAAGGTAAGAAAAAAATATCCTCTGTCGACAAGCCCTTCATAAGCTACTGAAGATTTCAGCCAACTTTAGAAAAGGATTGATGACATTTCAAACCTGAAGGACCCACTTTCGCCAGCCTGGAGGAAACACTGGCTTTTTCTTTGCTTGCACAGTATTCCTTGATCGAGTTTCCGAGTTAGTAGTCTCTCCACAATTTGCGCAATCATCTTGAGAGATGTGGCAAACAAGGTGATTTTCAAATCACACCTTGAGATTCTGAGAGAACAGTCCAAAGGCTAAATTATACACAAATTTTCTGAGAAAGTATTTACAGCTGGGACCTTGGCATCCGGCTACGAGTTACATTTGCAGACTCAGCAGAAACAAATGGGTCTTTTTAAGGAGATGCTGTTTTGGGAGCTCTGAGTCTTCTATCAAGCAGAGAGAATACTAAAAGCAAGCTTCCTTTGCACGCTCGAGAAAAATGATAAACACAGCCAGCAATTCTTCACTCGGGTCTGTCTTCCTATGACAAATGGTCATTTTCCCCCAAGCACAACTTGAATTCATTTTCATCTAATTGGGCACTCTCGTGTTTAAGACCTGGAGACCCTGGCCTGTGGGGGGCCTGCTGTTTGTCAGTCCACTGTGCTGAGTTCTTCACAGACCTTAGCCCCCTGACATCCCAATTGCCAGGGGTCGGCAGGGAATATAGGACAGTACTATATGTCATGGAGAAGACTTAGGCTGAGAAAGTGAACCAATTTTCCTAAAGTCACACAGCTGATAAGTAGTTAAGCTGGAATTTGAACCCAAATCCATAGGGCTTCGAAGACTTTTTTTTTTAAAAGAATTTCCCAACATTGCTGAGAATGCCAGTCCAATTTCTCCATTTGCTTTGAAAAAAAGTCTTTTCAGGGGCCTCCCTGGTGGCACAAGGGGTTAAGCACCGCACTATGAAGCAATCCGCAGCCTCTGCAGCACGAGTTCCAATCCCTGCTGGCCTGGGAGCAACCCACATGGCGCAGCAGACCTCTCCTGTCTCCCTGCTGCTCCCCTCAGCAGTGTACTTCAGTCAATTCTGCCTTTTCTGCTCCCCGCTCTGTCTCTGGTGGATCCTCTCATCCCCCGCATCTCTGGCCTGTACCCCAGCTCTTGTATGCATAAATAAATAAATCTTTTAAAAAAAAAAGAGCGAGAGAATATGTTTTTCTTGTTAAGCCACCCAGTCTGTGGTGTTTCCTGCAAGCCCAAATTAACTAATCCAGTAACCAAAAAATGACGAGTCACTGAAGGAGGAATGCACCTTTCACACAGAGTGTGGTGTGCGTGGCTTCCCACTGGGTGTCAGCTCCAACTTGCAGGTGGAGTCGCCTGGTGAGAGCTGAGCGGGGCTGTGGAGTGAAGTGCAGTCAGCTTCTAGAGCCTCGTCCTTAACCACCGGCGTGAAGGTAAACCACACAAATGCCTGAGGTCTGCTCCGTAATCTGCTAAATTGAAAATATAAGGCAATTGCCTTTCCTGCTGTCAAGGGAGGTAGAAGAAAACAGGATAAGTAACCCTTTATCAGGTGGTTTTCAGTGGCAAGTACCAAGGAGTGGACTAAATTTGCCTCAAAGAATAAGGGCATCTTTTACGTAACTAACAAGAATCCAGAGGCTTGCTGTTCTGGAACGAGTTCAGGGAGAAACCAGCTCCCTCCATCCTTCCATTCCCTCATCCTTGTCATGCTGGTTGCCCTCTGAGTGAGTGTCCTCATGGTCACAGAAAGGCTGCTGTGGCTCCAGCACATTCTTACCACAATGTCAAAGGTGGGGAAAGGGGGGTTGTCCTTGGTCATCATCTTTAGAGAGAAGGAAAACCTTTTTGCCAAGTCCCGTAGGTTTTCCCTTTTGTCTCTGGGGCCAGCACTGGGTTACATGCCCACTTCTGGAACAATCTCTTCCAAAAGTGGATGGTCGGAAAGGGAGGGGGAATTTATGTTCCTTCTTATCCTCCAGTTTCTTGAATAAATATGAGAGCATCTGAGAGCAAGGAAGAAAAGGGCCATGGCAGTGGGGAGGTGAGCAAGAACGTCAGCCACGATCTTGTGTCTGGATTTCGCTTGTGAGGTTAGGCAATTGCCGTTCAATTTACAGCCCCCGAGCCCCTCCACGGCATCGCCCTGTGTCTTCACATTTCAGACTTTGAAAATTACCTTGCTGCTGCTGATGAGCTGAGCTGCCATGCTAAACTGCAAGGCAAAGTCGTTCCCATGCAAAACTGCTCCTCTCATCCAGTTACAGATCGTCAAATCAGTGAGATTAGCGGGATGCAGTTTAACTGGTAACTCAATTGGGGGTGACTAAAGATGGGAAGAGATAACTTTAAAGAAACTTAAGCTTGACAAAGAAAAGGGCATGAAATCAATTTGCATGTAAATTGCTCCCAGTTAAAAGGTCCCCAATGGTCAGACCTGCCCACCCAGGACACATTTTCTTCTGGGTTAAAAGTCCTCCCCTGACCAGGTCTGTTGCAGAATTAGCTCAACGTTGATGTTAGGGAGGTTAGTGTCTTTTTTTCCCTTCTCTTTTTATTGTGAAAAAAGAAATGTCACCCCGTCTAACAGGGAATGAAGAGAAAGGGACACAGAGGGATGTTCTCTTATTCCTGAGCCTTCTCCTGGGAAGGAGACCCTGGAGCCACACCCTGCACCACGCCATGTGGGGAGAAATAACAATCCAGGCAGGGTTGACTTGCTGATGCTGCCATCTTGTTTGAGCTTGAGATAACCTTTCCCATGGGATGTTGTGGTGACTTCCTGAAGGGAAGAATGAATGATAATGAGATGGATCTGAGAAGGCAGGCCAATAGCTGGCATTTCCAGAGCCTCTGCTGACAGCCAGCACCTTGCAAAGTACTGATGTAGGAGGATCACAAAGTCAGTGGCTGTGAGTCAAGTGTACAGTGAGGTGGATGCTTAAGTTAGGACATTACAGACAAGGTCACTGAACTTCAGAGAGGCGCACAATGATTTCAGGAGTCAGAGCGCTCAGAGCCTTCGTTCTAGCCCCATCACCAACAAGCTACAGAGCTGCAGAGAGTGGAATTGTGGTTCCCCAAAACATTCGTCCAAATCCCCTCCCCAGGTACCTGTGAGCATAAACTTACTTGGGAAAAAGGGTCTTTGCATGTGTAATAAAGTGGGGAGTTCCAGTGCACCGAAGAGGTAGCTGCTTTGGCATCAGTGAGTGGAAGTCTGGGCATTGTCACTTTCTGGCTGTGTGACCTCGGGGAAGTTATTTTAAACTGAGACTCACTTTCCTCACCCACAAAACGAAACAAAGTCACCCCTACTTCACAGATTTGTTGTGGTGATCTGAATCAGGGTTTAAGTGAATTTTGGCAGGATTTATCATGATTTGAAGGGAGAAGAAAGAGCTTTTATCCATCGAGTCAAAAATGGATAGAGGGAATGAGCTCCCTCAAAAATCCAAAGATAGAGGGAATGAGCTCATATTTGTTAGATTAAAACCTAAGAGGAACACAGTTTACAACCCTAAATTCTATTATTGCTCCTTCCCCAGCCGTTAGCCCCTATTTTATTCTTATTACAAATCAGCATTTCTATAGACTCTACATTTTTAAAATACCATTTTTTTATGATCTTCCCTCAAAGGAAAGCTTAACATCCAACAACTGGACAATAATTAACTTTTAATATTTAATAAAATGATACCCAGCATGCACAAGTGAGAATTAAGACTTTGCAGCAAAAAAAGTGATTGGAAAGTGATTATCTACTATAATACTGGTTGGTAAAGTATGATCTAGATTTTGTTGAAAGAGAAAAATAGATTCAAGAATTTATGTTTACATATATATATATATATATATATATTTATACATAAGGATACATATCAAATAGCACAAATGTCTCCAAAACGTTAATTGAAGTGGTCTCTGAGTCAAGGGGTAATTTTAATTTCCTTCATTATAAGTTTATAAACCTCTGTGTTTTTTTAGGTTTTCTATGAATCTAAGATGTTTTTACATCGGGAAAACACTGAAAGAAAAAGTCAGAAAAATAATTGGCAGATTCTGTGATTCTAATTGAGAAAAACGTACACTGAAGAAAAATGACAATTTATAAGAGTACAAGACGAGAGTTGTTTTGTACACAGTAAAATTTAACAGGCCATGTGATTAGTTTTCTATTATGATTCAGAAAACTAGAAAATGAAATCAAACCTGTTTTGCTAGCTTATAAGTAACCTTTTAATTGTGCAAATAAAAGCACAACTTAAGAATCAGGCCAGGAGAGGGAGGGGAATGTGACTCATTAATTCAGGTGGACATAATGTCATCTCTCCACTCCGGCTCGGAGCTCACCACCTGGGGAAACCTGATGGGTTTATCAGACAGTGTGATTAAGGACCTTGAAATTCAACGAAACAAACCAAAACAGTCGTCTTTTATATTATCTTTTTAAAGATTTTATTTATTTTTGCGTAGAAGAACTGGGGCACAGGCCAGAGGTCCAGGAGGGTGAGAGGATTCACCAGAGACAGAGTGGGGAGCAGAACAGGCAGACTGACTGAAATACACTGCTGAGGGGAGCAGCGGGGAGACAGGAGAGGTCTGCTGCGCCATATGGGACAACACCCTGCCCGGGGATCGAACTCAGACTGTAGAGGTGATAGTACTGAGACTTAAGCCCTAGGCCAGCAGGGAGGCCCCTCTTTTATGTTATCAACAGGCATCCTGAGTTAAGCTTACATCCTCTAGATACCCAATGTAAAAGAGCCCCGCCCATCAGGTTGGTGGACAAGACTAGTTTCCTAATGATGCTATTTTGAGTAGTCAGGGCTTACCTCGAAGTAGGCTATGTCTGTGTGTTACACTCCCCACCGCTGTGATTGCTGAGTGATAGGACTGTGTGTGATTTTCCATTTTATTTCCAAATTGTTCTAATTTGTTTCAATGAATATGCACTACCTTTATAATAAACTACACGAAGAACAAAATAAAATACTGTACTGACATGTATAGTGCAAGCGGCTGTTTGGCATCGGGGCCTGCCTGGATCACGTGCCTCTCCCTAGAAGCCAAGGCTGAGAGCCAGGCAGCAAAACCCACATGGGCACCAGCATTTCAGAGAGAAGATGACAAATGAGCCCAGAAATCAAAACACAAAACTTTAAAAATAAAAAAAAAAAGATGCTGTCAGTTATTAGGCCTAAGCAGGCCGCTCTGCTGTTCTGGGTGAACCTTGCAGGCGTGGCAAACCACAGCTCTCTGGGTCTCAACTCTGCTGTGATGTCGCGAAAGCAACCACAAGGCATGCCTGAGTGTGGCCAATAGAAACAGATCTATGGACCCTGGCATTGTAATTTCAGATCATTTTCACCAGTCATGAAATATTCTTTTGACTTCCTGCAACCATTTAGAAGTAGCCAAACCAATCTCAACTCATTTGTCATCCAAAACAGCCTTGCGGGCTGGCTGACCACAGCTCTGGGGCTCTCACCTAGAGGCTACTGATGGCCGAGGACAAAGGGGGTCTGTTGTCTCCCGGGCTCAGCGCAGGTGCAGCGACCCCACAATTTCTGCCAAGTCTGAGTCTTCAATATTTCACTGAATACATATTGCAATATAACTCATGCATAAATTTTACTAATCTATTTTATTTTATTTTTTTTAAGATTTATTTATTTATTTATACAAGCACTGGGCACAGTCAGAAGCGCGGGAGGGTGAGAGGATTCACCAGAGCCAGAGCGGGGAGCAGAGCAGGCAGAAGGACCGAAGTACACTGCTGAGGGGAGCAGCGGGTGGCAGGAGAGGTCTGCGCGCCATGTGGGACCCTCCTCCGGTGGCCAGGGAGCAGCTGGGGATCGAACCAGCGCTGAGGAGGCTTCGGGCAGCTTCGCAACCCAGCGCTCAACCACTGCGCCACCAGGGGAGGCCCTACAAATTTATTTTAAAAGGAAATTGTGCAATCAGTTCATGGAGAACTCGTAACAGCTGATAGTATCACAGGCAGAAGATAATGGTATAAATACATTTCGCAAAAGTTAAATTCAATCAGCGGTTGTGCAGCTGAGATCTGGGGTCTCTTTGTTAAAGGGGACATTGGTAAGTGTGGAAAGGCGTTGAGGACCTAGTCGCACTGGAGACTTTCTCCTTGATATAGCCAGGGCTTGCAGGCGACCCATTCAGCATTACTGAATGCCATGTCCAATCTAAATTATCTAGTGTAGGCACCAAAATCATCTGAGACTACGTCCTGGGGCCATCCCTCACACTGGGGAGACTGACACCGTGGCATGGAAACTGCTCCCTTCTGCAGTTCTTTTGTATTAATGAAGAGCGATTTCACTTTTTTAGGGCCTTTCTGGGGCTCAAGAAATTTACTGTCTGTCCATGTTCTTGATTTCAATTTCAGTACCAGAGAATGGCTGCTCTCTTTTTCCTCCTGCTAGGCAAATGAGCTTCAATTAGCATTTAAATCTGGGGTGAAGTTTTCCACTCTTTATTTTTGCTATTGGTTTGAGAGCAAGATTTTGTCTTGATCTTTTACATTATAATCACCACTTAGGATTTCCAGGTTGTAATTTTGCTGTTATATAAATTACATCACTTTACTAGTAAAGCCCAATAAACAGTATTTATTTCCTTCCTCTGCCTTGCAAACGGACTTCTTTCCAAACGAAATGCAGAAACTGGGCCTCCCTGGTGGCGCAAGGGGTTAAGACACAGCACTATGAAGTTGTCTGCAGCCTCTGCAGCACGAGTTCGATCTGCCAATGGCCAGGGAGCAACCCACATGGTGCAGCAGACCTCTCCTGTCTCACCCGCTGCTCCCCTCAGCAGTGGATTTCAGTTGATCTGTCTGTTCTGTTCCCCACTCTGTCTCTGGTGAATCCTCTCACCCACCACACCTCTGGCCTGTACCCCAGCTCTTGTATGCATAAATAAATAAATCTTTAAAAAAAGAAATGCAGAAACTAATGAAAACAAGATCAGTATCTGCTTAGATGGAGATGACCAGATTTTAAGCCAGTCCTCTGAGGAAAGAACAGACGAAACGATTCCTTCCTAGCAGCATTCACGACTGCTTGGAACCACCCAGAAGTAAAGCAACTGAGATGTCAAGTGGAAAAAATGGTTTCTTGAGTAAAGTCACCTTAACTTGTTACATGTAATAATGCAGGGACCATACAGGACTCAGATTCCAGAAACAGTAGGCACTGGGCTTGGGGAAATCATGCCAGCTGCACGCAGTAGCTAACCTGCAGCCCGAGTTCATTTTTATTTCACGTTAAAAGAAGTCTTTTATGCAGGGGCTTGTGGCTGAGAGGGTCAGAGAAATCACCGGGAACCAACACCTTAAACAAGATACAAGTTTATTTTCTTCCAGTGAATAGCTAGGTGGCCTCACTCAGTAGGTCCTCTGTTCTGCAGACTTGGTGGCAGTAGTCACCCCAGGCAGCAGGACAGAGTAGGGACAGAGAGCAGAGCTAATCACCTGGCACCTGACCCTCTGATTTATAGCCTATTGGCTATGTCTTAGTCACTGTCTTAATTAATTAATTAATTTTTATTTATTTATACAGGCACTGGGTACAGTCAGAAGCGCGGAAGGGTGAGAGAATTCACCAGAGCCAGAGCGGGGAGCAGAGCAGGCAGAAGGACCGAAGCACACTGCTGAGGGGAGCAGCGGGCGGCAGGGGAGGTCTGCGCGCCATGCGGGACCCTCCTCCGGTGGCCGAGGAGCAGCCGGGGATCGAACCGGCGCCGCAGAGGCTGCGGGCAGCTTCACAATCCAGCACTCAACCGCTGTGCCACCGGGGAGGCCCTTAGTCACTGTCTTAACCTAAACCACAAGAGAGGCGTGGAAATGTAGAGTTTGCCCCTCTGTGGAATAAATTCCATTACATGGAAGAGAGAGAGACGAGATCTTGAGGACAACTCCAAGCTCTACCAAGACAAAATTGTCTTTCTGGATTTAGCCCACAGTTTCATAGGAATATCCATTCAATCACACAGTGATTCCTTCAATGGTTTAAATCAACAAATATTGGGCCTCCCTGTGGCCTAGGGGTTAAGTCTCAGCATGATCATCACTACGGCCTGAGTTGGATCCTGGGCAGGGAGCTGACCCACATATGACCTCTCCTGTCTCACCTGCTGCTCCCCTCAGCAGTATATTTCAGTAGATCTGCCCGTTCTGCTCCCCACTCTGTCTCCGGTGAATCCTCTCACCCCCTGCACCTCTAGCCTACTCCCCAGTTTTTCTATGCAAAACCCCCCCCAAAAACAATATTTATTGAGCATCTGCCATGTGCCAGGAACTGCTCTATGGACTGAGCTAGACTCAGGGAGTAAAATGCAGTTCCTGGCCCTCCTGGGGGTTATACCAAGTCAGGGGGGAAAGACAATAAATATTAGTAATTAAATCACATAGTATATTAGGAGCTATAAATTATAGCAGAAAAGAAAATTGAGGTGGGATGTGGGTGTGATTGCAATTTTCTGCAGGTGGTCAGGTGTCATTGAGAAGCTGGCGTTTGTGCAAAGACGTGGAGGAGATGAGGGGGGTGAGTCTTGGGAAATCCCAGAGGAAATCCGTGGGAAACCCCGAGGAAGAGGGACCCAGTGCAGGTGGGAGCTTGAGAAATGTGTGCAAAGAGGCAGATGGGCCAGAGTGGGCTGGAGAGGGAACTCTGA
The DNA here is from genome assembly GCF_014898055.3 of Talpa occidentalis. Lineage (NCBI taxonomy): Eukaryota > Metazoa > Chordata > Mammalia > Eulipotyphla > Talpidae > Talpa > Talpa occidentalis. Next base: position 100,644,571 of record NW_023600993.1, read on the forward strand.
GTTGGAGACCCGGAACTGGGAGGCAGTGAATCAGGGGCAGCAAGCTAGCACAGGCCGAGGGGGCTCCTGCCAATAATCCAAGTACTTTGCCATTACTCTGAGTAAAATGAGTTATTACAGTGTTAGGAGTGAAAGAGTTCTAAACACATGGAGTTTATTAATAAATAAACATACCCTAGTGGGGGGAGGGGGTGAGACTTTTTTTTAACGGTTGGAGTGCATGCTTTACAGTTGGGTCATCACTGGCTGGACTTCTTTGCATCCATGTGAGGAAAGCTGAGTCATAATAGCATCCTACTAGACGAAGTTTTATTCCCCATCAGAAAACTCTGAGCATTTTTGAGTGGCACTGTAAGTGGCAATAATCATTCCATCTGGGGGCGTCCGTGGTGGTGTAAGGGTTTAAGATGCAACCTATGAAGCTAGCTGCAGCCTCTGCAGCATGAATTCGATCCCCGACCGGCCAGGGACCTACCCACACGGTGCAGCAGACCTCTCCTGTCTCCCCACTACTCCCCTCAGCAGTGTATTTCAGCAGATCTGCCTGTTCTGCTCCCCGCTCTGTCTCTGGTGAATCCTCTCACCCCCCACACCTCTGGTCTACACACCAGTGCTTGTATGCACAATAAATAAATAAACAAATCTTTTTTAAAAATGTGTCCATAGGTTAACAGATACCCCTTGGTGTGAGGGGGCGGCCAAAAATTGCCCCTGGTTGAGAACTACTGCTTTAAATATAGACAGTGAAAAAAATGTGTATTATATCCATACACATTCATAATAAAGGATACGCTCACACATGATAGACGTTACATCCCTAAACAGACTATAAAAATGTATTAGATATAAACAAATATGCGATTATGAATAACATACACGACACGTATACGCCAATGGCCTGTTAACACAAAGCACGCCTCGCATGGGCCCACAGACACACGGAGACCATAGATGGCCATTAAGCTAACAAACAAGCAGAAAGCCATGGATTAGAAAGGAAAAGCCTAAGGGAACAAAAGACAGCCCCAAATGCAGGCAGAGTGGATGGTTTCTAATTTCCACCAAAGTGAAATGTGGACCAGATGGGGGCAGGGGATGAGCCGGCCCCACAGAGGAATGTGGTTTGCTCTGGGGAAAATAAGCATGTGGGGTGGGGGGCACAGTGGAGCAGGAGGGAGAGAGGTGCCCCAAATGATTTCTTGGTCAAGGACCTCTTGGGAAGGACACGCAGGCAGGTTGGAAACACTTAAGGGACAAAGACAGTCCCCACCTTCAGTTAACCTAAATCTCACTTTCCCCCTTGAGAAAGCGGCAGGAAGCATTTAAGGGGAGGCCGACCCAAGCTGGCCAAGGGGCTGGAGCCCCTCTTGGCCCTCCTGTTCCTGGGTTTTCTGCTCACCAGAAGGGGCCGGGCAAAGAGGGCAAAGGGCAGCTTGGCAGGGAGGCCGAGGGCATGTGTAGAGAAGGCCTTGAAGGTCGGCGACAGGAGGGACCCGGGGACAGCATTTATCCCGTGTTTCTGGGGGCTACATCCTGTCCAAACCCATCACCAAACCGTGACTTTCATCGTCACAGAACGCCCAGGAAGATTCTGGTTGCTGCCTGTTTTGCAGATGAGGAAAGAGGCGCAGAGAAGTCACAGGTTCCTGGGTTTGCAGGGGTCAGAGCTGGGACCGAGCCCAGGCGCGGCCTCCAGAGCCCAGGCGTGCCCCAGACAGTGGGTCTGGAGGTGGCGGGGGGTGGGGGGGGCGTGTGTGGGCATTCTGACCCCAACAGGATATTTGCCAATAGCTGGAGGCATTTTCAGATGTCACACTGAGAAGGGGGGTGACCCTGGAATCTGAATACCCACATGGCGCAGCAGACCTCTCCTGTCTCCACGCTGCTCCCCTCAACAGTGGATTTCAGTAGATCTGCCTGTTCTGCTCCCCACTCTGTCTCTGGTCAGTCCTCTCACCCCCCCCCACCTCTGGCCTGTACCCCAGTTCTTGTATGCATGAATAAATAAATCTTAAAAAATGAAAGAACCCGCACCCACCTTCCTCCCTCAGCATAGCAGCCGTGCTGCACACCGCGCACCTGCTCGTCTCTCGCTAGAACCTTCTTCCTCCAGCCTCCCTGAGCCTCTCCGTGCAGGATCTGGCGCGTCTCCTCCCAAGAGAGTCCCCCGACTTCCCCGTGAGCCAGCCCCCTCCTTGCCCCGGTCCTGACCTGTTGGACATCTTTTGGGAGCCCTTGAACGTGACCACAGGTGGGCAGGGCCCTCTGACCACTCTTGGCGGCCCCCGAGGCTGCTGGCCCGGGGTGGCAGAGACCGTGCATCGGAGCTGCGCCCTGTCCTCTCCCACAGCTACTCCCACGCGAAGGCATCTCCATTTTTTTCTTTTTTGAGGGGAGGTCGGTGGGTGTAGGTGGGCACTACATGAGTCACTGTAATGATTGTGCATCAAACTTCAACTTCTGGTCAGAGCTGCCCCCAGTTCGATCTGCAAAGGTAGAAACCCCAGCTGCCTGCTGACACTGGGGAGTGAGAGCCCACAGTGATTGGCCTTCTGTCCCCACCTCACATGCGGTCATCCTCACCCAAATCCCCAAACAAACAACAGGAAATACTTCCACGGCACGTGTGATATTCTACACTGCTCTCCGTGTCTAGAATATATACCTACACGTCCTTTCGTTCCTGTAACAACTCTCTGGAGGAGGGACTGTTGTTATTATCACTTTGAAGATGAGAAACAGAAGTGCAAGACATTCAGTCCAGTAATTTGTGCAGGACCAGAGAATAAAAAAGTGGGACTGAACCTGAACCAGAACCAGGACCGGAACAGTTGAGATGGAACCAGCAAGTCCAGTCACAGAGTGCCCACGCGTAGCCATTCTGCCCCTCTCTGTGGTGTAAGAACAACACTTTATCCCCATTTTACGGGGTGGGAAACTGAGGTAGACAGAGGCCAAGAAAGGTAACCAAAAGTATGATCAGTCTTTTCTAATTGTTTCAAATGTGCTGGGTGAGAAATGGCATCTTTTGGTTTTAATCTCCAAGAACAGCTTTTTTCTTTTCTTTTTAAAATTGGGTGACGAATTTCATTGGATGGGAAAAGAGAATTTTTCCAACCAAGAAAACATCCAACCTGCTTAAAAATAGATGTGCAGAAGGTGAGTTTTCTTTTTCCATCTACATCTGACTGATTAAAATAATTGACGTTTTACTCCTGACATGCCTCTTACAGTTATTTGTTAATTTCCAAATAGATTATTTTTGAAAGTTAAACCACAAAGATTTTCGCATTTACATGTTTACAAACACTTAAATGCAACGTGGCATTCTGGCCTGGATATGGCCAAGGAGCCCAGGGAGAGGCCGAGAAGATCCAGGAGGCCCGCGGAGTTGGTAGCATCGCGTGGCTAATGTCTTAGTCTTGACAAATGTGCCTGCGGATTTGAGACATTCCCTTATAAAACCTAATCTTACAGGGAAGCCCAGTGACAGGCTCTCTTTGGATCAACTTTTCAACTGTTTTGTAAGTTGAGCATCCCAAATAAAAAGCTGACTCGAGAAGCGTGTTTATTGCTGCTTTAGGTCTGTCAGCATTCCTCGGCGTGGTTCGGTAACCAGGGGAGCACTGGCTAAGGCCACATTTTGGTAAAAGAAAAAACAGCGCTCGCTTATCCTCCTGCTGGACAAGAGGGTACACGTAGCCCCCGGGGATTTTGGTTGTGACCTTTGCATTCTGAAATGAATTAGAGGTTTATGTGGAAGAATGTAAAGAGCAGGAATTCAGGAAGTCCAAGGGGAATGACTTTCCTGTCATATTTCACGTGTTTACGTGGAGGAGCGTCAGGACAGGAGAGTTCTGCCAGTTCTGGGGCACTGCACCCCAACCAGGGCCCTTGAAATTCCTGTCTGGATTTCCATTGCCTGGTCTAGCTGAATCATAATTATTAATAGTCATAATAAAATGATCATTTTAGTCAAATTGTTATTTTACTGTGCTCTTTGCCTCTGGTTATCTCGATCTCAAATAAACGCCTCCCTTTTCATTTTGTACACAGTGAGAAAGTTTTTCTACATCTCAAACACGACCTGAGAGAAAGCTTGGGAAGTAAATCACGCTCCTGGATCCATAACTTCATGTTCGAGTCTCCTCATGCTAATCTAACCCTGGGAAACAGGAACATTGACTTGCCCTGTCTTTGGTTTCTGACAAAAATGGCATTTTCTTCTTCTGTTTTTTATTTATTTATTTGTTTGTTTGTTTGTTTATACAAGCACTGGGTACAGTCAGAAGCCCGGGAGGGTGAGAGAATTCACCAGAGCCAGAACGGGGAGCAGAGCAGGTAGAAGGACCGAAGGACACTGCTGAGGGGAGCAGCGGGCGGCAGGAGAGGTCTGCGCGCCATGTGGGACCCTCCTCCGGTGGCCGGGGAGCAGCTGGGGATCGAACTGGCGCTGCAGAGGCTGTGGGCAGCTTTGCAACCCAGCGCTCAACTGCTGCACCACCAGGGAGGCCCAAAAATGGCATTTTCAAGGCAGATAACAAAAAGGCTGATTTTAGGAGAATTCTGGTTTTTTTGCTTAGTCTATTCCAGGACCTTGCCTGGTATCTGGCACATCATGAATACCCAGATTCATAGGGTGGATGGAAGAAGAGAGAACAAATTTCTACCAGATTCCTTCACTGAGGATGCCTAGTGAGGATAAAAGCATCATCTCTGCGGGAAGGGTACAGGGGAGCAGTTGATAAAGCCATCCGGGAGAATATTCGCAGCCTGTGATCTTTCTTTCCTAGGAACAGCCTCACGCTAAGCAACCAGTCAGCGAGCTTCTTTTCCACCAATACTCCCATCTGACAGTGTTGGGCTTTTCAGAAATATTCAAGTACTTCCATTTTGTTTTCATTCATGAAGCAAATGTAAGGGGTTAGGTTGGGCTTTTATTCAAATGACATTTCAAAACAGGAGCATATGTTTCCAGGAGTAATTAGCGATTGTTTAATATAACCACCCTGCAGGCTGGGAAGGTTGTAGGTCAGAATTGTTAACAGGCAAAGCAATGGAAAATAGTAAAGCATTAGCAGATAGCATAAATAGCCAGATCTGACCTTCCAGGGTCAAGACAGAACTAAATAATTCGGTCACAGCACTGGCTGATTTAAATCAATGCGATCCCAATTTCCTTTTTTGCTCTTTTGCCTTTGGTATTCCACGGTCTGGTACTTGCCAGGAGGAGAGAGGGAGACAGACAGAGAGAGTGGGCCACTCAGTGATATAATTGGACTAAATGTGGGTGGCTTGGAGGGGAAAAAAAATACGCAGAAGTATTTCAGGAGCCAAATGAAATTATTTAAACAGAAAGGCATTGTTGTGTTCCACTCCGGTTTTGTTTCTCTAAGAGTGATTTATGACAGTAACACCAGTATAAATACAGAATTACCCACGGAAGCATTCTGTATCCCAGGTTCCCGCCTATTTCTCATCTGCACACTTCTTAGATTTAAAAATTATATCCTCAGCCTATAAAATTGGAGATCAGTAAAACTGATGTATCGCTGGATCAAACAAATCTAAGTTTTCACCTTAAAAAAAAATGATCTCCTGAGTTCTTTCAGATTTCTATCCCCCCAAAAGTTTTAATTGAATTATTCCCTCCCCCCGGACAACCTCTATCCTTGACTTTTTCACATGGGATGGGGGGTGTGGGGGTAGGGAGGGGTGTCAGTCTTTTGGGGACCCTCCCTCCCGGCTCACAAGCAGCTGTGCAAATTTATTTTTCAAGGGAATATATTAATTTCAAGTTTTGATTAGGAAAAGGCCGTTTAAAGGGAAAAAAGTCTTGGGGTGATTACAAAATCACTCGGAGACCCAGGGGAACTATGCCTCAGTGACAAAACAAATTTGCCACAAATCTTTGCACAAAAGAACAGCAGGACCTGCCGCCTCAACTCGGGCCCGGTGCCTATTCAGCCTCCATTTGTTTTGGAAACTCCACCCTCCTCCTGCCATGTTCAATATCTAATTGGCATTCTGACCCTCCAGATAACTCAACATCTGCTGCTCGCTGCGTCCTGGAGGCCTTTGTTCCCCCGGGAGCGCAGAAGCCGCCTGCATGGAGACCCGGGCCGCGCCTGCCATTGTGCGCGCAACTGGCACCGAGCACGGGTCACCGTGGAAAACGGGGCCTCCCCGTGTCCAGCCCAGTCACCCCCAGCAGGGCTCCAACGGCGGCGCGGTGTCGGGGTGCAGGGGTCCTCCAGAGCAGCCCGGGCTCCGGCCCACACAGCCGCGTTGCTGCCACTTGTTTCTAGATCGCCCCCCTGACCTTCGTGCCTCTGTGTGCGCCCCCGGCTTCCCCCCATAGTCAAGTTTCATTTCCTAAAAAAGGCCACGTGGAGGTAAACTGGGGTGGCGAGGGGAGCGCAGACGACGGATCTAACTCACCACTTCAGGCTCCCGAGTCACCCAAGTGGCACAATTCCTGTGTCCTTAAGAAAGAAAAACTGGGCCTCCCTGGTGGCGCAAGGGGTTAAGCACCGCACTATGAAGCCATCCGCAGCCTCTGCAGCGTGAGCTTGAGCGCTGGCCAGGGAGAAACCCACATGGCACAGCAGACCTCTCCTGACTCGCCCGCTGCTCCCCTCAGCAGTGTATTTTGTCTGTCTGCCTGTTCTGCTCCCCACTCTGTCTCTGGTGAGTCCTCTCACCCTCCCACGCATCTGGCCTGGACCCCAGCTCTTGAATACATACATAAATAAATCTAAAAGAAAAAAAAGAGAGAGAAATGACCTTGTAACTTGCTTTTGATTCTAAGACACAGGCCAAGTGGAAATGTAGAAAAATATGTACATCCTGGGTGTGACGGGGCGGGGTCCGTGTGGGCACACAATCCCCGGGGAAAAGTCAAGGGAACTTGACTTTGCAGCTGCTGGCCTCCCCCTTGCTGACTCTGGCCTGTTCAGCGACTCCCAGTGGTGATCCCTTACTCCCCAGGGGGTGTGTGTGTGTGTGTGTGTGTGTGTGTGTGTGTGTGTTTAGAGGAACTGGGGTGTAGGCCAGAGGTGGGGGTGGTGGTGAGAGGATTCAGCAGAGGCAGAGTGGGGGGCAGAACAGGTGGATCCACTGAAATACAGCAGGGAGACAGGAGAGGTCTGCTGCGCCATGTGCGTCACCACCTCCCTGGCAGGGGATCGAACTCAGGCCACAGTGGTGGCAGCGCTGAGACTTAACCCCTAGCCTATTAGGGAGGCCCCCTTACTCCTCAGTTTTGAGGTTCATCTGAGGAAGGCCTCCTCTGAGCATGGGCCCCCAAAGTCACAGCAGAATCACCCAGCAGGAAACTGCTTTCCTTCTGTTATTTTACTCCACAGAGTGGTGAAGGGTGAGTGGGGCCGTTTAATTATCTTCTGGGAAGAGTTAAAAGCCCATAATGAGCTGAGGCAGGTTTAGCTGCTTTGGAGTGTGAGCTAGATTTCTCCCAGAAATACCTGCAGGTGAAAAGTTATCTTAAGTCTTGGAAAATTCTATAGTTTAACTCACTGGAGAAGCAAACAGATGAGCTCCACTTCCTCAGCCAGGAACTCGGGCACCCTTACAAGAACCGTGTTTAGCTCAGATGTCTGCTCTGCCTCTTTCTAGTTAGGAGACTCTGGGGCAAAAGGCTGCATTGATGACATGGGGGGTCATACCCCCCTCAAAGGATGAAATGAGCTAATGCATTGAACGCTTTAGGCTCAAAGTCTTGTATATATTAATATAGAAATAATTATTATACACATTATATTATTATATGTAAACTAAACTATGATTATGATTATGCTTGTTGCCATTAGTCCTTTTGACCCAAAGTCGCAATTTCTCTAAGAGTAAATGGTCACTACTGTTAGGAAAGTTATCATCAATGATTTTTTTCCCATAGTTTTTGCCAGCTGTCCCTTCAAAATGCATTTTCTTACACGCAGCTACCATACCTGACAATCTCTAGGCAAAATTACTACCTTTCCTCTTTCTAAGTCCTGTTTGTGGATATTATTTTCTGGAGAGCTTATTGTTTAAATGCCAGTCTTTCCTAATGAGCTGAAACAGCTACATAATCAATGACCTACATTTGACTTCTCATCCATCATTGTCATCTTTTGACTCTTACAATCTGCCAGGATTTCTCAACAGGAGCAAATGCCACTGGCAATCAGAACTTTTGCTTTAGCTCAACACTTCCACTTTAACTTTCAGTGTGTTAACTACGGGGACATGAAGATGAACGAGCCGTGGTCTCTGCTCGGGAAAGACAGACATAGCGAGGGCAAAACCCCACCCAGCTATTCAATTTCTTTCCTTTTAAAGACCTTTAAATCGTGTCTTTCTGGTCCAGCCCCCATGGAAGACAGTATGGAAGTTCCTCAAAATATTTAAAATACATCTATCAATTCTGCTCTTAGGTATCTACCTGAAGAATGCAAAAGCTCTAATTTGAGGGGAAGCCTGCTCTCCTGGGTTCCCTGCAGCACTGCTCACAATAACCAAGTTATAGAAACAACCTAAGTGCCCAAGGACAGAGCAGGAGATGAGGAAGATGAGGTCTACATACATGATGGAGTACTACGCAGCTCTAAAAAAGATGAACTCATGCCATTTGCCACAACATAGATGGAACTGGAGGGATGATGCTGAGTGAAATAGAAAAATACTGGCTCATTTCACTCCTGTATGGAATATAGAAAACCAAAACAAAAGGACTGGCAAAATGAAACCAAATCAAACCCTAGAAATACGGCTGCAGAATTGAGGTTACTAGAGGGGAAAATGGCTGGGGGCGAGAAGTATCAGGGAGGGTCCCAAAAATCCAGGGAAAAGGACTGTGGGTGCTTTGGTGGTGGGGTGGGGTGGTGACATGCATCTGAGTAGGTATGGGCCTGTTCCCCTAAATCATAATCAGTGTTATAAACCAGTGTAACTCCAATAAAGAAAAAAATATGTCTTCAGCTGCGAAACAAGCTAAGGGCAGGTAGAGGATTGAAGGGGCCACCAAATACGTGAAAAAAAAAAATAACCTTCTAATGCAATGTTTGATCAGTGATTCTGGTCCACGCAAGGACAGTGAGGCTCATGGACTTCTTTCCTTTCTCTTCTCTCTTCTCTCCCAGTGCAGACCAGGCAGTGGGATCGGAAGCTCGCTAGTGTTGAGCTGGAACTCTAGATCTACCAGATCTTATATGTATGAGTAGTAGCTCAGCTACTTATGAGCTGGGTGGCCTTGGGAAAGTGACTCAGTGTCTCTGAGCTCTCGTGAGGATGGCATGTGATCGTGCCTATGGAGCAAGCCCTCAGGAAGAGGGAGCTGGTGTTTTCAAGAAGTGGATGCAACTCAAGGAACAGCGCTCTCAGTCGGTAGTGCTGTGTCTGTGGGCTGGAACCAGCCAGCGCTTCCAGAGGATTCCTCCACTTCCCAGGATGGATGAGACCAGGCTTCAGGGGCTAACTAACCTTCTTCGAAACATTAAAAATTAGTATTTTAGGGCCTCCCTGGGGGCACAAAGGGAGCTTCTAAGCACCATGAAGCTATTGGCAGCCACTGCAGCCTGAATTCGATCCCAAGCCAGGGAGGTGACCACATAGCACAGCAGACCTCTCCTGTCTCCCTGCTGCCCCCCTCAGCAGTAGATTTCAGTGGATCTTCCTGTTTTGCTCCCCACTCTGTCTCTGGTGAATCCTTTCACCACACCCCCCCCCACACCTCTGGTCTACACCCCAGTTCTTGTATGCATAAATAAATAAAAATAAATCTTAACAATTTATTATTTTAGCAAAATTATTATTTTAGTAAAATTACTAAAAGCACTATTTTGGTAAAATTATTAAAATTATTATTTTAGTAAAATATTAAAAAATTTTAAACATGATTTTAGTCATTATTATTTTTAAAATTATACAAAATTTAAAAAGTATTCTTTCAGTAAAAATGCTCAAACTTACCCTAAAGTAGAGCGAATAGTACAGCAAACCCAGATCAATAATTATTAAAATTTTGCTATACTTGCTTCAGCTTTTCCCTTCCCCACCCCCAGAGTATTTTAAAGCATGTCGTGATTTCCCGTCATTTTCACCCGACACACCTCAGAATTCATGTGTGAAAAATTTCAGTTTGTCCAGGGGAAAAACACACAAAGGAGTCTCGACTCCTTGGCACATCACACAGTGCATGTGCTGGCCCCAGGCCTGCCCACATCTCTAAGCTGGGCGCTTTCCTCTGGGTGGTTCCAATCAGGTCCGCCCATCACTGTGTTAAGAATCCACAGGGGACAGTTGTGTCTCTACCACCTTCTGCCTCCCAGGCCCCCATGCACAGAGCAAAACCAAAGCCAAATCTCAACCTATTTTTCTTTTTTAAGATTGATTTATTTATGCATACAAGAACTGGGGTGTTGGCCAGAGGGGCAGGGGGTGAGAGGAGTCACCAGAGCCAGAGCAGGGAGCAGAGCAGGCAGAAGAACCGAAGTACACTGCTGAGGGGAGCAGCAGGCAGCAGGAGAGGTCTGCGCGCCATGCGGGACCCTCCTCCGGTGGCCGGGGAGCAGCCGGGGATTGAACCGGCGCTGCAGAGGCTGCGGGCAGCCTCGAGACCCAGCGCTCAACCGCTGCACCACCTCAACCTATTTTTCAAACAAGTTTATCCAAGAAAAAGGGTGGCAGGCCCGAAGCTGGGAGAAAGACTGTAAGGTGTGTGTGCGTGTGCGTGTGTCTCTGTGTGAGTGTCTGTGTGTCTGTCTCTGCGTGTGTGTGGCTGTGTCCCCTTGCAGCGGGACGCAGCCTCCCCCACTGGACCCAACCTCACTCCAGGTGTTGGGCCTCAAACCCACTCAGCCATTGTTTACCGCCCTCCCGTGGATTAATCCCCTGTCAGTCAGAGCCGTGGTGCTGGGGGAGACAGGCCTGCGTAGCATCCCATGTGTCAAGGCCCCTTTGATACATTTTATCTCCTTTTATCCCTTCGGATGCACCATGCCCCCTGCCGTCTGGGCCCCACAGCCTCAGGATCTTCCTGCAGGCCCTGACACCCCACACTTGGTGGGCAGGGGCGGGAGGGGGGAAGGTGGTTTTCCTTTCTTTTCCAACAGAAATCATTGTCGATCTGATAAGAGGTTTTGGGGGCAATCATCAAGTGACAAAGGGGGGTTGCCTTGAGACGGGGGTGTGCTGGGGTTGCAGGGCTGATGGACATGCTGGTTCTCTGTGGTCGCAATGACATCCACTTGGCTTGTCAAAACAGGGGATTTCCTTTTGTGTCCTGTTTTGGAGAGGGGCGGGTGTTCCTGGGAACGAGGCACGATGCATGGGCTTTAGATGCATGTGGGAGTTCCCAAGGGGTCCTGTGTTCACATTTCAATTCTGAAATATCATGAGTCACCAGTGAAAAATACAGCAGGTGACAGTGCGGTGAACATCAATGGGGCCATCTTACTGCTAAGCCAGTGCGCTCGGCTACGGGTTTTTTTGTTTTTTTGTTTTTTGTTTTTTTTTTTGTGGCTCTGCTGCTTTGGTAACTCTTTATAGTTTTAGTAAGTCTTACAATTTTTAGATCAGATTTTAATTACACCAGCAACACATGAATCCCCTTTGTACAGTACAACATTCACACTTGAGACAGACAGAAAGCTACAAGATCTTGATCTTGACCCTAAACGCTGTTCTCATCTCCCTTTGGGATATGTGTGGCTGTCTGTTTGTTATACACAACCACAGGCCTTTAATTCCTGGCCTGGACATCCATATCTCTCTCTATATATTTTTTAAAGATTTATTTATTTATGCATACAAGAACTGGGGTACAGGCCAGAGATGCAGGGGGTGAGAGGATTCACCAGAGACAGAGTGGGGAGCAGAACAGGCAGATCTACCAAAATACACTGCTGAGGGGAGCAGCGGGCGAGACAGGAGAGGTCTGCTGCGACATGTGGTTGCTCCCTGGCCCGCCAGGGATCGAACTCGTGCTGCAGAGGCTGCAGATTGCTTCATAGTGTGGTGCTTAACCCCTTGTGCCACCAGGGAGGCCCCATATCTATATATATATTTTTCCATATCTATATTTTTGACCACACTTTTAAATCCTTCCTAGAATCAGAAATGGGCACTTTAATACCTACTGCCTGATGGAGAAACTAGTAACACATTTCCAGGAGCTTCGACCACAAAGTATTAACGTACTGATTTATGAGAGCTTAGTACATAAAATCTAGCCAGCTGCACGCATCCAATTGGCAGGTGCACCCAAGAGAATCGCTTCTGCTTCTTTTGCAAGACACATTTTGAACATGACACTGAACAGCAACATGTTAGGGAACAATGTTGAAAATGACAGTTCTCACCTCCAGCCTGAAAACTTAGATTTCTAAAAGTGTCTATGAAGGTTGGATGAAAATGTATTTTCCTAAAGCAGAGAGTCCCATCCACCTTTACGGCTCCCGGGGATAACATTTTGCATTATTTTGCTATTCTTCTCCCCTCCCTATTTATCAAACATATTGAAGAGAAGCTGGGGCTGCAATGAGATACTTCTCAACCATTGCGTATTAAGTTTCCCAGTGAAAAATAAAAAAGGCTCTCACTGGCTGATTTTTGTCTTGTGCATTTGGGGACGCTTCCCCGAGCTCATTATTTTTGCTGACTCTACATAGATTCTGCTGGTTTTTAAGTGACACTGGCACTTGTTAAGTTCCTGTTCCCTCCATGGAGACGTGATCAAGGATGTAAACCAGTCAAATGGAAATGCTTTTGATATTAAAAAAGCATCAGGAAACAGAATTCACATAAAAATATAAAGGTGGGGCCTCCCTGGTGGTGCAGCGGGGTGAGCGCCACGCTGTGAAGCTGTCCGCAGCCTCTGCAGTGAGGGTTCGATTCCCAGCTGACCAGGGAGAAACCCACATGGCTCAGCAGACCTCTCCTGTCTTGCCCACTGTTCTCCTCAGCAGTGTCTTCGTTCCATCCGCCTGTTCTGTTCCCTGCTCTGTCTCTGGTGAATCCTCTCACCCTCCTGTGCCTCTGGCCTGTACCCCAGTTCTTTTATAAATAAATAAATTTTAAAAAGTCTACTCTTAAAAATATATATATATATATATAAAGGGGATGATTACCACAAATCTCTACCTGCCCATCTGTCCTGAACACCATGCAAGCATTTACAAGTATGAGCTCATTTCTTTCCAAAACAACCCTGTGAGGCAGGTGCTGCTATAGAAACACCAGGGAATGCCAAGTCCGAGCGCTGGGAGAACTGGACAGACCCACGCCCTCCTCTGGGAGAAGCTGACACTTCGGGGGGCAAATACAGATGAATTAACAAGAAAACAAACAAAACAATTCCTTTCAAAGGGCGATGCGTGCTATGAGGATCGACTGTCACGGCAGGTACCTGCCGTCCAAAGGTACGATTTCACTCCCTGATTCTCCCTCCATGCCTGTAATTGTGGGATCTGACCCCTGAGATGGAGAGAGTGGTGCTGAGGGGGGCAGGGTCACGCAGGTGACCGCAGGCTGAGTTCAAAATAGCACCTAGGAGCCTGGGACTTTCCCATGCATCTTAATAAAAATACAGCCTAATCACTGCTGGAGCCTTCCCCCACCCCCATGGAAGACAGAATGAAGGAATTCTAACCCACCAATATCTTTGATATTTTTATCAAAGAGAAAGGGATCACTGAGGGTCAATCACTCCCTGGTGGTGCAAGGGGTTAAGACTCAACCTACGAAGCTCTCCCACAGCCTCTGTAGCACGAGTTTGATCCCCAGGCAGGGAGCTACCCACACGGCACAGCAGACCTCTCCTGACTCGCCTGCTGCTCCCCTCAGCAGTGTATTTCGTCAGTCTGCCTGTTCTGCTCCCCACTCAGTCTCTGGTGAATCCTCTCACCCCCCACACCTGTGGCCTGGTACCCCAGTTCTTGTATCCATAAATAAATAAATCTTTAAAAAAAATCACTAAACAATATTCACACACCTGTGTGCTGAGTTACAGGGATGGGACCGTCATCCTCTCTTATTTGTGGTTTTGTTTTCTGTGGTTTCAGTTACCCACGGTCAGCCTCAGTCTGAAGAGATTGTGTACAATGACACATCAAGACAGAAAGAGAAAGACAGACAGAGGCCACATCGATATCACTACTGTTACAGCAGATTATTCATTAGTCATCGCTGTGCTTCTCTTACTGAGTCTAATTAGTAAATTCAACTTTGTCATGTCTTTATATGCGCCCAGGGAAAAGCAGAGATCGGAGAGTCTCCGTGGACTTGGCTTGGTACTAGCTGTGGTTTCAGGCAGGTCCCGGGGATAAGAGGAGACAACTGCTTAGTAACCTGGGCAGACACACAGACAGCCTAGAAGGAATGTGGGCAATGAACTGGAGAATAAAGAAATCGCACATAGAATCGCACCCATCGTAGTGTCTGATAAAGCAGACCCGCTCTTGGGTGGAAAATGACTCTGAGGGTGTGTGGCTGGGGAGGGTTTTTGTCAACAAAAACTTCTTAAAAGCAAAGTGGCAGCACATTCTAGGCTGGGGCGCACAGCCTGGCATCTTCCGGGGAAGTGAGCAGGGAGGCTAGGCCGAGGGAATGGGGCAGTTCTAAACCACCCGGACGCCCCCTAAGTACTTGGGAAGCTGTGGGAGGCATCTATAAAATCTAGCGAATGAAACTCGTGGTACAACACATAGTTGTGCAGGTGAGACCCCAAGACCTGGCCCCCCAGCACGTTCGGGGGGGACGGAGCAATCATGCAAATTAAACATCTGGGCAGCAGTCTCCCTCCTACCCCATCCCCGCCGGGGGTGACATCAGGCTTGTGCCCAAACCCCCCTTGTGGGCTATGCCCTCCCTGTCTGTCCCTGGGGTGCATCTGTGACGTCCATCTTACAGGGGCTCATGCATGCAAGCAAAAAAAGAAAAAAGTAAAAAGTAAAGAAAATTTTGGCAGTAGGGCAGAACATTAGGAATGTATCGGGTTGCTCAGAATTCAGCTTTTGTTGGTAAAGGACACTGTTTGAGGTGGAAATCAAATATTAGAAATCAAGACACTGAAAAGGGGAAACCTCCATTACATGTGACAGAGCCTCTGGGGAGATTTCCACGTGGGTTGCTTGTCAGGGCACATGCTCTTTGGCTAGACCCACTGTGTAAATCCCCCACAAACTACTGGCTTCGTGGAAGCCAGGAACGGGAGACCCAGGGAGGACATTCCACTTTTTTCCCCCTTTTTGTGCCTTTTAAATTCTGTAACATGACACTCTATGACCCCGTTCAAAACCACCGGGATGTTAGATAAATAAATACATTGACTAATCATGTTTTATCAGTTAAATAGGCTGAACTTTTAACTGGTAAGTTTTCTGCAATGTATCTAAAGTTGGTTAAACATTTCTTTTTTAGGTTTTGAAACACACTCTCCTAATGTCTTCTTGGCTTTATATACCACCATCGGATGCCTACTCAGCACAGCCTCGTTGCTAAATTCTTTTGTCCAACAAAAACTTCTTAAAAGCAAAGTGGGAAGAAAGCAAATAACACCCAAGTCAAACCCTCACTTGATTATGCACCATGTCTAATCTATTATGTCCTTAATGGGTGTTTTTGTTGTTGTTTAGAGAGAGTATATGAAATCACACTGCGGGCGCACTGACTCGGAGTGATTTATTCGGGTGGGGGGTAGACCAGATGTTTGGGGTGGCTGATAACGCATGAAAAGCTGCATTCTTTGCTGTTTGTTTGCTCAGGGTGGGTTAGGAGATGATGATAAATATTAAGGTCCCACCTTAAGCTGCCTCACTGATATGCCTGTGACTGATCTTTTTTATCAGTTAGTTGAAAAAACACAAAGAAAGAAAATTAAATAATAAGGCCAACATGTGTGCATAGTTCAAGAAGTTAATTCAAATTTAGATTGCTCACTCACCCGCTGTGCCTTAAAACAAAAACCCCACGTGGCCATAGTGCAAACACACACACACACACTCACACACACGCTCACACTCACCATGCACACGCACACTCACATGCTCATACAGTCTAGCAGGAATGTTTCTGAAGTGCCACCATTGGGGCAGGGAATAAAAAAACACCACACTGTGGTCGTTTGGTTTGAGTAAGTCCTACAACGGCTATTTGTATATTTAAAAAATTCCAAATCTTATTCAATTAGATAAGTGAGCTCCCACAAAGGTGCAGAAACAAGTGAACCCCTTGTGTGGCTCATTTCAGAAATTTAAAGAAAACACCAACGCGGGAGTGTCACGGAGCATGCTTGGAAGGCAAAGGGCAGGCGGGGATGGCCTGGGCCTTGGCTTAGCTGCGCTCCTTGAATCTGGGTGATGCAACTGGATCACATTTCACTGTGCTGAGTCCCTGGAAACTGAGTTCGAAGACCCTGGCTCCCCAAGCTGGGGGTTTCATGGTGAAGGAATGAAGCCCCCACCCACTCTTAGGCTGGAGTCGGGGCGCTGCGTGGCTTGCTGTGGGCGTCTGCACCCGAGCAGGCCCTGGACATCACCAGTGACCTGAAATGAGACCATCTTTCTGGATTCAGAGGTAGTAGCTTCCCCACCCTTTTGAGTTGAACTTTTTGATTTCGAGTACCAGAAATAGAACACAGCGGGCAGAGCACCAGACTTGACCAAAGCCCGGCTCTCTGACTGCGGGCCTTCTGATGAAAGGTTCCCAAGAGACAAAGGGGCGGTATTGTGAGTGTGGGGTGGCCGCCTCGGGCAGCAGCCAGAGGTCCGGGTCATGCAGATCACACCGTTTTTACTGTGGGGTGACCTGGCGCACCCTTTTGGATCCCGGGGGGCAGACCGGGTCCTCTTTGCCTCTTTGAATGAGCCGGAGGACTTTTCTGGCTCCAGGACTTGGCTGTCCGGGGCCCACTCGCCTCAAAGGCAGGACTGGGGCTGTGTCAACAGGACTAAAAATAGTCGAAAGGTGAAAGATTCAGTTAGTCAACACCTAGGGCTTGGTGGAGGGAGGGACATGCAGCCAGCACCTCAGCTCCCACAGGCTTCTCGTCTGAATGAATTCATTACTGTTATTTAAAAATCAACTGTCCTGCCAACCGGTCCCGCCGCGCTCTGGCCGCTGCGAAGGTCTTTACAGACTGACTCGGTCAGATCCTCCCAGACTTTTCTTGCCCCGTCTTAGCAAGGGAGGAACAGAGGCAGGAGGAGAGCTGCAAGCTGCTGGCCGCTGCCCGGCCTCCAGCCCACAGATGGATTTTATCTGACTTGCAAAGAATTTGAAAGTTTGGTAAATTCACCTGAAATTCAAGCTTCTGCCTTTTCTTGAAGAAAGTGTAAAGCTTGGGTGACTTTGGCCACATTTCTGCATGGAGACCGTGACTGGAGTGCAGGGGTGAGGGGGGTTTGTGGGCAGATGACCACGGGGGTTCAGGGGAGACGCCTGTCGTTGCCAGCAGAGTTTGCTCCCCGTTACCCCCCACCCAACCTCCAGGCATTTCTGACCTGTGCCTGAACCCTGAGCTCACTGGAGTCAGCGACTTCTGTGTTACAAAATGTTAGGATTTTATGGAAAGGGGCAGATCATTGATGGTGGTGGGAGGGAGGGTTGGGGAAGGAGAGAAAAAATAAAGTATCTTGAAATAATGACTGGGGGGCCTCCCCTGGTGGCGCAGCGGCTGGGCACTGGGCTGCGAAGCTGCCCGCAGCCTCTGCAGTGCCGGTTCGATCCCCGGCCGCCGGCGAGGGTCCCACATGGCGCTCAGACCTCTCCTGCCGCCCGCTGCTCCCCTCAGCAGTGTATTTCGTCAGTCTGCCTGCTCTGCTCCCCGCTCTGGCTCTGGTGAATTCTCTCACCCTCCTGCACTCCTGACTGTACCCAGTGCTTGTATAAATGAATAAATAAATCTTTAAAAATAATAATAATAATGACTGGGGTCTCCAGGCTTAAAATGAGCTTTCCGGATGGCAAGGACAGAGTTAGAATGTTTTCCTTAGGAGAAAATAATGAGAAACGCCTTATTATCGTCTACAGTAGACGCCTGGAGCTGAGCTGCCTGGGTTCAAACTCTCTGATTAGCAGCTGCAAGTGGTCCCTGGGCTCAGGTGTGAAGTGGAGCGAAGCGGGTGAGCCATCAGCGGAGCAGAGAAGCCCGCTTTGGGATTATCTTGCTGGCTGCCGCAGAGAGGTGGGGTGAAGTCCAGAGATCAGACCAACTGGTTTGGATCTCAGTGGCCCAGTCACCACTTGTGTGACCCCAAGAAAATCACTTCCACATGCCGAGCTTTAGTTCTTCTTCTGTGTGACGGGCACAGTGAATAGGCTCCTGAAAACTTGAGCCATTCGCAGCAACATGGATGGCGCTGGAAGGGATCATGCTCAGTGAAATAAGCCAGCAAGAAAAAGAAAAATACCGGATGGTTTCACTTATAGGAGGAATGTAGAGGATCCAAATAAGGGATCGGGGGACAAAAGTAATTATAATAAAGTGAACATCAAAATCAACAGGCAACTATAAACCAGAGACATTCTGCAGGGGGAGAGAAGGGAGTAGGATCAAAACAGGGGCGGGAAGAGCACAGGGGACTGTGGTGATGGTACCCGGGTGAACTGGTGGCGGGGATTTCACAGGGCCTATAACCGAGAGGAGAAAGCACGTTGTACAAAAATGAAGAATGATGTAAAAAATATATAAAATAAATAATCAATCAATCAATCAATAATAAGAAAATGCTCCTGAGACATGACTTAGCAGGCAGTCAAACCTACTGAAAACACCCAGTAAGTGCCATTGCCGAGCATCTCCATGGTCCTTTTTGTCTGGCTAACCATTTACCATATTATTATCCCCCAAACAAATCAGAAAGCATGATTTAGGTAGAGACCAAGATAGATGTGCTAGACCCGTGAAGCTCAAGTTTCAGGGCCCTTTCCACGACTCTGGGAGTGTCCCAGAAACGTATTCACGCGTGCTGGGAAAGTCTGCAAACAGAAGATGTTTTTAGAGTCCTTTTTAGAAGAATCCCACCCTGCCCCCCAATCACAAAGGTTCAGGTCCCACAAGATCTAGCTCCGCCCTGGGCTGAGGAGGGCGTGGCCACCACAGGCTCCCAAGAACTGTTTTTCTTTGCCTGGCCTGGAACTCAATGCCGAATGCGCTAGGTCTGGGACTCAAACCTCTGACTCCTGACTCTCCCTCTCGCTCCCCCGAGCCAGCTCCATCTGTAACATGAGAATCACTCAAGATGGTGCACCACCAACCGGTTAATTTTTTTAAACCATAACTGACCTTTGTCATAATGGGATTCCGCCTATAAAGTTGAAACAAGGCCTTATTCTCAGGCAGCTGCCTTTTTAACCACGGCTGAGAGACCCACTGGGTCATACCCTGCAGCTTGCTTACCCTCAGATACCCAGGGACAATGCCCTGGATGGGACAATAACTGCTACCGCTCAAGAGGATCCCAAACCAAGGGTGCCTAATCAGAGACACTGGAATGCGAGCTTGGTGGGAGCAGGAACCCCGAGTAGGTGCTCGGTGAATAGTCAAGGGACTGGAATAGACCTTGAAGCCGAGCAGAAACCACAAGGACCGTTCATTTCATCCCTTAGATCCAGACTCCACAGCCTCGGAACCTCTGAACCCGTTGCTTAAAATCAGGCCTCAGTTTCCCATCTGTAAAATGAGGAATGTCATGTACATATCTTATATGAAACGACACACGCAAAGCTTTTAGCCGGTGCCTGGTACTCAGCACAGGCTCAGCAAACATCAGCTGTGGCACCCACCCCAACAGGAAGCGCCTGTTTCCCCATCTCTTGACAGCCTGCTCTAATGAGCCTGTAACCTGCGTAGGCCCGGCGTGTGGGTACATGTCCACCTGCATAGGTGTATATGTGTGTGCACACATGTTACCTACCGATTCTATTTCTCAACAGCCTTAGGTTCAGGTTTCTGGAGACTTTTGGTCCCATTTTGGTGACGTTTCTTTTGGGAAGTAGTTATTTTTGCCAAGTGCTCACCCTTTTGGGCACAGTACTTTTCATGGTATTAAACCTCAATTATTCCTGCCTTTCTGTTCCCCCCATCGTGGAGCCTGGAGAGGCCTGCAGGGGACAGGACTCCCTGGATGGCTGTGGGGATAGGACTCCCTTGTGCTGGCTACAAGTGGGGTCTCTGGAACCAGAGGGAGCACACAGCTCTTCTTACAACGAAGTCGTTCATGCTCAAGACGAAACTGAATTCTACTTGGACAAGAGGTGCGCTTCTGTGCAAAAAGCGAAGAACAACACAGTGACTCCTGGTGGCCAGCTCTGACCTGTCCCAGGACCCCAGGGGCCATGGTCAGAGACCCACTCTGGTTAGAAGGGCGGCCACAAGGAGGCGGTATTCCCCCAGGTGTCCCGCATGCCACCCGGTGCACCTGAGCTGGGAGTGCCCACCCCACTGCTCCCAACTTGGGGCCAAGGGCTCCTCTCCCCCATGCAGGAAGTATTACATTCTGTGTGCAAAAACCAAAACAGAAAAACAAAATCAAAGAATATGAAAAAGAGAAGACAGCAATGTGAAGATACGTATATACTTGACGATATAAATACATATTCCTATCTAGCTCCCTACCTGTCTATCCAACCATCTGTCCCACATGTACATCGCAGAAGCCAAGGGTTGCAAACAACTTCAGTGCCCATCAACAGACGCGATGAATAGAGAAGATGTGGCATATAAATGGAATACTATTCAGCTCTAAAGGTGATGAAACCCTGCCATTGGCAATAATAAGGACGGAACAAGAAGGCATTATGCTTAATGAAATAAGTCAAACAGAGCAAGACAAGCACCATATGATTTCACTCCTATGTGGCACATAAAGAAAGAAAACAAATGAATTAGCCAAATAAAACCAAACAAACTTCTAGACTATAAGACCAAAGTAGTGTCTACCAGAGAGAACAGGTAGGAGGCTGTATCCGGTAAAAGGCATTGGTTGTCTGGTAAAATATGGAATTGGGCTTTTGGTGATGAGCACAACGTAATACAGACAAATACTGATTTAGAATCGTGCACACCTGAAACCTATGTAAAGTGACAATGCAATGTTATTTCAATTAAAAAAACAAAACGGTGTACCAGAACCCACACTACCCCTTGCCTCACAGGATGCTGTGAAAAGGTGATTATGCATCTAAGATACTGATTAAGATGATTAGCATGCATAGCACATGCTTGATAAATGTAAACTCCTATTACTGTCTTCATGGCTCATTTTTATCATCTGTGACGTGGGTCCAGGAAAGGATTGAATCCGGCCCTTTGTGTATGGTCCCAGTGCATGCGTGTCCCTGGTGCTCTGAATTATTATTCCTTGGGTGCTTGATCTGTTTGCCATCAGTTACATAAGTCACATCTGTGCCTGGGCGGGTGGGCAGGAGGGAGCCTCGGCTTCCTCAAGGTCCTGGCACATTCCTCTCCAGGATCAGCTACAGAACCTGCCTGTCCATTGCAAAATGAAATCGTGGCGTCTCTTGTTCAGTCTTACAAAGAATTTCAAGAATGGCAACTGCGTGCATCAACCAAGGTGGGCCCTTCCGAGCCTGGGTGCAGGGCACACGTCCCTGAGGCTGGCCCGTCCTCTCCCCTCTCCCAAGGTCACCTGGGCCGAGAGCTGGGCTTCAGGTCTCAGAGGATGCTTTTTATAAAGATCTCCTTCCCCGCCCCTTCCCACAAGTGCATTCTCCATTTTTTTCTAACTGATTCCAGAACTTTGGAATTCCATCTGACCCCTAAGGCTGCTCCTAATGCAATCAGGGGATACCAGATCCTGAGTCAGCCCCCAAATCAAAGCCCAGGACCAAACTTGGATAAATTACAGCTGCTCTAAAGAAGCCACCTTTCACCTTGTTCTCGTGTTCCTTGGGTTAGTTGCCAGGACTCCGCGAAGCCAGCACATTTGCCATTGATAAACCCGGCTGGATAAGCAGCCCCAGTAAGTGACAGGTCCCAAATTGGGGGCCGAACACACGTTGAAACAGGCAGCATGCTTTTTAAAAGCACATGATGGTTTACAGTGGTGCAGCTAGGAGGGACATTTTCCCGCAGGACATTATTTAATAAACTCACAAGTCCAAGGCTGTGCCTGAAGACGAACCTCAATGAAAAGCGAGGGCCATCTCTGCTGGAGCCCCCTCTAGTCCTGTGTGAGGGAAACCAGCCCTGCCCCACTGTGGGGCCACCAACCGACTGCCTCCAGTGCCAGCCACGGCGGGGCCCTGCCAGGATTATCTCCCCTGGTTCTCCCAACCTCTCCAAGGCTAGGAAGTTGTTCGAGTTCATTTACAAAGGGATTGAGCAGGTAGTCAACCTCCCGTGGGACCACAGACCATGTCCTCAGCCCAACAGAGAGAAATGTGGACCAGCAAGAGGGAGGAGGAACAGGGTGACAGCAGTCTGTGTGTCTTAGTGGCAGCTGTGCTAAGGCCTTTGCACCCATCACTACACCCCTGCCTGGTGATGGTTTGCAAGGAAGACACCCTGATTATTATCCCCTCCCGACAGGGGAGGAAGCTGAGGCCTGGGGAGGCTGTGTATACAAAGGCTGCCTGAACTGTTGTCTTCGGCAGCTCAGGCTGCTACAGACCGAAGCTAAAGACTGGGCAGTGACTCAAAGAAGACATTTCGTGCTCACGGTTCTGGAGACCAGGACGTCCACGGGCGAGGTGCTGGCTTGCCTGGCATGTGAGAAGAGCCTTCTCCCTGCTGGGCAGACCGCTGCTTTTCTGACCTGCACATGGAGAGCAGAGAGTGAAGCCTGGTCACCTAGTCCCAAAGGCCTGGTCACCCAGTCCCAAAGGTCCCAGCTCCAAATACTGTCACACTGGGAATTAGGGTTTCAACATATAAACTGGGGAGGGGGTACACATGGGTTCCACAGCGACATCTAGAGCTTTTTTTAACAAAGATTTATTTATTTATGCATACAAGAGCTGGGGTGTAGGCCAGCGGTAACGGAGGGTGAGAGGATTCACCAGAGACAGCGGGGAGCAGAACAGGCGGATCTACTGAAATACACTGCTGAGGGGAGCAGCGGGTGAGACAGGAGAGGTCTGCTGCGCCATGTGGGTCAGCTCCCTGGCCAGGGATCTAACTCAGGCTGCAGTAGCTTGAGAGAGCTTCATAGTGCTGAGACTTTAACCCTTGTGCCACCAAGGAGGCCCTCATAGCTGCTTTAAATAGTTTCCAAATTAAAATTTTTTTAAAGAACTATTGTAGGAAAAAAAGACATCTTTGTCACCCCGTCCTCAGAGATGTCTGTCCTCACGTTCCCTGCAGCCTCCTGTGGAGCAGCCTGAAGGAAGAGGGATGGATCACATCCCTGCCGTGTTCACTGCAACCTTTTCTGGGGAGGAGATGCTGGCTCAGCATTCTGAGGCTGACAGCCAAGGGCGTGTGTGACTCTCCCACCCCAGCATCAGGCCACCTCTTTATCTTTTCTTGTGGTTTCAGGCTGTGGAGGCCTCGCACACCCTGTAGCTCCCACCATATTGTGCCATCTTGAGGATAAAAAGGAGTAAAAATTTAAAAATCAGCAGCACGATTCTCCATTGTTGCCAAGAAAATAAAGTCCTCTTTCCTGATTTCTAAAGCTCTAGGTGTCAGAGTGCCTTCCTGGTGGCATAGGGGTTAAAGACAGTGCTATAAGCAAGCCACTGCAGCACAAGTTCCATCCCCGGCCTGTCAGGGAGCTGACCCACATGGTGAGGCAGACCTCTGCTGCCTCGCCTGCTGCTCCCTCAGCAGTGTATTTCAGTAGATCTGCCTGTTTTGCTCCCCACTCTCTCTGGTGAATCCTCTCACCTCCCGCACGTCTGGCTTGCACCCCAAATTTTGTATGTAAGACCTTATGTTAACTGGTCCTCACCCCTACCCTCCTGTGGCTCCCATGTTCTCCCCAGACCTGAGTGTCCCAACATGATGGCCATGGCCACTGGTGGTGTCCACACTTGAGATGCGGCTGCTGCATCTGGATTTCTTTGCTCATGTCATTTTTATTTAAAGTGAAATTTCAAAACTGATACTACACTCAGTTACTGAAACCTTTTACATAGATATAATTTGGATATAGATCTAGCTTTATTGCTGAAAACTTTATGAAATCTAAATTCAGATTACATTTTTTTTCATGAAAATTAGGCCCAAATTGAACTTTATCTGTTATCATGAAACACAGATCAGGTTGCCACACACTATATATATATATATATATATATATATATATATATATAGTCAAAATCTCATTTGTTTTCTTTCCAAAAATCGTTTTGAAATGATACTTTGGATCCACTGAATTAAATAAAAATCAAACATATTTTTTAAAAACTAGTCTCACCCGTCTGTTTTTAACCTTTTAAAATTTGGCTACTAGAAAATTAACATTACATATGGGAGTGAATATAACAAAAACATTAAATAATTTAAAAGTGAATAAGCCCCGAATAAAAATAAATCCAAGGTAAGAAGCTTCAAAAACGAAAAAAAGATAAAAATTATACTAAAATTATAATAAAACAAAATCATAGCAGAGAAAACAATTTATAATAATATAATCAATTATAATGACACCATTTATAATGAAACAAGACACACGAATCATTAATGTAAAATCTTATTTCCACCTATTTCTCTTTATCTTTCAAACTCTGGCTACTAGAAAAATGCAGCGCCAATTGGGGCATTTCAGCATCTTTGCATGGATGGCGCTGACCTAATTCTTCCCGGGACCGGCTCCTAATCAGATCTTTGCTTTAATCACCAGAATGAGGCCTGTCCCAGCAAACTTGGGCATCGCAGGCTCCTGCACAGTCAGCTCCAGGCCTTTGCCTTGTCTTACGTCCCTGCCACTTGGGAACTTCTTTGCTTTTCTCCATCTGGACCCTAAACACAGCCATGCCCCTCTTAGCAACAGGGACAGGCTCGGAGCCACGCGATGGCAGGTTCTTTTGTGACCGTGCAAGTCTCTGTGTCATGATGTGTAGCCACACAAATCTCTGCAGAACAAGCTCCCAGGTGCGCGGGCCGTGCAGAGTCACCCCCTGGGTGCACCCCGCCGCTGCTCAGGGTCCACCAGGGGGATGTGCCCCTAAGTGCTTTCTCAGTGGGGTTTTCTCTCTTGCTCAGACCTGTCTGCTGCACCCTGGAACAGCCTCGGGCTTCACTGGAAAAGCTTATAAATATGTGGCATCACCCACCCCGATCCTGTCTCCCGAACATTTCTGAGAATCTACAAGACACCTCACGCATTTGCCCAGCCACCAGCCCCGGACCGGTTCCCTTGAGATCTGCCATGACAGAGACATCAGTTCCTATTGGGATTCCAGGCGCAATTCCATGCAATTATTTTTAATTTGTCACCCAGCCTTCCCAAGAGGTAAAATGCGAGGCGGCATGGCATGGAGGGAAGAACACAACCCGCATTCAGGCAGCTTGCCCGTGTGCCTGCAGCTTGATAAAAGATCACGGAGGAGCAGCACAAAAAATCAATCCATCATTCTTTTCTTGCTGGCTATTTTAAATATTTAGCTGAAATCGTCCTCATCTGGGTGTCAGCTGTTTTCTCTGCAAACACCCTGCGCCCCTGTGCTCACACACAATGCTGGGGGGCTGGGCCCCCAGCTGCAAGGCACCTTTTGTGCTTTCCATTTAAAGCCCCGGCTTGACAGTTCCCATGAACGTGGAGAGAAATATACAACTTGCGAGTTGAGAAAGCAGTTTTTACTCATAAAATCCTTTGATAGTTTAGCCATCTGGACAGAGTGAAGCCCCGCATAAAAGAGGCCCAAACAAGGTTAAAGGGCGGCGACCCGCAGGGTCAAGGGGTAGAGAGGAGCCTGCGCTCCTGGACGCCAGTAAAAGGGCGCCTGACAAATTATTGCGCATTCCATAGCTTTTTGCGTAAGTATTTGATTACAGTGGGCAGGAATGTTGTTGATATTTTCAAACTGAGTCAGCGAGCAGGGGTGGACGGAGCCCTGGTCACGCAGGCTGCTGGCGGCCGTCGGGTGCCCGCGCCCCCAGCCTCCCGGCCCACAGGCAGGCGCGGGCCTAGTGTTGGCTCCAGGCACCCGAAGCCTCAGACGTGGCCGGGGTGGAAGGGGGTTGAGGGAGATTGAGGGGGATTTTCCTTCCCCTTGGGTGCGAGGAGCGGGCAACCTGGAGAGGAAACGCATTGCGCTGCCCTGAAGTGCCAGGAAAGTTCCCCTGTTATTTTTTGGTGCTGTTTGGTAATAAAACAGGAAAGGAAGCTGCAGTACTTGGAACTCGGAGCCCTTTGCATTGGGACTGTCCACAGACTAAAGATAGTGGTGGCTTTGTTTCTTGGAGGGGGTCACAGATAGAAGGGAATTCGGGGTGATGAAGGGGCGCGCGCTCCAGGCCGAAAGCTGAGGCAGTTACGGGGTGGTGGGGCGTCCTTGGTGACCCCAGCGCGCTAAGCAGCGGCTCCTCTAACAGCTCGACCGTGCCAGGCGCATCCTCCGGTCCCTGCAAACTTTATGTGCGAACATGCTTCGTGGTGTGGTTTTGGACCCGATGGTCGCGATGCGCCAGCGGACAGTTCCTTCCTGCCCCGACACAGGCCCATGACAGGCTAGTGGGGGTGTTTGCCATCTTTTTCTGCACCACAGCACGGTGAGCCTCCTGACCCTGTGACATGGCTGGGGTGTGTGCCCAGGTTGTGGGGTGTGTGCCCAGGTTGTGCGGTGTGGCCTTGGGGACATAGGCATGGTCATCCCCCCAAGCAGCACAGAGAAACTCAGTCTCCCTCCACTGGGGGACCCGCGTGTCGCACTTCTAACACACCCCGATTCTTCCCCCAGCCTAGGTGATCCCGCTAACCTGAAGGGTGAGTAGGGCCTAGGGCGGGTAGGATTGGGGTGCATGCCCCCCCTTGCTGCTTTGCTCAAAACTAGTACTTCTCAAAGTTTTTGATCTCCAGACACCAACTTAGAAATAAAAAACAAAGAAAATTTTAAAAACTTTTGCTTATTGATTCATTAAAACAACTTCATAACATATTAATAAGCGTAAATCATTTTTATGAACTATGTTACGAACAACAATGTCCTCAAGTCAATCAGGGATTTTGTTTTCACAGAGGGGGAGGGAAATGGTTGGGATAAGGGCCTTCTCTGTACTGGTACCTGCCATGTGCTAGATAGAAAACACCACTTGCAGCCTATTAATGCATCAGCTTATGCCGGGAGATAAGGTACATTTTTCATTCACTTATATGCAATTCATTCAAAGCCCCTGCTGGATGGCTATTTGAACAAATGATGAGGTATGAGACACTCCAGTGATAAAACACAAAGCAGAAGAAATTGTTATCCAACAAGAGAAATAGCTGGTTGGGCGGAGGAGCTTAGGCTCAACAAGTAAATAAAAAGCTATCACAAAATTTTTCTCAAAGGTGCATTTAAGTTCTAGTTATAAAGAATCTCACTCTACTTTTCTATAAAGCCATGAGAAATGCAAAGCAGCTAAAACATCCAGCTATTGTCAAAATCAGGGAAGGCTTACAGTTAACAAGCTATAAAGCAATCATTGTCATCAGCATTTGCTTATTATCACTTATTTTATGCCAAAACTGCACCAGAGCTTTACAGATGTTAACCAAGGTAATCCCTACAATAGCCCTCTCATGTATACTCAGATAAATTCCCTTTCCCCATTTTATAGAAGAGGAAACTGAGGTACAGCTCTCCAGGTACAGAGCTGGAGTAGTGTGCTCCAGCTCACCCAGGCTCTAAGTGGCAGAACTGGGATTTGAACACAGAATCCAAGCTTTGGCCCACTGACTCACTGACAAATGCTTGAGTTCTTCTCATGCTTGCCAGCATGTTCCAAGTGCTTGGGGTACCACCTTGTGGAATCAAATCCTAATCGGGGGGTAGATATTCAGACAATGAATAGCAAATAGAACAATCATTGACTTCATAACATATGCCAGAAGGGTGTATGCTAAGGGGAAAAAAATCAAGCAATGTAAGGGGGATTCAGGGTCCAGTGGGGTGGAGGGTGTTTAAAATAGAGGGTCAGAACTGTCATTGGGAAAGTGACATCTGAAGGTGAGGCCACCCACAAGGATTCTTGCAGGAAGGCCATGAAGGCAGAGGGAACAGCCAGTGCGAAGAGTTTGAGACAGGAGGATGTCTGAGATTTTGGAAGAATGGCAAGGAGGCCAGTGTGGCTGGAGTAGCGCGGCTATGCGGGGAGAGCAATAAAAATGAACAGAACTTTAAGGTGGGTTGCGGGGAGAGGACTGGTCATCAGCAGGATCTCCAGGTTGCTGTGAAGACTTTGGCTTTGATTTTGAAAGAACTAAGAACTCGTGTGGTTTTTGAGATAAGGAGGGTTCCCTCTGCTCTAGGTTTTAACAGAATCTCCCCCTCCCCAGTGCAGAGTGAAAACTAGACTGCAGGGGCCAAGCATGGCACCAGAGACTGGAGGGATTTAATATGAGGAAAGATGTTCACATTTGAGTACGAATGACTTTCGAATAGATATCGTATAGATGATGTATTACAGTCATGTCAACCATGACCTCCGGGGAAGCTAGGGAAAAGGCAGACAGGACCTCTCTCTGCTCTCTGCAATGTCCCCTGAGTCTATAATTATTTACAAATAAAAAAATAAATAAAATAATATGCCTAAGATGATGCCACTTTTTGTTTTAAAAACACATGCGCAAAGAGTTAACACTGAAGTCCTGGGTGGTTTTTTCTGGGTGGTGGGATAAAGGGTAATATTTTCCATATATGTTTTTTGACCAAGTTCACTTACTACTTCTGTAACTTAAAGAACAAGTTTTATAAAGATCAATTCAAACTCAGCCTCCCTGGTGGCACATGGGGTTAAGCACCACACTACGAAGTAATCCGCAGCCTCTGCAGCTTGAGTTCGATCCCCAGCCGGCCAGGGAGCAACCCACATGGCACAGCAGACCTCTCCTGTCTCCCCGCTGCTCCCCTCAGCAGTGTATTTCAGTCTGCCTGTTCTGCTCCCCACTCTGTCTCTAGTGAGTCCTCTCACTCCCCGAATCTCTGGCCTGTACCCCAGCTCTTGTATGCATAAAATAAATAAATCTTTAAAAAAAAAAAAGATCAATTCAAACTCAGGGTCTGCACACAGACGTCAGGAAATGAGCATGAGGTGGCTCAGGAGAAGGATGCTTTCCGCAGAGGCCGCCCCGAGAGTAAGTGATTTGACAGATCTAGAGCCTGACCTGACCCAGTGATGGCAACTTTGGACACCCCCCGATTTATGGGTGAGGCATTAGCACCCTGCGTCCAGCCCCCAGTCATCACATGTCATGCTCGCTGTGGAAGAGCCTGTCACCCCCCTGGTGGCTCCATTTGTCACCAGAAGCTGACATGTTTGGATAACACACCAGCCCTCCCTCTGCTGCCCAGCGCCCCTGGCTCCCCGCCTGTCCTCCCTGGTTCGCAGCTTCCCCTCCAGCAGGTGAGCTGCTCGCAGGCAGAATGGGGTTTCTCTGGGTCCCCTAAGACCGGTTGTGTAATCTGCCCCCAAAATGACTTTATCCTTTGCTTGTGCAGAGAGTGACAACTCACATTTGTCAGTCCTGCTAATTCTCTTTTTTTAGTGGTTAAAAATATCAGCTGTGTTTTGGATGCTCTGTGCAAGGGCCAGCATTTTACACAGATAATCACTCACTGCACAGTCCCACGAGCAGATCTGCACTTTCACAAAGGTGCTCCCTAAATCCTTGCTATTTTGGGTTACGACCCCCCATCCCTGACAGTCCAGCAATGCAAACAATGCAAGCTGCTGCCACCACAGCCCTGCAAGTGAGGAAAAGGAGACTCTGTACCCCTTTTGTGAAAGGCCCTTGGCCCTTCTTAACCATGATTTAATATAAATTTAGCTTGATGGTCCTCATTTGGGCTAGTTCTCTTAAGGCAGGCACTGGCTTTCAAAATTTGCCCTCAAGGCAATAACTAACTCCCCTGAGACCACAATGGGCCACTTGCCTTAGCGCTTCCCACTGACCACTGACCGGGGACCTCCCGAGCCGCCCCCCCCACCCCCCGCAGAGAGCCCCATGTGCTGCTTAACATTTCTTCCAAAGAAAGAGCTCTGGATATAATTTTCCCCTCTTTTCCCTCTCTCTCCCTCTTCCTCCTTCTCCTTTTTATCTGGCAAATAGGTACAGATCACCTTTTGTTCTAGAACATGTGCCAAGCAATGTAGTACAGTGATGAACAAGAAAAACATGGCCCTGGGCACGCCCCACCCCCAGCCTTCAGGGTCAGAAGCCATCCAGGATAGAGATGTGGGTAACTACCGGGTGCTGGCGCCCAAGAGGGATGTTCTCTGCAGGGCGAGAGGACAGCTGCACCCTCACCTGGACTCGAGAATGGGGCTGGCAGGAGGCCTTCCCCAAAGAAGTGTTTGTATTTTCTTTTTTTGCATACAAGAACTGGGGTGCAGGCCAGGGCTGCAGGGGCTGCAGAGACAGAAGTGGGGAGCAGACAGGTGGATCCACTGAAATACACTGCTGAGGGGAGCAGTGGGCAAGTCAGGAGAGGTCTGCTGCGCCATGTGGGTAGCTCCCTGGCTGGGGATCAAATTCAGGCCACAGTGGTGACAGCACTGAGACTTAACCCCTGGGCCACCAGGGAGCCCTGAGTTTGTGTTTTCTGCATAAAAGTGTTAATATTTACTTTTACGTGCAAACGCTTAGAATTTCTAAGCCAAAGAGATCATGAAGACATCTGCGGATGATGTCAACAGACAAGGGTGACCTGGATTTAGGACCAACTCATGAAAGCAACAGAAAGAGCAGGGGAGGACCAAGGTGTCTGTGAACACAATCACAATGACAGGGGGAGCAAACAGGCCACACTGACTTGTGTCAGATCGGAGAAAATGCAGATTAACTTCATTAACATCGAGATGACGGGTCAGACAAATGACAGGTGCAGGAGGCTGTGGACCAGTGGACCAGGGAACCAGTGACATTTGGGGGCTGCTGTGGTCCCGCAAGCGGGCTCCTCCTGTAATGCCTGGGCCGCGCCCACCCTTCTGGGGCGCATCCCCCAGCAGTGGGCTCTGGGTCTGCAGGGGGAGGCCCCTAAGGGGCAGTCGTGATGGGGCAGGTGACTGTCTGATAGACGCGGTCAGGAGCCCACCCAAGCCGGGAGGAGGTCCTCTCCCCACAGCCTCATTTCCTGGGCTGGGTCTCCGGTCTGGCTGGCTTGATATTTGGGGACCCTCCTGGGCATGCAGGGATCTTAGGATTGATAGAGGCTGATGTGTGTGGTGTGGAGTGGGCTGGAAGGGTGTTAAGAGTTGGGTTTGGGGGAGGTGGGCTGGGCCCAGTTCAGTGGACTTTATTCAAAGGGATGGGTTAGAATTTCGTTCATTCTATGTGGGATAAGAATCCCTAAAGAACTTAAATGCAGGGAGATCCTTTAAAAAAGTTCCCTCCAGAAAGAGAAAGAAAAATACTGGATGGTCTCACTCATAGCAGGAATTTAGAAAACCTAAATAAGGGACCAGGAAAAAGACTAATCATAATAAAGTAAAAATCAAAATCAACAAACCAGAGACACACTAGGGTGGGGAGGAGGCGGGATTAAGGTCAAAACAAGGGGGTGGGAATTGTATGGGGACGATAACCAAGATGAAAATGCATACATTGTGCAAAAATGAAAAATGATGTAAAAAAATAAAATAAAATAAAACCTATAAAGATTAAAAAAAAAAAGCTCCCTCTGGGGATGGGTTGGGGCCTGAGAACAAAGGGAGAGGGAACCCCATGGGCAGCGGTGGAGGACGGTGGGGCCATGGGTGGTAACTTCGATCTGCAGAGGTGTGAGCCTAGGGGGTCTAGCTTCATCGCTCTTGGGTTGGGGGTTACCACACCACACCCACCACCAAACACCCACTGTCCTCTACCAATGTCCATGATCCCCGCCCCTTGCTTCAGGCCTCTTCTAAATAAGTCACACACATGCAAGCAACAAAACCAACAGTAAAATATCTCCAGTGTCAAAGCCACACAGGGTTGCCAGAGATCTCCTTTAAGACACCTTAGAGGATGAAGCCTTCCTAAAGGAATTCCCTTGCACAATCCAGCGTCTTCCCCGGGTTAGCCGTTGGCCACGATCTTCCCGGCTCCATTCTGAGCTCTGGTCTGAGCCCACAAATCACAGTTTTCCCTGCTGCCCCTGCCTGTGGATATTTACCTGACTTACTTTTTGCTTCCTTGTGCCTCTTTTGGTATTTTCCAAGATTTTGACGCTACATGTGATTTTGGCATCTCAGGGTGGGAAAAAGCAATGGTCTTTAAAATTAGCATGATGACAAATAGGTCCCCACAAGAAGAGACAAAAAAGTCCTTCACAACAACCACAAAAGAAATAAAAAGCGACTTCTGCCTGCCTATTGAGACGGTGAGCCTTCTTTTCTTTCTTAGAAATATTAAGCTCCCAACAAGTAGATTAAAAACTTTACTCTCCATTAAATCCTAAAACAGTGAAAGTGAATGACCCAGCGCCACAGTGTCATATTTCCGGAGGGGACAATGATTATGAATGTCTCTTGGCTCTGCACGCTCCATTAAGCCCTGCTAGGAAGCCCACTTTCAAGCTCCCGAGACAATATCTTCTGGCCACAGTGCTCTTGAATAGACACTGGGATTTTAATTACATGGAGCCGAAAGTAATACTCTCTAGGGTTGGTTAAAAACCCTCTTTGGAAGTAAAGTTGGGGGTCATAAAAACGAGGGATGACTTCAGTTAGTCATTGTAACAGGTAGCGGGTTGTGTTTTAACTCCCTGGAATTCGGGCGCTTTTAGGAGGAGGGCGGGAGGGTGGGCGAGGCGGTTATGAATGGCTCCAGGGCCGTGCATTGGTCAATACCCTCGGAATTTACGGTGAGAAGGGACATAACGTCAGGATTAACCTTTGATGCGTTTTGAGTAAACCGCTCTCATTGTTTACCCAGCATACTCCTCATTCTTGTGGGAAATGTAAATATCTCACCAAAGTTGGGAAGAAGAACAAGAAAACAGTCTCGCGGCTCAGACTGACTTGCCTGGTCCAGCCCTGTGTCTCTTAACCAGGGTGGTTTTGTCTCCCAGGAGACATTTTTGGTTTTCACAACTGGGGGTGGCTGTGTGCTGCTGGCATCTAACGGGCCAGGGGTCAGGGGTGCTGCAACTATCCTACAATGCCCAGAGCCACCCCTCCCCCCAGCACGTTATCCAGCCCTGTGCCCCCAGCTGTGGCGAGGAAGACTGGCCTGGAGCTTTGTGGAGAGGTGTTCTGGAGGCCTCTCTGCTTCCATCCAACATGACAAGCGTACAGAGCAAGCCTTCCTTTGCAGGACAGGGTCTCGCCGGTGATCTGTTGCGGTGTTTGGGGTGCCATTAGAACCCAGAGCCACGAAGAGCCACACATACCGTGGGGTTCTCTTGGCAAGCAAGAAACATGTCATCTGTTACCACAACAGACAGCATGTACCCCATCACTTAGGAAACAGCAGAGAAGGCATGGAAAACAGGCCTAAGATGTTAGTTCTTCCTTTTGGTGGGAAGGGGTGTAGCAAAGTCAGAAGCTAAGTGGAAAGAAGTTTGGCCTGGTGGTGATCTCTTGAGCTGGAGCAGTTGGAATGGGGGGGTGGGGGGGAGCTGACAGTTCCCTCCTTAAAATTAAATGTCAAATATAGTTTATGTGTGCAGAGGGGCTGTAGCATGCATGAGGTTCTTGGGGGCTCTGAACCCCTATAAGATGAAGACCCGTACCACAAGAAGTTCCAAATACCACTTGCAGCTAAACATGCTTATTTTCTATTTTTGAACAAAGCCATGCTTGCGTGTGGTGAAAATAAAAATCAAGCTCTATGAATGTGTAACCGGATCAAGGCTGAATTGAGGAGATCCCAAATGCCTCGTGGGTACAATTTTTTTTTCTTGAAGATTTATTTATTTATTTATGCATACAAGAACTGGGGTACAGGCTAGAGGTGCGGAGGGTGAGGGGATTCACCAGAGACAGAGTGGGGAACAGAACAGGCAGACAGACCGAAATACACTGCTGAGGGGAGCAGCAGGCGCGGCAGGAGAGGTCTGCGTGCCATGTGGGTAGCTCCCTGGCTGGCTGGGAATCAAACTCGTGCTGCAGAGGCTGTGGATTGCTTCATAGTATGGTACTTAGTCCCTTGCACCACCAGGGAGGCTCTCGTGGGTACCACGCTTAAGTGGGTCACCCCGAAACTCAGTCCTTGAGATACATATGCTTGTAACACAATATTAAACAAACTCCAAATGAATAAAAATGGAAAAGTTCATGGGAAAGAAAATTCAGGATGAACAAAACATCACAATTTTAAATAAAAAACAGGGTCTGGATGACTGATTTTTCCTTTCGCCTCAAGCTCAGTGTGCTTGGGACGGGCATTGTTAGCCAGCAGGACGTTGAAGGTTTTTCATGTTTTCTTCCAGAGATATATTTTTTTTAAAGATTTATTTATTTATTTGTTTGTTTGTTTATTTATTTATTTATACAAGCACTGGGTACAGTCAGAAGCGCAGGAGGGTGAGAAAATCCACCAGAGCCAGAGCGGGGAGCAGAACAGGCAGACCGACAAAGTACACTGCTGAGGGGAGCAGCGGGCGGCAGGAGAGATCTGCGCGCCATGTGGGACCCTCGCCAGCAGCTGGCGATCGAACCGGTGCTGCAGAGGCTCCGGGCAGCTTTGCAGCCCAGCACTCAACCGCTGTGACACCAGGGGAGGCCCTTCCAGAGAGATTCTACGTACCTGTAAGTGAATCCGTGTCCTCCACCACCCACCTGTGCTTTCCGGTACAGTGTCCACACCCTCCTATACCTCGAATTGTTCATTTCTGTATCTGAGATTGTCGAATGGATCCGACACGTATGTCATAAATATGTTTCATATATATAATGATTCTAACCAACTACTTTATATAATTAATTTCCTTCTGCAAAGCACAGATTTTTCTGCCAAAATCCACTCCTCTAACTCCGGACACGACATTTATTTGCCAGGTCACATCATATAAAAACTCCTCCAGAGAACCACACTTAATTAGTTCTCTATTTTTCAAAAACCAAGTAAATGCCTCCTTCTGTCCTTCCTCACAGGGGCTGGGAAAGCTTCTCGAAAGGCCTAGAATGACCTGGTGAGACTTCCAGGTAAGTTGAGTGTCCTGAAGGGGCTTGTCGACCTCCTCAAGTTACTGGGTCACTGCTAATTAGTTTAGAGTATAAACCCTTCATATTCTCAAATTCCGTTTCCAAAGAAACAGGAGGCTTAAGTCGCCACAGATGCGAATGATGTCACCGAGAGGGACCCCAGGAGCTGCAGCCAGAAGCCACGCAGAGCAGGCGAGGCCTCTGCTAATAGAACTCAGCCGCACAAGAGCCACACAGCTCGTCCCTGGCCTCTAGTAAATTCTGAGGAAAACAGGTCCTTGCTTCCGTTCAAGCTTAAGCGAAAAGAAATGGCACCATAAAGGCTGGAAATAGGTGTTTTGTCAGAAATTTGACCAGTATGTTGTCCAGGTTTTTTCCTTATGCTATTAGGCTGGCGATTTAATAAAACTTATTTGCTAAAAGCCTCTTTTCACTTTGCATTGCTTTTCTGCTGTCACACTCACTATCTGCAATAATTCAACACACATTTATGAAGGGGTTACTTTGTGCCTGGTCGCCTCCAGGCCTGCAGATACAGGATAAAAAAGCGAGAACCAGAAAAACCAAATCCTAAAATATGTTCCACAGGAAGACTCAGAGCCACCCGCACCAGGGATGATGGATTCCTCCACCTTTTTTCCTTCTCTGCGTGTGTTAACATGTTATATTTTACAGCGTGGGGATTCCCTGTGGTATCTGTACATAGAGATTCACAGATGGAGATTCTCAATGACATTGAGGAGGGCATCTCCCCCAAAATGATTTAAAAACACTTGCTGATTATCTTTAAATTTTACCCAATTATCCCTAAAATTGCTAAAACTGTGAGCCATGCTTTAAATTTAAAGAAATATTCTACCTTTGATGGTGACTTAATGTTGCACACTTATGTGATAACAATTGTCCTAGAGAGAAAATGATTCACATTTTAGGTCTGGTTAAAGACATTCTAAAGCATGCTTTTTAGGCGTGGCCCTGGAAGAAGGGGTGGTACACCCCCAAGTGGAGATGGGTGGGGGGCACTCAGACAAGTACTCAGCGGGTTCTGTAGAGATGGGCTTAGTACCCAAGCCCAGCACAGGGGACAACACCCACAAAACCTGTACCCCTGCACCAAGCATCTGTACTTGAGGAAGCCCTCGCTGGAGGGTGACTGTCCCTGAGCCAGGTCCCTGCTCCACCCTGTAAGAGGGGACTATGGAACTTGAGGTCCCAGCCTTGGAGCCTAAGCCAGATGGTGCATGTTAAAAAAAAAAGTTTGTAAATTTTGTAGTGTTTTTAAATCTTATTACTAGTCCATCTCCTGTTTTTAAAAAGATGGTCTCATATTATTTTGTTGTTGAAGTGAATTTCACATGACATAAAATCAACCCCTCGAAAAGGCTTTTTGTGCATCCACAAAGTTGCACAACCAACAAACTAAGTCACCATCACCCACATATAGATGTGTACACGACATCGACACCTTTGGGCCTGAGGGACGTCATCGTCTAGTAACTGAGTGCCAGCCTCCCCAAGGACAGGAGGTTCCAGCTTGAACCTCCCAGTCTTGAAGCCAGTTAGCTCTTACGGGTTTCCGGTCTGTTTGCAATCTTGCCATGGACTTTCAAAGCTTTACATCCTCACTCAACAGATTGTGGTGGGTTTTCATTCATAGTCTTTTTGATACGTATCTGGTTTGCAGAGCAAGTGAAAGGTCAGTTTCTCTGATTGGGTGCACAGCCCCCAATAATTCAGGGAACAGTAGAAAATTTTCATTATGATCCAACTTGGTGATCACCACTCTCCACCTACCCCACCCCGCCCCCAAATACTTACTGTCTTTACACAAACTGAAAATCTCCATCAGTTGTCAGTCATTTGGTTTGGGTAGACTCACTGCTTTGGCTGACATTTTCTAGAAATGAAAGCAGGGTTCCATATTTAATCCCTAGAAAAATATATTGGAATATGGAAGCTCCTTTGCAGGCCTTTTTGGTATCTGTCAATAAGCTATTCCTTCTTTTTCACGGCAAATAAGTAATTTGGGGTATTATTAGAAACAAAATAGGCATTTTTACAGAGCACACGAGAGGATTCCTTTTAGAAATGAGGGCTCCTCAGGGACCAGCCCTGTTTCAATTTTCACATGGGTAGTTTTATAGATTCACAAATAAAAGAGAGAGACCTCGGCTGTTTGTGTGAAGCCACAAACAAGCCTCTAGTTTCCGTAAATGTCAGGCAGTTTGTGATCACACCAGCAGCAGCACCTGGTTCAAAGGGAGGCAAGAACTGGTTTAACAATGCAAGAATTTCCAAAAGTCCAAACGTCTCTGGCCATGCCGCTCCCACAAATGGAAATGGTATCAGATCAGCATCATAATTGATCCACCAGATTTCCACCCACAAAAAGGATGCGGTCATAAGAACACACAGCACCAGGGCCAACGGAGAAGTCTTCTGGCAAACTCTGCCCTCCCTCCACCCACCGAGTGTGGGGACCGACATCCATTTCAGCATAATCGCTCCAGATACAATCAGGGTCGGTGGCGGCGTATGAAATGCTCCCGAGAGCAGGGGACCAGCACATCTGTTTGAGATTGTGAACTGCTGAGAAATACCCAGGCAGAGCTCCCCCCATCATTCTTTGATTCTTCAAAAGCAAAGTCGTTTGAGGAGTTAAAGTATTTTGGCCCCGCCTGTCCCAAAAGGGGGGAGGGGAAAAAAAGAAGGTGAAAATGAGGGAGAGGACGAGGGAAAAAATGGATACAGATAAAAGAAATGCAGCGAGCCATAAAGTCTGAGCTTTATTTTAACGGGGTTCCACAGCCCCGCTGTGCAGCCCGTAATCCATGCTGAGAGATGGGGCCCTGCTGGGTGGCTAATTAAAACAATTATA
Organism: Talpa occidentalis; assembly: GCF_014898055.3. Classification (NCBI taxonomy): domain Eukaryota; kingdom Metazoa; phylum Chordata; class Mammalia; order Eulipotyphla; family Talpidae; genus Talpa; species Talpa occidentalis. Next base: position 100,682,685 of record NW_023600993.1, read on the forward strand.
AATACAAAGAAGGTATCTAAGGCATCCCAAGAGCCAAACAAAGAGATAAAGCATGGAAGATGTCCATTGTCCACGCCGCAGCGCTGCTGGGGAAGCACAGCCTCCTTGGCGCGCTGACTCGGGGCTGGAGACCTGGGCGTCCTCCTGCTGCTGTCCTGTGGCCATCAAATATGTCAGGGATGGAGGCGAGGGAAGTTCCCGCCCAGGGGCGAGCAGACTTCATTTCCAGGTATGTTAGGAGAGAGGGTCTGAGTTTAAAAAATGAAATCCCCTGTGGGATTCTTGTGGGGATGGATACTTGGAAGAAGCCGACCACAGAAGAGCTCTTCCGACGGTTGTGCCCCAACTCAAAGGGGCGGAATGGAAGTCAGAGTAAGATGTGACCAGGCCGGTGCTAGCAAGTCCTGTGGGCCATTTTCAGGATGTTGAAAAAGCTGTGGGGGGGCTAGAGCGCATTGTCAAGGTATTTTTTTTTTTTTTCCAAAACGAGGGTGCAGACTTGGACTTATTACCCAAAACAAATGGCAATCTTTCCTAATTTCTTAGTCGAAACATCCCCGGCCCAACACACCTCTCTGGCTTTTGCCGACTCCATAAAGGAAAGCGCACACTCATCATAAGCTGGAATTGCAAAATTAGTTCTCTGATGAGGACAAAGATTCCTCAAAGGTGTGAAACTGCAGCTGCAGGCACGACCAGGAAAACACCCGCCGGCTTGGAGAGGTTCCCAGCGCGGGACCCAGAGCGTGCAAACCCGGGTCAAGAGGTGGGCAGCGCCTCGCGCCCCAGTTCTTTCACAAGAAGCAATCGCCCCTATTTAATGATTTTATCTAATATTAATATTTATAGTTTTATAAACATAAACCCATTTTCAATTCCAGCACTCAATGGTCACCATGCTGCCATGCTAAGAATTTAAGCATGTTACATCCATGCAACATAGGAGCAGTTTTAGGAGAAATGTGGATCAATACCACAAATCCTCCTCAGCTGCCAAGTGCCACTGAGAGAACCGCACCTTTGGGACAGCCACAGGGACAAGGAGGCGCAGGGAGGGGTGCAGGGTCCCGTGCGTTGCCACTGGGAGAGAAGGCTTTAGGGTCAACCAGTAGTCTTTGCGCCTCCCTGGGGACTCCCCCTGCTCACACTCTCTCTCCTATGGGGCAGGGTGCGTCTGATGTTGCAGCAGGACAACCTCAAACAGGTCATTTTGGGTTTGCAGCCAGGACCACAGATGCGGAGAAGGGTTTCCTGGGGGCCTGAAGTGTTTGTCAGCTACCAGAGCGCTGCTTAGCAATTACTGACATGTAGGAAAGTGACCAGGTGATGCTGGACCATTGGACCATCTGCTTTTTTTTTTTTTAAGATTTGTTTTTATTTATTTATGCATACAAGAACTGCAGTGTAGGCTAGAGTTGTGGGGGGTGATTCACCAGAGACAGAGTGGGGAGCAAAACAGGTGAATCTGCTGAAATACACTGCTGAGGGGAGCAGTGGTTGAGACAGGAGAGTAGACCATCTGATTTCTCAAGAGAATGTCAAATTTGGGGTTTTCATGTAAAAATGGATATTGATAAATAATTCAAATTAGAAAACTGAAAGGCACATTTGTAAGGATCCTATCAGCTGAGATTTGTTCCCAGTGCCGTCAGCAGCCTCTGGTTGACTGCTTCTGCTTATTTTTGAAGCACCATCATGTATTCCTCATTTTGGATCACTATGAGAGCAATAAGGAGGGGTCAAAATGTGGAAGAGGAGGCAGAATATTACAAAAGTAAGTGAAAGTCCGCACTGATGTGTACACCAGGGTTACATATATGGACATGTTGACTCAACAGAATATGGATGCAGCAAAATCCTGTTGATAAGGACAGAAGCTTCCATACTGGGACATGGACATTTGTTATTGGCTGGTAGTGTTTTTCTCTGCATCATATCATGGCCGAAGGGACTTAACCATCTGTCACCCTGGGTTTGGATGGCTGAGTTAAATTAGTAGTTGATTTTCAAGTATTGAACCAACCTTGAATTTCTAGAATAATCCAACTCAGTCATGATGGGTAGTGGGGATGTGACACCTTGATGAAACCTCAATCTCAGGCTCCTGTTCTTCACTCTGGGCTTTAGACAGACATGAGCTTCCATATAAAGGGCATAATAACTCCCTGAGACTTGGAAATAAACACCAGGTCTTCTAGAGTATTTCTAGAATGTAACAATCTTCAATATTTCCTAGAATAATTTATAAAAGAATGTATGTACTCACATGTCGTATGGTAGATATTTAAAATGTTTCCATATATTTAAATAGCTTGAAAGGATTTAGGATATTTTATTTGTTACATCATTTTTTCAAATACATAAATAAGTTGTTCTTTAATAGTTAAACTTTTATGTCACTATTTCAGGAGTTTTTTTTGTACTTCAATTCCACTTTCCCATGGAATTTTATGCTCATGTAATAGATTTTTTGGCTTAGAAGTCTTTTATTGATTCCCTTATAAAACTTCTCAGAAATTTATATGTCCATTAACATTTTTAGCTTCCTTTGATCAGAATTGAATTCCAACAAAATTGTTATTTTTATGTAATTGATGAAAACAAGGTAAATGTACTATAAAGTCAGAATTACAGAGGCTGGTAATTGTTGGAGCTGGGTCATGGGTGCAGATAGGATCATTATGACTTAACTCCAAAGTATGTTTGACATTTTCCGTAATAAGATCTTTAAAGTTGCATCAAATGATAAGTATGCCATAAAATCTGGATAAAAATTCCTAAACAAAAAACCCGCAAAATTTCATTTGCAACATTTTAATGAGACAGGTGGTACTGGAAAGATCTCTTTTGTTGGTGCCAATTAAGTAGCAACCACTACAATAGGTTCTTATGTAACTTCAGGCTATCCTGGAGGGAGATGTGAATAAACACTTCTATGAACTTCCTCATGTCAACAGTGGTAGATCACATTTACACTCTGCACTCTACCTTTTGGTCCATGTACCTTCTCATCTGACCATGTCATATCAATGAATACATATATGTACATATATTACACATATAACACACACAATGCATGTCATATGGGTGTATATGTACACAAGCATAAGAACATTAAACGGTTTCTAATCTTTTTCCTTTACAATCAGTGATGGAACAAGTAATCCTTACAAAGCTTGTTTGCCCATCTCTGATTTTATCTTTGAAAAAAACAAAAACTTAAGGCCATTTTTAACAAAAAAAAATGCCTCCATGCAACAGCTTAAAAAATACCTTTCATCAATTAAAAAACGGATCATATGTGGTATTTTTGGCCCACTTCCACATGGGAACCTTGTCTCCTGCTTGCTTTTCTAATTTGAAATAGCCAGCTTCAGTGACGGAGTACAAATCTCAGTTCTCTGTATCATTTTTCAAATATTTAAGGGCAGCTGAGTTTCTCCTTTTTTTTTTTTTTAAGATTTATTTTGTTTATGCATCCAAGAGCTGGAGTATAGGCCAGAGGTGGGTGTGTGGGGGGCGTGTATGAGAGAAGATTCACCAGAGAGAGAGTGGGGAGCAGAACAGGTGGATCTACTGAAATACACTGCTGAGGAGAGCAGTGGGCGAGACAGGAGAGGTCTGCTGCGCCATGTGGGTCAGCTCCCTGGTCAGGCATTGAACTCGTGCTGCAGTGGCTGTGGATAGCTTGTTAGTACTGTGTCTTAACCCCTTGTGCCATTAGGGAGGCCCTGAATTTCTCCTTTTGGAGAATATATATGATGTGCAGGTCCCAGACCAGGAGATGTGTCACATGAGATCTCTTATCTCATGGGGTTCTCACAACAACCCACAAAGTGGACACTGTTTATAAAGAACACCGAGCCTCTGAGCGGTTAAGTCATTTGCCCAAAGCCACACAGCTGGTACGTGGTGGGGATGGAGATTTATTCCAAGCTCTGTGCGATTCTAGAGATTGATTTTACTTCTGGAGCATCACAACACATCCACACCACACAAGCCAGCACTGTCCTGTACGCTTTTAAAACTGCCTTTAGATTTATGGAAATGTTCTCCTAATTAACAAACTACGAAATTAGCATCGGTATAACATGATGAACTAGACATTGTTTGTATTTCTCCAAGTTTCCCATGAATACCCTTTTTATCTGCCCTGGGATCCAATCCAGAACACGCTGCCTGTCAGGTTTTCTTTGACTTTTAATTGCAGCTTTCCTGTAGGTCTCAGCTCCCTGCTGCTTCTTGGGAGCAGAAATATTAAAGGACATTCCAGATCATCCTTGTGCCACAGCGGGTCAGCCACCCGGAGCCATGCTTCGTCGGCCTCGGTCTGATTTATTAAGGTTCTGGCTGTTGAAGAGAAGGGACCTTTCCAAGGCTCTGGAGTATCCGATGTGCTAATGAACGCTCCAAAGGCGGGAAGGTGTGTGCGTGTCTGTGTGTGTGTGCGCGCGTGCGCACACATCAGCACCTTGTCACCTTGACTGCCGGGCGCTGGAGGAAGTGGGAGATTTGTTCGTAACACCAGGTCATTTCCTCCCTTTCCACCCTGACCTCCCAGTTCTTTCAGCAACTGCCAGCGGAAGCCGCGGCCAAGTCACTTAGTGACATCTTAAGGTGAAGCTGAGAATGACAGGGTGTGCAGCAAGGCGGACCTTCCAAACCCAGGGTCCCTGGATGGGTTGGTTGCCACAGAGAACTAGGGACAGTCTCCACGTTGAACGGACATCAGAAAATACTTAAGAAAATTTTGCCGTCCATAGTTCTCGCTACCTACAATTCCTGATTCGTAATATTGTGTGTGTGTGTGAATGTGTGGCATTCATTTATTCATTTAACAAATATTTACTGAATGTCTGCAGTGCTCCAGGCACAATTTTAGGATCTAGATATAAGCAGTAAATGATGGCATCCTATTCCCTGCCTTCAAAGAGCTGTGCGGACACAGGAAGCCGATAATCAATCATCAATCAACATAGTAAATAGGAAGTGAAATGTTAACCGATCGTGATAAGTGTTACATCGATTTCCTGAGTCTCTGAGCACTTCGTCTGCCAGGCGCTGTTATAAATCCTGGAGATGTAAGAAAAACAACCTCTTAACTTTGAGACAATAAGACAGATAAAAGGGAGACTATTTTAAATAGGGAAGTCAGGAAGGTTTTTCCAAGAGAACACCCTTTAATGAGGGATCTAGAAGATTAAAAAAGAATTAGCTGTGGGAAGGGGACCAAAAGAACATTCCAATTAAATGCAGCAGCACATGCAAGAGACCTGAAGTAGAAAAGAAATCAGCTGGTTTGAGGATCGGAGAGGGACATGGTGGAGAGTGAGCAGTGAGGAGAGAAGTAGTGGTGGCTAAGGAGCCAATTTTAGTCCATAGGAGGAGCTCCCTGGTGGTGCAGCTGTGTGGAGCTATCTGTAGCTACTGCAGCACATGAGTTCGATCCCCGGCCAGGATGCTACCCACATGGCGCAGCAGACCTCTCCTGTCTCCCTGCTGCTCCCCTCAGCAGTGTATTTCAGTGGATCTTCCTGTTTTGCTCCCCACTCTGTCCCTGTCTCTGGTGAATCCTCTCATCTCCCTACCCATGCCTCTGGCCTATACCCCAGCTCTTATATGCATAAATAAATCTTAAAAAAAATAAGGCTGAAATCTTTTAAAATTTATCATTACTCTTTAAATAAGAAATACAATTGCTTAAAAGGAATAACATCATATATTGATGTCTCTCTGGCTTCTCCCAATGTCTTGCACGATGCCAGGCTGAGGAAGTGCTTAGTATGTCTAAGCTGAGGGTACCACCTTCCCTGGGTGGTACCACCTTCCCTGCTGCTGGGCAGCAGCATTTTAATGGTATTCTGGGTAATGCAATCTTCATCGTAGCTGTAGCATCACTGCCAACATGTTGGGGTGAGATCATCATAGTCAAAGTTTTGTTCTCCTACTACCATTTCCCCCCATGTAGGTATGAATCCCACTCTACAGACCAGTAGTGCTGGTGCCAGGAGACTCTGTTTTTAAAAAGGAAACCAACAAGCCCTATCTAATCTTCATGGCCTCTTAGGCCCTTTATCAGTGACAGTCATAACACACCTTTCCTGCTACCTTTTTTTTTTTTTTTTTTAGGGTCAAACCATTTTATCGAAGGGCTTTGAGGGAGGGAAGAAAGAATGGAGGGATGAGATCTGACATCCCTGGATTGCTGGGGAGCTCCCCAGTTTCCCAGTCCTAGAAAGGATTTTTTTTTAGCAATTATGAAACTGAGCTACTTTGTAGCAATCCTGAATCTTTCCCCAAATAATTAAATGAGGTTTTGGAAATGAGAGCAGGAAGAATGGTGCTGCTGGATGCTACATAAGCATTTCTGCTTCCTTCCCTGCCTTTAAATATGTCGAGTTTAAGGAATCAATGAGGGCGGGTTCCTCCCTCTAACCCCCAGGCTCTCATTCATTCTCTGACATAGGAGCTTTGTCAGCTGCCGCAAATTTCCACCTCTTGGGCTGCCCTCAGAGTTCCTGAAAATCCGGCAAAGCCGAACATTTATCTTATTCTGTGCCTACCCCAAACCCTTTCCCTGACCACTGCTTTGTTCTGCTATCAAGAGTCACATTCAAATACAGGGATGGAAACAGTCTGGGAGGCTATTAGCAATGAAAGATAATCGATTGGAAATGGTTCCCTGCTGGGCGATTTTCAAGCCCAGTTATCACCCCAAATCTATGGTGCCAGCAGCTTCTGGTCATTTGAACATTGCCGTCCAATTAGAACTTACAGCTCTGCTGAGCCCTGATTTATATACACACACTTAATCTTAAATAAACCGATGGAATAAAGTTCTAAAATTCTTGGGGCAAAACGTCCAGACTTTTAAATGATTTCCCTTTTTGCTATTACTAGAGTAATTGTGAGCTAAATAAAGTGGAATTGTAGGCTTTACTTGTTCTAATGTAATATGCAATATGAGCTTCAGAAATTATTCCTAATAAAGTCAATCAATATGTAAGTTATGTAATTAGGATATCATGTCATTCATTCCAAAGTCACGTGTGATTTGGGGGTTAGGGAAACCGCTGCACGTGGCAGTAGTGGACAGGTAATTGAGAAATGTTGGCAGTGGAGGCTCACTGACAAATACGCATTCTAATCAGCCAACTGTTGAGCAGGACTTACTGTGTGCCAGGCCCTGTCCTAGCTCTTCACATGACTAGCGGAATCTTCACCACTCCGTGACACAGGCAGCATGATCACTCCACTTTATGGATGAAAAAAAAGAGGTGTGGACCTATTTCTCTAAATCATTTACCAATGTTACCTCAATCAAGAAAAAGTAATTTCAAAAGGCAATGAGAAAAAGAGGCACAGAGGTCTTGACAGCACCAAGGTCATACAACGAAATGACAGAATTCACAGCAGACCCCCTGACCGAAGCCTCTGGGCTCTCGAGTCCCAGATTACGGTCTGGGCTGATCTTTAGGAAGGACGGACGCAGCCCAGCATTCTCTGCTGTTTCTCACCACAGCATCGCGAAGGGCACTCCCTTGGTTTGGAGAGGGAGGCCCCACTATCCAGGCGTTGCAATGGCTGGGCTGTAAGTTTTTGATTTTGCTTTTCTGCATTTTCTCCAGCAACTGCATCTTGCTTTTGTCATAGAAAACAAAGTCACCTTAACATATCACCAGTTCTTGAAGTCAGAGCACCTTCAGTACCAGACTGAGGCTCACCTGCCGGGCTATCATCCATGTGCCCTACTCTCAGCCACTCTGCCTCAGGAGGGTCGTCACATCAAACCACAGATGCAGACGCAGCTTCAAAATGGTGCATAGTAGTGTGAATCACAGGGCAGACTCGAGCATCCAGGTCTGCATCCCCAGTGGAGCTCAGCACTCAGGGGATGGGATGTGCAAAGAGGCAGCAAACCAGACTGGCTCCCTCCACCCCCCAATGGGATGAGAGCTGCCCTGGGAAGGAGGCAAGGAATCCTGGCTGGGGCAGGATGAAGAGGTGGCTTTTGAAACAGGTTTTAATGAAGTAAATTCCAACAGCGATGATGAAGTCCCATTATGTGTTCAGGGACCGTTGGTGTATTTACATGTTTTTCTTAAATTTATCTGCTGGGCAGTACACGGGGCACTTAAAATCCACTGCCCCCAATGTCATGGGTGTAAGGTCGAGGCCAGGGCAGAGATGGGTTTCAGGGGGGTAACTTGAAACTGCTGCCACCCGCATACTGGGAGCCGGCTATGGGCCCTGATAAGCAGCATTGAAAGAACAACCAGTTCTGAGAGAAAAAACTTCTTTGAAAAGCAACTTTGACTCCGCATTCCCCATGTCCCTCCAACGCCAGACCCTGCCCTATAAAAGCTTGCCCTTATCCCCCAACAGGTGAGACTTCTCCGAACTCAGTGGGGGTTGGCGAACCTCGCCCGGGAGCGCAATAAATTTCCTACCTGTGAGAAATTGGCCTGGCTCTCCTTTTCTTTATTGCACCAATCCTTTCAATGGGCATATAGGGAAGGGATCAGGAAGAACTCAGGGTGAACACTGCAGGGTCTCGGGCTGGGTTGTTTGGGTTCGAAGCCAGAACCCACCACTCATTGCCTACGTGACCCCAGGCAAGTGCTGTGGTCTCAGCTGACCTGTGTGTGAAACTCTGTCTCAAAGTTTCTTCACCTTCAAGCTTTATTTCCACCTTTGAACAAGAGGCAGGAACACAGGGAAGCAATCCCTCCACACACATCTCATCCAATAAGGCAAATATTTTCATAGTTTTCCCCAAACCTAATGTAATGCAAGAAGCCACCCTGAAGAAAATGTGAGAATTTTAAACATAAGATCCAGCCTGCCTCTCCCACGGCCCTGCCTGAATCCCAGGTCAGCTTCTCCGTCCTCAATGGCACCCAGGAGGAGTGAGTACACACAGGGGACACCCTTAGTAGAGGGCAGTGTGGAGGGAGGACTCTGGTCACCAAGTTGATGGGCACTTCAGGCAAGAAACTGCAGGAACAAATTCACACTCTATAATTCTTAGAAGGCAAGGACTCTTACAGAGATACAGCTTTGATTTCCAGACTCTTCACTGGAAATCTTATAGCTGATCTCAATAAGGATCAAAAGCACCCATTTTCCCGTCTCCAGCATCTATGTTGCTGGAAGCACCACCTTCCTTGAACCAGTGCAGGAAGCTCAGTATCATTTCTCTTCCTGCAAGATCCCCACTGACCAATCGCCCTGTTGCTCGAGCTCACTGAGCTCAGGCCTCCACCATCATGGCCTGCTTTTTTGTAAATCAAGCTTTATTGGTGCAGTTTATTTACTGTTAAAACATCTAGAAAGTACACCGCCCCGTGGCCCAGGGCCTGCAAACATTGTTTCCCCGTGCAGATGTCAGGACGCCGCAGAGGCTGGTGGTGAATCTCGGCTTCTCTTGCACTGCGTCAGCTTCACTCTACAACGGCTTCCCAGTTTTATTTGGGAATTTCCTGCACCTTAAGTCTCGTCTCCCAGCCGAGGTTAGCAGTGGGCGCCCTACTTCCTGAGCAATTTAAGTTGTACTGGAATATGAACACATTTGCTTTTCCTTAGTCTCTGGCTGCTTTTGGGCTAGAACTAGAGTAGTCCCTAAGGAGCAATAGCCCCCCAATGTAGCCTTGAATATTTAATATCTGGTGTGAAACTTTGTGCTGATCTTTGTTCAACAGGGATCTAAGATCCTTGAAGTCCATACAGCTGCTAAAAATGCCTCCTGACAAGGCGGCGATCTCTCCTGTTACCCCCAGGACTGTACCAACACAGGCACAAGACACTTGTACCAATTCCAGCTATGGGTTACCACTTGGAAGGTCAACAACCCTTTGGTACCAACCCAGAAATGTTGACAAGATGAATGACATAGGTAGGGGTGACACTAGGATCTGTACAACCCACAGGCACCCAGTAGCCAATTTCCTGATCAAAAGTGATACTTGCTGGGGCCTCCCTGGTGGTGCATGGTCTCAGCACTATGAAGCTATCGGCAGCAAGTTCGATCCCCGGCCAGGGAGCTGACCCACATGGCGCAGCAGACCTCTCCTGACTCACCTGCTGCTCCCTTCAGCAGTGTATTTCAGTAGATCCGCCTGTTCTGCTCCCCACTCTGTCTCTGGTGAATCTTGTCACCTCCTGCACCTCTGGCCTACACCCCTGCTCTTGTATACATAAATAAATCTTAAAGAAAAAAGTGATACTTGCAAAGCTGCAACTAATTCCATCAAGGGTCTCTGCTTTCATTTTCACCTTGTCTTCTTACGACAAAGAGACCTGACAGTGTCATCACCCCCTGGAAGTCAACATTAAATGGAGTCAAATTTGTTCACACAGCAAAATACATGTTTTAAGGTAGGTGTCTCTGGCTATTTCTTCCATAAATGAAATACTCTCCTGTATATGATCTACAAAAAAATTTTCACTTCCTTTTCTAGTGTACCGAAACAATGAATCTCGAATCCATTTTAAAAGCACAGATACTTAGAATGTGTTGAGGGCACACAAGAATTTGTATTCAACAAACGATGTATTTGAAGAAAAGATGCCAAAGTAGAACAAACAAAGCCACTTGGGATAAATTATATCCCCACTGGCATTCCATTGCCTAAGTCTTGATCAACTAAAATGTACATTCACAAGAGGTGTGGGCTCTCATTTGTTTGTTGGCTCAGCAAACACCAATTCTTAGTGGGGTGAAGGCGCTGGCCTCCCACATCCCGTGTCCCAGAAGCCGGGGCGGGTGGAGACCCGGGTCCTGTTTGTGCAGAAATTTCACGACGTTGTTGCAGGCTGAGCCGGCGTTAGCTTAATCTTTGGCGCCACCTGCAGACCAAACCTGGCAGCACAGGCTCTAAACGCCCCGACTCTGCAGGCCGGGATGGAGCCTCTGCAGGCAGGGATGGAGGCTCCCAGGCCGTGACCTGCGAGCGTCCCTCCTGTATCATTCCACAAACGAGCGCGCCTTCTTATTATAAGACAACAGATAAAAGGAACCACACAAAAATGTGTAAGACAAATGCTCTTCCCCCCACCCAGGTTTGCAACAGACCTTGTCTGTGCCCCCAGGCCCTGGGTGCGGGGAGCCCCCAATTTGGCGGGGTCTCCCCTGTGGCTTCATTCCAGCAGAGACGCTCAGTTTTGGAAATGGATGGGGTCCACAGGGAGCGATCCTTTCTGGATAAAGGGGGTGCCAAGGAAATCCCCGTCCTGCAAACCGGAGGGACTATGTCCCCTTGGAGACGGCTGTCCTGTGCCTGTGGCCACCGCCCCAGAGGATGCACCAGGTGCAGCGCCCTGGAGGCCAGGGTGGCCACGAGTCTGGCCTGGCGCCTCCCCAGAGGGGCAGTAAGGTTATCTGCCCACAGTTCCCCACAGCGCCAGGGCTCCGGCTGAGCTAGAGGCACTGGCTGGGCTCCAGGGATGCCTCCAGCTGCCCCACGGAGACCAGGGGGCCCAGCTGCGCGGGGGCGCTGCTTTCGGGGGGGAAAGTGACCAGGTCCGAGTTCTTGCTCTCGCTCTGGTCACTGTGCTGCTTCTTATGGCAACGCAGAGAGTCGTCCCTGACGAAGGAGGCGCCGCAGATGTCACAGCGGAAGGCCCGCTGGGTCACAATTTTGGCCACGTGCTGGGAGCCTCCCTCCCGCGGCCCTTCTCTGCCCTGCGGGGCCCGGTTCTCCGTTTTGGCCTCGTCCTTGTGCACCTTGTCAATGTGCTTGGCCAGGCTGCTGGGCCGCTTGGTGTCGAAGCTGCAGAAGTCGCACTTGAACGGGCGGTCCTTGCAGTGCACCCGGCTGTGCACCCGCAGCGCAGCCGCGCTGGAGCAGGAGTAGCTGCACTCCGGGCACTTCTCCGGGTGGTCGGCCTGGTGCAGCCGGCTGTGCTCCAGCAGGTCGGCGCGGTCCTGGCCCTGGAAGGTGCAGTGCAGGCACTTGAAGGTGTGCTTGATGCGGATGTGAGACTTGAGGTTCGCCTTCATGGTGCAGCGCACGTCACAGAACTCGCACTTGAAGGGCTTCTCCCCCGAGTGCACGATCATGTGCCTTTTCAAGTCCGAGCTGATTTTGAACTTGGCGCTACAGAGCCAGCACTGGAAGGGGGTGTCCCCTAGCAACGGAAGGTGCATTTCTATTAGAGCAGGCAGGCAAAACAGAAGCCACCCCCACACCCCAACATGCAGCAGAACACCCGCCTTGGCGACACTGCCCATGTCCTCCCAACAACCAACACCAGCTATATCTGACCCAGCCCTCACCAGCCCCTGAGTGGGCACTGCTACCCTCATTTTATAGATGGGGTAACTGAGGCTCAAAGTCAAGTAAGGATTTGAACCCAGGCGTTGTGACACCCAAGTCCTCCTATGAGGAGACACCTCAGGTTTGAATCTGAGCTCTTCACTTGACAGCACAACACTGAACAGGGAAGAAAGAGAGACGTGATTTAAGTGACATACAATGGTTCCAAATCAAGCCAAGACAACATGGCGGCAGGGAACAAATAATGAAAAGCCACAGCCTTCTCGGCACCCTGGGAGGCACTTTTAGTTCTTCTGGAACTAAAATGGTCCCAAAGGGTGTTTTGTTCTTTTGGAAGCTACTGGTTTAAACAATGTCCGTTGACGACAAGCCGAGAATCTCACCCCATACCTCCATCCAAGTCCAGAGCTCCCAGCAGCCAGACACTGGCTGGAAAGGGTGGCTCCCCACTCCGCTTGCCTGCCCTGTGTCTGCTGCAGCGCAGCTTTCTGAGTTTCAAATGTCAGTATATTCCCAATTACTTGCCATCTTCTCGGTGAATTCATGGAATTCTCATTTCGTGAACTTCCTTGTGAGCCTCCCAGCCCCGACCTGTCTGTGCCACGATGGGTGGGTTCTATCATTATTTCTCTCAAACAGGGAAGGAAAAGCTCTTGGCTAAGCTAATTGCTAGAACTAGAGGTTTGTGATTTGCAATTACGTGCTGCTGGTTTTGCAGTGGGCTTTGGAACTGAGGCAGGCAGTAGGGGTTTACGTTAAATGACCAAAACCCCTAGTTATGCATCAGACTTTTATTTGAGAATCAGCTTTTGCTTTTTGACTGCGGTAGTGGGGGCTCCTCCCCACCTGGGGGCTACACAGTCAAGTAGGAAAACCAGCTGTCAGACTTTCACCTTGTAGGGGAAGCTGCTGTCCTGACCAAAGGCAGCCCCAGCGCCCTGTGCCACCCCAGGCAAAGGTCTCGACTCACCCACCAGGGCACTTATGCTGTGTGTGCTTGTGAGTTGACGGAGGCTAAGGGAGCAGAGGACACGAAGGCACGGGCGGCGCAGGCTCACCTGTGTGCGAGCGGAGGTGGACGGTGAGCTGGCTGGAGTTGCGGCTGGCATAGGGGCACAGCTGGCACTTGTACGGCCGCTCATCCGAGTGGATCCGCAGGTGCTTCTTGAGGCTGCTGCTGTCCACGGCCGCGTAGTCACATAGGTGGCACTTGTGGGGCTTCACGCTGGTGTGGCACCGCATGTGCATCGTCAGGTTGTCCTTCCGGCTGAAGCACTTGTCACAGAACTCACATTTGTGTGGTTTGTCTCCTTCAAACACACAAGGAGGATTCCAAGTTTTAGGGGCTTCCTCGACTAAGATGACTGCAGAGATGTGGCTGGGAAAGCAGCCCGGGCACACGGCCTGCCCCTCCTTCTGTCCAAATACCCAGAGGTAGAAAGAGACAGCAGCCTTTGGGAAGTGAGAAGGTGTGCCATTCATCGATGGCTCAGAAACGCTGACGAATCCTAAGGGACAGACTAGATCAAGGCAGACTGGTGGAGTAAGTCATCGGCCAAAGACTTTTGGGAAAAATAGGAGGGTTACAGAGGGATTCGGGACCAGAGGGGGCAGGTGCAGCCATCTTGGAATAGTCTTCTAGCTCATTGTTGCATGAACCACTAAAAGAACATCAGGTCGATTCCGCCCCTCCCTTGTACCAAACAGCAACAGCGCGTGCCCCCAGGCTGCTGGGGAAGGAGGGGGCCTTATGCCAAGGAAATGCTGCTGCAAGGGCCCCAGATAGCGAGAGATGCCTGGAGACAGAGAGCCCCCCCGCTCAGAACACCCCCACCAGGCAGTGTACTCCATCTCCCCTATTGAACTCCAGACTGATGATGTCCAAATAAAAATTCATCTACCTGATAATCGAATGCTGGGGCTAAGGCAGCACCAGGAAGGCATGTCCAAGCCAAGCACCTGAAGTTATCATAGCAAACGCGCAAATGGACATTATGGAAATGAAAGCTGTAGCGGTCAAAATCACACTTCCAGGAAGTATGCAGCCCAAGGGGAACCTAGCCTTGGAAGAGACATAGTCAAAGAGTCTCCCAGAACACTCACCAAAAGACAAGAGGGAAAGCAAGAGGCAAGTTGGGGCATGGAGCTACTTCTAGCCATGCAGGACTGAGCAGAGAAAATACTAGTTTGCAACACTAAAGCTGTGGTCCCCAGGTGGGCTGTCGAGAGGCAGGACAATTTCAGGAGCCTAAGAATGAAGAGATCTTATAACTAAGAAAAATGCACAGAACCTTCGAGACGACACGGGATGCTGGCAAGATTAGGACAGCAGTTCCCGAGTTCTATAGAAATTATTTTAATAGAATTTTACCCTTGAACTATCATTCCCTGGGAAAATAGTTGACAGCTGACTCAGGCTATCACATTTGAAACACACAACATCAGAGAGCAAGTGGGTAAGACACAACACAAGGAATAAAATGGAAGACTTATTCCCAATGCAGGAGAGAACCACCCACCAAAAAAAAAGGGTCACAGGATAAAAATCAAACGAAAAGCTAGCACAACAAGTGCATTAAATTTGCCTGTTAAGAACTTAAATTATATTTAAAAAAAGCTTAGGGCCTCCCCTGGTAGAGCAGTGGTTGAGCGCTGGGTTACGAAGCTGCCTGCAGCCTCTGCAGCGCCTGTTTGATCCCGGCTGCTGGCGAGGGTCCCACATGGCGCGCAGACCTCTCCTGCCACCGGCTGCTCCCCTCGGCAGTGTATTTCATCAGTCTGCCTGTTCTGCTCCCCGCTCTGGCTCTGGTGAATTCTCTCACCCTCCGGCGCTTCTGACTGTACCCAGTGCTTGTATAAATAAATAAATAAATCTAAAAAAATAATAAAAAATAAAAAAAGCTTAAAGTTTTTAAAATAAACAGATAAAAATGACAGTCACAACTAAAAGCAGCAAAGTCAATTTTATGATTAGGTAAAACTGGAATCACGATGAAAAATTTCATACTGAAAAAGAGATGAAACTTACCAAGTAGATGTGAACTAAACTTTTCCGTGTTTTACAGAAGGGATTTTCAAAGACAGCTGGAAAGTTTTAGCACATATTTTCAAACTTTTTTTGGTTCAAGAATCAAAACCAGATTATGGACACCCCAGAGATGGACAGTGAGGGCACTGTATGGCCAGGCCTCGAGCTTGTTGAGGTTTTCAGGTGAAAGTTCAGAGATTTAACTTCATTTTAAATTAAAGGATGAAAGCAAGCAACGTGCAGCCTGAGAAAATGCAAGGAAGAAAGGAAGATCTACAGAAACTAACGAACAAAAACAACACAGAAGGGAAGATATAAAATCACATCACTCTCAGGGTATTTGCTGTCCTCTTTCCCACGACGACAGCACCTCTGGATCCCTCACTTCAGGCTTGGACACGTACCTTGCTCTGCCCGTGAAATATGATCAAAACTGAGTCACCCCTGGGCAACTGCTTGGCGAGCTCACGTGTGTGGCACTCACATCACCCATAACATTCTAGAACGGGGGTTCTTTACTTGGGGATTGAGATAAAATTTAGGGGGGAGGTCCAAAATCTTTATTGGAATTATATTTCGATTTCCACAACCTCTGAAATTTAGCATTTCTTCCAATTACAAAAGCAATCAACAACCCACATTTAGGGGACTCCCTGGTTTCCTAGGGATTAAGTCTCAGTGCTGTCACCACTAAGGCCTGAGTTCCATCCCCAGCCAGGGAGATGACCCACAGGGCACAGCAGACCTGTCCTGATTCTCCCGCTGCTCCCTTCAGCAGTGCGTTTCAGTCAGCCTGCCTGTTCTGTTCCCTGCTCTGTCTCTGGTGAATCCTCTTACCCCATGCACCTCTGGCCATGCCCTAGTTCTTCTATGCCAAAAACAAAAACAAAACCAAAAACAAAACCAAAAAACCCCACACTTAGAAAGGTATTAGACCCTCATCCACACACAGGGGTCAAGTTCACGCCACATCACATCCTTCCTCCCTGGAGCTACTTCACAGCCTAGAAGGGTCTCCAGGTCCTGACACAAAGGGCAGGGCTTCTCGTCACCACTGTGTGGCCTAGTCACTGGGTGAGGAGGGTCTCATTAAAAGGCAGATCTCTTAGTCTTGACAGAATTGACACCAGGTTGTCTAAGTACAATGTGATGATGTAACACACATATGTATTGAGAAACG
Organism: Talpa occidentalis; assembly: GCF_014898055.3. NCBI lineage: Eukaryota > Metazoa > Chordata > Mammalia > Eulipotyphla > Talpidae > Talpa > Talpa occidentalis. The sequence continues at coordinate 100,699,171 of NW_023600993.1, forward strand.
ATTATTATAATAAGGCTGTTTAATACCCACCACCTCTGATAATTGTGTGTGTGGTGGGAACAGTCAAGTCTCCTCCCATAGCTACTTTCAATTCTGTAACACACGATTGTTAATACCGCCCAGGACAGCCCTTAGATGCCAAGACCTGTTCTTGTAACTGGACCATTTGACCAACATGTCCCCACTTCCCAAGACGAGCTCACAGAAGTAACAAAACGCAGTGTCTGGTCCAGTGGGTCTGGGGTGAGGCCTGAGAACTTGCATTTCTAAGATGACCCCAGGTGAAGCTGGCATGTCTGGTCTTTAATCACACCTTGGGTTGCAAGGACTGGTGTACTAAAATTTCACACTCTCAACATTTTGATAGCAAATGTCCTGAAATACTTTCTAAAAACATGCTTTTATTATATTCTAGAGCATTCTGGGACATGAGCTTCACAAAATTGCCAGGAGTCCTCAGCAGAGGACAGGTCGAGAGTGGCTTTATCGGGAGTGTCCAGACAGAGGCCACGCTGCCGGCTGGGCCAGGAGAGGTGACCAAAAAGTTCAGGGCTGGGACTGACCCTGGGGGACACTGGGGCGCACAGAGCAACCTTCAGGAACCCCGGAGATGGGCACACAGCTTCACCTGTGCCCTCCCTCCCCTTTCTCCGAAAAAGTGCTGCGGGCTTGTTTAATCCAACTTTCAATGAACTGCCTAGTAGCAAAGGGAAAGAAATGCCTTGACTAACTCCATGACTGATTAATCCCGACCACACCAAATGAAAAACCACAAGCCTGTAAGTTCACGTCACATCACATCCTTCCTCGTTTAGAAAGCTCATTTAGAAAGCCTGATGGCACAGGGTCATCTTGAAAAGACACTTGAAATTCATCCACCATTCTTGATGGAGGAAAAAAGTTCAAAACCAGAGAAAAGACAAAACCATTAAACCCCACACCGACTGTATAAAGCTAGAAGAAACCTTTTGGATCTCTGGGGTCTCGACGCACAGATAATAACAGTGAAACGAAAGCATCCCCTTAGAGTCGGAAGGGACTGGTTTTCCTTCAGTGCTGGGCTTCCTCCCAAGGCCAAGATCAAGCAGAAAGCGAGACAGAGGAAAACACATTCATAGGAGATACTGAGACAATCCCAAAGCATCAACTTGAACCCCCGGGACAAACAAGCTACGATGCCACCCCCTTGCTCCCCCACCCCAGTCTTCTCAAGATTAGCACCCGTCTCCCTGAAACGCGAGATGGGAAGGAAGGGAGTGGTGAAGGTCACATTAAATTTCAGTTGACGCATGGGATTTCGCGACTCACTATCTTAACACAGTACCTTCCCCCTAGCCCGACGAGGAAAACACAGCATTTGCACTTTATTGCTTCTGGGCTTTCCACGAGAGTATTAACATTTTATTTCTTAGGTGGCTGCCTGCTCAGATCCTTTCCACGGGTGTTAATTATCTTGATTTGTAGGCTCTGAAATTTCTGCCCTATGTTGCAAGTTCCTTCTTGTGGGACACTTGTCATAAGCTCTAACTTTGATTTACTTGTATTTAATCTCTCTTCCCTTTTGTGGTCTGATGCCAACTGTTTTCTTCTCCCTCAACCAGTATCTATCTGCCTACATTTGCTAATGGTGACATTTTTTTTTTTTTAAATGTATTTTTGCATAGAAGAACTGCGGTGTAGGGCAGAGGTGTGGGGGGTGAGAGGACTCACCAGAGATACAGTGGGGCGCAGAACAGGCAGATCTACTGAAATACACTGCTGAGGGGAGCGGTGGGCGAGGTAGGAGAGGTCTGCTGTGCCATGTGGGTAGCTCCCTGGCCGGGGATTGAACCCAGGTCCTGGCAGTGATAGTGCTGAGACTTAATCCCTAGGCCACCAGGGAGGCCCCTAGTGGTGAGACTTTAATACTGAACTTAATATATCAGAATTTGTGGAAAGGTGAGGTGAAGGCTTGAGGGCCTTTGCCCTAACAGGCCGAATGTCCCAGCACATTACATTTGTCACCTGCTCACCTGGCCCACCTCCCCATGGCCTGAAAGCCTCCCCATTGGGTACCGAATGTGTGCACCCAGGTCTGCTTTATTCAGCTCCCTTCCAGTTCTGCTATCAGAATGTTTGACTGACAGCTACTGGGTATTTTAGGTTCCGATAAAGCAAGAGTTGGGGCTACTTTTGTGCCTTCACTCTTCTGAATGAACTTTATTATCCAGAAGGCAGGGGTCAGTGGTGGAGGCAGGGGTGAGAGGCAGGTCACCCGTCATCGGAAACACCAACAATGGGATTTATTCATCTTTTACTAAAATGATTAGAAAACATAAAAGTCAAATAAATATTCAAGGTATAAAAGGAGAAAGTAGTTGATGTTTTTATATTTTTAAACCCTCTATCCAGAATGGACTGTGATTTTTCTTTTGGCTGAAGATTTTACATAGGAAAAACAGGAATAAAGTATTTCTATTCTACTCTTTCTCCTATGCCCCACTTATATTTTCTATTGTGTATTTAAAACTTGGTGTGTCCTGAATGGGAGGAAGAAAAAAAATGAGCATATTGAAAACACAACAGAGGTTTAGTCCAAGCGGAAGGCCTGATTTTCCCAGGCTTCTCCAATGGAATCACAGCTCATCTCCTACCTTCCCCCACCAGGTGCTCGGAAGCCTGCCTGGGGCTGCTCCAGACAATTCTGGCTGAGTCTACACAAGGCTTTTCATGACACTATGCAAATGTGAGTTGCCTTTTGCGTCTGTCATGAAATGCCAGCTCTGACGTTTGCACTGATGTGGGTGTGACGTTAGGCGGTCCTGCGCGGGGCTTCACCCCAGGGCCTGCATGCGCACCCTGGGAAAATTGCCAGTGATACAAAGAGATGTCCTGATATGCAGCAGGAACTACCACTTGGATTAGTTCTGCCCCTGCACGAGCCCTTCTAACGTGCTGCTTGATGAGGCCCGAGGACGCGCAAGGTACTGGGGTGCAGGCAGAGCGCACCGGCTCGGGGAGGAGGGCCCGCAGCAGCGCTGCGGGGGAAAAAGCCACTTAATCTGAGAACACCATTTAGACCTCAGTGGGGAAAGTGCCCCCCTTTTCTTAGTGCCCCTCCCACCAGATTTGGTTATGGGGCAAACACTTTCTTGCAAATGATGTCATCTTGCCATTTCCAGGAAAGTCACCAAGTCTGTAACGCTGTCATTGGAGCTCTAATTTCAGAGCTCGCATCTACCATTCTGTGCCTGCAGTTCCCAGTGTTTAGAGTTTTCTGACGAGATCGATGTGAATGAAAGCGATTGTTTTCCTGTGGCATGATGACCCGGGCAACATTTAGAAGAAATACCTAAGGTGGCAAGCCAGGGCTTTGCAAATGACCAGTGTGATGTGTGAAGAACCAGGCTCGGGAGGAGCTTCTCAAAGTACAAACAGACCAACGGGTTTTAGTTAAGCAGTTTGAAAAGTCGGTGGGTGCCATGGATCCCTGCAGCAGATCCAGAATCCCTGCAGCAACTAATCCAAGAAATTCCCACTGGTTGCCTTTTGGTATAGTACGAGAGAAAAATATTATGTGGAAAGGCTGTCAGAAAAGGTCCCACTTCCCATCACACCTAAAGCAGATTTACTTCATCTACTTCAAGGAAAACACATGGTCATGGGCGGAGGGAGACAGGCGTGGGATCCATGAAGCCAAGCACGTTGGCAAAGCCATAAATATTGCCTCTGGTTCCTGTTGTTTTTGAAAATTATTTCCCATAAAAATGTTAATATGGAAGAGGTTGTTACTTTTAAGTGACTATTTGAAAGTTTTGCTTTTAATTTTAACTGTCATAACTACAAAGTCTCCATGGGTCCTCAACTTTTAAATGCAAAAGTATCTGGAAATAGGGGTTTGAGAACCACTGCTTTACCTCTTTGGCAAAGGTCCAGCTCAAGTCCAACATACATACGTGGTCACCCCACCTCCTGCTCATGCCTGGGGTAGAGAAGCCATTTGGGGCTTGCTCATGCCTGGGGTAGAGAAGCCATTTGAGTAGTTCTCCCGTCCCCCTCGGTAATAAAACCTCCTCTTCGGGGCTGCACACATGACCACAGATTCACACCTCCTGTCCAGGGCTAAGAGTGGCCTGTGACCAACTTCTGGACACATGAGTGGGAACCCAAGCGAACTTCTAGGATATGCCTTGAAGTGGCAACGTGCCAGCTCAGACCATGCCAATGAGAGCTACAGCCTTGGGACATCAAAGCAACAAAGTAAGGGTCAGAGTCCCTGAAACCATGGGGTCGCCTGCCACCCCAGCCTGGACCACTTCATCATGGAAATATTTCCATTTTAAGTCACCATTAGTTGGGTCTCACTATTCTGCTAATCACAGGGACGCTACCTCCGGCGCATGCCCCAGGAAAGGGATGCTCTGCATTGCTCCCATAAGACATAAGAGACAGGCCCCTGCCTTTCCCTCTCTAGGTCAACCATGGCTCCGACTGACACCCGCTAATTCTTCATTGTAGGGGCTGCCAGGAGCATAGGACTTGGCAGCACTGTGGCCGCCACCCACCAGGTGGCAGCGGCACCATCAAGTGGTGTGACTCCTTGTAGCACCGGTCAGCACTTTGAAGTTGCCTCAACCTGCCCTGTCCTTAGGACCTCCATCCTTGTTCCAGAGGCTCCTGCAGCCTTCTCCTCTAAGGCTCAGGGAGGAGCCTAATATTCCCTCACTTAGAGGCTTTTTGGGGAGCCAACCTCCCCAGGTGCTATTGCTATAGCAAGTTGTCCACTTCCAGCAGACTACTAACTGTCCAGGAAGCTGCCCACTTCATGATGGAGCGCAAGAATTTTACCTGGGCTTGTGGTTGTCCTTCTGGAAACTTTCTAGCAGCCCCTGCTTGAGGTACTCATGGCTAAGTTGTAGTCCAGGGAGGATGCTATATTAAAAGCAACTGGTGGCCCCAGGAAGTGACCTTCAAGAAGCTTATTTCGCTAATGTAAGATGACCAAGCCAGGAGGCCTCTGTGGAGCCCCCCAACATCCTCACATATCCAGCTTACACCCCCTCACGGCTGTGCTCTTGCCCTTCCCACAGTCTGGGAAGCGTCTTGCTCTTGTCTGGCCACTCTACTTAGCTACCTTGCAGGGTCCTTCTGGAAAGCCTTTCACCTCCAGCCTACACGGAATCCCCCAACTATAGGTTCTTCCTGCCATGGTCCCAGGCACCCTCGTAGATTAGCTTTCATGCGGCGCCATCCACCCAGCCTTAGGGGTGCGTGTGTATGTCCTTTACCTACCCGTGTGGATCCGCAGGTGGCGGTCGAGATCTTTCATGCCATGGACAGTTTTGAAGTGACAACCTACGAGATTGAAAAACAGCTCTTAAAAAATATAAAACTTAAGAAGGAGGCGACTGTGATTCTGAAGTTCTGGTGAGTCCCCAGTGGGCTCCGGAGGCCACACGACAGCTAGACCCACAGGGGCGCTCAGGTGACAGTCATGGGCTGATGCTTTACCTGGGTAGCAACAGTTGAATGTCCTCTCTCCAAGGGTCGCTGTTGGTTCCCTGGATTCCGAGGAAGGAGCCGTGATGGGGGCTTTCTGGGTGTCACTGCCAGCCGTGGGGGGACAAGGTGGTTTTGGTTTTGGAACATCGTTATCGAGTTCTGAGGCTGAAAGCAAGACATGAAGAGTTAATTTCTCAAGTATCAACACCACGGTTAAGGCTTAGAGCAGGTTTGGGCTTGCTTGAACTTCCTTCACCATTTTGCAAGAAAAGAAAGTACATGACAGCCTTGTCCCACCCTAGACTCATTAACGTCCTCTTCTTACCAGCGGCTTCTGGGAAATGCAGGAGCCACGAACTTGTGACACGATAGACGTAAAACGTGGCAGCCAGGCACCTCAAAGGACATAGAGATCTGCTTTGCAAAACAACGTCCCAACCCCATCACGTGCCAACATTTTTGTAAAATACAACAATTAGGAGAAAAGTAAACGAAGGCAAAAATGCAAGCTCAAATATTATGATGAGCTGATAAGAGCCGGAGGCCGTGGCAATGTCAAGCTGTTTTTATCTGCTCACTCCTGATTTCTGAGATTCTGTCTGTAGGGTAAGTGAAAAAGCAACAGGCTTTTCTGCCCTCCCACCATTAAGGTTGATGATGGATCCCTGCAGTCCTGAATGCATGCCTGATGGCGGGCCCCTGCAGTAGGGTGTGGGCATGCATCGATGGGATTCACCTGGGCTGAGAGACTGAGCTTGTAAGGGCAGCATAACAGGGACGCCAGGGGAGCCAAGAGGAGAGCAGAACCACGAAAAGCAGAGAACCATGAGAAGAACCATGAGAGAAGCAGAGAGAACGCCAGAGAGCCAGAGTGAAGACTTGCTGGAGGCTGGGAGGCCTGCTAGCCTCCCGGCCCCCCAAATACCCCTGCCAGACTCCCGGTCCCCCAACACCCCTGCCTGCCATGTACCTGGTAGTCCCAATAAAAGCCTGAAAAGCCACCAAGGGCTCCAGGACTCTCTCCTCCTTCACCTGTCTGCTGGGATCATAGAGATCCTGCGCAGTGTCCTGTCCGCCGTTACACTGTCTCAATTCGGCAGCAGGTTGCAGACCATACTGCAAGCACCCCTGCTCTCCAGGACAAAAATGTAGTTGTCTCAACAAATAATTTGCAGATGGAAGGAAAAGGTGATTAAAGACTTGAGGTGGTCTGCAGTCCCAGGATCCTGTGTGGATCCTGACTTATGTATACTCACAAAGACACTTGGGTCAGTGAGAAGTATGAACATGACTTGAAAGTTTGATAGAAGGGCCTCCCCGGTGGTGCAGTGGGTTGAGTGCTGTGCTGTGAAGCTGTCTGCAGCCTCTACAGTGCGGGTTCGATCCCGGGCCACCAGTGAGAATCCCACATGGTACGGCAGACCTCTCTTGTCTGGCCCGCTGCTCCCTTCAGCAGTGTATTTCTGTCATCTGTCTGTTCTGCTCCCTGCTCTGTCTCTGGTGAATCCTCTCACCCTCCCGTGCCTCTGGCCTGTACCCCAGCTCTTGTAAAAAATAAATCTTTTAAAAAAAGAAAGTTTGATAGATTTAAGATGTGGAAATGAAATTAGAGTTGTTAAACACACTCTCGGAGTGTAGGGATGGATTATTTATGACTCGTACATACGTCTGATTTGTTTCAAAATAATCCAGGGCAGGGGTGGGGAGGGCGAGAGTTGAACAGAAGATGCAAATTTGTGGAATAAGCTGATGGAATTAACTAAAGCTGAACAATGGGTAGGTGGGATTTTACTGTCTCAGTCTATTTTTACATTAAGTTTCAACCAGCAAAAGTCCCATTTCTGTGGATTAAGTGGTCAGGTGATAACTTCATAGGTTCAATCTCATCACAAAGGTTTAAACATGTCTAATACAAAGACTAATTACTCTTAAAGAACTCTCATGTGGTTTATCTCCAAATACATTGAAGCTAAGGAAAGAGGAGCCTGACTAAGCCTGAAGTCTTAAGGTGAATTCCATTTTCTCTGACACTTCTCTTACCATGAGTTGCAGTAAAGCACACTGCAGGGGCTTCATTTCTGGCCAGTGGGTGGTGGTGGGAGGTTTCCTTAGCTATGTGCTAGCTGTGTGACCATCCTCAAGTTTCTTTCTGAGCCTCAGTTTACTCATCCATAAAAAGGATAACAGGCCTACCCCAGAATTGGAGCATTAGAGTGAACATGTCAATTCTCAGTGCCCTGCCTGTGCTGGGAAAATGCTCACCAGCTGAGTGGAAAGGGTGGCAGCTGTACCATCCCAGCAATGGTGCTTGAGTTCCTTAACTGGGTCTGAACAATGGACTTAGTCCTGTGACATTCAACTAATGTATTACCCCCAGGGGATATTGGGCAATGTCTGGGGACTCTGCTTATCATGATGCTGGATGCACATGTGTGCCTGAGTGACTTAAGCCCCCACACCATATCAGATTCACCTGAATTGTGGGTCCAAAGTATTTTCTCAGGCCTCACCGCAGACTTACTGACAATGACAGCTAGATCGCAGGTACTTGCCTTTTTTGAACATCCCAAGTGAGTCTCTAAGTCTTTGCTTCTCAAAGAGTGGCCCCAGAGCACTGACACTGGCCTGATCTGGGAGCTAGTTGGAACTGCTGTACCCTCGTCAGGCCCCATCCCGCCTATGGAATCCATCTGTTCTTTAACAAGATCCCCAGGTGATTCCTGTCACATTCAAGTTGGAGAAGCGCTACCCTGAGCCAGCGCTTCTCACCTGAGTGCATCAGATCACCTGGAGGGCTTAACTCACAGGTGGCTCAGGTCCCACCTCTCCAGCTCAGGTTCTGAGGCCTGGAGTGGAGCCAGTGTTTTTCATTTCTAATAAGTTCCCTGTTGATGCCGATGCTGCAGGTCTGGGGACCACACTTTGACAACTGCTCTGTGGGAAAGATAACTGGCTCTGAAGAGGTGACCCAGGTCGCAGGGCTGGAAGTTATCAGCTCATTAGAACCACCTTTGTCAGCTGTGAGTGTACAGTGCCCCACAGAGGAAGACACCCCTTGCACACTAATCCACATATTAAAAAAAGGAAACCACCCAATTCCCAGGCTATAATCCTACAGAAACCAAAGAAAACTGAAATTTTGCGAGAGGTTGAAGGATAGTGGTTTAGGGAACTGACAAGGAAGCAAGCTGGTAAGTTTCACATTCTGCTTCTATCATTTATAGGCTGGGTAAGTCACTTAACTTCCCTGTTGCTCAGTTTCCATGTCTGTATAATGGGGATTATGGTCCTAGCTCATAGATTTAGATAAGGTTCTTCTTGCATATATGTAAAAGAACCTTTAACTATTTGTATTCACTGATGTGTCACATGTGAGCCACCAGATTCTCAGAGAGGGAAATGCATTTTGCAAAGCAGAAGTGTGACCGGTGAGCTGAAATGATAAGCAGGGGGCCAACACTCTAAGGGCCCCGGGGAAGAATGTGAGAGGCCTTCCCAAGGGACTGCACAAGGTTTGAAGTCCACTCTCCCCTGAAGGTGAGACCCTTCCAGTGTAAAAGCGGGGGTGCGCCATATTTGGTAGTAAAACCCAGCTTAGCAGCTTGGGCATTTTAACCCCAGAGAAACTCCTGATGTTCTTTTGTGACATGGTTTTCCTGCCCCCCCCTCTCGCCTCCCCCGCTCTGGTAGTGATGGAAATCTACCAGCTTGACCATACCCACTGTATTTCCTCTAAAAGCTATGAGTTGCAAAGCCATGCGCCAATTAAGAGTAGCCAAACTTAACCAAGGCGGGCCTCCTGCTAACCTGCAGGTCAGCATCCCAGAAGGACAGGCAAAGCCCTCCCTGCCTTCCGCTGGGTGGGCAATGATGCTGGGCAACAGAGCACCCCTCCGCATCTCCAAACCCCCCAACTCCTCAAGCTGCCCGGCAGCACCCTCTGCAGAAATAAAAAGCAGCCCAGGGCACACGCTTTAAAACACCAGGCTGGGGTTATCCAGGAGTTATCTTTTATAATCAATTCCTCCCAAAGAGTCAACAGCCCCAATTCTTCACTTATAGAGAATCCGGGGAGCCCCATTCCAGAAGACCCTTCTCTCTGTGACTTACCTATCTCCAACTTGGGCAAAGGGCAGTTAGGGTATTTTAGTTATGGTTTCATCCAGCTAAGCTTTAAAAAAAAATGAACTATTCATTTAGGAGAGGCTCCCGCAGGCACTGCACCCCTGGCCCGGCTAGAGGGCTGAGTCTCCTGCGGCAGAACCGGGGAAAAGTCGACCAGAGTTAGGGGGAGAGCTTAGGGGAAGAAAAGTCTTCTCTCCTCCCCTGTGCTCAGAAAAAGGCGCCAGCTATCCAGAAGAGGGGGAAGGAGGTCGAAGAAGTGCCCCAGAAAAAAACTACCTAATCGGAAGGGGAAGCACCTTAGAAATGCAGATTGCTCGACTCCTCCCCACCCCAGAGATTCCGAGGGGGGGGGGCGGCAACCCCAGGGCAGCCTGAGGAATTTAGCCAGTCAGCAAAGCTTCCTACCCGAGGCTCCTCGGAACTGGGGGCTCCCCCACGCGCCTGGGGAGAAGCACTGCCCGCAGGACACAGAAGTCCAGGGTCGCCCCGCCACCATCGCCCCCCTTCTAGCACCGCTGGGGTGAGCTGCTAAGTTGGACCGTGCAGCGCCCTGCTCAGCTCTCCCTCGGCCCCTCCACTTAGCTTCGCCTCATTTACTGTGAGAGGCAAAGTCCTTCCTGGAGCCCAGGAGGGCCCCATCCCCCTCCGACGCCCCAGAACCCCGCCAGGACGCCCTTCCCGGGCGGTCTGCACCGCAGCCCCCTCGCAACCTTCAGTCTTCACTCGACGGGGCCCCCTCCCCGTACCCCAAGGCTCCCGGCCCTGCTCTGTTTCCCCGAGCACTCACCCCTGCGCCCCGCACGCTCCAGCGCCCTATCTCGCGTGCCATCAACCCGTCCCCGCCGGGCCGGCGCTCCAGGAGGGTCGGGGTTTTGTCCTGATTCCCCAAAGGCTGGCCCGGGCCTGGCACCAGCAACCCCTCAGTTTCCAGCTATCGCCCCCCTCGCCCCCCATGCCCAGCAGAGGTAGCGGGCGTGGGTCTCTGGACGCCCAGCTTCCAGGGGCGCAGCCCCAAAGAGGTGCCGGCGCAGGATGCCCGCGCGCCCCGAAGACAGGCGCCGGCGGCGCATCCTTCCCGCGCGTCTGGGGGGCGAAGCGCGGCTGACCAGCGCCGGGGGGCGCGGGACTCGCAGGAACGCAGCGGGAGGCGCGCGGTGCACTCCAGGAGGTGCGCACGTAATTCACAAAGGCCGGGGGGCCAGGGCGCACAGGCCCCATCCTGAGACCCGAGGCGCGCGCTGCCCGCGCCCGGGCACCCGCCCGCCCCGGCCTCGCACCCGAGAACCTGCCTCCGGGCCCCGGCGGGCGCCCCCGGCCACTCACCTGGCGCCCCCGCCGGCGCCCCGGCCGCCCCGGCCACGTCCCCGCGCGCGGGCGGCGGCTCCGCGGAGTTGAGGTGCTGGGGCCTGGCCTGCTTGCGCCGCGACATGCCGCGGGGACCCGCGTCCCGGGGCGCCCCTCCGAGGGGCCTGCGCCGCCCAGCGAGTCCCGGAGTCGGGCGCTCACCCCCGGCCGGCCGGAGCGCGCACGTCCCGGCGCTTCTGCGCTCCCGCCGCGCGCGGCGATTTATCAGCAGCGCTGACGGCTGATTGGCCGCGAGCCAGGACCTCGCAGGTCGGTGCCCGCGGGGCCCGCGCCCCCGCAGCCCGCACCCCCCGGGAGCCGCGGGCAAATGCAGACGCTCGGGCTCCACCCCGGCCCCGCCGAATCAGAATCTGCATTTTAACAAGCTCCCCAGGTGACTCGCATGCACATTAAAGTTTGAGAAACCGTGTCTGCATTTTAACGAGATCCCCAGGTGATTCGTTTGCCCATTAAAATTGCAGAAGCACAGCTCTCCTCCAGCGGCACCGCGCTCCGGAGTCACCCGGGAGCTCGTTAAAATGCAGATTCTGACTCGGCGGGTCTGGGGTGGGGCCTGAGCTTCTGTATTTCTAACGAGCTCCCAGGTGATCCGGCTGCAGCACAGACCAGGCTTCGGGGTTCTGACTTAATGGGTCTGGACCCGGACCTGGGCGCCCGGGTTTTGGGTTGCATGTCCCCCCTCCAAAAAAAAGAGCTCCCCAGGTTATCCTGATGCGCAGCCAAGGCTGATAAGCACGACCTCCAAGCGTGGTTCTCCACCGTGGCTGCAAAGTCGGATTTAAAATTTAAATCGGGGCCAGACGGTCTCCCACTGCCGGGCGGGTCGGGATGCAGATTCCCGAGGACCCGCCTCGGGGCGCAGAGCCCGGGAATTGGGATTTTGGCCCCGCGCCCCCGCCCGCCTGGCTCCGGCGCCCGGGGTCTGAGACCACACAGGGGAGGCCTCGGGGCCCGCCGGGGCGCGGCCCCGCCCGGCAGGTGACTGAGGCGTGGTCCCGGGGGGTTGAGCTAATTGGCGTTCGTGCTCAGACTGGCTGGGACCTTGACGATACCCCAGGGGTTCCCCTCGCGCCGGGTGAACGACATCCAAGAGGGAGCAAGGAAGACACCTACATCCCCAGGTGTTTACTGTCTTCAAGTTGAGGAGTTACTTAAGGCAGGGCTGTGCCCCAAGCTTGCCCGAACCTGAGAGTCACGTGGGAGCTCTTGTTTAAAAAACAAAACCAAACCGGGGTTCAGTTCAGAATACGTGGGGTGGGGCCTGGGAATCTGTATCTTTACCAGCGTGGCGGGTGACTTCTGCAGAGCGGCCTCTCAGCGTCGCCCCCTATGCCTGTGCGGTTACCCCTGGCAAACTCGAGGGAGGTGGGGGCTGCAAGAGAGGCACATTCATTTCTATGTCTCAAAAAGTGAGCTGTTTCCTGCAAACTTCCTGATTTTCAAGTTGTGAATTGATTTTAGGGCTGTTTAGGCAGTGCCCGATGAACTCATTCCAGGTTCAATTTGAGACCAAAGAAAGTTGGCAAACAACTTGTACAATTTTCTCTGGGATGGCCAGATGGACACACTGATGCACTTCTGCTTCACCTCCATTTGGGATAAGTCGGAAGGATACTGGTTAAATCCGGGCCTTGGTTGCCTCTAGGGATCTCCAGTGGGTAGTGACATCCGATGCCACTTTCTGCTTGGGGTTTGTATTTGCTCTGTCCAGATAGTATGTCTTTAGAGGCACACAAAGGAATGAATCAATCCATAGTATATGACAGGTGTGCACTGCTCATCCATTCCTCAGCTATACTGGCTGCTAGTTTACTCCATTTATTATGATATAATAAATATCATGGAGCCCACCACTCCAAATTAGGATCTTAATCATACCCTACATCTCTCATCTATCTCCCATTGGTACACCCCCCCCCAATAGCCATCAACTGAAACTCTACATAGATCACTCCTTTGCTGCTGCTTTTTTTTTTTTTTTAAGATTTATTTATCTTATGCGTACACGAACTGGGGTACAGGCCAGAGATGCAGGGAAGTGAGAGGATTCACCAGAGACAGAGTGGGCAGACTGACTGAAATGCACTGCTGGGGGGAGCAGCGGGCAAGTCAGGAGAGGTCTACTGTGTCATTTGGGTAGCTCCCTGGCCGGGATCGAGCTCATGCTGCAGTAGCTGCGGAAGCTTCATAGGTTGCGTCTTAACCCCTTGCGCCAATAGGGAGTTCCCTTTGCTTCTTTTTAGCGAGTTTTCTCTCACCTACATGTATTCCTAGAAAAATATTAATTTTTAAAGAACTCAATAAAGGGTATTTTGTACTCTTTCAGGAACTCTCCCCTGCCCCTAACCAGGTATACTGCTAAAAACTTGCAATTGCTGTCACTATCGTTTGTCCTTTTTGATTGATGTATAGTACTCCACAATGTGAACATTGCACAGTCCTGCTGATGGGCACTCAGGCTATTTCCCAGCCTTTGCCATGTGAATAGTACAGCTATGACCTATGGTCTTTCTAAAAAATAACTGTTTCCTGAGTGCATGTATACCTGGGCTGGGCTGGTAGGTGACTGTCTGAATCGCCCCAGTGATGTAAGGATACCTGGAGAGGTAGCTGCTCGCACACACAGATTATCAAATGTCTCTATTTTTATCAATCAAATTTAGAAATAATATTTCACATGGCGTTGATTTATATTTTGTCTGCTCATGTCATTTCAACAAAAAACAAAGTTGATATTATTCATATTTTCCACAAAGAGAATGATAGCAATGGATCAAATATGTTTCATTTAAAAAAATATTATTTTGATATATTGTGACTGTAGGGTTGGCCTCTCCTAAAATGCCCAGACAGGCTTTTCCCAAGATGTCCAGAGCAGGTTTTTCCCCTATACATGTCACCTTGGTATGTGGAGCTAAGGTCAGTGGAGGCTCCACGGGCCTCAGGAGGCACTGTTACCATAACCTTAAAGAATGCAGATTACCCAGACTTAAGGATATCTCCAAAATATCAGAGAAACCTATCTAAGGCAGGACAAACATCTTCAGGCAAGGTTTTTGTCCTATGAAGTCACCCTTCCTTGTCATGTGAGACCCCCCTCTCTTCTCGATGCCCCAGGCCTCTATCCTATCCCTTAGCTCGGGATATAAACCCCTGGTGTGTCCCATTTACTTTAGAATTTACAGTCATGTAATTTAATTTGGTTCCCCCCCCCCCACCAATATGATGTTAATTTGTCTAGTCCAAAAGGGGTGGGTGGAGAATCTCCCCCTGTGCCCTCACATAAAACATTCACTCAAAGTTATGGCCCAAGGGCCTCCCTGGTAGCACAAGGTGTTAAAACTCAGCCTATGAAGCTATCCACGGCCACTGCAGCACGAGTTCGATCCCTGGACAGGGAGCTACCCACATGGCGCGGCAGACCTCTCCTGTCTCCCCCGGCTCCCCTCAGCAGTGTATTTCAGTCAGTCTGCCTAGTCTGTTCCCCACTCTGTCTCTGGTGAATCCTCTCACCCCCCCCCACATCTCTGGCTTATACCCCAGTTCTTGCATGCATAAATAAATAAATCTTAAAATAAAAAAAGTTATGGCCCAAGTAAAGTTTATGACCATGTTGAAAAATGGCTTCATTTCAAGGGATAATTGAAAAATTTAGAAAAACAAAGCTGTAGGAGATACAGATGTCATGAAAGCCAGGTATCACTGGCTGGGCTTCATAAATCATTGTTCTTCTTTTTAAATCTATTCACCATTCAAATTGCCTATTCCTTTTTTTTTGAAAGTTAGCTTGTAAACTTTCATTTTCCCTGATGACCAACAGGGCTTTTGCCAGTCAGACTGAAGCTGTTTAAACAGATTAGAAATTTCTGTTGCTAAGCTGAAATACACACATAGAGCTTTCATAGGTTACTTCTAGTTTTCAGCAACAAAATCACACAACTTGGGAATCGTGGCCGAACAATGCATTTCAAAGTACTCTCCATAGGCTCCATCTTTGAAAAACTAGATTCTACCTCATTCCTGACATGTCACCTTTATCCTGATTTTTTTTAGTGGTTGTTAGGTCATCTTTTCTTTTTTGCAGAAAATGTTAACAAATTTTCAACTGCCGTCACTTTGTAAAAGAAAATGGAGAATAAATCTAATTTCGATAACTACATGCCAAGGGTTAAACAATTCACTGCTGAATGACACAAGTCTTCTCTGCATTACCGTGTGTCTCTGTGCAAAGCAGCATAACAATCCCAAAGGCAGTATGATAACTAGCGCACTCTGGAGCCACCTTGACTGAGAATCCTGGCTCTGGGACCTTGACCTTAAGAAGCTGGCTCCATGGCCCAGTTTTCTCATCAAGAAAATGGCAAAGCTAAAAGAGCTAGGGGAATGAATTTACAAAGTGCACCACGCCACCTCTACTGCAGGGGTGGTATGCTCTGCGTGTTAGAATTATTAATTATAATAATAGGGTAAGTGTTGTAGTTATCTATAATAACAGCTAGCACATCTAGCATTGGTGGTTCCAATGAATGAGCACAGATATCCTGCTTGACATGGAAAGAAACTGGCAGCAAACTAGCACAGGCTGACATTACTCAACCCCTCTGAGTTGCAGACTCCCCATGCTTTCCTACCATTTCAATGCGCAATTTAATCTTACTCATTTAATATTATCCAAGTAATTGCTTTGTTTTTTTTTTTTTAAGAGAAATAGATAAAAATAAGTTATAATTGTCTCTCTGATGATGCTGGGTCTCCTATGCGTGTGAGCCCTGACCCGAGGCATGTTGTTCTGAGCTATCTCACGTCGATCATTTCCATGACTACTCTCCACTGTGGATACTGGAATGACCCAGTAAAGGGTTGTCCAGGCACAAACGATCCCCAAATGCAGTCTAAAGCCAGCAGGAGCAAATCTTATTTCTTCATCGGCCAGGAATTCATTGATTTGTTCAACTGAAAATAAATTTTTGAGTCTACAAAGTTGCTGGCTCTGTTCTAGGTGTGCTAGATGGAGCGTGATATCAGGGAAATCAGAAAAATAACAAAGGAATGCATGCACGCATGCCCAGGCCATCTCAGACAGGGATGAGGACCACCAAGATGAGATGGGGGTTGGTGAGATGGAGAGTGACTGGTGGTCGTAGGAGGTACCCAAGTTTGGCCAGAAGTGAACTTTGAGCTAATACCTGAATATTATAGGCGGTCTCAGGAAGAACCACAGAGAAAGCATTCCTGGGACAGGAGACAATAGCAAATGCTCTAAGTAGATCAATGTTGGGTATTAGAAGCACAGTAATGAGATTCAGTGACTATAGGAAAACGTGGCTTATAGATGCTAAGACAAAAAGTCCAACCTTGCCTGTGATTAAAGATATACAAGTTAAAATTCAGTGATATCCTGTTTTATAGCTGTTTAATTAGAAAAGATTAAACATACACTTGTGAGCATATGTTATGCCCCAGGTCTCCCTCCCCTGCACTGCACTTCTTAAACTTACCGTGGATGAGAATCACCAGGGGATCTTGTTAAAATGCAGATTCTGATTCCACTGTGTCTCGGGATTTAACCTGGATACAGATCACCTGGGACCTTGTTAGGAAGCAAATTCTGATTTCAGTGCTCCTCAAACTTTACTGTCGAGAACAATCTGGGATCTTATTAAATGCAGATTCTGGGCAACCAACGTATAAGAGGTGTTCCACTTCACTAATAATGAGGGAATGAATATTTAAACAATCATGAATCACCCTCCCCTTTTTTAACCTATCAGATATATTAAAATTAAGAATATTGATAACATCTGCTGATGGCAAGCATGCAGGGAAATTGGTCTTCTTATGCATTGCTAGTGAATGTTTATGGCCACATTGGAGGGCAGTTTGGCAGGAAAGATCTAAGGGTACTCTGCAGATGAGCCATCAGTTCTGCTTTCTGTCTCTTCTGCAGAGAAACATCTGCCCATGAGCAGAAGGGCAGAGGCGCCATGTCCAAGGACATTGGTTACAGCCCCATTGTCATAGCAAAAAAAATGAGAAACCACCTAAATGCCCAACAAAGGGAATGGTTAAGTGAACTTGAGGTTTAGCCATTCCATGGAATACCAGGCAGCAAATCAAAGGAATTAGCCAGACTGACTTCGGCCAGCAGGGTTAGAACTCCAGAGGAACAGCATCAGAGAAGAAAAGCAAGTTCTGTACAGAGAGCTCAAGGCGTATTCAGATCCATATAGGGTTTCAATATGGTGGTGAAATATGAAAATCCAGAGAGAAAACACTGGAAGCAAACTACGCGTTCAACACACAGGCTACGTGTTGAAACAAAGTGGGGTGGAGGAAGAGCATGGGAGGAAAGATCGGAGAACCCAAGTTCTCCACGGGTGTAAGACAACATTCTCCTCAGTAAAATATGCTTTTAAACAAACAGGGAATGTACTCGCATTCTACTTTAGAGTTAAAAAGGTAAAGCAAACAACTCAGTCATAATGCTGTCATGCAATGCGATGAATTCGCTAGGATCGGCGCCCCCACCAACGTCCAGATGGACATTTTTCGAGATGTCCAGAACAGGTTTTCTCTACGTGAGTCACCTTGGCATGTGGAGCTAAGGTCAGTGGAGGCCCCATGAGCCTCAGGAGAAACTGTTATCGTAACCTTAAAGAATACAGATTACCCACATTTAGTGCTAGCTCCAGAAGTGAACTTTTTTTTTTTTATCAGGGAAACCTGTCCTAAGGCAGGGCAAACATCTCAGGGCAAGGTTCTGTCCTTTGAAGTCACCCCTCCTTGTCATGTGAAACCCCCTCCTTCCCATCCCTTAGCTCGGGATATAAACCCCTGGTGTGTCCCATTTACTTTAGAATTTACAGTCACATGAATTCTCCAGACGTATGTAATTAAAGTTGGTCTTTTTCTCTTACTCATCTGTCTGAGCAGCCAGGGGTTGGGGGACTTCCCCGTGTCCACAGCACATGCACCATACACTCAAGCTTGTGAAAGCAAAGGACCAGGGAACTGGTAAGAGGAGCCGCCCCTGAAGAGGATGTGTGATGTGTCTCAGTGACATGTGTCTTGCTACGGCCTCACAATTTGAAATCATAAAATTTGGCATGCATACAAGCATGCATAAATCATAGGCAAGTAATATAAGGAAGACAAAAACACCGTGTAACATGGTCTAGAACCTTCTTCATGTCAAAGAAACCCTTTCCATGCTTCTATCCGCAAACTCACCCTCTGCCACCTTCTTCCACTAGTTCTAATTTTGGTTTTGGGTAACTGTTCTTTAAAATAGTTTCTTTACCTAAAGAAGATGTGCTGTGGCCTTGTCCCTCATTTGAATTGTCCGAGAGATTTTCCTTTACTTGCTTACGTTCGTGTCATTCAACCTGTGGCTGCGGAAGTGAGCTGTTGCCCACTCTCGAGAGGCCTCTGTTGTAGGACTATTCCTTGCTTCGCCTGCAGCTTCCCTGCCAATGGACAGTTCCCACTTTGGTAATTGTGAGCACAGGAACTACGAACATTCTCGCACAAGTCTCCAGATTTGGACGTCTAAGTTTCTCTGTGCCCAGAATCTGCATTTAACAAGATCACCAGGTTGTTCTTCAGCACATTGAAGTCTGAGATGCACTGAAGTCAAGACTCTTCTTAATAAGGCCCCGGAGTGATTTGTATTCCTGTTAAGTCTTGAGACACACTGGAATCAGAATCTGCATTTTAATAAGCTCCCCGTTGATTCTCACATCTAGTAAGTTTGAGAAGGGCAGCAGGGGGAGGAGGAGGCAGATCAGAGCATCTGCTCATATTCAACTTTCCTCGGAAATGCCAAAGTATTTTCCAACATGGATCTATCACCTTACATTCCCACCAGCACATGCAACCTTTAAAATTAAACGACAAAAAATACTAGTTAAAAAGTGACTAGGGGGCCTCCCCTGGTGGCGCAGCGGTTGAGCGCTGGGCTGTGAAGCTGCCCACAGCCTCTGCAGCGCCAGTTCAATCCCCAGCCGCCGGCGAGGGTCCCACATGGCGTGCAGACCTCTCCTGCCGCCCGATCCTCCCCTCGGCAGTGTACTTCGTCAGTCTGCCTGTTCTGCTTTCCACTCTGGCTCTGGTGAATTCTCTCACCCTCCCGCGCTTCTGACTGTACCCAGTGCTTGTATATATAAATAAATAAATCTTAAAAAAAAATAAAGTGACTAGGGGGACATCTTAGTTGATAAAGGAACAACCACACACAAACCCTGGCTTCTCCCCTCTTTTCCTTTCTGCTCCCACAGTCCAGGACTAGATTCTGAAATGCTGGCCAGGAGGAGGCGATGTGCAGGCAACAGTAGGGGTCTTTATTTATAGAGAAAACAAGCCTCCAATTCACCTGCTGGCTCCCATAGGATTGGCTGTTCCTGAACTGTAAAGGAATGTTCTCCAAGAACAGGAATTCTAAGCTTCCAGACCTGGGCAGGGTGTGGCGGGCCTGGAAAGGTAAGACAACCGATTCTTGAGAAAAATGAGTTTCTCCACCCTTCTGGCAACAGTGAAATCACACATACCCACTGTCATTTTCAGGGTCTTTTAATCTTTCCATGTCTCATGCCACACAGTCTCCCTTACTCTGGCATTTTCTATGAGGGCTGTCCAAAAGTCATTCCTCCGTTTAATAAGCATTGTCTGGGTTCCATCTGGTATGAGGCCCTATACTAATCTCCAAGAGTGCAACAAAAGCTTTTAAGAAAACTCACAGAGCAATGGCCGAGGGGGGCAGAAACAGGTGAACAGGCAGTTACAATACAGCATGATAAAGACTCCCATAGCAGTCAGACAAAGCTTCCTGCAAGAGGCAGATTCATAGCCCCACCCATGTAGGATGAGTAGGTTTAGGTTGTCAAAGGCATGAGATGAGGAGGGTTCCAGGCAAAGGGAATCTTGCACAAAGACCAGGCAAGAGATGGCACTTTTGAGGAACCACCGTCTGGCTGGAGGTGGGCAAAGTGCAGGGCAAAAGGCAAAGGAGGTGGGCGGGGAAAAGGCTTCGCATGGCAAGCAGGATCTGATTGAACCATTCCTGCTTTTCCTTTCCTCTCTCTCCTTGTGAAATTTTGCACAAATCCGGAGGCAGATCCCTGGCTGGTTGGGGAAGGTTACTTAACCTTCTCACCTGAGACGCAATGAGGAATGGCATGGGGGTGATGCTGGTGTTGCCAGTGAAGAGTGGACATTCACAGGGGCTCACCGAAATAGCTAAATGCTATTTTGAAAGATACGTGTATGCCCTCACCAAGGCTCCAGATCCTCCCAGATGCGTAATTTTGAACAAGCTCTGAATCTCCCTGAGCTTCTTCCTTTATCTGTAAAATGAAGCTAGTTCTACGTACCTTAGATGGTTTTTCTGAGTATTAAGAGGAATATATGTAAAGGGATGAGAAAACATGAACTAATCAAGAACATTAATTATTACTGGCAATATCCACTACTACCCTTGTACTACAATTAGTTAGAAACTATAATAACAACGAGTGTAAATTTTATTGAATACCTACATCGAGCTGGGCACGCGGGTGAAAGGGACAGAAGAGGTTACGTGGGAACACTTTCGGAAAGATTCAGCTACACTTTGAGATCCTAATGTGATCCTATCTTTAAGGTTCTGTTGCTTTGGCTTCTATTACAGGGGCCAAATAAAAGTGACCTAAATCAAATAAGAGGTTTATTTCCACTGGTTGATGCTTCGAGAGATCATGCAAAGACAACTATTCGCTTAGCACCTTTCTGGCCTTGTACCAAAAACTTTGACCGAGGTCACAGATACGATGCTTGGCCTGGTGTGGAACGCACACCATTCCCCCACACAGGGGGTGAGGCAGCCCCTGTGGAAGCACATGGGCTGAAAGAGGGGGTGCAATGATGCCCAAGGGAAATCTCAGAGAAGGAGGTCATTAGCAGAGGGAGCTCAGCCATGGACATTTAAGGTTCCTCATAACCATGCCACCCCCTTGCTTTGGGGAACTAGTTCCGGTGTGGCTGCTAGTTACAGAAAAGCACTGATGACCCGAAAGTGGGTGGGCGGCCAGGATGGGTGATTCCCAGCCCTCCCAAAGCCCGCTGACAGCACAGCGCTCCAGCAGTGAGCTCGGCTGCAGGGAGTCCCTGGGGGACTGACAGGCAGGACAGGAGGGAGAAGGCCTGCCCCTGTCAGTTTGCCGCACTGAGATGGTGCGGGTTGGGGTTGTCCAGGATCATGTCATCTGCCGTGTCCGGGACTCCATCTGCAGGAGGAAGGAGTATGGCCAGCACAGGGTGGCAGAGACAAGCAGGCATGAAGAAAGAGGACACACGGGACAGCTTTCTCCCCAGCTAGGGCCCAGGTCCCTGGAGTAGCCCCAAGGCTGGTGTCTCTCCTAGATTTGGGGAACCACTCTAGCCAAGCAGGAAGCCTCCTCACTTCTGCTAGTTTTAGTGCCTTTTCTGTTCCTTGCAACCAAAAGAGGGGCTGAGGGGGAGAAAACCTGCAGTCAGGCTGGAGAGAAAGGCCAGAGAGGGATGCCCCTCCCTTCCCTGCATCAGGAGGGAGCACACACCTACGTCAGCAAGAGGCATGACGAAGACACAGAAGTGAGGGTGGGTGCAGAACAGAAAGAAAACCAAACAGGTAAGTGTGGAATATCAAGAACTCCCAAGAACTCCCAGAACTAATAAACAGCAGCCCAGCGCCTGACCTCTGGCACACTGCTGTCAACTTGCATTGCTTCAACTTGTACTGCTTTGCCGTGCACATGCCTTCATATATTTTTGTTATCAGCTGGGTCCTGCAGGCATTTGAGCCCTGGTTTAAAAATCCTTTTAAGAATGAACAGTTTCGGGCCTCCCTGGTGGCACAAGGCCTTAAGCACAGCACTACCAAGCTATCCTCAGCCACTGCAGCATGAGTTCGATCCCCGGCCAGGGAGCTGACCCACATGGCGCAGCAGGCCTCTCCTGTCTCGCCAGCTGCTCCCCTCAGCAGTGGATTTCAGTAGATCTGCCTGTTCTGTTCTCCACTCTGTCTGGTGAATCCTCTCACCCCTCACCCCGCACCTCTGGCCTGTCCCCCGGTTCTTATATGCGTAAATAAATCTTTAAAAAAAATTTACTGTAATGGACAGATAAGTGATAAAGCAAATACATGTTGGGAGAATCTTCATGGAAGGAATATGGGTGTTCAGGAAAAAATTCTTTCAACTTTGTTGTATATTTGATATTTTTACAAAAGAAAATATTTTAATTGTAAAAAGTTTCCCCTCTAGGATAAAAACAAAGGATTGTCCAGCCCCCAAACCCTGGGTGACGTACCCATCAGGTTTGCAAAAGGAAAGGCAGTGTCCAGTGTGTGGGTGGAGGGTGTGGGGTCTTTGTCCATAAACACACCAAGGTTTGTACTGTGAACCCATCTAAGATAACTTTCTAGATCAGGGCAAAGACTGAATCCAAACCAATGGTCCCATGTTGGCATAGCCCCAAGTTCTCCCCAGTGGGGAGACCAGTGCTGGTGGGGACCACAGACCCAATGAGAGCCTTTCTCTTTGGGAGTTTGTCAACCCGAGTTCACTGAGGACAAGGGGTAGAAACAGTTGAACCAGAACAGGAGTTTATTGGCCATATGTGAGGGGGCAGAGAAAGTGGACTGGGGGGATCAGGCAAGAACAGTGGGGGGGGGCAGTAGGGAGCAATGGAAAGCAGGGAGCAGGGGGGACCAACAGGGAGCAGTGCGGGGAGAATAGAGAGCAGCAGTGAGCAGGGGGAGCAGCTGGGAGCCTGACCAGACAGCAGCAACTATGGCCTGGGTACCAGGTGGGACCACTTGCCTGGGCTGCTGCCAGGGAGAGCTGCCCCAATGAGGACTAGTGTGAGGTACTGAAGGTGTAACCGAAGCTACACACACACTGAGAAGGGAGCTCACCCGCGTTGCTGCTGTGTCTGGCTGTGTGAATTGCTGTCGCCTATGGGCTGGGTACTTCACATGTATTATTTTATTTACTCCTTCCTTGTAACACCCTAAGGTGGGCACTAATATTACCTCCGAGAAAATGAGGTTCAGGGAGAGTAGGTCACTTTCCAGGTCATATCTCTGGGAAACTGCAGAACTGGGATTCAAACCCAGTTCTTCCTGTCTGCGGACCCTCTTTTGTAAGCCCCACCCTCTATTGCCGTTAGTTCCAGGCCTCCATGCAGCTTCCACCTGGCAACCCAGGCTAGAGAGGCCTTTCAGGGACAGTTCCTGCCTGCTTAGAGGTAATCTGGGTGTCTGGCTGGCTACATTGGCTTAGGTTGCAAGACACTCTGTCAATAGGATGCTGGTTGCTAATTTGCAAGCAATTTTAATATGGAAAAAAATTAAGTTCTCATAGAACCTTCAGCATACTAATCTTTCAAATTATTCTGAACTCTGGGTATCTTTCTGAAGACACATACTTAGCTTATCTTTTTTTCTTTCTGAAGATTTAGCTCAAAAACGAAAGGACTGTTTTCCTTAGTCTCTTCGTAAAGTCTCCTAAAAGCTGAGGCATCCCCAGGACTTCTATTTCTTTCGTGCAGCTTCTCCTGGGAGATACTGACTCTCAGAAGCAATTGGGAAAGCGCCGCCGTGAATATGAGATGGATACACGGAGACTCTCAGGTCCTGGGGGCAGGGTGGGGAGTTGTCTGGAACTTTCCTTTCCTATAAAGGGAACTAGCCAGAAAATAAAGAAAAGCAAAAAAAAAAGGGAAGCAAGACAAGACAAGAAGAAGAACCCTGCTAGCTACAGACAAATAATATACGAATACTTTTTTCATCGAACTTGTATTGAAAGTGGAATTGTAGGGGCGACATGATTTCATTCATTCAGATCAAAGTGGCACATGGGGTACTGCAATTCCATACGCGATCACAGTGGTGGGTGCCAATAATCATCCCCTGTACTAGTCAGTTTTTGCTGTGTGACAAACAACCTCAAAATCTCAGTGGCTTTCCACAGCCAATATTTCTTTCACTTTTTATAGGTCTGGAGTCCATTGTGACTCTGCTGGGTTTAGATCTAGGGCAGGGGTGAGGTCAGCTCCATGTGTCTGCTCATTTCTCCTGGGGCCCTCAGCTACCCAGGACATGTTCTTCTTGTGACACATCACAGAGAGCAAGAGGATGACCTGGATTGTACGGGCACATCAAAAGCCCTGTTCCCATCAGGTTTTTCAACTAAATTCCACTGGTCAAAGCAAGTCACATGGCTTTGCCCCCAATCAGTGGGGCAAGGGGAATATATTTCATGGTACCAATGGGCAGGGGTGGCTGGTTATTATTCTACTAGGGACAGAGTGCTCACTTGGAAACAATAATATAACTGCCAGGAGCTACTAATATTGATAATAGGAATACAATCGCACAGCTCGAATAAAACAGATTGATAGAGACTGATAGACACGTCTATAATCTATAATAAATGTTTATCTAAAGCATCAGGTCTAAAATCCAAACTTTGATCAGCTTTGTGGCGTGTGGTTTATTTTTCTTGAAAAACTGACCCTGTGAAATGCCTTGCGCTGCTGTGTTCTATCACCAGGATGAATCACTCGTCATTATTTTATAGTTTCTGGACTTGGTCTTCCACAGTAATAACAGCATTTTGGAAACTGATTTATACCTGCTCTCTAATCATAAATAATACCCCCACAATTAATAGTCTCATTGACAGGTGATTGGCACATACACACATAGGAATACTACGCAGCTATGAAGAAGATGCAAGCCTGCCATTTGCAACAAGGTGCATGAATCTAGAGGGTATCATGCTCAGTGAAAGATAAATAGCAATTGATTTCACTCATGTGGAAAATAAAGAAGCAAAACGAATGAACAAAGAAAACAAAATAAACTCTTAGACTATACAAAGAAAATGGTGGTTCCCAGAGGAAAGAGGAAAAAGGGGTGAGAAAAACGGGTGTGGCGTTTTACAAGTGACAAGGGGTCACTTGTAAGCGCAAGGATGGAAACCAGACTTTTGGTGGTGAACATAGCGTAGTATATACAGATGTTGATTTAGAACACTGCACACCTAAACCAACACAATACAAATATCTAAACCAATGCGACTACAATAAAAAATTAAAAATAGGGCCACTTTATTCTCAAAGGTGTCGCAGTTTGGATGAGGCATCGGATCGTCTTATAAATACAATGTGATACAAACGTGGGATTTCCTTTCCAGATACAAACAACCTTCCCAAGAGCTAACCTACACAATATTCTCTTTATCTGTTCCCTTCTAAAGAAATGTCCAGTTACATATGACCTCTCCCCCTCCAGACTTCGTGATGCTCACGTCTACTGTGGAATGCTCGGCGCTCAGTCTTCGTTCCTTGCTCGCGATTGTGTAACTCGTGTTTATCTTTAGCTCCTCCCAAGGAGCCTTCCAATCTGGGTTATAGGGGATCCCTACTGTGCTTCTGTGTTCTCTGGTAGAGTGGGTACATGCTGTGACAAATGTTTGTCTGTTTGCCTAAGTGGACTGTCAGCCACACCTACCCACCCCCCCTACAATCAAGTTACCCTTTGGCAATTAGTATTTGCTGAAAGAATGTAGTTGCCATGATTGTTTTATTTATTATTATAAACTATGCAGATATACAAAAAATATATAGAGAATACTGCCCACACCCTACTTTCTACCTGTTCCTCCTTTCCTTGCTCATTTTTCTCTGTCCACGTTAACCTCGGACACCCCACATTTCTGTTTTAGGGATGTTGCATTGCTGTTCACTCTGCCTAGAACTGTCTTCCTCTTGGTATCTACAAAGCTCCCTCCCTCCCTCATTCCAGACTTCTCATGGAGGTGTTCCCTAACTGCACCCCGGTCCCATATGAGATCTCCCCTCTTCACCCCTGAACTGTCCCCTCCTGAGGCATCGTATGGGTTATCTCTGTATCTGCATACTATTGCTGTCTAGTTTCCCAACAATAGTAGCCTTACAAGGACCCACTCTATTCATCACTACCTCCCAAAATTTCCAGAACTGCACATAGTAGGTGCTCAAGAAAACATAAAATGAATGCACGAGTTCAGTGAACACTTCCTAAGCATTTTTCCCAGGGGTTCGAGTGGTTACAATCCATCTCAGCTCTCCACAATTTTGTGAAGGAAACAAGAAAGAGACAATGGAATGGCTGACAGTGAGCCTCCTTGAGGCAGTGGCTTGATGGTATGATCTGGACACACAGAGCTCCATGGGCCCTTGGAAAGATTTCCTCCCCGTGTCCAGAATGAATCCACCAAGGAACTGACCATATCATAACAGCTGGTGGTATCCAGAGCATTCGCCTTATAACCTCCCCTTTCAAAACACCCAAATCCAGTTTCAAAATTGAGTGAAGTTACCCTCAGGGATAGAAGATACTGGAAACACATAGCCTAAGTTAAGTGACCATAATTATGCATCAAGAACCACAAAATCAGCATGAAAAGATTATCTCCTAAAACAATTCTGTCAGCACTTTATAATAAACATTTTGGAAAAAATCAAGAGATTGATTTAAGGAATATTCAAAAGTACAAATTATATAACTTTTCTGTCCAAAAAAAATTTGATTATCCTAGTTTGATTAGTTTGATTATCCATGTTTTAAGAATGCAGGTAAATATATCTTTGTGTGTTAAGACAAGATACATTGATAGGTGGGGGCAGGTGCATTCTCTGGGGCCAAAGGATGCCCCTGTGGTACCAGAAGAAACCTCAGAACTTCCCTGTTGGTGATTTGAGAGTTGGTTGTGGGAGGTAGCAGTGAAGTGCTTGGCCAGGCCTGGCACACAGTGGGTGTTCCACCAATGCGAGCTTACTAAGAGGACACGGCAGCTCGTGCCTCCACCTTCCTGCTCATCATAAAATCAGGTGAAGATGTGACATAGGGGAAGAAGTACGATGGTGAACCATGAATGCTGTGATCTTTGGTTAAATCTGAAGGGATGATGGTGATTTGGAAATTAACATATGAGAGACATACTAGAAGGTGTAACCAGCAGCCTGGAAATGAAGTCACTGGTGTCTCAGTGAGCTCAGGACTTGGGGAAGGGGGTTGGATCAAGAGATGAGGGAGAAGACTTCTTGATAGAAGGTTGGTGGGATTAATAATTCCATTCAATATACACTTATAAAAATAAGTGTAAAAGCTTGGAGAATAACTACTGGCAAATTGAAAACATACACAAGAGCTTTCAGAAAGAATAGGAATATTATTAAATAAGATGTAAAGAATAATGCTAATTATAGTTACTAAGACAAATGCAAGAGATTTGAATTTTCCTACAAAAGACACAGAGAAGCTGATAAAGACAGGCATTAAACAACAGGTCAGGCAGAGATAAGCCAGGCAAATGTAAAAAAATATAAACTGGGACTTAGAATATTATTATGAGATAAAGTGTAATTTAAGGTCAAAAGTTATTAAAGGGAAAGAACAAGAACATGATAAAGATTAAAAATTAAAACTGACAAAGAATATATAATAGCCACAAACTTATGTGCATCAAACAACACTTAGCAAAACATAAGAAAGCAGAATAGCCTGGTAATATAAGAGAAACTTAATGAAAAAACCCCCCCTTAAGAGGTTTGAAAATATTTCTTTCAAAGTAGACAAAATATTTTTGTCGAAATAGGCAACAACTAAGAGGATTAGAAGAAACAAGAAAAGCCAACATGTTTGATTCCTAGATATTTACCAAACATGTACAAAAATGGGTCATATATATGGCCATCAAGAAAAGTAATAAATTACAAAATGCATATATTCTACATACATTCTCAGACCGAAACCAATAAATACCAGAAACCAAAAACCAATATATAGTTTCACAAATTGCAGCCATTTGAAAAATAACAAACCTTATACGATCCCTGGATGCCTCCCCCCACATCCCTGACCCATCAAACCTACCAACCCCTCCTAAAACTGAAAGAACAGAGTATCTAGAGTCCCATGAAAGAATCCATCATAGAAAGAACCTCGATGCTGTGGCTGTCTTGAAAAGTTTTGAAACACATTGAAAGGGGCAAAAAAGATGACTTGTTACACTGCCAGTTCCCAGCAGGTACCTGAATCTATAGGGGTGAGCGCCTTTCTTTGTCCTGGAGGTATTTTACAACCTCTTAAGTTATAAGAAACATATAATAATGCAAATAACTTGCCCACAGGAATGCAAACACACTCTGCTTGCTGGAATGCAGCTGATTTTTGCCTGGAAACTACTGACCTGTCTTTGTGTCCCCCTGTAAGTGCATTTCAGCATTCCAGATATCCACGCAGGTAAGTGTTGGTTGAATCCCTGGGAGCTGTTATAACATCTTACTGGTTTCCTCATCAATTAATGAATTAAAATCTCTAACACACGTTTGTTTTATATTTATAGGATGGTCATGATTTTTTTTTTAAAAAGATTTATTTATTTATGCATACACGAACTGGGGTACAGGCCAGAGGTGTGTGTGGGGGTGAAAGGATTCACCAGAGACAGAGTGGGGAGCAGAACAGGCAGACTAACCGAAATACTCTGCTGAGGGGAACAGTGGGGAGACAGGAGAGGTCTGCTGTACATGTGGGTCAGCTCCCTGGCTGGGGATGGAACTCAAGCTGCAGTGACTGCTGATAGCTTCATTGTGCTGAGACTTAAGCCCCTGCGCCACCTGGAGGCCCTGATGTTAATCTTTTTGCTTGACCAGCCCAAGCAGAACTCAGAGTGCTGGGGAGACTCTTCTGCTGTGCCCTACAGATCCAAATGACAAAATAGACAAATTCTTGGCAAACTAAGAAGACTATATTAAAAGAATATATTAAATATATTAAAAATTAAATAAATATATTAAAAAATTCACTGAGAGAGCTGATGGGCCAAAAATGCCCAAAATTTTAAAGTCATTTAAGGAGAATGCTAAATGGAATTACAGGTCTATAGACTTGAAAGTTTAGATTTAAATGGAGGACTTTTTGTATAAAATTAAATTACTAAAATTGATCCATCCTATCAAACCTGACCGGATCCTATCAAATGGGAACATCTGGGAAGGAGGAACAATGCAAAGGGTATCAGCCCAGGTAATTCCTGACATAGCCAAACTATTGCTGGCCACTGGAAAGCAGCGAAGACCCCCCCGATTTATTTTCAAAGTAGCACAACCTAAAACAAAGAAGCAAAAATTAGAGTACAAAACACCCCCAAAACCAAATGAAACCAGAGATCAGTTCACATATGCACACATGCAGTTAAAATTTCCAGTAAACTATTACTAAATGAAGTCTAGCAATGTCATATTAAGAAAATAACCTAATTTGACCAAGAGGGTGAGTTTCAGAATGCAAAGTGATCCAACAGGCTGTGTCCTATACCAAGTCACTGGACCAGTACATGTAAGCACAAAACTCAAATAGCTGTGTCATATTTGATAAACTTTAGGTAGCTACCCTGATAAAAATTCTAAATGAAAACTGAGTAGTAGAAAATGACTGGTTCTATAAAAATTACCACTCAAAAAAACCCCCAGCATATATTATATTAAACTGGGAATTTCAAAACTCAATCAAATTAAAAGCAGAGACGCAACAGGATAACAGCAGTATCAACACACTTGGACATAGAAATATGTGGTATAACTCCTGGGAACTATCCAAAAGACACAAAAACATTAATTTGAAAGGAAACCTGCACTTCTATGTTCACTGCAGCACTATTTACAATAGCTTGGATATGGAAACAATCCAAATGCCCCAAAACAGATGACTGGGCAAGAAGACGTGGGGTGTGTATATATACATACACACACACACACACACACACACACACACACACACACATATACAACCAACAGAATACTATGCAGCCATCAAAAAGATAAATTCATGCCATTTTCAACAACATGGATGGAGCTGGAAGGGATTATGTTCAGTGAAATAAGTCAGAAAGAAAAAGAAAAATATCAGATGGTTTCACTTACAGGTGGAATATAGGGTCACTGAACAAAGGATGAGGAAAAGGCAAAATTTGCAGGCTGACCAAAGATCTGAGACATCTAGCAGGGGTGGGGAGAAAAAGGGTCAAAACCCAGGAGGGAGGAGCACAAGGGACTATGGTGATGGGCTACAGATGCGGTGGTGGTGGGAGGGGACCACACCTGAGGGGGAAAATCAAATATTGTACAAAATGAACAACGATGTGAGAAAATTAAAAAAAAAAAAATGTGGTATAATGTGTTGCTTAGGAAAAGATAAAACAACCTAGAAATGAGATGGTTATCTTTACCATCATAAATCATCTTTATCAGAGAACAAGAATTTCTAGTAAATGCTTATGCTCGGTTAATAAGAATTTTTGCTATGGCAGTTCAATGTAGATAAATCTATTAAATATTAAATATAATACATAAATAAAATAATAAAAAATAAATAAATCTATTAAGTATTCTTTATAAATTCTTTATAAAAATTATTTTAAAATAGGAAAAAATTCTATTTATAATCACATAAAATTAAATAAAATTACAGAATAAGAAAATACAGATCTTATATAATAAAAATAGACTACATATGAAGAAAATTATATAATTTTGTTAAATGCTGTTTACAATTTTGGGTGGAAAATTTAACATTTTGGAAAAGTCATTCTTTTGATAACCTCATTTGTCATACAGATGCAACTCCAATCAAAATCCTCAAAAGAAATTTTTTGGGGAGACAGAAGGGGTAAAGTGATAGTTTATTTGGAATCAATGTGTAAGATTGGCTAGGATGTCTGGAAAAGAACAGCTACCCGGTGGTGGTTTAAGTCTAAAGGAGCCCAGGACTCACTCTAATGCTAATATAATCAAATACAGGATGTTGGCAAAAGTGAAGAGACCACGTCCAAACAGATTCCAGAGGAGAGAGATCCGTGAACTTCACTGCAAGTCAAATGAACCTTTTGGTTTTGAGGAAAAGATTTTATTTAACAAATGGCCCTGCTCTAGGTGGACAACTCCTCTGTCTGCATGCATACATATGGATTCTGGCTGCAGCAAACGTGCTAACTTTTGCAAACAAGCAGTGAAAATATTAAAGGAACTGGACTGTTTGATCTTAGGGAAGAGAAGCCTTTCCTGGAAATACAGGTGCTGCAAGTAAGCGGCCGAACTCACTGGAAGGAACGCTTCTCAAGGAGCGTCTACAAAGGACAGGAGGGGGGACCTCCGCGATCTTGGCAGA
Organism: Talpa occidentalis; assembly: GCF_014898055.3. NCBI lineage: Eukaryota > Metazoa > Chordata > Mammalia > Eulipotyphla > Talpidae > Talpa > Talpa occidentalis. Next base: position 100,730,372 of record NW_023600993.1, read on the forward strand.
TATGGGGTTCAGAGCCCCATGTTCCCACAACTCACATGGAATGAGGGAGCATGAGCTTAAAATTCAGAGAAGAGTAAATGCCGAGCTCAAGAGTCAAGTCATGAACTGCACACCCGCAGCCCGGACAACCTCGCCCATCAGACTGACACACTTCTAAGGCTGAAGCTTGCTGGATCAGCTCTGAACAGGACCGATCTCAGAGATGCCATTTTGTGGTCGAAATGATGTATTTCAAGCCCCAGAAAACTCCTTGTACCTCTAATCTACAGGGAAAAAATAGCCCAGCTGCCTGGGAGGAATTATGTAGGCCACTGACTGCAGCAGTTTGCAAAAAAGAGCGAATATTTGAATATTTGGGAATAGGGAGAGCTTGGAATCAACACAGATATGGTCATACCTTAAAAAAAAGTCCGGGCAAAAAATAAGTTAGGGACAGCTGTGTTGACTCATGGGGCAGTTAATAGATGGAATAATAAGTGCAAATTGCAGAGAATGGACAGAGGGTGATCCAATTACTACAAAAATAGGAAAAAAGAGTCTGTTAATTTTTTTAGACCACGAATGTGGTCTAAACATATATACTGACATTACTTACCTCCGGTGGGGTAAAAAAGGGCAGGAGGCTAGAGATTACTGGCCTGACTTTTGTACAACGCTGAGGGTAGTTTACTGCAAGGAACAAGGTTTGCTATTGTAGTTTGTCACCAAAAAATGCAAACATGCATGTGTGTATAAGCTTGTATGTGTGTATGTGCACATGTATGTACACAGGGCAGCAGCTGGGTAGAGAAATATATACCAAGAAATACAGAATCTGTAACTGCAGTGGGAAGCGTGACATACTGCATCTAAGAAAGACAAGAAGAAAGTCCATCAAAATGGCCACAACTACATTTTCCTCAAGAATGTAACGTGTCTCCCTTATAGCCTACCTGAAATATACATCACATTTACAATCATGGAAAAAAATTTCTAAAAGCTGCAAAAAGGGGCACTTGAGAAAAAGATACAGAAAACTAGATACAGAAAAAGATACAGAAAACTAGAAGTTTCCCAGCTAAAACCCAAGAGCTGAATGGTCCCCTGAAGCACCCCAAGCAATGATTCTAAAGCAATGAATTATTGCAATGCTAACACAGTATGCTGGGAGTTTTTACTACTTTATACCAAACCATACTTAACAACCCATCATTAACCATTACTAATACAAAAATAAAGAAATTCTGAGAACGAAAACATGGTGAGTTATGAAAATTGTGTTCAAATATTAAGGACCCAAGACAGAAAGGGATAAAACCCAGTTAAAACGCTCCAACTATCCCTCAGGGAAGCTGACTTTGCATTTTCAACAGGCAAACCCACCAGGCTCCCAGCATTCTATTTTGTAGGTTATTACCAAAAGCAAAAACCAAGGGAAGAAATAATAGCTTTATGTCAAAGTGAACTGATCTGTATGGCAATTTTGATTAAATAGGTTTGTGTTTTAGGGAAGAATATAAACCGTAAAATTCTGGTAAAAAATGGATCTGAGCATTCCCACACATTTTAAGTATGCTTTTCTGCAAGCATCCTCGCCGACAGTCTGTGAGAACATGTTTCATTCATTTATTTGGCATTTATTAGGCGCCCACCACGAAGTGAGGGTCAGGCTAGAGACTGGAAATCAGACTCCAGGCCCAGTTCAGGCTTTGGGCATAAACCCCCAGGCCATGCTAGCTTGCTCTCTGGCGCCACCTACTGTCCACACAGTGTTTCAACTCGAAACAATAAAACATGAATTTCTCTCTCAATAAAGTATCTACTTCCCCCATCTCAGGCTTTTGGACCCTAGGACTGCACATACATTACTATCTAAAATAATGCATTCTAGAAAACTGTCCGAAAGGCTAGTAAGCACGGTGTCCTATTTGCATCTAAACAGAACCGCCAGGTTTATCAGTTTCCAATGTTGAATTATTGTTTAAGAAAACCATAGTTGGACCAGGTCAGGCACGCACACATTTAATCTGATCGTGAAGGAGGTAAGACAATTGGATATCTACGACAGGATTAAAAACCGTTGCGTCTCCAAGTTCTCTTTAATTAGATGGTTATTCACACCCCCTGAATGCCAAATTACACCGACTCTAAAGAACCATTAACATTCAGCATATTTTATTCATATTTATGAGGACACTATTCCTTTTTTGCATATTGGCCCTAAACATTTTTTTTTGGGGGGGAGGTGTCAAATCCATGTAAAGTATAAAAAATGATCCTTCATGCCAACAGCTTTGAGTGGGTGTTCTGAGCCCCCAGATTCTGCGTGGGTACTTCAGAATGGGAATTTAAGAGGCTTGGGAAGTACCATCTATGGCACAAATTTAATGAGTTGGAAAAACCCTTTATTAGAGTTGGGAAATCAAGTTGGAAACAAACAAATGTATTCATTACTTAATGCATTTAATTCCAACCCCTAATCGAAATCATCTTGAAGATTCCACCTCGGTTAGAACACGGCGATTCCGAGGTGGTCTCAGTTAGGACAGCATACAAAATTATAGGAAGCAGTATAAAATTGCAATTTATTACGAGGACGGGGCAGGATGGCTCACAACAAACAACTCTTTAAAACATTAAGAGCAAACCTTTGCCAGAATTCTCTTGGGACTTTCTGTCACTCTCCCCCTGTCTTTTGTTTCTGAGATGCTAGTCGGGTATGGAGTCCGCAGGACAGAGCAGGGCGGGGTGCGCGCCCCCCTGGATGATGGAGTAAGTCTGCTTGGGAAGTTCTTGCTGGGACGAGGGGGGGAAAATAGGGGGTGCCGTGGTGGTCACGGCGATGTTCTGGCCGCCGTCACTGACCACAGTCACCTCGGCAGTCCCCTCCTGAATCAATGCATTAAGGCCTTCGAAGTCAGTGCAGGTGATACCCGAGCTGGTGATAAAAGTCTGGTTGCCGGGGGCTTCCTGGGGGCCGCCGGGGGCACTGGGGAGGAGAGTCTGGTGGAGGGCAGCCCCGTCCGTCTGGTCGTGAGTGGCCAGCAGGACGGTCGGCTGGCTCATCCCGCCCGCCTCGCTTGGACACCCCGAGGTGGGCGGGGGGGCGATCAGGTCCACCTGGCGCAGAATCTGCAGCCGGCTGTTCCCGGGGAGCCCCTCTGGGTTCTGTGCCCCCAACGTGGGGGGCACGAGGTTCACGGCGGCTGCCGCCTGGACGATGGTGTTGGCCTGCGGCACGTGGTGGCCCACGATGATCTTGACTCGCCCCTCGCTGAACTGGGGCACCTGGCTGGGCTGCAGGGGCACCTGCAGGTGTCCCACCGTGAGGGGTGCGGCCGGCTGCTTGCTGGGGTCCAGCTGAAACTGCAGGACCGTCACGTCCGAGGTCTTATTCTCGCTGTACTCACTGTGCTGCCGCTTGTGGCTGCGGAGCGAGTCCTCCCGCATGAACGACGCGTCGCAGCGGTCGCAGTGGAACGTCTTCTTGGCGTCCAGCTTGGCCACCTGGCGGCTGCTCTGCCGCCCGGCATCTTTCCTCTCCAAGCCCTCGGTCTTGACCACGTCCCCGTGGAACTTCTTCATGTGCTTGCTCAGATTGCTGGGCTGCTTGGTGTCGAAGCTGCAGTAACTGCACTTGAACGGGCGCTCGGTGCAGTGGACACGCTCGTGGATGCGCAGGGCCGCCTTGCTGGAGCAAGAGTAGCTGCACTCCGAGCACTTCTCGGGGTGCTCCGACTGGTGCACCCGGCTGTGCTTGCGGAGGGTGGCCTTGCTGTCACCCAGGAAATCGCAATGCGGACACTTGAAGTTATTGCCACTGTGCTTGATGCGGATGTGCGACTTGAGGTTCCCCTTCATGGTGCAGCGGACATTGCAGAACTCGCACTTGAAAGGCTTCTCCCCCGAGTGCACGCGCATGTGCCTTTTCAAGTCCGAGCTGATTTTGAACTTGGCGCTACAGAGCCAGCACTGGAAGGGGGCGTCCCCTGTCAACACAAGGTGAGTTTCCATAAGAACAGGCAACAACCACAGCGGATCCCCCCGAAGCACACACCAGAAAATCGCTTAAACCAGGGCGCGCGCGTGGAGACCTTCTAACCGCAGCTCCCAGCAGCCCCTGGGAGGAAAAAAAACAGGGGTAGGGTGGGGTGGGGGGGTAGGGTGGGGTGAGGGGCGTGGGGTGGGGTGGGGTGGGGGAGTGGGGGCGTCTCCTCTACCCCAAATCTAAACCTCCACCATCTTCACCAAACCCAGAAGAAAAACCGGAGGTGGAGGAGAGCTATTTAACTGCCCCCAATACAATCAGATTTGCAAATATATTCAGTTACAGTCTTTAAAACGATCCATCTACAGTTTGTATCGTTAACGTGCCCGCTCTGCTAGTTAATTGCTCACAGGTGTATGATTTTGCATGATCCGTTGATTTTGATTGGGTGACATGTTGTAATAGATTCAAAGACACATGTTCGAATCAGTCAGCTCCGTTCTCACTCATCAGAATATCCTTTTTACAATGACTGGAATGCCCAGCTTATGCTTCATGCAGATTTTTATTAATAAAGACATGTTTATTGCACAAAATTTATTTATCCCACATTGCCAGCTGCGCTCTTTACTGGTGGAGTTACAAATCCAGCTGCTTGATTTTTAGAAAATTCGTATTTGCTGAAAGATGAGCAGGGATAAGTGAACTTGCAAACATCTGAATGGACATGATATTCCAAATTTATTTCCTCAAGTGCCAAGTCCGAATTAGCTAAATCACGGAAAAGTCAGGCGAATGGATCACCTGCCCATTTCGACATTGTTTAAAGAAGCAAAGTAACAGCAGACTAAACATTCTTTGGTTGCGCTCATTTCACGCCCCCCCAGTTCCCCTGAGGGGTTATTAGCCCCGTGACACGGTCCGAGAGACTACCTCACTTGCTTATGGTCACCCTGTGGGACGAGGCAGGGTACAGACTGACTCCAGAGGTGCTGTTCTTAGATGCTAGGTGATTATTTGTACACGTGTGACCGATGTTAGCTTTTTTAGGCCATAGGCTCAAAGGCCTGGACTGTTTCCTGTTGTTTTGGCATGAGGTCTGTAATATCATCATAAATTGCTTGATCAATGCAATAATAAGTTTTAACCGGCCAAATCCGGCCCACACTCTCCCTTTGTAAATAAAGTTTTATTGGAACACAGCCATGTCCACTCAGTTATGTGTTTATATACTGCCACCGTGAAGGGGAGCAATCGTGATAGATGTACAGGTCCCAGAGCTGGAAGTATTTACTATCTGGCCCTTTCCAGGAAAATTTCACTGACCTATGACCTCACAATGTGGTTCTTAGACCTTCTGTACACCATTAACGGCCTTGATGGTATAAAGGGCGTTTAGTGAAACTCACAGACACTTTCTTGCAATAATGTCTAAACGCACAAAGTAAACTAAAATAAAAATTAATAGGAATGCAAAAGAAACCAATTGTAGTGAAATAGTTACCAAAAATATGAAAAGAGAAAATGAATGAGATGGCAACACATGTATTTTATTAAACTATTAAGTAACAGTAGCGGCGGGTCTAGTGACTATAATCCTTCTAAATAGAGAAAAGCATAAAAGATATTTTGATCTCAGGGCCTTCCTGGTGATGCAAGGGGTTAAGTCTCAGTGCTAGCAAGCTATCAGCAGCCACTGCAGCACGAGTTCGATCCCCGGCCAAGGAACTAACCCATATGGCACAACAGACCCCTCCTGGCTCACCTGCCACTCCCCTCAGCAGTGTATTTCAGTCAATTCGCCTGTTCTGCTCCCCATTCTGTCTCTGGTGAATCTTCTCACCCCCCACCCTGCACCCCAGCTCTTGTATGCATAAATAAAGTAAATCTTAAAAAAAGATATTTTGATCTCCTGCAGCAACTTTTTTTTTTTTTTTAAAGATTTATTTATTTATTTATACATACAAGCACTGGGTACAGTCAGAAGCGTGGGAGGGTGAGAGGATTCACCAGAGCCAGAGCAGGGAGCAGAGCAGGCAGAAGGACCGAAGTACACTGCTGAGGGGAGCAGCGGGCGGCAGGAGAGGTCTGCGCGCCATGTGGGACCCTCCTCCGGTGGCCGGGGGAGCAGCCAGGGATCGAACCGGCCCCGTAGAGGCTACGGGCAGCTTCGCAACCCAGCGCTCAACCGCTGCGCCACCGGGAGGCCCTGCAGCAACTCTTATGAAAAGACAGGTGACTTCCACCAGTGACAAGTCCACATACATTGTTATTAGATTGGTTGCCTATTTTCACAGGTGAGGGGCACACCAAATTTCAGTACAGGTTAGTGAAAACGAAGATGTGACTTTTCCCCATCCAAGTTCAAAGATCTAAAGTCTATTTATGGATCCCTGCGTGGAGCTATCTGTAGACATAGAGTAAGGATCCCTACCGCAGAATGTTCTGCTAGCTTTTCCAGTTATATCCCTGCCCAAATGTGACACTCTTTTTGTTATTTTTTTAAGACTAGTCAGCAGAGGTGAAAAACAGAAAAACCAAGAGCCAAATCTCACTTTTTGATGTGTAAGTCAAATCCCTAAGTTGTCTTTGTCTTTAACCACATACTTATTCTTAAAGCGAGGCCCATTTGCCAGGTGCAACCCCATTAAACTGTCAGCTCCAAAGCCAAGGACCACTGTCCTCTCTGTCCATGACCTCAGCCCACAGCATCAAGTCTGGAGATGGGACTTCAGGAATTTGGTAAGTGGACAAGTGTCTAATATATTGAAACTGGCAGATTCCTCTTGAATTCATGAGGCTACTGAGATGGCTGACATTGTATAGACAAAGTGAGGAAAGGGCAAAATAAAAACAAACCCCAGGAGTATTAAACAGTACAGGTGCCACAGATTTATGAAAGGAAAGTGAACACCCATAGAGACAGCGCTTAAATGGCACACGTTTTAATTTTTAACAAACATATTTTTTTCTAGACCAATTTAAAGTTGCTACTCTAAATGCTAAGTTTGTCCTAACGAGACAAAATGGTTCTGAACCACTTTCCTACATGGCTGTCCTGGACATTCTCCTAACTCAGGCTGGAGGAGATTTCTGAAGAAAATCAACTGCGCATCAGTCTACTAATGTCGTAACTTGCTGTCGGTTATAACAGTGTCCCCAAACCTCCAACTCCCATCTCTCCTGTAGCCACGCCCTCTGTCACCTGTGTGCCTACACTTGCTCTCCCAGCAAGGGCAAGGTAAGCTTCCCTGTCCCCCAACAATAGGCTCCACCATGTCATGGGATTTGGCCCAAGTAGTGGCTGGAGACAGACGTGTGCACTGGGGATTGCTTACGTGCACCTCACCATCCATTGCCAGAGAAGGCCTGGCCCGCTGGTCCCCGGAAGAGGAGGACAGAAATGTGGAGCAGAGCTGGACTGTTCCAGCCTGGGCCAGTGGTCGGCCAGCCCACAGGAGAGGGTTCTCAGACTTGTAAGTGAACACAGACAAGTTCAGCAGAGTAGCCCAGACAATACCCAACTGACTCCCAACAGGTGAAGAGAAAAGATAAACTGTTGTGTCCACCAAGGTAGTATGACATTGCTGTTAGACTGTATTATTGTGACAATAAATACCTGATATTATTATCTAGAAATAGGGTGCTACCATAACAGAAAGCTAAAATACTGGCTTAGGGATTGTCTAGATGGTAGAGACTGGGTTGAGAGGCAGGTAAATGCTGGAAAGTGGCAAACATTCAGTAAAACTCACCTGCAATAACTGAGAAGATAGAAAATGTACCTAATGGATTTTGGACATGATCTGATTAATTCTAGGCAGAGCAGTGGAAGTGTCCCATTAGATGCTCGTGATAGAGTATTACAAGAAAGAGACCAACACAAAAAAAGAGCTGGCTATTTTCTAAAGAGAATTTAGAGAGAGCACAGAACATCAGAACTATGCTGGGTTAGACCAAGAGTCTCATCTTCAGTCAGCAAAAGATTTTCAAAGGAAGAAAAAAACCTGGGCACAAAGATGGCATCCAGGGAACTGGTGACGGAGGGAAGACAATGTGACAAGTGAGGGTGCAAATGTCTCTTTGTTAAAATCTCCATAAGAATGCATGTGGCATCAAGCAGGGTCTCTCACCTGGACAAGGAAGTTTAGGGTTTTCAAGAGCCTTCGTGAACAGGTAGCTGTTGAAAGTGCCTCTAAAGGGGCTTAGAAGAGAGGAGAGTCTCCCAAAGAATTGTGGGCATGCCTTTTGGCACATTGATACATAGGAAACCCACCGGGCTTTTAAGATAGTTCTACCAGAAAAGCTGGTCACCAGCCTAGACTACAACAAAAACCTAAAAAGATCCCCAACTTTCAATAAGGAGAAAGTAAGTTGAGAATGTTTCTCCAAGGGATATTTTCCAGTCCTTTCCAGAAGTGGATAAGGAAGGAAGGTGATGGAAAGGATGTTTCAGTGGACAGAGTCAAGATCCAGGGAGCTGAGTAAAAGCCTAATCAAGACACATTCTCTGTCCCAACAGTGGGGTGACTTGGAAACACTTGTCCAGGGGGATTTCAGGAATCTGTGTGATGACCAACTACTTCCTATTCTTCCCCTTTTCTTGGATCTGGTAACAGATTTCATATACAAGATGATAAACTGGGATTGGGATTGATAAGGGTAAGATGAACCTCCTCTAACTCTACAAGGGGGGCAAAATGGCTATGATGAAGTATCTCTGGAGACCTGGTACCCAAAGTAAACACAATCTTTCATAAAACATAGGATGTATTTGAAACCAGAAGAAGGGATAGTGTCAGACCATGAATTTGTGTGCCTGAGATAAAAATACCCATCTAGGGCTAAAACGATTTACAATAATATGTATTCATGTAACACGAGGTCCATTCTTCTCCTTGGAATAGTGGAATAGCGGGGTTATTGCAATTAATGATCTGGCTTCATGTCCCCACAGTACTTTGGGAGTATGGGAGCTTTTTTAATTTTTTTTACTTCAAAAGTGTCTAGGTTAAGAGGAGGCACATCCTGACCCGATGGGGATCTCATGGTCCTGGACCCTAAGTCTGACCCTGTGATCAGGTAGGGAATGGACAAGGTAGGGCATGCACACATTTCTCATGTCAGAGAGATGTGAACCATGGTTGGGTAGGCTGTGGCTGCATAAATGGCCCAGTTGTTTGAGAAGGAGTCAGATTCTTCGAGCAAGTATCAGAGCATAACGCTTCTCCAATCAGACCCCCTATAACAGCCCTGAGTACTTACTCCTCTTACTTGACCTTTGCCCTGTAACCTTAGGGTGACTTCCCATGGTGGGTGAGCTCTGCCCTAACCTTGGACACCAGGCTTAACCACATGACTTGCTTTAGCCAATGAGATCTTTGCAGACTCAATGCAACCAGGCTTGAAATGGGCTTCCCCAGGGGGCCACTGGCATAAGAAAGACAAGCTGGGGCAGCCCTCAGGTCCTAGAAGGAGGGGTATGAAGAGCTCTATGGAGCCCAGCTAGGCTACCCCAGCCAGGGCCAGTGGACAGCAGCCTCCCCATACCAGTGAATAAGCCCAGCCTGGATCCAAGAACTGTCCAGCGAACCCCTCTGTGACCTGAAGTATGTGAGCCATAACTGCCTATTGCAATACGCCACAGAGGTTCTGTGGTGGTTGTTACATGGCATGTTTTACAGCAACAACTGACCATGACACTCACCCAGAGCAAAACACAATTTTGAGTTATCTGCTCTGCCAAGATTTTCAATCAAACAGTCCCCTGCAGAACTAATGATAGCACACTTTAAAAATGAGGGTTCTACCCAGCCACACCTTACGCAGTATGTATTAAAAATGCAGTGTTTGCATCCTTAGTTCCCCAAGCACACCTCCCCCAGGACCTACTTTGCTAATGGATAAGTTGTAAAGTTACCTAAAGGTGCAAATACTTTGCGCAACGGCACCTCTGGGCAGGTGAAAAGCAAAACTGTAAACCGCAGGGGACCCCAGGTCCCCAGTTCACTGACTGACGTTTGGACTAAATGCTTTCAGGTGCTTACGACGTCAGCACCGGGAGCCCCGAGCCCAGAGGCAGGGCAGTGTGCGGGCTCACCTGTGTGCGAGCGGAGGTGGACGGTGAGCTGGCTGGAGTTGCGGCTGGCGTAGGGGCAGATCTGGCACTTGAAGGGCCGCTCGTCTGAGTGGATCCGCAGGTGCTTGTTGAGGCTGCTGCTGTCGGCCGCCGCGTAGTCGCACGTCTTGCACTTGTAGGGCTTCACGCCCGTGTGGCACCGCATGTGCGTCTTCAGTTTGTCCTTCCTGCTGAAGCACTTGCCGCAGACCTCACACTTGTGGGGCTTGTCGCCTTCAGACACACACCCACACGGCACCGAGATGAAAAAAGATGGAAAGAGAACAAGGCTGACTTCCCTCTGCTTTATGAGCAAAGCAACACAGAACCACAAAGGAGACTGAGAAAACCCCAGAAAGCCAGAGGGATGATTGACAAAGGGTTATTATCTTGGGAGAAGGGGGATTCCTTTAGCTGGACTTCTTGGTATTTTCTAAATTTTCCTGCCACAATTATGAAATTCTTATTGATTCAAAATAGAGGCCCGCAAAAACTAAAATTTTAATAGCTGGAGAAACAAAATGAGAAACTGTGCATTGTCTCTCTTGTCCATTCTCTTCCCTTTCGACAAAAGACACACCCTAATACTCTGAACCCCTGAGTTTCAGGCTTGCAAGTGATTGACAAGCTGGAGACCACGTTGCTCAAGTCTCACCGGCAGTGTGGTGTGATTCTACCACCAAGCTCTCACCGATGCAGTGGCAGAGGAGGTACATGTGTCCCTTTTACTTGTTGTCTTTTCCCTGCATCCCGCCAGATGGAACCAAGACATGCCGGTGAGCTGGCAGGTGAGGGGAACACGTGCAGATGGGGGTGACGTAACACAATGTACTGTCTCATGTCAAAGCAAAGTCCCTCTACCATCCCCACATTTCTCTTATTATACTTCAGACAGAGCCACCTACTGTTCTAGATCAGCTGCTGGTCTTGGATCACACAGACACTCTGTCTGAGCAGGTGACTGGGTTGGTTGTTACAGTGGCCGTCCTGGCTCGTTAACATACATATCTGCTCGTCACCTGTGGACAACTGCTATTTTCTTGATGCATATCTTTCCAATCTTTTCGTACCCATATGTATGTGCTCTCGGTTTTTTTTTGGGGGGGGTGTGGTGTTACAAAATCCTCTCGGTTTACACCAACTTGAACACTTATTTTCTGAAAGGTGCCACACCTTTGAACAACTTCACTGACCCCTCTCAGATTAGATTCCAGGACTGTCTTTCTTAGCCCAATACAACACTGCCTCCCCTTTGATGACTTTCTTGCACTTAAAATAATTTACACCATCTTATCATAAAATACCACCATGTGATTTTTTTAGGATGAAAGACTTCCTTGTATGCATGTATATAAATTATTGAACCAATTCCTCATCAGGCTACTGAAAGAATTGAGCAGATGTTATATCCGGATGTGGCAATGTGTCCAAGAGTAATGAACAAAAGCTAGTTGCAGTGATCATACAAATAACCTCGACTTAAGAGACAGATAAAGTAATCAATTGTGCATGCTTTTAGCTCTGGTGCAGGCATCCCAGATTCTGAGAATGAGGCACACTGGATGATCAGGGTTGGCCACGGCGGGCACGGATAAGGAGGTGGCAGCCAGTTAGGATTCTCACTTGTTAACTTCATATGTCAAATGTCATTTGGGCCCAACCTAGAGAGTTAGTGCTAAAATCAATCATTAGTCCAAGCTGATCATGATCAGCATAGATTAAGTGTCTTGGAATTAAGAATGCAGCTCAAAGTTTACCAAAACTTACAATTTTATTGTTAAAAACGCGAGTGGTCAAATATCAAACTTCAGGGACATTGCTCAGTGTTATCAGCTGCTGGACAGCTCCTGTGGCCGCCGTCAGTCCTGTGCCTGGGGTGAGGCCGGTGGTGTGCTCGGTGGGTCACCATCAGCTCTGCTGAAAGGCCGCCCTGTTCTTGCTGTGCCCTGGGGACCACATTGTCCTCTCTGAAAGTGACCGAGGTGAGGACACCTGCCAGTCCTCCCACTTGCTGTGATGGAGAGGCTGTGCTTCTGTAGAAACTACCCTCTGAGTCCAAGCTCCGTCCACTGTGCGTATATGAGGCTGCCTGAGATGTGCAGAAGTAGACGTAAGGGCATGACCTTCTCTTATATTTTTGGAACCCTTCTCCAGTCATCGTGAACAATCACTGCACTGTGCTCCCGAGATGATAAATATGCTGCACTTGGCAGATGAATGCCAACATTTGAAACCCACAAGGAGAGATTCATCGCTCTTGCGTCGGCCCTGCTTACCAATACTTGACACTTAATAACTTACTGTTCCAATAATTAAAATAAATCCAAATGACATGACATTGTGAGACTGATTGGACATGGCAGTGACCCCAGTGCAGTAAGGCAATCATTGCCCATCACCGAGAAATATAAGGAATAACCACTGGATATTTCCTCTTTCAAAGGCTGAGGCTAAATCATAACAATTAGTGAAGTTCAAGCCCAGTTTCATTGTGACCCCACCTTACACACATTTATGCTCTGGTGGCACATGTCTGTATCGTGTGACTTATGAGCACTTTGCTAAAACTAGCCTAAAAGCAATTCCTGTTCCATGTAGGAAATCTGGGAAACATAAAAAATAATATACTACAGAAAATTAAAATCACCAGAAGTAATCATGTTTTTCTTTTTCCACACATCAATCTTTTTCTCTTTTTAAAACATGTGTTAACTTAAAAAAAGGGGGGGCTTCTTGGGTGGCACATGGGTTTAAGTCTCAGCACTATCAAGCTATTGGCAGTCACTGCAGCATGACTTTGATGCCAGGGAGCTACCCACATGGCACAGCAGACCTTCCTGTCTCGCCCCCTGCTCCCCTCAGCAGAGGATTTCAAACAATCTGCCTTTCTGCTCCCTATTCTGTCTCTGGTGAATCCTCTCACCCCTGCACCTCTGGTTTGTACCCCAGTTCTTGTATGCATAAATAAATACATCTTTAAAAAAATAAAATGTGTATTAAATTTTTCTTTCAAAATTGTAAAATACCTCACTGTATTCAATGATACAATAGAAGAAAAGTTACTTTTGGCAGATTCATTTTTTTTTATTTTTTTATTTTATTTTTAAAATTTTTTTTAATATATATTTTAAAGATTTATTCATTTGTTTGCTGTTTGTTTATTTATTTATTTATTTATTTATACAAGCACTGGGTACAGTCAGAAGCACGGGAGGGTGAGAGAATTCACCAGAGCCAGAGTGGAGAGCAGAACAGGCAGACTGATGAAATACACTGCTGAGGGGAGCAGCGGGCGGCAGGAGAGGTCTGCGCGCCATGCGGGACCCTCCTCCGGTGGCCGGGGAGCAGCCGGGGATCGAACCGGAGCTGCAGAGGCTGCGGGCAGCTTCGCAACCCAGCGCTCAACCGCTGCGCCACCAGGGAGGCCCTTGGCAGATTCATTTTTAAATGACCACAGCAGTTTCCATCCTCAGGAAAGTCTGCTCACATCTGTTCAGCACTAGATTTTACTGCTTTAAACATCTCCCGCCAACATCACATGTAGAAACAGCAGCTTATTTTTATTTCTTCTGTTACTGTGTTTCCATGACAACCATGGAGGCTGTGTCACATCATGTGCCTGACTTGTCTGGACCGCTCCTGGCACAGAGGATGTGTTCCGGGGTAAGCACCAGAGAAATGTCACTTACCAGTGTGAATTTTTAAGTGGCGCTCCATGTCTTTCATGCCATAAGCAGTCTTGAATTGGCAACCTGAAGCAAGCAAAGGAAGATTAATTACAAAGGGAAACATAGAAACTAGAGAAGAAGGAAACTCAGCAGAAACTCCTTGACCCAAACAATGAGAGTTTAAGTTGGTCCAGAGTAAAGGGACAGACAGCACGCACCAAGCAGAGATGATCCCAGCCCATTCTGTACAACCTCAGTCTCATCGCGAGGAAACATCAACAGGCTCAGATTGAGGCACGTTTTGTAAAATAACGGACCTGGATATTATTTTATCGAGGTCCCTAAAGACAAAGTTTAGGATCACAGAAACTAAAGAAACCAAATGCCATGTGTATCATGGACGACATCCTGGACCAGGGGAGGTGTTTTTCTTTTGATAAAGGGGACATTATCAAAAACGTTAAAATTATCAAATCAGTAGGTTTGATAATACATGTTAATTTCCTGAATTTTATTACAGTGTATATAAAGGAACTTCCTGGTTTCCAGGGGCTATACACTAGGGTATTTAGAGGTAAAGGGACATCACATCTGCATCTTGATTTACAATGGCTTGGCCAAAAATAGATGTACAAGTGGAAAGAATAGCAAAGCTAATGTGGTAATGAAAATATATCAGAAATTGACATGAAGGGGCAGTAGAAATTTTGCGCCTGCCTTTTGTAACTTTGTGGTAATTTTGAAGTTACTTCCAGATAAAAAGGTTTTTTTCTAAAAGTAAGGAATAATAATCTTTTTGGATGTCTTTCCAAGCTAGATTACAGGAAGAAAAATTCACAGCAACCTGAAATTCTCATGAGGGCCAACTCAAAGGCCGATGCAGACACCTGTCTTAGAGCTTGCATAACTGGTGACCAGGAGGACAGGCAAGGTCATATGTGATGACCTGGTCCCCGCCTTGCACCCCAGGGGCTCTGAGTTTTAAGCCAGGCAGTTTGGAGCACATGGAGGACCAGTTGTGGGGAACTCCAGAGTTGGGTCCTGGAACCTGTTCAATGTCACATCCTCGATAGCGTGGGGCCCGAGGCTGCCTTTACCTGGATAGCAGCAATTAAGCCTTTTCTGAGCAGGTGGCGCCGTGGGCTTTTTGGCACGTGACTTGGCGGGCAGAGAGATGACCGTGGCTGTTTGATTTTCATTGCTTTCCGTGGGGAGGTAAGTTTGATAACCGTGTTCAAAAACAAATTCTGGAGCTGAAACTAAAAGATAAAATGATTTATTCATTTGTAACACCCAGTAGCTATTCCCTTTGGCTGCCTTCCTTTATAGGGAACACATATGCTAGATAGCTATCCAGTCCCCCTTGCTAACTGGGAGGGATCAGTGACTTGTTCTCCCGACAAGGCATCGGAGATCATCCGCTGGAGCTGGTGGCCTCTGTGAAAGGTTTTCTCCCTTACTAAAAAGAAAAGTGGAGGCAGGAAGGAACGCAGCTGAGAAAAGCTCATTCTTCCTGAGCTGGTTGTCCCCATGTCCTGCCCCTGGACATTCTGGAATGAGGATGTGATGCCCGGACCTGTGGCAGTCATTTTATAACCATAAGGGAAAAAATGGAAAATGAGCTATCGAGACAGAGCTCTGAGACCCTCCAAATCCAGACTTACTAACTAAACAGGTAGGTTTTCAGTCAACTTTGCCCAAATGTGATAAACTTTATTACAAAATCCTAATGAGCAACCAAAATAGAAGTGATAGAAGGAACTCTGGGCAAAACAACAAGTACCCTCTAGAAACACAAGTACTCGTCACCATAAGCACTCCTAAAAAAAACAAGCCAAACCAAACCAAAAGAAAACCTTTGTGCTCTCACTGAAGTTTGAGGAAAATTTATGCACACAAGAACTGGTGTGTAGGCCAGAGGTGTGGGGGTTGAGAGGATTCACCAGAGGCAGAGTGGGGAGCAGAGCAAGTGGATCTACTGAGACAGGAGAGACAGGAGAGGTCTGCTGCACCGTGTGGGTCAGCTTCCTGGCCAGGGATCGAACTCGTGCTGCAGAGGGTACAGATAGCTTCACAGTGCTGAGACTTAACCCACTGTGCCACCACGGAGGTCCCTGTTTTGATTCTCTTTAAAGAGCAGCTCCACCCAGCACACATGTGCCTGGCTGTGCAGATAAGGTTCTAGAGAATCGACCTCGGTGTCCCCCTGGGCAGCTGCCCTGGTCTCTGCCGATTCCGTCTTACATGTGACATTCACAGCTTATTAAACAGTCTGTATGAACAATGCAACACTTTCAATGGGAATGAGTCTCTTAGACTTATTTGGACATTTGTTAAGAAGCCTGGGTTCCTGGTGCACCTCCATGGCCCCTCTGGCAATGACAGCATCGTCTGACACATGACAATGAACACCTGGGTGCTATCAGCATTTGGTACTTGTGAAAACTCAGGATTTCAACTTTTCTCAATGGAAATGTGCAGAATATTAGGCAGCTTATGTTTAAAGTTGTTTAAAGAGGCTGACAAACTGTCACACGACCTCCACTCCAAGTCTCTAATGCACGAGTCAACCACTTCTATCTCTTGGTGGATGTTCCCATTATTCTGTGGGAATTTAGCTATTGCTCCTGCTTTCATGTCTCAGTTCGGCTCTCAGTGAGTTCCCGCCAGCAGCATTGGACCCACCTGGGAACTTCTAAGAAGGCAGATTCTCAGACCTTACCTAGACCTACTGAATTAAAACACACACACACACACACACACACAAACACAACTACAGGATGGGTCCAACAACCTGTTTTAACAAGCCACCAGGTGACTACGGTGCAGGCTCAAGTCTGAAACCCGCTGGCACAGACAACGCTTTTCTATGCATGACATGGAAAAACTTAACCCAGCTTGGGTCTCCCCGAGCGAATCCATCTTAGCTGTTGCTTTGCAAGAACTGCAGGTGTTCCTCTAGCGGTAAATATCCACTTCATTCATATCACGGTGACCCTCTGCTACTGTCCCCAGGTATATTTTGGGCACACAGTTACTTTTATCTTCAACCTGAGTCATCATACTATGTCTTGGAAGAGATTTGGAACTGCACTTAATTGCAATGCAAGGAGTTCAAAAAATGCACATAGCTGTGCCAGGGTGACCCACGGTGGCCGACCATGGTCAAGCTTGTGCACACAGGGGCACAGCCAACTGAGGGCGTGTGCCTTCTCCTGGCCGACAGCAACCTCACTGATGCCGAGATGCACTTTCAGCTCAGCATGCTAAACTGTAGCTCCAAATTGAGATAGTCTGAGTCTCACCACAGTGTACCCGGCCCAGGTCGGCCTGTGTCCCGGTCAGAGAGTGAGCGGGGCGCACACGAACCCACACAATGTGTCCACTGACACCTCCAACCAGACAGCCACTCAGTCACTGTTAAGGAACTGGGTTTGCTCGTCTCCACCCCACAGGCACTTCTCATTCTGCTGGTTGTTTCCTGTGGTGTACAGGAGTTGGATGGAGTCATTTGTCTCCTTTTGCCTCCCGAGCCTGTACCTTTGGTGTCTCACAGAGGCAGCAGGATGCAAGAGGAGTCAGGCACTGACGACAGGGACCCTTGTGGGGTGGGGTAATTACCTATAGCATGAGTCATCCCAGCGGAGACCCCAAGTAGAAGGCTTCTAGGCCAGAAAGGGTTTACTCAGAGCTTAGGATCCTCAATAGAACAAAACAAAGGCAAACTCCTAGACTCTGACAACAGAATGGCCAGAGGGGCAGGGAGCAGGAGGCAGGGGCAGGGGAGGGGTTGAGGAGGTTCGTGTGGGGTGGACGGGCCTGGACATTGGGTGGGGGGTGATATAAATAGCTGCTGAGGTGAGAAACTGCACACCTGAGACCTGTACAATGCTGTAAACTAATGTCACTTCCATTTAAAATAAGAAATAGAATCCAAAACCAGTTTAAATGTTCAACTATAATATATTACCTTTACTTGCAAATCCAAATATTCAACTTCTAAAAAAATGCTATGGAGCACTATGTATTTACGCTTTCAAAAGTAGTGATCCTGTACTCTGCGGCATTGATTTTTATGTTCCATTATCAGAAAAGTATGTGTTTTATGCTGCATGACAAAAAATATCAAGGAAGCTGGGTGGAATATACTAGATAGGGAATGATCTCCAAAAGACATTGAGAACCCCAAAGGGCCAGATATAGTAAAAAAAGGGAGGAAGGGATAATATGAATGTACGTGTATATATGTTCATTTGTATATGCATGAAACACCTGTGGAAGGACGCACACACACACACACACACACACACACACACACACACACACACGTCCTTAGGCTTTTAAGTCCTATCTCCTTGAGCTTTAACTTCCTCATAGGAGAACGGGGACAGTTTCTATTCCTGCCTCCCAGGGCTGTTGTGATCACTGAAAATCAGTGTTACTGCTATTGTCATCATTCACTCGCATATTCAGCAAATATTTATGAATCACCTACTGTGTGCCAGGCACTGTTCCAAGCACTAGAAACAGGATCTCGAGCCAAAGGGGCCCAAATCCTTGCCTTCAGGGCACGGAAGACCGTCATGGGGTGCAGACAATAAACAATGTAAATGTATACCGAGTCAGGGGGTGCTATGTGCTATGGAGAAAAACAAGGTAGGAAAAAGGTACCGGGTGAGCTAGGGGCATGTAGTTTTCAGTGTGGTGCTCTGAGAAGGCTGCAGTGAGGAGGGGACATTTGACTATAGAAAGAGGAAACACAAGATTTTTGCACGATGAGTACTTTGCTGCAGTTGTCTGGAATTCAGCAGCAACACTGGGGCATTGGGGATCCAGCGGCCTGGTCTGGTTGGAGACTCCAGGCTGATTTTATCGGGATCACCCTCTCCCTCACCTCCCTCACACGCTGTTCCTTTCCAGGATCCCCTGCAGGTGTCTCAGAGAGAGCCTCAGGTGGCTGTGACCCCTGAGGAGCAGGTGTCGCTGTGAACTTGCTGCTGGAGCATCACTCATCTGCCTCGTCTGTGTGTCATCCAGACCCACTTCTGTCTCCACTGCTCACTAGCCCTGGGGCCTTGACCAAGCCACTTCTCCGCTCTTCAGGGATTTTTTGGCCAGTAAAATGCAGGATGAGCAGTGACCCTAGAGCTTAGACTTTCGTGATGAGCCAAGTGCTACTCTGAGTTAGGTGAAGGTGTCCTGCCCGCACCCAAGTATGGAGATCAGATAAGGACCCGGGCTTCGGGGGCCCAGCACAAGCTCTGCTTGGCCTTTCAGGGGTCACCTCTGAAAATACCCACTTGGAGCGGAGCCCAAGAAAAGTCAGTGGCCGGCCCCAAATCCCTCCTATGTAATTTGCCGCCACCCTGCTCTCTGTGCTGGGGATGTGGGTCCCTGGCCCCATCTATGGGATCCCTAAGTAATAAATCTGATCACTTTGTGTCCTGGAGTTGCACCTTCCGTCAACACCAGCCCTGGGGCTTTCACTTCCCCAGAAAATCTCCTCTTTAGCTTAAACTGTAGTCAAAGTAGGGGTGTGTTATAGACAAACAAACAGTCCTGAGTAGAATCCACCAAACAAGAAAAAATCCCAGACTTCAGTGGGACAGAGCTTCACCCCCACGCCCTGTTCTTCCTTCTCTGTCCCAACCACCCCCTCCATTTATTCACCCAGATGGGTTGCGCTCCTTCTGCGAGCCAGATACTGCTGCTCAGAGAGCTCCATCCTCCCATCCCCTCTCCTGGCGCTTGGCTTCCCAAACCTGATCATGAACCCGATTCTGATGCTGAGACTGGGGTACAGTCTAGGTATCTTACAGCTATAATTTCCACATTTCCTAGGTAATTCTTTTGCACATCAGCTTTGAGAACTTCTGTTCTAGTTCATTCTAGCAGGGTGGAGGCAGAAGTGTGACTGCAGAGAGTCCTTGGGTTTGGGTCCCATGACAAAGCCCCCCTGCTCCCCTTGCTGGCCCAGTGGGCCGGGCATAGGAACAAGCATGTATCCCAAGCTTGGCCACCGGGATCTGGAGTTCCAAGGGGAGATGTATCGTCTGATGAAGAGAAGCTGCCCCATCCCCATCTGTGATCGTGGTCGAGTCAGACTCAAGGCCTAAAGCAGACATTATCTTGTGGCCGCTAGTGGCAAGCACAAAGGACACAGAGCCCACCGCCATGGCCAGTTTCAACATGCAGAGAACTGGGAACCGACCCCGAGTCTGACCTGCCTGTTTCTTGCCCGCGTCCAGCTCTGTGGTGTTAAAAGCAAATGGACTGCCCCAATCCCTGCCTGGCAGTTCAGCTCCCAAGCACCCCACTCAGACCCACAGAGATGTTCCTCCCTAAGGGACTTTTCTGGGTGTCTGCATGTTTCATGGAAGTTTCAGGGGGTTCTTCCCGGAGGCACTGCAATGAGGACTTTACTAAGAGGTCACAAGGAGGAGTCCAGCTCAGCTTCTGTGGCCAGGTCGTCTGGGCTGGAGACCCAATTCCATCCCATCCTGGTTCTGTCATCTCCAACAAGATATAAAACCTACAGTTTGTTCTGATTGGATGGAGAGAGTAATTATTAGGCCCTGATTTGTGATAAACTTCAGAGAGTATATAGAAAGGGACTGACACTTAATAAGCACTACAGGAATTAGCTACTACAACTATTACTCTTGCCAGGTCCTTCTGGCCAATGTTGTCTTACTAAGTCACTCTCAAGCTCAACAACCTTCAGCAACTCCCTAGTCCCTCCAGGATAAAGGTCAGAGTTCCGACCACCTCTGTGCCATCTCTAGCCACTGTTTTCAGAGCTTGCCTGGAGCTTCTCCATCTCCAGCCACCACTAGGAAATGTCTCCTCAGCATTTTCCTCCCCAAAACCAATGAGTCTTTTAAGACCTAACAGATATTTGATCTGACCATTTTTCCCCACTGGGACCAATCTACTCCATTATCTCTGTGCACAAGACTGTACTTGTCACAAGACGGTGGGTTTGTCTTACAACTGAATCCTCTTCCCGTCCCTGGTGGGTTTGGAATTCTCCGAGGACAAGTGTCTCCATCATCTCAACAGTTCCGAGGTTTCTGTCACTGGACTCACTGGACCCGATGTCAGGCCACAAGCTCTGTGAACATTAATGAATCCAGTCCTTGCAGGTGCCCTTCCCTGTACTCATTCAGGAGCCTTTTAATTGAGCGGCTATGATGTGTGGGGTCTGCATGGCAGGAAGCCAGGCTGGCTAGGTCTCTGCTTGCACAGAGATCTCCAGTCTAGTAAGCAAACTCTAAGCCACTAATTTGGGGTCCACAGCCCCACTTAAACATTCAGATTCTTTTTTGAAAGCTTTGAAAATCAATGAGGTGTGCTGGGTCATTCCTGTGTCAATGTCCTCTGGCTAGAGACCCCCAGGGACACACCTGTCATTTACTACTCTTTATAATGGGGAACCGCGGGGCATCTCAGTCAGAGGAACCAGAGAGAGCACAGAGGTTTGGGAAGGCTCAAGGAAGCCTGCACTGGAGACTGTTAGGAAGTGGGGGAAAGTCTAATATCTTAATAAATGTTATGGGGACCACAGGAGGGTAACATTGTAATAGAAAAAGCAGCAGCTGTCACTCAGGCCAGAGGACAGGGATACTTGGGATCTCCTGGCCCAGGCAGGACGGGGGAGGCCTTGTATCTGTCCTGTTCTGCCACAGTCACACAGTGGCTCCGTCTCGTGATGACATTCTTGTTTGACAGACGCTTGGCAGAATGGTGTGGTCTACCTGGAGAGCCAGCCCAGCCCCCCACGACACCAACACCTGGCCGGTGGTGGCTCCTGGAGGTCCAGGTTGCTGTCCTTTCTCAGCTGGCTGCTCTTGGGCCCTCCTGCTCTCCATCCTCTGGTACCTGCTGTTGAACTCACTGCCTCTGCCTGACCCACCAGTACCTGAGTTCACGTCTCTGGCAACTAATGATGGCATATCACCAAATAATTAATTAATGACAACTGTGATATATGCTATATGGAAAGGTGGCATGAAACCTAATCTCAGGGCTGGGGGAGAGGGGAAATCACGGCCAGCTTCTAGTTGGAGGTAGCTTTTAACCTGGGACCTAAATAGTAGGAATTAACCAGAAGAAGTAGGAAAGATTATTCTAGGTCAAGCCACAAATCAGGTCCTGTACCATTTTCCCTGTGCTGTCTCACTTACTTTTCACAATCTCTTGATTTGCTTAAGTAATGAGAGCTCACACATACAGGTCTGAGTGTTTTCCATGCGGGAGCCCATGGAAGCCTGGACAACCTTCTGAGGTTCTATTATCACTCCCATTTACAGGAGGGGATAAGAGACACGGACATCTTAAGTTACCTGGTTAGCAAGTGGTGCTGCTAGAATTTGAATCCAGGCAGCCAGGCTCAGGACTCCGGACTCTTAACTGCCAGACCCCACAGTCTTTCTATTTATTCTTTTCCACATTTTAAACACGAGAGCCCAAGAGGTCTGGTAGTTTGCCACAGTCACGCACAGGGCTCCAAAGGTCCCATGTGGGCCTCACTCCAAATTAGGGCCTGACTTCAAAGCCTCATGCTATTTAGCCATGAACTTTAATGCTGACTTTTCCCCCAGCAGCATCAGTACCTAATTTTAAGTTCTTAAGTCAAACACCAAACAATAGGCAGTTTGCAAAGCTAATATGCAGAGAAAACAGTTCACTTTGCAGCCAGCTCTCACTGGAGACACCAGGAGACACCAGGCAAAAGAAGGGCTTGGCTTAATCAAGAGTTGAGAGTGATGAGTGAGTGTGGATGATGTCTGGGTGAGGGTATCTAGAGAACCGGCCAGTGTTGGGGTCAGGCAGACTGCGGCCTTGGCAGTGAGTGATGCTCAGTGGAGACCCAGAACACCCTGGGAGCTTGTTAAAAATTCAGATGCCTGAGCCCCAGAGACTCAATGTGCAGAGAAGCAGGCCTGGTGCCGGGATCTGTAATAAGGTGGAGGCAGGGTGGAGAGTGGGGGCCTGGCCCGCGGCAGGTCTGGGAACTGCCACTAGTGGAACAGTGAAGCCCAACTTGGGAGGAGTTGGGCTGAGAAAATCAAACTAAATAGTATGAAAGAAAGGACAAAAAGCAGGTTTCCACTTGTCTGGCTGGAACATTCCAGAAAAGCAGCTGGGTCAGGCCGAGAAGCAGCATGCTGCAAGCCTCACCAGCCACCCCCACCTATCCATTGCTCTCTACATGAATAAAAGCGACTGTCATTTAAGTCCAGTGTCTCGGGCCCTTCATGTGGACTGCCCCACAGTCCTCACAAACTCCAGTGATTATTATATAGTCATCAGGCACCTCATTCTATTACCTAATAGTATCAGCTGTCATTTTACCCCATTTTACAGATGAGGAATATTAAGCCAAGAGAGGCAGTGACTTGACCACAGTCCAGGGCTGGGGGCAGAGACATGCAAGCCCCAGTGGAGCTCAGAGCTACTCCCCAACGCCTGGGCTATGTGAGCTGGGCACCTGGGGGATGCCAGCTCTTCTCATCAGGAAACTTAGTCTTGAGATTGGGCTGGTGTCTGTCAGCCAGTGGGGTGGAAAGGTATTTCAGGTAGCAGGGACACAGAAGGTGGAGGCTCAGAACCCAGAAAGATGCAACAGCCATAGATGGTGAGCCCGGGAACCTCATCACACAGGGCCTCGCACAGGCTTCACACCAAGGGTGTGGGGCGACTGGGAGTTTGTTTTTTGAAGACATGGAATCATGCCCAGGCCTCAGGGAGAAGACCACCAGGGCAAAAGCCAAAATGCCTAAGCCCTAGAACTGTCCTGTCCTTGGGGGATGCGGTTAAGTCTCATCCCATCTGCAGCTTCACTCTGTTCAACTGCAAGGGAAGGCTGTACTATGTCCACCGATAAGGGGAGCTTCAGTCTTAACATTTTCTTGGCAATTTCCTCTAAAATGAGGGTTAAGATATACTCAAGAGAAAGTGGGATAACCCCAAGGTACTTTTATTAAGGTTTGTGGGGTGATGAGTTAATTTTATTTCAAAGTTTTAAAAACTCAGCAGAAATATTTTGGATGCATTAAGGAAACCACCACAAAACTTTGCTTATTGTCAAATAAATCAAACAGACACCAAACGACAACTGATAAAGTGAAAGTCAGCACCCGACTTCAGAGGCTCCCTACTCCCCAGCTCTGGGTAAACTATCTGATGCACACTGTCTGAGAATAAGCCGTAAGATGCTTGTGGGCTCACTCAGGTTCATAGATATATTTTGTTTGCCCAACAAGATTTCTAAATGTGGGATATTTCACATTTTTCAGCTTCTCTGGAAAGTATCTAACTGATTGGATCCAAGAGTAGCTGTAGCTTTGAATGAGTCATTCACGTTTGCATCCTCCACTCACCACAGTCCCCACCATTCCTAATACTTGATGCACCTCCAGGTTCTCTTGAACATTACCTGTTCCTATTCTAGAAGTTTTCCTTGAATCAAATACAGCATATGCACACATGTGTATGCATTCTTACACCTACCTTGAGAACCTTCCTCTATTAGCACACAGCTCCCCTTTTCCAGGCAAGTCATATTCCATTGTCTGAATCCCTGATATCATTTATTTAATCTCCTCTTGACATATACAGATAAAAACTCCCCTTTTAATATATTGGGTTGTCATTAAAGTCATGACAGATTTTTGCATAGAAAATGTAGAAAAAATACATCATGACTTTTCCAACTGCTCAATATATTGCAAATAAATACCCTGTATATTTACTTATGGAGATTTGCTCATGAAGTTTTATAGAACAAATACCTAAAAGTATAGTTACAGGGTAAGTGTGCTCATATACACTTTAATTTGATTTGAAAGATTTTCAATTTAAGATTTTAAGTTTAAAAGAGATGGAAAGTTGCTCCGATTATATGAATTACATCGCCAGAAAATAAAAATGGTTCCCTCACCCCATGCCGTCCTATGATTTGTGTTTCCTTAATTACTCTGGCAACAGGGCACCTTTGGATGGTTAGTGAGCTCTTGTATAGCATCTCGTGCCCTTTGCTGACTTTTCTACTTGGTTCTTTTTCTCAACTGTTATTAACTTTAGGAGTTCTTTATATATGAAAGACACTAGGCCTTAGTCATATTTGTTGTAACATTTTTCTCAGTTGTTTGCTTGTCTTTGGACTTTTTTATACATTGTTTACTTTGGAAAAATTGTAATTTCATTTGCTACCACATACTTGATTCTTTTACTTTTGGGGGAAAGAGAGGGATCCACATCCTATCTTCTTTGGTAGGTACAGTATTAGAATATATATTTTAATTAAAAACTTGAATGTCTTCAGCTAAGAAATACATTCTCCATTTCCCCACAGGACCTAGCAGTGTCTGTACTAGCTCATTCAATGAGCTACATCGTATTCTAAAGTTATCTCTCTCGTCCCTTAAGACAGATTGGATAGGGCCTCCCCTGGTGGCGCAGCGGTTGAGCACTGGGCTTCGAAGCTGCCTGCAGCCTCTGCAGCAGGGGTTCTATCCCCAGCTGCCGGTGAGGGTCCCACATGGCACGCAGACCTCTCCTGCTGTGCCCACTGCTCCCCTCAGCAGTGTATTTCATCAGTCTGCCTGCTCTGCTCCCTGCTCTGGCTCTGGTGAATTCTCTCACCCTCCCGCGCTTCTGACTGTACCCAGTGCTTGTATAAATAAACAAATAAATAAATCTTTAAAAAAAAAAAAGATTAGATAGATCTTTGTGTGTGTGTGCACATGCACATGTATATATGTGTGTATGTGAATGCACACGTATATGTGTGTGTATGTGAGTGTGTGTCTACATCTCTCTGTGTGTATAGTATTTACCTTAGAAAACTAATGGTTTTGTGTATATTTAAGTTTGGATTCATCTGCAGTTTATTTTCAGTGGAGTGAGTGGACACAGCCCAGAGCAGTGATAAACTTTTCTGTTTTTCCAGCACAGGGGAGGGTCGGCACCAATGCCTGTTTGTAGGGTGAGTATCAAAAATTCATGCAGTTTGTCTGTTTACATGAGTCACCTAAATTCAAGGATCATATCCATGTCCCCCCACCCAAATAATCACCTTCTAAAAATTACAATGTATCTTCTGCAAGTCTTTTCTTCCTAGTGTAGAGGTTTTTGTTCTAGAAATCTTTTTTGGTCTGTTTTGTTTAACATATGACCACATTTATAACTGCTAACACACTGCTTTAGCCCAGCAGCTCCCAAACCTGGCCAGGCAGCTGGCTTCCCAGCGGAGCTTGTTAAAAATAATGAATCAACAACCCGAGGGGGTGGATCCAGGGAAACTATACTTTTAACAAGTTCCATGGAGGCGCTCAGGACAGAGCCTGGCCAGTGCCGACTGACGCCCCGCCCCGCCTGCAGTACCTGTGATGGTCTGGGTCTCCGAGGTGATGGTCCTGGTGGTGGTGTGCGTCTGGGTGGCAGGCACCGTTTCCTCCGACACAAACTGGACCGTGCTGGGGGTCGGCCCTGCGGTGCTACTCAGCTGGCAGCCACTTTGCTTGTGAGCAACAAAGGCATCCAGGTTGTTAAACTGCTGCTTGCAGATGCCGCAGATGTGGAGGTCAGGGGTCAGCTCCACCAGCACCGTGGTGCCACCTGGAACTCCATGGGCGAAGGGAGAGTCACAGATTAATTCCAAACAACAGAAATCAGACCCCTGGTAGGAAAAAAGGATATGGTGGTGGGCGTGGCTGACTGCTGGCCCAATATCCACTGCGCTCCCCTCTCCTTGCTGTTATGATCCCTTATACTCTGACCCAAGTGAGGACCATGATGCATTGTCCAGAGGGCGTCTCCTGGCCTTTTATGCAAGAATGTTCTTTGATGTGTGGGGCTGCTGTGCACAAACACCAGCAACCCGTCTCCCACCCCAAGTGAAAGGTATGGTATTTCTCAGCTATTATGAAAACTACCCATCCCTTCTAACTATGAGAACCACTAGTCTAAAATGTTTTTCCCTTACATACTTGGAAATCCCTCCAACACCATGCTGGAGGAACTACTGGGAAAAGTTTGGCTTTCAGGATAAAAAGGGAGCAGATATAGTTCTCACTGTCCTCCTTTTTCTCCGATCTTGAAGGTAGATGGGATGCCAGGGGCTTCTGCAGCCCTGTTGTAACTATGAGGAAAATGCCAGGATCCTTACGGATGCTGGTTCTTCCTTCACTGATTCCCTGAAGCAACTCTGGAGTCAACCAACTCTCGACTTCTCATAAGGCCAGCATGGCTGGGTTTTGTTATTTAGAAACAAAATTCAATCTTAACTGATGGGGATGTTATTTCTCAATAGTAATGATACCAAGACTTATATTGTGTTAATATCTGCAAAGTTGGTATCATAGTCCCCGGCACTATATTAAAAAGTGCTACATAACTGTTAAAGAAATACAATTAATTAATATCTCTAACTAACATGACTACCTTAATTTTTATTTTTTAAAATTATCTTTGCCTTAGTATAAAGAAACATTTAAACAGAAAATTTAGAAGGGGAAAATAATCTTTCCACTATGTGTATCATAAATACCACAAAATATTTTTTCATTTGTTTTCTATACACTTAAAA
Organism: Talpa occidentalis; assembly: GCF_014898055.3. Lineage (NCBI taxonomy): Eukaryota > Metazoa > Chordata > Mammalia > Eulipotyphla > Talpidae > Talpa > Talpa occidentalis. The sequence continues at coordinate 100,757,719 of NW_023600993.1, forward strand.
TTGTTTAAGATCATAAAGTATTAGAAAATCAATCTCCCCTCCACAATATTGCATAAACATTAAGCTATATCACTAAAATCTCTTTACAAAGGTAATTATTGAATGCCAAGACATTATTCCATGTTATCCACACATTATAATCTTTTCTGTAACTATTAGGTCTATTTTATTATTTCCTGTTTCCCCCTAGTCTAAATAAAAAGGAACTAGTGTCGTGCACAGATGGTTGTTCTACACGCCTCATATTTTATGAAAATTCATAAAATATTTACATTAAGTCCAATTTTTCCCAAGTCCAAGACAAGAGATCTCTGTGGAAATACAATTTGGTTGACTTGCTAAGGAGAGATACTGGGGGAGGGGGAAGCCCTGCAATGTTACAAGCCTTTCTGCAGCCGCACCCCACTCCCACATCCCGAACCCCCAAACCTCCCAGTATGCTGAAATCAGTGGCTGGGAGAAATGAAGCCTTTTCTTCTCCCAAGGAGGTGCCCCGGGACCAGGAGGAAGACAGGCGCCCAGTCTCGCCATCCTCAATGGCCTCTGGGCATGGCTGGTGTGATGCCCGGGATGGCAGGTGGAAGGGTTGGGCAGCCCCCCATGGCCACTGGGATGACCTGGGCTGTCTTGAAATCTCACTCCGTAACTTAGCAACCGGGGCTAGGGCTTGAGTTCTCATCCATAAAATGGGGAGACGTTTCCACTGTCTTGGGTGGTTGTGAGGATTAAATGAGTAGTGCTTTAAAAGGTTACCACCCAAAAAGTAAAAAAAAAAAAGAAAAAAATTAAAAAAAATCCCCCAAAACCCAAAAGGCCAGCGCAGGGGTCCCCACCCTTAGCAGGTTACCTAGTGGGGTGCAGCGACGCGCGGAGAGACCCCTCTGAAAGTCTGAGTCCCCTTCTGCGCAGGCAGAGAATGAACTGACACCACAGAAAAGAGGGGGTGCAGGTTCGTGTTCCGACCCCAAGAATTCCTCTGCCTCTGCCAACTTCTGGGAGCCGGTCTCCTCAGCCCCAGACTAAGGGGCGGGGAAGGTATGTAAACCCACACCACTGAGCCCCGCTCGGGGGTACAGAGTCGGGGTGAAGGAGGGCTGGGGCTTGGGAACTCTGTGCCCATCCAAGGAACCCCAGCAAGCTGGAGACAATGTCTCCAAAACCAGCATCTGCAGGTACCCAGCCGGGCGCTGACTCCACGCAGGTACCTGCAAACCTGGGCTCCGCTTCCCGCGCCCCGGCCCGGCCCGGCTGGCCCGCGGGGTCCGCCCCGTCCCGCCCCCCTGATGGGTGGGCCCCGAGGGTTTTTATTTTTTCAAAGAGGCGCTCGCGCTCCCAGGTGGCCGCGGCCGCGTCCCCGGACCACGCTTGGGGCAGCCGCGCCCCGGGCGGGCAGGTGGCGCGGCGGGGACACCTGGGTGGGCAGCGCGCGGCGCCCCTCGGGCCCCCCCTCCAGGTGGGAGCGGCGCGGTGGGCGCGCGGGCACCTCGGCCGGCCGGACCTCGTGCCAGCGGGACTCCCGAACTTGGAGGCTCCTGCGCCGCCGAGGCAGAAGTTTTCCCTTCCGCGCGGGGGCGTGACCCCCCCGAGCACCCCAAACTCCGCCTGGGGAGGCGGGGAGTGCCCCGCGGGTGGCGATTGTCTGAGCCGCGCGCCCTCCCCGCGCTCGCTCCCCGGGGGTGCGCAGGGGCGAGCGCGCCCCCCGCGCGGCGCCGGGTGGGGCCCCCCTCCCCAGCTCCCCCCGCGCCCCGCGCACGGCGCGCCCGCCGCGGCCCCGGGTCAGCGGCTCGCGGCCGCCACCCCGATGTCGGGGCCCCGGGCCTGCTCGCCGCGCCGCGGACGCGCCTGGGCCCGGGCCCCGGAGCGCGCGCGGGCCGGCGCCGCCGGGACTTACTCTGCACCGCGCCGGGGAAGCTCGCGCCCTCGCCGCTCGCGTTCATGGCCGCAGCCGGCCGGGGGCGCAGCGGGGCGCGGGGCTACATGGTGCGGGGACTTTTCCTTTTATTTTCCACACCCCCCGGCCGGCCTCCGCGGCTCGGGGCGGGAGGACGGATGTTCGGCGAGCGCCACTTCCGCTGCCTAGAGGGCGCTGGCCCGGCCCGGCCCGCTCCGCGCGGCGCTCCCCGGGGGCCGCGGGCCAATCCCGGGCGCGGGCCGCGGCGCGGGGGCCTCCGCGGCTCTGCACGCGCCCCCGCGCCCCCGCGGCCTGGGCGCGCCGGGGAGCCCCCCAGCGCGGCGCTGCGCCCCGGTGCGCACCTCCCGGGCCCGGCCGGGGCGCTCGGCCTCCCGGGCTCGCGCGTCTCTGCACCTGCAGGCCTGGGAGGCACCCCCGGCGGCACCCCGGGCGCGGGCGGCGGAGACCCGCGGGGAGCCGCGCGGGATGGGTGTGCCCCGGGCGCCAGGCTCCGGGGCGCTGTCCCCGCAGCTCCGCGCCCCGCAAGTCGGGAGGGTGCGGGCGGGTCCCCTGCCCTGCTGGGGATCTGGGGGCCGGGATCACGTGCGCGGGGAGAGGCACCCCTGGCTTGGAAGGCCGAGCCCCCCCCCCCACGGGCTCCGGGGTCGGCTAACTTGATTGTGCCTGAAGTCACTCCCTCCGCGCGCCCCGGTTTCTGATTCAGCAGATGTCGGGCGAGGCCCGAGAACGCGCGTTTCTAAGTTCCCAGGGAAAGTCCCTGCCCGGGTCCACAGGGGCTTCTCCTGCGCTGCCCTCCCGCGCCAGCCCCACACTCCAGCCTGCAGGCTCTTCTCGCTCCACCCGCACCCGCCGCACCCCTGCTGCCAATTCAAAGCCACATCGTGGAGAGGCCACCAGCCTGGCCACCCTAGGCTAGTTGTGGGAGGCTCCCTCCCCGCCGAAGGACAGCTCCCTGGCTCCCTCCCGCTTAATCCTTCTTCTTAGAGTATCTGGAATATCTACATTATCTAGCCATCCGCCTATCAGCCATTATCTAGACGCCTCTCTCCATCCACCCATCCACCCATCCACCCACCCACCCACCCATCCACCCACCCATCCACCCACCCACCCACTCACCCACCCATCCATCCACCCATCCATCCATCCATCCATCCATCCATCCTTCCATCCTCCCCATCTTACATCCCATGTTTCCAATAAATTAAAAAAAAAAAATTCTTTGCTTCCTATGTCTATTCCCAGCGGCCTGGCCCGGTGTCTGGCACACAGTAGGCTCTCAGGAACTGTGGCTTGTGTCACTAATGGGGTTTCCCCTGCTGCTTCCTGCCAGGGTTTGTGCATCCTCCAGCAACTATCCAGCTGTGAGAGCTTGCAGTGCCAGCGGTGGGCGCACCTCCCCGGGGGCCCAGAGCCAGTGCTGCCCTGACAGCCTGGCTGGTGGCTGGACAAGCACTGAAACAGCACAGCAGCGGCAGGGCTCAGTGGTGATAAGGTGGGGAGGCCTCTCAAAGTCATGCTCGTGGCTGGGCGTGGTCGGTGAAGGGCTCGGCCCTGAGCAGGTAGTATTTGAGTGGGGAACAGTGTGTGTGGGGGTGATATTTGTCGATTCCAGCCCCAGGAATTGGCAGGAGAGAGCTGGCCAGGGCCCACCCGTGTTGCGCTGCAGGCTTCCTTCTGCCGGTCTCCAGCTTGGGCTACACCTGCCTCTTCTGCTCAAAGGCTGAGGCCCTCCTGCCTGGGGCTGTGTCTGCTCCTCCTTCTGCCTCTGGGGTCGCTTTTCCTTGGTCTCTGGAGTCTGACAGCTCTCCCCTGGGGCCAAAAGAAATGTCACCTTCTCTGGAGACTTCTCTGGCTTGGTGAAGCCTGGGTACTGGCTCCTCCACCATCTTCATGACACCCAGCCCTACCTAATGCCATCCAGAAGCCCCTGCAGCTTATTTTAAGGCTTGATAAATTTATTATTTTTTTTAGGACTGGGTAAATGTTTACCTGTGTGACCCCATCCCCCTTGCGTCAAACACTGAGCGTTTCTAGCCTCGTGTGCCCTCCCAATCCTGGCGGCTCCAGTTCCTCAAGGCCAGAGATGTAACCACAACTGATATCGTGGCCACGGACGCCTTTGTGGAGATTATGTTTCATATTTAACCCAGGAGAAGAAGCAAATGCAAACAAATTCTTGAATCCCGTTCCAGACCTAGTGCCTCAGAATTTCCTTTAGGTCAAATCCCAGTAATTGCATCTGCTTCTCAAATGCCTCGGCTCTGCTTATCACCCTGTGGGTCTGGGCCTCACTGTTTGGTGGTTAAGTGCCTTGTCCTGAGTTAGATAATTCCAGGTACACACACACAGACACACACACACACACATGCTACTGCTCCCTCACTGTGACCAGCTGGGTGAACTTGAACAAGACATTCAACTATTCTATGCCCAGTTTTCTGTTAATTGGAGATAATAGTATCTACTACTATTTTTTCAGAAGAAACAGTCCTCTGAACCATGTATGAGGAGCTTAGAATAGTGGCTGACGCATATCCCTGCATTACCAATCCTGTTATTATTTTCTTATTTGTACCATTATTTTTGTTATTTTAAAATTCATACTTGCTTATTTTCTGTCTCTGCACTGGATGATAATCTCGAGGTGAGTATGGACCTGGCCTAGTTTATTCTGTCATTATCCCTGGAGCCTAGAACAGGGCCTGGCACGCAGGGCCTCACTGCTTATCAATATTTCCTGGTCTAATGGACGCATCTCTGTTCCCACCTTTGAATCCTTTGCGACCACACCCAGCCAGACCGTGTCTATAGCATACATAGATCACTGTGATGGCTTTTTCCCTGGTCTTAAATGTCCTTTTCCCATTTTTTTGTATTTGTTTCTATACTTGTTTTATTATAAGAGCATTACAAGTACTTGGCAAGAAACTGGGAAAAAATAGAGAAAGCATAAGGAAGAAAATAAAACCCATTTACAGTCTATTACTCAGAAACAACATTTTGATTGAAGGATATAGCTGGTCTTTTTTCTTTGTGTATGTAAGATATACATTATGTGAATATGTATGAATTAAATAAAATCTCTATGCATAAACACAGAAGTTGTACTCATATTTTATTAAAATGTGATTATAATTTTCATGCTTTTTAAATCTCCTTTTTTGGTAACCGTTATGATCATTATTAAAGAATAATTAAATTATACCTGGCTATCTGAGAGCCCACCAACCAGAGATAACCAGTAGCTAGAAATCTTTTTGTTTCATGTATTTCTGAAATTTTTAATAGATATATAATAAACGAACCACATGGACTGTAGCTATTTGTCCTTTTTTATTTTTAAAAAGGACAAACACAATTTCATGTGGTTCAAATCTATATACATTTAACATATTTATATTTTATTTCTGGTAGAGATTGTTGTGTACCCAACATCGGTCGTCTCAAATTTTCTTAGTACTATAATTTCTGATTTGCAACTGAGCACATGGAATCCTGAGAAAGACTTTCCCCAGCTCCTTTGTAACTGGACGTGGCTATATCACTAAGTCCAGAAGTCTGTCTGGGGAATTTCCTAAAAATAACTTATGCAATTTGCCCCCCCTCCTTTTTTTCCTCTCCTTCTTTCCTGTTTGGGATAAGGATGTGATGGCTGGTGCTCTAACTGCCATTTTGGGCTATGAGAATGAGGCTATATGTAGGCATGGTTGGTAGGTGAGCAGGAAGCAGCCTAAATCTCTGACTTTTAATGTGGAGTGGTCAACCATATTTTCTACTTCTGAACTTCATTACAAAAAATGCACTTTAAAAAATTTTAGCGGACCTCCCTGGTGGCACAGCGGTTGAGCGCTGGGTTGCGAAGCTGCCCGCAGCCTCTGCAGCACTGGTTCGATCCCCGGCTGCTCCCCGGCCACTAGAGGAGGGTCCCACATGGCGTGCAGACCTCTCTTGCTGTGCCCACTGCTCCCCTCAGCAGTGTATTTCGTCAGTCTGCCTGTTCTGTTCCCTGCTCTGGCTCTGGTGAATTCTCTCACCCTCCCGCGCTTCTGACTGTACCCAGTGCTTGTATAAATAAATAAAATAAATAAATAAATAAAAACAAATCTTTAAAAAATATATAAAAAAAATTTTAGCTACTGCTACTGATGTGTATGTGACAGATATGTATATGTGTGACTTTACCACATGCAGCTGAATCATATCCTAATCTCACAACACACTATGCATGCTGTTTCATAATTGGCTTTAATTTTGAAGCGCTTTTACAATTTGGTGGGTGCATTAGAATCTCCTGGGAAGTTGTTAAATGTCCAGATGCTCAAACCCAGTTGTGGAGGCTGCTTAGAAGGACTGACGTGATGCCTGGGGATCTGTCCATTTGACGAGCTCCCTGGCTGACTCTGATAAACTTGATGTTTGCAAACACTACTTCCCACTGTTCATTCTACTATCACGATTGCATTATCAGGTTGTTCACAATTTGTTTATTTTGCCACTGGATGCCATTAATGATTTTTTGTTATCATAAATAATATGCTCACTGCAGAGCTTTTTATTGGCTCAACCGCACGTCATTTCCCTGCTAGCCATCTGAACGGCACTTCAGGACACTTGCAAATGCATTTGGAAGGGCTGCTGTTTCCCTTTCAGATCATTTTCTCATAGGGTGTCCTCCCAGATGAATTTCTTGATAGGAATCACATTTCGTTACAGGTTAACAGCTTTTGCTTAACTAGAATGCCCATGCTTTCTTCTGTTCATACATTTTTGACTTCTCATTTAATAGATACCATCTAATTTGGAAATAGCAAAGTTTCTGTGGGTTACAGACATATTGATATCCTACGCCATACTCTAAATCGAGATTCTAAAATAAAATCGACTCTGTTGCCAATGCTAAAAAGAGGATAGATTTCTCATAAATATTGGGATGTAAACTTTTTGGGGAAAAAGGGGAAAAGACAGAACAAAACTGGGTCTGAATTATCTTCTGGTTGATTGTGGCTGGGTCTCACAAGTCACTCCTTCAGGTGCAGCCTGATTTCTCTAGTTTTCCCCAGTGCCCACTTCTCCCTGGTACCTCCTGCTGTCAGGACTGAGTATCCGTCTTGGGCACTAAATCCATGTCCTAGTGCTCCATGTAGCTGAGCTTACCTAAAATTCCCGGTGTTTCTGGTAGAGAAAGGAATATGTCCTTCCCTATGACAAACATTGCTTTCAATGAAAAGTCTCAAGTCTGGAATGACTTGTATTACCTGGATTATGTTATTTAACCCTCAGAACAACACAGAGGCAGGCCCTTCCATTATGCTCTACGTGGTGATGAGGTTATGTGCTGAGAAATTGGCTTTTAGGTGCGTCTGTTATGGTTCACATCATAGTGTATAATTACAAGACCAAACACCCAGGCTGTCTGGCACCCCCTGCTGGGCCAACCTCACATACACAACCCAGTGTTGAGGGGAATTAAGTGACATGTGGTTACAGTATCACATTTTATAATTAAAAAAACCCAGAATCTCATAAAGTTTAAATAAATTTCTTCCAGTCAAAGGCCAGTAAATAACAATGTCAGGGATGCATCTTTGAGGACGAGTAACAGAAACTGGAAAAGAACCGAGTTTGCATAGGGTCGTAAGAGCAATCTGTTAAAATTATTTCCTTGCTTAAATAAGTTCTGGCAGGAGATTTCCAGATACTTTAACTATTAAATGAATACACCATTTTAAAATTCAGGTAGTCTGAATCATAGCAACAATAATGAGGTCACAGTCACTGGATAATTGTCATTATTTTGTGAGCAAAGATATTCTTCTTTTAACAAAACAGTTCATGTCAACTGGCTGAATTTTTTTCCCAACGTAAACTTTTTTTTTTTTAAAGATTTATTTATTTATGCATACAAGAGCTGGGGTACAGGCCAGAGATGCAGGGAAGTGAGAGGATTCACCAGAGACAGAGTGGGGAACAGAACAGGCAGACTGACCGAAGTACACTGCTGAGGGGAGCAGCGGGCGAGTCAGGAGAGGTCTGCTGCGCCATGTGGGTAGCTCCCTGGCCAGTGGGGGATTGAACTCATGCTGCAGAGGCTGCGGACACCTTCATAGTGTGGTGCTTAACCCCTTGTGCCACCAGGGAGGCCCCCCAACGTAAACATTTTAACAAATGTAGTTTGCCTCTAGCCATCCATTATAGTGTAGAAAAATGTAAGTTTTCTCTGGGCAGAAACTTTTGTTTACTTCCTAGTTGTACAGTTGCATCTAGAACAGTGCTTGATAAAAAGGGAGGGATGGACGGACAGATGGATGCATGGACAGACTGGTGGATGAGTGCGTCAAGGTTACTTTGGAAAATCAATACTAAAGCAAACCTTAGACTGTGACAGGAAAGCATTTTTCTTTTCTTTTTTTGTTTAGCACACACACATCCTGTGATATATCAGAAACTAGAAAAAAATTAGGTTTACTTAAATTTTATGGCTACTGTTATGAAATTTTTAATCCTCCTTAATTTGCTAGAGAAAGGCTAACGAGAAGAGCTAACCCCGGGCTTGGTGGTCTCAGAAGTGCTTGTGTCAGCAATTCTGCCACTCAAAGTTCCTCCAAAGCGCTACAGAATATTGTGGTCTCAGGTTTCACCTACCATAATGCGTAGCTTAATGACGTGGAAGTGTTCTGAGAAGTGCATTTTAGGCAATTTTGTCATTTTGCTAACATCCTAGCGTGCCCTCACACACCGACTCAGCGGCGCCTGCACACCCAGGGACGCCTATTGGGACCACAGGGGAGGGGGCACCAGGAAGGACTGAAATGTCACTGGGGGCGTCACTGAACTGAGCTGGTGGGCCGCCCTGGGTCTGTTCCCTGCCAATCCCTCTGTGGCCTCACCGGCTCAGCAATGAGATTTGATTCAGGAGCAGCCTGCCCTGTCTCTGCTCCTTGGGCTCCTGCCGGGTTTGACTAATGGGTGGAGGGGAGAAGCCTGAGCATTTCTTCTCCCCATCTCTGTCTTGGAGGCCATGGCTATGTCTCCTCTCTGACCCCAGACTCCAGAAGGCACCCCAGCCTCCCAAGCTGTGACCTCGGCTTCTGCTAGGTGACTCTGGCCCCTTGTTCCTGAAAACTCCGCCTCCTCCCTTTGTTCCCTGCCTGCTCCCTGGGGAGCTAGGGTGGCTTCCAAGGCACTGATCCTGCACGGCCTCACTCCTAACCCCCTTGCTTTTGCAGCTTTCGTCACCTGGGTATCAAATTCCCTGCATCCCTACATCCCAGCGTTGCCTCTTCTTCTGGTTGGGGCCTGACCGGCATATACAGCTGGATCAAGGTGTATAGGGTTTATAATCTTATTCTTGCTTTTCTGGACTCCTCAGGGGAATCTCAGCAGGAGCCAGCCTCAGCCCGGCCTGGCCCAGGGAACTTGCTGAAACTCACAAGCTCGGGCACCACCCCTGCACTGGAACAGAATCTCCGGGTGTGTGGTCCAGGCATGCAGAGGGCAGACGCGCCCTTGGGTGACTCGGGCAAGCACCTCCTCACTCCATCCCTGAAACCCAAGCTGAAATCTTGGAAGGGGACCAAGGGGGAAATTTATTCCCAAATTGATTCTCTAGCAATATTTAACAACTGCCTGCAATCCTTACATAAACACAGAGTCAAGGAAGAAACACTTGAAGGTTAAAATAAGTGTGAAAACCTTCTGTAATAGGATATAATCAAGACTCAGCCTGTCGGGCATTAAGTGATGATTACACAACCAATTATTTTGATGAGCGCTGGCACCGGCCGAGGGAGGCACACCTGCGTTTTCATCGTATATTCACTTTGATAATTTCATATGAGCAAGCATGGACAGGCTGACTTTTTCACTCTTTTATATAGTTAATGGACGAGTATGAAAATACTGTATAAAGGGTCTAAAGTGAAAAGTGGGTGCCCCTTCAGGCTCCCACAACCCTTCATTTCTTTTCAAGGAGGCAAATCCTATTACCGTTTTCTTGGGTGTTGTTCAGAACTGTGCTATCTATGAAAAAAAAGTTTACGTATATTCCTCCTTTTCCCCCCAAATTATTATAATGCCAACAATTCTCTATGCCTTGTCTTTTTGCATAACAATGTATCTTGGAAAATATTGCATATATGTGAATCTAGATTTGCCTTATTGTTTAAGGAAGAGTTACATTTTGCATGGTATATACATGCACTAAAATTTGCTTAAATAATCCTTGTGGTTTTTTTTTTTTTTTAAAGATTTATTTATTTATTTTTGCATAGATAGAACTGAGGTGCAGGTCAGAGTTGCGGGGAGTGAGAGGATGAATCTGTCTCACCAAAGACAGAGTGGGGGACAGAACAGGTAGATCTACTGAAATACACTGCTGAGGGGAGCAGCGAACAAGACAGGAGAGGTCTGCTGCACCATGTGGGCCAGATCCCTGGCTGGGGATTGAATTCGGACTCAGAACATCTCAGTGATAGCACTGAGACTTAACTCCTAGGCCACCAGGGAGGCCCTTAAATAATCCCTGTTAACGAGCATTTAGTTTGTGTCTAGCTTTTTGTTACTACAAACAAATCTGCAATGAAAATCTGTATCTGTACAGGAGAGAGGACATCTGTAGAAAAAGTTCCTAAAAAATTTGCTAAGACAAAGGGTGTTGTACATTGAAAAATTTGAAGCTACCCACTGAGGGCTGTTCGGGGTCATTTCTTTATAAGGTTGATGACCAAAAAAAAAAAAAAAAAAATCCTGGCTGCCATTGAACCAAATGACATCATTCATTAACATTGAATGAAACTCTGTTATCGAGTTCTGGGTTGCTTAGATGTCACTTTGCTTAAAGCCAGTTTTCAAGAACTCATTGTTGGCATTCAGGGAAGACTGACTGCACCCCTTAGGACTTCTATCAGCAACTGTTAGAACACCTGTTCCGGCATCCTAGCTCAGTGTTATCAAATTTCTAATCTTTGTCAACCTAATGGGTAAAAGTGTTATGCCACAGATTTAATTTGCATTTCTCTAATTATGACACAGGTCTGCATGTAAGCAAACAAAAGCAAACTCAACATCCATCTCTAACAGCACAGCCTCATGATGTCACAATCTTTGTAACTATTGACTCAGAATCGGTTAAGACATTATGCATAGATGGCAAAGGAGACAAAGATGTCCAATTTTGGAATGTCAAAGAACAAATCTGAAAGTCCATGTGAATTTCCCGGGGTCCCCAGTGTGTTCAAGGTTAGCATCTTTTGTGTTTTAAAATAGTTTTAACAGAAATGTAGCGATGAAATTCAAATCTGATATTTGCTGAGCTGTTGAAACTCCCTCAGTGACATGATCTGAAAAACACTCAGCTAGTTCTCACTTTTCGGAAAGGGAAATTAGGGCCTTTCTCTGCTTGCAAGAACCCAAAAACATTGGCGGAAATTTGAAAAACCCCTCCCCTTTTCATGACTTTTTTTTTTTAAAGATTTATTTATTCATTTATAAATAAATTGGGGTACAGGCCCAATGCGTGGGAGGGTGAGAGGAGTCACCAGAGACAGAACGGGGAACAGAACAGACAGAGCGGGGAACAGACTGACGAAATACACTGCTGAGGGGAGCAGCGGGCGAGACAAGAGAAGTCAGCCACGCCATGTGGGACCCTCTCCGGCTGGCGGGGATCAAACCGGTGCTGCAGAGGCTGGGGACAGCTTCACAGCGTGGAGCTCAACCACCTGCGCCACCAGGGGAGGCCCTTCATGACTTTTTTGAATACCTTTTTTTACCTTTTTATTTTGAAGTGGTTTAAGAATCCTAAGAAGTTGCAGACCTAGTAAAGTGGGGTGTTCTAGCACACTCCACAGCACACTGTGTTGGCAAGAGGTTGGTCTGTTGTAGTGAGGGTGCGTTTGGAGCGAGCATCTCACCAGGAATTTTCCCAGGGCTGCCTCGAGGCCTGGGAGCTTTCATCCTCCCAGCAGAGGCTCAGGCCTGGGATATGCAGCTCCCGGACTGGTTACGAAGCCACAGGAGACAAAATCGCTGTTTCCATGGAGGGGGTTGGTGTTCTGAGCTGGGAGGAGGAGCAGGAGCAGTCCATCAGCTGACAGCTCTCACTTGAATGTCTAGAGACAAGAATTATTTTGTATTGCTATCAGCTCTACGATCACAGGGTCTCACAGGCCCCCAGGGAATCAGATGACATCATCTGAGGGGAGCCCTCTCCTCTGAATTTCTCCATGGAAGCACACAGTTTTCCCTACACCAGATGCCAAAACTTTAGTGCTATTTCTCCATCCCCTGTTTTCTTTCCCTGGGTGAGTTTATGCACTAGAAAGACTCCCTGACGAATATTCAAATGTTGAACCAGGAGGTGGACTCTCCCAGACTCCGGACCGGCTGGCAACTTGATCTTGGACTTTCCAGCTTCCAGAACTGTGTGAAACAAACGTTTGCTGTGTACAAGCCCCTGTGCTGGGGAGGGAGGGCAGGACAGTGGCTGCTGGGGTTGGGGAGGGTCGCTGGCAGGCTCTGCCTGCCTCTGGGTTGGGTTTGGCCCACCTGTTTCACCTTAACTTTTTCCTTGAACCTGCAGCTACACACACACACACACACACACACACACACACACACTCACAAAGTCGCACTTAAATCAAGCCCGAATGATTCATCTCCCTGCTCAGGTCTGTGGTTCAGGCCCCTGCATCCCCGATGACAAGAGGCTGTCTCCAGACAAAGGATGCAGCAGCGAGGAAGGGCAGGAACAGGGGGCATCAAATTCAGCTCTCCTAGCTTCTCACTGGGGCCTCGACTCCCCAAATGTTAAGATTTTTACCCGCCTCTGTGTGCATGTTCATTTTGATATTCCCAACCAGAGACTGTCTTTCCAATTCCCCATTGAAAGGGTTCTAGCAACTTACGAGGAACCAGCCTTGTTAACACCCAGATTCCTGCCCTCTGGAGCTGTACGGTAAAGGTTGTGTGTGTGTGTCTCGAGTGACTATCAGTGGGTGGCCATTGGCACGGCAGCAAGTGGAAATAGCACGCTTCTCCCTGCTTTGGAGACTTTAGGGGCCCGGTGTGAAGTGCTTGAATAACTCACTGACTTCATAAGCCACTTAATAGGAAGCTCAAGGTCGAGGGAAAGCAAGCCTTTATCAGATGGGACTCACTTTTACGGTGTTTGAAATGCACTCAGGCCCCCAAACTCCTAGGAACATAAGGGAAATTCAACTCAAAGCGTGAGAAACAAATGTGAGAAATGAAGATCTGTTGGGTCAGCGTTTATGTCCGAGCACAGGACATGAAAGATTCCCAGGACGACCTGAAGTCGGTGTTAATGAGGCCACTTTTCGAGGTGTCAAAAGTAGAAGGAAGTTCCCCAGCGAACCTCCCCGGCTTTAATCTCTCTCTCCCTGTGTTGCCAAGATGACTTGTTGGGGGAAACATCACAACTGACTGCCTTTTTAATTTTTACCAGCGATTTCACTGTTCACTTCATTTTTTTTGTTGGCAGCAATGTGACACATTTTTTTTCCCAAAAAACTTATTCAGCACTTCAAGGTGTCATTACTCTTTAGTCCTGTGTCCTAACATATTTGGCTCAAGTTAAAAAATAAAAAGAAGGACTGACTTTGTTCTGTGCACTTGGCTGACCAGGCGTGCAGTGAAACAGACAGAGCAGGGGGCAGACCTGACGCCCACAGTCGCAGCGAGGCTGCCTCCGGCTCCTGCCCAGGCCCGTTTCTTTCTTCTTCTTTTCTCACTGGCTTCCACCTGGGAATACTTAAAGAAACACACAGATCACTCAGTGTCGGGGTCTTCTTGGGTTGGGATGAGCATGGCCTCCCCTAAGACATGTCGATGCCCCAACCTCCCGGGGCCTGTGAACACCAGGCTGTTGGAAACTGGGTCCTTGCAGATATAAGTCGGGGTGAGAGCGCCCGGGGCCAGGGCGGGCTCCTGAGCCACGTGACTGTTGCTGTAAGAAGAGAGGAGACACGCACAGGGAGGAGGCCACGGAGGAGGCCACGGAGGACGAAGCAGATATTGGAAGGAAACGGCTCGAGACAAAGGCATCGCAGAGGACAGTGGCTAGGAAAAAGGGGGGGGTGCTGCTCCCCAAGAGCCTCCAGAGAATAACTCAGCCTGCTGACACCTCGCCAGAACTGGGGGAGAATACATTTCTGTTGTGTCCAGCCATCCGGGGTTGTGGCACTTTGATAAATTCAGTTCATCAACCACCCACTGCCGACATTTCGGGCGGGCTGTGTGTTGTGGCTCTTTGCAGCCCCCCTGGCCTCGACCCACTGGGCACCCGCAGCACCTCCCCACCTGTGACCATGAAAAGTGTCCTCAGACTTGTCAATGTCTTGTGGCCGAGTGAATCACCCACTTGGGCGATGGTTTAGAGATCTTCTGTGCATTGAAATTGCGGCGCGTGGCCGGCAGCACGAATTGTTATTAACCTCATTCATTTTTTGGACCACTCTAGCTGCTGGCCACGCGTAAGGGGATGTTTGTTGCCCAAGCGGGTACCTCAAGTTCTGTGTGTCCCCCCGAATGCTTCTCTCCTCTGGGGGCTGGGTGTACACGGGGACACTCTTCTGGGGACACAGGCCCTTCCAGGGCTGCTGAGCTCGGAACAGCCCATCTCAGGGACAACTCAGGACAAATTGGATTTCTGGGCATAGAATATTGGCCCTGAATATGTGCTTTGGGCTCCTGACATTGGCAAAGTTTGGGGTGTATTTGCTTAGAAAATGGAAAACCACGTGTTTGCTTCTGTGCAACACAGATATTTAAGGGGAATTTGGGGTCATGATCACACTATTTTTTTCTTAATAAAATTTTATTGCTTGTCCATTGACTTACAACACTATTAAATTTGGGGGGTGCGTCTTCACCTCCCTATGTGTATAAGCCTCACCTTTACCCCCCAAGTTTAGGAATGGGGAAGCAGTTCACAGAGATACACCATTTATACTGATATAGTGGCCATACTCTGTGTCATGTTTTCCCTGACTTATATTTTCATTTACATGAACTTTTTAAAAAAATATTTATTTATTTATTTATGCATACAAGAACTGGGGTACAGGCCAGATGTATGGGAGGGTGAGAGGATTCACCAGAGACAGAGCGGGGAACAGAACAGGCAGATCTACTGAAATCCACTGCTGAGGGGAGCAGCGGGTGAGACAGGAGAGGTCTGCTGTGCCATGTGAGTCACCTCCCTGGCTGGGGATCGAACTCGTGCTGCAGAGGCTGCCGATAGCTCCACAGTTCTCAGCTTAATCCCTTGCTCCACCATGGAGGCCTATATGAACTTATTTTATTATTTATTTATCTTATCTTATCTATCTATCTATTTATTTATTTATTTGAGATTTATTTATTTATTTATACAAGCACTGGGTATAGTCAGAAGCGTGGGAGGGTGAGAGAATTCACCAGAGCCAGAGCGGGGAGCAGAGCAGGCAGAAGGACCGAAGTACACTGCTGAGGGGAGCAGCGGGCGGCAGGAGAGGTCTGCGCGCCATGCGGGACCCTCCTCTGGTGGCCGGGGAGCAGCCGGGGATCGAACTGACCCCGCAGAGGCCGCGGGCAGCTTCACAACCCAGCGCTCAACTGCTTTGCCACCGGGGAGGCCCTATATGAACTTATTTTAAAAACAAAAATTCATTATAAGAAATAACATCGTGGCATCTCAGACTTGGTGATCTTTATTTTTAAGCTACAATAAATAAACATGAAACTAATAAAATGGTTTAGGTTTAGGAACATTCTGGTAAAAACCAATGTTTAGAAATCTTCCAGCGAAGGAATTCTGTTAAAAAAAGAGTCAATCATTCTCTGATATGTGTAATTATGTCTTTCCTTTTCTTCGATTTTATGAAGCTGTTTGAATTCCCTCAATGTGTTACTTTGACATTTAATGCAATGTTTATGCAACAATCATAAAAATTAATTGTCTTCCCTCTCAGAACTATTTAAAATCCTCATCCTTGGCCTGCCTTATTGACATGTGCCGTTAAAATATGACTATTTGACAATAATAATTTTACAACAATGAATAAATGTCATATTAATTAGATTAAAATAGTAATTTGTCTGCTTCCTTCCTAATACGTACAATTACTAATTTGGGGCGTATGTGCAGAAAATATTAAGTGTATTTTCAGAGCTGAGGTTCAACCTCTGGAGTGATGTTTACTTTTTCTTCTCAAATGTGTTAATGGGGAGTTTCCTTTTTTGTCCAGAGCTATTTACTTGGTGGTCAGTAAAGTTTTAGGGAAATTATAGGCGATGTTTCAGGTTTCAAACCATGTTTCAGGAAGCATCCATGGCACTATTACCAGAACTTTCTGTTTATGAAAACCTATTTTTTTGGTGTGTGGGGGGAGATTTGGCTGCCTTGAGAAGGACAGCACCATCTCCTAATTTTGTCTGCCTGCCAGGATATCTATGTGGCTAAAAATAGAAAACACTCTTGCTTCTTTTCAGCCTTTAAGTGGTATTTTAAATATATATCCTCAGAGAGTTGTCCCCAATTTCAGTTTCACATTTTTGGTGGCGCCCTCAGCCTTCAGCTCAGGTGCTCTGACTTTTCCTTGTAATTATACATTGTTTAAACTTTTACATAAATCATTTTTAATATGTGAATTTTTGTGGAATTCCTTAATGGGAGATGGATTTGGTGAAAAGCATCGTGAATATAAATGGTGTTTGTGGATGTAAGTGGGGTTTGTGGGTATAAATGGGGTTTGTGGATAGAAGTGGGGGCAGTTGGGTGTATTTGTGTAGCTGCCAGGTTCTGTCTATGGCAACACAGGCAGGTTTTTTTTTAAAGATTTATGTATTTATGCATACAAGAACTTGGGTATAGGCCAGAGGTGTGGGATTCACCAGAGACAGAGTGGGGAACAGAACAGGCAGACTGACAGAAATACACTGCTGAGGGGAGCAGCGGGGAGACAGGAGAGGTCTGCTGCGCCATGTGGGTAGCTCCCTGGCCAGGGATCGGACTCATGCTGCAGTGGCTGTGGATTTGCTTCATAGTGCGGCGTCTTAACCCCTTGCACCACCAGGGAGGCCCCCCACAGGCAGTTTTTCTATGACAGTTTCTCCAGTCTCAGGGACGGGGGGGGGGGACAGGTCCTCCTTTTGCCCCCTCCCTCAGAGGGGTGTCCTCCCTAAGCACGAACTTGGCCCGTGGAATGGAGTGTGCAATGCTTTGGTGCTACTCAGCGCTGCTTTGCCAGTAAAGCAAGTCTGGGCCATCCATTCTGGGTGCTGAGATTATGGATAATTCTTTTACTCTCTTGTTGTAGTTGTCATATTTTTTTTCTGTTTTTCTATTTGTCACAATTTTTCTTGCACAGTTATTGGAACAACATTTCTGTTTCCTGACTTGTAAAGGTAGCAAGTACATACTTCACAGGACTGTTAGGAAGTGTTCATGCATAAAAGCCTTGGAAAAGGTGATCCAGACAGGTATAATAATAATAATAATAATTTAATTATGTTGCCCCTTCTGGCTACATATTTCCCACTCTTGGTTTCGTAAGTAGTACAATGGGAATCACCTTTCTTTTAGGTTAAATTCTCTCTTTTTTTAACTTTTTAGTTTTCTTACATCACTGTTCATTTTTAAATAAATTTATTTTTTTATATATTTTACATTATTGTTCATTTATTTCTATTTTTATATATTTTTAAATATTTTATATATTTTTAAATATAAATATTTTTATATTTATTTAGGTGTGTAAGAGCTGGGGTGCAGGCAAGAGATGCGGGGGGTGGTGAGAGGATTCACCAGAGACCGAGTGGGGAACAGGGCAGGCAGGCTGACTGAAATACACTACTGAGGGGAGCAGCGGGCGAGACAGGAGAGGTCTGCTGCGCCATATGGGTTGCTCCCTGGCTGGCCGGGGATCTGACTGATGCTGCAGTGGCTGCGGATTGCTTCATAGTGCTGTGCTCAACCCCTTGCGCCACCAGGGAGGCCCTATAGATCACATCTTCTTGATCCAGTCATCATCTATTTTTGGTAGTTTCCAGGTTTTACCTATTACAATGTTGCAATAAACATAGGGGCATCTTTGTTGATTTTTGTACAATGTTTGATTTTTCCCCTTAGGTGTAGTCTCCACAAATCTCCCACCACCACAGCAGCCATGAACCCTCACCATAGGCCCTGGTGCTCTTCCCGCCCCTGTTTTGACCTGCTCCCTCCTCCTCCCCTGGGGATGTCTTAGGTTAAATTCTTAGAAGTGGAAACAAAGCATCAAGCACACAAGTGTTTGTAAAGCTCGGAACACACATGATAGAACTGCCATCCTCCGCTGGCATATCTTTTTTTTTTTTAAAGATTTATCTATATATTCATACAAGAGCTGGAGTGCAGGGGCAGTGGGTGAGAGGATTCACCAGAGACAGAGCAGGGAACAGAACATTCAGACTGTCTGAAATACACTGCTGAGGGAGCAGCGGGAGAGACAGGAGAGGTCTGCTGCGCCATGTGGGTATCTCCCTGGCCAGGGATCAAACTCATGCTGCTGTGGCTGCCGATAGCTTCATAGTGCTGAGACATAACCCCTGGAGCCACCAGGGATGCCCAAGCAATATTCTTGTTATACAAATGCAACCAGTGATCTTTGAGTACTTACTTGTAAATGTCACCTCCCTATTTTTGCTGAAGTCCGCAAGAACAATTGGCCTGGAGAAACTTCCCTACATTCTAGGTAGGCCCGCCCACACTTTCAAAAGGACCACAGAGCTTTCCAGATCCTATTATAGGGATATACAAAAATTTATTAGCCATTTCCTATTGAGGGACAATTGTCTTCAATTTGTTAATGTTATAATTCCACATCTCTGTACATATATGTTTCTTTCATTTGTCTGTGGTAAATATCTCCGTGCTTAATTTTGGAATTGATGCCTTTAAAAATACTGATGCTGCTGATAAAACAAGATAGGGAAAGCTTGGAGACAACACAGTTTAATGTCTTCTCCCCCTGCCCCTTTCTGAGGTATTCCAGCATAAATAATAAATGTGCTTAATTAAAAACCCAAACTCACCAAACAAAAGAAGCCACTCCCCCTGCATTCAGTTGCAGATTCATTGATACAAATGTCCACAGAATCTCGTTTTTTCCTGCCTTTGCTGTGAGCTTTAAATTTTCACTGTAACCTCAATCACCTTTAAGACAAATCATTTATTCCAAAGGTTGGCTATGGTGTAATTGCCTGGGTATTTGGTGAGGATGTGTCCTATATGAAAAGCAAACAAACACCTCCCCCACCCCCAACAAAATAGCTCTCTTGAAATTCCTCTCAGCAGGCACTGTTTAAATCACCAAAGATAAGAACACTGCTTGGATAAAAATGATTAAAAAATTTGATGGATTTGGGAGCTTGGTGCTCGGCTTAGCATTTGGTCATTTACCATATAGTGTTGGATCAAAAATGTAAAAGAAAACCAACAGAGGAACTGTTAATGCTCCTTGGAATTTCTGCCTCCTCCCTGGCCTGGGCAGGAGGGAATTAGCGCTTAGAAGCTTGGAATGCTTTGCAAGTTCTAGAAACCAAGTGGGAAAACCCGTGCTATATATTTTAATGCTGACATTCTCCTAGGGAAAAAAAAAAAAAAGGAAAGGTTCTGAATACTTGGCTGTGATTCAGTGCCTAAACACTTCCTGGTGTTTTTCAGAACGCCCTGGAGACGCATCGATGCTTCTGTGCTGAAGGTGCCCACAGTTGCTGTGTACTTAACGCCAGTTTATCAAACTAACGAGCTGAAGGGTGATGCTATTTCCAGATCCAACCCCACTGGGGAGGGACAGAGAGAAAACAAAACCAAAACTCAGACACAAGAGTAATCCTAAGGGCCAGCTGGCCCCCAAATTTATTAACTCATACACACCAAATCTTACCCAGAGTAATATTCTTTGTGAGGATTTTACTCTACAAATCTTCTGCTAGCTCCCCAAGTCCAGGCTTTCTCAATAAAGCACAGAGGGCTTTACCCAGCTGCTGCTTACTGGTCTAGACTTAAAAAAGCAGCACTGCACGACTTTTTCCATGGAGATGATATTTTTAATAACTGCGGAATGGACAGAATGTGTGTTACTTTGTTTAGGTGCCTAAAAAGAATTAACAGGCAGGTGAGGAGGGTCTGCAATTTGCTTAGAGGAACTTATTCTTTACTTTAGAATTTGAATGATGGGTAAGATTAGGGGAAAATAATGCATTTCTCTGTAATTTGTGTCATCCAAACAACCACTGTATTCGAAGTGAGATACAGTATCAGTAGATAATGAGAGAAGAAAATGGAACTTCTGCAAACGTGTTTCTTAAAAGCTTTTGTTACCTATTATTTTCGAGCTGTGTAGGCGAAAATTAGACATATGTTGGATACACTTTTATTGATAGTAACAAATCATATAATTTAAAATGGTAAGTCCACCTTACAGGTTTGCCTTTTGCAATGCTGAATCATTTTGAAATTTACCTGGTGTTTAAACAAATTCTTCAAATAGTTGTCAATCAAACATTAAACAAGTTTTCTTACGGGTGACTTACTCCCACTTGGCTTAAAGATTTAAATCATAACCAAATATGAAAATTCCAGTTGTAAGGCCTTTCTTTTTGCATTATAAATTTAGGTTCATTTTCTTCCTTTTGTTTTCTTTCTTCCTTTCGTGTTTTCCCTCTGCTTCCTCCTCTTTCTCTTGCTCATCCTCCTCATAAAAACAGGTAAGAGACTCGTTAATACAGGTAAGAGACTCTGTATTAATGTTATTGTTTGCTTATTTTAAAAACTTTCCTTTTGAAAAAGGAAAATATTGGATGGTTTCATTTATAGGAGAAACAGAGGGAAACCATACAAGGGGGCAGGAAAAAAAAAAAGATAAAACTAGCAGCAAACTATAAATCAGAGACATTCAGCAGGGGAGGGGGGGTGGAAACAGGAGGGACTTGCACAAGAGTCCATGGTGACAGTTCACGGGGGTCTTCATGGTGGTAATTTTATGGGGATTACACCTGACAGGAGAAATCAAATACTGTACAAAAATGAACAACAATGTAAAAAATAGATATCTAAAAACAAACAAAAACTTTTCTTTTGGGCATATTTCCCTCTATCATTTGGATCCGTTTTAATCTATCCTGTGCTTTTTTCTTGTTTTATGGTAGAAAAAACAAACAGGCATCTACAAATAATCTGCTAATATTTATTAACCTTTGTATGTGTGCCCAAGAGGGGAATTTTTCCTGGAATGGCATTTTTAAAAAAAGAAGTTAAGCATTATGTATATCACTCTTGCATCCTTGGTTACATTTTTTAACTTTGAAAACATTGTTATTTACATTAATGTTTGAATTATTTCCTCTTGAGGAACTTCCTGTGGTTTTTTTTTTTTTTTTTTTTAAGATTTATTTATTTTATTTATACAAGCACTGGGTACAGTCAGAAGCACGGGAGGGTGAGAGAATTCACCAGAGCCAGAGCGGGGAGCAGAACAGGCAGACTGACGAAATACACTGCTGAGGGGAGCAGCGGGAGGCAGGAGAGGTCTATGCGCCATATGGGACCCTCACTGGCGGCCGGGGAGCAAACTGGCGCTGCAGAGGCTGTGGGCAGCTTCGCAGCCCAGTGCTCAGTCACTGAGCCACCAGGGGAGGCCCACTACCTGTGTATTTTTGCATAAGGGTCCAGCTTTAAATAAGTCACATTTTGTGAAATTGATGTCCTTGGATCTTTGGGCCACGATTCATTCTATTTTGTGCCTAAACAAGGTCATTTCTTCGCCAACTAAATGATCTCGCCTCATCTGCCCCAGCCTATTGATTCTTTAAAAAGATGTGATCATCTAATCATGCATTTATATCATCAGTAATTTTATACACGAGGCATAAAGTCTGCAGATTTCCTCGTGCTCACCTATATACTTACTTATTTTTTTGCTATTCATGGTTGATAGTTTGGGGAAGTAATTTTGGGTTTAGTGTAATTTGAAACTTAAAGGCTAGGTTTGCAATCAAGTATAGATATATTTGCTAGAATGCTGGAAACCAAAAGGGTGTGAGAAAGCTCTTCAGGGCACTGGGTGCTGTTTGTACCCCTACTTGAAATGTGTAGCGCGTGACTTCCTGGTAAGGATAAGAAAATTGGTTATATTGCCACTGCTCTGCATTTGCATGACCTTTTACAATGTAGTCCAGGTTTGTCCCCTGCAGCCTTTTTCCTCTCTGTTTAAACAGTGACCTAATTTCTTTTTTGGAAAATACCTTTTCCCCAGGAGCGCAGCCAAAGCGTTCCAACTTTCCACTATAGAGGTTCAGGGGGTTCCTTCTAGAAACATCTTATTATTCCAGTGGAGCGAGGGTGGGCAAGTGACTACCAGTCAATCTATTGGACTGTCTCAGCCTGGACTTTGAATGGAGAGTGAAGTGACTGAGTGATGGCACGATGGCCCCAGGTCAGCGACCCTCACAGATACTCTGAGCTGGGTTCCCCATCCTTGTCTGCGTCCACATTTGCAGCCTCCCCATACATTCTGGAGACTCCCAGATGTTCTCCTAGTGAATTCCTTCTTTGCATTTGTGGTCAAAGCCAGTTGCTGCTGATTCCACCGAAGACCTCCGCCTGATGGCCTGTACGTATCTCACCCACCAAACTGGAGTGGGAGTGAGGGGCATCAAACTGGGAACAGTGGGTCCAGAGGCTCAGTGACTTGCTCAGCATCTCTTAGCAAGCATGTGGCAGAGTCGTGGTTGCTTCAGAGCTGTGTCTTCAAAGCCAATTTTGATGTCCTTCAGTGGCAGAACATGCTTCCTATACCAAACAGCCATGGGCTTGGCTCTTGGCCAATGGCTGAAATTCCCTAGGCTTTACTCCCTCTTGTATGAGTGGGGATGACAATGTCATGTGCTCCCTTGCTGAGGACTCAGCTTTGATGATCTTGGAAAGCTTTTAGCACAGTGCTTAGCATCAATCTTGCTAAACAAACGTGCTGTGCTGCGTTAAAACATAACACCCAGGATATTGGGATATTGTTTGGGGAAATACATTGAAAGTTCCTTAGGGGGAAAGTTGGGAGGGGCAGAAAAGTCTTTAGATCAAGAGCCCTTCTGGGGCTTCACGAGGATGTGTGAATGGGTTGCCAGCCTGTGTCTATACCACAAGGTTTCCCCCTGCATCCAGGAGCCACTGGGTCTGCACTTCTCTGCTCTGAGTTTTATTTTCTCTGATCATATGACAAACTGGGATCAGAAGAATGGCCCTGAAACCGTGGCTGTGGACCACATGGGAAATGACTTTGGTGCCAAACTTCAAGTGACAGTGAATCACAGCAAGGAAATGATTGTCAATTCTCGGTCCTTTTAGAAGTGGGTGCAAAATCCTCTCCACCTGCTGCCTGCCCCACCTCCGCTCTTCTCTTGCCCTTAAACAAGTCACAGTCTCTGGAATGTAGTAATACTGTTTTCTTTAACTTTTATAGTTAAGGAAACTTTGGAAACCACCTACATGCCCAGCAACACAAGGATGGATTAAGAGGACGTGGCACATACATGTACACAATGGAACCCCACTTAGTCATTAAAGATGAACTCTTGCCATTTGTGACAACATGGATGGAATTGGAGAGGATGATGCTAAGTGAAATAGAAGAAGAAGAACAAATACTGGATGATTTCACTCATATGTGAACAGTAAAAAACAAAGCAAGAGAACAGACAACACTGAACCAGAACAATGCCTGGAATATGACTTCAAAACTGAGGTTACCAGAAGAGGAAGTTGAGGCAGTGGTAACAAAGGGGGCAGGGGTGGGCCTCCCTGGTGGAGCAAGGGGTTAAGAAGCAACCTATGAAGCTGTCCGCAGGCACCGCAGCACGAGTTCAATCCCCGGCCAGGGAGCTACCCACATGGTGCAGCAGACCTCTCCTGTCTCGCCCACTGCTCCCCTCAGCAGTGTATTTGAGTGGATCTGCCTGTTCTGTTTCCCACTCTGTCTCTGGTGAGTCCTCTCACCCCCCACACCTCTGGCCTGTCTACCCGAGTTCTTGTGTGCATAAATAAATAAATATTTAAAAAAATAAAAAAAAACAAAGAGGGCAGAGGGCTCAGTGGACTCTGGGGGTGCATTAGTGGTGCTTGGTGTTGGGTGTGCCATGATAACATACCTGAAGAGGTGTGAGCCTATACTCCTAAGTCACACACAGTGTTGTAAATTAAGATTACCTCATTAAGCATAATTAAAATATATTTCCCCCTTCACTTGCGGGGTGTGTTATTTGGTGCGCCTAACAGGGACAAAATAATTAATGGTTGTATAAAGATCTCTAGTCCTGGGGGCTTTTCTGAAACACGCTGGGGCGGGCTTCCTCCGAACCTTCAGTTCTGCCTTGAGAAAGATTTAAATTTGGTTGTTATTATTGTTCATCAGGTCACCAGGTGACAGCAGTTTTCTAATGTCGCTCAAAGAAGAGACATTTTTTAAAAGGGGCAAATGTATCTCAACCTTCTGTTCATTTGGGATCATGCTCACATCCAAGGATTGCTAAACAAAGGAGGGAATTCTAAAAGCATTCAGTGAATAAGATTCCAAGCCTTGATGTGCTTTGAGAAGATAAAGATATTTTCAAGACTAAGCAATTGCATTTATTTAATAGTTGAAAATAAGATACAATTAAAAATGGCTTTAACAATGGAAGCTTCAATTTGAAGCAATATAGTCTAAGCCTAGTCTGTTCTATCTATAGCAGATCTAAGATGCAACATTTTCTGCAAATAGTTCCAATTCTGAGTATTTTGTATAAATACTATATCCCACTAGAGGGTGCTATTTAGTCATATATTTATTCTTTTCTTTTTAAAAAATAATAAAATAAATGACTACAGGGCTATGAATTCTGATACAATTCTTGTTGAGCATGTTATGAAATTTTCTCCTAGACATTGTTTTATTTTCAGCTTATATGTGTGAAATTCCACCTTAAGAAGTATAACATGATCCTGAATCTTTCAATATATATAAAATCCCAATAGTATTATGGTGCCACAGAAGCAAAAGACATAAGTTTAAATTATTGTAATCCCATAGGTCTTTTGACTATTGTTTCTCTATATATTTTACTGCACAAAGAAAAATTTATTGTAAATATTAATACCGTCTGCTCAGATCTTTTGTGAAGAGACAAAGAGGCAGTGGGGTGGGTGGGTGACTCTGCTGGTTTTACCAGCGTGATTTTCGTTATCTAAGCCAATTTCCAGGGGGTTCTTTCCATTTGTCTTCCCAGATTTCAGTCTGTTTAGCCTTCATCATCTTAGCCCCACCGGTAATCGTGGCCTACTTCTCTTTTCTCTCATTCTTGTTCTTAATTCTTTTCTCTTTGGACTTGAGCTTCTCAAATGACACGGTATGAGGTGCTGATGTCAAAACCACACCTTTATTTTTTTAAAGTTTTATTTTATTTATGCATACAAGAGCTGGGGTACAGGCCAGAGGTATGGGGGGGAGAGGATTCACCAGAGACAGAGTGGGGAGCAGAACAGGCAGACTGACTGAAGTACACTGCTGAGGGGAGCAGCGGGCGAGTCAGGAGAGGTCTGCTGCGCCATGTGGGTTGCTCCCTGGCTGGCTGGGAATCGAACTTGTACTGCATAGGCTGCGGGCAGCTTCATAGGTTGTGTCTCAACCCCTTCACCACCACAGAGGCCCAAAACCACACCTTTAAAAAGAAATGACTGTCCCCTGATGTTCAGAAAAGAAAAATTAATTAAAAGGAGTTTCACAACTGAAGTTATTCCACTGTGTTCATTTTTCTTAAACTGCTACAGTTGAAGGTGAGGGCTTAGTATGATGTTGATATAATGCAGACATGCAAAGTTTAGTTATTTAAACTTTAGTGAATTGATATCTTGGTGTTTACAAAAGGCTAGCTAAACACGTTTGGGAATTCGAACTTTGTCCTGAAAAGACTACTATTTCATTTTTATAATGACACCTGTAATATAGGTTCACATGCTTTAATAAAAAATTCAAACAGTAACCATTTCATCATACGCTTTTTTAAACATGGGTATAAACATCTAGTCCCTCTTTATCTCTTCCAGGGAATCCCCTTCCTGCTCCAGAAATAACCTGTTTGCACATCGATGTGTAGACTCCGAGAGCTCCTATCTACGTGTGTGGTTTGAAAAGAAACTCCGGGTGTGTTCTTTGCCCAGTGGAATCCCGGCCTGGACACTGCTTTCTCCTGGATACGGGGCATCTGGACGGTCCTTTAGGGCCACTGGAGACTAGTCCCGAGTCTAGATAGATGTTCTTTCATTTACTTAAGCAGAGATTGAGACTGAATCCAATTTGTGAAATATTTCAAGTTACCCTAATGAGTTCACTTTACGTCTCCCGTGCCCTGGAGGGGCCTATGGACGGGATCTCTGGGTCACTGTATCAGTTTACATTTTTATAGTCAGTGATTCTACCCTATCATTCCCGGAGTCACCTAACTGCGCCCTGGGAGAGAGTCCCAGCAGTTTCTGCGACGACTGCCCTAAGTTTGCGAGGAGAGGGGGCAGCCGCTGAGCCAGTGCCTGTGGATTTTATGAAAAATCTCAGCCGCTGGTTCCTGCAGGACGTGGCTTGGTGCAAGCAGATTCGAATTTCTTGGAGCGAAGTGACACTGGAGACCATTATTCCGACACGGTAAACTTTTCCTTGGTTACAGGAAAATTGAGAATTCTGGGACTATTTGCTGGGTACCTTAATCAGGGTAAGCTGGGCTGTCAGTCATGGCTTGACATCCAGAAACTAGAGCGGTGCTCACAGAGGCAGCTGGGGCCGGGGGCTAAGAAGGGCACACAGCTCATCCTCATTTCAGGCCCACAAGCCAGAGAGATGGCAGCAGTCCGGAGGGCTCTGTGTGATGAGGGGCGGGGAGGGAGAAGCCAGGAAAAGGAGAGAGAGAGAGTTCACCCAGCTGAGGATCCGGTGGGCAGAACCCACCAGGGCTGCTGGAGGGACAGAGGAGGGTAGCTGGGGTCGGCGGAACAGCATGAACTATTATTTAAAAATGAATTGCAGGGCATCCCCTGGTGGCGCAGCGGTTGAGCGCTGGGCTGTGAGGCTGCCCGCAGCTTCTGCAGCGCCGGTTCGTTCCCCAGCCACCAGCAAGGGCCCCACAAAAAAAAAAAAAATAAATAAAAATAAAAATGAATTGCATGCATATGTAGAAAATTTAGAAAACACGAAACACTGAAGAACGTCTCAGCCATTCAATCACTATAGAGACCGAAGACCGCCACCTCTGTAATGCTGAGTCTTTTTTCCAATGCATGTTTTGTAGCAGTGGGGTCCATCCATCCAGCTCTGGGGGTTCTTAGGTGTTGGGCTCAGCTGACAAGAGTGGGGCAGAAACCCTTCCCCACCGCTCTTCAGAGCTATCTGGTCAGGGCCTGCTGGCCTGTGACGGTCACTCACCAGTGTCTAACACGATGAAGCTACATCCTCCTTCTTCAAGCTGAGTCTTTGGGTTGCACAACTGGCTGATCACCATTTCTGGGAGGCAGCACCCAGTGCAGCAAGGAAGTCAAACAAGTTGAACGTACCTATCAAAACAAGCTCACATCCTCCCTTCTCCACCTGTCAAGACATCAATCAGCACCATTAGGTGCTTTTTCTCCCCAGGGTTCCATCAATCTGGTGCAGGAATGGTGGGCAGGGATGGTTGGAAGGATTCCAGACTAAAAGGAAGAAATTTTTATTCATTCATTAGGCAAATATTTAAAAATATTATCAGCACCAGAAGGACAGGGCGTGTGTCTGTTTTTGGCCGTTGGTCTTCCTTTCTGCAGAAAGTCACCCTCTCTCAAGAGTGGCTGCAATGTCTCCAAATTGTAGCAAGAGAGAAGACATATCAATTTTTGTTGTAAATCAGAAAGAGTTTGGAGTTTCAGATTCTGCAACATATATTAAGTGTAATTTTTAATGGCATGTAGCAGGACCCGCAGGGGTTGACACACAGTAGGAAGAGAGCATTCCAGAGAGAGGTCTCAGCCTGTCTAAAATAGTTGAGGTATATTGGGTGGTGAGAGGGTGTCTGAGTTGCCTGACTTGGATGAAACAGATGGAAACGTCTGACCCAAAGGCATCGTAATAGATGGATTTGACCCTTAAAAACTGGAGGGCCCTCCCCTTTTACTTAGACAGCTCAAACCCTTTCCATGTCCTTCCCAGCTGTGGCAGTGTCTGCGTGGTAATTCTCTGTCATCGGCCATAGAAGACTCATCTTCCAGGTGCTTGGCCAGAGGCAGATCCGGAGGATCCTGAGGATCCTGGGAGTGATGGGGGACCCACTTTGGTGAGTGCGATGGGAGCGCCATCCAGCGCCTGGAGGCAGCAGCTGCAGGGCTTCTGAAGCAGTGTTTAAACACAACCTTCTGAGTGGTGCAAACTGCAGGGTCTGAATCTAGAGGGGCACCTGGGGTCCCCCACTGCTTTTCTGCTGGACCCCTGCGGGTATCCCTCCTGATGGAGAGGAGTCCAAACCTAGTTCTCTTTCCTTCTTGAAGCTTCTCCATCCACCAAATACCCTTCATTAAATTCCTCTTCCACTCAAGACAGCCCAGGATAGCCTCTGTTGCTCGCGCTCTGAATCCTGATATTTGGAGGTGCCCATCTGAGGAGTGGTGGGAGAAGAGAACGAGGTACTGGATGTGATTTGATGCCCAACAATCTGTATTGGGGCATTAGCTACTATAATACAATTTAACATTCTCAGCAACTCATGAAGGGATATAAAAACCCCATGCCAAAGGTGACGGAGCAAAAGGAGCGCTGACTTGGCAGCCTTTGGACATACTGTGTACTAGACAAATCTCGGTTTTTAAGTTACCAGCTTAGGTTTTTTTTTGCTTATTTTGAGTCAAAAGATCTCTTTTTTAAAAACATGGAGTGGTGGGAGTGCAAACTGGTCCAACCACTGTGGAGAGCTGTGTGGAGATTTCTGGACCTACTAAACATAGAGCTTCCATAGGATCCAGCAATTCCACTCCTAGGTATTTACCCAAAGGACACAGAAACATCAATTGCAAAGAGCACCTGCACCCCTATGTTTATAGCAGCACTGTTTACAATAGCTGTTTACAAAAGCTTTGGAAACAACCCAAATGCCCAAAAATTGATGACTGGATCAAGAAGATGTGGTACATATATACCATGGAATATTACTCAGCATTCAAAAAAGATAAACACATGCAATTTGCAGCAACATGGATGGCACTGGAAGGGATCATGCTCAGCGAAATAAGCCAGAAAGAAAAAGAAAAATACCGGATGGTCTCACTCATAGCAGGAATCTAGAAAACTTAAATAAGGGACCAGGAAAATGAATAACTATAAGAAAGTGAAAATCAAAATCAACAAAAAACTATGAACCAGAGACACTTTTAGGGGGGCGGGGGCGGGAGGGGAGGGATCGGGGTCAGAATGCAATTGTATGGGGAATATAAAAATAAAATTTATTATTTAAAAAAAAATAAAATCATGGAGGCAAAACTCACATGGCATCACATTGGCCATTTTAAAATGAATTAGATTCAGTGACATTTAATACCTTGCAGTGCTGTGCAACTGCTACCTCCATCCAGTTCCAAAATATTTTTTTTTTAAAGATTTATTTATTTTTTTATACAAGCACTGGGTACAGTCAGAAGCACAGGAGGGTGAGAGAATTCACCAGAGCCAGAGCGGGGAGCAGAGCAGGCAGAAGGACCGAAGTACACTGCTGAGGGGAGCAGTGGGAGGCAGGAGAGGTCTAGAGGGGCATCTTGGGTGCCCTCCTCCAGTGGCCGGGGAGCAGCCGGGGATTGAACCGGCGCTGCAGAGGCTGCGGGGAGCTTCGCAACCCAGTGCTCAACCACTGCGCCACTGGGGAGGCCCAGTTCCAAAATATTTTTATCCTCTCCATACCAAAAGAAATTTTAGCTGACAGTGGCTCAGATTGATATTGTCTCACTGAATCCTCAGTAGTCCTAATTAAGTGGGTTTTGGTACCGGACATTTTCTGTCCAGCATGTATTCTTCCTTGCCCTTCCAAGGCTGGCCATAGAGTTTCCCTCTGTGGAACAATCCTCCTGCCGACTACTAATCATGTGAGTTGAGTAGGGTTGATCCCATCAAGACCCCATCAAGGGCATGTGGGCCACCAGACAACCAGAGAAATGGGTTTCACACCCCACCATCTGTCCAACGTTCTAATGGCTGGTGAGGGGTGTTCCATTTTTTCATTGATGCAACATATAAGCCAGAAACACGGAACCTGAGGGCCAAGGCTATATGTTTTGCCCAAGACCACCCAGTTTTGAACTCAAGTCATGCCCCTCCAAGGTTGGCCAATATAACCACTGGGAAATCACTTACCCACTTCTGTTCCTCGCTGGTTATGTCCAAAGACAGGAGTCAAACACCACCATTTTGTCAGTGAGTGAGAAGCTGGGATTCTCGTGGGTTCCAGGCTGAAAACACTTGTGGGACAGAGGCAAGAAGAAAGGAAATTTCCTGAACAGATTTCCCTGAACAGATTAATTTTGGGTCTTGGTATTTATAATTAGCTATTTTTGAGTTAGTTACAGCAACCTCTGTGGGTTATTTATTTGATCGCAATGCCTTCGAAGCAAACAGCTTCGATCTGGTTTCCCAGTGACCCAGGTGAACTGCATCATTAGGCAGTTGGTAGAGGTCTCCCTAATTACGACATTAAAAAGGAAAATCGGAGCCCCCTCCCCTTCTCCAACATTCCCTGCCAAACATGCTTTGCAAGACCCTGGACTAGGTCACAAAAATGTGTCACTAACAAAACAGAGAAGAAGCAGAAGATCCTGGTGGAAACAGTTTTATTGAGTGCCTCTGTGACAAAAATATCTTCGAAGGGAGTTTTTATCAATTTTATTAAGCTACATTGTGCACTTTTACATGACAAGCATATCAAGCACAATAGCATTTGAATTAGCAATCAAGTTTTAATAGTATTTGACACTTCCCCACCTTGTACTGGCAGAAGCTGTCTCTCTCAGGAGAGATGCCATGAGAGGAAAGTCAGCCTAAAAGAAGTGGGTGGCGTCCGCAGTTCATTTGCAGATTTGTAGGTTGCTGCATGGAACACATTTCCCCGTGGTCAGAACGGCCCTTGGTGCCCTGTGCCTCGGGGCCTGAATATGCATAGTTTCCACGAAGGGGCTTCGGTTACAAACCATAGCAACAAATACCGGTTAATTTAAGCCAAAGGGTATGTACTGGAGCTCTGAGCCAGTGGGGAGGTTGGGGGACCAGACTTTGAAGAGGTGTCCCCACAGTGTTGCCCAGGAGCACCCACAGTCACAACCAGCATCTTGTTGTGAGCTGTCACCCCGAAGACCCCAAGCTGGGGGCTCTTGTCCTCGGCCACCATGCTCTCACACTCTACGTCTTCCTTCAGTCACTGCGGTCAGTGTTACTGTCTAAACAGACCAGATGCTGATGACATCCCATAAGCCCCATAGTTACAGACTTGGCTCCTTTTCTTAGGATATAAGTTACTTGCATTTTTCTGTTTCCTTTAATTCCCCGTGCCCAGGCTGGCACATGTGGGTGCCCAAGAAATACTTTTCTTTGGAATGGACGGACAGATGTACGCATGGATGAACTCAGGCACAGCCTCTGGGGGGAGAGTCTAATGAGTTGCCCGTCTCCACCTGGATGGAATGAAGGCCAATAACTTTCCATGACTGCCAATGAATTCCAGGAGATGTTTCTGGTGAGCATAGAAGGGGAATAGGCCCATATCTTAGCCCAGGAGCAAGGAACAGGTCCCACGAGCTTGTACTCAAAAGGAAGAAATTCTGCTAAAGAAAACCTCTCTGCCTTCAACAAATGGCCTGAGACTCTTGGCCCATAGGGGAGGGAGCCGTCCCCACCAGCATGTGAAGGAGCTGCCTCCATGAGACACACACGATGCTTTGGGTAATCAGAACCCACAGGAAGGGAGCTTTAGACTACAGGGCTGGCTTCTTATGCCTACCAGCCTGTGAGAAGACAGTTGCTGGTGTTGAGTCAGGAGACCAAGAGGATCAGAATTTGCACTGGCATTTCTGGGGTGCCTTTGGCATCCCTGCACAGGACTCCTGTTCACACATTGTCCTAAGGAAGAAGGAGGTGGATATGACCAAGAGCGGAGCACTGTTTCCAAGGCCGCCTCCCCCTAACCACAGAAGGAGTGCTTTCCTAAGAGCTGCCCCAGGATTCCTGTCTTCTTATTTGGGAAAACTTAGGGCTCAGGACAAGAACCATTATCCTTCCCAGTTAAGAGCTGGGTTTTGAGAGGACCCTGGGCAAGTGCTTTGGGGTGGTCGCCCAATCGTGTCTACTCAAGGTTGAACAGCGAGGAATGGACGAATTAGTTTGATGGGAGGTTTGTCTGGGGCCAAATCTTGCTCTCTTAGGCACTAGGTCTCATTGTCTCTGGGAGGAAGTCTTTGTTTTCCTTTCCCTTGGTTTTCTTTTAAGGGCTCTCTGGGCAATGAGACCTAGGAGATCAGAAACAGCATGATTCTGCTGGTGTAAAATGTCCAAAACAGGTAAATCTATAGAGTCAGAAAGTAGTTGTTGCTGGAAGTGACTTGGGATTGCAAGGATGGTAGGCTAATGGGTTTGGGGCTTCTTTTTAGGGGGATGAAGATCTAATATTTGATAGTGGTGATGATGACCTCACTCTGAGTATACTAAGAGTCACCAGATTATGTATTTTGAAATGGTGAATTTTTTGGTGTGTGAATTATAATAAGGCTGTTATTTTAAAAAGGTTAATGATAAACATATACCATAATTTTTATAACCCCCTAGTATGAAGACTGTGTGAAGACAGGAGTCCTGTGGTGCAGGGGATGCCAAGGGCATCCCAGAAATGCCAGGGCAAATCCTGATCATCTCGGTGTCCTGACTTGGTTACAAAAATAAAGTAAAAGCTTCAAAAAATCCAAGCACTTAGCCCCTCCTGCCTTCCCCCTGTTCTCAGGCGTGTCCTCTGGATGAGCTGCCCAAGTTCCAGTCTCTGTTAACCTCCTTTGCCCTCCTTTCTCAGATCAGCACTCATTTTTCTCTTATTCCTCCTTAGTCTCCTTTCTAGGTATTTTTCCATATGTACTCACATATGAAAAACAATTTATTTCCCTCACACTCTCATGACCTCATTAAATTGCAAATTCCACAAGATAGTACTTGACATTATAGCTAATATTGCGTCTACATAGTAGTTGCTCATGTGTTGCTAAGTGGAGGGCCTGGTTATAAAAATATTTGAAAAGGATTTCTAGAAGCTCCCTAGCAGTATTAAAGCTAGCTGCTTTAGGATGCAGATTCTCAACCCAGATTGCATGAAGCCTGGACAGCTTTTTTTTTTGAATGCTGGTGTCTGGGTTCATGCATTCCAGGGATTCTTGTTCCTTTGGAAAGGGGTAGTTAGGTGTTGGCATTCTTTGGTGATTCTGATGTGCATGCAGCGAGGACCAGAACAGGTTTTTTCCAATTGAGAGTGATTGTGTATCCTCTGCCCCTACATTAGGAAATATTGGAGACCATTTTGGTTTTCACAACTCGGGGAGAGGTGTGTGTGATTCTGTCCTCTAGTGGGTGGAGGCCACAGATATGGCTAAATATCATAAAATGCACAGGATGACTGGACAGTTTCTGTGCAAACTACATGGCCCCAAATGTCTGGAGTGCCCAGGTGGTGACACCCTGGTGAGTAAGAACCATGGAAATCTGGCCAACTGAATCATCAGACTTTGACTCTCGGCAGGTGGTGGGAGGCTGGAGGTGGAAACACATGAATGTTATATCCAGGTAGCCAAATAGGGAGTCACTGAGGGTCACAGCCCTGGTTCACTGTGACTGTGAGTTTGATCTCTGCCTGCATTCTGTGGATCCAGAACTCCTTTGTTGGTAAGCTCATCCAGAAAGCAAGACAGAAGTTAGGTTGTTAAAATTCTTGTTATTTTTACAGACATTCTACAGCTAAAAGCCATCATCTGTCAACCATGATGAGCAAATGCCTATTTGAGTTCAAATTGAAGAACTTTTGACAATTACCACGCATCTTTATTCCTTCAGCATGCTTTCAGAATTGCTGCTTTCATTATGGAGCGAAACTTGGACCATAGCTTCACACTCCGGAAAACAGCACATCATTATTTGTGATAAGGAGGGAAGAGAGATAACAACAAATATCTATAGACTCAGGAAAGAAGTCTTTGTCTTTGGGCCAAGTGAAGACCCAAGTTGAACATAGATCATGCGGGAGTCACTGAGCAACAAGCATCCCCCATACCTTGGGACAAATGTTGATTGGGTGGATTTTTGTTTGTTTGTTTAAAACCAGTCACTTGATATGTTCTCATAAGCTATGCGAGAGATTGCTATCGTGGATAATGAAAACAAAATGACAGGCAGATAAATTTAGTTGCTGTTTAAGAAATCTTGTAAGGTATTCTCAATAGTATAAAGATAAGGAAATCGCATAATTGAAAGAGCTGAAAACAGCATTAGCACTAGAGCATAGAAGAAGAGCAAGGAAATCAATTGCACAATGCAGAGAAGAAGTTCAGATAAGGCCAAGCGCCCTTCTATGAATAAAATTGTCCATATGGAAACCAGAATAGCTACCCCAGGGGTTTTCGACAGAGTCTGCAGCATGGCTAACTGTAAAGGCTCTTGATGCCAGGCTATATGCCAGGCAAAAGTGATCTGAACCTTTGGGGTAGAGCTGGGTAGAAGCATGTTGGAAAACTCCCTAGGGAGTTCCAATGGGCAGTCCTGTTTGAGACCCATTGGTAAGTAACCCCCTATTGGTAAGTCCCTTCCTAGTGTGGCGCAGGCCTGGCATCTTGGCTCATGTCGTGCCCCGTTGTGTCTGAACTTTGAGGGACATAGAGATACTTTATTTAGAAAATATTTGTGGCAGTGGCACTGGGACAGCTGCTCTGTGGCAGCAAGGTCCAGTGGTAACAGAGGCTATGAATTTGATGATGTGAACAAGAGTGTCTTCTTAACTTGATGATGACATAACAAGAATGTCCATCTGGAGTGACCTTGAAGTGGCCCAGCTGATTTACTTCTCTTGGTTCCTGCTCATTTTTCCAGCCATGTTCTCTATTTTCTCTCCTTTTGGGGGACTTCCTGATAAAAATTTCATTTCTGCTAAGTTAGCCAGAGTTGGTCTCTGTTGCTTGCAGCCAAGAACCCTGGTGGATGTGCAAATTGAGTGCTTTTCTTAAAATTGACAGATTTAAAAAAAATGCCTGTTTTAGCTTTGCCCTAAGTTATGATATCCATGGGACTCCTTTAGATGCATTAGCTATATCTTTTTTATATACATTAAATATACATACATTTTGTATACATTAAATGCATACTTATTTGAAGTAGAAGTCTCTATACACTTAAAACAGTCTTGCATTCCATTACCTCGTGTCTTCCCTTTTAGGAAAGGCTGAGTCACTTTCAACATCTTCAGCTGAAACTTGCAAATGCAGGGGAAGAAGAGGCTCAGATGCAGCCCCTGGCGGTGGCGAGTAGAGCTGTTGTGCCCTGGTCCAGCTGAGGAGCAGTTCCCAGGGTGGTGTTGTTGGTTTGAGCATGGCAGCCACCTGGACAGA
Source organism: Talpa occidentalis (assembly GCF_014898055.3). Lineage (NCBI taxonomy): Eukaryota > Metazoa > Chordata > Mammalia > Eulipotyphla > Talpidae > Talpa > Talpa occidentalis. The sequence continues at coordinate 100,793,325 of NW_023600993.1, forward strand.
TGCCATCTGCATTATAGGAAAAGACTCACCAACAGGGGTAGGCTGTGAATCAGGCAGGATGTGTTCAACTACAAGTGGCAAAAGGCAACACAAACCAACCTAAGTGAAAAAGGGGCTTTAATATTCAGAAAACTGGAATATCTAGGAATGAGATCCTGGCCAAGTCATTGCTGGATCCAGGGCTCAAACAGTGATGTCAGGACTTGGGTCAAGCCCCTGCTTCTCTCTCTCTCACCTTTCCCCCCCATGTTGGCCATCCTCAGATGGCCAGCTGGTAACCCAATAGTCTTGGGATTATTTGTCATGTTTGGAGATTTCTATCTTTATATAGTACAAGGAGTATCTCCCTCCTGTAGTTCCACCAACAGTCCTAAAAATTCTCATTGGTCAGGTGGAAGTGATGTGCCCATCTGTGGACCAGTTCCTGTGACTCTGGAGGGACCAGCCTACTCGAGGGGAGTGCCCACCATGGGTGGGCTGTGGTGAGGTCAATTCCTGTCGAAGCGCATGGACTGAGATCATCGCAGGCTCTGGGTTTGGGGGCAAGACATTTGCATGTGCAAATACTCCTACCATGCTGGATTTCAGAGCCCCTGTATAATGTCATGTGGCTTGAGACATTGATAAATATTTAACAGTCAGCTTTTACGAGCTGTAAAGTTTGGGGAAAGGTGGCTGAGAGCCAAGGGGGAGGTAGTTTCCTCAAAGAGCTTCATCATTTAGTGGCAACATCAAAATAATTGGGGGCCTTGGGCAGGCAAGACCAACAGATGCCTCTGACAGAATGTAGAGAAACGTCAATTTACACTACTAAAAACTCATTAAGTGTCTGTTATCACCAAATTGCTAGGAAGTAGGCTATAGAAGAGAATTCATTGATCTTTCACCAAATATTTATTTTCTAATGAGGACAGAACCTGTCTCAATTTTAGAACACAGAAATGAACTCACACCTAGCGTGGGAATTTGCCTTACAACAGGAGGTTGTGAAATAGACAGTAACTGCTGTAATAGAGTAAATTGATGGTGGGGGCAGGCAACCTAAATGGCAAGGGGAGGGCCAGAAAAATTTCTTGGAGAAGGACTGATTTGTTCTGGCTCTGGGAGGATGAGTGGGAACTTGTTGAACTAATGGGACTAGGTGGGTGGGGCACGCCAGGCTGAGGGTGCAGCATTTCCCAAGTCATCAGGGTGTGAAATAACTCTAAATGGCTTCAAATGGATGTAGGAGGTAGGAGAGGGGAAGGTTGTAGGCTGGTCTAGATCTTGTAAGATGTGTGAAGGGTTTGGCTTTCATCGTGATGGCATTGAGAGAGAAATTCAAAGATTTCAGGCAGGGAAGATTCACGATCAGACATTTTAGAATGGTCTCTAGAACAGATGTGTGGAGGGCTGATTCAAGAGGAGGGAAATTGAAAGCAGTTTCCTGTAGGTGAGAGAAGGTGGGTGGAACAAGATTGTGGGAGAAAGTGAGGGGAACAAGGAGGTGGAATGAAAGCAACATGTTGGCTGACTGTGTATGAAAGAGAGGTGGATCCAGGGAAATCATTACCATTTTGGCCTATGAGTAACTCTTGAGATGGACATATTTAGACATAGGAGAGAAACATTAAAACTATATGCCAAAGAAGCAAGGCCTTAAGATAAAGATCCCCTTGATTTTAAATCATAAACTAAAGCAATTGGTAGTCTGTAAAGAGAGATCAATGTATTAGTTGGCAGAATTCAAAAAATACTTGGTGAAAGGGGCAGGATGGAATGGATTCTGGCTAGGAGAGGAGACATTGGCCAGAGTGAAGCCAAGATTGCAGCGCACACCATTGTCCGTGCCCCTCTTTCCTGTGTCCAGGGCTCAAATGATGATGTGGGATTCTAGCTTCCCTCCTCATTGTCCTTTCTCTTTTCCTCTGGGATGGTTTTATTCCTACACAGGCCTGGACATTCTACCTTCAAAGGTTTCCATCTTTAAAAAAAAGTCTTTCAGAAAATATTTAAGATTTGAAATTGTATGATATGATAACTTAGTGTGGGACTTTTCTCCCTTACTGAGTGGGATAATTGATGGATTCTTGAAACTGGTGTTTTCAGTTTCGGGAAATTTTCTTGAGTCATTTCTTAAGTTATTTCCCTCCTGTTATTTTTGTTATTGTCTTCTAGAACTCCTCTTATTTGGATGTTGTATCTTTAACATTCTTCTTAATAGTTTCTCTCCACTGTCTCTTTTTCCTTTGCTCTCCTTTCTAAGTAGAAAGTAATTTTACAGCATCTTTTAAACCATCTTTTGAATTTTTAATTGCTGTATTAATTTTATTTTAATTTAATTTTTATTTTAATTAATTTAATTAAACATTTAATTTTCCAAAGTGCATTATTTTTCTCTGAACTTCCTTTTCATCCATTGTATTGGTGAATGTATTTTTCAGTATTTGAGTATTCAGATATTTTAGTATTTTTTGACTTTTTTTCTTGTACACTTTGAGTCTTTGTTTCCTCAGAGTTCCTTTTCCACATTTTCTCATCTGAATTTTATTTTAGGAGTTTTGGTCAAATACATGCTGATGTTGAATGTCTACTTGTATTTTTTTTTTTTTTGAAATCTTTTATTTATTTATTTATTTGTAAATAGATTGGTTTTATTTATTTATTTATTTTTTAACATAATAAATTTTATTTTTATATTCCCCTATACAATTGCAACCCCCCCATTCTGACCCCAATCCCTCCCCTCTCGCCCCCCACCCCCAAAAAAGTGTCTCTGGTTCATAGTTTTTTGTTGATTTTGATTTTCACTTTCTTATAGTTATTCATTTTCCTGGTCCCATATTTAAGTTTTCTAGATTCCTGCTATGAGTGAGACCATCCGGTATTTTTCTTTTTCTTTTTGGCTTATTTCGCTGAGCATGATCCCTTCCAGCGCCATCCATGTTGCTGCAAATTGCATGTGTTTATCTTTTTTGAATGCTGAGTAATATTCCATGGTATATATGTACCACATCTTCTTGATCCAGTCATCTATTTTTGGGCACATCAAAGACATCTTTACAGACACATCACCCAAAGCAGTGATAGTGAAGGCAAAGATAAACAGCTGGGACTACATCAAATTAAAGAGCTTCTGCACAGCAAAAGAGACAATAACAAAAACAAAGAGAAACCCCACCAACTGGGAGAACATTTTTGCATACAACACTAATGATAAAGGACTGATCACAAAAATCTACAAAGAGCTGATGAGACTCAGCAACAACAAAGAAAATAATCCAGTCAAAAAATGGGCAGAAGAGCTAAAAAGAAACTTCTCTGAAGAGGAAATGCAAATGGCCAACAGACATATGAAAAAATGTTCAACATCACTTGTAATCAGGGAAATGCAAATCAAAACTACCATGAGATACCATCTCACACCAGTGAGAATGGCACATATTAAAAAAACTAGCAACAACAAATGTTGGCGAGGGTGTAGAGAAAAATGAACTCTCCTGCACTGCTGGTGGGAGTGCCAACTGGTCCAACCACTATGGAGAGCTGTGTGGAGATTTCTGGACCTACTAAACATAGAGCTTCCATAGGATCCAGCAATTCCACTCCTAGGTATTTACCCAAAGGACACAGAAACATCAATTCCAAAGAACACCTGCACCCCTATGTTTATAGCAGCACTATCTACTTGTATTTTTAGGTGAGGCACTAAAATCAGAATCAGTGCTTCAAGTTTGTATTGATCTTATTGACTGGCAGGGCTCTGAGTGGAGGACAATAAGTGATGACATGCTTGTACTATTGAAGGGCCTCCAAATGTCTGTGTTTTCGTCTCTTGAACAAACCAGTTTTTTTTTTTTTTTTTTTTTTTTTTTTTAAAGAGAGGAAACAGAGAATCTTCTTCTTGGGAGGAAGTTTAACCAGATAGCCAGGAGTTGTAGCTGGGCAGAGAGAGCAGGGTGAGAGTCTCTTTGAGGGTGTGCCCACTTGTATCAGACTTGGCTCTCATGATCACCCTTTCTGTGCCAAAGCCTTTAAACTCACTGGTGCATCTGGTCTTGAAGCTTTCTGGGGTGGAGCTTGAATTGGCTTCATGTCAACTTCCGACCATCCAGTTTTGGAGTGATGGAAAATACTGTAACTTCGGTTACTTACCACTTGTTCATCCTCTTGCCATCCTCAAATTTGGCTGACATATCTCTCCTGTCATTGTCTATTCTCATCTGTCTCCTGTCTTTGTCCTTGCGAGTTTCTAACTCTTTAATCCCTTTACTACATTAGTGAGATTTTGAGAAGGAGAGAAGATAAATGCATGAATTCAACCTACCATTTTTAACCAGAAGTTCCTTCATATACCTTTTATCCATTTTTAACATGTCCATCCATTCCACCTCTCTCTTCACAGCTGCTCCAGATTGATTGGACACCTTGATTGAGCTGACCTTTGAGTCTTCTCCTACTGAGCATTTTACAAGGTCAGAATTCACAAGCATCAAGGTCAGTCTCCTAGGTATGCAATAATTTTAGCTTTAGAAGAACAGCCTGTTCCTTGTAATGTGGCTGGTCATGTCCTCACTCCCTCTGTTCTCTAATGGAAGCTGGGAGAAGAGGGAATTAGGCAAGAGAAAGGGATCATACAGATCTTTGTGTCAGATTCAACCATCTTCAAAAATGCAATTGAGAGTCACGACATGCCTTTCCATTTTGTGGTTTTATCATATTTTGAAAGGCTTTTAGTTTTTTGTTCTGATAAAGCCTGTTGAAAAATACTCTAACAATGCTTCAACACTGCAGAGGATCAACATAAACTTCCCCAGTTTCTCTCTTCTCATCCTGTGTCTTACCACTTATGAATTTGGTGTGTATCCTTCCATACCTTTTAAACCATGTGTGTTCTAGCATGTGGTCAAGCATTCATTAACTCTTTCAATATTTTATCTGCTTTCTTAGTAACTATTATTCCTAATATTCTGTTCTTACAGTTAGTGGGTCAGGTATGATTTTTTTCAAATATTCCTTTACTGATTGGTCTTGAGAGTTTCCAATTTTCTATTTTGAATTTTTTACTGTAAAAGCAACCTGGCAAAATTGATTGTGCTCATTTAGCTTTGTGCAAGAATATTTATAGTGCATATGTTCCTATAAGGAGAATATTGGGGTCAAATGGAATGACATTATCCATTTTGAAATCTATTACAAAATTGTCCAAAGAAGTTTGACCCTCCCTTCGGCCATGAAGAAGTCTGCCTCATTATGATAAAAGGTTTCAGACACACGCTGTGATTTTTTTCATTTTGGCAAGTTGCATCTCCCTAGCCAAGTTAAATTTGACTATTGTTGGGCTGTATACTTCTAGACACTGTCCAACTTATACCTTCTGAGATTTCTTATCAGACTCCATAGCCTTCCAACTCCCTCAAGGCAGTGCAGACATTGAAATCTTATCATTTTTCTTATGGATCTTGAACAAATAACTTAAGACATCTTGGTCTCAGACCTGTCTCTGAGGCAGTAACTTTATGGAAAAAAAATCTAAGGAAGTCCCCAAACTATACATGTATATATCATCCAAGATCACTTTTAATTCTTAACAAAATGTTATCTTTTGGTCCATATTTAGAAAAGCAAAGCAAATTTTATGTATAAGGTCATCTCTACCCACTATCTCAATAAGTCTTTCAAAGAATCCTCCGTAGGTTGTGGCATGACTTGATTCTGAATGACTCTGCTTTGCTAGCCCTGAAAGTGGAGCCACCAGAGTCTGAGTGGGATGGGCAGCATTAGACCTTGTGTGGGGAATGACGGTCACTCATGACAGCTTCCAGAAGTCATCACCAGTCACCTACCTTCATGTTGGATGAGCTATTTCCTGTAGGGTTGCTCAAATTGGATCCTTGCTCCTTTAATCTATTTCTCTCTAAGCGCATGCAAATTGTGCTGGACTTAACCAAGCAGTTCTACTTTAATTTGTTGGCCTGATGTGATGCGTAACCAGAATGGATTTTTAGGCTCATCAAATGTCTATGCTATATGGTTCAAAAGCAGAGTGACCTTTACAACTTGCATTGTGCATTGCAAATCTAAAATTTGAGACCGCAATGGGAAATTCTCGTACTATTTTTCTTTCATTAGAGGAGAAAACAGAATTCAGCTGGACACATACACTAAAATTAGATTCTTAAATAAACAGCCCAGGTCTTAATAATTCATGCAAAGACGCAGAGAAAAAATGAGGAAAATAATTGAGCAATGGCAGGCAAATACCATGTCATTTTGTACTGCCTCCAACTAATCATCAGTACTGTATATCTCTGATATACAGGTTTATTAATGAAACAAAAAGGCATCTACTATGGATAAATAATACATCATGTGGAATTCACAATTCTGTGTATAATAGAGATCAGTGACACCTATCAATTCATTTAAAATCAGGTCATTTATATTTCGTTCAGTCTTCAGTTTGTCAATCTTGGCTTTCTATTTAATAGATTGTCGTGTTTTTAAAAAATGCAATGTGATGAGACATCAGGTGAAATATAAAAGTAATTACAAATAATCAGTAAGACTAACTCTTCCCTCTAAAAGGCAGCTAAACAGTGATGTATTTGTACATTTATCACAACCAACATGGGCTCAGCTTAGAGATTTAGTGGAAGAATTCAGCAGTGCCATTAAAGAATAAAGACATTTTGCAAATTCCCTTTTAAAAAAAAGTCTTCAAACCTATTAGGATATTTATGACTGTGGATGAAGAAAAATTAGTATCATCAACATGAAAGGCTTGTCAGGGAGGTGACAGGGAGCCAGGAGTCAGGGGGTGAGGGCAGGAAAGAAAGACACAATCCAAACTGCAAAAACTGGATGAATAGAGGTTTGTGGGGAAAAAACAAAAAATAATTAGTGGTTTAACATAAATAGACATCATTAGCTGTAGTAATGTCTATGACAAATAAATAACAGTTGAAAACAATAAAAATTACACGTGGTAATGTACTGTGTTGTGATATTGATGGCGGCACGTGGGGAGCCTCTGACAGCTGTTGAACAGATGTGGCAATTAGCAAACCTTATGGTCATGCCGGTAAGATGATTATGCAACACGTTCTCGGGCAGAATCAGACGACTTCCTTCTTTGTGTGGCTCCATCCACGTGGAGAGTCCACCGAATGTTCTATTTGAGCCCTGCGCCAGCTGATCTTGCCTTAACCACATAGGTGTGTGTGTATATAAATACCTATACGTCTATTCTTGCAATGCCTTCTGAAAGATTTAGCGCAATTCCAAATTTAAACAAGAATAATATCAATTCAGCTGTGTAGCAGATCCCTCCATGATAATCGTTAATGGACAAATTGAGAGCTAAAAAGACTTTTCTATCATGTTGGAACTCAATGAACAGTTTTCAATTAGGCGTAGCATATAAAAGGCAAAAAGAAAGCGCCTTTCCCTTGATGTTAACATTGCCGAGCAAGATGAGAGGAACTTTGCTTTTTCATTATACTGAAGAGATGCATATAATGCTGCATATTTAAATTATAAATCAGGTCGCTATCTGCCAACTGAAAGCAATATCAATTAGAACTTAGGTGGATTAAGCTTTAAAATGCCTTATATTTAATGACAAAAGTATGACTGTTAATCTCCGCAGCCATCAAAAGGATAATTTAAGGCAGCAAGAAATCAGAGAATGATGTCACAAAAATAGGCCCTTGCAGCTTTTTGGATAGTATTATCGTAATTAATGTACTTCAAATGACTTTTTTGTGGGTTCTGGGCTTTCACAAAAGCATTTATTGCGGGCATAAAATATAAAACTCTAAAGAGTGGGTTTGACTAAGGTTGACTGGAGGGTCCTTACCCTTTCCGCTACAGTAATTCCTGTAAAATAATAGTTTCATTTACAGGCGCAATTTATAATGTTGAATTTATGCCAGTTCATCTGATATAAATCATGGTAATAGCATGATCTATTGTATGTCACTTGAGCGAATGCAAATTAAATATCGTTAAATTAAAGAAAAACTGTTAAAATAACATTAGGTTGTGGCTAGAGCTGCTGGGATAAAGGAAATTCGGGTTAAGGATGAAATCCCACCGCCAATCCCCCCCTCATGTGATACCAGAATGTGTTGCCGAAAGCAAATCCACAGACAGAAATAAATAAATAAACAAACAAACGGCCTTGTGGCATTCTGGACTAAGTCACACCTCCGCAGCAGTGTGCTCTTTCATTTTAATTTATTACAGCAACTCGGAAAATTAAAGAGCTGGTTTTTGGGTTGGGTTTTGCCTTCTGAAATTCTTTAATGTGGTCTTCAGCGTTTGGAAATGAAGTTTCTTTTTTAATTACTTGGTGATTTATTTTTTCTTGACTCTTAGGCTGCCCCCTGACCCCCACCCCACCTAGGAGTCCTTTCCACAAAGCAATTGTTTATTTACTTCCCTGGACCCCAGCACACCCCTTAATAGACCTGAGAACATAGAGGTTGGTTGTTTCCCTGACTCTTTTTAAAGCATCTAGAGTCATCTGTGTCAGACAGAATCAGCAGAGCACACTGCGACTTCAATTCTTGACTGTGGTTCTAGAAAGCCTGGGTCATTAATAAACAGGAGTCATTAAAATATCTTTCAGACAAAGCTATCATTTCCCACAAGTCAGAATTCCCTTTATTCCATTTCAGAAGTTGATTACAACTCATTTCATAGCCAGCTGGAGCCACGCGCTAAGATAAATATGGGTGGGGTGAGAGGGGTGGGGACTAAGCTAAAATACTTCCCTTGTACATAGAAAAACATACATTAAAAACCATATCCGTGATCACACTTGGTGAGGAGTAAGTGGGATTTGGGGTGTGTGTGTGTGTGTGTGTGTGTGTGTGTGTGTGTGTGCTGGTGCGCATGTGTGAGTCCTGCTTCACATATCACCTAACACATTGTCAGAACTCAATAAATGTTGATGGATGACAGGGTGACATACCCATTATAACATCAATTAATTTGCTGTCAAGAAAAAGTGGGTCCTTCAAATTACCCAGCCATAATTGCCTTGGCTTGGCTAACTTCTCCCCCTCCGTAACAGGTATGTGAGTAGTTATCAGCACATATGTCTCAGAAATATTCAATAAAAGGCAGCACACCCCCCACCCCATGTCACTGTAGAAACAGGTGTACTGTATTGTGGTGCCTGGTTACCTGTTAAGATGTGAATATGTGTTTATCCTGATGGACCAAGGGAACAGCTGTGGGTTGTAAAAAAGAAAGCTCGTGGTCTCACTGGGCAAGCTGGATCTGAAGACGGGGCGGTAAAGCAGCATTTTAGGTGCTTGCTTTATCACCAGCCAGGCTGCCACTAAGCAGGAGCAGGACCAGGTAAGAAGGATGGGCATTCACAGTAGGAGCAAAATTCAGGTGAGGGGGGAGATAAAAAACTCAGCCATCAAGATTAATCATATTTTAATGCAGTACTGAGAGCAATCAAAATTAACATAAAAATCCATAACGAGCAAAGAGCAAAATATAAACATTTTAAATAAAGACAGGACCAGTCAGGGGCTCTGCGGAGGGCTGCTTCTGTGTAATTTTTTTATGGTTAGTTTTTTGCCCCCAGAACAAGTAGTTGAAAAAGATCCTAAAGAATTAAAAAATGAGGTGTATTAAAACTCACAACCATATTTTAAATTTTCATATTTTATTTTTACCCCAAATCAGAATTTATTATCATTTCTACTCTTCTGGCTTTAATGGAAGCAAAATCATCAATAACATTTTCAGACTGTAAACCTGCAAAGAAGGAAACATCCAAAGAGTGTAACCGCGCACACTGTGCCTTCGCTGCGGGCGCCAGGAGGGATTCGTGTATTTGTCACGGATCCCTTTCTCATGGACTCTTTCCAGCAATTTCTATTTTAAAAATATTACAATAAGATGTGATTTCTCTTGACTGAGTTTTCTGGTGGCACCTTAAGTTTCATGCCCAAGGCCAGAGCTTCACTGGCCTCAGCTGGTCCTCGCCCTACAGTGCTTTACCTATTGTTCAGTCAATGTTTCCATACCAAAGGCTGTGACTCCTGAGAGCCTGCCCCAGGGCTTCCTCTCCTCCCCACAAGGAGCTCTGTCCACAGAGGGAGGAGGGCCAAGTGCCAGTTTTAAAAGCCAAGGTAAGTCAGCTCTCACCCCTGTCAGCTGGGTGATGCAGGGTGGTGCCCAGCAGTAACCGACTCCCTACATCACTGCAAGCGCTTCTCTGGATCCCCTCCCAAATGAGCCATTTGCTCAAAATACATCTCAGGGTCCGCTTATGGGCAGCCCAACCCGTGGTGCTGGGTGAGGACTTCATGGAGTTTGAGCATTTAAGATGCCGTGGGCAATCGGGACCAGACCCTGGGCAGTCGGCCGCTGGGGTCCTGTTTTGACCACACCCTGCTGTACATTCTGGCAAACTGAGGTCTGTGGTCATATTTGGCTCCCGGCCCTTTTCTGTCCACCCGCAGTGAGATATGGATGGCTTTTACCTCTTTAAATGGCAGAAAATAAATAAAAAATTTAGATTTTGCCATGTGAAACACATGAAATTGAAACATCTGCCTGCCTCCATAAATAAAGTTTTATGGGCACACGGCCATGCCCTTTTGTGTGTGTGTGTGTGTGTGTGTGCATGTGTGTGTGTGTGTGTGTGTGTGGTTGGGTGTTGATGACAGAGACTGACCCCAACGGCGGAAGTCCCGACATTTGCTGAACACACCCCACTCTAGCTCTGCTTTGTGATGGGCGGCCTTTGGTGTGTTCCTTTTACTAACTTCTTGGAGTTTCAGATCTCGTAAAAGTAAAATGGAGATAAATGATTGCTCCCTTATACTTGTGAAGAAGGCCTTTACCCTGAGGCAATGTTGGCCAAGCAACCAGCATACAGCTCCCCTCCTGTAAAAATAATTTCCATTTCTACCAAAATAAATCTGATGAAAAGATTGTTCCCTCAGTTGCCCCTTAGCCTATGAAAACCCTGTTTGGTAACCAGCAGGTTTTTCTGGTGGGAGGCCTGCATGGCGCTTGCACTCTGTAGGGAATGGCCGTCCTAATTGCCTGTTAGCTGCAGATTCCTTTAAAGTTGGGCAAGACATGGGCGAGTGGAGAAAACAAATCCATAAAAACAAAGCAGCATGGAAAATGTCAGGGGTGGTGTGTGAGAAACCAGAATCGATATTCAAAATGCATGCATGTCTCAATTTTTCTTTGTTACTGTGTCACTGTTTTGAAAAGTCTAAATTATGCTTGCAAAAACGTAACGTATGCATACATATGTATGAAAGCATACCACGTAGCAGGGACGAGACAGATGAGCACAGAGTAGGTTTTGCTTAGAAGGAGAGGCAGAAGTAAGTAGTAAAATCCATTTCCCTACAGAGCAGAGCGGTGGGTTGCTCCAGCAGAGCCTTCTCGGGTCGTGCAGACAGAGCAGGAGAAACTCAAAGGCGCATCTACATTTCTCTCCCCCAGTCTCCTCGCTCCCTTTCTACACTCCAGGCCGCCTTTGTCTCTCCCCTCGCTTCTCACTGGATCCCCTTCCCTCCGAGTTCATGCTGCGGGAATATTTTTGGGTTGTCATAACCAGGAGGACGCTACTGACATCCGCTGGGTACAGGTCAGGTGTGGTAATAAAATCCTACAATACCTGGGGCAGGCTCCCCGGCCCCCGAGAAAGAACTCTGCAGCCCCAATGTCAGTCAAGCCCAGGTGGGGGCTTCCCCTCCAGTTATGTCCTGTGGCTGCGATGGCTTTTCATTCAGCATCCACGGTGGTTTTCACTCTCTAAAATCTGATCGTGTCGTTTCCTTGCTTACCACCCTTTAATGCATCCCGATTGCGCTAAGGTGAGATCTGAATCCTAAGTCATGATGACAAGACCTCCCTGGTCTATTAAGTTTATGAGTGTCCAGGTTCACCTGTGGGCCTTGGAGTGCCTTTTTTTTTCCAGAGGCAGCATTTCCCTGCAGCCTCTTCACCTTTTTTCCTGGTTATGTCCTTTGCAGGAGTGGCGTGGACTATCCCCTTGCAGTTAGTGCCCCTCCCAAGCAGACTCTCACGGGGCACTCAGTCCCTTCTGTTGTGGTGGCCTGTTGAGTGACTGTCCGTGTTCTATTTAGACTCTAAGCTCTCCGAAGTCAAAGATGGACTCTGTTTTTCTGCAGTAGTCTCTGTGCACTATCACATGTGCCATTACTGGCACATGGAAGCTTCTCCGTGAGGATCTGTGGGTGAATGGAGAGCTTAGGCTAGTTTGCTTATATGGAACAGTCTATTTAGAATGTTGTTAAGGCATTTACAAGTGTAGATAGAAGTGATAATTCATACTTCTGGGTTGTGATAATACTCATGTGCTATGTGATTATATCCATTGAAAAATGAGGAAAAGAACTGGAAATCCAAAATGGTAGAATTTGAGCAATATAAATTAATAGATGGTTCTAGATCTTTCAGAGAGGATGAGGGTTCTAGTTAATTTAAAAATAAGAAGTTTTAAAAAGAAATTCATTCCACTTATTTTAATTCAGTTTGTCATTTGTCTAATTTATGACAATTATAAAATTATCACAGGCATATTTTTAAGTCATCTTTTGTAAAAGAAATGTTAATGCTGATGAAAAAAATATTTTAAAAACCACCAGACAATGAGTAATGTCATTGTCAATAATGGTGAAGATCAGAGGTTTTACTTTGCTTGCAAGCTAACAGGTGAGCCTGTGAGTTTCACAGATGGAGAAGTCACAAGTCTCCTGGGTCAGAGACAAAGATCTTCATTATTCACAGCGCAGCAGGCTGTGTCTGGTCCCCTCCCCCTTCACCCGGTCTCAGGAGCAGGTGGAGTGGCCTGGGTAAGGGGTGCACACGTAGCTGAGGATCCCTGAGCTTCAGAAGCCCCCCCCATTACAAGGGGGCTAATGGAAAGCTTGCCCAACTTTGCCTTAGAGGGAGGCATTACCTTATTACCCTGGCCAAGAAAGAAACCTGTTTCCTGCCCCGGAGGGAGACATTTTGTCTATTTTTCGAGACGGTGCACTATATTAGCATCCTTGAGAAGGTCCATGGGGGCGAGAGCAGTCACAGGCTTGTGGAAATGCTCTGGAGAACTGGTCCCTGCTCCTCAGAGCTGCCAGCAAGCATTGAATTGTTACTGCTTTTATTTTTAAAAAGTATGTTCATTGAGATAGCATTGATTGGCAGCATCATATGATTTAGGAGCACAGGTTCACCACTACAAGTGTATGTCACCCCACCACACTCACCACCAAAGCCCCAGTATGATCCACCACACTCCATTGGACCTCAATGCTTTTAGAATCAGTTTTAGACTCAGCCTCCTTTCTACCCCTTGAAGATTTTGGTGACATTTCCTTGTTCTCATTTACATGTTAGATGGATAGGGTGGTGAGATGATGTCATAACACGCTGGATGTTTTCAGCAATAAATTATTATCAAAAATGCATAGACGGTGTTGGCAAATGCTTGGAAATGCATTCCTCTGGGAATGGCAAACCCACCCAAGCCTATCACTTCCGTCTTCCAACTATGGGTCATCTCACCCATTCATCTTCACCCCCTTGGCTGCCATCTTATTTCAGGCTGCCATCTTCTCTCTTTGGGATTCACGGCAATAGCTTCCTGGGCGGTCCTCTCCTCCTGACCCAGTCCCTGCTCTCCAGGCTCCTGAAACCTGTCTTCTTGTCTCCAAAGGTAAGTCCTGATCTGCAGATTTTTAGTGGGAATTACATGGAGTGACGTGAGTCAGTCTGACATGTGGAGGCTCAACCAATGTTAGCGCTCGTGAGTTATTGCTTCTATAAGCACAGGCCCTGAATTCATATTCTCTCAGTCTAATTCCTTGTTGTGTACTCAGAGGCAGACGCTTCCATGTGAAATCACTCCTGAGGATGGGATCGAGTAAGGCCAAAGCCTTTTGTGCTGAAAGCTGCTATGTAAGGAGAAGGGGTTTGAAATTAGGAGTAAAGATAAATTAGATCAGTTGATGCTAACCCTTGGAGGAAATGTATTTCTGATTATTCTCCTCTTGCAAACCAACTCCATTGCCCTGGGAGTGTACATTTGCTAAGCACATCAGAATTTTAAAAAAAGATTTGAAAGCTCTTCTCTCTTCTGTGATTCATTGAACATGTTTGGACCAATACAGGAGGAATAAAATTACCACATCACTATATGTATGTGAGATAAAATATACGATTAAAAATATTTATTGTACTGATGTGGAAAAGAATAATATGTTAAACAGATAAGCATGTAATAATGCATATTTTCCCCATAAAATTTAATTTATCCCTTGGGCTGGACATAAACTTTCCTCTTGAACAACTTCTTTCCAACTATAGATTGCTGAGCTAAACTGCTTAGTTTTACAGCAAATTGATCACTACTGTAATATTTCAGGAGCAAAATGATCCTCACCAGCCAGTTTGATTTCAAAGGCCAAAATTTATAGTTTTGTTCCTGATTTAGTGATAAGATTTTTTAACGTATTGGACATTTTATCACCTTCTATCAGGACATGGAGTTGAACTTACAAATGAAAAAAAAAAAAAAAACCAACAACAAAAAAGGGTCATAAATAATACCGTACAGAATGACAGAGGGTTTAAAATTCCCTCTGGACTGGCGGGAAAGTGCTCAGATTGCCGTCCTTGTAAACGCGTGTCCTGGACTCTATGGTGTGACACAACCATTATGCTCCTCGTAATGGAATCAAAGGTCACAAGGTTCTTCCCTCCGCCTAGAGGAGCCTCATTACAGGTCCGAATGGGTAGGCGTCTCCACAACTTTATTCAAGGCAGAAACAGAGTCGTTACTGGAGGCTTGAAAATACACTGTGAAGAGACACAGACCTTTAACGACGGGAGAGTTCATGACTCAGTAAAGATGACTCCCTCGCTGGTGGCTTAGGACAGAAAACTATCAAATCAAATTATGATCAGCCCCGGAACCAGGAGAAAGAAGGAGGCTGGTTGAGCTCTATTTACTGAGCTTTTGAATCCCTTAGACATCACCAACTTGGAGAGCTCCGGGAACAGGTTTTCGGTCATCTCAGTAGGTCTGCAAGGTTCAAGCATTTTGCGATGACTGTCGTGATCGTGAGGGTGTGTAACTTGGGGAGGGCGAGTGTTGGGGCTTCAGGAGGCCTGAGGTCACAGAGAATAAAACCATCTTCTCGCAGCTCCATCCGCTCACATGCATCCAGAATTTACTTTGGAAGAGCCGATTTGACATTAACCCAGCGAAAGGAGATGTCATTGTCTTGTGTTTAGCACTAAAATTTTATTTTTCCCAAACATTTCCATCACCTCATGGTAGCTACCTGTCCTGACTCAAGAGTTAGGCGGTTGATCTGCAGCAGGGATTGGGCTGTGAGCGGCCATGGTCTATTTTATCACATGTACCTGATGTGTTGAGTCAGCAAGGCCACGTCCACTTCCAGGAGACCTCGAATCTGGGCAGCTGGACTCCGTGAGTTCTTTATTTTCAACCCTTGCTCAGCTCTGTGTTCCTGGGAGAGGGGCTGACATTTCCTAGCTGTGACATTAAGAATATTTATTCTGGGACAGTGCCCTTGGCTCACAAATCTCACTGATTCTTTTATATGGAATATCAGCCCTTGCTCTGTCAAATGACACGGTTGCTAGTGTTTTACAAGATGCCTCTCTCGGCGTGCTTGTTAACATTCGTGAACCTGGTCTTCCTGTTTGCTAAACTTTTTTCTGTCCCATTACGCTACTCCTGGAGCTGCATAAGCTGAGCAGCCGAGCACGCCAGCGTTCATTTTCTTGCTCCAGGGTGGTCAGCTAAGTGACCTTTGCTTGGGTTACTTGCATATTTGAGTGTCAGCTGTGGCCCCTGGGCAACGGGTGACTTGTCTCTGCTCCTGTGTCTCTCATCCTGGACACGTCCTCATGACCGAAGGGCCAGCCGATCCACAAGGTCTCTTGAGGCCCAGACTCCGTGACAACACAGCACCACCTCCTGCACCCGCGATCAGTCAAAGCCAAGTGAGCAGGCAGCCCAGATCTAGAGGCTCGATCTCTTGAGAGATAGTTTGGAGATTCTACCGGGGAAATGTACCTACTTGTCTATTCTTGACCGAAGAATGTCCATCTCTGTTATGTCCGTCTCTGTTCGGGAAAGGCTGTCTCTTTGCCTGAGTGTGCAGCTTTGAGACAGACCCATGTGGAGCTGTGAGGGGGGAAGGGGACCCTGGGCGAGGCAGGGAGATCAGCCGAATCAACCCTGGGGATCCATGGGGTGACCAATGTCGCAGCCAGATCGCCCTCACATCCTAAGAGTCTCTAGCTCTTTAGCAACAAGAATTGTAAAATGGTTCTTGCACAAGGTGGAGGCCCAGGGACAGGACGAATCGGGACCCTGAATTCCATCTACCAGTCTGGTAATGCTATGAGGTTGGCTCTGTTATATCCCTAAGTGGCAAAGGAGGACATGAATACATAAGCGTAAATGAACACCAAAAGCCCCCAGCCGTCAGTGGTAGTGCCAGAAACCATGGGTGTCTGGACTCTGTCCTGCTCTGCTGGACAGTTTGGTGATAACGAACACAAAAGCTAAACTGTAGATCATAGACTCAAGCTTTTGAAAATAACACTCCATCACGGTGGCGGGAATTTTAGTTCAAACTAAGATGAACAAGAGATAGTCTCTATTTCTCAACCTAATTGCTAACTTGGAGTTTCCATTCTGCTGACTTGGCAGAAAAATTAAGCACAACTCTTTCTGGAGATTCCCACCGTGGGGGACATTTGTCACTGTTTGTAGCAGCGAGTGTCTGAGCTCCCTTCTTGTCAGAGGAAGCTGAACTTGCCTCCCACTATGGAAAATGAAGACACCAAATACATGCCAGCCTCGCTGGAGGTTCCAGATTCTTTATTTTTTTTTTTTAAAGATTTATTTATTTATGCATATGAGAGCTGGGGTACAGGCCAGAGTTGCGGCGGGGGTGGGGGTGATAGAGTGGGGAGCAGAACAGGTGCATCTACTGAAATACACTGCCGAGGGGAGCAGCGGGGAGACAGGAGAGGTCTGCTGGGCCCTGTGGGTTGCTCCCTGGCCAGCTGGGGATGGAACTCATGCTGCAGAGGCTGTGGATTGCTTCATAGTGTGGTGCTTAACCCCTTGCGCCACCAGGGAGTCCCTGGAAGTTGCAGATTCTGAGTCCATCCGGCAATGGGTCATTGCAGCACGAGCGGGTGATGACAGCAGCAGTGGTCAGACCCTAGGCGGAAGCGGACATCGTTCTGACATCAGTGTGGATGTCCAGCGTGTTGTCATAAATGCACACGCACAAACCACTGTGTCTGCACTCAGCACTGGCCGTGGGTGTGTCATGGGCCAGCAATTTAACTCGATTTCAGGCATTGCACTGACTGCAGAGCCTCCAAGCTCTATGGAAACTCTGTAAACTACAAAGAATTGTTTAATAAGTTCTATTTCTGCTGAAATTAATCAAAATCAGTTTCTGTTGCTTGCAACCGTGGTCCTGATCCTCCCTGGTCTATACCGTGACTTGGGGACCTTGTGCTGTGTCCAGGCAGTGGTGGTGGGGTGGTGTTCCTTGATCTGCTTGGCTTTGAACTAACAGAGGTTCCTGTGGGTGTGTCTAGTCCCCATTAGCTCTGTGAGCCCAGTATTTTCTGCTATGTCTCTGCCATGTTTGGGAGAAAAAACCTAACCAACAAAGCTTGAGGACAATTTGTATTCTGCCCTGCGCTGTCAAATGGAGGTCTGACAGCTTAATTAAAAATGAGGAAGTAATCTATTCTTAATATTTTGAGAAAACTCCTTACTGTTTCCTATAGGAAACACAATGTACAAGGGCTCCACCATATGCAACAGTCAAGTTATGGAAACAACCAGGTGCCCCAGGACAGAGGAATGGGTTAGAAACCTGTGATATATATGCAGAATGGAACCCTACTCATCTATGGAGAGATGCGCTCTTGCCACTGGCAACACCCTGAATGGAAAGGAGGGGGTAATGCTAACTGAAATAAAGCAGAAGGAGAAAGATAAATACCAGGTGGTTTTCATTGATATGCGGAATATAGAAAAACAAAGCAAAGTATCAGACAAAACCAAACCAATATCAAATCCTAGCTAGGTGGCTGTGGCATGGAGGGGGCAGGATGGGGAGGGGAGTGGAGGGGACAGAGGGGGAAGGGACACTGTGATGCCTGGGAGAAAATTCCCGCTTCCCAGAGGGTAACAGCCCCAGTGTGAGTCTAGCGGACCTCCCTGGCAGAATCGATTTCACACTGCTGGGCACAGTGTGAGTCTATGACCTTGGCCTTAGTCTATGACTTTGGCCTTGGCTTCTACCATGACTCTGGCTCCCGAGCCCCTGTGTTCTGATAGACACAAACCCTGCTCCAGACCCCGAATATCCCCTTGCTGTCACATCTCTCTGCATGTGCATTTTCTCTGTCTAAAATGTCCTGTATCTCCTAGTTCTCAGGAACAGAATCTCTCCCTCGAAAAGAAACTGAGAGAGGAAATCCCCAGCAGTCGGCAGAAATATGATCTGGGTAAGTGTTTTAAGTACTGGTTTGGCCATGTGGGGACATTTGTATAGACACAGTCTTTATTTTCTGGGAGCTGAGGTGTTGGTGGAATAACCAGTACAAGACCCAAGATGTTGGGACTCTGGGCTGTACTTACTGTTCTTCTTTAAGAAGCAGATACATTTCCTAATTCTTTCTGGAACTTCAGATGCTTGTCACTTACTCACTGATTAAATATATAGGAGTGGGTGCTGGGGAGAAATTTTCAAGTGCCCAAGAATAAATAGAATGATAATTTTAACGTCATTTCAAATGTAAGTGGGCTAGAAATTACCTGTGGGGATTTTGTCTTCCGCTCTCTCTTCTTAATGGTAATTTTCAAGGATGGCTTCATTCTTTCAAGGACATTTGTGAAGATGATAGCATGTGGAAGACATTATTCTAAGCTGTGGCTTTATGTATATAATAAACATTTAAAAATTAGGAATAATGGGGTATAAACATAAAGCAATTTTACTTTGTTTCCCACTATCACTTAAAACTTTGTTAAATTGGAAGGGCCCTTGGAATGTCCCTGGGACCCTTTGGAATGTCTTAAACAGGCAAATGATGTGTCCTAGAAAGGCAGCTTTACCCAGGAAGAAACTAAGAGATACGTAAGCTTGCTATGGAGAACAGCACAAAGCATTAGTGAAAGAAATAAAACAGGCACTTTAAAAACAGAGCTCTACCATCTTCAAGTCCTTGGCTGCCTATTACAGCATGTGGGCCGTTAGCTGGTTTGATTTTCCTGTCTATTTTTTCTCTTGATTGCTTTGTTGCTAGATGTGGATCAGAGGAATTTCAAGGAATTGTAGTTAAGTGTTTCTTCCTCCCTCTCCTGTTGCTCTTCATTGTGTAGCTGGAAAAGTTCAAAAAGCCAAGTGAAATAAGAGGTGTTATTTGGAGGCGTAGAAATTAGTGAAAAAGAAGGTGCCAAATAATACATAATTTGTATATTTATTTGTAATAAATGACTGAATAAATAAATCATGCATTTGGTGGTGTAAGTAGAGGCTTGGAAAAAATTAAGAAGAGTTTCTGTGTATATATGTATTTATTAGAATTTTGGTGTATTTTCAAAAATTTTTTATCTTCAATGTTTAATATTTTTTAAAAAATAGTGACTATGTATTACCTTGGATGAGAAAAAACCATTTACATATACATGTACATATACACACACAAACATATATATGTTATATATATTTTATCTATGAAATATTGGGACTTCAGAATGACTTGTCTGAAAGTTCCCAGTCTTAACCTGCTTTATATATATATATATATATATAATAATTATTATTTTTTAAAGATTTATTTATTTATGCATACAAGAACTGGGTTACAGGCCAGTGGGGTGGAGGGGTGAGAGGATTCACCAGAGACAGAGTGGGGAACAGAACAGGCAGATCAACTGAAATACACTGCTGACGGGAGCAGCAGGTGAGTCAGGAGAGGTCTGCTGTGCCATGTGGGTAGCTCCCTGGCCGGGGATCAAACTTGTGCTATGGTGGCTGCAGATAGCTTTATAGGTTGCTTCTTAACCCCTTGCACCACCAGGGAGGCCCTTAACCTGCTTTATATTTCTCCATAACATTTATATACTACGTGTCTATCTGCCTGTCTATCCATCATTTATCATCTATGTCCCTTATCTATCTCCCTAACTATTATCTGTTCTATCTATCTATCTATCTATCTATCTATCTATCTATCTATCTATCTATCTAGTATCTATCAATGTAATCTCTGAAAATTTTGTCCAGAAGAATCTCTGACAGTAGGAATTCCATTAATATTTGTTGAATAAGTGAGTCTAATATATATAGATATCAATATATATAAATAACATACAGACTATTTGCTTGTAAATAGACAACAATTTTACTTTTCATGTAGTAAAGTTTGAGGTATAGAAAATATATGAAATTCTGTCATCTCAGCTTATAACAACTCAAAATATTTGTGTTCTTCTTCTGAGAACTTTTGTCCTACAGGAGAAGTTTCTCAATCTTAGAACTATTGAAATTTTGGGTTGGATAATTCTTTGTGTTGAAGGCTGTGCCTTTTGGGATGTTTAACAACATCTTCTACCAGCTGATGCCAGTAACATCTTCCTTCCCTGCCCTCCACCAGTTTTGATAACCAGAAACATCTCCAGATGTTGCCAAATGTCTGTTGGGGGTCAAAGGCCTTCCTCCTCTTGTTGTTGAGAAATGCTGGGATAGGAGAAACCCGAGTCAAATATCCCTTCATCTTTCTAAATATATCTGCAGCTTCTTCTTGCAGGAGACAGGGTGAGTTTGGGTCTACTGCTATGCTATTGGAAGGGAACAGGCTGAAAATTCTGCCACAGATTCTTATAGCCTAATGAGAGTTACTCAGGCCTCAGCCTCTCTCTACATTTGGTTTTCTTGTTTAGTATAAATGCAATCCAATTTAATCTGCATATAAACACATCCATTGCATATTAAAATCAACATATTATAAACATCAGGCTGAATGTTTTCTTGAAGAAGCAAACTAAAAAAATTCATGCATATTAATATCACAGATAAGCCAATTATTATATAGCGTAGTAAATAAAAAAACAATATGATTAATCTAAAACCAGGAGCTTCATAAAACAAAATATATGATATTAAAATTAGACTGCTTTAGAAACAATATTATGAATCTTTGCATTTTACATGTAATTTGTTTAAAATTAATTTCCCAGCGTGCTATCTTATTTTTGGTTCACCTAGACCTACACTAATAAGTTTTATGAAACATTGATATTACTTAAAATCACAACACAGAGAAGAAACCATTTCTTTGCTCTTAATTGAGGCAAAGCACACGACTTAGCTTCACAACTCCCCAGGCCCCAGGACTGGCAGGTAGACTGGGATTCACGGTTATATGCTGGAAGGTGCATGATATGGCCGGCCTGGTTTATTAAACGATCAGCACTCTGGACTATCTAGTAAAAACAACAATAACCTTTATAATGAAAATAATTTAATTTTGGAGCATTCATAATGTGCCAGGCCCTTAGCATTATGATTATTTCATTCAATCCTTACAGCTACTTGAAAGTCTGGTGTTATTTTTAATCCCATTTTACAGAAAGGGAAACTGAGAGGTTGAGCTGCCCACGGTCATCTGTGATTACTAAGTGGTGGAAGCGGCCCTTGAGCTCAGTCCTGTTAGACTCCAAAAACTCATGTTGTTCACCATCATATCGGGTGCTGTGGATAGAATAGCAGTGTATTATATGATCTGAATTGCTGTTGTTTTTGTAAATAGATTTTCAACATTGAAAGCTTGTGTATCCTCATTGTAATGTGACTACTCATAAGATCAAGTGGATGCTAGCAGAGGGAGCAAGGCCATCGATGAATGAAAATACTTATAAAAGCTCAGGGAAAAAGGCAGAACTGGAAAGGGAGATACCCAGCACGAAGGCTGTTGGCACAGCTAGAGATGGGAAGATGGCAGCCTGGTCTTGGTAGTGGCAGAAGGAGGGATTCCAGAGTCCTTTAAGAAGTGGGTTGAGAGGGCTTGGTAACTGGGATGTTGAGAGCGACCAACAATAGGAAAATGGCACAAAATTGTCTGTACGGTCCTCTCTGGAGTTGGGCGCCCGTTGTTAAACTGAGAAGAGGGGGGTGTGGCAGAAGATGGTGGGGTGCAGAGCCTGTGGACAAGGAAGTGAAGATGATCAATAGGCAGGCAG
This sequence comes from Talpa occidentalis, assembly GCF_014898055.3. Classification (NCBI taxonomy): domain Eukaryota; kingdom Metazoa; phylum Chordata; class Mammalia; order Eulipotyphla; family Talpidae; genus Talpa; species Talpa occidentalis. The sequence goes on from NW_023600993.1 coordinate 100,815,637, forward strand.
AAAAGCCGGTAACTCTACTAGGTGACTTAACTTTCCATTTGAATTGTAGACACTTCCATGCACTGTTCTTCTCTACCAGAGTGAAAACCTGTGGCAGGCGTGTCCAAGTTTGGTTCATCCTTGTCTCCCTCAGAATGCATGATAGACTCAGTTTCTATGTCAGAGGACATTAGGGAGTGGTGGGGACTGGGGCAAAGTAGAAGAGAGCTCGTACTGTGTAAAGGGGGCAGCTAGTACTTAGAGCAATCATTATCATGTGGGAATGCAGACCAATGCTGTTAGATTGTCAGGTTCTTAAAAGAGAAGCTAGAAACCTGAAAATGTATTATACATGGAATCTGCTAATTTTAAAATGTTGGCAGCTAACTAAAAATAAAATTTTATATTCTCTGCAGTCCTACGCTATGAGGGTCAGGCAGAACATGTCTGAAACTCAGCTTGGGCCCCAGGCACTATGTTTTATCTTAGAATTTCCTCTTGGGTTTGAACTGAGTCATTCTCCAACATCCCCATGTAGAAAGGCAAATAGATGAGACCTGGATTGGATTTTGGTCAAAGAATTCTGAATTACTTGCTGTACATGAAACTGGGCATATGATTAAAAAAAAAAATCCAAAGGGTCTTTCCTATTGTTGCCATTTTTTGGGGGTCTTTGTATGCACGTTAGTAACTTGCTCTGAACGCAGAGAAGTCTTAAACTAGGTCATTTCCCTGGACAGGGAAATTCTCTTAAACAGAAACAGCAAAAAATGGATCATTTGCCTGCTAAAGAAGCACACGCTTCCCCCTCCCCATTTAATATAATAAAGCCAAGTCTGACAAAAATGTTTAATCCATGCAGTTCAAAAGCAGAATTTTTAATCACATTTATTGAAGCAGAAATCCTACATCGGTTTTCCTGTAAGAGCTCTATCAACCGCCTCGTTTCCCTTAAGACAGTGTTGACCTCTACAAGGAATGCAACTATTTATTTTTGTTTTTTTCCCTTCCCTTCCGGATATTTGTGATTTTTTTCCCCTCTTCATTTTAGAGAATTTAATAATGGCTGGAGTAACAAATGAGAAGATAAAAATATCCCTGAACACTCTAGGGCACCCACGGGGTAGAAGCAGATATTATAGCCATTCCCTCCAGTTGCATCATTTGCTCGACTATTTGACTTTATAATTTGAACTCTCTGCTTATTACTAAATTTTACTTGTATATCCTGGTGTGTGTGTCTCCCCCCGAATTCTAGCAAATGGGTGGCTCTGGGTATAAAATGCCAAGTTATCTATTTCATCTGCATTTCTGTCAATTTATGTATCTGTCCATGTAGCGATCCATTTCCATGGGATCTATCAGCACAGGCAGTTCTGGGTCCTTCTTTCTGATTCCTTCTTGTTTACTAACAGAGGGTCCTCCCCTCTACTTCAAATCACCCTCTCTTCTGGTCTGCGAACGCACATGTATAGCTATTTCCTTTATTATTCCCTCTAAACTTTCTTTGTTCCGTCTCTGTCTTTAGTATTTCTACCATGTCATTGGAATCTGACTGCTGGAGCTGCCAATTAGCCTTTGTCTGCCTGTGCAGCCTCAGCCTCCTGGGTGTGAGTGTGCAGGCAGGGTGGGCAGGCCCTATTTCGTATGTAGCTCTGTGTCCCCACACAGAGATAAGCCATTACTGACAAAAGAGCAGTAGATGGGTTCAGATTAGCTGCTGACACACTTGGAGTGTGTGTGTGTATGTGTGTGTGTGTGTGTCTGTGTGGTGTCGAGGGGCAAGCTAGGGAAGGAAAAGGAAGCAGGCCCAGAAGCCCAAAAAGCAAATTGGACATTCAGAGTACATTTGTCATCTCTGTACCCAAATATCAAGAGTTCTGGAGAGCTTTCCAGTGTGCAGAGGTCTCAGTGACAGGAGTAACCCCCATTTTTCTTCCTCTTGGTTCCAGCTGCTGATTTCCACCCCCTGTTGGGATTTCTGGGTGCCAGAGTCAGGCAGGTGGGACCCTCACCTTAGGCCCAGAATTTAAAGGAGCACGCCAATTCGCAGTAATCAAGATACATATTTTTATAGAACATTAAAAAAATCAACACGAATGCAAAAAATTACGTACCACCATGAACAAAATATCAGCATTTTAAATGAAGACAGGGTCAGTAGCTATTTCCTTTATACTTCAGCCTCTGAATTGGGCTTGGCATTGAGCTGTTACTAGTCCTATCTTTATTTAAAGCACTAAACACTTGTGTGTGTGCATCACACACACACACACAAACACACACATACATTGAAGTTTGGGTACTCTGTCCCTGCATAAGGTTCAGTCCTTGGTCACATATGAGACTGAGGCCAAGAAAGGGAGGTGGGTGTGGTCACAGAAGGACACGCCTTATCTGTTAGGATTATTGATTGTAAGCAACAGTAAGTAGCGCTGGCTAACTTAGACCAAACCTGGACTTATTGAAAGAATATACTGGCTTCTTAACAAAACATCAGGGGAGTTAGAGACTAGGGCTGAGGGGGCAGATACCAGTGTTTGCAAAGACCTGAACCCAGGCCAGTGAACTACTTGCCCTTTTGTAGACATGCAAACTCTCTGTGAAGAGGGCACAGGGTGGGGGTGGGTGTTCTACTGGAGGGGATCAGCCCCCTAGTGAGCATCTTAGCCTGGAGTCACAGTCCTTCCTCCAGTGACAAAACCTAGTGACTCCAGAGAAGCTGAATATGTTGCCCAAGATCACAATAAAACTTTGAGATAGATAATCCTATAATAATCCCCATTTTACAGATGAGAAAGTTGAGATCTAGGAAGTTACATCATTTGTCCACAGCTTCAGAGCCAATATATAGAAGTAGGATTTGAATCTAGATGACCCACTCCCAAAGACTAGGTTTGTAACCCTGTGAAAAATGGAACTCTTAAAATAGCAAATCTAAGTGACATTTAGGAATTTCGGAAAGTTTAAAAATATATTTTAATTTGTGTCAAAATACATACCCTAGGGTGTCTGGTTGAGGGGCTCATCATTTTGCTCTTGATCTTGACCTCTTTTAATTCTTAGAGTGTTACTTATTCACTATCTGTATATCCAAGAATTTAAAAAATGTTCCTTTTGGGATGTGATTTCTAGAAATTTGCCATCTGTTACGGAAAGGAATTGAGAGCTTTAAAAATGGTGCTTATACTATGGCAGTATAAGTGTATCTGTGAGTTTAGGACAATTATCAGCTCTGGCTTTCTCAGACTCTGAAATCTCAGTGTCTCAGGCATCAATAATCAGGGTGAGCAAAAGAGTGCTAGCAGCTTACCTGCATCAGAACACCGAAGCCCCCACAAACCATACTCACCCTGTTTGAGAGTTCCTCTGCGGAGTCTCTCATGTCCATACAAATGATAGGATGATTGTCCAGCGTCTGCTTGTGGGAATTACTCCCATGGGAGGGTTTAGGCAAGGCGATATGAGGTGAGAAATAAACTCCATTTTCTCCTCCAATTCTCCCTGTACCTCCCCTACCCCCCCTTCCAACTCCCACCAAGGACCTCACCAAAACCAATCCTTGCAAGTTTCTTCTCCCTCAACATGTGTACACATTCTGTCTTCTCTAGAGCTCTCCCAGAAGCACAACTTGAAATAAAGGTTTGAGTGCAAGTCTTTTGTTTAGGAGGTGGTACTGGGAAATACCAAGGAAGGGATAAGGAGTGAGACAAGGGAGGACATTTTCTGCATCAAGATAGTTACCACCATAGTCAACTGGAGTTTAATGCCTTATGGAAAATTCTGAAAGTGTAGGAAAAGTGCCTCATAGTTGTTCTCCCTGAGGAGGGAGGAAGTTGGGGTATTAATATACCAGCAGTATTAATTGTTGGTTGAGAGCTATTCCTAGAGGAGTATTGATTTCTGGAACATCTGGTCTACCATGCCAATGGCCAATGGTCTGCAGAGGTCAGAGAAAGCCCTCAGGCAAGGAAATGCAGGGGCAATTCACCCTGGGTGTCAGCATTGTTCACTTCCATGAAAAGGGTCTGGCCCTGACTGTGCAAAGTACAGACAGCATTGCCACACCACTTAGAGAGAGCTTTGCTTGTTTCTGTAACACAACGGCTTGCCTCCAGAAAATCCATATTATCCATCTTCCAGTTTCAGTGTCAATAGAACATTAGAGAAAATGTTAAGGCAGATCTATGCTCTGCCAAGAGTAATGTTTGGTTCTTTTTCAAATTTAGTAAAAGGACTTTTTTTTTTAAATGTCCCCTCCCCCCTCCTGTTAGGAACTGTGGCTCAGATTCCTCCATTCTGGTTTCTTTATTTCTTACGACGAGAAGAGATGACTTCACACAGCTTTGGGGTTTTTTGCCCGTTTTCCCCTCTTGCCCCTGCTATTACTTGAGTTTCTGTTTATTTTAATGGGATTTTATTGAACCTGTTTTCTTTTTATGATATTTTTACAAACTGTGTTCAAGAACTCAAGGAGTGTCTAATAAACTAGAAATAATTCTTTTTTCAGTCATGATGTCATCCAGGTTTGAATCTGCTGGGCTAGAACTCAATTCAAAGATCAGGTGAATGGATCATCCTAGCAAGTGGAGCTGAATTTTCTTCTTTGGAATCATTCTAGTTCTTGTCCCTCTAGTTCTTTTTACTGTTGCATTCATTGTTTTTTTTTCTGTGTATCGGCTGCAAACACCAGCAGTAGCCAGCACAGGAGAGTGCATTGCTCTCCTGAGTGCTGGATTCCATGTTCTGCCGCTTCTGGCTGTACTATCTGGATGAGTTCTCACCTTCTCATTAATTTCTTCACATGTAAAGTGTGTGAGATAATGAAACCCAGCTCCTAGGTCCCTACGTTTAATGCTTCATGCAATGCCTGTGCACTTGAGAGGGCCTGATCATTCTACGCTTTTATTACAAAACACCAATGCACACACTTTTTAAAATAGAAGTGCTGTTGTTGACGTGTGAGTCTGTGTGTGCAGCTAATTCATGGCGTGTGTGCACACATACCAGCATCGGGAAACCAGTGTAGCTACATAGGAAATCTGTGAGTCCTGTCTCCTCCCTCAACCTATGGTCTTAATTTTGGAACATTAGTTACATCCCAGTTTCATGGGTGCTCACCCAATGTGGCTGAACATCCTTGGGCCTTGTTGATCAATACGGACTTAATCTGATCCCGTGTGGCTTGGTTTCCCGGTCTTGGCAGTGCCTGTCTGTGATCTTCTCAAGGCAAGGAAGCCATGGCAGCATCTAGAGAATGCCGAGCGGGGACCCTGAAAGGAATCCCTCTCGTCCTGTGCTCCTTCGGGGACACTCGCCTCCCTGGCTCAGCTCTGGCAGAACGGGCAGGATGCAAGAGGTTGCAGGGAAAAAAGAGGGGCAGCTAAGAGGGAGAACTTCCTGTGCTGGCCCTTCACTGCAAATTCCCTCCCGCCCCTTGGAGTCTGATGAAGTGAAAGAGTTACAGCCTCTCATCCAGCTTATAATGATGGAGAAATTTCAATGTGTGTGAGTAAATCAAATCACTTTGAGTTAAAAATAAGCAATTTATAAAAAGCCCTTTTTCCTTTTTTTAAATAAGAGAAGCTGTATTGATTCTGGAGGGTGTCAGTGGTGACGAGCTGCTGCTGAGTGTGTGGTGGGTGAGAGTCCAGGTTAAGGCTGAACCTACGGCAGCGCATGGAGGTCTCACGGCACCACTACAAATACAATGCAGTTTGATTCCCGTTTTCTGGATGAGGAAACTGAGGCTCATAGGGGCTCCAGGATTTGCTTAAGGTCTAAAAGTTCGGAGGAGAGCGCCAGGCTCCAGAGTCTGAGGGCGAGTTCACAGCGCCCCATCTCATGTATGTCACAGGGGGTCCCACTTTATGAGGATCAAGTGGGAGACACCCACAAACAATAGCTTGCTCATTCATTCATTCATTCTATGTTTAGAATTTAAAACGTAGAACATTATGTTTAAATATTTCTATGTTTAAATTTCCTCAAAATTAAGCAAAAACATCTACATTGAAAAGTTTAAAAATATTCAATTTTAATGTATGGTTGTTGAGTCTTTTACTGAAAAAATATTCTAAGTATGAGTGCTTGTAAAACTAAATAGATACAGAATCCTGAGCAGAGGTCCCTCTTCATCCCTGCTTGTCTTCTCTCTGCCCAAATAAAACTCATTGTCCTGGAGAGAGACTTGGTAAACTGAGGCCTGGGCCAACTCCAGCTGCCCCCTCACCTGCTCTGCTTTTTAAAATAAGCTTTATGGGGACCCAGGCACCCCCTTGGCTCATATTATCTGCCAGCAGGCAGGGATGAATAGTTGCACCAGGGACTATATGGCCTACAAAATTGGAACAATTTACCACTATCTGCCCCTTTCCATATAAAGCCTGCCGACTGCTATGCCAGCACTCATCAATGCTTAAATTGCATGTCTGAAAAAAAAATTGTGTGTTTTTTATTTTAAATTCTTTTTCATGTTTTCAAATATGTCTGAGCATGTATATATGCAGTTACACAAGCACACATCTGCCTATAAGCACACATGTGTGTGAATAATCTTTATAAATAAAGATTGATCTACACAGTGTATAGCAATAATAATACATGTAACACACACATGTTTTCCCAGCTAACTGGATCACACTATGTGTATTGACATGCACAGTATATCTTGGACATTTTCCCATATAAGTGCCTATAAAGCTACTTTGCTATTTTGAGGCAAGCATGCATTCCATAGTGTGGATGTATGATCACTTCATTATTTCCCTCCATTGATGAACAGAAAGCTTGCTTCCAATTTCTGTCAGTCATTTGAATGAGTCATCAAAATGCCTTTGAAAATCCAATTCATTTCATTTGTAAAACTTTTAAATCTGCAGTAGGGAGGCTGATTTTATTCCATGCTACAGTTTCTTATAGACAGTAAACAGGATCAAAAATATATTCTGCATTTTGGATCTTAATTATGCATTATACACTTAATTAAAATTCACGTTGTCAGGAAAAGGTAAGGACTATATTAAATCGTGGTTGTTGGCATCATGATTAATATACATTTAAGCTTTAAAATCTGTTGTTACATTCTGGTAGATTTTCCAGAGAGAAACGTGAAGCTTTAAAATGCATTTTTTAAAAAAGCCAGAAGGAGATATGAACTCAGTGGAAGAAATCCAGCTTATTCCAGAGCAGATGATAGCTATATATAATAAAAAAACGGAACCCGAAGTCACACCTTCATTTGTGTGTTGTTTAAAGCAGGCACATTCTCTCTCTCTCTGAGAATTGGGACTGTGCAAAATCAGAGGATAAAAAATGCAAGATATCAAACTCCAGGATAAAAGCTGCATGCCATTCTCTCTTTGACAAAGCCCAAGGTCCCTTTGGAGCCAGTGGTGGGGCAGGGTCACGTGACCTTGCTCTGTGGGTCCCTTCCCACAGCTGACCTTCCTCTTCACGTCCTAAGTCCCTCTGTAAGGGTCTCATTTCCCCTTTCTGACCCTAAAGTTTCCCTTTGTTCTGAAACTTATCCATAGGCTTGATGTGAATTTTTCACTTTGTTTGGCGTTTCCATTTATAAGTTGTGTTTTTCTCACCTCTGCTTCACGCTCAGTTTATTTCCCTTAAAGATCAGGAAAATAACTGTGAAAAGTTGGTTCATGTTTTGAGATGGCCTCAATTCTTATACTTCTGCTCGCTGGCATCTGCCCTCCGCCCCCTCCTACCCCCCCAGCCACTGACGTTGCTTTTCCTTCCTACTTCAGTGTTTGCCCACCATCAGCCTGAAAATCTTTATTGAAAAAATTCTAATATTAACCATCCTCTTTTAATTGTGTTGTCTTTGCTCTTTTGTTCTTAGTTTTCCATATATCTGATCTGCTGCTTTTCCATGATTTTCTTTACACCCTCAACAATTTTGAGGTGCCTCTCCTCCTGCCTACGGCAGGCAGAGAGTGCTAGTTTTCTCCTAATAGCCCCTTCCTTTCTTAGGAACTGGCCCTCCAAAGCTATCCAGGCGTGTATAACACATCCAAGCCCTTTCAGTGCCCGAGTGTGACCACTTGACGAACTCCTGGCCAATCACTTGCAAGGGGGGACTCTCTGCCTGTATTTGGGAGTATCTCTATATGGGGGGCCCTGAGGGCTTCTAATGGTACCTGTATGAGACAGCTGGGGGCTCACCTGGGTAGCTTTTTTTCTCCATGGGGAACAGATTTTGTGGCCCATCATTTTCATTTTTTTATTCTATGAGGACAAAATCCTTAGGAGTTGCAGTCTGAAGAAGTGGAAGATCAGAATTGATGTAGCTGGCATGCAATTTGTTTTTGAGAAAAAAGGATGGTTCCTGTGATGATTCAATGTACCCTTCAGCCAAACCCACCTAGGGACAAGGTTTTTTTTTTGGCGGGGGTCAATTCCTTGTTTTCTTTTCCCATGAAAGATGTTATTTGAACCACCTTCTTGTAGAGGCCTGTGTCCTGTCCCATCTGGATGTTTCTGGCCCACTTAGGCGAGGCTTGGGAGTTATATTTCTCTCTTCCCTCTGGCTTTCTCAACTTTTCCCTGCATCTCTGAGTCATAACTCCTTCTCTGACACCACAGGCTTATGGAATTGGCATTTCTCAATATCCTTTCACTTCTTCTTTGGAGTGCTTAGCACCCCTCATCCTATTCCAGCTTGGAGTGGAACATTCATCTCCCATGGGGAGCAGCCCCATGTGGTATGGACCACCTCTGTTGGCCCCTCTGTTGAAGGATCCATCTCTCTATTGAGAGGTTGACCCTGGTCCTGGAGCCAGTGCTCGATGAGGGTCTGTCCAGTGAATTAGCCTGGTATCAGTTCACTGCCTGGGACAGTAGAAAAACTGGGGGGTGGGGTGCCAATGACCTAGTGGACCAACTCCATGGTGCTGTCACGTAAGTGTCACCTCTGCCACAGGTCACAGACTACTGACAAAGGGTTACTCAAAATGTAAGACTGTTGTGGTTTACTGTGGAAGAAACTGCTAGAATCCCACTTCATATCTCATCCCTGCACCTCAACCCCATATCCCAGCCCCCTCACACAATGCCACTGGACCCTCACTCAAATTCCCTGGGGATCTCTGCCTCTGGCATTCCTGGCTGGCTGAGGAGGCTTGGTGGAAAGGTGGGAAATGCCAGGAACAGTGCTCAGCAAATGACAGATGGTGGCTTGTGTAGGAGACCCCTGCCCCTTGTCCTTCCTGCCTCCCTGTACATTATTTGCATCCAAATGCTTGTCTCAGGCTCTGCTTCTGGAAGAACCCCAAATAAAATGGTTTAACAAAAAGTCTAGATGCAGATGGTGCTAGAGCTGGTGAACTCTGCTGCTCAGCAAGGCCATAAGCCGCCTACTTTTTAACCCTCCAAACCTCCTCCTCAGCGGGCCGCCCATCTTCAGGCGAGCCCCTCAGGCTCCGAGACAAGATGGCGGCCGCCGCTCCAGGCTGACGCGCTTTCCCTGAGCGTCCAGAGTTGCAAGCACAGGGTCAGAGCAGGCCAGGCTCTCCTCACAGGCCTGCCCCTGGGGACAAGGGACACATCTTTCCCAGAAGTCAATCCTCGACGCCTTACTGGCCAAAACTGGGTCGCCTGCCCGGAAGGGGACTTGCTGGCCCTGTCAGGCTCTGAGGCGGGAAGTGGGAGGCGGCAGCGGGACGGGCTGGGCTAGACTGAAGCTTCGCTGGCGCAGGGGACGTTTTTCTCTTTCGAGTGGCTTTGTAGCAATGGGTGGTAAGACTACTAATCTACTTGTCAGTTAAAAGAGGGAACACAAAACCAAATGTGCCCCCAGAAAGGAATTTTAATCTGTTCATGACTGAAAAATTTAAATTTTACAGCAAAAGTTTGAAATCTCGGTAAACGACAGAGATGAAAAGGTCGGCATTTAAATCTGTTTCCTTAACAGATGGCCCCCAGAGTGAGCCGACGGGAATCCGCTCCCTGCTCCCTGGCCGTGCCGGGGATGACATCAGCGCAGCCCGGGAGTGAATTACGTCCATCTTGGTATTCGCCCTGGTGCCATCTATTATGCGGCTGTGTGTAATGTTGATTAGGAAGGTGTCTTTGATAGCTCAGTGGAGGAAAAAGTGCCCCTGTTAGAGAGCTGAGTTACTATAATGGTTAAAGACAAAGGTACACAAAGAGGGGTTGGACACGAACAGCCTTTTAGGCCTCTGTGTGTGAGAAGGAAGAATAAGATTAGATCAAGTCAGGTAAAAGGACACACTCCACATTTATGAACAAAGACTTTCTTCTCCGCCCCCCTTCACATAATCCCTAATCGAGATCGAGGAATTTCCTAAATGTAGCTCTCTGATATTTACCTCAGAGTGGGGATCACCCACACTTTAGCCCATCCATTCTCCATGGCTCTTGGCTTCCTAAAGTCAAGGCCAGAAGTCAAAGTTCATTACAACACAACCACAGGGGTGGTTGAAATGTACTTTCGCCCCTGGAATTTTACTCAGAAATTGCTTCAGAGAGTCGTTGGCTGTAGCTGGGACTTTTTTTTTTGACAATCAAATTCTTCTAGAAACTGTATTTGTGTGAACATTATTTGAACCAGGAGAGTTAAATAATTTAAATAATTTAGATTTAAATAATTGATGTAAAGACAAGCTTCTTTCATCAACTACACACAGTGTTTCCAGACTTTAAGGGTCTATCAGATGTCTGGACCTTTTAAAAACTTGCTGAATCAGAATCTTAGAGGCTGGGACAGGGATACCTGTATTTTTAACAAGCTCCTCAGGGAATTCTTATGCATCATACCAAAGAGCGACATTACTGGCATGGATAAAGCCCTCATAATATCCTGGATGCATTCACCAGTTACTGTGCTGGACCACGGTGTTAATGCAGTAAGGTGCAGCCATTTACTTCAAGAGGTTATTTCAATTTTAGCTGACATTAATTAAAAGGAAATAGAGCACAGCTCTACATTTCAAGAGCTCAGTGACCACATGTGGCCAGTAGCTAATGTAGTGGACTTGCAAAGATAAACAACATTTTCATGGCTGCAGAAAATCACCTGGACAGTGCTGGACTAGACAATGAACAAATCAGATGCAGTTTCTGTCTCAGCAGAGAGAATGATCAGCATCACTCTACGGCATCTCCCCTCCCCCCAACTGCAGATCTCTTTTATGTAGGAAATGTTCCTGTGATCAGGCTGGCTCCATGACTTGTGGGGCCCAGCGAAAAATGAAAATACAGGGCCCCTCCCTTGTTAAGAAGTGAAGGCTTTCAATGGACTGCAGCTGAACGTTAAGTCCAAGCTGCTGCTGCGCCCAAGTTGCACATCTGGCCTGGAGATCACAGACTAAAACCAGGGGTCAAGTTTGTCTCAAATGAGCCCACTGGGAAGTGACAATCTGAGGTGGTGTAGGGTGAATGGTTTTCAGGCTTTTCTGCCCTCCCACCATTGGGATTGACCTGCCTGATGGGGCACCTGCAGTTGTTGCATTTTTGTAAGCTGTGTTGTTTACTTCTGTGGGCCATGGGAGGAGTATGAGACAGTCACCAAGAGAAGCAGAAGCAGAAAAAGAGGCAGGAGAGAGAAGGGAGAAAGAAGGTCTGAGAATCCCAGAGTGAAGACTTGCCTGGGGCTTGGAGGCCTGCTGGCATCCAGGCTCCCCTGCCCGCCCCACCTGCCGCCTACCTGGTTGCTGCACTACATGTAAAAGCTCAATAAAAGCCTGAGAAAGCCACCGAGGGCTCCAGGACTCTCCTTTACCCAATCTGCCTAATCATAAAGAACCTGCCCTGTGCCCATCCTGCCCCTGCAGGTGGAAAGACGCAGAAAGCGCTAGAAATGCAAAGCATGCAGAAGACAGGTTTTGGGCCAATGGACCAGCCAGCACAAAGGCCCTGGGGTGGGAACGAGGATGGCATGTGCCAGAACCTGAATGCAGTCCTGAAAGGCAGAGGGAAGAAAGACCAGGCGTGAGGGAGGCAAAGCCGGTCCCCAGGGCGTCCCTGCGGCCGGTGGGCTGTGGTCACCTGCACGTGGGGGGTCAGCGCCCCTGCACGGCTGCCCACGCAGCATCTCTTGGTTTCCTTTGTGAGTTTGCCCGCGAGCATCCTTAACTAGGAAGGAATCCTTAGGAGACAGCCTGCAATTCTACTTTATATTTTTAAGACGGGAGAAGCACAGGAAATGATTTGCTGTGAGCTGCAATCTGGCGCGGCAGCAGGTTCAAGGAGCCGGAGAAGGCGCGGGCCCTTGGGCGCGGGTGGTAGCAGGACGGCAGAGTCCCGCGTGGCAGAGCCGAGTGCGCCGGCACATGCTCCTTCCCCAAAAGGTGTTTCATCAACAGAAATGCAGATTCTCTGGCTCCCTAATGCTATATTTAGAAATGACATTTACATTTCCACAGATCAACAGCTCCGTTTGGATACAGTTCCAAGAGCTTTGCTGTGAAAGAGAATAAACTGGCTTTTATTTTTCTGTTTCCCATCCCTAGCTGTTGGTAATTAGAAAAATTAGCAGGCATCTGTAATTTTGTAGATGAAAATAGTCAGATAGGATACATGTGTGCATTTTTCAAGAGGTCAGAAGGAGCCAGTATTTTGACTGTCAAACCCTGGGGGCCGGGTGTGTGTGTGATTTATTCTTTGCTGAGTTTTCTGTCTCATTCCAACACACAGACGCCATTATAGACACTAAAACATCCCCAGTTCCCAATTGCTTTCAGAATTTTTGGGGGGTTAATTTTGAATATGAGTTTCTTTGGTGACTTATTTATTGATAGTTGGAATTCAGAGAGACACTTCATTCAGTCATAGAACATAATTTCTTCGAGGCTTTATGTTTGTAGTAGGTACGTGCAAGTGTGTGTGTGTGTGTGTGTGTGTGTGTGTGTGTCTTATGGAGTTCAAATATTCGAAGTATTACTATTTGACCTATTTCCATTTTGGCAAAATAATTCTCACTGCTATTATTATTGACGAAAGGATCAGCTTTCTACTTCCTGTTCAGAGGTTGGGGAAAAAGGGAAATAAACCATCTGCTCCCATTCATCTAGAGCACTATTGATCTGCCTCTGGAACCTGATCAGGGGACCCCCCAATGAAATTATGAGCCTATGTGGCCAATAGAGGGCACTGTGTCCTCTCGCCAAGAGCCCATAAAAATGATGTTTCCCTCCCATAGCTAAAAGGATTTGCCTGGCAAAGGGCAAACCCATTAGGCATAAACATTCAGCATTTTCTGCTGTTGCCCGTCGTGATGGAAACAATGATTTGAAAGTTCTGATTAAACCCGCAGGATTTCCTATCCAGTGTTTGTCTTCAAGCACAGGCTTTTTAAAGTTATTTCTTTTACATTGCGACTGTGCTCCAGAGACACTACTTAGGCCTGGGATAACTTTGAGAGGGCTTTGGGAGGGACAAGTCTCCTACAGCTCAGGGTGTACCCTCTCATTGTAACAGAGATGGTCATCAAATAGCAGAGCAGGCTTTATCCAAGCAAGAGCCAGTGTTTAAAAAACTATTTTTTTTTTTTTAAAAAACAGATAATGGTATAATGGGTAGCCCCAAAATGTGTCCAAAAGTTCTCACCCACTCCATCTTAATGCAAATGTGAAGAATTACTGAATTACCTTTTCAGGCCTGGTAGTTTGGAGCCATCTGAAAAAATAAATTGTTACTCTGACAGGGGATAGGCCAGTAAACAAAGGCCAGAAAACACATCTGTACAAACCCGAGTGTTTGCACTTAAAATCTGGTCTATGGTGATTTTGTAGAATATCAGAATTTGATTCATCTGTGGGCATAAAATCAGCGCGTGGGAGAGGGCCCGAGAATTGGCAAAATTACGATCATGTCAACGTGCCAGCCCACCTCGGCTCCTCGTCAGGTGTGAGCTTGTAAAGGAAGGTCTGGTAGACGCGTCTTTCAAAAAATTCAGCAAATAAATTGTTTGCTTTATAACTGCCAGGCGCAGGCATGTCTGGCGGTGTTGTTTTTCTGCTGACTGCGACAGATTGAGCTCTTCTGCCGGAATTTCTCTAGAGGGCAGTAAGGATTCGAGGCTCTTTCTGTATTTTTCTGCAATGATGGATCATCCTCCTGCAGCTGCAGCAGTTTGGAAGCTGCACAGGCTCTTGGGCTGGAGGCACCGAGGATGACTCTGGAAGGAGCTGGCGCTGCGGCTCCCTGTCAGGTCCTCCAGATTGCTGTTTTGAGATCACTTCCCCCCTTTCCCAAAGAGATGTCTGGCTTTATTAATAGAGGCTAGTTACAGAGACAAGATGACCTGAATGTATGAATGGTTGACGAAGGATTTACAAATTAAGTGGCTTCTGGGATGATGCCTGGATGGCTGGGTTAAGCCAGGAATGATTAAGCCAAACAGAATATCTGGGAAAGAGAAATCCTAAACCCAGGGGGTCCTCAACCAGTGGCAGTTTTGCTCCCAGGCCCCATCTGGGCACATTTTTGATTGTCACACTGGGAGGTGCCCATGGCATTGAGAGGTAGAAACCAGAAATGCTGCTAGAAATCCGGCAATGCACAGGAGGCCCCACCACAAGGAATCGCTTGGTCCCAAATGTCCACAGTGTGGCGGCGGAGGCCCCTGGTGTAAACAACGCAGGAGCCAGCAAAGGAATATGAAAATAGACTGTAGGAAGCTAAAGAGGCTCTAGTTTTCATTTTCAGTGTGTCAGGCTCATCCGCGATAGCAGGATTGCTTTTCTTGTTCCTGGTAAAATGACTCAGTTCAGAGAAGGGAGGAATTTGGGCTTGTTTGGCAGGAGGCGCGGCCGGGGTGGGCTGGCGAGGGTGAGAGCGTGTCCTGGGTGCTGCGGGGACTCAGGGCTGGTCTTGGCTGCAGTTCCCTGGACACTCATGACTTTAAACTGCAGGTCAGCACAGATGCATGGATGAGCTCGTGCAGAAACACTGTCTCAGGAAAGAGGGTCTCAAAATGAGCTCTTTTGCAAATGGCCGGTGTGGCTTGGGCGTTTGCACGGCGGTGGTTCTCAAGCAGGGGCGATCTTGTCCCCAAGGAGGGCACTGATTCTATCCACAGACATTTTTGGTTGTGACAGCTGGGGAGGCAGCTACCCGCATGTATTGGGTAGAGGCCAGGGATGCTGCTAAAGATGCTGCAGTGCCCAGGACAGCTCCCCCTCCCCTGATACAGAGAGGCGGGGCTCACAGTCTCCGTGTATTGAGGCGCAGAAAGCTCGCTCGGGGGTGTCTGGCTTTCCATGATAGATGCTTCTCCTTCCTACCTCAGAACCAAAGCTCTCACGGTTAGGAACAGTGCCTGTCTCAGTCACTCTGCAGATGATGTGTGGGGTGGGCTCGCAAGGTGGACTCATGTACGACCAGGTGTGGAAAAGGACAGCTCAGAGCCAGGAAGTGGGCAGAGCAGGCTGGGACAGGCTGGGGACAGGCTGGGGTCCGGCAGTGCGGTGAGTGGCTCAACTAATGTTCAGAAGAATAGTCTTTGCAAGAAAGGGAAGTAAAAGGATGTCCCTGAATGGGCCTCCCTGGTGGCACAAGGGGTTTGGTCTTAGCACTATGAAGTTCCATCCCCAGCCCTCCCCCCGCCTGACCCACATGGCGCAGCAGACCTCTCCTGTCTCACCTGCTGCTCCCCTCCCACAGCAGTGTATTTCAGTGGATCTGCCTGTTCTGTTCCCTACTCTGTGCCTGGTGAATCCTCTCACCCCCTGTACCTCTGGCCTACACCCCAGTTCTCGTATGCATAAATAAATAAAATAAATCTTAAAAGAAAAAAAGGATGTCCCTGAAGTATCCAGGGCAGAGTAGATGGCAGGAGAGGCGGAGAAAATGAAGACCCTGTGAAGGGAAAATGAAGACCCTGTGAAGCAGGGTGAGGTGCTGGCTCTCTGCAGCTGGAGGCCAGGACTTTGAAGGGGGCTCCACTATTTATCAGTTCTGAGTTCTGGAAAGTTGCTTCATTCCTGTCACTGTCATTTCTGCATCTCAAAATGGGGATAGTACTACCCTTTCATTTGATTTTAATTGAATAAGGGTATTTACTTTAACAGTGCATTAAATAGCTTTGCTCTGTGCCTGGAATGTAGTAAGTGTTGAATAAACACTAGCTATTTTATAATTGTTAATATCATTATTATCATGGTCAGCATCACTGTTTTCAATGTTCTGGAATCTTCATTTGTGCAGGACTGATTTTATGTGTCCAAAAGACACTGCTTAACCCCACTCCCCACCTTTTTAAAATGTGAGAAATTATCACTTTAGTTGTGTGATTTTTTGAGTACTGCTTTCATATAGTTTTTCTCATATGCTGAGATTTAGTCTGCATAATGGAAGCATTTAAAACTGTTAGGCAGAATGTAATTGTTTTGGGTATTTGTTTACTGAAATAGAGATAGCTTTCTTTTTTGCTGCTTGGGTTAAAATGATCAGGAATTAAACAAATAATGTAGCAAAGCAAAAACACTTTTCTGACAGGTAGCATTAGAATTTCCCTAAGACATGAAAATTGTTGTTTAGAAAAATAATTTGAGATGTCCCTGGGGCAGAAAGTCTTAAAGTTGTTGAGAAATGAAGTTCAAAGGAAAGGGCAAAAGTTATCTGCATGAAACAAAAACAAGAATTTGCTTGTTTGACTTAGGAAGGGAGGGAAACAGATAAGTGAGAGTGTGAAGGGAGAGGTGTGGAAGGGGCTGCACACCAGGGATGGACCTCTGATTGAGGCTGGGTCCATTGAAAGGATGTCCCCTCTCCAGAGAATGGTTCTGGGATGAATGTTCAGTGCCGATCAATGTGAATCCTTGGACAGCTACTGCAGCAGATGGGAGCACAATTTTCTCTCTGTCAGAAACTAGGGATGTCAGTTCGTGGCAGCCAGCAGCTATTTTGTCACCATGAGGTTCAAATCGGAAGTAGAATGAAGCTCAGGAGGATGTAGAACCAAGGGCAGGGTTAAGACTAAGTCCCAATGACATTGGTTGAGCCCTAGAATCCAGCACAGTTTTCTGTTGTGTTTAAGCTGGTTTGAGTTGAAGATGCTGTCACTTGAAACCACAGGCGTGCAAGTTAACATTGGGAGGCTTCCAGCAAATCCATGAGCTGCTGGTAAGGACAGTGTAAGTCTGGCTCCAGAGTATGGATCCATCTTACCACCAGAACTTAACGCTAGGGCATGAGGAGATAAGAATATTTATTTATTTATTTTCCCCATGAAATTTTTTTTTTAAGATTTATTTATTTATACAAGATTTGTTTACTTATACAGGCCAGATGTGTGGGAGGGTGATAGGATTCACCGGAGACAGAGTGGGGAACAGAACAGGCAGACTGATGAAGCACAGTGCTGAGGGGAGCAGCGGGTGAGGCAGGAGAGGTCTGTGCGCCATGTGGGTATCTCCATGGCTGGCAGGACTCGAACCGGCCTGTAGAGGCTGCAGACAGCTTCACAGTGCTGCGCTCAACCGCCTGCACCACCGGGGAGGCCTGTAAGAGTATTTAAACTTATGTTTCTCATCTATAAAATGAGACGGTTGGGCTAAATCATTGGTTGTCAGCCTGAGGTATTCAGACCTTCAGGCTACTTGAAGTTAAAAATGAGGAAGCCAAAGCAATTTTAACTTTCCAAACTCCTGCATTGCTGTCCTAGATTTATGTAGCATCTGTATCGATAAATTAATAAGAATATCATGTTTCTTCATTTTTGCTTTGGATTTACAGCTCATGAAGGAAATACCAGTTAGCTAATGCTAATCAGAAGAACCCATGTGCACTATTACAAATTAATTAAAAAATGGGAATGCAATTATTTTGGAAAGACATCTTAGTAGATACAAACTTTTGAGAACAATAAAATCATTTAAAACTGGGGTATTGGGGTGAGGAGTTTGGAGACTGAGTCCTCTGGGTCTACACATAAATGGAAGAACATTTTTTGTAATAAAATCTGCCCATTGAGATTTAAAATCGGTGTTCCTTCATTTATCTATTCTCAACAGTAATAGGTTGGCTTCATCTTTAATTTCATGCAAAAATAATTCATTGAAATATTTTCCTTCCATCTGTTAGATTTGGGGCGTTAGTCACTCATTCATTCCTTCAACAAATCACCATACTTAGCATATAAGTGGGCCTCCCTGGGGGTGCAAAGGGTTAAGTTTCAGAGCTATCAAGCTATCAGCAGCCACTGCAGCCTGAGTTCCCTAGCCTGGGATCTGACCCACACGGAGCAGCAGACCTCTCCTGTCTCCTTGCTGCTCCCCTCAGCAGTGGATTTCGGGCGATCTGCCTGTTCTGTTCCCAGCTCTGTCGCTGGTGGGTCCTCTCACTGCCCCCCCACCCCAGCCTCTGGCCTGTACCCCAGCTCCTGTATGCATAAATAAATAAATCTTAAAAAAAAAAAAGGAAGGGAGGGAGCAGACACCTGCAGGCAGAGGAAATGGCAAATGCAAACACCCTGAGCCAGCATATGCCTGTGCAGAAATGCAAATCATAACCACCCTGAGATTGTGCCGCACCCCTTAGAATGGTTATCAAAAAGACAAGAAACAAGCTGGTGAGGTTGTGGTGAGTACAACTTGTGCACTCTCGGCGGGGGAAATACAGACCGGCAGGGCATGGTGAAAAGTAGCATGGGGATTCTTCAAAATTAAGAACAGAAATACTTAATGACCTAACCTCTCCACTTTTAGGTATTGATCCAAAGACTATGAAAACACTAATTCCGAGGGGGAGCTGCACCCCTGTGTACATGGCGGCACCATTCCCAGTAGCAGAGGTACGGAAACAACCCACATGCCCGCTGACAAATGAGTGGGTTAAGAAGATGTGGTCTGTGTACCCAGCGAAATTTTACTGAGCTGTGCAAAGAGATGAAATTTTGCCATTTGTGACCACAAGGCTGGATCTTGACAGTGTTATGCTAACTGAAGTAAGTCAGATGGAGATAGATAAGAGCTGTATGATTTTCCTCGAGAGTGGAAGACAAAAAAAGCAAATGAACAAACAAAACAAATTTTCAACGACTTGGCCTTCCTGCTCAGGAAGACAGTGGGGTGTTCTGTGATAACACTGGCAAATGCAATGCAAGTCACAAATGTAATGAAAACATTTCTAGCTGTCATATGCAAGAGGTCAAAAGAAAGAAGTTACTAGATTTTAATAAATAGGTTTTAGTAACATATATATTTTTTAAGATTTATTTATTTATGCATACAAGAACTGGGATGTAGAGGTGTGGGGGATGAGAGGACTCACCAGAGACAGAGTGGGGAACAGAACAGAGAGACAGACTGAAAGCACTGCTGAGGGGAGCAGTGGGCAATCCAGGAGAGGTCTGCTGAGCCTTGTGGATTGCTCCCTGGCCAGCCCAGGATCAAACTCTGTGCTGCAGTGGCTGCAGACAGCTTCATGGATTGTGTCTTAAC
The DNA here is from genome assembly GCF_014898055.3 of Talpa occidentalis. Classification (NCBI taxonomy): domain Eukaryota; kingdom Metazoa; phylum Chordata; class Mammalia; order Eulipotyphla; family Talpidae; genus Talpa; species Talpa occidentalis. Next base: position 100,835,037 of record NW_023600993.1, read on the forward strand.
CCCTTGTGCCACCAGAGAGGCCCCTAAAATATTTTCTTTAACCCAACTTATCGAAAATATAATATCAACATGTAAATCAATATCCTAAAGTGAGTCATTAGATATATACTTTTTTTTGATTATGACAGCTTCCAATTCCTATGTGTTCTCTGGATTTGCTTCTCAATTTGGATTAGTTGGAGGTCAAGTCCTTACTGGCCATATGGGTGACTGGCTACCAAACTGGACCACAAAGGACCCAAGACGGGCCAGTGTCCTCTTGGCTCACAGGCAATTCTTCTGTCACAGTTCAAAATGCCTGCTGGTGGCCACCTCTCTGTGTTTGACTCTGCCCAAGCTTTGGGTAGACCATCACTGTCAAAATTTATTGATACTCAGGGGAATATCCAGATTTTTTTTTTCATTATACACTACCATAAATTAAAAAAAATGCTTTTAAAAAATTATGACGTTACATCATGCTTTGATGTAATGTAATGTGACAGGTTGTAATTTTTGTTTTGTGAGATTTTCTCAACGTAAAGCAGGATGTGAATTTGAGAAGATTTTCACCACTTAGGTCCTCAGGATCCAAGCTGTGGCTGGCTGGCCACAGTGCTGTGCTCACCAGTTTCTAGCTGAGTCCTTAGGCCTGTCTGGTGTGGCCCTCCCTTTGGTCCATTTGGTTTCCAGGTTCATCTGAGACCTAGCTGGGATTAAGAGGGAAATCGAAAGAGGTCTTCGCTGCCTTATTCATTCCTTAGGGCTGTATGACTTTGGATCTGGAGTTCCCATTTTTTCAACAGCATGACTGGCAAATACATTTCATCTTGAATGCATACTGAGAATGGTTTTTAATGGTTGTCTCGGGGGTCTGTGTTAAGAAAACTTCTGAGGGGACATCCCTGGTGGCGCAAGGGGTTAAGTCCCAGCACTATGAAGCTGTTGGCAGCTACTGCAGCATGAGTTTGATTCCTGGCTGGCCAGGGAGCTACCCACATGGCGCAGCAGACCCCTCCTGTCTGGCCCGTTGCTCCCCTCAGCAGCGTATTTCAGTAGATCGGCCTGTTCTGTTCCCCACTCTGTTTCTGGTGAATCTTCTCACTCCCTGCACCTCTGGCCTGTACCCCAGCTCTTTTATGCATAAATAAATAAATATTTTTTAAAAAGGAAACTTCTGAGGATGCTCCTGGACTCACAGGAGAGAGTGTATTCATTAACCAGCAATGTTTACCACAGTATGGGAAATGGAGTTGCGTTTTATATTATATATATTTTATATTTCATATATATTGTATATTTGACTTTCGTGACTAAAGGTGTCTATTTCATGTATCTAAGATGTGCACATAACAGGATTTTTTTTTTCTGGGGTAGGAACCGTGCTAAAATAGGGGTGAGGAGCTTACAAGTGGGTGGAACTGAAACTTATTTGGAACCAACTTATTTGAGGCAGCTCAGTTGGATGGAAAATTTAATTGTGGTCAATGTCTTGTTGAGTTTATAGTGTGGGAAACAATGCCCAGTGTTAAGTTGAGAAACAAGTCTGGAAACAGGAGGGTGGAGAGAAGAGTGGAATGTGTTATATAAAATTATTGGCATGAACATCCTCAATGGAGGAGAGTTGGTAGGGCAATGGGTGTCATTGTGTGGTAATCCAAATTACTTAGCAGTGTCTACCTGGAACTCTGTGTTGGAGACATGCTGAGGTTGTCAAGGTTTAGGGATAGAGTCATGACTGATTGGTAATGTCTGCCACGAGTGTAGAAGTTATGCAAGACAGCACACATGCTACATATTTGCAATGTGATTTAGAGGTCTGGTTGTGCTGGGGTTCAGAGAGAGTCATGATTGATTGGTAATGTCTGCCCTGAGTGTAAAAGTTATGCAAGATAGCACACAGGCTGCTTATTTACAATCCTTGATTTAGAGGCCTGATTTGCTGGGGTTCAGAGGGAGAGTCATGATTGATTGGTAATGTCTGTTAAGTGTGTGGGAGTTATGCAAGACAGCACCCTTGTTACCTATTGGCAATCTCTGATTCAGAAGCATGGTATAGTGATGGCATAAATAAGTTCCCTGATTGTTTTTGACAGGTGCATGGTTTTTTTTCTTTATATACATTTATATTATTTGTCCATTTCACAGAAGCCCATTAGTTGTGCAGGTCTGGGGTGGGACTAATCCATACTCATTCAGTAATAATGACATGTCTCCAAAAGCAAAACAAAACAAGGTAGACAGTGACAAGTGCCATCCAATAGGTGCAGGAGAAGCGTCCTGGGTGTTCATGGCTTCAGGAGGGAGGCACATTTACGTGGACAGACATTCAGTCTGTGGGACTGACGGGAAAAGCATTGGGATGGAGAGGACAGCACAGGTGACGGGGTGGTGTTTGGAAGGTAAATGGGTATGGAATAGAAACAGGTGAATTTTGCAGAGTGGGAAGCGCACAGAGAGGACAGTGAGAGTGAGTGGGGGAGGTTTGTGGCCTAAACAATTTGTGATTTTCAAGAGCCTGCAAGTGTGTGACGACATAACAAGCTCACAGCAGGCCCGTGAGTAGCAGTTTCATTCAATGTGATGCTATGAATTGATGAGGAAAATCCCAGTGGGTTCTGGCCGTGGTGCCCCGTCTGGGTGGGGTTCACACGTTCTCCCATGTGGGTTTTCTCCCAGACTCTGGTTTCCTCCCATATCCCAGCTGTTGCCTGTGAGGTTCAGGTGGCACCAGGTGGAATGAATGTGCGGGTGTGGGGGCCACGCTGGCAATGGAAGGGGCATCCTGTGGGGTGGGTCCCAGACACCCTGAGAGGCTCTGGGCATGCAGCGGAGAATACAGGGCTTGGAAGATGAACAAATGGGTGGACACAGATGATAGTTGAATAGTAGAAGTGTCTGGGGCCTTTATTTAGAAAATTGGTGATTTTTTGTGTGGCCAGAAATATGCTGAAGGAAGTTAACTCTTGTCCATGTCAGTTATCCTATGAAGGGGTTTCATCTTACAGACATCATTTCCCTACAGTTGCAGTTTCCGAGAACCTACCAGTGCAGTGAGGACGACTGTGTGAGCTCTGGAGTGGGTCCGCGTCCACGGCCTTGCCTGCGAAAGACTCTGTGTCTCCTCTCTCTCTATTCCCCCTTTCTGACATCAGAGAGGGTCTAGTGTCCTTTGGGGTAGAGGATAAAGAGCAAAGAGAACAGAAAGATAAGAACAGGTGTTGGGATGGATTCAGCTAAGTTGCATCTCAGGGTGCATTGAAGTGAGAAGCTGGGCTGTTCCGGGCAGCAGGGAGACAGGAAAAATATGTGAAGGGTTATTTTTGGGAGTCAAGAAATACCACTGAAGGACTGGCATAATTCTGGGACAGCTTCCTCGGCCTGTGACACAGCCCGGGTCTGCGCAGGACGGGCCTGGATGCCAGTGTCAGAAGCATGACCCCTAAAGTCGTCTTGGGTCACACTTTGGGGCCTCATCAGCCACTTGGGAGACGTTCCTTCTATCCAGATGTTGGGTTGTACAGTCACCACGAAGGGAAAATTCTCCTGGAGTCCCAGGTCGTGAAGAATCCCCAGTTGCAGCTCAAACCCTGTCAGTCAGGGCGAGGAAGCCGGCTCTCGGGGTGCGATGGAGCAGCTGTGCTGGTGGCGCTCCAGTTGAAAGCTTTGGCTTGCGTTTAGGGGTCACATCTAGGGGAAACTCGCACAAAGTCTACAGTTGGCAAGGTGAGATGCCCACCTGTTGTGGTGGAGATGCCAGAGACGCTTAGATTTATACCTCACACGCACCCCTGTTCTGGGCGTCGCTTACCCAGGGAGTTGGGGATCCCAGCCCCCTGCAAGGTGGGCCTGCGTCCCTTCTGCTTCTCTGCTCTCGGTCTGGACGTTGGCTGGTTTGGCAGGAGTTTGAGCACGTAGGTTGTGACACCAGGTTGCGGGCCTCTCAGAGCCACCTGCGCTGACTTCCTGGGGCCGGGCCTGGCGATCAGGAAACCCCCGCCTCGGGCAGGAGACGGTCAGCAGTTGGGGGAGAAGTTCGCCGGAGTTTAAGTGTCTCCTCTACTTCTGGGCCTGGTTCCGGATGCTTCCTAAAGGCCGCCCCGGGATGCAGACACCTCTGCAGGTGCTCGGGCATCACGCGCATGCCCTCCCTCTGGAAACCAGCTAGTAGTTCCTCATTAGCAAGAACCAGTGGGAAGATAGCGTTGCACCCCGGGCCTGTACAGCGGGGTCCTGGCACACTTCTCCACGCACCGCTTGAGGCTGGACCACGCCTCCCTGCCCCAGCCCAGGGAGGTGACATTCTGGAGGGGACACAGACTCTGCAGGATCATGGAGGAAGAGAGGGGGCTCTCTGGTCCTCGAAACATCAGCAATGAGAGGGTGCAGTGCGGGCCTCACAGTGAAAGCCGGGAGATAACACCCCATTGTTTGCTTGCCAGTTATGATGTGACCGGTCAGGGGGTGTCTGGCCATGCCCCCCCGCGCCCCCCGCCATATTCTCTGCCTTTTTCTGTTCTCTCAACTTCACTCCAGCCTTGTTCTTTCACTCTTTTGAGTTCCCTTCTATCTTGCTTTTTCCTCCCGAGCTGCCTTTGTGCGGCTGCCAAAGGAAGCCTGGAGAGTTCGCTGGGCAGAGCGGATGAGATGCCGCCTTCAACGTCGAAGTTTGCTCTGTGCGTCCCCTGACAGGGACTATTACAGGCAGGTGACAAGCGCCTCCCCGCTGGCGGGGGCTCCCACCACGTGGCTTTTCATCAGGTGGTGTCGCTGATGACGGGAACCCCTCAGGATGAGCAGCAGGTGTCCTTAGAAGCTGCCTTCTGCGGAGGGGGGGAGGGCAGAGGAGGTGCAGCTGGGAAAACGAGCCCCTTCAACTACCCGTTGATAGAGAGGGCAGAAAGTTTTTTTTGTTGTTCTTAAAAGTCCTGACTCCTTTAGGTTTTAGTAGTTTGTGTACTGGTTAGGCTGCAGCACACCTAGACGTTTCCTGCATGTTTTGCTCATGGTCTTCCTGGTACCCTTGGATTCAGGCAATTGTGTCCAGTAGCACCATTAATGCTGTTAAATGGTGTTAACCAGTCAAAGGAGAAGCCCAGTCAGTCAAAACAGGTGTTAGAAATGGACAAGTGGCACCACCTGGCCAGGATGGACAGCCGGATGCAGCCTTGAGGGCATCCTGGCCCAGGCACTTGGGGTGCCACTTGCTCCACTACTGGCTCGGGAGGGCTGAGTGCAGGCATCATGTGTGTGGTCTCAATGTCTGTGGATTAAAATGATAGAAAACAAAGGGTAACAGGAGAAAAACTGTTCACATCAAGCTGGTGAATACAACTTTGGTAGAGGTAAGTACCTGTGGACCACCAGTCTTCTTCTTCTTTTTTTTTAAAGATTTATTTATGCAATAAGAGCTGGGGTGCAGGCCAGAGGTGTAGGGGTTGAGAGGATTCACCAGAGACAGAGTGGGGAGCAGAATAGGTGGATCCACTAAAATACACTGCTGAGGGGAGCAGCGGGTAAGTCATGAGAGGTCTGCTGTGCCATGTGGGTCACCTCACTGGCTGGGGATCGAACTCATGTTGCAGAGGCTGGCAACAGCTTCACAGTGCTGAGACTTAACCCCCCTGCGCCACCAGGGAGGCCCGACCACCAGTCTTCTTAAACACACGATGTTGCAGACTGACTGTGTGATGGGGAAGGAGAATTGGCTGTTCTTCTAGTTGGTCTTAGTTCCTGCATTTCCCTCAAAGGGCGAGCAGCTCACCCTGTTTGTTGTGGTTCTAGCACTTAAAGAGGCATTTTAATCCTATAACATGGTTTTAAAACGTGAGTGAACTAGAGCGAGCCAGAAAAACCACCATCTGTTTCAATTCCACGGGAAAAGTGGACTGTTGCATTTACTGGAGATCACACGGAGGCATCGACCCCCTTTCCAGGGCAATTTTTAAGGATAATTTTGATAAGGATAATTCTGATCATCTGTAATTTGCACATTTTGTGCGGCCTCAGGAACTCAACCCTGTGCCAGTTTTCTTTTCACTGTATTTGCATTTTGTTCCTGGCTAGCCAGGTACTTAAATTTTGTGTGGTATTGTGAATTTGGATGGTAGAAAACTGTCTTCTACGAAAGTGAAAAACAACCAGAGACAGGCAAAATTTCTCAGCTCAAGGTCTGCTATTATTTCGTGGGATTTCTAGACCAAATAACCCGCACATTTCATGATTCTACCTCTTCCTACTATAGTGAGCCAAGACACTCCCAAGTCCCTGTCGGTCTCCAGCATGGCTCCACAGAGCAGAAAGAGTATGGGTCGTGTGTTTGACATCTGGATCATCCATTTCACATCTCCCAAACGAATCTCTTATTCCCTTAACATCTGGGTTTCCCACTTGTTGACAAATCCAAAATTACATAGGATTTTCAATTCTACCTTCATCCAAATAAAAGGTCACCCAAGTCTGATTTCACAAAGATTTTGTTCAGTTTAGTTGCAGAACAAGGACTTTGATGAAGGCATCCACTCCATCTTTTATTTATTTCTATTTTGGCTTGAATTCTTGAGGCAAATTTGATTTTAAATCTAGCACCCCTTCTCATATTTTCATCCTAAGTAGATTTCCAACAGGATGTGTTCACTAACAAAATCAGGTGTATATTCTACATGCTGAGCAATACTGGGTTTTTCAGAATTAAAAAATACATTGCATATTTATCTACCTTAAATCAGAAGAAACTGGATAGCTTCCCTTCTTTTTCTTTGACTTGAGTGGATTTCATAGCAAAAAAGTTGTAGTGAACAGAAAAAGACAAGAAGAAAATTTAGTTTCTTGGCACTAAGTGCCATCCTCGTCGCTGGTATTCAATAAGTCTTGCTGATTTGATTTAAATTGAAAAGAGAAATGAATAATTGGCATTTCTTATATTGGTGACTACTGTGAAGACCAAAATGAAATTTCTGATGAAGTCGAATAAAGGTCAAACTCCAAAAGACAATTGTATGTATTTTGAAGTAATGAGACCAGCAATGTTCCAAACATGATACAAGAAAGACGCGTGTATAATACAGAAATTGTCCCCTAATCTCCTTAGTAATAACGAATACTTAAACATGGGCTAAGATAAAATAGGAATTCTGGTGGAGCTGAGGCATTTCTTTTCGTACAAAGCTGAAGTTCTCTAGACGAATACTTTCATGCTTCTACTTACGGTCATTTCTATTTGTGAAAATTTGATTTACACACATTTACATGTGAATTTACCATCAATTAAATTTTTGTTTAAATTTAATTTTTGTGAAGTTTTGTTTAAACACACACACACACACACACACACACACACACACACACCCCTTCACTTCCTGATGAATAGGACTCATTAATCCAGCTACTATTCGTGTACATGGCGGATCAAGGAAATACGCCTGGTGTGTAGATTCGGGGACAGCCTTTAGTATTGGATAATGTTTGCTCTAAAGAGGAGAGCAAGCCCGACTTGATTTTTTTCTCTGAAAATACGTCTTTCCTCCCTCTCTCGCCTTCTTCTCTCCCTCCCTTCCTGCTCCCACCTTTCTTCCTGCTCTTGCTTCTTTCCTTCCGTTTCTGGAAAAAGGAAGCCGAGGGAGGATTTGTCTAGGAGGGACGCAGGGGCCACCTGGAGGATGCTGCACATTTCCCCCCTCGCTTTTGCTGTCGTCCTACTCCAAGATTTGACAAGCTCTTACAACTCCCTGCTGTTGCTCGTACCCCTCCAGCTTGGACTATACCACTTAACTCTCTTTCTGGCTAAATATTACTGAGTTTTGAGATGCAGTTTAAACAACCTGAATTAGTTGCCCCTGGGCTGATTCAGGTGCTCCCACTCCCCGATTCTCATTGCTCTCTGGATATGTTTTTGTGGTACCATGCTGGTAATTACCCTGACCCTCATATCTCCCCATCTAATCTGTGTTCTTTGGAAGAGCAGGGAATTTGTCCTTCACCTCCTTATCCCCAGCATCCAGCACAGTCCAGCACATGGTGAGGTTTGATTAGATATTCTAGTCATAGCAATAAATCGTCTTTCAAATGCTTCTGTTTTTTTGGTGGAGAAGGTGTCTGGCAGTGGGCACACCCGTGCCCGGTGGGTGGGTTGGGCTGTGCTGCTTTGCCAACAGAGCAGTGACTGTTTTGGCTAACTTCCCGATGCTGTTTAGATTCTCTTGGGTCTCAAATAAGGCAGACAACTTTTTTTTTTTCCCTAAGCAAGGGTTACCCTATTTTAACTAGAAGAAAACATTTGGAAACATTCCTTTCAATCATAATAACAGCAAACCGTTGCTGAGAGTTTGTCGTGATGCAGACAGCCTCGCTAGAAGAGAGTCCTGCTAAAAAACACCAAAGGGTAATATTCAAGCCCGGCCAAGGTGAATTTGATGGGTGGTAGGTGGGTCACATGCTCACGTACGGATGCAAATTCCAAGGGAAACTTGGAATGTGAGTAAATGGATTTTATTCTTTAGACTTGTCACTACTTCTCATCAAGACTTACAAGTAGGAATTCACCCAAATCGTGTAAGGGGGTTTATTAATATTCCTGGAACAGGCAAAGATGCATGGCGAATGGCCACCATAGCAGGTGTGCCTGGCGTCCCGCCCCTAACCACCTCCCTCACCGCATCATTGGATACATTGTTGGTCTAAATTCCAGCCTCCAGGACCTGCATTTCTTTGACAAAGGTCTTTCTCTTATCAGTGTTTCTGCTTTGTTACCTCCAATGCAAGACACATACTGAGAAATTAAACCCCAGAGAGTTAGCCCTTAACCAATGACCAGTGAGAGTCAGTGGTGTATAAATAAACCTGCTCTCTCGTCCCTTGGGTGACAACTCTGAGGCTTGTTTTATACCGGATGCCAAAGTGGCTAAGAAAGATGGATCTCCAAGTAGCCACCGTGGTACCTGCATTAATAAACTGTGTTGGCTACCTTCCCTCTCCTGTCCCAGGAACCCAATCTCTTATTGGTGTTTCATACAAAATGAACTGCTTGCTGATCCATCTCTCACAATCATCTCAAGGGGACCTAAGCTTGAAGATGGCATCTAGCCTGACTTTGTGTGCTTTGTATTACCAAGAAACACAAAACAACTTCACCCATTTTTTGTTTTCAAAAGAAGAATTAAATTTTAAGATTGAATATGTTATCTCAGATCTCTTTCCTAAGAGTCAAACTCGTCATCCGAGAAAGGTTGACTGTCCCCACCTCCACCATGAGAATCACCCGCACTGTACACATTCATTGCCTGTTGCTCAAGAACTATCTGTTGATTTACTTTTATTCTAGTGTGGAAAGAACATTGCCCTTCTATGTTCAGGGCATGGAGCCCAGGGAGGAGGAGCTATTGATTTAGTCTGGAAATATTGATTTGGAAGCCATCCCTGCAAAGATGAAGGTTGAAGCTGGAAATCACTGCCTAGGGACAAGTCGGTAGGAAGAGAATTGAGGGTCACCTCTGCAGTAATGTGTGTTGTTTTGGTGGCAAGGGGAAAGGAAGGTCAGTGAGGAAATTAGTTGAGAAAGGATAGGGAAGACACAGCATGGGTTGCATGGGGTCACTGAAGTCAGTGAGGGAGCACTCTTCAGGGAGTTATGAATCATAGCGTCAAATGTTAATGGGCGTATTAGTCTGAGCTGAGGGAGGATTATCACTAAAGCAGGTGGATGGAATTGGGAGTGAAGTTCAGTGGTTGTGAGAGAGCAGTTCCATTAGCGTGATAGAAATGGAAGACGTTGCAAATGCAGAAGGAGAGGGTAGTCACGAAAGAGCAAATATAGCCTGAGATTCCTCATGCTCTCAACGAAGGTGAAGCTTCCGGCATATTTTAATTCATCTCATTGAGTGTGACTATTTACATGTTTTTCTTGGGGAAAATGCGACAAAAGAAAGACCAAATACTAGGAGAAAATGTAAAGGTTGGCGCCACAGAGGCCAGAGCAGGGAAGAGGCAAGAACTATAGTGAGACACCTCCGAGAGAAACAGAAGGGGATTAATACTGGTGGTAACGAGACATGCAGGCCTGGGCAGGACGCTGGCCTCACAAAATGGCGGCATCTCTGAATCCCATGCAAGGGTGTGTTCCCAGTCCATCCCTTAACGTGTTTCTCATGTTCTGAATAATCTAGACCCAAGTGTACGCTTTTGCCAGCCACTGTTCTCTCAAACAGGAATTGCTAAGAATAATAAAGCCCTTACCTTAAGTTGTGAATTTGCAGGAAATTATTGAAATGTGCTTAAATCTTGCGTCTCACCACCAACAGTTTTTACAAGGCTTAAACTGTTTTATCATAATTTTACTTCTCAAAAAGGTATTTTGAGATAATTTTTATGGAAGATGGATGCCATATAAAAATAAATTGGTTTGAAATGGCAGAGACTTTAAAACATGACAATAGATTGATAAAGTGGGTCACCTCCTTACCAGCCTGGCAAGATGCCCAGAGAAAGAAAGTAAGGAGGAGACAGAAGTTGGGCTGGGCCAGGAAGCCGTCAGCTGAGAAAGGCCATCAGGCCAATAATCACTGAGGACTGTGACCTTTCAACTTTGAAAGAGTGTCCTTTGTCCTCACGTCCAAAATATGTGGTGGAAGCACCTCGAGAATTTTCTAGTTTATGAGGGCTAAGAATAGTGTGCAGGTGTGAGCAACTGTGTGAGTGTGTATGCGCGTGTGTGTGTACACTGGTGTAGAAATACAGAGCACATCGTCAGCATGTGATCATGTCCACTTAATATTCCAGGAAAGACGTGGAAGGCAGTAACAACAAGAACCTCTGCCCTGGGGCAGCTGTTAGCCTCTAGAGACTTCTGGTTGTTGACATGCTGCTCTTTCTCTTCACAGACCTGGTGAAATGACACCTTTTGGACACCAGTGAATATGCTTCTTGCCAGCACAAACTCTTTTTCTTTCTTTTTTAAAATATTGACTTAAAAATACAATATTCATTTGGGATTTTTTAAAATATTGACTTAAACATACAATATTCATTGGGACCTGGCCAATCTGGAGCCACACAGTGCACAAGCTGCTCCTGATTCTGGGGGTGTAGCTAGTTTTCCTGAAGCTTGGCCCAAATCCGGGCCACTTTAGCTGTTTGCTAAAAAGGCAAAAAAGGCTGAGTCTTTGGCCTCATCTTAGATGAGTGTGACACAGTCCTGGAATTGGTCTTTTTCTTCTTCATAGTATTGAGCTCATTTACACACTTAAATTTTATTTCTATGTAGATGATATGTGTTCATAAACATGAGCATAAAAATTTTGAAAGGATGTAGGGGAGAGGTCAGATTCCTGTGATACCCCCGGCAAGATGCCAGACCTTTATCAAACTTTTCTGCCGATGAGTAATGCTTGTGCAAATATATATTTAATGCTTGTGCAAGCACAATATATGTACAGAGAGATACATATGTATAGTATAATCTTTAGGACTGTATATACATACCACATACATGTACTTAAACCACACACCTATGTATATATTTAAACTAGAAAGAGTAACAAACCATATACATGATCCGGTTTTTCTAAAAAATTTAGTCCTGGAATAACCATGTTATGTACATTCCATGATGTTTCTTGAGTTTTAAGCCATCGAGTTGATGCTTCCTAATTGATCCGCCTCCTACTGATGGCTCTTTAGGGTGTCTCCAGTATTTGCCTCTGATAGACAAAGTCACGGTGGACATCCTTGTTATTTTCATACATGAGAACAGGAGCCACAATGGATGGTCTTTTCAGCTTTAAGTCACTGAAAATGAACTCTGGTTTATTGAAACAGAAAATGGATTTATTAATGGATCTCCAGAAAGGCCAGTGGAGTAGAGAAGCAGGAGAAGGGCCCACTTCAGTTTGTGGGAGGAGCTGGACTCGTGAAGACACTGCAGTACTGCTGGCCCCAGTGCAGCTGCCCGCACCAGGACACCCTCTCATGGGAAACAAGAATCTGTTCTAGAATTGCCGCCATTGAGATTTCTGGAAAGCAGATGCAGCTCTGTTGTTGCTGTGGGCACCTCGGCCAGAGTGGATCATGGTCAGGCCCTGCTTTGTGTCATCAGCTCCCAAAGACTCATGTGATTATCAGAGCCAAGGTCATGTGTCTCTTCTGCAAGTCTAAACAAGTGAGAAACAGTGGGATTTGTCTCTGATCTCCACCCACTTTCAAAAAGTGGTCAAAGGAGGTGTGTTGGCTGAGTTTCTACCCAAACCAGGCTCCGTGCCAAGGGTGTGGGTACAGGGAGGGTGTTTGAAAGAGGATCCCAGGCAGGAGGAGAGCAAAGTCAGGAAAAAATGCCTTAGCAAGTGCTTCCCACTGGGAGTGCCTGGGCCTCAGTCCGTTGGGGTCCCTCTGAGAAACTGTGGAAAAGACCTCAGAATTGACCCATGAGTGGTGGGAAGGCTGGAATAGGAATTCTCCAACCTACATCACTGGTGGAGGGTTGTTCTGAAGGGAACTTAAGTCCCCACAGAAAGCTCGAAGCTAGAGAAACTCATCAACAGCTGAGGTGGAAGATGTCAGCTTGCACAGAAAATGCCCTCCTTGGGTCCTGGTAAACTTGGACCTGGCCCTGGGTCTAGGGCTGGGCTTCCACAGCCTCAGCTGCCACAGGTTCACTTGCCAGCTAACCAACAATGAGATGCTGAGGATTTCTCAAAAGAAGAAAGGAAATAAATAACCTTGCAAACAAAGGAGCAAACATGAATATGGCTTCCATGTTGGTAGCTGAACACCAAGCCCCCTTGGTGGAGCTGATCGCTGATGAAGAATGCATAAATATAGCCACAAGTTGGGTCAATAATGTTGGACCTTCTGGTGTGTTTACCATCCATAGATATCAGCACATAGAAGGGCATTTGACACAATGTTTATTTTGTAATTGTCAGCTTGTGGGAGTATATTTCTATATGCCAATTTTACCCCCCCTGAGAAGTGCTGATGAATACACACAAAATTGTGACTGCACCATTAGGTTTGATGAATCCATATAATTGCTGCACAAATATTTTGAATTTAATTGCATGTAATGTAGTTAACACTCAGTTATCAGTGCCAATGAGGGGAGCAGTGGCATGGATAATTCAAAACAGTGGAAAACCCAAGGTCATTTCCATGAGACTTTGGAGGTCCATATTTGACACAGGGCTGCAGATTCACCTTTCTAATTACATTCTGTTTTAGGCCAGCAGGAAAAGTTATTTTCATTTGATAAAACACGGGCTGACGGGAGAGGAAAGTTGTTGAAACATATTCTGGGCATTGGCAGACGCTGGCATTAGAAGTTGTCAACAGACGGCCACGTTTGGGTGATTGAGAGTTCGCTGGCTCAAATCTCATTAAAGTGAGTCAGATTATTTCTTTCTCATTCGTGTATGTTAAGTACCAGGCACTGTATTAAGTCCTTTACAAAGATGATGTCATTCTTTTCTCAAACCGTCTATAATTAGGGGATGTAGCCAGAAACTTCCAGAATCAAACTATTTCACCTCTCAGCTTCTGCCAAGTTATTAGATATACGAAATTGGTTCAAGTTACTGAATCAGACGTGGAATAAGCCTGGTTAACACACACCTTGATGTCCCGTGTGACTAAGTGAAATGATCTTTTTAAGGCATTGGCGACTGGCTTATTATCATTATGTCCAGACCATTTTAGAGAGAGAGTTAGTTTCAGAGTTGACATGAGGCTTGTTCTGCTTATTCCCCAGCCTGAGCTCCCAATGAATCCTCTAGGACAGTGTTGTCAAACTTTCAAGTGTATGGGAGTCACGGCAAGCAAGGGGCACCATACTGAAATGCAGATTCTGACTCAGGTCAGGTCCGGGACAGGGCCTGAGATTCTGCATTTCTAATAAGGTGCCGGGTGATGCTTATACAACTCGCTCGTGGGCCACACACTGAGTGAATTAATAAGGCACTAGATGGTTTGGGTCCAATTTTTTTTTTTTTTAATAGAGGCATGCTTATTTATTTATTTGTTTGTTTGTTTGTTTGCTTTTGTTTATACAAGCACTGGGTACAGTCAGAAGCGCGGGAGGGTGAGAGAATTCACCAGAGCCAGAGCGGGGAGCAGAACAGGCAGACTGACGAAACACACTGCTGAGGGGAGCAGCGGGCGGCAGGAGAGGTCTGCACGCCATGTGGGACCCTCCTCCGGTGGCCGGGGAGCAGCCGGGATCGAACCGGCGCCACAGACGCCGTGGGCAGCTTCGCAACCCAGCGCTCAACCGCTGCGCCACCGGGGAGGCCCAGGGTCCAATTTTTTAATTGGTTTTCTCCTTTGCATCGTAAGCAGGTTCAGAGACAACACAGTGCTTCCTGCCCAGTGTTTTTGCCCCGCATGGTCCAGTCTAGGTCTCAGACTTCCATGAAGTCTTCCTGGCCTCCCCCCATCCCTTGGATATGTCCCTTCCCACTTTCCTAGTGTAACTGTACCTGTGGTGGCATGTTGTGGGAAGCAGGTATGAACATAGACTGTCATCATGCAGGTGTGCGTCCGAGTTGGAGTTTTGCTACTTAGTCATTCTGTGACCTTCGAGTTATAACTTCTCTGAACTTCAATTTCCTCATTTGTAGGCTAGTCATGGTAATAGAATTCGCATAATACGGTCCTTGTGAGTCTCAGGTGAGATGCTTAATGTGAAAAGTCTTAGCCCAACGGCTGGCGTCCAGCAAGAGCTCCGTGGGAACTCTGTGAGGTAATAAGCAATGTGAGACTGGGCGCGGCGTGTGCTTAGTTTGTCATTTTGCCAGTGAGTCTAATCCAAACATGGCTGACTCTCTCCTTTGCCAGAAACTCGCTTTCCCAGCCTCCTTTTACCTGGAGACAATCACGTGACTGGGGCAGTCACTAGTTCTAGCCAATGAGAGGAAGATGTGCTCTTCCAAGGACTTCTGAGGAAAAATCAGGGTTAGAAAAGAGCTGAGTGGGGAAAAGTCCTCTGTTCCTTCTGTGTTTTATACCTCCAGCCTCCTGCCTTTGCCTGTGGTTGTGATGACTGAGATTGTGACAACCCTTTTGTCGGCACAACGCCACAGCTCCTTCATTGAGGCTGCATCGCAGACCAGTGTCTCCCTCTATCCAGTCCTACTTTCCACCCCTCCCTCCCAGCTGCCGATCCTAAAGGTACTTCCTATTAAAAGCCCTGCCTGCTAATCTTTGTCTTAGAATCTATTTCCCAAGGAACCAAATCTATAAAAAATAAAGTTACAAACATACAAATAAAAACAACTTTGATTTTGGCCACTCACAAGGACTTCTATGTCTATACAAAATAGATAATACTTCTCTTTTTGCTTGTTTCTGGCATCTGAAGCCCCCTAGTATTTGGAGGCATTCTCCCATCATCTAAATCTTGGTGAGAATCAGATTCTTTAATTCAAAATGGAACATGCTAAATGCTCACTTTCCCAGATTCCTTGAGCCAGGATGTCCTGGACTTCTAATGGAAAACTTCTGAACTTTGCTGCAGTGGCCATGGATGAAGAAACAATGGCAGAGGAATGCTTTTTTGCTGCTGCTGCAGCTGTACTTCTGGGCCAGCAGGGCCAGGATGGGGGCGTCCTCTCCCCAGGGCATGGTGTCACCTGACATAACTCCTCCAGCTTATGCTGTCATGACCTTTTCCTGTCATTCTGGATGAAAAGCCACCTTTTGTGCCGCCATATTGCCAAGCCTTGTTCTCTGTCCTTTAACGTTTCTGCAAGTTTCCCAATAACCTGAGTTCTGTAAATCAGTCAAATTTTCAATTTGCATCACTGAGCGATGGCTGTCATACCCTGTAATAATGTCTAATTTGTATCTGTGGACATTTAAGGTCTTGATGTACTTTTGAAATCATTACTGATAGTAACTATCATTAAAGATGCCCACACCAGCCTTATTTCATTTGTGTCTCATGAAAGACTGTGGGTTAATCTATCTATTTTAACTGATGCTGTAGGTTCGTGTCTGAGAATGGGGATGACTTCCCTAACTTAACTAGTACACAGCAGATCCGGAGGAGCCTCAACATTCTATTGCCCACTTTTAAAGTTTGAAATCCTTTGCTGCAAATACTCTGCTAATCGAAAACCTCAACTTTGATCACATAGGATAATGGAGAGGTTTGAAGAAAAAAAATTCAAATCACATTTTTCCTAATTCAAAAGAGAAGAACAGAAGATGAAAAGGTTACCAGAGAAAACAAAAGCTAAGAGTTTCTTTTGTATTCTTCTAGGAATGTTCTAAACCTACTTAAGCATACTGAGGTATGTTCTTCTTTGTTTTACGCAAGTCAGAGCAGATTATATATAATGTTCTTCAATTTGCTTTTCTCCTTGCATTCAATGAAAGATCTCAGACATCTTGTCAATATTGTTATATATATTTTTGCTTAATTCTAATGGGCATTCATTATTATATGCTTATATCTTAATCTAAATGGTCAGACTCCTATTGATGTATGTTGTCATAGCCTGGGTTTGCTAGAACAATGCCTAAGATAAGCATCTATGTGTATGAACTGATCAGTGGAGAAGGACTCAACCAACTGTCCAAAGAAGACTAAAGTTTGAATCAATTAAGGCCATTTTCATGCTGTTTGGGGGAGGCACACTGGCCCCCAACACTAACAGCATCAGCCATGTGTGTTTATGGGACTGGATTCCTTTTTCTGTATCAACACTATTGTGATGAACATCCCCATATTCATGCCTTTGTGTGCTGTGAGAAATTCTTAGGTTTGAAAATTCTAAACCAGGGATCTGATAGAGAAAGTCAGCTGTTACCAACTGAGAGGCCCCAGAGGAGGCAGGAGCTGGAGGCATTGCAGTGGGGCTGTGAGAAGGGCTTGGATTTGGAATTGACTTTGTGATGAGGCTGGGATTAGAAGCTCAGCTCTGGACTGGTTAACCGCAGATTGCTGTTATGCTCACTCACTGTTTGGAGCTGCCGTGGACTAAAGTTAGAAGCAAAAGACAAATGCAGAAGCATGACTTGGGCCTTCAAACCCAACCATCCTCCTGGGCGGGAACTGTAGTCTCCCTACAGACATGTTAGATAGGCGACTTATTCTCGAGGGTTTCTAGCTTGCCTGGAAGATTTCCATAGTTTTGTAGACCTTTTCTAAAAGGCTAGTTAGTAAATATTTTAGGTTTTGTGGACTATACTAGCCAGACAGGGTTATTTGCAAAATGCCATAGACTGGGTGGTTACATAACAGAGATGAATTTTCTCACAGTTTTGGAGACCGGAAGTCCTGAGGCCAAGGCGCCATCCTTGGGTTCTGGTGAGAGTCATCTTCCTTGCTTGTAGTGACTACCTAGTGTCTCTGTGGGGGTAGGGGATGGACGGGAGAAATTGGGGGGGAGAGAGAGAGAGAGAATTTGTTTCTTCTAATTGGACCTATGAGGCCCCCACCCTTACAACTCATTTAACCTTAAGTACCTCCCAAAGCCTTACCTCCAGCTACATCTACAGCCCAGTGGAAGGTTAGGACTGAAACACAGCAATTTAGAGGTACACAATTCAGTTCACAGGCAGCCTAGACCACACGGTCTGTCACAACTATCAGCGCTGCCGCAGCAGTGAGACTGTGGCCACAGACAGTGTGTAACAGAAGGATGAGGCTGTATTATTCTGTTACCACTACTGACAAATAGGCGGTGGGCTTGGTTTGGGGCTGCTCCCCATGCCTGGCGTAAAGTTTACTCCCCTCTGGTTTATGCCATTGTACAAACATTGTTTTATTTATTTATGCATAGCGATTGCTAATAGACTGCTTTGCTCTGAGGAAACAGTGATAGATGCAAAAGCAACCTAGACCAAGCCTGGCCCATAGTAGGCCCTCAACATGCCTTTGCTTTATTGGATGCTTGAGTTGACTGCCACGTTCTTTAAAAATATATGGCTATTCATTTTTCTAAATTGGCACTTCCAGTTCTGCCCCATCATTCTATGCTCTGGTATTGTTTTATGCTCTCTTACTTCATTTTTTAATTTTTTTAAAGTTTTATTTATTTATGCATACAAGAACTGCGGTGCAGGCCAGAGGTGTGGGGGGTGAGAGGATTCACTAGAGAGAGTGGAGAACAGAACAGGCAGATCAACTGAAATACACTGCTGAGGGGAGCAGTGGGGAGACAGGAGAGGTCTGCTGTGCTATGAGGGTCAGCTCCCTGGCTGGGGATTGAACTTGTGCTGCAGTGGCTGGCGATTGCTTGATATCTCTGTGTCTTTAACCCCTGTGCCACCAGGGCGGCCCTGCTGCCTTACTTTATAGTGAGTTGGCATCTGACACGTGCATTAGTGTCTAAGTCAGAGTTCCATTAGCGCTGGATGCAGAATCAACATCTAGGGTGTCACTAAATCATCTCTAAAATGGCTAATCCCCTGCACATTTCCATCAGCATCTGCGTGAGGGAGGTGGGTAATAGAATGCCGGGTAGAATAGAGCTGACCACTTATTCACACAGGTTCCCAACATTCAGGACAAGACAGAAGAGAAGTCAACCCGTTCATCACCAGAAGCTAGGGCATAAGCTAGGGCATAAGCTAGGGCATAAGCTACGGGCTTCTCTGTGGTCCTGAAACTTTTCCTGCAACTACAGAGGGGAAGCTTTGCACAGGGAGAGGGGTCGGAGCATTTGGACAGGTTGATAAGATGGTGATTCATTTCAGAGTGACTGCTGGGGCTGCAGAGGGCCGCTGCCACTGTGAGTCTTGTTAATACAAAAATATTAAGCCCATTCCTGCTCCCTGCGTGCCTCCGATGGGAAAGATACAACATATAGGAAAACAAGATTCTTTGCTAGAAAAATTGCTTTGCATGCTTCTCTTTCATTGTTTCGTGTTGCCGGGAGAAATCAGAAGGAAAGAAAAAAGGCAGTGAATGGCAGGAATCATGGGGAAAGATGGCATATTTTGGGTCTGCAAATGGATATTGAAAATGCAAAATAGCCCACTGATTTGTGATTGTATTAAGGCAGGTGCCCCAGCCGGTGGTGTTAGTAATGGAATTTTGAACTTCTCCACACAGAGAATCCTCTGTGCATGTGAATAAGGCCTGTGGTCACTTGAATAACACCCCCACAGCCCGCACGCACCCCTATATAAAAAGGACCCTCATTACTTGCATCTCCCACCCTGTACTAGAGGGATTAAAATTTACTGCCAAGGTATTGTTTCCTTTGTGGAAGGAAGTTTCTGGGCAAAGCAGAAAGAATCTTGCCAGAGGGCTTTGGCTTCTATTAAGAACCTCAGTTTTTTGGAACACTGTGTAGAAATTATCTGTTGCCGCATAACAAATGACTCTAAACCCAGTGGCTTAAAACGACAATGAGCATTTGTTGTTTCATGGTTTCCACAGGTTAGGAATTCAGAAGTGGCTTACTTGGGTGGATCTGGCTTATGATCTCTCATGCCCGCTGAAAACATGGAAAGGCTTGATGCTAAGGGCCTGGAGGACCCACTTCCAAGATGGCCCCTTAATAGGGGCCTGAGCGCCTCTCCACAGGGACCCTCTGTGGGCTACGGAGCATCTGCCCCCCTCACTGCATGGCTTCCCGTGGGCAAGCTGAGACCAAGGCATCAGCCTCAGTCTTTTATCATCCAATCTCAAAACCCAGTCACTTCCATGCCCTTCTCACAGCTTGGCCCTGTTTAAGGTGGGAGGGCATGCCCGAGGGGGTGATACCATGAGGCTGGGGTGGGGCACGGGGTGGACACCGCTCCTTATGGACTTACTGGGCATCAGACGTCACCTGTGTCTGCATCTCGTGGGGTCTCCAGAGGAAGAGCAGCCGTGCAAGGTGGGATCGCCTACGGAGAACCCCAAGCTCAGAGAGTCCTGAATTCGAGTTCAGTCCCACAGCTGGTGGGTGGGGAGCTGGGGCTGGCATAGACACAGCTGAGTTCAGAGCCTGTGGACGGACACTGCCTCCTGCGCCCTGTGCAGAGAAACCTGAGCTCAAATCTTAGTTCTGCCATCACTTGCACTTGACCTTAGCAATGCCACTTGGTGGTCCTTGGATGCAGACCAGGGCCAGTCACAGTTTGGAAAGAACAGATGCAAGGCTTTGCAGGCTGAGGCGATAAGCGAATGCTTTTTCTCTTCCCCTTGAATTTTCTAATGTGGGGTCCACAAACACTCAATAGGTAGTAGGAGAGGGGAATTTTCGTGCATGTGACACGAGTTTTTTATTACGAGTATGTATGTATTTTAATGGCTATTTGGAAAAAAATTAATGAATTATAATCGACAAGTTACTTAATTGAATCTCAGTTCTGATATAAGTGAAATGAGCATAGAATGCTTGCCTTTTAGAGTTGTATGGATTAAAAACGGTGATGGACGTCCGGGGCGTGGAGTGAGCCCATCACAGGTGCTCAGTCACGTGTAGACTGTTAACTCGCCACAACTGGAGCTTTCTGGGAAGCGAGGGACTGGCGTTCAGGCTAAGAGCTGGGGCTGCCATCACTGGCACTTTCTCTATTTTCTACATTTTAAGGAAGAATCTCTCAGTGATTTGAATTCCATTTAAGATTATAACCCAGGGGTGGAGGAAGCTAAGAAGGAAATGAGATTTTTCCCCCTTAGTTATGTTAATAGCATCAGTGAGAATTAACTTTTACAGTCACAATCTTGATAAGTTAAGATGTTTAAAAAGCAGATGTTTTTATATTTAAGAAAACTGGCCTGCTGCATTGGGTCTATAAAAGTGCTTTTGAAACATTTTCCTTCCCACTCGAGGTTACCTAATTGCTAGGAATGCAGATGTGCTGGCTGGCGTCCCTGGGGGTATGAATTCACACCGGTGTGGTTTACCTTCACGGGAGGGACTTCTCTCTCCCACAATTTAATTTCCAGTCTCTAATGCAAAGCAGGCTTATTTGCTTTGACAAGCAACTACAGGATAAACAGAAAGGGGCAAATTGATAGAGTTAGCTAGCACTCTGCCGTTATGAGTAATACAGCTTAACACGAAAGGAAATGAAAAAATAAAAAAGATCCCAGGCTCGCCAAGATTTCCCCTAAAGAACTTATTTTCAATGAACCCTAGAAAATAGAACCAGGAAAGGCTCTTAGAAATCAGGAGGAACTAATATGGATTGATTGATTCATCATTTGTGTCCCATCTTCTGCAAATAATTTGATGGGGTTTAGAAAAGTCATTGGATGGGTTTTTTTTTTTTTTTTTCCCAGAGAATATTATGGCCAGAGGCATTTAAATAACTCTGGAATAGATAGTCAAATTTCAGGATGTCAAGCCCGTGGTTTGACTTTCTCTGAAGTTGAGATTCTTTTAGCTTAAGTGGTAATCTTAGTGATGAAAACATTTGGTGCTGAAACGAGAGAATGAGATGTCGTTTTTTCCTTTCATTTCAAGGCAATGGGCGTTTTGGAACATTTAAACAATGAGGAAGCCAAAGTCACTATTAACAAGGAACCGGTGTTGGGTACGGAGTGGCCGTCCTAGTTTCTGGTGGCCCAAGGTCACTGCCCTTTCTGAAAACCCCAGTTTCCTCTCACAGAGCTGACCCCCTTCTCCTGACTTGACCCCCATTGGAGGAGCAGGCATTGAAGTCACTGGTGTGTCACAGGCAAAGGTGGGACAGATGTGGGGCACTTTCTAAGTTGTTTCTGTTGCCATTAACATGTCAGTGTGAACACTCACTGGGCCTGAGGGTGGAGGCCCCATTGGCCGGAGAGGCCCTGGCAGTTAGTGGGGAGCCCTGTGGGTGTTGCCGCTTCAGTATCTGTGCAGGAATGGACGAGCTGAGCTAGAGTCCCCCTAGGCTGGTGGCTACACTCCCACAAAGGCCTACACAACCTTCCTGGAAAAGTTCGGAAAGTAGATTTCTAGACAATGACTTCCTCACCGTCCTCCTCAGGGAAAGAAAAATTCCTTCCCATTTTCCTTTCGATGTCCCCTTTTTCATTAGAAATATGGTTCCGTCACTTCTGGACTGAAAGACATCACCTTGTTTTTGTCCTTTTTCACCTCAGGACCTTTACCCTTTATATTTATTTATCTATCTATTTATTTATTTATTAAATATTGCATGTTATTTTAATTTTTAATATGCACACTTTTTTGCTTTTTGAGTTGATTTGATTTGATTTTTTATTTATATAATTCTTACATCATTTTTCATTTTTGCACAATGTATGCATTTTCATCTTGGTTATATTCCCCATACAATTCCCACCCCCCCTTATTTTGACCCTAATTCCTCCTCCCCGCACCCCCCCCCCCCATAGTGTGTCTCCGGTTTACAGTTGCTTGTTGATTTGATTTTTACTTTATTATATTAGTTTTTTTTCCTGGTCCCTTATTTAGGTTTTCTAGATTCCTGCTATGAGTGAGACCATCCGGTATTTTTCTTTTTCTTTCTGGCTTATTTCGCTGAGCATGATCCCTTCCAGCACCATCCATGTTGCTGCAAACTGCATGTGTTTATTTTTTTGATTGCTGAGTAATATTCCATGGTGTATATGCACCACATCTTCTTGATCCAGTCATCTTTTTTGGGCATTGGGTTATTTCCAAAGCTTAGCTATTGTAAACAGTGCTGCTATAAACATAGGGGTGCAGGTGCCTTTTGAATTAATGTTCTGTCCTTCCCCTTTTTTTTTTTTTTTTTTTTTAATATTAAATTTTTATTTTTATATTCCCCATACAATTGCAAACGCCCAATTCTGACCCAATCCTTTCCCCCCCCCAAAAAGTGTCTCTGGTTCATAGTTTTTGTTGATTGATTTTCACTTTCTTATATTCATTTTCCTGGTCCCTTATTTAAGTTTTCTAGATTCCTGCTATGAGTGAACCATCGGTATTTTTCTTTTTCTTTTTGGCTTATTTCACTGAGCATGATCCCTTCAGTGCATCCATGTTGCTGCAAATTGCATGTGTTTATCTTTTTTGAATGCTGAGTAATCCATGGTATATATGTACCACATCTTCTTGATCAAGTATATTTTGGGCTTTGGGTTGTTTCCAAAGCTTAGCTATTGTAAACAGTGCTGCTATAAACATAGGAGTGCAGGTGCTCTTTGGAATTGATGTTTGTGTCTTTGGGTAAATACTAGGAGTGGAATTGCTGGATCATATGGAAGCTCTATGTTTAGTAGGCCAGAAATCTCCACACAGCTTCCATAGTGGTTGGACCAGTTTGCACTCCCACCAACAGTGCACAAGAGTTCCTTTTCCACATCCTCGCCACATTTGTGTTGCTAGTTTTTTAATATGTGCCATTCTCACTGGTGAGATGGTATCTCATGGTAGTTTTGATTTGCATTTCCTGATTAAAGTGATGTTGAACATTTTTCATATGTCTGTTGGCCATTTGCATTTCTCTTCAGAGAAGTTTCTTTTTAGCTCTTCTGCCCATTTTTTGACTGGATTTTTTTCTTTGTTGTTGCTGAGTCTCATCAGCTTTTGCAGATTTTTGTGATCAGTCCTTTATCATTGTGTGGTGCAAAAATTCTCCCAGTTGGTGGGGTTCTCTTTGTTTTTGTTATTGTCTCTTTTGCTGTGCAAAAGCTCTTTAATTTGATGTAGTCCAGCTGTTTATCTTGCCTTCACTATCACTGCTTTGGTGATGTGTCTGTAAAGATTCTTTGATGTGCATATCACGTAGTGTTGCCTTATTCCTTCTATATATTTTATGGTTTCAGGTCTTATGTCTAGTTCTTTAATCCATTTTGAGTTGATTTTTGTGTATGGTGTGAGGTGTGGTCAAGCTTCATTCTTTTGCATGTAGCGACCACCAGTTTCCCAGCACCATTTATTGAACAACACTTTGCTCCAATGCATATTCTTTGCTCCTTTGTCAAGATTAGTTGACCATAAATCTGTGGGTTTATTTCTGGATTTCTATTCGATTCCATTGGTCTGTATGTTGTTCTTGTTCCATACCATGCAGTTTTGATTATGGCTTTGTAGTATGTTTGAAGTCTGGAGTCGATGCCTCCATTCCTTCTTTTTTTTTCAGGAGAGCTTTGGCTATTCGGGGTTTTGGTGATTCCATATGAATTTCATCAATAATGTTCTATTTCTTTGAAGAATGACATTGAAATTTTGATTGGAATAGCATTGAATCTGTATATTGCTTTTGGTAGGATGGCCATTTTAATAATGTTTATTCTTCCAATCCATGAGCAGGGGATGTCTCTCCATTTCTTTGTGTCTTCTTCTATTTCTTTTAACAGTGTTTTATAGTTTTTTCTTTGTATAGGTCTTTACCTCTTTTTAGATTTATTCCAAATATTTGATTTTTTTTTTCAATAACAAAGGGATGGTTTTTTGATTTCTCTCTTCAGATTTATTGTTTGTGTATAGAAGGCTACTGACTTTTGCGTGTTGATTTTGTATCCTGCCACTTTACTGAACTGATTGATGAGTTGAATTAGCTTTTCTGTGGAGTTTTTGGGGTCTCTATGTATGTCTTCACCCTTTTTATAGGAAGTTTTGCACAGGCTCCCTGACATGTTAGCGACCAGAATGTGGTAAGGATTTACTTACTTTGCATTTTGCTGGCAGCTACGCTGTAGGGTTTGCTATTTGGGATCCCGTAGTCATCTCTACTCCACCCCAGCTTCCCCCCAGCCCCTTCCCCAGAGGATATCTCCTGAAAGTGCAGTGAAAGTGGGTGGGTCACAAGAGGGCCCAAGCCAAGGTCTTATTGGCTGCCATCATTTCTCTCCTGCTCAGTGAGGTCAGGTTTGCTCAACTTTTCAAGGCAGTTTCCATGATTCTGCTCTGCCCCTCGGGCCCTGGGCTCCACATCACCAGGCAGGGGAGAATACAGGCAGATTCACATGGACTTGGGGGGCACCGGCTACTTCTCAGGGGTCAAAGTAGTCCGTGGGCACACTGGCTTCAAGTCACTCAGCAAAGCCTTACCCAGTATTGGAAAGATCGGAAGCAGAGCCAGGTCGCCCTGCTCGTGTCAGGGAGGGGGGACACGGCACACAGTATTGTACGTTAGGTCTTTTGAATCCTAAGGGTTGAGGTCCACATGGGTGGGAGTAGGTCTCATCCAGAGAAAGATTTTTGAAGGCCCGAGTTCCTTTTCTTCTTAAGCAGCGGCCTTACCAGCGAGTGAGTTAAATAGGGCATCTCCTTAAGTTCTCTCAGCAGAAAGATTTATTCCCTGAAGTAATTTCAATTTTGGTCAGCATTTCACCGCCAGTGTTCTGTTGTAGCAATTTGGAGGATTTTTAGGATTTTGAGG
This sequence comes from Talpa occidentalis, assembly GCF_014898055.3. NCBI lineage: Eukaryota > Metazoa > Chordata > Mammalia > Eulipotyphla > Talpidae > Talpa > Talpa occidentalis. The sequence continues at coordinate 100,860,261 of NW_023600993.1, forward strand.
GAATGAATCATGGGAAGGAAGCTCTAGGGCAAGGCCTAATTCTAACTGTTCTGTCTTTGAGAAGAGCGGGTGGCCTTGCAGCAAACAGTTGGGGCCCCGTGTTCATCCAAAAAAGAAATATGAAGGAAAAGAGCTGCTTTTGTTTTTGGCATAAGAGTCTTTCTTAATAAGGAATAATGAACATCAACACCCGGTTATTCAGTAAACCAATTAAATTAAATTAGCATAACCAGGGAAACAAAGGAACCATCCTTCAATTCTCCCATTTAGAACATAGACTCTGTAGTCACAATATGAGCCGAGTCGTCAAGTAGTAACAATACAATCTGTAAAGACAATTAATATTAATTTTTCATTTTTTTTATCAAGTTAAAATATTTAAAATGCCCCACCCATAGGCAGCTCTAGTATATTGTTTCTCTTTACTGTTGCAATCAGGATAAAACAGAGATAAAATTAGCTTTCCTGCCCTTCCACGATGGGTTTATGTGCAAGGCTGGTTCTAGAGACAATTTTAAGCCAGTCTCCTTTGGAGATTTTCCCAGGCCTCACGCTGGTGAAGTGGCAGCAAGGACGGGCCTTCTCACCACGGTAAAGAATGCCGGCTTTCGAGAATGGTCTTAGGTCAAGAATTATTATTGCTCGAGGCCTCCAAGATCTAGTTATGGGTTTCTGCAAACCCTGTGGGCTCTTATGATAATGCTTTTCTCCACTATTATTGTTATAAGGCATTAAATCAGTCAGATTCATGAGCAATAAGAGGTCAATGTCTGATTGAAATTCATAAGGTCAAAAAGGAAACTAAAAATCAATTTATAAGATATGAAGATTTAGGTTCAAACTATATCCATGAGCAATAAAATTTCACATCCATAAATGTAAGAAAATCAGTTATTAAACTTGAGGAGGGGAAAGAAGACTTATTAAGTTTTACACACACATAAGGCAGCTAACACATAATTTTATCAGACATTACTGAAATCCTGTGTGTAATATAAGCGATGATGGGCTAAAATGCTAAATGGTTTAGCACTAAATTATTAAGTGATGTATCCCTAAGGTATTAAACAGATAGAAAATGCAGAGCAGGTGTCTCTCCTAGCAAGACTGGATCACCAGTTTAACTGCATATTGATAACAAATGCACTTCAGAGGGAAAATAGTATTAGTAATATTTTTGCTGCGTGAAAGCCTGGTGTCAGGATGACTAAAATCTTCCACCTGACAAAGAAATGTTCGTTTCTTTTTTATTAAGAAAAAAAAAAAAAAAGAATCATGATAAATGCTAGGTCCCCATGGAGCAAAGGGGAATTCTGGAGGCAGTTGAATATTCCCTCCTTTTTTCCCCTCCCATCCTCGTGGATGACAAAGATAGAAGGAATAGAAAAGAGATATCTTCACATTATGTAGTACAAATTGAAATTAGAAACATAGTGTGGCAAAATAAAAAAATGTAATTATGCCAGTATGAGTGTAGAGAAAACTTTATAAAAACAAAACATTTGGGTAAAAAGTGCCAATCTGTTAAGAGCAGAGCACAGTTTATAACCTGCCTCTTTATTTGGCTTCGTTTCCATTTTGTCCTTTTACCAATGAAAATAAAACACAGCCTTGTGGTCTGGTTGCGGGAGGCGCTGGTTGAAAATTCAATAGCAAAAACGTGCATTTGTAGGTGAGCTGGATAGCAGCTTTCTTTTGTCTCTTTAGACACAGTATAAAGCAAAAGATACCTTCTGATAGGTTTATGGAAACAAGATGTGAGCCGGGTCTCTCTGGCCCTTGAGCATTAGCTAAGATTGGCCCGAACCTCTCTCCATACACTGGAATTTCAGAGCTGTCTCCACAAATTTTGCAAATTCCCAGGAGTCTTGTATTTTTAATCTCTTATCCTTGCACCTGAGTGCTGTTTGCTGCATGGCGTTGGTTTATTAATCTTCAGCATTTCACTTTGTTTTGACTTATGTTGGCCTCTGTGTTGAACTGGACTTATTTTTTGAATTACACACGTGCACACACACACACACACACACACTCACAGCCTTTATTCAGGGAAATGTAGAAATTAAGTTCAATTAGTGGACTTTACACATCAACTGAACTTCCATAAAAGTGACACTGTGACTTTCACATAGTCTCATTCTGTGTCCTGGGCCTTATCTAGTGTCCTCCTGTAGACTTGACATCTCCTGTGGCTTACACATAGGCTATCTAATTGCTCCACAGGCCAAACCTGGCCCTCCATCTGTTTTTATAAACAAAGTTTTATTGGAACACATCCAGGCCCATTGATTTACATGTTATCTATCACAGCTTCCACAACAATGACCAAGTTTAGTAGTTAGGACAGAGACTGCGTGGCCTGCAAAATCTATCTATTCTTTCTCCCTGTACAGAGAAAGTGTGTTGACCCCTATTTTAGATTATGGACTAGTATTTATTCTGCAGATAGGTGGTTAGTGAACATTACTAACAGGTGTGACATGATTAAAAAGAAAAGGTGCTGATGATCAAATAAATTTGGGAAATGCTGGGTCAAGCAAAGTTCATCTGGCTCCAGTGCAGACTGTGAATGTACTAATGCGTGGACTTTCTCTTCCAGAACATAATAGAGTATGTGGCATGGTTGAGCTCAGAAGCCTGTGGTGTTCATGTGTGTGCACATGTAACATTGTACAGGACCGGGAAAGACTGGGCTGTATAATAATCTGGGGGGGGGTACTTCCAAAAGCTGCTATTAGCATGCCCCCATGTTCTTTTGGGAAGGTGGCTAGAGAAAAGCAGAATTTACTATTTATAAGTAATAATTGATTATTTTAATATAACCTCTAAAATTTCTTTAGGAAAAGGTTTTCAGCCTATGGACAAAAGGATCATGGAATTTTCTGTCACCTGGGTGGAATCTGGTGATTTTTGATTTGGTAGGAAAAAATCGTCCACTGCATAGAATTTTGTTCATTTTAATTTTCCTTCCTAGAAATCTTTCTTGAGTCTGTCTGAGAGTACCACTTGTTAGTGACCCAATCGATAAGCAAGAATCAAATGATTATTAATAAAATAACTGGAAATGGCAGACTAGTTTAATAACTTTTTAAAGGAAAGATGCATTTATGTTTGTTGCACTGTAGTTGTATCATGTAGTTACTTTTTGCTTAATCCACCGATCTTTGGAATTGCTCTTTGTTAAAAGGTTACATGATGTGTAATTTATGGTGTTCTGTAAATAGCATACAGGATTTTCAGGGGCTCTGTGTAGCCTCGGGAGGTTGGGACAGCAGTCTTCAATATTGGGAGACTGGGTTACTCATAATTCATTTGACTGTGGATGACAAAAACCCACCTCAAACCCATGGCTTCAGGCATGGCTCTTTCTAGGCACTCAAATGACCTGTCCAGGACTCTGTCTTTCTTCATTATGTTGTTCTGACTTCCTCTGGTTGATTGATTCCCACGGGGTATGTACGACTATTGACACAGCCAGTTCACACAATGTCTACAAGTAGAGTCTAGATTTTCTTACATAGCTTCATGCCAGCTCATGAGAATGTCTTTGACTGGTATTGCCTGGTTCACTTGCCCACCCCGTACCACTCACCATGTCCAGATGAGGTATTCTGATTGTCCAGCCTGGATCTCACGATCAGATGTATGGCAAGAAGAGAGACCTCACGGTTGACAGTCCCCGGAGAAGCAGAAGAGGAGGCTCTCAAAAGGAAAGGAAATACTCTATTGACTGAAGAAAAGGGGAGGGACATCAAATGGGAAAATTCATTAGCACCCAGTTGCTGAGCAGGAGAGGCAGAGGCCTTGGCTGGAATCAGAAAGGTATTGGTTTAGATACTAGAGCACCCCTAGAATATAAGCTTCACAAAGTCAAAATGTTTGTTCTAATGTGCTTCTAAAATAGGAGTTGGCACATAGTAAACACTCCTTTATTGAGCAGGTGGAGTGTTCAGCGGGTCATAGACTTCAAGAATTGATAGTAAAGGCCATAGGTATCTTGGTATGATCTGAGAGATAATAAAAAGCACACCATGGTCCACTCCTCACACAAAGGGGTAGGATCTATTTCCCTGCATCCCATCTGTACCTGGGCTGGGGACGTGACCTGCTTTAGACAATGGGATATTAGAAAACACAACCAAACAGAAGCATGAATGGCCCCGATGCACAGGGCCTTGCTCCCCCACTGCTCCCGCAACTCTGCCTCCTACAGTGGAACCTGAGTTAACTGCTGGAGGATGAGAGCCCATGTGGATCAGAGCTGGGGTGCACATGCCAACAGCCAGCTGTCCCCCAGCCGGCTCAGAAACCAACCCCATCGGGACTCATCAGGGAGTCTCAGCCAAGTTCAAGAGTTCAGCAGACCTGGCTCAGATCACACGAAGCAAGTGCCAATTTGTAGACTCATGAACTACACCAAAGCTCTAGTTTAAAACCACCGGGTGGCGGGGGAGGTGTGTTTTGTAACATGTGGCCCCAATAGAGCTGGTGCTGGCCTGAAGAGAAATACGATCAGCGTCCAGGCCTCTGGTGACTGCTTCTTCCCTTGCCTGGGTCTCGCATTAAAGCCTGGAAGGTTTAAAGTCCGCCGGTCCATGCTGCCGGTTTTCCTTTCTCCCGGGATGCAAATATATGTCTAATGCTTGCATCTTGATCAGGCTTTCTATATTTCCCTGCCAGATTTTCAGTGGAGAAGGAGAGTGTTTTATAATTATTAGTGTTATTTTATTGTCACATATACATCTCTGTTAATGCCGACGTGATGGCTGTTGCTGCTGTAACCTGAATTAGAAATTTTCACAGTTGGTATTGATCATGCTTGCAACTGTATGACGAAGGAAGAACAATTCCCTCTCTGCCGTGGAGAAATCAAAACAGCGAGGAGAAAGGATGAGCCAAATAAAAAATCAAAACATATGTGTTATTTTAAGAGGCGCTGTCTTTATTATTTTTTTTTTTTCTTAAAAAGAGAAGCTGTTATTGTTTAGGGAGTTTCTATTATAATAAATATCAATAAAATTGTTTGGGAGTTCAAAAAATACATGCTTATTTGAAATGATTTCCAGGTAAAGTTTTTAAAAATTATTCTTGCCTTATTATATTAAGGGTATCCTTATTATATTAAAATATAAATTATATTATAGAGCATTATAAATTGTGATAAAATGATCCGCAACCTAACTAGCAGGGAACTTAAATATAACTGTAAAAATGGAAATAAAAATCTATTAATGCAATAAACCTACTTAATAAAAGTTACTTTCGTATTCAAAAACAAAATATTAAGGCATGCTTCCCGATCTGAAAGTCAAAAATGAGGGAATAAATTAGTGAAGGTTAAGAACCTTGTAGCAGCTGACTAACAAAGCCCCAGGGGATTATAAAATTTCATGCTCTTGTAATAAAAAGGATAAAGGATTGGCTGGAAGACTACTAAAAGTTAAAATAAATGAACATAAAGGAGATGAAAAAGTGTGACATGCCTGAGACCACTAATGTGTAAAGACTAAGAGATGGCATTAAAGTGTTAGAGACTGGAATTAAATGTAAAATGAATTCTGGTAGTAGATTAATAGAAAATTATAAAGGTAAATGAGTTCGGTTTCATGGTTTCAGAAAACTTTATATATCTCATTATTTTTCTTAGCACTTCAGAAGAGGCAGAGTGAGACAAATTAAAATCTGGCATAAGCCATATTGGAGTGGGTGCAAGTGCCAATTACGCCCCCATGCTCTTCCTCCCATTCCTTAATAATTGACCTTTAATTGTTAAGTGGCCCAGGAGGCCAAAACAAAGCAAGATTGCAGGATTCCCTTGCTCCCAAGTGTGACCGTGAACCCGAGTTAAAAATTAGTTGTAAGAGGAAGGGACGGCTTCTGAGAAGTGTGTTTAAATGGAGGTGGTGGGTCCTGTTGCTGCTGCCCTCACTCTCCATTTCTTCCCTGATGCCTGGGATGTAGGTTTAACAGCTGGTGCAGCAGCAGCAATTTTGGACCATGAAGTGACCATGAGAAGGGAAATAATACCCAGGACGGAAACCATCCAGAGGGAGCCCTTGGCATCTTGGCTCCAGACTTGAGAAGACTTCCCTGTTGCTATTCTGGGTTTCCTGCCCTTGCAGCCCAAAACTCATTTGAACCGAGTGGGAGCTACCAGGTAGATAAGTGACAGTGATGTCATGCGTTGCACCCAGCAAATGCATGAACCCAGCCTATGCTAATGCCCAGTCCCAGTGTGGGATTGAGGGGCGGGCCTGAGGATGGAGTCTATGTATTTCTTGGTGCTGATGTCGGGAATGAGTCATTCACCATGAATCAAAGTCTGTGCCAAAATTCAGTATAAGAACATTGTTATTTAGGTTGTCTTACAGATCAATATAAATAGCTGTTTAGAAAGACAGCTTTCAGTCCTATGTTCTTAAGATTGAGAAAATGTCAATAATGAGAACAAGGCTCTTTTACTATTACTTTTGGGGGGTGAGTTTTGAGGCTAATGGATTTTGTGTGATGGGAGGCAGGCTCCAGGCCTCCATGACACCCCTTTTCCCCCCACCCCCTGGCTTGGCCTCTCCCTTGCAATAAAGCGTATTTTTTCTGATTTCTCTTTGCCTTGACCTTTCCCAACTCAATCTACCATAACAATTGAAATGGCACCTGGTTGCTTTTAAGGAAACATCCAGTACCTTTGTTATAGGTAGCATTTGCCCTTGATCCAGAGTAGATTTTCCAAACCATTAGAACAACTGCTGACCTATACGGAAATTCTTCTTATGGCCTGAAATTAATGATGGTGGGACTTTCTCAGAACTGTTTGAGAAAAAGTATCTTACGGCCTTTGTTTCAGTCTCTTCTCCAGGAAGCCCTCACACCTGTGACTCCTCCCCTGCCTTCCCCTCCTGCCCCTCCTCTGGGTACCCAGAGAACACCCTCACCTCTTACTCACCTGTGTCCTTGAACTTAGTAGGCCGTGTTATTGCTCTTCTCTCCCCTCATCACCCCTCCCGTCCCTCCCTGCCTCCCTCACAATCTTTTCTCTCCTTCCTTCTTCCTGTCCTTCCAATCACAATATTTATTTAGCATCTATTCTGTGTCACACATTTTCTAGGCACTAGAAAGATGGCAGGTGACAAGACACACAAAACCATTGTGCCCTTTCATTTTTTGCTAACGTGTCCTTCCTGCAAGGCCCTTGATGAATAGTTGTTCAGATCCATTTCAGTGAAGTTGAGGTGCAGAAGGGAACTGCTCAGTCAATTACAATCCAGGTTTCCCATGATCCTCTTGACCTCCGCTCTCCCCACACACCTGCAAACTCCTGTGAAACTGACAACATCAACAATTACTACAAATTTGCTTCCTGAAAAAAATAACATGAACAAGAAAAGCCGTGGGTGATGGAGGCAGAAGGGCAATCAGAGAGAGAAAGAGAGGATCCTAGGTAGAAAATGAAATTTTTAAATTCACTGAGAGGTGGAAAAAGTACTTGAGTGATAGTTTAGATCCATGACTTCCTTTTTATAAGTAAACATAGACAGATGATTTGGGAAACCCAGTCACCACCAAAGTTATATTTTGAAACAGAGATAACTAGAATCTCAAAGGATGGGAGCTAGAGGGAGCATTTGGAATATGGAAATTCACAAAGGATGTATCATTTATCAGTGTGGGGCTAGTAGTCGGGCTGGAGAGATGTTGCAGGAACTAATGGGCTCCAAAGATCAGTGGGTTACCATAGTACAGGTGCATTTCCTGTTCTTTGACTCCAGCAGATCATGCAGAAAGTGGGGTGGGGGGCTCCGTGCTGTTGTCTCCCAAGGACCAGGTTGAAAGCGGTGACACTTTTGCACGGATTGTTGCTCCTGCAGCAGGGAACCAGGACGTTGGCTGTCTTGCTCAGGCTGCTCTAACAAAGGCCCATTGACTGGGTGACTTACAAGTAACAGAAATGGTTTGCATGTAATATACTTCTGGAGTCTGGAAGTCTGAGATTCAGATTCAGGCTGGTTGGATTTGGTAAGAGCCAGTCTTCTGGGTTACAGATTGCTGACTTCTCATTTCCTCACATGGCAGAGGGGAGCAAGAGTCCCCTGACATCTTCATATAAGGGCACTAACCCCATTCATGAGGACCCCACCCTTGTGACCTAATCATGCCTCGAGTTTCCCACCTCCTACAACCTTTAGAGTGGGGATTTAATTTCAGTACATGAATTTGGGGGATGACAAAACATTTAGGCCAGAAGAAATGACTCATCACCATTTACAGCTTCCACTTGGAAGTCACACATGTAACTTTTGTCAACATTTCAATGGCCGAAGAAAGCCACGTGGCCATGTCTATGTTGAGTAGGGTGGCAAGCGCCTGTTACCATGAGCCTGCAAAGCCGAGCCTCAGAATGTGGCGGCTTCCCAAACACTGGGTCCTAGGGATGCTTTTTCTCTCACCACACCCGCAGCTGTGGAAATGCAGAAAGGCCCTCCTGTGGATCTCTGAATGGCCGGGGCCAACCCGGTGCGGGCACAGAGTCTTTCCTCAGTGTTTGCTGTACTGAGCTGCTCTCTACTCTGTGCGGGTACTTCCCGAAACCCCTCAAGATTTATTGGTAAAAATTTCACCCTTAATTAGTAAAAAAAGAAACTCTTTCTAAGAGTTTATAAATTATTTACCTTACAAAGCCCTTCTGAGCTCTTCAAGCACACTGTAAATAATTTACGTTCATACTTGTGTGATTTCAAATTTGTTTATTAATGTTATCTTGGAGATAGAAAACACCCTAGGTGAAACCATGCCATCTTATTTTACAGATCGTTGGGAATAAGAAAAGAAATGCCTTTCTTCTCCTGTGAAAATCGTACTGACCCACCGTTATAGGAGGTGAGCCCTACCTCTTTTCCAACAGGCTGCAAAGAGTTCTGCTGGTCTAAGTGACAGCGTTTGTGCAGTCACCATTTATTGAATTCCTGCTGTATTCCAGGTCCTGAGCCAATAGTGTCCACACTGCTCAGTACCCCCACCCTGGACCGTCCTCCTGAGCTTCAGTCCCAGTGTCCAACTGCCCTGTCCGCATCTCTACATCGACATTTCATAGACACCTCAAGCATGACGTGTCCAAAACAGAACCTCTGCCTGCCAGGCTCCACCTAACAGCTTCAGAAATTCTCCCTCATCTCAGTTACTGGAAGCTCCATCCCTTTCTTGCTCAAGTCATGAATATTACCCATCGCCTTGACTTTGTTCCTCTTCTTATGGCCCTTGTCTAGCCTTCTGATATTCTGCTGACTCTACCTTCCACATATATCCAGAATCCAAGCTCTTTTTACCATCTCCGCCAGAACCTAAGCTGCCATTATGGCTTCATGCTTTATTTACAGTGACCTAACTTTTGGCCCCAAAGCCCTATTCCAACCAGAGCGTCCACAGGAAGTCCAGTTAGATCACCAGAAAGTCACAGCTCTACTCAACACCTCACATTGGTCTCTTCTCAGGCTAAGGAAGGACCATTTCCTCTGATGACCTGTAAGGGTCTACCCACCACCTGCTTCTGCGATGCCATCTCCTATTGCTCTTCCTCTTGCTTTTTCTAGTTAAGGATGGGTCCTTCTTCCTGGGGGCATTGTAAGCATTCCTCTGTTGGGGATGCTCCTCTGATCTAGAGTTTTCCTTCCTTTTAAATACCTGTTTAGAAGGAAGTTTCAGTTCATGAGGTCTGCCCCCCATGAAGTCTGTCAAGCTTCGAGAATGGACTCAGCACTCCCTTAGCTTCCCCACCCATCTCCTGGGGGTGTGAGTGGACATCTGAGGGCATTCACCCCACTCTACATTGGCTCTGTTACCCCTCAGGAGCCTGGGAACCCCTTGAGGACAGCATCAGGGTGTTTTCATCTTTGCATCTTCAGAACTTAAGACCCTCCTAAGAACCTACTGGGTAGTTCTCTGTGTTGATCTTTAAGACCAAAGACCTGAACCATCTTTAAAGACCAAAGATCTTTAAGACCTAACCAAATCTGCCCTGAAGGATTCCCCACTAAAGACAAGACTAGCAAAGATAACAACACAACCGAGCCAGGTTTGTTTTGAAAAATGGTTGGTGTGACGAGCTCAGGGAATATCAAAAGCCAGTTTCTCAACAACGTGCGACTCTTCAAGTCAGAAAAAATTTAATTTTAGGAAGAATAAAGCAGGAGTGGATTGAAAACTGTCTGAACGATTTGAACACAGATTGTTTGGCTTCAGGGGACTTGGAAAACAGAGGACAGGAGCTCCAAAGAAGAGAGCATTTTCTTGCTGAGCACGGGCGCCCTCGCACCGGGGGTTCCTGCGGCATGAGGTTGTGCCTTCTCGGTTTTGTGAATAGGCGCGTGTTTGAATGAGAATGTGAGAAACAAATGATTTTCATAGTCAAGCTCCTGCTCTCTATCCTACGTCTCCTGACCCAACGCTTGTATTTAAGAAAATGAGTCAGGGGCCTCCCTGGTGGCACAGGGGTTGCAGTCTCAGTGCTATCAAGCTATTTTAGCCACTGTGGCCTGAGTTCCATCCCAGGCCAGGGAGCTACCCACATGGCGCAGCAGACCTCTCCTGTCTCACCTGCTGCTCCCCTCAGCAGTGTATTTCAGTCAGTCTGCCTGTTCTGCTCCCCACTCTGTCTCTGGTGAATCCTCTCACCCCCACACTTCTGGCCCACACCCTGGCTCTTATATGCATAAATAAATAAAAATAAATCTTTAACGTGGAAAGCAGTGCATGTGGCAGGAGGAGGGCTGGTCTACCAATGACCGATTCTAGGAAAACATTCTTTGAAGACCTGGGCCTGAGGCCGCTGGCATGGTGCTTGGCACACAGCTCCTTGCTCGCGTCTGTTTGGGCCTTACACTTGCTCGGCTGACCCTGGTCCCCCCCACACCCCTTCGTTCCACTGACTGATGCGGCCCTTTCTGTAGAGTGATCGACTCCAGGGTGTTTCTGTGACATGAACTGGGCCAATCCGATCCTCCTCTAAGGAGCTGGGATCTGGAATCCCAGGAGACGCCGTGAGGTCCTGAGGGTGGTTTGCACTGTTCGGGGCTTGCGCTGTTCTGTGGGCAGAGAAGCAGAGATGCAGTAAGCTATAAGGGGAAAAGAGAAACACAGCAGATAGAGGAAAATAGAAATGAAAGGTGAAAGAGCCTGGTGACCTTTGCTTCTCAGTCCCTTCCTGTCCACCTGAAGTCTCACCCTTGAGTTTTACGACACCCTGGCCCCCTACCAATCCTTGCCCTACTGACACCGTGCCCTGCAGCACTGTACTCGTGGGCCGATTTGAGAGACAGCTGTTCCTTGTAGCAAAGCTGCTGCGTCAGTGACAACTGTGTAGGTTATTTATCTTCGCTGGCCTCAGTCACTTCATCTGTACGATGGGGCGAGGCTGGCTGGTGTTTCTCAAGATGCAGGACGTGGACCATGGGGCAAGATGAGACGACCTTAGGTGTGATTTAGATCCAGCATCCAGTACTATAGAACCACAGCGACTCTTTTTCTAATTGTCCCCCTGTCCTTCCCAGGAGAATGTCACCTTGAGTCTAGTATGTTCTAACACATTTCTAGTGCTTAGCAATCTCTCTGTCTACCCAGGCATCAGGCTGGTGACTCAAAGGCTCCACATCCACCTTGTCATGGGTGTTGTCTTTTCTCACCAACTTTATTTTGTACTGTTATTATTTATCATCAAAGCGTTTGTTTGAAATCCAGTTTTTCATTGATGGTAGTGAGACAAAACTTCCCTTAAAAATAACTGAAAAGTGGAGGCAAAGGAACTCCATGCAGTAGAATTCCAATTATAAATGTAGAATGACGGAAATAGAAAGCCACCGTTTGGCAAATGCCACAGTCATAATTACTGCAGGGAGAATCATCGAGGGACGCTAAAATTAGTGGCAAAATTAAGGTGAGAAACAGGATATTTGCAAAGTCTCCAAGTCTCTTTCCCCTAAGACACTTAAATTCAAAAGAGTACAGGAACTTGATAGTGAAGAACCAACAGAGGCTGCTTCAAACCCGCCCTCAAGTCACTCACACAACTGAACTTCCTGGTGTGAGACACCAGGGCAAAGCATCTCTGGAATTCTTGTATAAAATGCAAAGCTCTGGCTTAATCATGAGTAAACATCAGACAAACCTATGTTGAAGAAGGTTTTTTCATAACATTGACTGTTTCTTGACTTTCAAATGTCAAGGTCAAGGTCATCAAGATGAAGACTCTCACAGATGGGAGGTGACTAAACAGACCTTGACACTTCCATGCTATTGACGTGTGATCTTGGCTTAGATTTTAGACCAGGAAAGGACATTGGTGGGACACTGGTGATAGGTGAGAAAGATCTAGAATTTACCTAACAGTATTGTATCAGTGTTAATATCCAGCTTTTCAAGATCGGACTGTGATTGCGTAAAATGGAAACCTTTGGATAACCTGACTGGGGAAAGAGCAGGTGGGCCTACTGTGTTTGCAGCTGTTTTTTCTAAATCTGAAGTTATTTTAATATGAAAACTCGGAAACTACTTATTTTATACATCAGTGGTTCTCAAGCCAGGGCCACATTGAACCCCAGGATAACTTGGGCCATGTCTGCACAGTTTTGGTTAGTTGGGGCTTGGGTGTGACTGGCATTGAGTGGCCAGCGGTCAGGGATGCTACAAAACATCTGTAATGCACAGGACAGCTGCTTATAGGAAACATTACTGGGTCCAGAATGTCATTGACACTGAGCTCAATAAAACCCTGTTTCTAGAACAACTGAGTTTAAAATACATATATATGAGAAGCAATGCAAAGAAAAATAATAGTTATGTGGACCTTACTGTGCAACAGGCAGGCAAATCTCTAAGCCCAGTTAGAATCTGCACTTCTACTTGGGCCTAACGTTTTGGATTCTTTGAGGTCAGGTGCAGCTCCAGTCAAGGTGAGAGGTACAGGGGCAAAGCTTTATGAACAGGCACAGCAAGTGGCCATCGTTACCAAATAATTCCTTTCCTTCTCCTGGTCCAAAGTGAGCACATCCATCTAACCACTTCTAATGAGATATAGATAATCCCGTGGTCGACTCTTGCTGTCAGCCACTGCCTGGTGGGCTTAGCCAAAGAAACGATCCTCCATTAATTAACCTTCACTTTCTATGTAGATTCACTCATTGAGATGCAGGTAATTAAACCAAGGTCATTTCAAGGACAGACAAGGAAAGAAACCTAGCAATTGGAAGGTGGTGGACTTTTTTTTTGGGGTAGAGGATTTGGAATTCTATTTTTATCCTTGTGCAGAATCATATTTTCTTGACTTTTAAATAATCTAACCTTTTTAAGTGGAATGTCTCTTAAGTTCACCTCCAAACCTTATCTCAAGAATTTTAGAAGATAGAGACTCTAGTTCCCTGGCATTTAGAAATAAATGTTAAGGCAAACATTTAATTTGGGGGAAGGGGCAAAGATAATAGAATGATGTTAGAGAAGAGAAAACAAAGAGAAAACAGTGTTTTTTGGAGTGAATTGTTATTATCTGTTAGTTTGAGCTACGCATTTCCTGATTTTTATTGCTTATATTGCTCAGCCTCTATGAAATCTTATAGTTGTTGGGAACATGATTTAGAGTGAAGTAGTTGACCTCGGGAAGGTCATTTTACTTATTTGGCCTTGGTGTCCTCATGTGTAATATTGGTCCCCCGCTGGTTGGGTCCAACCCTCTGGTAGTGCTGTTGATAGGATTTAGTGGGATATGGCCAGCTGGGCATTCTTGGGGTGTTCTCAGGGGCTGGTAGCAACCCCTAAGTTGCATCTACTGTGTGCTCGGTGCTACTCTAAGAGCTTTACTTTAACCCAAGGCATTTAATCTTCCAAGGTCCTCTGAGGTAGGGACTGTTATTGTAGCTCTTTTATAGATGAGGGAGCTGAGACACAGAGAGGTGAAGTCATCTGCCCTAGGTAACACAGTAGCAGAGCTGGAATTTGAGCCCAAGAAGGCTGGGTCTAGAGTCAGCATTATTTTCCACCATTCCATACCATCTCAGTCAATTGTTACCTCTTGTTAATCTCATCCCACCTGCTGCCTTAAAAATACATTGCAAGAGTGAGCCTACTTGGGAATACTTTCTTCTTGAAAAAAGAGATGGCTTTGGGGAGCAGCGTGTAGTGCTAAGGAGCTTTTAGGGGGCAACAATAGATGTATCACAAGTGTTAGGAAAAGCCCATTTTACTTTATAAAAATATCTACTAATCATTGAGAAGCATCGCCACCTAGTGGGAGGTTGAGTCATAACAAGGCAGCTTTGATTATCTTTGGAATTGACTGTGGATTGATTCCTTTTCTATTCTGGCTTCTACAATTTACTTGAAAAAGATATTTGGCATGTCATAATCTCAGAGCCATTTCAGATTGTGACAGGAGTATATTTGGAGTGGAGGTGTTAAAGTTACAGTGTACAATAGAAGCCAATGACGTTTTGGCTTATTAGTATCCTTTGAAGGAGATTGTATGAATTTCTCAGCTTTCCTTGATAAGCGCTTTATGCTAGTCATACAGAGGAAATGCTTAATTTGTTAGGCATCTACAGAATCAGAAGTGGGGCCATTCAGTATATGTAATATCATTTGCAGTTATTAAAGTCAGTTTTTATCTGTTTAAACAGGTCATAAAAAAATCTAAAATAAAGGACCGACTCCCTCTATCATGTAATATTTTAATACAGGTTTAAAGTTCTGATTAGGAATCAGTGCAAAACAGGCAAGAACGAATAACTTCAAAGGCAGAAATAAAGTTTCAGCCTAACTGGCATTTGTGACATGTCAAGGCTGCTCAATCCTTAGATGACGGGGTGTTGAATGGACAACGATGTAAAAAATAATATAAATCATAATAAAAAAATGAATAAATGCTGGGGTGTTGATCACAGATTCGCTCCAAGACCACATCAAATTGTCTTCCCCACACCCTGACATGTAGCTTGGCTCATTTCTGTCTCTTGACAGCTCCCAACCATATGTAACTGAGATAATTCACCTAATTTATTGCAATTTTGTTTGTCTCATTCTTCTGGTTAGTCTTACTCTTTTCTCTAATCCTTCCATTTTGTGATATGACAGCGAACAAACAGAGCCATATGTAATAAGTGCACACAAAGCTGCTGAAAATATTTTTTTTTTCCAGCAAAAATGTAAACTCCTTTCTTTTTTTTTTTTTTTTTTTTTTTTTGATGGGCCAATTTGAGATTTATATACTTTATTATAATCTTTCTTTTTTTTTTTTTTTAATATTAAATTTTATTTTTATATTCCCCCATACAATTGCAAACGCCCCATTCTGACCCCAATCCTTCCCCTCCCGCCCCCACCCCCCAAAAGTGTCTCTGGTTCATAGTTTTTTGTTGATTTTGATTTTCACTTTCTTATATTCATTTTCCTGGTCCCTTATTTAAGTTTTCTAGATTCCTGCTATGAGTGAGACCATCCGGTATTTTTCTTTTTCTTTTTGGCTTATTTCGCTGAGCATGATCCCTTCCAGCGCCATCCATGTTGCTGCAAATTGCATGTGTTTATCTTTTTTGAATGCTGAGTAATATTCCATGGTATATATGTACCACATCTTCTTGATCCAGTCATCTACTTTTGGGCATTTGGGTTGTTTCCAAAGCTTAGCTATTGTAAACAGTGCTGCTATAAACATAGGGGTGCAGGTGCTCTTTGGAATTGATGTTTCTGTGTCCTTTGGGTAAATACCTAGGAGTGGAATTGCTGGATCATATGGAAGCTCTATGTTTAGTAGGTCCAGAAATCTCCACACAGCTCTCCATAGTGGTTGGACCAGTTTGCACTCCCACCAACAGTGCACAAGAGTTCCTTTTTCTCCACATCCTCGCCAACATTTGTTGTTGCTAGTTTTTTTAATATGTGCCATTCTCACTGGTGTGAGATGGTATCTCATGGTAGTTTTGATTTGCATTTCCCTGATGACAAGTGATGTTGAACATTTTTTCATATGCCTGTTGGCCATTTGCATTTCCTCTTCAGAGAAGTTTCTTTTTAGCTCTTCTGCCCATTTTTTGACTGGATTATTTTCTTTGTTGTTGCTGAGTCTCATCAGCTCTTTGCAGATTTTTGTGATCAGTCCTTTATCATTAGTGTTGGGTGCAAAAATGTTCTCCCAGTTGGTGGGGTTTCTCTTTGTTTTTGTTATTGTCTCTTTTGCTGTGCAGAAGCTCTTTAATTTGATGTAGTCCCAGCTGTTTATCTTTCTCTTCACTATCACTGCTTTGGGTGATGTGTCTGTAAAGATGTCTTTGATGTGCAAATCCCGTAGTGTTTCGCCTATATTTCCTTCTATGTATTTTATGGTTTCAGGTCTTATGTCTAGTTCTTTAATCCATTTTGAGTTGATTTTTGTGTATGGTGTGAGGTAGTGGTCAAGCTTCATTCTTTTGCATGTAGCGACCCAGTTTTCCCAGCACCATTTATTGAACAAACTTTCTTTGCTCCAATGCATAGTCTTTGCTCCTTTGTCAAAGATTAGTTGACCATAAATCTGTGGGTTTATTTCTGGATTTTCTATTCGATTCCATTGGTCTGTATGTCTGTTCTTGTTCCAATACCATGCAGTTTTGATGATTATGGCTTTGTAGTATAGTTTGAAGTCTGGGAGTGTGATGCCTCCATTTCCTTCTTTTTTTTTCAGTAGAGCTTTGGCTATTCGGGGTTTTTGGTGATTCCATATGAATTTCATCAATAATTGTTCTATTTCTTTGAAGAATGCCATTGAGATTTTGATTGGAATAGCATTGAATCTGTATATTGCTTTTGGTAGGATGGCCATTTTAATAATGTTTATTCTTCCAATCCATGAGCAGGGGATGTCTTTCCATTTCTTTGTGTCTTCTTCTATTTCTTTTAACAGTGTTTTATAGTTTTCTTTGTATAGGTCCTTTACCTCTTTTGTTAGATTTATTCCCAAATATTTGATTTTTTTTGTTTCGATAATAAAAGGGGTGGTTTTTTTTGATTTCTTCTTCTTCAGATTTATTGTTTGTGTATAGGAAGGCTACTGACTTTTGCGTGTTGATTTTGTATCCTGCCACTTTACTGAATTGATTGATGAGTTGAATTAGTTTTTCTGTGGAGATTTTGGGGTTCTCTATGTATATTATCATATCATCTGCAAATAGTGATAGTTTGACTTCTTCTTTTCCTATTTGGATTCCTTGGATGTCTTTCTCTTGTCTTATTGCTCTGGCTAGGACTTCCAGTATTATATTGAAAAGCAGTGGTGAGAGTGGACATCCTTGTCTTGTTTCAGATCTTAATGGAATTGCTTTCAGCTTTTCACCATTGAGAATGATACTGGCTGTTGGCTTGTCATAGATGGCCTTTATGATGTTGAGGTATGTTCCTTGTATCCCAAGAATTTCAAGGGCTTTTATCATGAATGGGTGTTGCACTTTGTCGAAAGCTTTCTCAGCATCTATTGATATTATCATATGGTTTTTATATTTCTTTTTGTTGATGTGTTGGATAACGTTGATTGATTTTCGGATGTTAAACCATCCTTGTGCCCCTGGAATGAATCCAACTTGGTCGTGGTGAATTATCTTATGGATACATTGTTGGATTCTGATAGCTAAAATTTTATTGAGGATTTTTGCATCAGTGTTCATTAGAGAGATTGGCCTATAGTTTTCCTTTTTTGTGTTGTCCTTATTCGGTTTTGGTATTAGTGTAATATTGGCTTCATAGAACGTGTTTGGTATTGTCCCTTCCTTCTCAATTTTTTGGAAGAGTTTGTGAAGGATAGGCACTAATTCGTCTCTGAATGTTTGGTAGAATTCATTTGTAAATCCATCAGGTCCTGGGCTTTTGTTTTTGGGGAGGTTTTTAATTACCATTTCAATTTCGCTGCTTGTAATTGGTCTGTTTAGGTGTTCTATTTCTTCTTTATCTAGCTTTGGGTGATTGTAGAGTTGTAGGAATTTGTCCATCTCCTCTAGATTGTTGAACTTGTTTCCATATAACTGTTCATAGTAGTTACTGATTATTCTTTTGATTTCTGCTGTGTCCGTTGTGATTTCTCCTCTTTCATTTATGATTCTGTGTATTTGTGCTTTCTCCCTTTTTTCCTTTGTGAGCCTGGCTAGGGGTTTGTCTATTTTATTTATTTTTTCAAAGAACCAGCTCTTGGTTTCATTGATCTTTTGGATTGTTTTTTTAGTTTCAATTTCATTTATTTCTGCTTTGGTTTTTATTATTCTTTTCTTCTACTGGTTCTGGGGTTTTTTTGTTGTTCTTTTTCTAGATCTTTGAGCTTCGAGATTAGGTTGTTTCTTTGAGTTCTTTCTTGTTTTTTGATGTGAGCTTCTATTGCTATATATTTTCCTCTTATTACTGCTTTTGCTGCATCCCATACATTTAGGATATTGGTGTCCTCCTTGTCATTCAATTCAAAGAATTTTTTAATTTCTTCTTTGATCTCCTCGTTAGTCCAGTGGTCTTCCAGTAGTGTGGCTTTTAATCTCCATGAGGTAGGATAGTTCCTTGCCTTCTTTTTATGATTTATTTCTAGTTTGATGCCTTCGTGGTCAGAAAAGAT
Source organism: Talpa occidentalis (assembly GCF_014898055.3). Classification (NCBI taxonomy): domain Eukaryota; kingdom Metazoa; phylum Chordata; class Mammalia; order Eulipotyphla; family Talpidae; genus Talpa; species Talpa occidentalis. The sequence continues at coordinate 100,878,859 of NW_023600993.1, forward strand.
GGTTGGTATGATTTCAATCTTGGTGTATCTGTTGATGTTTGTCTTGTGCCCCAGTATGTGATCGATCCTGGAGAATGATCCGTGTGCGCTTGAGAAAAATGTGTACTCCGTTTTTTTTGGGTTTAGTGTTCTATAGATGTCTGTTAAGCCCAAATGCTCTAGGTCCTTATTTAGAGCTTTAGTTTCTTTACTTATTTTTTGTCTTGTTGATCTATCCATTGTTGATAGTGGTGTGTTGAAGTCTCCCACTACGTATGTGTTTTCTCTGATGTCTGTTTTCAGAGAGGACAACAGTTGTCTGATATATTTTGGTGCTCTTTCGTTTGGTGAGTATATGTTAATGAGTGTTATTTCTTCTTGAAGTATTGTCCCCTTAATCATAATGTAGTGACCATTGGGGTCTCTTTTTATTTTTTTGAGTTTGAAGTCTGTTTTATCTGATATAAGTATAGCTGTTCCTGCTTTCTTTTTTGGCCCATTTGCTTGTAGGATTGTTTTCCATCCTTTGACTTTGAGCCTATTTTTATCTTTTGTAGCTAAATGTGTTTCCTGGAGACAGCAAAAGGTTGGGTTTTGTTTCTTAATCCAGGCTGCAACTCTGTGTCTTTTTATTGAAGAGTTTAGTCCATTTACATTTAGAGTTAATATTGATATGTTAGCATCTGTATTTGCCATTATGTTTGTCTTTCCTTTGATTTTATTTATTTATTCTTTTAATAACTTTTTTTTTTTTTTGGTCTTCTTTCGTTGTTATTCGTCCCTCTGAGGTTCTGGCTTTAGGATTCCTTGTAGTATTTTTTGGAGTGGGGGTTTAGTCGCAATGAAATTCCGGAGTTTCTCTTTGTCTGGGAAGGTCCATATTCTTTCTTCATGGAGGAAAGAGAGCTTTGCGGGATAGAGTATTCTTGGTTGGCATCTGTTTTCTTGGAGTCTGTTGACTATGTCCCTCCACTCTCTCCTTGCCCGTAGTGTTTCTTCAGAGAAGTCTGATGTCAGCCTGATTGGTTTTCCTTTGAATGTTATCTGTTTCTTCCCTCTTGTCAGCTTCATTATTTTTTCCTTGTCCTGGATTCTTGGGAGCTTTACTATTATGTGTCTTGCTGTGTTTTTCCTTTCGTCGTGGAAGTTTGGTGTTCTTCTTGCTTCTTGTATATCAATTTTCAGCTCCTTCTTCTCATTTGGGAAGTTCTCTTCAATTATATCCATGAATATTTTCTCTGTTCCTACATCTCTCTCCTCTCCTTCTGGAATTCCTATAACTCTTATATTTCCTTTCCTCATGGAGTCAGATAGTTCCCGAAGTCTTTCTTCATTCTTTTTCCTTCGTACTTCTCTTTCCTTTTCTGTTTTGGTTCTTTTTATTTCTGTGTCTTCAAGATTACTTATTCGTTCTTCCATTTCATCTATTCTGCTTTCATTGCTTTTCCCAGAGTTCTTTAGTTCCTCCATTAATTCTTTGATCTCCTGCATTTCTCTTACTTCCCTCTTTAGGGACTCAATTTCCTTCTTCTGATCTATCACTTTTTTAATCATGGCAATTTTAAATTCTCTTTCTGGAAGGCTCAGAAGTTCTTCCAAGTTGCTGTCGTTGCAATCTGGGGAGTGGTTTTCTTTTTGTGGTGTGCTTCTTTCCTGAGGAGTTTTTAGGTTGCGTGTGGTTCTTCTACTCCCTACTGTCTGTTTTCTAATTTGTCGTATGCGTTGGGACACTGTGTTGCTCGGACTGACTGACATCTTGGGTGAACTTCTCCGCTCCCCTCTGGCTCTTCCAGGAGCCATCTCTGTCTTCTGGGGGAGCTTTCTGCTGGTTTTAGGCAGTTTTTACTGAAGAAATGTCCCTGTTCTCAAATGGCGAAGCGGGATGCAGTCCCTGCGCCTCCGGTTTCAGGCACACTCTTCTGCGCACCCGGTCTGCCCCAGACGTGGGTGCCTGCTCCCTCTGTGGGCTCAGACTGCTGGTCGGAAGGGGCCTGGCGTGGAATAACTTCCCGGCTGGCCACTGGGTCCTCCAGAAACCTTCTGCCCTTTTCAAGCAGTCTTAAGAAATGTCCTGTTTTATAGGGTGTTAGTGACTTTTTTTTTTCCTGGTCGCTAGGTGGCGCCAGAGATCTCTCCTATTGTCCTTGGGGGGCTGTTTTTCGCCTCCCCCCACCCCGTGGGACAGAGAACAGAGCAGGAATGGTAGGGTACACCTCAACAGCTTTGGGGTGCTGTGTCTGCCTTGTGCCCCACCGTCGTGGAGAAACCACGCCCTGAATTTTCGTGCCCCGGGTCTCAGTTCAAAGCCCTCAGTTCCAGGACGCGGGCTGTAGCCCAGTTCAGTGGCGCGGGAATGGCGCCTTTTGCACCGCTCCCGTGCCTGGGCGCCTGGTTCCTGCTCACTCAGGGAGGGACCTTCACCTCCGTGAGGACCTCCGCGCGTCTCCCCGCAAGCCTAGGTCGTCTCCCCGCAAGCCTAGGTCGCAGGCGCGGGGACCTGGGCAGCCGCGATCCAGGTCTGCACTTGCTTTTCAAGCGCGCCGAGCGCGCCGCTTTCCCGCGCCAGCTTACCGGCAGCCCGGGCTGTGTGCGCGTCTCCCGGGGTCTTTGTTCTTCTCTAATGGCGCCGTTCTCTCACCGCCGTGGCGGATCCTGCAGGGTTCGCCTCAGCTCCCGTTCACGGGGTGTGGTGGCTGCAATAGTTCCTTTCCACGCACAGTCCTGCTTGCTGCGTCGTTTGTTCTTGTTGGCCGTTTTGGTTTGTTGTTTCCTCCTCTCTGCAGGTCGGAGAGTGCCGCCTCTGTGGGTGGGGGAGGGGAGCAGGGTTCTGCGCTTCCCTCCCTTCTAGTCCTCTTTTATGGCCACTTTCTTCTTCGGGCAGTTCGCTGGCGTCACCCGTTTATCTTCTGTGTCCCAGTTCTCACTGGGACCTGCCGCTTTTCCTCCCTATTAACTTTTTTTAATGGGAGATCTTACTCGCAGCGTCTCCTCGCCGCCATGTTGCTCCGCCTACTTCTTAAACTCCTTTCTTTATGGGAGACTTTCCCCCTAAAAATTATTTTATTCACTTCAAAATCAATAAGAGTATTACCCCCTGATTTTGTGACCAAGTCTTGGAGAAATGTGTGACCCTGCACCCCTCATTCTCAATGTTCTGTGAGCATTATTGACAGGGACTGGGGTTGGTGGGTCTGCACTGTTGTGAGGGTGTGAGAGGATGCACACACCTGCTTACAATTGCTTCACCTGTGCTATGGCTTCCTATCTTCAAAGAGGGGGGAGGGTAATAAATAGAATCTCAAATCTCAATTCTATCTCAAAGACTCTAAAACTGAAATTTTTCTTATAACACATCTGTAACCAAAACGTGATATAAATTGAGGTTTGTTAATAGCCATTATTGACCCCATTTAGCATGAGCATTCAAATGTTTTGCTGCAGGAATATCAATTTTTTTTTTTTATTAAAAGGTGCTGTTCCAGACCCTTGTGTGAGCATCACATAATCACGGTAACTTCTTCTGGGCAGGCAGCCTCCAAAATGGATCACGTTGATCCCCCACATTCTCATGTTCAAGGTCCGCATCTAAACTCTCTCCTTGAAAGTGGGCAGGATTCAAGGGCTTGCTTCTAACATGATGGAGGTGCTGGGATTCTATTTCGGAGATTAGTAGGTGGAATGTCACTTCTGTTGTGCCCACTTCTGCCTGCCCTGGGGGAAGTTGCCTGCCATGTTGAGTGGACTCTGGGAAAGTCAAGTGGTGAAGATTAGGTGGGGGATCCCTTGCCTATGCCATAGAGTTTCTGTACTAATTAAATGAGATAATATGTGCAACGTGCTTAGATTCACACCTGGCCCAATGAAGTGGCCAATAAACATTAGTTAATGTTCATCTTAACAGGATGTTTCCCTATTTATTTATTACATGAGATTATACCACAACTTCAACAGTTGCTATTGTGCTTTGATTAGCACATTTTGCTGCAATTTCTTCTCCTACCCCCAATTTTTAACAATACTTTATACCTATGGTTCTAGATTGATAGAAATAAATAAATAAATGATTCATAGATTATAGTTATTTTTTTATCAAATCCTCTATTAGTCAATAGTTATGTAGGCTATGGTTGTTTTTTCACTTTGATTACTATAGAAAATACCTCAAAACCTCTTGAGAATATTTTCAACTCAGCTGAGTAGTCGGAATCCAATTTTTTTTTAAAAAGTCAGGTTTATAGAGGTATAATTTACATACAGTACAATTCAGCTCTTTTGAGTACAAGTCTGTTTGTTGACAAATGTTTATAGTCATGTAACCACCTTGGTAATCAAGCAATGTAACAATTCCATCATTCCCCAAACAAATTCAATTTTGCCTAATATCTTTTATTTAAAAACTAGCAACTAAAAATACTATCAGTGGAAAATCGTAGACCATAACCAAGCAAACTCCCTTCCCCCACTGCAACTTGAAAAGAAAAACCCAGCCAAACTGGAAAGGCTCCTCAATTACTCTCAAGTTTTCAAACCTTTGCCAAAAGTGTTGGAGCTTAATTAAGTTAAAATATTTCAAAGGGAGCCCAGTTGTAATAATTTGTTTATAATACAGCTTCTCTTTGATCACGGATGTTCACTTTTATAGAAACCCTGTTATCATTCTTGGGATAGGGGATAAAGTAAATTAACTTTGTGCTGGAAAAAATACAGGAAATTAAAGAAGTACCTGAGGTGAACTGCCTTATTAATAACAGAGAGATGTGACTTTATTGAGCCAGTGGGCCAGTGGGGTAGAAACACAGAAAGCCTGTGGGGGAATAGTGTGAATTGCTTAGATATTATGGATACAGTTTATTAAAAAGATAGCTTTAAAAAATGCGCTTAATATCCCTCTTTCTGGTCTCAGCGTGAACCCGCCTGGTCGCTGCAACAGGCAAACATGGCCTTGAGAAGTGAATATAGCACGCAGTGTTGCAGCCTTCTTTCAGAATTTGCTAGAAGGAAGTGCAGAAGGATTTTCAATTGTGTTGGTGAGCATCCCGAGCGGAAGAAATTTAGGGTCTCTTTTTCAATTCTTCCTTTCAAAAGATTCTTTTTTGCTTCAAAGGGGAGATGTTTAGTCCAATTGTATTTAAAACCGAGTCTCTCCTCCTTTTTCTTCCCAGTTCTGAGTTTCATTATGTTTCTTTGGGACAAACATTAGTAATTAAAAAAGATAGTCATATTAAGGTAGGCTAAAGAATAGTGGGGACCCTCAGATATTCTAGTGGGAGGGAGCTGGGAGCTGCCCTCAGATTTTGGCTCGACTTCCTGATTCTGACACCAACTCCGCCTCTGGAAAGCTGTGAGCACTTCAGAACTCACGCTCTGTGACTCAGCTTTCACATCTGTGAAATGGGACTTGTGTTTTCTTCACAGAATTATTGCAAACATAGGAGAATTAAGGTGTGAGGGAGAACTGTCAAAACTGGACAGACTGTAAACAATGGTGCAATTGAAATCACAGGACTGGGGTGAACGCGGGTCTGACCTTCCTGAACTACCTAACCTCCCCAAGGTACATGTTCTTTACAGGTGAAATGGATAATCATGTCCAGTTAGGTTTTGTGGCTTTAATGGACTCCATGAGCCTTAAGATGCTCTGTAAATCTTAAAGCAGGGGTTAGAAAACTTGTTTAGAAAAGTGCCAGTAAATGCTTGTGGCTTTTTGGTCCTTGTTGCAACTACTTGGTGCTGCCTTTATTGTGCAAAAGCAGCATTTGAAAATACTTAAATGAGTGGACACAGCTGTGTTTCAATAAAACTTTATTTACAAAAACAGGTGGCAAGCCAGATCTGGCCCATGGCCAATAGTTTGCTGACTCTGTGTCTAAAGCGTATGTGGTGCAGTTTGTTGAATTCTAATAGTGGCCTGAAAGCTGTCCCAAGCCCCCGAGCTTGTGAAGGGGAAATGGAGTGGTGTTATAAGCAGAATGTGACCTCAAATGGGGAGTGTGGCGGGTAAGTGGACTATTCAGTAAACGGTAGAGGGTCTTGTTGGAGAAATCTAACTGGATCCATACCTCAAATTTGTACACTAAGATAAATGCCAAGTGATGTTAACACTTGCATTATGGTGTGTATGTGTTGAGGTTTGGAGTGGTGCTCCTGACACATCATGCAATGTAAACTAATGGTATATCAATGCAAATTTTATTTAAAAAATCAATAAAAACTTGAATGTAAAAAACAAATTAAAACACGTTTAAATGTTAAAAAAGATCATAAATCACTAGAAGAAATGATGAGATATTGTTTTGCAAATTTGGGTTGGGAGCAGAGGGTTTTTCACCCAGAAACTATAATATATGGATAAATTGAAGCATCGTACTGAAATATGTATGATCAAAAATACCAAAAGCAAAGTGATTGTCAAATGAAAATCTGGAGACTGAAACATTCAACACAGACCCAAAGTTGACTTCTTAATATATAAAAGTTCACCTTTCCATTCTGTTATGATTGCAAAAAAAGAAAAAATCCTACAGTTATAGAAATGAAAGGCCTAATCTTCCCGATATATCATTAGGTAACATCCTAGGAAATGTAGATTCCACTCCACCCCCAGAAAGTAAGATGAAGAATCCAGAATTTTTTTATAAGATGAAAAGAATTCTGGTGGTTGGTTGCACAATAATGTGAATGTACTTAACACTACTGAACTGTACACTTAAGAATGATTAAGATGGTAAATGTTATGGTCCACAGAATTTATCAAATTTAAAATGTTTTAATGAAATAAGTACTTTTAGACAAAAAAAAATAAATATGAGTTTTGTTTAAGCAACTAACTCCTGGGCTAATTTGTTATGTAATCGTATATAACCAATGCAGCCCTTCCAAGAAAATTCGTTCCAGTTACTAATTAACCTGTCATTACAGTTTAAGCTTTCTGGGGTGGAGTAGAATCTACATTTCCTAGAATGTTACCTAATCTAATATTGGGGAGATGAGGCCATTCATTTCTGTAACTGAGACTCTAACACTCAACAAACAATAGCTCGCAATTGGCTCGTGTAAGTGAGCTCATACAATATTTGTCTTTTTGTGACTAGACAATTTCACTTCGCATGATGTCCCCAAGATCTGTTCATGTTGTAACACATGGCAGAACTTCCTTCTTTTTAAAGGCTGGATAATAATCCTTTGTATGTATACACCACATGTTGTTCTTTCATTTGTCAATGGACACGGGTGGCTTCTATCTTTTGGCTGTTGTGAATAATGCTGCTATGGACATGGTGTACCCAGGTCTCTTTGAGAACCTGCTTTCAATTCATATATATGTGTGTGTGTATGTGCATATATATCTCCAGAAGTGGAATTTCTAGAGCATATGGTAATCCCATTTTTAATCTTTTGATTATTTATGCTAATTTCCATAGCGACGGCACCATTTAACATTCCCACCAACAGTGCACAAGAGTTCCAATTTCTCCACATCCTTGCCAACGCTTACCAGTTTCTGCAAGACAGCTTATTATTTCTCTTGGCTTCTGCGGGGCAAGAATTAGGAGTGGCTTAGTGGGTGGTTCAGGTACAGAGATTGTCATACAGTCGTACACATGATGCCCCCCGAGGTCTGCAGTCCCTGGTGACACGGTTGAAGCTGGAGATGCCTGTCCATATGGCTCATCCCGTGATTGCAGACTGGAGCCTTAGTTTCTAGAACATGGTGCCTCCTCCCCTCACCCACAGGCTGCTTGAGTGGCTTCACAACCAAGAGCACCTGGCTTCCCACAGAGCAGCTAATCCAAGGGTGAGCCACACAGAAACTGCAATGCATTTTTGGGCCTTGTTTTAGTCAAATACCTTCATTGCTACAAGATCTTGCAGGTTACATGGGGGAAGTCTCGGCAGTCTCTGTAAGTTTGATTTTTTATGGTTAGTCCTCGTGAATGCCAGAAGGTAGAGTCACTGGACACGGCCTTCGAAGCTGGTCACCACAAGGGACTACATTCTGTTATTCTGCTATTGCCCCAGGATAAGTTGAGTTACAGGAAAAGAAAGGAAAATGAAAGTACAGTCTGTACAGGAAGTTTCTCTCAATAGACTTGTGACAGGAACTGGGTGCCAGATAGAAAGTGAATGTCCCTTCTAAGGACACGCTGTGACGTTTCCTGTAAGTTTGTGCTGTGTGATTGGATCCATGTGTTTTGTTAGGTAAGCAGAGATGTAGTGGGCATCGTATTGCCACCCTCCTGGGGCTCACTTTCTCAGGCCACCTCACTATCTTATAAATGTGGACCTTCCAGTCTGCAGGCAGAGTCAGAGCTTCTGTCTCCTCCCTCCCTACTCTCCCTCCCTCCCTGACTCTCTTTCTCCTCGCACTCTCATAATTTCTGGCATCATCTCCATGAATAAATGATTGACCAGTTAACTCTTCAAATTTCCACATTACTGAGCAGGGCCCAGGTAATTTGATCTTCAAAAATTTCCAACACAGGTGTGGCTGCCTCCCAGCTCGGTTGTATTGATGGAACACCTTGATGATGCGCCTGTGAATCACCTGCATTGAAGCAATAAGCACCAAGGTGAGCGCTCCAGAAAGAATTAATTGCAAAACGTGGCCCCAAGTAGTTAAATATAATAACTTGCTATATGGGACTAGAGGTGTTAAACCAATTAAATTTTAGCAAGCATCTGTCAGGAATAATGATTTTGTTTTTAGAATAGTTATATTAAGATATTTCTAAAAGCAGTTAAATGGCAAGACCAATAATCTTTTTAGATGGATTCTAAATTGTGTCAGCAAGGGGTTAGAAGACCATTGTCTCCATCTGTACTGTATATGGCTCATCCTCCCAACAAATAATTATGGAGAACCCACTACGAGAACCCAGCATGACACACAGGAAAGTAGATACAAACCCCAAATGCTTGTATGTAATTAGAATAACCAGGACAAAAACTTATTTTAAAATTAGATGGGGGTAGGTGCATGAGTGGGAGTTTTAACAAAGCTATTTTTTGGGGGGCAAATTTTTAACAAATTAAAAAAAATTTAAAATTTTAACATTTAAAATAAACACTACAAGCACATATGTATAGAAGCATATACGTGTATTTCCAGGTGTGCACATATGTATGTTTTTCCCCTAAAAACCTCCTGGAGGTTATTCTTTCTATTAGTTTTTTAGGGGGAAAACATACATATGTGCACATTTGGAAATACACGTATATGCTTCTATACATATGTGTTTGTAGTGCTTTTTTGCAGGCTACCAGAGGCATGCATTGGTTTTGTAAGAAATCAGAAAAACAGGAAAAATTAGGAAGGACACAAAATTACTCATGATGTCACCAGTGTTAATAAGATATTATTCAGGTTTTTTTCTATCTTCATAGGAATGTAAGCAAATTAATGAAATTAGCATCATACCAAATTTGTTGTTTTATAAACTGCTCCCCAAATCTACAAATTATCTATGATCATTATGATCATTTTTCAATGTCATTCAAGAGGCTTAGAATATTTTAATTGTTCCTATTAACTGATTTTGTTGGCTGCTGTCAGGCCCTTACCACCATAGCTAATCTCACAATAAATATCCTCGTAAATAAGTTCTTTTGTATTTTGGACACACAAGTTTCTCAGAGTGGGTTTAGACGTTTGATATGTTTGATAAACATTGATAATTCTGATTCCAATGAATGATTCCACCAGCAGAGCAAGAGGCATTTTGTGGAGGCACCTGCAACTTATTTTGTTTATATTTATCAATTTAATTTACATTCTTTTCAATTGCCTCTATTGAATACAGATAAAGGTGTTTTCTCATGTTTATTTGCCTCATGGGATTTTCTTTTTATGCATTGTCTATTCATACTCTTTGCTCATTTTCCAAAGGGAGGTCTTCTTGTTTTTTTTTAAATTAAGATTATAACCTTTATCACATGTCACAGTTTTGTTACTACCTGGCAGTTTGCCTTCTGCCTTTAATTATGGTATTTTTGACATGAATAACTGGCACACTTTTTGGCTCCTTGTCCTTGCTCTCTACCTGGGACACAGACATGATGCCGGGAGATTCAGCAGCCATATTGTGACCGCGAGGCCAAAACATACACTGTACAGATGAAGAAGTAAGGTGGAGAAGGAAATCAGCCTAACCCTTGCTGGTATCCACATGCAGCTGAAGCAGCTCATAATTGCCTGCCTCTGAATTTCTTGTTACTGCAAACAAACAAAAAAAAATAGACCTATGAGATTTTGTTACTTGCAGCCAAACACTTTTGGAATCAATCAAACATCACTTAAAAATAAAAGCAAGAGAATCCTGCCACAGGGTGGAGCTAACTCCTTCAGAACAACCTTTGTCAGAAAAATTGACCATAAGAAAACACGTATTTTCAAAGATCATCTCCCTGAAAATTCTTTGTAAAGTTCAGGGAAACTCTTGGAAGAGGGCTTTGGGAGACTAGCCAAGGGGCCATGGCTTTATCTGAGAACAAAAACTCACCTCTAGCATTCAGCATTGAGCTGCTTTGCACTCACTGGGCTGAAATGAAGTGGCAGGTTCACATCATGAATAGATGCTTTTGCCAACCACATAGCCGTTCACCCCAAACCTAACACCCCAGCTTCCAAGGCTCATCTCATCGAAAAGTCTAAATCTTTTTGGCAAAACCTCTTCTAGAAATCCTGCTGCCTATACCTCACAAGATCAAATGGTCAGTTTTCCATCCCTCCTGCAAATTCTTGGCTATAAATATTTTCATTGGATGTTAAGCATCTTCCTCAAAGAAAACAGGGGTTTCTTGGTACAAAAGCAGCAAATATGGGTCATATCCAGGCATGTAAGCTGTGTCTGCCAGTGCAGAATGTAGGGTTGAGGCTTTTCTCTTAATAGGAAATCACTCACCTTAAAAAAAGTGAAGCCTCTTTCTGGAGACATGTCTACCTGCAGAAGATCAGAGCGGAACTAGTCAAACCATCAAGACCAGACACGAACGCGGCTGAAATCAATGAACTTCAAACACAGCGAATTAATGAACTTTGGATCGCACTGACTTTCCTGGAACCATAAGTATATCTCTGAAAAATTTGAATTTAAATTTAAATAGAACTTTTCCATCATAAAGTGAGTCCATAAGCCAGATCCTCTGTTATGTCTCATCATCCCACTTCTTTTCATTTTAAAATTAAAGCTCTATTCTAAGAAAAATGTTGGCCATCTGATATCATCTGAGACGGCAGCAAACTTCAAAAATCACATTTCCCCCCTAGTTTTCCCCCTAGATCATTATTATTGAAGAGATCTTCCTCTCAGAATTCTTAATGGCTTAGTTGTCAGGGCTATCAAAACAAACCTACTTTCCTAAACCTACTTTCTCTTGCGGAGGGAAGACAAGTGTGTCCAGTTAGAACCCCTAACCTGCTTCTGGGGTGGGGTGTGCACTGGCAAATGATTTTTTCACTGCACATTTGTTTCAGCCAAATAAGGATGTTTCTTATAAACAAAATGTAACCATGGCCATGAGAATCTTCTTCTACATTCTTTATCTTTCTCTGGGCACAGACAGGATCACTTTTAAGAGAATGATGAGAGGGATCCAGATGTTCTCACCCCAGAATAGTGTCTTACAAAAATGTGTTTTCAAGCTGTTTAGTTTATTAGCAAATTGCAGCGGAACTAAAGGTCTCTCAACTCATCACAAACGCCAGACCTTCAAGATGATATGGGGAGTTTCTCCAGGCTGGTGGAAAGATCCACACAATGGAAAAACAATGTTTGTAAAGTAAGAAAGGAACCTCCAATTTACTGGGCACCAACTGTGTGGTAGGTGAATATCCAGACTACAGCATTGTGAGAAAGATTCTAGTGTTTCTCTTTTACTGATGGGAATATGGAGACCAAGATCAAGTAGGTGGGCTGCAGAATTGACGTTCTCCCCTGCAATGTGTGCGTTACAAACACATGAAATGTGAAAATTGGCTCCTGACCCAGGAGACGAGGATGCAGTGGGGGCGGAATCAGCAAGTGAGAGGACTGTGAGTTTGCTAGGACCCAGAGCACCCTGGCTAGGCCTGGCCTGCCTGGAGGACTAGATGGGTGCAGACGGTGCTAGGCAGGCTGACAGGAGCAGGGCAAGCCATGCTCATTGCATCATCCGTGGGCCAGTCTGACTCTATAAAGTTTATGCAGGAAGCTGGAGGGTTGACATTGGTGGACCTTGAATTTCATGCAAGCTAGACCTTTGTTTAGTGGCCTGTTTTTCTCTTAGGGGACCCATGCACTGTCTTTCCTCTCCCCGCCCCCCGCCATCTTAGACAGTCCCAGCGCGCACTGTCACAAGTTGTGAAGTTCTCTACGAAACTTTACCTTTTATTTTCTAGATTTTGGCAATAATCAGGTGATATTATGAACACATTATGGAAAACCAACCACGTCACCTTGTGTGGTCTTCTGAGGCCCTTATCAAGAGGGAAGCGCCACCGCAGCTGCTGAGTACGTGAAGATCTCACAGTTGTCTGCATGGGTAAAGGTGGTGCAAATAGAGCTGGTGCTCAGCTCCCCTGGAAGGACATACCCGGTTTTTCCTGTCCAAGGAGGTAGACCCCATTATGAAACTTTCCAGCTCGGAACTCTTCGATATGGACAGTTGAGCTGCTAACACCCCAGGAGGAACTAATCTGCTTCTGAGACAGATGCAGTCGGTGCCCTGACCACATCCTATGGACACTTGCTGGCCCAGTGACCAGCCTGTCTTTTCAGGCTTATGCTTAGAGCAGGTTAGGTGTGTCAGGAGTGAATTTTGGGAGCATTTATCCACTGATGGCAGTGGGAATTGGAGGATAAATACCCCGGCTTCTTGCCTCTGGGTGGGCCAGTTCTGAGGTTGCCAGTGGCATGGAGTCTTTGATGCCCACAGCAGTGACCCGCTTGTCAACGTAGGCTGTGCCACGCAGGCTGTCTCCCATTTCTGCATCACGTCCCCACACTGCACACCCGTGTCATGAAGACCACGTCCGAACAAACCCCTGTATCCTAATCTTTCTCTCAGGTCCTGTTGAGGGGCCCTTCCCTGATGCTGATTCTTAAGGTTTGGACTAAATATTCATTTGATGAAGGTCCCATCATACAACGCTGGCCTGATCTTTGATTGAACACAGTCTGCAGTTACCAGCTCAGCCCTCCATGCACACCACTGGCAGGCGAGGGTTATCCATAGGAAGACTTTTGATTTGGATTATCCTGAATTAGAAATTTTGAAAAATGGCAGCAATTCATACAATTTTAGGCAGTGTGCTTGCGAGAATGGTTATTCTGGCATTAGCATTATTGAAGTTGAAATACAGAAGCAGATTAAATACACAAACAAATCTGAGATTACAGGCTTCCTCTATTAAACCAAATATCAGCGATTTTGTTCCAGCAAAATAATATCATCTGTCACATTAAATGAATGTTGGGAATTTAAATTTTATTGGTTTTGTAGTTGTGTTTGAATGTAATTTGAAAATTTACTCTAGATTTATAGTTAGATCAAAGCTGTCAGTATAAGGAGTTTTTAACTAGTTTTATGTTTATACATATTGAAGTTAAATTATAATGAATTTTTAAAATTACATTGAGGGTCCCTGAGAATAGATGTATATTTTCCTTTTTAAAGAAAACTACTCAAGTCCAAGAGAAAACCATTTTAGGTGACAGGGAGCCCCTGGAATATTTTCCTCTACAAGGCAACCTCTAGAGAAAGGCGTTTTTAGATACATGAATGGAAGATGAATTTAAGTTGATTGCAGCAGTGCCTGGAGCATAGTAGGACTGCACGTCTATTGGGTGAATAAATGAATTAAAGAAAAATAAACCAAATGAGAGTTCTGCAGCAAACTGAAAAGTAAAATGTAGTAATCCTAGATAGAATTATAATAAATTATAATATAATATAGAACAATATTATAATATAATGAGTATGAACATATCTAACTTAGGTTACTGGAATTAGAAAGCATCAAGTTAAAGAACTTTGTATGTGTGAGAAGCATGTGTTTCCCTCCTGCCAAAGAGGGGAGAAAGCACAGTGGACTCTGGGTGCCTTGCGGTGGGTGTGCTACCGCACCTGTGGGGAGAGCCTCTGATATCAAAATGCTCACAATGATATAAACCAATCAATGCAAGTGCATTTATTAGGAATGTGGCCCTGGAAGGAGGGGTTTCAGGCAGATGAACAAATAATACAATTAGTGGTTAGCAGAAGGAAGGGGGAGTCAGAAGGGTAGATTGGAACCCAGGGGACAAAGGTGAAGGACATATTTGGGCGTTTAACCATGAAATTCACTTAGTACAGACCTGGGCCGATTCTCCGTGATGCACACCTGAAGCTTCTGTGTTATCATGTGATGTCACTTCAATAAAAAATGAAGCAAATGAACAAAATCATGGGCATGAGATTTAATAATAAACTTAAAAAATTCTTCGTGCTTTATTTTCAAATCATGATGACTTTATTTTCTCAAAATTATTGTTTTTAAAAAGATGAAATTAGTCTCTGAATGTTCGTTTGGCTTTATAAGACAGTATCTGCATAAGCTGTTGTAAACACAGTGATTGATTTTTGGGCATAGATGGTAACATTTCACTTTCTAAGGCTCTTAGGGGACAAGGATTTTAGTTAGAATTACAGAAGAAATTGTTTGTTAAATAAAATAGTCAAGGAATATGTTCTCTATGACAAATGTATAAAACTTACATCAGCAAAAGAAAAATAATGTGCCTAATCTCAGTCTTTTGGAAAAAAAATTATATTGTAACGCTATTTGAACTTGCTTTTTAATAAATAAAAAATTAAGAGTGTATTCCTAGGTTATCTCCTATTTCATCATGATTTTGATGTTTGAAGTCTTTTTGTCCACGGAAGAAAATTTGGAATTGATGGGAACAAGCATGAAAATAAAAACTATGTACAGTTGTTCCACCACCCACACAAAACCGCTATTTAAATGGGAAGCAAAAAGAGAATACCTTTCTCATCATGACATTTATTTTGTCCCTTAAAATAGGGCTACTTGGCACCTCTTGTTTATCACACCACATCTATAACATAACAATGTACTGTGATAGGTTTCCAGATTAAAAATAATCTTTGCGATCCATTTTTAAAATGGACGATTATTCCTGGGCTGCAACCTCGTTTATTTACCCAGCCTCTACCATGCAGCCCTTGTTTCTTGCCAATATTCTGCCATTTTGTGTAATACAGTCGTTGGATATATTTGTAGCTTAGTCACGGTGCCCACCCGGTACGATTCCTGTGATGTGCATTCTAGAAGCAAAATTTCGGAATCAAAAGATTTGAAGAGGAAGTTCTGGATGTGCAATTTTGGGGTTCGGCAAGTCTGGCCTGCTCAAATCTGGAGCGCATCCAAAGAACAATGTTCTACTCAAAGCCTCTGGAAGCAAGCATGCGTCTTGGGATACCACCTTCCTCACGTCCTTGGGGGCCATGTCCATCTGACAGACCCCTAATCCATGACTACCGTCCCCTGGGCTCCCAGCCCCACCAAATGACTTTCTTTCTGCCAAATACACCATGAGTGTGTTACCATCTCCATGTCACTCCTTTCCCTCCCCGAGAGAGGGCTTCTTCACTCTGTCTATTCCATGTTCCCTGCTCTGTGACACTAATACCAAGGTCTGTGAACACCTCCTTTGACTCCCCAGTCGTGGGGTCTCATGGAGAGCTCAACTCTCGGCATTGCACATGGCTGTCTAGTTACATCTGTCTTCTCTGCAAAGTGGGGGCCATGTTTTATTCCCCTTGAATAAGAACTGCTGTGCCTGTTAGTGATCCAGGCTCTGCTTTCAGCTGCATTCCTCAAACATCATTCATTGCAACCCACATTAAGGAATACATTTTATACCATAATCCACTATGCATGTTCAGAACACACACTGACACACACATACACTTGCAGAGTTGAAACAACTTTTGCAGAACAAAATTCATCAGCAGAATACTACACACTCTGTTGTCTTTTATTTTATTCTATTCATCATGCAAAGCCCCTAAATCCATTTACCTATGAATGACTCACGATTCTCAGTTTGCAAAACTCTTCACCTAGAAGCTCAAGAACTATTTGTTAACCTGAGTTGCAAAACATTGATTTATTTTGAAGTGAACTTTAGCTATCATGTGATTTGTGCATAAATACTTCACTATGCATTTCTAAAACACAAACATCTTTATTTTGTCACACCTAAAAACACAAGTTTCACACCTAAAATTTATGATAATTACTTAATATCATCAAGTATCCAGTCAGTGTTCAATTTTCTCGATTGTCTCATAAATGGTTTTTTAAATATCATATCTCATTAATAGTTCTCTTCCATTTCTTCTAATTTATTAGGCATTCCTCCCTCTTTCTCTCACTTCCATCACAACATTTTAGGTCTTTTGTAATGTGGGTTTGCTATGTTATTTGAGTACAGTCAAATCTGCTAGAGAAGACAAGAATGTCACTGGGGTGTGAAAGTCATAGGAAATTTTAAGTAGTGATGGTCAGTAGACTATTGGCTTGTGAGGTCCGAATAACACTCACAGGTTGTGAGAATAAAGAAAGAGTAAGGGAGGACATAATGGGACAGAGGTGGAATTCATCGGCTGTGTTCAATGTAGAGAGCAAATTGGTAACCTACAAGAATGACACAAACAGAAGACAGAGAGTGATGGCACAAGCAGGTGTCTTACAGACAGAAAGAGATGGAAAGATGAAGTCATCCTGGGTGATGGATGCACCTCTCGACTGACAATAATGTCATCTTAGGCCAACCCCCTTTGAAGACACCCAACATGGTCCTGCATGTGGCCAACTCAAGAATGACCCTTAACTGCTCAGCAGGCTTCTCTGGCTGGTGAAGCTGTGGGCAGCACATCTGCTTGGGGACAGTGAGTGCGTGTCATGGGCTTCAAGAACCTTCCTTCTGTGGTCCCCACACTCTGACCTCGGCAGGGGTTCCTGTATCCCCATCATGGGTTGGGGAGGCTTGGAGAGCAAGAGAGGAGATGGGACTTATGAATATTTCCTAACCTACATCTCACTCGCTTATACTCTATCCTTTCAGTGTTAACCCCTTCTTTTTAAAAAAAACATTTTGGAGGTCTCTTAAAGACTTTAATTTTACAGAGAAATTTAGGTTAACAGCAAAATTGAGATGATGGTACAGATTTTCCATATCTCCCCTGCCTCCCCCACTGAGCAATATCCCCCAGCAGAGTGGTGCCTTCATTACATGGAGGAAGTTGCCTTGGCATGTGATCATCACCCAGAGTCCATGGTTTACATTGGGGTTCACTCTCGGTGTTGTGCTTGCTACAGGTCTGGACAAATACATGCTATAAATCCATCATTATGGCATCATATGGAGTTTTTTACTGTCCTGCACCTCCTCTTTGCTCCACCTAACATCTCTCTTCCCCTTGCTTCTTGATATGTGTTTAAATTGATTTATTAAGCCATAATTCAAGCATATTAATTTGGTCTGTGAAACTTTCTGTTTCATGATCTCCTAGGATCTGGCGATGCGCTTGCTTGGAGGTGACCATCCATTAAGGTAATGTCCCACATAGCTTTGATGCAACTTAATTTTAAGATGCTGCTTGTAATTTCCTTTGAAGTCACCTAATGTTGGAATCTGCCAATTGCTGATATGACTTCCCCTGCCCCCATCCCTTTGAGGAGAACGGTCGTTTTGTTTGGACAGCCACTCGCCCCCTCGATGGGGGTCAACTCCACCCAGTTCTTCAGGGAGGCCCACTGGGGCCAGGGATTCCCATTCAGGTCCAGAACTCAGGTTCCCCACATAGAGGCTGATGATACTGAATTTGATGTGGTCCTGGGGCTGAGCCCCACAGTGGTCCCTGTACCCCCATTCTAGATTTGGGGAGGCTTGGAGAGAAAGAGGAGACAGGACATGTGATCATTTCCTAATCCACGCCTGGTAGCTCTGAAAAATTATTTTCCTTGTTGGAAAAGTAAATGGTTGTTTCAACCTGGCAGGATGACAGCGAGTTGCCTCGTTCTTCAACAGTAGTTGGAAAGTTCCATTTTCTCCAGACCATCCTATACGCTCATCACACATTGTGATATATTTCGGTACCACTGATATTATCAACTACTTATTAATTTTACTTAATTAGCCTCATTAAATAAATATTAACCAACCATTTATTTGCGTAGGTACTGCTGAGATTTTGGAGGACAACCGTAAGCATGAGACAAAGCTCCCTGCCCTCATGGAAGTGATGCCTCTGACTTATTTTAAAACCTTTGTGGGGTGGGAGGCAGGGTCTGGGGACCCCATGGACTGTGGTGGAGGATGATGGGTGCTTTGGTGATGGTGCAGTGTGGTAACATCAACCTCTGTCCCTAAATCTTATACAGCGATGCGAACCAGTGTCACTGCGATAAAGATGAAACAGTTGAACAAAGAGGGATGTTGGTGTCACCTCGGTCGATGGAACACCAGCATCCCTTGGGAAAGATTATGGTTCTAAAAATAAAAATCATAAAAGCACAGAACATGTTGGTCTCACAGAGTCTAGCCAGATATGTTTTCCCTTTGTTAGTTTTAAAAAGAGATTTTCAGTGGTCAGGGGTGCTGGAGGTGTGCCGACACCACACGAGCCTCTCTCCTCGGTGGATTTGGGATGAGAACCAGAAAAGGGCTAACTTTTTTCAGAGTGGGAGTCCATGTTGTTGAATTCTATTGTCCACGCTGACTTTATTCATCACCAGGGACACAGGCTGTATGTTTGGGGGTCACCACTTGGCTGCGACATAACGCCCCTAGCAGTTTCTAGCACAGAGCAAATGATGACGGGGGGTGGGGGAGCAGATCATTCATGCACAACCCTTGTCATCAAATAAAACACGTCTCTGTACCTGTGAGGACAGGAGAGGTCTGAGAATCCTCCGCAGTTTTTTAATTACTCAGATTTCATATACATTTTCGCGAAGCTGCTATTTCACGATTCTATCTTCCAAGATGCCTCCCGAGCTCCTGGGTGTCTCGTCTTTGTATCATTTGGCTCCTAGTACTAAAAGCCACATCCTGTTATGTTTGGTTGCTAGGTGGAGAAATGTTATCATGGGCTTCAGCAATAATTTATCCACAGAGCTCAAGGAGTTGTCATGTTCTCCTGACAGTGAGCTGCAGCACTTTATCAGCTCGCCTGTAAATCAGCCGTGTGTGGGTGCGGATGCCAGCACTGTTTGATCTCTCTCAGACACTGTAATCATCTGCTTTTGTCTGATTGATTCCTTCACATCACCACGCGCATTGCAACAGAGAGTGGATGCCCTCTGTTTATCTCGGCTGGTCATCTGCGGGAGGCCAGCAGGGCAGAAAATGCTCTTCGTGCCGAGATGTAAGAGTTTTTGGAATTAGGGCCTTTCCATCATACCCCTGAGCTGGTTTCGTTCAATAAATCAATGATAGCAGAATTGAATGCACCATAAATACCTCAAACCATATCTCTTACAAGAATGTAAGAGTAATTCATAGAAACAGGAAAGGTAACTTTGTGGGAAAGAATTACGACCCCTACAAGCCACAGACATTCGGGGCTTTTTACTGCTTGTGTTCACATCTCACCCCTTGAACTCTGGGGGAAGGAGCAGGCGCTGCTGGCTGGCGTTTGCATCCGGATGGTGCGGGGGATAATGGAGTAGAACGGATCCTGTCCAGACCCATCATGGTGTTTCAATCTGAAAACGAGATTTAGCCCATCTCTGTCCGCTCCTGTTTTCTACGACTGTCTTTCTCAAGGCCATCCAGTGTCATCCTAACGGAGCGCACTGGCCTCTGCATAGGAGAGCCGCCAGCCACCAGCGCCAGACCCGCCCTCGAGCAAGTTTTGCTAATCTTTCTGATGCTTAAACTGTCTCCCCATCAGGTGAGCCCGATCCCTGTTTCCCGGCCTCCTAATTGCTGACAGGTAATGTGGGGCACACATTGGCTTCCTAGCCCCCGGGAGTCAGGTTGAAATCCAGGAGCTGATGGCTGCCTCGGGCCTGGCAGGGGCTGGCTGTGCTGTGACCCGGGAGCTGTCGCAGCCGTCCACGCCTGCCCTGGTTGAAAGCAGAGGTCAAGCTGTATTGTAGATGTGATTGACTAAATCCCATCGAAGAGGAGGATTTTGTTGTAGCTGCCCCCTCTCGGGTGGCGGCAAGATGAAATTACATAAAGAAGCCTTTCAGCTGAGAAGTGAATGCTGCTCCGGAGAAGAAAATAGACAGCTGGAGTGGGCTGTTTAGTGCGAAGAAAGACACACAGTTGTTCTTACTTTCATAACAGTGATCACAAATGTGGATGATGATTTATTTTATACCTATTCTGTGGCCAGGTCTTGTAGGCTCCCTGATGCCTAATTAGAAGCAGTGAAGCTCAGTGGGGTAAGGAGGAGGGAGGTCAATCAACCACAGCCAGTGGTTCAAATCCAGCCTGCTGCCTGCTTTGGTCAATAAAGTTTTATTGGAACACAGTCAGGTCCACTTGTTTACAGATTGCTGGGATTGCTTTCCCTCGTCACTGCAGAGTTTAGAGTGTATGTTTGCTTTATACCATTTTAAGAGGACTCACAGGGTTAAACACATGAAGATGGAATCACTTGTGTGAAACCCTCAATGCCTGAAGACTAGATTTTTTTGTTGTTGTTGTTTTTTAAGATTTATTTTTATTTATTTTTACAAGCACTGGGTACAGTCAGAAGCGCGGGAGGGTGAGAGAATTCACCAGAGCCAGAGCGGGGAGCAGAGCAGGCAGAAGGACCGAAGTGCACTGCTGAGGGGAGCAGCGGGCGGCAGGAGAGGTCTGCGCGCCATGGGGGACCCTCCTCCGGTGGCCGGGGAGCAGCCGGGGATCGAACCGGCACTGCAGAGGCTGCGGGCAGCTTCGCAACCCAGCGCTCAACCGCTGTGCCACCGGGGAGGCCCAAGACTAGATTTTGAAAGTCACTCTCCTGTGCTATCCCAGAGGGGTCAGCAAACTTCTTCTGAAAGGGCCAGGGAGTGACCATTTCAGCCCGTATCTATTCAGTGCTACCTGGTAGAGCATGATAACAGCCAGAGGTGACATAAATGGTCAGGTGGTATGTCAATAAAACTTTATTGACAGAAGAGGTGGTGGGCCCATAGTGTGCCAACCTCATTCTACCATCTCTATCTTAATGAAGCTCATATTTTATCTTGGGTCTCAGTTCCTCAGGAGAATTAAATTCCAACAGGGGTCTTCTGTGGTAAGTATGTTGAGAACTTCATTATCCACTTGAATGACAAAGTTGAGGTGTCGGGAAGTTATTTTCCCAACGTCACACTATTGGTAGAGGGTAGAAACCGTACCTGAACCCAGCCCGTCTGCCTCCAGAGTCCCTTCACGCAGACACAACACTGTCTCCTTTAGTCTTAGTGCAGAGAATTCAATTCTTTATAAGAAAATCATTCCAGCCTTTCCATTTCTTTCACATCCCTGTGAAGACTCCTTTATGGGAGAGAATATTTTTAATTTTCAAGAAGTTCCTTGTTGCAAAGAAGAGAAGAGAATACTAAGCAAAGAAGAGCAAAGAAGAGAATATTCTGTCTTTGTGGCTGCTAACGGCTGGGGTGACTTCACGGGCGGGAACCAGGGCTGAACCATGACCCTACACTGAGAAGAAGTCTCCATCACACCCTTGGGGTCTGTCACTCTGGTTGGCCCCTTGAAGTCCTTAATTTTATCTTTCTGTCTTGTGAATCAGCTGGAGCAGCCCTGGGGCCAGGGCCTGGCGACTTGGCTCTTGCTGGACCTGCTTCCGGCCTGCTCCCTGGGGCGGTTCTCACCAGTGCTCTTCCTGTTACTGCCCCCTGGGGGGCTGCTGCTGCCCCACTTAGTGGGGGCCTCGTCCTGTGTACTCACCCCATGAGCATTCCATGCTCAGGGAGAGCAATATTCAAAAGCGTATTAAAAACATCACGAGAGATGGGAAGAGCGAGGACAGGAGGAAGGAGACGTCTCCTCTATTTTATATAAGGGACTCCACATTTTGTTTTGCATGGGGTCTCACGTTCTGTAGCCAGGCCTGGCTGGCACTAATGGTAGCCTCACCTGGCGCATCTCACCTTCCACCCCAGAGTCACCCAACCAGATTCTGCATGTTTACAAGACCGGGGCTGAGTTTTGTCCATCGTTAAGCCAGGGATGGCTTCCACAGGTTCCTGATTATCTGATGCTTGAAAGCATCCAGGGATCCCAGAGCCAGCCAGGCCTGGCCTCCGGCAGACGTTTCCCAGCCTCACCTGACCGGCAGCTGCTCCCAGGCTCCAGCTCCCTTTTCTGAAATTCTCCAAAGACTTTGGGAACCTGTATTTTTACCAGGAGCTCCAGATGACCATGCTTATGCAGCCAGTTTGGAAAGCTCTTTATAAATGATTCACTAGGACTTAGAAGCATCCCCCAAAACCTAATGTGTATCCATATCTGTCACTTACCTGTAGACCTGGCTTAACCCTGCTTGACATTTATAAACATTTTATCTGGAGCTGCTTCATCTCAAGCACCTGCGTGCACGGAGCAGTTTCGTGTCATTGGCTGGATTACAGTGAAAAATGTATGCACGTGTTTGGGAGTTTTGACACCCAGGACTGATATGGTAAAGATGTCAAGATAAAGTAGGCCAGGCCTTGGAGTTACTTCTCTGGGTGGCCTCCGTTGATGCAGAAGTATTGGGGGGAAGAGAAAGGGCAGGCTTTCCATCCAGCAGTCCTGTGCATGCCATATGTTCTCGAAGACCTTGGTGGTTGTGGTTATGGTGGTGAGGGTAGCGGTGGGCGAGAGGGTGGTGGTTATGGTTATGGTAGTGGGTGATGATGATGGTGGTGGTGGTGGTGGTGGTGACGGGGGTAGCAGTGGCAGTAACAGCTTCCAGGAAGGTCACCAGCCTTCTATTGATAGCAGGGATGAAACGAGAAAAGACAGGGTCTCTTCCTTCACAAACATACAGGTATTTGGATCTGGGATATAGGTGTGGTGTCTGCTGTGCCCCAAGGCAGACATGGAAGCTGGTGCTTTTCAGGGAGATGCAGAATGGAGTGACTTTTCATGCTAAGGGAGCTAGGGCTCTTCTGTCTCCTGCATGGACTATGAGAGAGCCACAGCGTAAAGCTGCAGAAATGTGGAAGCAGTGTTTGCAGACTCCAAGCCCCCAGCGGCCATCGCAGCTGAACTAGTGATGGAGCCACCTAAAGGGAGAGCCCTGCACTCCCCCTGTGGCACCATGCAAGGAGGTGGGTGCAGTGTCCTCTGGGGTTATTTGAGAAGTTTCTCCAAGGGAAGGGTCGCACGGACCAGGAATACGGGGATGCAGGGACCTTCTCCCTGCTGGGCCTTGTAGGTACTGGGTCCTCTGCTGGGATCTGTAGGGACTGGCTCTCTGCTTAGCCTCATGGGTGCTGGCCCCCTGCTGGGTCCTATAGGTGCTGGCTCCCTGCTGGGTCCGGCTCCCTGTCAGGCTCTGTGTTGTCCCGCTTCCTGTCAGGCCCTATAGGTGTTGACTTGGTTCTAGGCTCTGGGTCCCTGCTGAGCCCGGTAGGCGCTGTCTTCCTGCGGGGCCCTGTGGGTCCCTGCTCCCTACTGTGTTGGGATTCAAATCCACGCCTTTGGCCTTCAGGGCTTTCTCTACCATTGTGCATGTTAATCTGGGCACAGCCACCGTGTTGCAGTCTTTATACCCTCCCCTCCCCCAGCCAGGAGCCTCGACAGTGAGGTCACAGGGGTAGTTCTGTCAGGTGGTGACTGACCTGCTGTCTCTACGGGGGATGATGTTATACAGGCTTGTTTCTTAGACAAACGTGTAATCTCGTTTATTTTCTCCCCCACTTGCACTCATGTAGGTGCTGACCGCCCTGGCATCAGTGTTGGGAAATGAAGATGCTCGGACTTTTGCACCGTTGGCCTCTGTGGTTATCACCTGTGGCCTTGAATGCAGGAGGAGCTGGGGAGGGCGGGCGTGGGGTACACATGCCTGATGCTGGACACCTGGAGTGTGGTGTGGGCGTGCGTGAGTGGGCACACCTGAGCTGAGAGGCTGAGCCTATGAGGGTGGCGTGGTGGAGGAAGGTGTGGCAGGGAGCAGCAGGACAGCTGCGGGAGGAGGCGATCAAGAGAGAACGTCAGAGAGCTCAGAGAGTGTCAAGATTCATCGGGGGTTGGGGGACCTGCCAGCCTCCTGTCCCCCCATCCCGGCCCCCTGCCTGCCGTGTACCTGGTTGCCTCACTACAAGTGGAGTAGAAAGGTCACGAAAAGCCTGAAAAAACCACTGTGGGCTCCAGGACTCTCCTTTACCCGTCTGCCTGGATCACAGGGAAGCTGCCCAGTGCTTTCCAGCTGCTGCAAGTGGCGTAGACGGGCAGGATCCTCGATGCAGACGGGTATGGAGCCTCTGAAGACCTCGGGCAGGACGGAGGGGTGGCGGGCCTTGAGCCTGTGGAGCTCGGTGGCTGGCCTCTCTGTGGGTGCCCCCTGGGCCCGCGGTGCAGGTGGAGAGGACTCTGGAAGGACATGGTGCCTGCTCTGAGGCAGCGCTGGGGTTGAGTGTGCCCTCACAGCTCTGCAAATGGCGTCCAGGACAATGCTGGGGACGCCATGGCAGCCCAGGTGGTGACCAAAGTCCAGGAGCCGCGAGAAGAGCTGGAGCCGCTGCAGCCGCACAGGTGGACGAGGCCCGGGGGCTGCGGGCCGGGACCTCTTGGGGAGGAGATGCCGCCAGCGAGGACCAGCCCACTCTGCGCAGTGCCTGCAGTGAGGCACCCGAGCTTGGGACCCCGAGGCCGTGAGGTAACTGGAGCACCGTCCCTACCCGGCGTGGGTGTCCGGCCCCAGGGTCACGCTGCCCACCGCCGGCCATGCGCCCCCCCGCCCTGTATTTCCCAGCCTCGTCTGGCGACGGGGACTTTTCCCTGCCACCGCCCTCCCTGTGGCTCCCTCGTCTGAGGCGGTCCCTGCTCTGGAGGGGCCTGGGGCCTGGTGGGCCTGACCGCCGTGGACTCCTGATTGTTGGGTTGTGTCTGCCTCTTGGCCATTTGAGGGTCCAGTTCAGGGGGTCAGGACTCTGTTCAGCAGCCCAGCCTGGATCAGGGGCCGTTCTCTGGAACTTTGGTGCTGATGTTGGGGAGCAAAGAAATCCTGCCTTTCTGCTGAACCGCAAGTGGGTGAACCCAAAGTGCAGCGTCACTGGGCAGCTGGGATGCGACAGGGAGGGACGCCAGGCGCAGGGGCCTCACGCTGTTGTTGTGTCTGCACCTTCCTTCCCCGCCAGGAGCCAGGGCTTGTGGGGAGGGAGACTTTTAATTTTGTGAGCCAATCATTTCCGACTCTTTGAGAGTGATTTTTCGAGAATTGCCTTATTTTTTCTCAAATAATCCAGTTTAAATTGAAGTTCAGACCCTTGAATCTGAAAAAGTCCCAGCACTTTGGGGCTGGGAGTTCCTGGGAAAATAAAATGAAAGATGCAGCTGAAATCCTTCGCCTGCTGCTGAGATAGGAAGTGCCTGACCCCTGCCAGCTACTTCAGCTCTTACTTTCAGAGAGAGCCAGGTGTGGTGCTCTTCAGGCATGGAAACCATCTGCTACGGGCTTCTGGAGCCCACAGGCCGTTGTTCAGGTTTGTAGGACTCCGCTGTCAGCTCATAAGCCAGTCACGCCAGTGGGTGCCTGTTCATCAGGAATTGCCCCAGGGGACACCCACAAGGGGATGATACAGCCCCTGGCCGCAGCTGTCATGGGGGAGCAAGAGGAAGTTGAGTTTACCAGCTTGGATTCTGGAACCTTAGAAGGCTGCCTTCCGATCCTCTGTCCATCACCGGAGGGACTCCTGGGCCTCCTTCCTTCTTTGGCATGAAGTCGAATGGAGGTGAAGGCAGTACTGCAGGGGAGGGGCAGTGCTGTGACGGGAGCCCATAGGGGCTGGGGTCAAGTAAGCGCTTGGTTAAGGGAGCCATCTTGACATCGCTTTATGAACTCCTAGGTGGCGACCTGTTGTCATGGGAATCTCGTTTGATTGTTGTTGGCTTTATCTCTAGTCCCCAGCCCAGCCCTTGGTCTGAGAAAGGCAGCACTGAGGCCTGTTGTGTGAATCTTTTTTCTTGATTAACTCGTTGGTTGACTGGATCACTGCCATCGCCTCCTGACCAGATCCCCGAGTCCAGCCTGGCGCCCGTTCCACCCACTCTATACGGACTTGTTTTCAACACATGGTCATTGAGTGCTTCGGGCCAGTTAAGGCATGACCAGGTCACATAGGGGACCCACCTTTGTGGGGCTCAGAGCCAAGTCCAACAAGCACGTGGCAAAACAAATGGACGTGTCCTTTAATCTCAGGAAGGGGTGGGAGAAACAGACAGCAAAGGGAAGCATAGAAAGAGCAAAGCATGTTGCTCCAGCTCCTCAGAGAAGACTTGTTTGAAGACAGGGCCTTGGGGTGGAATTGTGAATGAAGTGGGGCGCGGGTTTATAGTGGCATGGGGGTAACAGCTTGTGCCAAGGCCCTGTTGCACGTGTAACTCATGTAACTGAGCACAGTGAGTGAGCGGGAGAGGAGATTAGAAAGCTAAGCAGGGGCCTGCTGGTCCAGGGCCTAGGCGATTGTTCATGTTTTAGAAATGGCTTTTACATTCCTACGCCTTAAATTCCTGCATTGCCACAGCACAGCAGTAATCAAACTTTCGGAGACTCCCAATTGCTCTTTGAATATGGTCACGTGTCACTTAATGATGGGGACACGCTTGGGGGGATGCATCATAAGGGGATTTCATCATGGTGTGACTGTCTTGGAGGGTAAATAGCCTGCCTGGATGGGAGGCCTACCCCACACCCAGCTGTCTGGCTGTTGGCACTCTTGTGTACAAGGTCCATGGTTGACTGAAACATCGAGAAGCATCACAGGTCTGGAAGGCGACATGAATTTGGATCCTCTGGCAGCACGAGTCAGTTTCTCTTTGCTTCAGCTTTTCTTTGAATTACTGAGTCTAGCCAACAACAAACACATCCCCATGCTGCTTTGGGGCCTTTGTCCTTGCCATTCTCGAAACACGCCTTCCCCTCCTTGACTCTCCAGTACCTGCGCATCTTGGAGGGAGTAGGAAGTTTCCTGACCCCCCCATCTTGAAACTCTCTCAGGTTTGCTGTGTCTCATTCTTACGGATGTTGAGAATCCTCTGAAGCAACTCTTATGCCTGAAAATAGCTAACATCTTGCGTATTCGACGTCATGCCTTTCCCCTCTGAGGTTTGTAAGTTGCCCCAAACGGGGCTTCCTGGATGCCTTATTAATCCGTGTCCTCAGCTCTGAGGAAGGTGCTGGTGAAAAGCACTTAATACATATTCATTTATTCAATGAAAAGACAGGTGTTCAGGGGCAGCTCCTGCTTGTGACCACCTTCATTCCTCTTCCTCGCTGCCCTGTCACTCATCTAGACACACGTGTGCAGAGCACACGCTGGCCCATCACATGTGTGTTGTCGACACGTTGGGGTGTGCAATTCAGAAGCAGGAGGAGTGGCTGGTAGTAGCCTGGGCGCAGGGCCTGTTAGGGCATTCGAGTAAGTTCCCTGGAGAAGGAAGGTAGGGATGAGCTAACCTGCATGGAGAGAGGCTTAGATGTGGCTTTAGCACTTACGTTAGGGAGGGATAGAGTAAACCTTTTTTTTTTTTTTTTTTTGATGTTAAGCATAGAAAGAGTCTAAGAATGAGCTAAAGGAAGCACCTATCCCAAGAAATGCAACTTGGTTGCAGAGAGCGGAGCCTGGCCCAGAGTTTGCATTGGAGGTGCTGTCACTGTTTTCTGACCTATTACAAAAGCTCCTTGTCAAAGAACTGACCTTTTACTTTATACCTGAGTGACGCGGGCTGCAGCATTTCTCATAATGAGAAGGTGAGTGGAAAAAGAATGTCCTAAATCCCTCCGATCATGTCTAAGGAGAGATGAGTTTTTTTCTACTGGTTCTTAGCGATATGCACCCAAATGACTTAAATCAGAAAGGGAAAGCTGATCGCTTCGTGTTCTGTGAATCTGCACCCCTGAGCTGGGGTGGACCGAAGGGTTGTGACATGAGAAGTTTCTGGGCTCCCCTCCTCCCCCTGCAAGGGATGGCCTCTTCCATCTCCCAGGCTGGTGGGGTGTGCATCGCCCTGGAAGATCTCCTCCCCAGTGACAACACTCCAACGTGTCCTTACCTGCCCCTCGTAAGGGGAAGTGGCAGCGTGAGGTGAAGAGCGAAATCTAGGTGACAGGCTCGCATACCAAATGGTCCAAGAAGCACATGAGTATTTTGAGATGCTCCAAGATCGAAGGCTTATGAGTTTCTGGATCTGTGGCCACAGTTTTCATCTAAAAGTGAACCATCATGAGAACACCCAGTGCTTAAAATATTCATTTTATTTCATGCAAGATGATCTAGAGCACTCTTTTGACCCCCCCAAAGCCTCATTCTTCTTTGAATTTTGTTAAAGTAAGAATAAAGGTGTTTTTTTATTTCTTTCCTCTGGGTCTGTTCCCGATTAACCTTATAAGCACTTCATAAATCTTGCATCTGGGTAACATAACCCTGTGTGGTGCTTTTTAACCAGAACATTTCGTTTTCCTGGTGATTTGGCCCTGAGGTTCGGGAGTGGTGGGCTGTGGAGGGTGGAGGAGGCACGCCCTGTGGCCCCGCCTGCCAGGACACACCACCCCCCACAGATGAGGGGTTCACCCATGTGCTTGCCAGGTGAGGTTCAGAGAGAGTCTGCGAGCTCACTTCCTTCTGCTTCTTGCTTTTCTAAATTTTTGGAATCCTATGAAGTAAAAATGAGGATTTTTGAGAGGAAGTTTTCTTCCTCCTCCCCGCCAAACAGGCCTCTCTCATTTCTTCCCACACCCCGCTGTGCCTCCCCACAACCTCAGACATTTAAGTGAGGATTTAAGTTTGTTGGGTAGTATCTAAATAGTGTTTGATTTTACTTGGGTTATGAAGAAATTATTTAGATCCTGCTTTGTTTCAAAAGGAATATGATATTATACACACACAAAAGTAATAACCAAAATGGAATAATAAGTCAGCAAGTATGGAAATTGGGACTCGGGGAAAATAGAAATGAAAATATAAATTTAAGAACATACCAAAAAATGTAGTAAGCATATCACCAAAATCAATAAAACAGCTTTAAATTTGACTCCGAGCTTCCTGGTAGCCGAAGGAAAAAAGTGTGGGTGGCACAATTGATTTCATCATTGTTATTATTGAAAAACATCTAAATTATTGCCAGTTCTTTGGGGATGCAAAACATTTCATAAATCTGAATTTGGAAAGGCATTTCACCTAGGAGCATGGAGGGGTAGAGGCATTAAATAGCAAATAATAGGGTGGTGATTTGCATGCAATAGTACCTTGTATTATTCAAAAAAAAAAAAAAAAAAGAACCACCAAGGACATGACATTAAAAACCACTCAGTAGGGGTTCCAGAAAAGTGTCACTGGCTGAGAACAAGGTATATAGGTAGAAGGAGTCATTAGCAGAATTTGCTGGGTTGCATTTACAAACAATGAATGTCAGGGCATTTTTGTAGAGCTGCTCCCTGGTGGTGGCCAACAAGAGCCATGATGAAAACATTCCTTCCAGGCTGGGCTGTGGGGGGTGCTGGCTGAGTGCTCACCTGGGAACACGCAGCTCACATGGGGTTCACAGGGACGCATCTGACATTCTGCCTAGGTTAGTGGCTTAGTTGACAAATTTCAGAGTCATGCTGAATTTCAGAGTCATGCTCTGGAAGTTTCTCTGCCAGCATCTTGCTCATCTGGCTGTGATGGAGATGGTGCGTGTCTCAGGCAGCACCCAGAGCTTTCAATGTGCCTTGGACAGAACCTTTTCACGCCTTGATCTTAATCATTATTGATGATAAAGACAATCTTTAAGACAGAGGTGGACAAAGGCAAGGCAATGACTTGCAGAGTCGAGCAAGATGCCTGGAAAGAGTGCCCAGGCTCGAGGTGTGGGGAGGTCTTCTGGCCTTGACCCAAAGATGGTAGGAAAGCCAGGCAGTTCCTTCACATCTTAAGGTTTGCCCAACTGGCAGCTTGGCTGCAGCAGTGATTCCCAAAGTATCCTCCCTGGTCCAGCAGCATCAGCATGAACTTCATGCTGGGAGCTAATTAGCAATGCAGATTCTGGGGCCCCACTCCAAGGCCACTGAATCAGAGGGTCTGAGATGTCCAGCAGTGGTCTGTTTTTTAACAAGCATTGCAGATGATTCTGATTTATACTGAGGTTTGAGAACTACTGGACCTTTGGATTAGGTCTCTGGCCACTTGGGTGGTAGATTGGCATAAAAGACCCTAATTCTCCATCCCCATTTGTGTTCACATCTTCGGTAACCTCCCGCTAGGAGGAGTCGTCTATTTCTTCAACCTTGGAATATTTGCTGCTCTTGGGTTTTGCTTTGGCCAATAGAATCTGGCGGAAGAGATGAGGTGTGCTATTTCCAAGCCACCCCATCCTTTCTCTCCCCTCTTTCTCTCTGCCACAACCATGAGGACAAAACTGGGTGGAGGTGACTTCCCCAGAGGAGAGCACTCCAGGCCCTGTCCTGGGTCGGCCCGCCCCCAGCCATGCCAGCAGCTCCACGTGCACAGGTGAGCTCAGGTGACATCGGCGGGGCCTCCCAGGCCAGAAGACACCCTGAGACAGCCTACAGACTTGTGAGCTAAAATACACGGGTATTACTTTAAGCCCCAGGCTTTGCAGTTGTTTGTTATACAGAATTGCTGTGGTAACAGATAACTGATGCAGGCAGGAATTCTACAGCCCTGTGAATCTTACTGCCTGGGAGCCAGATTCGCCTTGCAATCGCAAAGTCACAGGTGGCAAATGCAGGCGTGAAAGCAACGTGACTTCCTTTTTCCTTACCTAACTTTGTTTCCTCTTCTGACTCCCCATTTCATCACGAAGTGGGCAATTACTTATTTAATTCTCAGTCAATTCCAGGTAATCTAGGTCAACACGTTTGTGGTAGATGCTACTTCTAGGCAGCACTATTTCCAGTTCTTTACTGAGTGCAAGGAGGCCCCCACCTCCTTGAAGTCAAGTGCGACCAGGGGACTGTTTCTGGCCAAGAAAATATGAGTATAATGTGCTACTTCTGGGTGGGAGCACCGAGGTTTTGGGGTGCAGCGTCTGTGCTAATTGGTGTCTGGTGATGCCCACCACACGTATTGCTCCTGTTTTCTGTGTGTCCCAGCTGCTGGCCATCCCAGACAACTGTTTACTCCCTCTCTACTGAAGCTCCTGCGCTGGAACACTGATTATAATAATGATATTTACTCCCTATCAAATGTTGGCAACTACTAAAAAGCTGAAAAATGTTTGATAACCTATCATTTATTGGGTATCTCTTTTATTGAGTGCTGTGCAAAACATTGTGTGTGTGTGTGTGTGTGTGTGTGCCGTATCACATTTCACCTTCTCACTCTCTCTTTCTGTCTCTCCCCCGCTTCTTCACCTGCCACCCCCAGACTCGGGACAACTCTCAGTGAAGCTAGTTTTAGGCAGAAAGAAGTTAAGCAAAGTAGATACAGGAGTTAGAATTCAAAGGTTGTCTGATTTCAAAGGCTCTGTTTGATTTTTTCGGGACACCACACTAACTTTAAGAAGAAAGAAAAAAATGGCACCTGTAGTTCCCCTCAGGGAAAATTGCTGTTACTTTTTGCTGCTCTTTTCCCTCCAGGGTTTGCTTTTGCCTTCTATAAGTACCAGATCATGCAGCAAATATAAGGTTTGTTTGTTTTTTTTTTTTTTTGCTTTTTTTCTCTTTACATTATTATTTAAGCATCATTTTAAAACCTCTTTGTAAGTTTCCTTTTCATGAGAATGGCAATTTCTTCTATACTGTAATTTATTTAACCAACTCCCCTTTGTAAAATATTTCAGTTACTGCCCATTTTTGAATAAAAAACTTTCCTCCCAGAAAACTTCAAAAATCTAAAAAGCTATCGAGAAATGAGGAAGTGCTGTTGCATAAAAGGGTAGGCTGGGCAAACAAGACACTCGCTTTGGGTGTAAAATCAAAGGGCACCCAAGATCCTACTTATTAAAATAAAGTGATAATTTAGTGCAGTATTTAGAAAACCAATTTACATGAATGTCCCAAATCCAAACCCACGGTGAGCAAAAGATCAACATTTTAAATAAAAGCAGGGTCTCTCTTACTGATTTTTCTTTAGCCCCAGACTGCAACAGGGCAGGCGTGGTGCCCTTACCTACCCAGCCCTGACCTTGAGGAGATCTCCTGGGTGCCTGGGAGGGGGAACTCAGACACGTCTTTATTATTTCTTGTACTACCACTGTGCCCTACAGGGTGCTCTCTGCCAGGTGTTTATTCCTGAAAGAAAGCACAGTGTGTTGGGTAAACAAGCCTGGGGCCCGCTGGAGACTGCTTGGTCTCAAATCACAAATCCTAATTATGTCACTAACCAACTGCATGATCTTTGCCAAAATACCACTCTCCCTGAGCCTCACTTCTGGCTGTCCTCCTCGGAGAGGATAATTGTTCACGCCTCCCAATTGATGGAGGGGCTTAGTGAGTTACACGTGGGTTCCTTCCAAGAGCTTCTGGTTTGTAACTAAGACTCAAGAAATGCTGGTTCTTTTTCTATCAAGTAGTGAGCCTGTGCTCCAAGCCTTAGACAGCCTGCAGAACTGTGAGATATCTTCAGGTGCCTTCCCTGGGGCATTGCTAGATTTGTTTGTTTGTTTGTTTGTTTGTTTATTTCTATAAGAGCTGGGGTACAGGTCAGAGGCGAGGGAGGGTGAGAGGATTCACCAGAGACAGAGTGGGGAGCAGAACAGGCAAAATACACTGCTGAGGGGAGCAGCGGGTGAGACAGGAGAGGTCTGCTGCACCATGTGGGTAGCTCCCTGGCTGGCCAGGAACCGAACCTGTGCTGCAGAGGCTGTGGACAGCTTCATAGCGCTGTGCTCAACCCACTGTACCACCGGGATTGCTAGATTGAAAAAAAAACAAACAACATCTGCCACCATTATAAAATAACTAAGCTTTGTTTAGAAATTCCTGCATTTTTTCTCCAAGAAATTCAGGAGCTCTGGCAGCCCAAGCACTAATTCTGCACTTCCCAGGGCAGCACCGGGCCCAGGGTGGAAACCCACTGACGACAGATGGAAAAGCTTCTCTGCAGTCCACCCCAGACACCGTGGTCAGATTTTGCAAATAAAAACCCAGAATGCCTGGTTAAATTTGAATTCCAGATAACCAAATAATTTCTTTTTTAGTAGAAGCATATTCTGTAAGGTAGTTGGGCCATCTACTAAAAACCCTAATTTTTAATTTTCCGAAACAATGAGACATACCTGTTTATCTGGCAGCCCTGCGGTAGCCCACCCCGACCTCCCCACCTTTTAGCTTTACTGGCCTGTGACCCCGACTTGAGCCTTGCAGGCATCAGCGGGCTGACCTCAGGATCAGGGAGAAAATTCCAAGCAGAGGTCAGATTTAACAAGCACCGCTTGTGTGTCGTCACCGATGTGCAGTTTTCCGCTGTTAATGAGCTTCCCTCCAGTGTTGGGCCTGCTTGTGCCTACACTTGCTCCAACCCGGGCCAGGACAAATCATCCATCACAGGTGCCACGGCCACCTCCTGATGCACCCTGGCGCTCTGGAGCCTTCTGCCTGCTCGCGGCTGCTTGGGTGCTTTCAGGTGGAGAATCCGGCCGATAACATCCCCGAGGAGGCAGCTGCCAGAGTTCAGGGCCTGGACATGAAGGGTGGTGATGTTTTCTTTACAGAACTGCGGGAGTCTCAGCCAGAGACCAGCCAGAGAGACCCGCCTGCGGGTCGCACTGTGCAGACCCAAGATGCTCTTCCTGGTCCTGTCAGGTGGAAACACACCCGAGAGGCTCTGGCACGCGGTTAGCTGGAACCGGGTGTCCGGACCTCAGCACCGTTTACATTTGGGGTGGCTGCTTCTGTCTGTCTGTCCTAACAGGCTGTTCCTATCTGTCTGTGCAGGACATGATGGGATGTTGAGCTGCATCTCTGAGCTCCACCGGCTGGGTGCCTGTAGCACATCCCACCCGCCACCCCAGTTATGGGCTTGGCTCCTGAGACTCGCCCCGTTTGAGAACTCTGTGCAGAAGTGTCACTGCCGGGGCGGGGTGTGTGTATGTATGTGAAGTTAGGGCACACATGCCTCAAGGGCATCTGAGAATCAGTTTTGTGTTGGTGGGGGAGTAAAAGACAGAGTGGAGTTTGGGTCCCCTTGGAAGTGCTCAAAGTCAACTGGGAAAGCTATTGGCCAATAGCACTAACATGGGCAGAACCGGGTGCAGAGACACCAGTTTGCAACTGTTGAAATGGAAAACCCAGTTCACTCGTTTTTGGTTGATTATGTGTTTGGCTTTTACTTGACCTGAACTGGAAGGGACTGAAGTGGTTCCCAGCTTCTGGACACCTCGCCCTTGCTTGCTTGTCTCCACGCCGGAGCTGCGCCACCACCCTCAGCCCAATGGCCTTGCTCCTCCTCGCTCCAGCCCTGTCTGGGGGACATTTAACAATGTCAGGGGACACTCTTGGTTGTCACCACCCATGCAGGGCTGCACTGGCACCAAAAGGGTAGAAGCCAAGAATGCTGCCCGAAGCCCCACAGTGAGCAGAGCCGGTGGAGCTCAGAGATGCAGCTCAACATCCCATCATGTCCTGCACAGACAGATAGGAACAGCCTGTTAGGACAGGCAGACAGAAGCAGCCACCCCAAATGTAAACGGTGCTGAGGTCCGGACACCAGGTTCCAGCTAACCGCGTGCCACCCCCAATGAAGAATTTTCTGGCCACAAATGCTCATAGTGTGGGCTGAGAAATAAGGATCCTTACAGAATTGCTACATAGTATGGTAGGTGGGTCCCGGGGAAAAGCTATTCCTGTACCCTATCCCCACCCCAGGTGCTGGGGATTCCTAGGACTCAGCTGGAACCTGTGTCTGGGGGTGCATCAGCCAAGGGGCTGGAAGGAGAAGGGACACTTTCTTTTCTTTGCATTTTGCACTTGGACCCAGAATTAGCAAGACCAGCAACTCTGTAAGATTCTACATTCTTGTATAACCTTTTCCTTCTTCCTCTGGGGGTTTCCATACTTTACAGAAGTTCACCAGGGTCTCCATTCACACCTGATCCTAATCTCTGGCGGACACCATCAGATAAAAGGATTCCCCTCACATATTGAGGACAGGGAGACGAGAAGCTTAACCAGCCCCGAGAAAAGACTAAGGGCAGCCAGGAGAAAAATAGCCCAACTCAATTTCAATATACAACCCTCCATCATCTCAGCATCATTATCAAAACACCATCGCCACTATTTATGTGATTGCAAACAGGGAGCAGCCGTTTATAACCTGGGTTTGAGTCAATTCACTCATGCGACCCATCCCCCGCCTTGGCCTTCTGTTCTCGTTGAAATATTACTAGGCTCCATTTTTTCCTCCTGGTCCTCTCAGTCTCTCTTCCCTTTTTGTGCGTGCGTGTGACCACAATCGTAGTTTCAGTAAATAAAAGGGCTGCTTGATAACGTGGAACGGCCCAGTGCTTAACTCTGCCCTTGGAGATCCTTTACATCAAACCAGCGATCAAAAAGTGGTGCAGATAAAATTTGTCATCAGGGATTTCCTACAAAAGAATTACAGTGGAGAAATGGCTTGATCGATACTATGGATTTTCACTGCAGGGACTGGTGGTCCAATTGCTGAGAGACACTCACACAGATAAAAGGGCAGGGTTGCCACTCCGTCAGACACTGCTGACTCAGCAAAAGCCTGGCAGGTATTTATAGGCCAGAGTGATACAGAATTATCACCTTGCAGTGCCCGGCGCGTGTTCCTTCTGAGATTGCCTTCCTTTATGGGATTGCTAAATGCAGGTGAATGGAAAAATGATGGCTAACAGCTGTCAAAATGCAACAGAATGAAGTACTTAAATCTTTTTTTATCCATTAAAAGGGTAACAGCCATACATATATCACGGCACAGACATTGTAATGATATTTGGGGGCTGGTAAACGAGGGGGTAATAAACAATGTATGTTCTGATCAGAACTGCAGAAGAAATAGACCGGGGGGGAAGGGAGGTCTTCCCTGAAGTCTTATAATTACTTTAATGGTGGAACATTATCTAACAGAAGGAAAACAGAACTGCATTTACGTCCCGTTTTTGGGGGGACCTCATTTCCCCTTACAGTGGTATTTAGAAAGCATCAAACAAGTCCCTAAAACACTTAACCAGGCTCACTGCATCCTGAAATTACTGAAGGTTATGTACGCCAGCTTAATTAAAGTGCGTGGAATAACAATAATTTATTTGTAAGATGCTTCAGCTGTAAGGTCTGGGGTCCGGGGAGAACTTCCTCTTGCTTTGTCTCTAATCTCCCCGCTCCCGTTGAATTTCAGATATGCCGTGGACAGGTGGAGAAGCAGGAAATTCCTTCTTTCATTACTTCTGTAAAGCTAGAAATAAGCCCGACTCCCAGTTCACATTTCTTCTAGGAACCTCCCTTAGGACAAATCTTACCAACCCAGCTAGACCCACCCATGCAGTGTTTGTCTTATTATTATTTTTTAATTTCGTGAGAATCAGTTCTGGAAAGATTCAAAATGCCACTTGATGGTCATCCTGCAGAATCTTGATTTATTTGAAAATAACTCTGCCTTGTGTCTCATGCTCTCCGTCATGCATTTCACTTACGCTGTAGGTGAACCATTTTTGGTAAGTGGGGGCATTCAAAGAATAACACTATCCTTATTCTTTTCAATATTGAAAAAGCATTGTGAAACGCTGGGGAAAGAACAAAATATCTAGGGTATCATCAATAGCAAGAGATCTTGACATTCATTCTCCAATTTCTCAAATTGCTGCATTGGGATGGGCCTTCTGTGGGATGCTGAAACAGGCTTTCAAGGAAGGCACTTATGGGGAAGAGGACAGGGACAATATTTATAGAGCAAATATTTTGTACCAAGCACTTGGCATACGTTGCAATGAAGTCCCAGCAGCTACGGGAGGGCAGGCACGTGTCACGAGTGATTTAGATGCACGTGAGCCTCCCTACAGCGCCGGGAGGTGAAGTTAGTGTCATCTTTACAGATGAGGAAACTGAGGCAGCAGACAGGGTTTGCTCCAGCTTCCGCAGCTTGGGAGTAGTGGAGCTGGACTGTCACTCAAGAGTGCATGTTTTTAACTGGCAGCTTTGCAGCCTACCACAGTTTGGAAACTCCTTTTATCTTGACAGTCCCATGAATTGGCATTTCCATCGATCAAAAAACAACAGGGAAGTTCTGAAAAAATTGGACATTTTGCCCAGTCTCTTAGCTGAACAGCTGGGATCTGAACCCAGGCAGCCTCGCCTCCCAATTCCCTGCTTATTCTGCTCGGTGGCTGGCAGCTCACCCACTGGACAGGTGACATTCTGCAGCATCTCGATTCAGATAAAATTCAGGAGGCGCCGCACCGTGCAGTCCAGGGAAAAGAATTTAATTTCAGGAAGCAGGCCGCTGCCCGGAAGGAACTCGAACGAGGCTTCTGTACCCACATGGTCCCTGGCCAGCATCGGGAGGACTCCAGCACCTTCCGGAACAGTCCGCAGGGAAATCATCTTTGTGCTCGTAACTGCCTTCTGCTGGTAGAAATCATCGGTGCTATCATCACAGGATTGTCGTATGGAAGTTTACTGTCACCGGCAATAAACAGAGATGAAAGGAGGGGGGAATAAGAAAACAAAAGGGAAAAATAGAAGCAAAAAATGCACCAGAGTGAAAAAAAAATCTATAAACGAGTTGTTTTTTTTGTCTCTCTAGTTGCTCTGATGGGCACAGAGGAAGTAGACGGAATAGAATCACATCTCAGGCACACCAACATAAATTCCCCCTTGCTTTGACAAGTACGTAATTTTCTTCAGAGATGCTCTTCACGTCTGGAGAGTTATGAGGCAATTTCATTCCCATCTGACAAATTTACAAAGAAACATTAGAGAGAGGGGATTAGGAAAGCGAGAAATCTTTATAGACTTTTTCCTGGGGCTGTATTTCCCTCCCATCTTGGCCTCTTCCTGGAGGACCATGCACGAGTGACTCACACAGTGTGGACCCCATAACCGAGCACTCAGGACAGAAGCAAAAAGCGAAGTGTGATGCCATCGACTCATTGTATTTCCGTGGCTGGGCCGGGGGAGGCGGGAGCACGTTATTGACAAACATTTAGATAAAGTCTCTAAGGTGCGGCTTCCAAGTGGTATTTTTAAAATTGGACTTTGGGAAAGAAATGCAGAGAGAGACAGAGGGTGGGATGGAGGGAGTTGGGGAGAAAGGGAGAGAAAGAGGGGGCGATTGAGAGAGAGAGAGAGAGAGAGAGAGATTTGCATTCCAGGATGATAACAATAAAGGATTAGTGATAGCAAAATGCATATTTATTTCCTTGTGGGAACATAGAGTCTAAGTGGAACTTGCAGTTTTCCTCTTAAAAAAATTCTCTATAAAAAATCTCCACCACTGCTCATTTCATTATATGGTTTTGAGTGTGACCGAATATTCCAGTTTGCACGGACTGTCCTGTTTTAGGGCTGACACTCTCATGTCATGGGACTTCTTCAGTCCTGAGCCAAACAGGAGGCTGGTCACCTTACGCATGATGATTGTGGGGCCTCCCCGATGGTGCAGCGGTTGAGCGCTGGGTTGTGAAGCTGCCCGCAGCCTCTGCAGCACCGGTTCGATCCCCGGCCCCCGGGTGAGGGTCCCATATGGCGCGCAGACCTCTGCTGCCGCCCGCTGCTCCCCTCAGCAGTGTACTTCGTCAGTCTGCCTGCTCTGCTTTGCTCTCTGCTCTGGCTTTGGTGAATTCTCTCACCCTCCCAAGCTTCTGACTGTACCCAGTGCTTGTATAAATAAATAAAGCTTAAAAAAAAAAAAACACACACACACAACAAAAACTGGGAAGTTCATCATTAAAACAAAACAAAACAAATGATGATTGTGATTTATAGAGAAGTGACTTGAGTTCTGGTTAATTCTCTGGAGTATTTGCCATCTCGCCTTGTGCACCTTTTAGCTCTGATAACGAAGCTAGTGTATACAGACACGAGCACACACACACGCGCGCACAGACAGAGGTATGTATTTGGATCGTTTTGAGATTCTAGTAAGAATCTTCGATTAAGGTCACTGCGAGGGCTTAGAATTTTGATGGAAAAATCATAATAGCACTCAGAAGTTCAGGAAACGTATTCCTTTCCTGGAGTTGAGATTAAACATAATATAATGCAGATGCTGTCGGATGCAGAGCTCGGATGACAAATGTTTTATAACTGGGACTTAGGGAATGGAGAAAAGTAGAGAGACACAGCTTCCAAGACCTTCGCCGAGAGCTGCAGAGCTCTCATAATACTGGATGTATAATTTGGCAGGAGGAAGGTGGGATATCTGTGTGTGGATGGCTGTTGTGCATTTTTCAGAGTCCAACGGATTTATGGAGGCCTTGTTGATGATCCATTGCTCTTATCAAAAGAGTGAAATGGACCCTGATTTGTGTAATTAATTTCAGCTCTTGGTTCTTCACGTTTTCCCGTGTTTTCTCTCTTCAACTCATTTTCACTTTAAAAAGTCCATTTTTGGCAACTTGTTATTTTTCTTTATAAAAGGGACCGGAAAATCTTTCCCATTTACTTTAAAGAAATGGCAATTCACGCCGGAAGGGCGGGCTCAGTGTTCTAGAGACCATGTGCTCAGTATTTCTTTGCCCGGAAAATGCACAGAGGTCTTGCATCTGGGGGTTGAAGTTCAGCAGCCCAAATCCGAACGGTGAAGTTTAATTTGGATTTGCTCTCTTCTGAAACTTGCAAGCAAACCCTCCCTTCAGCCTGCCTGCTGAACATGAAAAATGGGGCTTCTTTGAACTGCAAATGATTCTTTTTTGCCCAAACTTAGAGAGATAAATAACGATAAGGAATGTTCACATATATAAAAACTAAGCCAGAAGCATATGAAAGCCATGAGGTATTTGAACTTCCCAACCGCTGTAAAAACCTGCCCGTACTTGATGGGGAAGAGTCTACCCCAGTGTAACTAAGGGGCCTGCAGACAGCTTTTGACTCACAAGCAAAGGAGAGTGTGGCGGGAAATGAGATGGATCTCCATGAGAGAGATAAAAATTTAAAATATCCCCTGGTGGGGGAAATTTTTTCTTTTTATTTCTGCATTTGAATCTTTTAAAAACTGTAAGTTTGGAGGGAAAGTTATTGAGACATAAAAGGAATATTTGAACTGCTTTGGAGTTTATGATAACACTGTATAATACATTATCTTGAAAGCCTTTATAGGACACAGTTACAAACTTCCAGGAAATCTATTAAAATGCAGCATTAATTAACATAAACTTTTTATAGTGTTACTAATATTCTGCAAACAACTGGGAGTTTAAAAGCCCGCTCTTCCAGGCATTCTGGCAGCCTGTCCACAGCCATCAGACACAATAAAAGAAAACGCTGAAGGAAAAGAAAAAAAGGCATTTTCACTGACTGTCCTGGCTGGGAAATTCACCTCCATCTCTGCCTACAATTTGAACACGGAGAAAGACGAGCCATTTGCCAGTTTTCTTAGCATCCTCTTTGTAAACTCCTGCCACTGACTGAAAGATAAACACTGGTATCTCCATATGCATTCTCTCAAATGGGGACAAATAACATCTTTGAAGTCACTCTCTCCGCTCACACAGTGTTTACCATCTCACCAGAGGGCTGCCCTGGTTACAGATGACATCCACATTTAGACACTTACAGATGAGTCAAGTAGTTACAGAAATCGACACTGGACTTTTATTTTTGATGTCTGGCTCCGGGTTGCAATGACAAATCTCCCCAACCTGAGTCTTGTGCCCCCACTTTTTTTTTGAGAGGGATGTTTTTCGTTGCCGTTTCAAATCTTAAAGAGAAGGAGACATTTTGGTCTCTATGCTCAAAGGGCACGACTGTCTCCCTCTAAGGGTGGAGTGCCGATGACCTGGCCCTCAGTTATCTGGCCCGACGACTTCCCAGCCTTCTCTGTGTGAGCGGGTCTGCTTCAGCCGAGTCGGGCAGGGCCCTGGATTCCTCTTCTCAGAGCTGGTCCTGTTGTCAACGTAAGCCTTGGCCTCTGGCCCGGCCTCCTTGCTCTCCTGGGTCCTTGGTGTCGTCATCTGGGTCAGACTGATGAGTTTTCTATTTTAGTATCGTCTTTGAATTACATGAAAGTTATGCTTTTTTTATTTTTTTAAAAAAGAAATGAAATACTTTGCAGGTCTCTTCCCCTTGGATGCAGAATCCTGCAAATATTTCTTCCTGCTCTTCCCTTTTCCTCTATT
This sequence comes from Talpa occidentalis, assembly GCF_014898055.3. Lineage (NCBI taxonomy): Eukaryota > Metazoa > Chordata > Mammalia > Eulipotyphla > Talpidae > Talpa > Talpa occidentalis. The sequence continues at coordinate 100,920,276 of NW_023600993.1, forward strand.
ATCACCTGCTTTTCAATCCATGTGGGACTGAGATTCTATGATGATAACCATAAAAACATGTGATATGTGTCTGCATTATTCTCCACGCATGCTGCCTCTACTAGGCTTTTCATCTATTCAACAGATCGCTATTAGGTACATGCCATGTTCCTGGTGCCCCAGAAGTGCCAGAGAACATGACAGATGAGGGTTCTCCTCCTGGAGTTTATCTTCTAGTGAGGGCAGCTGAGCACAGGGCAAGAGGATGTCTGAGTAGGATGGTGAGGAAATAAGCTGATGGCGTGATGGAGGGAATCGATGGGGCATTGGAGGCAGGGAACCAAGGTCATGTGGGGACTCCCTTGGTATGTTTTAACAAGTCTCAGCCCAGTGTGGCTGGAGCAGGGTGGATAGGATATTGACAGGTCGGGATATGATAATAACAATTTACCCACTTGAGCAGTTAAGACAATCCCCTCTATATTGCAATACAAGGGAGGGCATTATTATCACATTTAGCAGGCGATTGAATAGAAGTTCAGAGAAGTAGTGTGACCTACCTAGGGGCACATAGCTAGTAAGTGTCAGAGCTGGAATTGAAATATAGGTGTATCTGATTCTAATATCCATGTATATTGAATACTTACTATACTTGGCACTTTGGAGGAGCTGGGAATTAATCATGGACAACTTTCTAATTCTCCTGGAGCTTACTGATGGAGGAATCAGCAAAATAGCTAACTCTCTGGTGTTTCAGGTTGCGGAATGTCCTATGGAGAAAGCTGAACCAGGGTGAAGAAGATAGGAGGGTTCAGGGGGGCTGGGTTGCTCCTTCACAAAGGATTTTCAGAAAAGTCTTCCCCATTTAGGGGATATTTGAACCAAGGCCAGAATGAACCAATGGGCTTTCCATGAAGAGCCATCCAGACAGAGCAAATAGCAAGTGGAAAACTCAGAGGCGCGCTGTGCCTGGCCTGTTGGAAGAACAGCAAAGGATGTGCATGCTTCCAGGGAATGAGGGAGGAGAGACACCAGGTGGGCTGTGGCGAGAGCCTTAGCTTTTACTCTGAGACAGAGTCCTTGGAAAGGGTTGAAGAAAAGGACATGAATAATTATTATTCTGAAAACTGGGTAAGATAGGCTGTTGGGAGGCAGAATGGAAGGTGGGAAATCAGGTCATGGCCATAACTTAGGACATGCCTTCAGGAACACATGCTGACTGGATCAGGGCTTGGCTGTGGACATGATGAGAAGGGCCAGTCTTATGATGTGTTTCAACAGTAGAACCATCAGATTTAGTATTGATTGGGCTGTGAGGTGTAAGAGGGAGGGGAGTCAAGGATGATCACAGTGTTCTAAAGATCCTAAGGATGGAGCTACCATTTAATGAAAAGGGCAGAATCAGTATTGATATCCTCATGGATTCCTCTTATTTCTGCTCAGCAGGTCAGCTGCTGTGTGGACATTATTTGAGCAAAGGAGTGTCAACATGTCTCCTTTTTTTTAAAAAAAAAAGAGCTGTTGGTAAACTCTGCTAGTGCATTAGTTAGTTTTGCTACATAACAATCCCCAAATCTCCATGGCGTAACCCGTCAAACATTACTTAGTGTTAAACCAAAAATATGGGTTAGTTGTGGCTCAGCTCAGCTCTGCTCCTGGTGCCTTTTCATTTTTGAACTTCTGCCTAGAAATATCGGTCCCACTTCTGGACCACATTCCACTGGTCAAAGCACAGCCATGCCCAACCATGACCAGGGAGCACCATCCCTCTCCACCAATGGCGTGGACTTCATTAGTGAACGCCTGGATCTCAACCGGATCAGTTTAGAACAAATAAACGTACTGAGGATGATCAGACACAGGCTCAAAGAGGGGGAAGCCGGAGTTCCCAGAATCCTGGGAGATGCTGTCTTAGCCCGTGTCCCTACCACCCACGCACATCTGCACTGGAGCAGCTGTCACCGGACAGTGACCCCGGCTCTTTGCTATTTTCCTCCCACCCTGAGCCTGTGCCCTGTGGTGGGTGTGCCATGTCTTTTCTCACCGAGAAATCATCAGAGCCTGGTGCGCTGCACACAGCCTGTTTTTGTGTGATTCGTTCAGATAACTTGCAAGTGACATCACCATTCATCTGGAGGTTGATTTCTTTTTAGAAGGGCAAATAGAGGAGTGGGGAAAAGAAAAGGAGTAAAGCTCAGTAGCAAGTTTAAATACCAGCAGAGGCTAGGCTGATGACATGCCTGCGTGCCTCAGCGGGGGATGAGACCAGTGGGTTAGTGGCGCATTGAGCCAAAGTCTAGTGTACAACGCCAGTGGTACAATGAAAAGTATTAAAAGCAAAGCAAACTATAACCTGTGCTGTTCAAGTAAACCATCCGAAGGCAGAGTCTCCCTGAGACCTGTTAGTGTGAGAGCCTGATAATAGAGCCTAGATTTGGATAGTCAAAGGGATTTTTTTTTTTTTTTAAAGAGCATATCAGTAATATGTCAGCTATCTCTCCCCCAACCCATCCCCTTCTTGGCTAGGTAGTTTTTTGGCACCCCCCCCCAAAAAAAATAAATAAAAAAGGAACAAAAGAGAATCTGGGGCAAGGACTAGCTTGAGGGAATACTTTTGTTTCTTTTATCACAGGTAAGTCTTGAGAATTTGCTTTGAGTTCTCGCCTGTCTTCATGGACCCAAGTCTTGCTACAGAGAGTCTGGAAATCAGACTGGGCAAAGCCTTGGTGCTCTTCAGTTTGCGGGAAAGGGTAGAGAGCAGACCCTAGGGGAGACCCATTTACGTGAAGCGAGAAGAGGTTGCTCCGGCTGGGACGAGTCCATTTCAAACCTTGAAGGCCACGCTTCTCCCGCCGCGGGAAGCTTCTTTGACGTTGTTGGGGCAGCCGAGGTCAGGGTTACGAAATCCTCTGCTGAGCCAGCATTTCTAGGCCTGGCTATGGTGCATCCACCTCTCAACAGTCTTCAGGCTGGCCCTGTGGGAGGGCCCTGCCTCCACGTGTCAGTGGCACTCAGTGCGGGAGCAGGATCCACACGAGCGTAGGGAAAATGAGTGGTTCCAGTAAATTCAGTTTTATTTGATTTCACTTGGGTTGCATGGCAATGATCAAATTATGCTGATTTTAAAAATGAATTACAAAGAGCAATATTTAAAAAAATATAAAATCTGACACAAGAAGTAGAACTGCTGGCTGCTCCTGAAATTTGGAAGCTCTGTCCACTTAGGGTCACATCTGCCCGGCCAGAGCTGGCTGAGGAACATTCTCTCGCGCTCACCTGCATCCCTGCCCAGCTGCCCCATCCACGCGATGGTGCCTCCTGTCTGGTTCATCTCCATAGTTGGGAGAGGATGCCTGACCTCTGTATTTATGTGTAATGTCGGTGGCTATAACATATATTGCTGTAAATGCCTCAGATATCATCTTTAATTTAAAGAGCAGCCTGCCCTTTAGATAATCAACTCCAGCTTTTTAAAACCAGAATTGTTAATTATCCTGGCAGTATTTTCTTGGCTTCAGACCTGATAAAGCCACTGTTAAGGGATGTGATTATTTGGTGGGTTAATCTAAAAGATATCCTTTCTTCTCCACCCCCTCCCCTTCTGCTATTTTCACTTTGCTCACACCCTCCCTGCCAACCAGCCCAACATGCAAGAAACTCTTCAGGTGTTCAAAGGAGTTGGGAGATATTCCAGGAAACGCTGAAAGTTGGCCACGTCAGAGAGGATAAAAGCACAGTGCTCAATCCAAAGGCTTTGTGCGTTTTTTTTTTTTTCTCAATGCAAGTTCCAAGTTAAATTTTCGGATGCTTATCTTCTCTACATTTTAATGAGAAGCTCTTGCAAAGGATTTTTTTTTTTAAAACAAAGGCACAAAAGTTTAAACCTTTTGCACAATAGCAGTGAGTATTGAAGTGACATGCTGTTTTTATATTTTGAAAATCCCCAGTGCTCAAAAAATCAGCAGGAGCAGGGATATTGGACAAGTAAATATGGAATATTATGCTCACAAACAGTAACTGTGTCTATTAAATATGCAAACCATGAAGGAGCATATGGATTTTTTTTCATCACATCATTTTATAGGTATATGTGTGCGTTAAGTCTGGGTATCTTATAAACTTTTATGAGTTAAATCATTTTTTCCATTAGCTTTTGTTGTAATTACCAAGATGCTTATTGTAATTTCTGATTGATCTTCAATTGGCACTGCCTCATAACACTTTATCTTGAAATCCTCTGCCTTCAGGCCTCTTAGTTATGGAGTGAATGATTTATCTATAAACCTTCAACACTCTTGAGGATTCAATATTTAAAGGGATCCATTTGTAAAGCGAAGAATGCTTCGATAAAGCAAATAATATCCTGGTTGTTTTTGCATTTAGGGAAATTACTCACTTTGACCCTGATGGAAGGGACCTGCCTTCCTTCAAAGTCGTTGCATTCTGCATACTTCCATACTCTTTTCTTGGTTTATTTCATGTCTATCTTCCCACCAGACTCTAATTTCTAAGACAGCAGGAATTATGCCTTTCCCCCTTCCTTTTGAATTATAAAAATCGTGCACATGTAAAAAACATCACATTTGTCATTTTAACCATTTTTAAGTGTCCGGGTCAGTGGCCTTCGTGTCTCACATTGTGGTGCTCCCATCTCCAGAACTTTTTCCTCTTCCCAGATTCAATTCTGGACCCACTAAAGACAAACTCTAAGTCTCCCCAACCCCAGCCCGGAACCACCATTCTATTCTCTGTCTCTTGAGTTTGGTGATGCTCGGAACCTTGCAGAAGTGAGCTGAATAGTGACCGGCTCATTTCACCTAGCATTCAAGGCTCATCCAGGAGCAAGGGGATCAGAAGGTGCCTTTGTTTTTCACAACCTCATACCTGGAATCAAACTCAGCGCTTGAAGTTAGAAGGCGCTGCACACAACAATGTCTATTTGTTGAATGCGTGCAAGAAAGGATGACCCCATGAGCCACACAGCATCCTTCTCTGCAGCCTCAGGACCAGACATGCAGTGATTCCCCGTGACCCCGAGGAATACGAGACCTGTCTGCCCTCCTGACTGCAGAAGCAGAGCCGAGCCCCATCGAGACACGAAACAGTCACCGTTCCCCTTGCACGCATTGCTCAAATCCTCTGTACTAAAAGCCACTCTGTGCCCTATTTTCTTAGGCTTGTAATTTGGGTTGCTTTGTGCTTGCTGCTAATTAACCAGTGGGTGATGTGCTGTTTGTCTTTTCGTCTGCCTGTGAGCTTGTCAGGAGTCAACAGCAAGCCGGGAGAAACTGGGGGGCACTCTGATAATTAAGGTTTGGAGGGTTTCTTCCCAACCCCATCATGCACCGATTGCTTTCTCTGCCTCGACTGATGGGTAGCTGACATATGACAAAACAGTGGCCTCCTCTCATATCCACAGCAGCAGGGCACTTTCCCACCTTTTAATGGCTGAACGCATCTCATCCCAAGCAACCCTGATGAAATGAAAGTGTATTGTCAAAGTTGTTTGTGAAGGCAATTGTGTTTAGAAAAGAAGAAAAGTCTTGATACGTTCAGAATTGCTGGACACACACACACACCCCCATACACGCCCCCCCCCATGGTATTCTTAGCTTCTGAATGCAAAAAGTTAACCATGTAAGTTTTATTTGAATATTTGAATGGTATAAGGAGAAATGGGTTGGAGGGCTATATTCTAGAGCACCCCGCTTCCAGGTCACTTGAGCTTGTGTGTCATTCTTTAAGGAATAAAGGCAGAGGGCCTCCCCGGTGGCGCAGTGGTTGAGCGCTGGGTTGCGAAGCTGCCCGCAGCCTCTGGAGCACCGGTTCGATCCCAGGCTGCTCCCCGGCCACCAGAGGAGGGTCCCACATGGCGCGCAGACCTCTCCTGCCGCCCGCTGCTCCCCTCAGCAGTGTACTTCGGTCCTTCTGCCTGTTCTGCATCCTGCTCTGACTCTGGTGAATTCTTTCACCCTCCCGCGCTTCTGACTGTACCCAGTGCTTGCAAGTATAAATCAATCAATCAATCAATCAATCAATCAATCTTTAAAAAAAAATTAAAAAAAAAGGAATAAAGGCAGAGAGAGTTTGATAGTTTCTTTAAAATTGGTAATATCTTCATGGGTATGTTCTGTAGGTATAAAATAAAATCATCAAATAATGTAAGCCCTGTGGTGGGGACACTATATGCACCAATTTATGTTTAACTAATGCTCCTTGATCTTCTAAATCCAGTATTTTGGGGCCAGCACCTATATCAGCATCCGAGACCTACTGAATCAATCTGCATATTTGCTAGAGCCCCAGGTGAGTCCAATACCTGTAAAAGTTTGAGAAATCCTGGTCTGTCGCCTCTCTCAACCTCTCTCTGCCTTCACTTTCTTCTTATGTATTGGATTCCAGTGAAAGCTTGACATAGTTACAACAAAGAAAGGAAGAAGACAAAAGATTCCTGGGTGATTCTCATGAGCAATTGAGATGGAGAATAACTGACTTTAACCCAAGAAATGCCATCAGTATCTTGAGGGCTGCACCTTGTCTGTTTTGTTCTTGCCCAGAAAGGTGCTTGAGACACGTGGGTGACTGTTTAATTGTCGAAAGGATTGTGACACAAAACCCAAGGTTTAAATACCGTATTCACATACACCCGCATATTCGTTCCCTCGCTCAGCACACAGCTCTCTTGGTAAAGTTGGAGGCGCCAGAGGGATTCAGTTCTCTAGATTCAGCACAGAGATAGAGTTTCGGGTTGGCAATATTAATTTGGACTCAATATCTGATAAAGGAAGACAGAGGAAGTGAAATTGGTCAGAGGCACTAGTGAAATTGTAATGCGGACCCACAAAGTAGGGAGCCCTGAGAAACTATTTCCCCTTGGGGGTCCTGATGGGGCCACCAGGAGAAGACTTTATACCCATGCCTGCTTGGTCATTGGTTGGAGGCTGCCCAGGAAGGATCTGACCCTGAAGGGTGACTTTCTGCACGCGTGGTCTCTGACTGTCTACTGACCACACTCCCAGAGTTGGGCAGCGAGAACTTTCTGGAAGGGAAATCTGGAAAGCACCTCTCTGGTTAAGAGGCAAGGGGAATGATGTTTAGAGAGGTAGGTTCTAGAGCCTGACTTCCTAGCTTTCAGTTTTGGACAAACCACCACCTGGATAAATGATCCTGGATGTTGCCTCTTATTTATAGGCCTCCTTATCTGTTATGGTTCTAATTATACCTACTAGACATGGTGGCTTGAGACTCTGGTGTGAAAAATGGATTGAAGGCACATAGTAGGCACTTAAGAAGGGCTTGTTAGTACCATTCATATTATAATTTTTATATAGAATATAAAATTAAAAGTTCTATAGATAATATTATAAAATAGTCCATGCTTCCATGTAGGCACAGACTGGGAGGATAAAATGTCAGTGAGAGAACGGGCAGCTGTGTGCACTAAGGCCCCTCGAGACCCAAATCTTGTCCTTCTGGCTTTGAGGGCCACTTCTGCATCCTCTTTCACTGGACAAAATGCATTTATTTGTGTTTGTGCATTTTCCTACCTTGCCAGAGTAGCAAGAGTCTTGCTCTGCTTCCTTTTGGGAGATGATCGGATGATGCAATCTGTCCCCCTCTGTTCCTGTGGGGTCTCGGGACCCCTCCTGTGGCCCTGGCTCTCTTTAACTCCCTGATTTGTGTCTCCTCTCAGCTCTCAGGAGGGCTCAGGGAACACCCTTGACTAGCTCAGTAGTGAAGATGTAAAGCCGAGATGAAGCAAGGTTGGTTACATTTGTAAATGGAAAAGGCTCCAAGCTTTGTTTGAACAAATTGATGCAATAGATCTTAGGTGGGATAGAACTCTAGCAGAACTGTGAAATTTCTGTGCAGAAACCCCTCATCAGTGACTTCAAGTTCTAGAATTAACAGTCCTGCTCTGTGCTGACTGTGAAGCTCCGTGTTTTTTTTTTTTCTTTCCATTCTCCATCTGTGCTTGTGAAAATAAAACTCAAACTTCATGTAAGTTAGAATTATGGTCAAAATGGTGACTGAAAACAACCAAAGTTGACTTCAGGCTCATAGAATGAGAGGTCCAGGCTGAGAGGAGAGCTCGGGAGGCCCTGGTGTCCCTGTCGCGGGGCACTGGGTTATGATGAGGCCTCCCTTGTCCTCAGGACTCTGCATTGCTATGGGGTTATGATGAGGCCTCCCTTGTCCTCAGGACTCTGCAGGGCAACCTGGGCGGGGGCTGGGTGGGGAGGGCACCCTCTCCCTCTTAAGGGCAAAATGTCCACACTGTACATCATCACAGCCTCGTTGACCCCCGGGGCCCACCAGCCAGCCAGCGAGATGGGACATTATGGACTTCGCGTCGGTACCGGAGCTAGAAACTAATACAAAGCCCGTCCATGCAAACTGACCAGAGAGATCTAAGGCATCCAGAAAGGAGGGGTGAGGGGCAACAGTGGAGCCGGGGAAGATCTTGATGGTCTGTGGTGAGGACGGTGGGTGTTTTGGGGGTGGCAGAGCCACGATGACCAACCTAATTCTGTCTTGTCAGATTATTGACAAGGACCTAAAACATTGGTACTTCATTAATAAATAAATGAATTAAAAAAGAGAGACACTGAAGAGTCTCCTTCACGATCTCTGTGGACTCCCTTTGGGAGAGTCGCCTCCTGGCCCTCCTCCCTGGGGGAAGGGTGGCTTCCTGGGGTGGCTCCTGAGCCTGACTTGGTGCCTTGGCACGTACCTTTCCCACCACAGAGGGCCGTTCACAGTCGCCAGGCCAAAGGGCCAAAGGCACTTGGTGCTGGGCCTTGCTCCGACTGGTGGCGAGCGGCCTTGCTGAGTGGAGGTGGTTCTGAAGCCGCTGCTGGTGGTTTTGCCTCTTTGGGACTATGGAGCTGGTCCGGAGGGAAGCAGAGGGGGGCACCGAGGAAGACGGACTCCTGGCGACACTGTGGAGCCTCTGGGTTTCTCTGCTAAGCCACCATCTCCCGGGTGACCAAGACATAATCTCTGCCTCAAGTTTTGCAGGGGTCTCCACTGGTGTCCCTGTTCTGCTCTTGCCTCCAGTAGCTGTGTCTGTCTGTCTCTCCTCCATCCATCCATCCATCATCTAATTACTCATGCATGCATACATCCATCTCTCCACCTACCTACCTCTCTATCCTCCATCATCTAACACTAATGTAATATAGCCCATAAACAGCCCCAGGAATCCTTTTGAGCTGGTCAATTTGCAACCTTAAGGCCTCCAATTGCCTCCGTCCCACCCCTGATTAAAGCCCCAGCCGTGGCCCATGAGGCTGTCCAGTCCCTTCCCTTTGCAGCTACCACCTCATTTCTTCACATTCCCTCCCTCCTGCGCCAGTCTCTGACCTCTTTCTTCCTGCACTCACGTCAGCCTGTTCCCGCCTTCGGGCATTTGTTCCTGCTGATCCTTTACCTGGAGCTTCCCCAAATGTCACCTGCTCGCTCCTGCGTCCTTCAGGTCTTTGCTCAGTGGACACTTTTTCTCCTGAGCTCTTCTCTGCCCTCCCCGTTGCCCCACATTCCTTACACCCCTGGGAACTGTTCGCTCTGCAAGAAACTGTGTTCTTAGCTTGAGAGTTTATTCCCCTCTGTGAGGGAGAAGGCCCATGTCCTGGGGGAGTGAGGGCCCCCAGGAGCAGCGCTGAGTCAGTGGCTGAAGTGGGGGGTGAGTCCCCAGCTTCTCTTCCCGTTGGGCGGGGTGTCTGGGGCATGAGCCATGTAGTCCCCCAGAGCTTCCAGGGGGCATGAGCCCCACCTAACCACAGTCGCCTGCTTAGTAGGACAGCCCTTGGTGGCTGTGTCCCCGCCCACCTCACTTTCTCATTCCATCCCTGCAGTTTCTGGAATCGGACAAACCACTGGCACTCACCGTTGTCATCACAGGGTCTGCTTCCACAGGAACCCAGCTGAAGACACCTCCTTGCCCTGCTTTATTCATCTCCCCAGGACTTGCTATTTTCTTGTTTATTTTAGATCTGTCTTCTAAACCTGTGTTCCCCCATCAGAACTGCCAGCACTCCCCGGACACTTGTTATAAACGCAGATTCCCAGGCTCCTTGAACTAGAGCTTGTGTTAGAATCACTGTGAGGCTTCTTAGACCAGATTTCTGGGTCCCACCCTCTGAATTTCTAATTCTTCAGACTGGAGGGAAGCCTTGATGGGGCAGTAAAACCTTTATTAATAAAGGCAGGAAATCTTTATTACATTGTTGGCTTTTTGTCTGTCTCCCCCCCTTGGAATGTAAGGGTCCCGATGACCAGGATTTTAGTCTCTTGAATTTGCTGGCCATAGTAATCTCTCAAGCACAGGCAGACTCGGGTTTGTTAATCCATTTCGTTCTTTAGGATTGTCGCTTTAGGTTTGGCCTTTCTGTGACAACATTGTCGGCTGTTACCAGCCAACGTTTATTACAGGCTCAATAGATGCTAATCACTGATCATTGAAGTGTTAATCATTCAGTGCACTGTCTAGTCTAATTCTTTCATTAAATCTAGGTTGTTGGTAGTATTTAATCTCTACTTTATAGATGAGGAAACTAAAATGCAGAGACTGTAATGGACTTGTCTTGTACCCAAGTACAAACTTTACATACACACCATGTAAACACACAGGTGTGGCTATGGGCCAGACAAACTTTACTGTCTCGTACCCACTAAGAGGTGGTGTGGGATGCCAGGATTCAAGCCCAGGTCTCACTTTAAGGTCTGTGTCCGTCACCCTGCATGGCTCTTTAGAGTTGAATCTCCACTCGTGACTTGGTCATAGAGTTGAGGCACAGATTGAGTCTCATTTCCAAATACCAAATAATGCCGATGATCCGAACTGGAACTGAACTCAGGCAAGACATGGGGACCATTCATTATCACTACAAACAAAGTTTTCTGGACAAGATGTCCTTTATGTCACATATTTTACTCCTCATTCCATGTACGTAGTAGACTGGGATTTGGGGCCGTCATTTAGTGAACTGTTTAATGTGTGTGTTGCTTTCAAGGGTGTTAACATTTTTTACTGTCCTCCAGCTCCACTCCACAATCACCCCGGGGAAATCATCCACCTCTGGCAAGAGTTAGTCCCGCATTTCTACTCTTTCTACTCTGCCTTTATTTGTTCTTTCATATCTATCCCTTTTTTTTCCTCTCCTTTGTGCTGAAACTTCTGCCTTCATCCTGCCTTCCTTTTCTTCATCAAAGAGTGCCCAGATGATGAAGATTGAGGAACTGAGCTGGGCCATGTAATCATGCCGACTGGATATGAAAGAAGTCAATTCTTTTGATTTTAAGATGACATTTCTCTAACCACGTGACTATCTTATCTCCTGGATTCTGCAGCCCATTGACATGGCTGTTTTTATATTTTCACTTACATTTCCACTTAAAATGTAGAAAAAGTAGTTTTTATCTCTTCCATGTTGGTCAAATGGCCTTCTGCTAATGATGCAATTAGTGAAACTACACAAGACAAAGGGGGAGATCTTTCAGTTTTAGAAAGTCAATGAAGTGGCAAAATTTGCCGCATTTGCTGTATGTGCAAAATATTTCGCAGAGCTCTACTGTAGTAATGTGTTTTTTTGAGCAGCTACTGTAGTTGCTGAAGCTAACTTATAATAATTTGATGACTGTGTGCAAGATGAATTTGCTGAAATACTACCTCCTCGATGGCTGTCAGATTTTGTTTGCAATGGGGAGAAGCTCTCTGTCACCTTCGGTCACGCCCAGATTGTGTGGTGTGCTAGAAATTTCCTGACCCTGCCTCCTTCTGCTACCTTCTCTCCAGAATGTCCCTCTATGATTTTCTTCCAGAATTCTGTTTCTTGGTAAAATGCTGCTAAATCCTTATTAACTTAAAAAAATGAATTCTCCCTTTCCCACCTCAGTTGAATCCCTGAGGTCAGGGATTCTTCGCCAAAGGGTCTATCTGTCCCTCCTCTGTGTTCTTCCCTGTTGGGAAGTTGGGTTGATGGAATCTCACTCACTGATGTATCTTTCCGGTGATTGTTCCCACAACCTCCTGTCCACATTGCTGAGCATGTGAGGTCCGTGCCCTTTGTCTGGATTAGCCTCTTCCCATCTCAGTGGCTGGGTGTGCTGACTCAGGAGAGCTGGATGGGCACCTCTCCTTCCACCCTCCTTATTCAATGATGTCATGCTTGAAACTGACCGCAGTGAGAGCATTTACACCATGGAAGTTGGCAAGTGCTACAAATCAGAGCCGGTTATTAGGCTCAACCAGTACACTACTCATCGTTCCTCTGTGGTTTTCTCCCTTCCTCCTGCTCACCCTTCTCATGTGTTTAGGTGTTGGCTCATGGATACAGCCCCATTCCACTCCCCCACCAAGTCTGACAGCATTCACAAGCAATTTCAATTTCCTTGTTGAATTTGTGTGTGAAGGCCAGGGTTACTCAAAATCCTGTCATGGGAAGGGTAGTCCAGCACAATGAAGGATTGTTCCACTTCTTGCACAAATTTCTAAGATCTTGTCAGATACTTGAAAAACCTGGCTCTAGCGACCTGGACCTAGAACCAAATTCTATTTTACACATGGCACAACGTGTTCTTTGTAGTTTTAATGCACACCGTGTAAGTGAAGGAGAATTATAAGCTATTTTCTTTGGAAGTGCACCAAGAGTTATTCATTGTTTCAAAATTCTTGTCCCCAATGGCAATGCCACCCTGATATTTGAGCCACCTGTTCAACACACCTTATCAATCTGTATCTGATTTACTTTATACTGATTTGCTTTTCTCCATTGCATTTATTGCCTGTTTACCATTTGACATATTTACTGTTGCCTGGAATGAGAGAAGAGATTGAGCATTTTTTCTCTCCCCATCCCCATTACCTGGAATACAATGAGTCCAAGCCAGGTAGCAAAGATGTGAGGCCTTGGGCCCGGTGGTGCTGTCAACTCTACTGACCTCTGGCACGGTACTGTGGACACCAACATACACACCGTGTAAACACACAGGTGTGGCTGTGGGCCAGACAAACTTTATTGATAGGCACCAAAACTTGATTTCCGTGTAATTTTCACATGTCATGCAGTATTATTATTCTTTTGATTAAAAACATAAAAACCATTTTAGCTCATGGTCTCAGAACAGCAGGAGAGGGCTACCTTTGCTTTGCAGGCTGCAGTTTGCCAAGTCCCAGACTAGGTGCTTAAAAATCATTTGCTTCATGAATGAATTAATGACTGTAAGGACGAAGTATATATTAATAAGTATTTCAGTCATATACACTAACCTGTTTTCTCCCAGGGAAGTAACGGACATACACGCCTGTATACATTTAAGGCAACACGCATGATGGTTGGATTTGATTTAGATCCTAGAAAGCCACCGCGGTCGCCTTCCTGTCACCTAAGCTCATGCCTTTGAACAAATATAGTCCAGGATCAAATGTGCCTTCTGCATATATAGATCTTACTTCACTTAATATTTTAACCATCCCTCGACAGACAAAGGGATTAATGTCATGGAGTTCAGAAACTTGATCTGGTTTAGCAATGTCTAAAAACTGTAATGTAGTGCATACATGGCCACACAAATCATCCCAGTTTTTAAATATATATTTTTAATAAACAGAAGAGGGATGGAAAGGTTCTGTGTATTTTCAACTTGAATGGGCACGCACAGCATTTTCCTTTGACTTTTAGAGTTTATCTTAATTGAACTTTCAGCACCACTGTCGTCTTTCTCTGCAAGCTCTGTTTGGAAAAATAGACCCTAAGACCTCAGGAAGAGCACTCAGACTCCTTAGAGCAAATAACTTAAACGTAACAAATTGAAGCTTACAAAAGTCGGAATTGTAAAACTAATAGGGCTGTTAAAACCAGCTTTCCTGAAAATTATGAATTGGTTGGCCTGTTTCTTCTAATGGCAAATAGTGAATCTTGATCATTCATCAGTGCACATGTCATAAATTAGGTGCTGAGAGAGGCTGCAAAATTCTTTATGGCATCACAGAAAGCTGCCGTGGCTGCCTCCACATTGCATTGTTAGATGGCGGGCGTGCCACGCAGATCTGCAATGAAAGTTTAAAAATTGTAACAAGTTGTCAAATGTTTATCAACGGGATTTTATGAAGAACTAAAAAGTTATGTACGATTCTGCACAGACCATTAGGGGAATAATAATAGTAATAAAGAGACTTTATTCTCATCAAGACTTACATGGCAGCTAGCTTTTCTCCCCAAACTCGGTTAATAGAGGTTGGGAGAAGCCAATAATTCAATGCTGGAAGTGGAACAGCTTGAAGGCTAGATGGAATGTCTGTATTATGTGTTGAATAGGACGTAATGGATATGAGGGAATGTATCTCGATAGATATGTAGATCTCGCTCGTATTTATGGAGAATGACATTCGGAACTGAATCAGCTTTAACAAATGTCTTGTCATTTGTGTTTTATGGATTCTGGGGCAGCGTAGAAAGAGGGTGGGCTCTGGGTGTGGCAGACTGGGTTCAGCTCTGGTGCTTTCTGCACTACAAGGAGGAGCAGCAGGAGGACCAGCCTTATTAGGTTTGTTGTAAGGCTTTAAACAAGAAAATACGTGCCCCAATTCCTTACACATATGGAGCCAAGACCAAAAAGAAAAAAAAAAAATCCCGTGTATTCCCTTCTTATCTCTTTGGCCCTGGGCTGGCCCTTGGCGACCTCTCCCGGCCTCAGTTACTCCATTTACATGGTAGAGAAAGTAACTTCTGCTTGCTCGTACTGTGGCTTTGTGTGAGTATGAAACAAGACATTTTCGATATCAAGAGCCTGGTATAGAGTCAGCCACATCACGGATATGGTTATTCTTACTCTTTTTTTTTCCTTAATGCAGGAGACTAGTCTTAAAAGTGAGACAAATTAAACTATATTCTTGGAGATGCTGCATTACAATAACTACGTCTCATCATTGACGTTTCGTCAAAAAGTTCTGGAATCTTAATAAACATGATCAGTTGACTCTTCTCCACTGGGCTGTGGGGAGTGGATAGTTATTTGCATCTCCTCTACGAGATGGTTAACTCCATCATCAGGGGCTCTGAGTCTTCTGTCCACCTCTTATGACCTAATCACCCCCCAATGGCTCCACCTCCATTACTGGGGTTAGGGTTTCAACATATCCCTTCCACGTAGGCACAGACATTCAGACCCTAACAAACAGACTGAAACAAAGAGAGGTCATTCATGATCACACCAACGAAAGTAACCAGGAGTGGAGAGAACTAATACTTTGATTTTCCTCTTTCCCCTACAAGTTGCCTGTTGGTGAATCAATCCCAACCCATCAAGCCCAGAGAATAGTACAGATAAGTAGGAGGAGAAGCTGGGGGGGACAAACCATGTTTAGGGAGATGTCCACCCTAGAGGTCATTTGTTTGGGTAAATTTACTTTAGACAAATTCAACAGATTCATTCAGTGAAGAATTCTACCAATGTTTATTTAACCCCTATGAGCCAGGCACCATGCTTAAAGTGGGGACTCACACAAAGGCTAATTCTAACGTGGCAGGTAATTTATTGGTATCGCTGTGTGTTTTGTTCTCTTTGATATATTTCCCCTGCCATACAGGAGAAGGGAACTGAGATTTTTGAATTTGCCTGGTTGAATTTCAACAAGTCTGTTTAAATGCCTCATTTAGCATTTTATAGCAGCTTGTGTGTAGTAGGGCCAAAGGCAAAAACTTCCAAGCTTAAAATTTGGAAAATCTAAAGTTGTTTGAAGGGTATTGTGCTTGAGGGAGTGGAGAGGAACACTTTTGGGAGGTGGAGGTGGGAGCAGATGGAAGGGAGAGAGGTTGGGAGCTATCTCAGAGCTGGTGAAGGGTGTTTGCTTTTGCATTTTTGCTGGTGGGTTGGGTCTGATCTATCTTTGCAGTGCCCCGGAGGAAGGTTAAACTTTAGAGGGTGTGTGTGTGTGTGTGTGTGTGTGTGTGTGTGTATGTGTGTGTGTGTGTGTTGGGGTTGTGGTGATACATTAGCAATGACAACTATCATGTAAAAACCAAAAATCCCCTTTCTGAATGTTTTGATGTTTTGTGCTGAGTTCACTCCCTGGGATTCTTGCATGATCTTAGCAAACCCCCATCCAGTCTCTGAAACTGAATTTCTCACCAGCCCAGTAGAGACTTGAAACAGATTAAGCTTTATCTCCATCTCCAGAAATAAAGAAATATGACATTTTGTGTACTGGCTGTTGCTGACTGAAATTTATATACGTACCCTGGTTACATTAATGGCAGTTACTTTTACAGAACATCTACTGTATGTAAGGAGATACTCCAGGTACTTTCATTCTTTGATTTATTCATCCATTCAATGAATATTTATTGATTACTCAGCAATGAAGATATGACAGTGAACAAATCAGACAAAGCCCCTCATGGAACTTAAATAATTGTGGGAACAGAGATCTGAATGGAGTGTAGGAGGGAGTTATATGAAAATCAGAAGGAAGAACATTCTAGGCTTAGGAAACAGCAAAGGTGACAATACAAGGCAAGAGTGTGGTGAGGAGGCCAGTGGGCGTGCGAAGCGAGAGTGGCAGGGACAAATGAGGCCAGTGAAAGGGGTAAAGAGGTGAGAATAGGCAAATCAGATATTGGTGTTTTGTTTCACTGACATACAATTTATTAATAAATATTACTAGGTCCCTATATTTAGGTAACTTTGAGTTTAGTGAAGAAGACAAGTGTATAATCTGGACGATTTAACCAACGTGTTAAATAATAAAAGCTGCTGTCCACCTCTGTGAGCATAAGGAAAGGCATCATTTAAGGAGGTCAAAGAAACCTCACAGAAGGCGAGCTTGAAAGAACTGTGAAGGATTTGAGATTTTCCTCTTGCGAGCTAACACAAGTAAGCCTGTCACAATTCCATGGATTCTGGCAGAAGACACAAGACCACTGAGTCAGACAAAGACCATTTCTCACAGAACAACAGGCAACGTGACTTTGTGTTCTTGCCCCTAAGATCGGTGGGGGTGGAATGGGACAGGTAGATGTTGCATGCAGTGGTGTGTGGCACAGCTGAGGAACCCCAATCTTAGGAAACCCAAGCTTTTATTGGGAATGATCAGCAAACCTTTGCTGTGGAGAGATTGTATTTTTACACCCACCAGGAAACAAATCTTCCCTTTGCCCTGAGGGAGCTAGATTCTGTGTCTTCCAAGGCTACTTGCTAAATGAGCGTCCTCTAAAAGATAGTCTGGAACAAAAGCCATTAGATCCTCTGCTTACAGCATCTGCTGAAATGTGAGAGACTGTGGAGAAGAAGCATCTTCCAGAGGAGTGTAGCTGTTGGGGGCTGCGGCAGTGACCCCAAAGCCCTACTAACACATCTATGTTCTGGCCCAGGGTAGGTAATGGAGTGCCTGATTTCCTCACTGTTCAGACTTCTGGAGAGAGGCAAGGGAGTTATGGATCACAAAGGTGAGAGAAAGAATGAGTAAGGGGTATGAAGTGGATTAATGGGGCACTTTGTGGTAGCAAGTTTCAAAATTCACTTACTATATTTTCAGCAAATATTTCTGAAGTGCCGTCTATGTGCCAGGCACTGGAGAATGCCATCTGTGAAGAACAAAATACAGCGTTTGTTCATGCAAACTATAGAGAGATCTGAGCTGCCCGTGACCAAGTTGGTCGTCAGATGGGTTTCTCAGCCCGGGCGCCTATTGGCGTCACCCATGTAGACTTTCGGTTGTTCTTATGTCTCAAATAATAAAGGAATATCTCTGGCACTGGAGCCCAGGTGATAGTTTAAAAAGAACATCCCAGGTGACTATGAGAGACAGCCAGGTTCGAGAACACGTGCCAGGTGTTGCCCCTGCCCGGATGTTGCTACAACTTCAGCCCTTGCTTTAGTTCTGTTGTGTTTCCGACCATAGTTGCTGCTGCCCATGAGTTTCTTCTACGAGGGTCCAGCCCTCTGAGATAGGGTCCCACCCTCTACTCTTGATTAAGATCTGATGTCAATACATGGTTGACAACTCTTGATACCAGAGGAGTGAAGCGTCCTTTCTCCAGCTCCAAGGTCTGGGTTGAAAGTCAACCTCTGGACACTGATGTGTTTTGAGCCCTGGAGAACTGTATCGTGCCATGTATATATCAGTAATTTATGGTTGTGAACAGAGATCCATTCAGAGCTCTATTCCTCTAGATCAGTAGAGGAACAAAAGAGTGGACTTTGAATCACAGAAATGTGGCTTCAAAATCTGGCTCCTCCCTGTGTGAACTTTTCTACACATTCTGACTTCTCTGGGCTCACTCTTCCTTGGCAAGAAGGGGGTGATTCCACCTTCCCAAGAGGTTGTTGGGGAGATCACATTAAAAAAAAGTGTCTGGGATTTAGAACGACTTTAGTGCATCATTAGGAGTTGGTGTATTTTAACTTTTTATTATCTCATTTGATCTTCAAAATAGCACCTAAACTGTTAATTTGCATTTTGCTGATGAGGAAACTGCAGAAAAACACAGAAGGATAAAGCAAGGTCCTTTATAATCTAGTTAAGATGAAATGACCTCCTTGGAAAGAATTATATGAAAATAAACCCTGGTAATGATTCAAAACTACTCCATTATAATGATGTAAATTGTGAGTGCACTGAACAGTTTCTCCCAACTATAATACACAGAAGATTCATTTGAAGGGCGTATAACTTGTGGATTTCCCAGCTCAAATCCAGTAATTCTGGTCCTGAAGTCTGAAATCTATTCAACAGAGAGATGGCTCTGGATGACTCTGCAACCACACGTGAGGAAACAATTCAAGATTTCTCCACGCCAAGCAGTTTCTTGAAGAGGCAGGTTTTGAACTGGATCTTAACATCTATGTTAACTATGGGTGGCCAGAGGGGACAAGATGGTATTTTGCAAAGGGGCCAAATTATGAGCAAAGCTCAGCAGACAAGAATGGATCATATTTGCAGAACTAGCCTGTTAATATACAGAATAATTCAAGTTTATTGGTTTTGCTGGACTTTAATAAGGTAAGTATTTTCTCATTTTCATGACCTTTTTCTTGCAAAGAAACTTAATTAACAAACCATTTTATTTCTTGAAGGTCTTCTGTCTAACAGCCTCATACCTCTTTTGCTGAGCACCACAGTGTGGTGTATTTGGATATTGATATTTGATCTAATTTATGCAGAAGGTGAAGCTCTGAAAGTCAGGCAGGAAGGAGTGTTCTCTTGGTCATTGGTGAGGCAACATGCAAAGTTCAAGGTGCTCAAACCCTTCCCAGGATGTACAATAGATTTGGGATAGATTTCCAACCTCTCCAGATTTCCAACCTCCCCCCGACCCCACCCTCTCCAAGAGCTGGGAGATCAGTTGGAAAGCCTGGCCATGGGTTGAAAACAAACACCCCACCCCCACCTCACTAAAGTTTGTTTTGCTTGTGTCCTCTTAACCAGAGGGGGTTCTCCTGCACAGTTTTAATAATTGGAGCCTGTAATTTAATAAATGGAATTACAAGACATATAATTTCCTAGTTTTCTCAAAAAATTGGAAGATGGGTATATCATGTACTTTTGTCTGCCAGTAACAAGTAAAACCTTACTGAGAGTGGCTTAAACCATAAAATTTTTTTGTCTATAATGCAAACTGCTGAAGTTTCACATGGGTATGGGATTCCAGGGATCTGGTCTAGACACTCAGTCCCTGCATAGCAAGATGATGACGATACTTTCTGACATTATAGACACAACTCTATACAGAGGAAGAAAGATGGATTCCTCTTGCTTCTTTCTTTAAGAGCCCAGGCATCAAAGTAGCTTGTCTTCATGTTTCACTGGCTAGGATTGGGTCACGTGCCTACTCTCATACTAATCACAGATGAGGGAAATGGAATTCTCCTAGCTGGCTGAGACCAATATGATCATAGCCCTGGAGAATCAAATAGGAATAGGATCAACTTTCCCTGAGCCATGTAGACAAGACAAGGAACACAGACAAGGAACATACTACAACATGACTTCATAGGTTCCATATTCCTTTTGTCAAAACTTGGCTGGAGCTGTCTTTTCCAGTTGGGGGGTGGTGCATGGAGTATTCAAATGGCCACAGCACTCCCCCACATATTACTTTATATCCTTTTCCCTGCAGTATTTATTTTACCTACTTAGCTCCTGGGATTGAATTTGGGTCTCCATATCTGCACACTTCCGGAATGTCGTGCTTTTGTTAAATGGTGCTTCCATTGACATCACCTGTCACATGTAGATAATCAATAAGAGTGATGGATTAATTGTTCCCCTTTGCCTTTGCCCACTGGGTGCTGCTTGACAATCTTCCAAAGGATTGATCTCTTCTTTCCTGTGTGGTCAACGTTTCTGCTTCTTTTTTGCTTTTGGTGAGGTGCTGATCCTGTGGGTCACCAGGAAAACCCCAACAAAAACCCTTGGTCCCATTGCACTGTTGTGAAAAGGTCTTCAGGAATTTGAGTCTTCAAAGAGCTGCCTCCATAATGAACTAGTCTTAGTGAAGAAAGAAAACATACAGTGTCAATCTTGGCTAGTGACAGGGTACAATTAACCCAGGATCAAATTGCAGTAAGATGGATGGGGCCAGATGGTCCTGTTATCCTAACAAAGGGTTTATACAGTAAGTGCCCTTCAGAAGGGAGACATTTTTCTACATAGAAATGTAGAATGAAAAGAGACATGGTTGAACTCGTCACAATTTCTAAACAGATATTATAGAGTAGGAAAACTAGTAAATGATGTTTTAAATCATCATTCCAGTTCTTAATTGGTGACTGGTAAGCATACATACACTGTCAGTTTTGATAGTTCTTAAAGCTGTAGCTACTAGAAAATTCTAGGTTGAAAATAATCAAGGAAGACCTCCACCAGGAAATTCAGAATCTTAAATATAATAGGGCAAATAACATTTGAGCCAACATGTAAATGGTAAAGAGTCAATTATGAGGAGGAAGACCCAGGGGAAGAAATTTCCAGGCAGAGTAGATAGGTTGCAAGAGCAAAAGTCCCTAAATAGAAACACACTGAGTATGTTCTGCAGTGGAGGATGCTGTGGGGATAGGTTTTAGGAACCAAAGACATAAGAAAGTAAAAGATGTGGGCAGGCACTAACTCACACAAGACCTCAAAGGCCATTTGAAGAAATTCAGCTTTTGGGAGAAGATATGTATAACTTACATGTCCAATGAGGGGTTAATACTTAAAGTATATAAAGAACTAATATAGCTCAACTATCAAAAACAAAAACTCATTAAAAATGGACAGAGAATCTGAATCAACATTCTCCAAAGTAGACGTGCAGATGGCCAATAGGCAAACAGAAAGATCTTCCCCCTCTCTTATTAAGGAAATGTAAATCCAAGCCAGGATGAAACATCAGGGCATTCCTGTGAGAATGGCTGTTATCCAAAAGACAAGAAACAACAATTGCTGGAGAGGATGATGAGAGAAGAGAGCCCTTGTACACTGCTGGTGAGAATGTGAGTTGCTGCAGCCGTTGTGGAAAGCAGTATGGAGATTCCACAAAAAGTTAAAAATAGAAATTCCAAATGATCCAGTTATCCCACTTCTGGATATTTACTCCCAGCTGCAAATACAAAAATAAGAATTTGAAGAGGTATTTGCACCCCCTTGTTCACTGCAGAATTATTTGCAATAGCTGAGAGTTGGAAACAACCTAAGTGCCCATCAACAGGATGACTGGCTAGAGACGATGTGACATACGTACATAATGGAATACTACTTAGCAATGAAAAAGTGCAACCCCACCATTGGCAACAACACAGTTGGATAAAGGGCCTTTTACTTTGTGAAATAAATCAGTGGTGAAAGACAAACACAGTATGATTTCAATCCCATGAGGTACATTAAGACAAAACATCAGATGAACTAAATAAAACAAAAACACGCTGTTAGGCTATCTGGCCAAAACAATAGTTACTGGGAGGGAAGGAGCAAGGAGGTTGGGTCTTTCAGGTCAAAGGAGACAAGGAGGTTGGGTCTTTCAGGTCAAAGGGTCAATTGTGTGGTGAAGGATAGAATTGGTGGACTTAATCTAGTGTACACAAATGGCGATTTATTTTGGCGTGCCCCTGAACCTTACATAAAGTTATAATGCAATGTCACTTCAATAAAAATGGAAAAATATACATGGAATATATGATTTACCTGATAAAGAATTAAAAATAACCATCACAACTACACTCAAGACAATGATGCATGACTAATTGAAGAACATAAACAAAGTGATAGAAAATATTAAAAAGAGCCACACAGGAAGGGGAAGAAATTTGGATTCTATTAGAATCGTAATAGGTCCTCTGAGGTGTAAGCAAGTGATCAACCATGTCTAATTAGCAAGAGGATGTATTTAAGTTTTTGTGGCAGGAAACTCAGTATGTGGTTGTCCCCCAGCGGGAGAAGATGGAGTGAGAGACCTGGTAGACTGGGATCGTGCAGTCTGTTTTGACTTTCATTCTCTCAGTGAAAAAACTGCATGTGAACCCATGGGTGCTGTGTCTATGAGACAAATGTTGATCACTGTTGGTGCCACGCCGGAGCCACTTGGAGGGGGGCCTCTGGGGAGGTGGCCGTGTGTTGGTAGCACCGGTGGTTTGCAGGGCCAGGATGGGGGGGTGGGCTGCAGCATGCTGCTGAGGACACACTTAAAGGCAGCCACTGTTGCCAGCTTTTCAAAGTTCAGATGAGATGTAGCACGTGGAAGCTTAGCCCTCAAGGAAGAGAGCTGCCAGTTTCTACATCAGGTCAGCCTTAAATTATGGAGCGTTTGCTCATTTATTCATTTCCTCTGACTGGGGGCCTGGTTCAGTCACCAAAGTGGACACCAGCTGGCATGTCCACACTCATTTTAGTGCAAGGGTGTGAAAGAAGGACTCTGCCTGGCTTTACCTTTTTGTTATTGTTCGTTTCCTTCCTTCCTTCCTTTCTTCCCAAATGAATGGAGATCCTTTGAGAGAGGACTGGAGGAATATTATTATTTGTATTAACAGAAATAAAAATGTGGGTGATGGTCGTAGGAAGCATTTATTGAGTGCTTGCAGTAGACCAAATGCTCTGTATACTTAAACTTCCAACAGGCTTGGTCACTTTATTTTGCAGGTGAAGAAATGGCTGCTCAGATAGGCTGAGTAGGCGCCCCACCAGGCCCCAGGACCATAGACGTGGGACCAGAATTCACTCTGTTAATTGATTTATTATTATTACTATTTGCAAACTCTAGAGCCTCTGAGCCTGACCCTAAAACCCTTCCTAGAAAACATACAGGTTTTTAGACCTTTGTCCTGTGTCTGTCTTCTGAACTTTGCTCTTTGCACTTCGATCCTTGCATCAAGTGCAAAGGATCAAGACCCCGGGGTCATGATACCATTGCAGGGCCCTCTGCATTGCCAGGTCCCCCTGTTTAGGGCATCTCCTCACAGATCTGCCGTGGCCTCCTGAACAGGCAGCTCTGGGTGCCACTTAGAAACCTCAGTGGTTCTTTAGTATTCTTTCTTGATCAAATTTTATTGACTCATAGTTTGTTTATAAAACTATATAATTTGGGGAGCACAGCTTCACACCTCGATATGTGCATGTGCTTCCCTAAGCCCCCACCAAACTCCCAGGGCTGATGTGCTGCCTGTCCCCACTCCCGCCCTGGCCCTCTTGTCACAGCGCAGGCACTGTGTCTTTCTCAGAGTGTGAGTTCCTTTGTGGTGCTTGGAAGGGCCGTTTCTTGAGTGAGGAGCAGACCTTTCATCGGCATCCTGAGCTCCAGACAAGAGCTGGTACTTTAGCAGAACAAAGGGTGAGGCTTCAGAGTTTCATTCCAAGGTGGAAGGCTGGCTGGGCTCGGTGCTGCTCTTGAGGCTCTGGAAGGCAGGATTTTGCTAGGGGTCTCTGTGTAAACACTGTGACTTTGCATCGTGAGTACACACAACAGCACCTGCCTTGTTCCTTGAAATCCACCCCCGTCTGCTGGTTCTCAGGCCACCCTGGGGGTGGTGGGAAACCTAGCATTATCATTCCCCCCCAAGGAACCTCACTCTCTTGAGCACCATGAAAGAGCTCCAGCTCCCTGGAGGAAGCCTTCCAGCCTGCAGCCCTTCTCTTTGGGGCTGGGTGTGCTGGCTGACCCACGTGGCAGGAGAGGCTGCGGTGCTTCAGTGCTGAGCTTGGGTCAAGGGCTTAGTTCAGTTTCAGCAGCTCATCGTCCAGACACTGTAGTTCTGGGTTTAAACGTCCCAGTCAAATCCAACGCCATCACTTGTCATGTACTCATGACCACACCACTCCTTGTGCCTCAGTCTCCACATCTTTATAATGGGCTACCAGTGCTGTCTCCTTATGCACTTATTATGAGGATAAGAGAGGATGGTAGGAATAAAGGACTTGGACCAGTGCCTGACAAGTTGTAAATGCTTAGTAAGGAGAGGATTTCTTTTTGTTCCATTCAGGGGTCCTCCCCTTAGCAGAGACATAGTGGGGTGCATGGGGCATCTCCTGTGATGGAGACTTTGGCATTCCCCAGGGACCACCACTCCCCACCAGTCCCCCCAGCCAGTGAACATAAGGTGGTTTTTAGTTGCTCAACTCATCACATGTCAGCATTCTTGTTTGTAAAGTGGGAGTGCAAAGTAACTTGCAAAATACACCAAAGTCCTTTACACAATTAGCATAGATCTCAGCACATAATGGATGTTAGGATCAAATTAAGCAGCGTATGCATGTGCTTAGCACAGTGTCTAGCTTGTAGAAAGGGTTCAATTAATGTCAACTATCATCCATTGCTATTAATCAATCACCTGGTATCGTCGTCAACATCGTCATTGTTCGTCGGCCTTCTCTTTGCCTACTGGTTGAAAATTTCGATGATGAAGACATACTGGTTAACTGGGGTGATAAGTTTGAATAACACCAAAAGGATACATAGGAGGCTTAATTCATAGATACTACTTTGTCAGAAGTTTTATTTGCATCCAGTTCTTTTTAGAAAACCATTTCTTAATAGTTGATTCCCATGAAAAAATAGTTTTGCAGATAATGATATCTAAATATGTTTTAAGAGCATGCCTCATAAAGCTGTCCGAGTGATAGAGGACTTTGATCAACCTTACTTGTGCAGGAAATGAATTGATTCGCTTTAAATACTTTGTCTAAAAGTTATTTGGCCTGGAAATACCAATCTAATTCCCTTACAAGTAAGAAAATTATAAAGAGAGAGATCTAATCAGTGAGTAGAATATAGGCTTAGAAAATGTGTATCAGCATACCTTAACGAAAGTAGAATAAATCTTGAAACTTTAATATCCCCCTTTCTTGGACCTAAATAGGCCCCTTTGGAAAACTATTTTATTGTTTCTCATTAAATTAGAATTGTGCTGAGGTGCCACTATCTACTGTTTCCTATTATTATTAATGTAAAAAAAAATCACTGCATATTCAGCATTTCCCCAGTTAAAGCCAACAGAAAATTCTCCCCACACTTATGTTTAGCTCTGGCTCATTTTTAAATAAAGTTTCTTTCTTCTTCTTCTTCTTTTTTTTTTTTTTTTGTTTACATCTGCATTTAAAGATAGCAATCCTTTCTAGTGACAATTAAGGAAATTTAATGTATAGGTCTACTCCTGCTCTGTTAAATTAACTGCTCTTGCAGAAAAAGCTCTGAAAGAGTTACAGAGGAAAAAAGTGTCTCGTTAACCTTAGGAGGATGCAGTAATCTCTGAGCAGCAAAATGTAGGTAACATCATTTTTCAAGGTGGGGTAGTTTGATAGTATTTAAGTGAAGATACAATCAAGCTTCTGATCTGTCAGAGGGAAGGTATCTAGCTCAGCAGCTATAACAGAATGCCATGGCCAGGTGGTTTATAAACACAGAAATTTATTTCTCATGGTTCTGGAGGCTGGAAGTCCAGATCAAGGTGCCAGCACATTTGGTTCTCAGCAGAGCCCCGCCTGGTTGTAGATGGCTGTAGCCTCTCCTGGCAGAGAGCTGAGAGAGCTGGCTCTTCATCCTTTGCCCATAAGGACACTAATCCTATTTTTATAGGCTGCACTCTCCAGACCCAACTACCTCCCAAAGGCTCCACCTCCAAATACCATCCCAGTGGGGATTAGGTTTCAACATAGGCATTTTCAGGAATACAAGCATCTAATTCATAAGAGAAGACTTGATGACAGTTGACACTGATGTTCTAGAACACTGTTGCCGTTCACAATATGTCTCAAAAATGCTATGCGATGCTGAACAGCCTCAGAGGATCTACATGGGTGACATATCCATCACAGCTGCCAGGGGATGGGGGTGTTGGGTTCTTGGGACTGAATTCCAGATGGCGGCAGCTTTTGGAGCCTCACTGAGACCCCCTTCATATTTCCGATGGCTTTTTTGCCTTTGGAATTTTTAGCTTTTGCCTGAAAAGCACTGCACAAGCACAATAGCTCAGCTACTATGTTAGAACCTAGCCTCTAAGTTACCAAAGGCCCAGGAATTAGAGAGATCTTATTTTGCCATTCAAAGTAAACATCAGAGCCCTTGTACAGACTGTCAAGCCTGTACTTGATACCCTGTACCTTCAATATTACTATTATGCCTAGGTCTTCCATGCCAGTACTGTGGGCCCCCTCGAGACTGGTGTCTATGGGATCCTTCACCTCTGCCTGGTTTGCCTCTGATGCCAGCTGTCAGGGAGACCTTCCCTGGTCCCTATTTTAAATTTACAAGAACTCTCTCCTTTCCAACGCTCACTAATCCCTTTCCCAGGTTAATTTTTCTACCAAGGCCTGTATCACTCTCTGACATACTAGATGTTTTACTTAGTTACTCGTTGTCAGTCTCTTCCAAGTGAGGCTGCAAACTGAAGTCTTACTCTCCACGGTCCTTCCTGCACCCACAGTGAGCAGTGACTGTCTTTCCTGAACTTTCAAGGAATGGTACAGGTAACTGTCCTTGCATTGAACAAAGGATGCTTGAGTGTGACCCGTGCTAAGAGAGGATGGAATGCTGTGGGAAACACGTCGTGAGTGAGGCTGGTGTGTGGGTTTGCGGTGGAGCTGGGGTGAGATGAATAAGGGCTGTGGATTGGGAGGGGGTCCTGGGGAGCCATGGAATGCCGAGTGATTGGAGAGCAGAAGAGGTGCAGGATTACCGGGTATGTTTTGTACTCATTATTCTGCATATCAAAATAGTGTCTACAGCTAATAACCCCCCAGCTTCTATGACTAGGACTTTTCTAAAAAAATGTGTTTAAGTGCTGAAAAGTCTGCTTAGCTAGAATTATACCAAGCTCCAAACCATGCAGTCACCTTGAATTTCCTCCATGATACTGGCTCGAGTTCAAGCAACTTCAGGCCTTGGAGAGCTGATAAGACAAGGAATGGAATCAGGTAGATCCAGCATGAACCTGTGGGCCATTCACACTGGATCAAATTCCAGCTCTGCTGTTGCTGCGTGACCTTAGGGAAATTACTTCACTTCTCTGAACCATGTTTCTCATCTGCAAAATGGCGTTAAATATACTTTGTGTTCCAAGTCATTGTGGATTAAGCCATAAACTTGTCAATTAAAGTCAATTAAAGCAATAAACATACCACAGGCATAGTAGTAGGTACTCAACAGATAGGTGGAAATCATATTTATGAATGGAATCATGCATAGTATTAAAGATTTTGTAAATAAATGCTTAGCTTTAAGAATGCTGAAGGCTAAGTCAATTTTTGCAAGGAAACTATAGCTGAAAGTATAATATTGCTGTTTTCCTGGCTTTTTTTTTTTTTTTTTTGCTTCTTAAGCATCCTACTGAATAAGACGAAAATATGTAATCTACGGTATATGCAATATATATATAAGTACTTGCATTTTTCTTATTAGCATCTGGTAGGACTATATTTTATTGCATTAGATGTCAATACGGCAATGGATGATTTAGAATGCGTGGAACTTTCATCCTTGCTGCATTTCATGTACTTCCTAGTGTCGGCGCGAGTTGTCGCTTGGGTAGAAGCTGTTCTCGACTTGTAGACCAAGGCTATAAATGTCTCCCTCTTTTGAGGAGTCAGTAGACTCTGTTTGGAGACCATGGGAAGAGTACCTCATCATTTTTGAATCCTGTGAGTACCGTGGATTATACTTTATTTAATATATACAGCATGTAAATAAGTTTCCGAGGCATAAAAGCTTCAAAACTAAACGAAAAGGAAAATTTAATAACCGGCCGATTTTTAGATTGTGCACTAAATAATCTGCTTTTCATCCTAAGAAAGGGGAGGAGGCAGGCAGAGTTAATAGACATATATAACAAATTAAAATCCAGTATCTAGGGGATGTAAATCACATTCCGCGAACCAAACAATGTGGTTTTCATCAGATCTCCTCCAGCCGCTGTGCCCGGGAGCCGGGACATAATTCAACCCACTGGAATGCAGGGAGATGCTCCTGACAAAGGCAGACGACAACGCCGAATGCACACTTCTGTGCCAAATTCTGCCCGGTGACCACGTGTGTAAGGCATGTCCGTCCAATGATGTGTTTAGAATGATCATTCTAGAACTGGAGGCAAAAGAAGAGCAGATTATGAAAAACAAGATCTTCGCTCAGCTACGACTGTCTTGAGGTTTAAGGGTGAGAACTGGCTCCAGGGCAGAGCACGTGGAGCTTCACTGTGGGTGATTTCAGTCAACAGGGACTTAGAACAATGTCTGGAGACACTTTGTGTCATCAGAACTGGAAATTGCCACTGGCTTCAAGGTGGTAGAGGCCAGTGATGCTGCTCAACAGCCCCTCACACATAGAACAGTCTCCCGCCCTCTGCAAGGAATTCTCCAGCCCCCAATGTCAGTAGTGGGGCGAGGAGCAATCCTTGTGTAGAGGTCACCGCTGCCACTCAGATCCCAACACCAGCTTGAGATTTTATTCGCATGATTGCGTGATCTGAAGTCCACGGGTACCTTGGGGAGAAGCCCTCAAGTTCCACTATTTTTGAAAAGGGTCAGCCCCTGAGTCATCTCTCTTGGAAAGGATGCAGCCGCTGTGCAGGCATCGTGCCCTGGTCTCCGAGGGCTTCTCGGTGGCGAGGGGCTTGGAGGGGTGCACGTCTCTGAGTCTCTGGCTTTGCTCTAGTCAACAAAAGGGCATCGGTGTGAGGCAGCCTGTTCTTTCCCTCACGTGGTTAAGGACTCAGCCCTGCAGAGCCAGCGGGTGACATACCGCGGACCAGCCCCAGCACCGGCCCCAGTGGCCGTCCCCGCTGCAGTGTGTCCTCCGGCAGCTGGAGGGACAGTGGGGGAAGCCGGGTGATGTTCGCTGCCTCTGTCTGAGCTACACCCGGTTGTGGTTAAATAGGAGACTTCAGTCTCCAGACTGTCAATCACCACTTCTTAATAGCATCAAATTTGTTTTTAAAAATTCATGATGTGGGTTTTGAGGTCAAAACTGTAGTTCCAGAAAAGTTTGTTAAAGATTGCATCACGTAGATTCTTCTTAATGGACAGTCTCCAGGCTGGGACACTCACCCTCCCTGACAATGTATTTGGGGCTGAAATAAAAGTGTGTGAGCCAGAGGGTTTTCAGCAAATTTCACGAGGCTATCGCTGTCTTTGTCCAAATGTTTCTGGAAATTTTATGGGAGGAAGAATTTTGTCTTTAGTATGCTTGACTGAATAATTTGTTAAATTATGTTTTAAATCAGCATTTCCTCAAATTGAAGAACAACTAATGCGAAAGTATATCTTGGATTATTATACATGCAATTTGCAGCAAAGTTAAAAAGAGCCTGTACTTGAGCAGTATCAGGGCTGCCGAGGAAGACGGCCCACACCCCTGGCTCAGACCAGAGCGCGGTGTTGAGCCCTTCTTTTAGCTAATTACAAGGAAGCCTGGCCTCGCCGCCGGACGGGGTGGGCTGGTAATCAAGCCATAACCGCTCGGAACGAAATGGCAGCATCATGAGAAACTGCTGATACAGCGATTTTAAATTAAAGCTCTTGTATTTTGAGAGCCAAGTTCTAAATTTCAGTATTTCAGTGATTTCCAAAGTGTTCTCTGAATGCGAGCTCCAGGGATTGTGGGGACTCAGGATGTTGGGGTGACCCAGTGGTTGCATGTCCCGACCCATGTGCTCACCAGCCCTACACCCCGCAGGCTTCAAGACTAAACAGCTGTGTGCAATCTGCTTCACTTATTGGACTTCTGTAGTTATTTCTGTGTGTGTGAAGACAGGAATCTATGGCTCAAAGAAGTTGTGAAACAATTGGAGCTGGTGTTAAAGATTCCCAGGTGGAGGGTCTATTTGCTTTTTTTATGGACATAAAATAATGCAAATGATTCACACTCAAGAGCGAGAAATTTTAAACTTGTAGATGAAAGGAAAAGGGCAATAGGTACTGTGACTCTTTTATCTGGTAGTCTATTAAATTTAATTAACTATTAACTGGAAGCTACACATGTTATCAGTCTTCCTTCCTTCCTTCCTTCCTTCCTACTGAGCAGAGAAAACAAAGGGGAAAGAAAAAGAAAACAAGATAATTTCAGCCAATGAGAAATGCTACCAAGGAAATGAAAATGATAGAAAGGATCTTCGGCCACACCTTCTCGGAAGGCCGGCCTGACCTTGACTGATGCGGCATAAAATCCAAAAATCATGTCCACATGCTAAATCGTTATAATCTGGGAGATGAAACTTTCATTCTGGTTCAAGTTGAATGTGTGTAGTAAGAGGGCTGCTGAGCCTGATTTGACGTGAAGAAATGGACGTGATGATTATTTTGGACAGTGTCTTTTATTTATTTATTATTATTTTTTAAAGATTTATTTATAGAAGAACCAGGGTACAGGCCAGATGCGGGGGAGGGTGAGAGGATTCACCAGAAACAGAGCGGGAAACAGAACAGGCTGACGACTGAAATACACTGCTGAGGGGAGCAGCGGGTGAGTCAGGAGAGGTCTGCCGTGCCATGAGGGTTTCTCCCCGGCCGGCCGGGATCGATCCCATGCTGCAGAGTCTGCGGACAGCTTCACAGTGTGATGCTCAACCGCCTGCACCACCAGGGAGGCCCTGGACAGTGTCTTTTAAAGGGTAGTATTTCACCTGGTATCTGCAGACTGAAAAAGAGCCTACTATGCGGAATGTAGGTAGCTCATAGATGTGCAAAGATACAGATGTTGTGTCAGAGAGAACAACTGCTAAAGGTTTGGTGAGGAAGAGCTCCTGGTGCTAGGAGGCAAAACACTGAGGATGCATGGCCCGAGATCCCAGATTCACTGGAGCCTGGCACTCTACCCCCACCAGGTCACCTCTGCTCTGCCCCAGTGGAGCTTCTGGAAAGTTCTCTCCATGTTCTGGGTTGAATGTCAAGAGGATGCATTGATGGATTGGATGCCTCATTGATCTGAAAACTTGCAAGTTAAGACACTACTACAACACAAAAACAGCAGCATCTTGGAAAATAATGACGCAGATCCCTCTGGCTCATTCATGTCCACACACCTGGCACCATGTCTCTCTCCCCTTGCGGGCCCGAGTCAATGGCAGGGTGAGTGAAACATTCACAAGGCAATTTAGTACAGATTAAAATCATCACTGTTTCTACAGTCCAAGTTTAAAAATTACCCAAAGTGAACTGAATAGTTTTGATATATCTTTTGGGAATGTTTCCTTCTTTAGTAGGTAACAGGTAAATATACAAAACATAGAAATGGGATTCAATTATGTTTGAGTATATAATTTTTTGGAAGACTAGTTACATTATCAATACTTACAGATGTACTTTATTTTTTTAAATACTAATATTCCATTCTTTGGACCATAATTTATGACGGAGACATTAGAATCCTGACTTTCCCATTTGTTAGCTGTCTGCCCTTAAGCAATTTATGTACATAGATCAAGAGAAGTGAAAATAACATTCCAGGCAGAAGAATTTTATGTGTAAACATGCTACCCTAAGAAAGAAGTTGGTCCATTGAAGGGATAGGACGTAGGCTAACATGTTGGGATTTGAGCGACAGGCTATGAGTAGGTGAAATAGTGAGGTAGGGAGTTCTGGGTCATGCAGCATCTCATGGGCCATGGAAAGAGTCACAAAGCTTTTAACCAGAGGAGAAACAAGATGAGATTTGAGTTTCTATGAATAATGGCCTAGAATAGCATAGAAGAAGAATGTCTTATCTTCACGGAGTATTTTTCACTTATTTGTTCTTTAGTGCAAGTCCCTCTCGAACTAAGATTTTAGCACTAATGTTACCAGTATTTGCTTCTCTACCTTAATATTGTGAAGTCCCTAGATCTTACAAATTTTGCTCTTTATCTTAGTACCTGTGAAACCTTTGCTGAGTCCTGGAAGACTTGTTGAACGAGATCACTAAGATGTGAAGACACCAGACACGTGGGACTCAATGAAGTGACTTCTTTAACTAAAGAAATGAGTTAATTTATTGAAAAGGGCTTGAGAGATAGACCTTCTTAGCATAAATTATCACAGTTTCTTTCAGAAAGATTTTTGTTTAGAAATAATAGACTTAAATTTGCCACAATAATACACAGGTGGCCCACAGACCCTTTACCTAGATTGTCCAAATATTAACATCTTACATAACCAAAAACTAAAATTGATTCAATATTAACCTACAAATCTTATTTGAAATTCTAAACTGCCACCCTCTCCTGCTCTTCTTTTGGTTCAAGATATAATCGGAGATCTCATATTCATGTATTTGCCCAGCTTTCTTAGACTCTTCCAATCTGGGTCCTCAACAAGGAGGATGGTCTAGGCAGATGCTGAAGAGGGTTGAGGAGAACTAATCAACCACTGGGCTAATCAGTTGTGCTTAATTGCTGATTAGAAGTTCAGCACTCCCCTGTAGAAGGATGGCCTTACCACCAAACAGCTGTCTGCCAACACAGTGTAGAAAAATATCAAGACACATCGTCCATGAAATGCCACTCCCCTCTTTTAGTTTGGCTGATTCTGCCACAACCTTTACCCCATCCTATTGTTTGCCAATTGAAACCAAATGAAAAAGAAGTTGTGTCAGTTTCTTAACATCTCTCTCTCTGCTTTATCTACATGAAATGCTCTCAGAAGGTAGTGTAGGATAGTGGTTGATGGTTTAGTTTTATTCTCAAATAGGATTAGGACCACTTCACAATTTGCCCATTTGTGTGTCTAAATATTCACGTGAGATATTTATCTCTTCAAAATCCAGTTTTTTTATTCCTACAGCAGATGTAATAAAAGCGTGGTGTAAGAGTATTCAGAGTTCAGATTTTAAATTAACTCCTAAGACATAAATTGGATGTAGTTAATGTTGTCATTGGAGAACATTTATGTCACCCATAAGATAGAGTTCTCATACTTTGAGGTCTATAGTTATACAGGAAGGATGTTTGTAGGTGTATAATAATGCATATATTAAAGTGCACTCTGTAAAATAAAGAACACATATGCAAAACATAATTTTATAGTATATATTTTTCTTGCTCTCTCCCCCCGCCCCCCGATCACTTGGTTGAACTCATCTATGAAACTACTCCAGTTTATCTCATGGAGTTGTGATGACTATATAAAATGATGTATGTTTGGTAAACTGCCAATTCTGTGTAAACAATGCTGGTGATGAAGATGAAGGTGATGGTGGATAAGATGATGAAGGTGAAGATGACAGTGGGGCAAAGATGGTCACCAAAGATGCTCATCTTCCTCATCAATAAAGACCAAAATTCTTGGGTGTCTAAGGTTAAGGTGTAATGTACTTGAGTAGGGTGAGTCAGGGCCTGCCAGGCAAATGAAATTAAAGATAAAGTTGCAGGTGTCCATATAATAAGTGTTATATCCTGTACATTTATATTCATTTTGTTGATGATATTGTCGAAATCTCCCCCCAAAATAAAAATTATTAGTGAGAATGTATTTAGTTTCTTCTCATGCTAACATGTTACCCTAAGAATGTATTTAGTTTCTTCTCATGCAAACATGCTACCCTAAGAAAGAAGTTGGTCCATTGAAGGGATAGGACGTAGGCTAACGTGTTGGGAATTGAGCAATAGGCTATGAGTAGGTGAAATAGTGAGGTAGGGAGTTCTGGGTCATGCAACGTCTCATGGGCCGTGGAAAGAATCACAAAGCTTTTAACCAGAGGAGAAGCAAGATGAGATTTGAGTTTCTATGAGAATGTATTTAGTTTCTTCTCACTAATAATTTTTATTTTGGGGGGAGATTTCGACAATATCATCAACAAAATGAATATAAATGTACAGGATATAACACTTATTATATGGACACCTGCAACTTTATCTTTAATTTCATTTGCCTGGCAGGCCCTGACTCACCCTACTCAAGTACATTACACCTTAACCTTAGACACCCAAGTATTTTGGTCTTTATTGATGAGAAAGATCAGTTAGAACAACATTATTTTGTGGCTAAAAGACATCAAACCACAGTGAACTTCAGGTCCCTAAATGACTCATTAAATATTTAATATCATGTTAAAAAATGTACACATGTAAGAGCAGAGGGCAGGTTGGAGGCTGAGAGGAGAGAACATCTCAGATCAAAGATGAATAAAGGGTTCTTCGTAGAAGGCTGTACTAAGTCTCCTGAGAACAGCAAATCCTGGGGTTGATTATTTGAGCCATACCTTCAGATAATCAACATTATTCTGCAACCAAAATGTATGCACTTTTACAGTCAGATGAGTTTTTTTTTATTAAAAAAACTAATCTAGTGTTTTTGAAATGCACTGTTTAAATATGACCTTTTATTACGGAAATGATCAAACACACATTAAAGTAAAGAGAATGGTATAATGATCCCTTCGTACCTCTTCGCCCAACTTTAAAGATAATTGACATTTTGCCACTTTTATTTCATCTTTGCTCACTAATCCCCACCCCTGCTGTGGTTTAAAGCATATCCCAGTCACTGTATATTTGCACAGCAAATTGTTAGATATATATCTTTATAGAGTAAGCATTTAAGGAACGGAACCATAAATTTAGAAGAGTTTCTAAGTTTCACACTTAAAGATATAAGACCGCTTTACATAGTAAAGGTATTTGAAGCTCTAGAAAGCCTCACCTTTGGTAGCTAAACCTGTGTCTGATGAATTGTCCTCCGGGAGTTTATAGTAAGTGTCCTATTCTTCTCCGAGTCTAACACATACTCTGGACTTGGCATACTCCACTTTGCATCCGGAGTTATTCCGTATTACATATATTACAAATACATGAGGACCAGCAAGCTTTTTCTGTAAAGGACCAGATAATAAATGCCTTTGGCTTTGCTGCCCATGTGGTCTCTGTTTGGACCACTCCCTCTGTCATTGCAGACAAAAACCTGCAGAGATAAACCTAAACTAGTGGGGGTGGCTGTGTGCCCATAAAACTTCATTGACAACAACAGGCAAAGGGCTGGATTCGGCTCTTGGGCCATATAATTTGCCGTGCTTGGCCTCAGCTAAAGTAACCCCACTCTACCCAAAGAGGGCTTGCAGCCTCTGGAAGGACCAGAACAACCCAACTCCAGACCATCTCCAGAACTGGGAAGATCTTTAAGAGGTTACTTTTGGAGTCACAGTTTCTCATTTATCAGATGAAGATCGAGGCCCCTGATCTTGCTGAGACAGGTCACTGAAGGGCCAGGTGAGATCACAGACGTAGGTGTTTGCTGAGCCAGAAGGTACTGTTCAAGGGCAAATCTCCCTTATCTACTTTCCATTGAAATTCTGTGGATAATTGTTGATGCTCTGTTGGGACCTTGTCGATGGTTCTCAACTGTGTTTTTATTCTCCACCTTCCATTTTTTTTTTCTAACTGCAGAATGTACATTAACGATAACAAAATCTTCAAAGTCAACAAGTTAAAAAAAATCACTGGTAGATAAGAGACCACAGACATGGCATCCATGGAAATCAACTTTGCTATTCCCCAGAAGGTTGGAAGCCAAGACAGCAGAGAGGAGAGGAGGTAGTATAAGAAAGACGACCACCGGGCGGATGGCAAAGCCTGGGTATTCCTCTCCCTTCTTCATTCCGTGCAGGAGAGGACTTGCTCTGGTAGGTCTCAACAGTGCCCGCACACCCTCACCAGCAGCCTGGGGTTTTGGTGATGTCTGCATGATTACATTTTGTTTCTCAAGCACCGAGATGAAGGTGGGAGGTAACTCAGTGACAGGAGAGCCTGTCTCTTTCTCATCTTGCCCTCCTGGGAAATTTCTAAAGTAAGGTGGTTGATCTCTGCTTCTGCAACTTCCACACAGACAGCTGCAGCGGTTCTGATGTCCCTGGGCGCTGCTAGTCTGATGTCCCTGGCTGCTCTCCTTCCTCCTATTAATTTCTCACCTGGCTTCCAGCATATGTACCGGACATTCTGCCATTATCTTTCATTAAGGTTTTTACCATTTTTCATCAGCAGGGTCCTTCAGGTGATGCCAAGGTGCCCGAGGTCTCGGTGTGGGCATCTAGGTTAATGCTGGGCCGTGCTGGAGTCATAACATGGGCAAGAGTCACTCATCAGACTGGACCTCCATTTCATGTGTAATGATCTTAAACGTTGCAAGCTCAGCTCTTTGGTTTGCCACGGTCTGTCGGGCAGGAAGAACGTTGATGGAGTTGCCCTGAAGTCCCTCCAAAGTCCAGAGGTTGGACCCTTACAAGGCTACTAAGACCAAGAGGCCGAGCAGCAGGACTTAGATGGGGGAAGTGAGAAAAATCACTATGGACCCCAGCGCTTGCTTTTGCAAATGCATCCAGAGGCAGGACAGTAATTGCACCAAATGCTCAGAAACACAGATAGTTAGCAGGACGCGAGCCCGGGCTGCTTTCAGACAGAATCTTGGAGTGGGTTTCCTTGGTCTGTGTGCGGACACCTCTGGCGTCGGAGTCTGTGACTTAGAGTCATGGCACACAGGCCGCACACACCGAGCCTGCTCTCGGAGCACGTGTCCCTGGCAGTGAAGAGCCACGCGGGGGAAGGATGTCTTCCCCGGGAAGAGAGGAAGCGGGGCGTGGAGGCACGAGCTTCACGGGGCTCTCCTCCTGATTACTGACACCGCACGCTCATAGCAGCCCACAGAGCTGCAGCCACCAACTCCAGTATTTGTCACTGTCACTTCACAAGCGGCGGGCATTGTTCGGGAAATTGTATGTGTAAAGCAGAGCAGCCAGTGCCCAACTTCGACAAGGGAGCAGCCGGGCCAGGGTGCTTGAAACTGAAACGGGCTTATGTGTCCCTTTATGAGCCCCAGCAAGAGTCATAAATAATTGTGACAAGTTTTTTTTCCCATCCCATGTGACAGTCCTTGACTCTGCCGCCTCTCCCTTCTCCCTGCCGGAGCAGACCTGCCAGGCTGTGTGATGATAGATGTTACTGGGCAGCAGATGACAGCTGGATAGATTTTTTAGTTGGTGCGTTAGAGGGAATCAGATATGCTGTATAAAGCAATAAAAAAAGCACACTCACAAGGTGGATTAAAAATAGCTAGCACAGCAGTAACCCACTTTGTTGTTTATCAAAAGTTAAATCTCACATGGTAAGTCCTAGTGATGTGTTAATTTTTCAGGCTGCTGTCAGAGTGACGCTGGCGATAGCCACCCCCACCCCCCCCAAAATAATAAAAATAAAACAGAAAGAAAAGCAAAGGGATAAAAGCAATCGACCGAGGCTCTTATTGTATTTTTTTTGTTTGCCTAATAGAACAAAAATAGTTTCTTTTCGTCTTTAAACGGTAGCTAAGAAGAGGAAAGGAATCCCAGCACCAGGTCATATTACCGCCATGATTTTTTTCATTCTTCTTCTTGTATTTTAAACCTAACATCGGAGCTGGTGTAAGGTATGGAATTATTCAACCCTTGTTCAATTAGATTATTTTTTTTTTTCAACATAGCTCATCTTCCTCCACACACTTTATTGATCTAGATTCTGGGTAACAAATGGTCTGGTTTCCCAACCACCTTGGAAATGTCATGTAGGAGTCAACAAAACTACTTAGTGTATGTTTTATAAAGAATTACGGCCTCCTCTGAATTACTCAGACTTTCATCTCGACCGGGCTGGCTCGGCTCCTGTCTGGATGGATGTGTGGAGGCGCTGGGACGTGATTCAGTGACCCGCCCGGCTCCCCAGTTCACGGACGTGCCCGGCTGCCTGGCCCTCAGTCACGGCTCTGTCTCTGCTGCTCCGTTCGGAAAGTGGCTGCCTGTAATTTAAGGGTGCTCAGTATATCACATCACGACTATTTCTCCCCCTTGATTTTTCTGATGAATCACGTTAGGCAGGCTGTAGCTTTCGCACGCGGCCTGTGTGGCGGGGAGCCAGGTAGCACAAAATGTGCATGAAAAAAAATTGGTCTTTTGGGCTGGTTACCAGGCGCAAGAGATAACCCGAGCTCTCTCTCTGCCATCAGATTTGGGGAGGACGTGGTTCTGGGTCAGTGGCTCTGCAGGCAACGTGGTGCGTGTTACCTGGCGGTCCTTATTATTTTGATGGTCTGCATTCTCTTCTAGAACAATTTCCACAATAAATTCTGTGGCTTTTCTATTTTTATTTGTTGTCCTCGGCCACGAAATGATGTCACATAGCATTGGCAAGAGATAGAATGAAATGGTCAAAAGGGCAGGTTTGGGAATTCAAATCCTATGTGTTTTCTGACTCCCTGGGTGACCTTGAGCAAGTCAGCCAGCCACCATTTGCCTCGGTGGCCTTATCTCGAGGCTATTATCCCCACAGAGCTGGGTGGTTTTGAGGACTGCGTGAAATGAGTGGGCTTCATGCAATCATTGATCCTAAGTGCTGAATAATATTTTATTATTATTATTATATATTATAATTATCATTACAACTGGGATAGTTTTTCTCAGGCTACCTTGGTCTCCTTCCTCCTATTCTTTCCAGATGTGATGGTTAAGTTATTTTGGAAGTGGAGTCCTCTTTGAGATAAACAAACAGTAACATTTTACACTGATTCAATATCAATAGCCTTCCAGAAACCCTGTGAGTGGTATAAGGGAGTGTGCGGTCAATTTCTGATGCTGAACTGGTCCAACCACTATGGAGAGCTGTGTGGAGATTTCTGGACCTACTAAACATAGAGCTTCCATAGGATCCAGCAATTCCACTCCTAGGTATTTACCCAAAGGACACAGAAACATCAATTCCAAAGAGCACCTGCACCCCTATGTTTATAGCAGCACTGTTTACAATAGTTAAGCTTTGGAAACAACCCAAATGCCAAAAAATTGATGACTGGATCAAGAAGATGTGGGACATATACACCATGGAATATTACTCAGCATTCAAAAAAGATAAACACATGCAATTTGCAGCCACATAGATGGCGCTGGAAGGGATCATGCTCAGCGAAATAAGCCAGAAAGAAAAAGAAAAATACCGGATGGTCTCACTCATAGCAGGAATCTAGAAAACTTAAATAAGGGACCAGGAAAATGAATAACTATAAGAAAGTGAAAATCAGAATCAACAAAAAACTATGAAACAGAGACACTTTTGGGGGGTTAGGGGGGGAGGGGAGGGATTGGGATCAGAATGGGGGGTTGCAATTGTATGGGGAATATAAAAATAAAATTTATTAAAAATAAAAAAAAAATTCTGATGCTGCTATAGTGAGGAATCTTACCTCTCCCTCCCTGGAAAAGGACATTTGATGAGATGCTTTCTGTGGCTGTCGCAGGTAGAGCACCTGCATTCCTTACTCAGGCTTTTGTCTTTCTGCTTCTACTGACCCTCAGCGACCTTATATGACGCCACCAAAGACCTTGAATTGTAAACATAATGCAAAGGTGGGTTCTAATCTGCTTCTAGAATCACTAAAAAAAATATTTTTTTGAATCGTGATTCACAGTAAGTCTTGATTCATGCTAAGTCATCGTGACCCAGGGTGTGCAACTTACTTAAATCAGACATGTTGAAATGTTCCATGAAAGACGAGTTGTTCTTCCCACATGTTGTAGGCACTGGTATTTTATGTATTTTTTTCTATTTCATTTTTTAAAAGGGCTGTTCTAGACCAAGAGCCAGCAAACCTCTTCTGTAAATGGCCAGGCAGTAAGAGTCTTGGCTTGGAGGGCCATGTGGTCCTTGCTGAGACTACTCCAGCCTGCCATTATAGAGAAGGCAGTGAAGACCACACTTGATGAATGGACATGGCTGTCTTCCAAAACAACTTTACTTCTAGACACTGAAATTGGAATTTCATTTAATTTTCTGTGTCACTAAATATAATTATTTTTTTATTTTTTATTTTTTTGGCCATTTAAAAATAGAAAAACCACTCTTAACTTGCAGGCCAGACAGAAAACAGCCATGAGCTGGATTTGGCCGGTGTGCTGCAGCCGGCCAATCCCCACACTCATCCACTAAACTGATTTTTATGACCTGTGGTTTGCAAAGTACCCTTCAAGTATATTTTCCAAAATGACTTCGAAGGGATACTTTTTGACAGGGATGCAAAGAGTTGGTAATGGAAAGAAATCTTCTCTTTTTAAGTGGATTTGTGGGACCACCAGAGTGAACAAAAATGTTTAGCTTTCAACAGAAATTCTGTGACTAACATTCTGTCAAAGGCCATGACTTTGTAAGAGAGCTACAGTAAGACAAGTACACCAATTGTTTCACCATAGTGTCTCATTTTGCAACACATCTCTGGGACCTGGGTTCTGAATAACACACTGGTGGGAACCCTACTTCAATACATAGCTCTGGGGCACCACCTTCTTTTTTCCTTTCTCTTCCCTCTTCTATCTTAGGCCTTTATTGACAAATTCCTCCCATCAAAAGGTTGGATTCCACTCTCACTGCTACTTTTCAACAGAGTATTGGAATTCTTAGTCAGAACAATTAGGCAAGAAAAAAGGAAAAAGGAATCCAAATTGGCAAAGAAGAGATGAAACTATGATTATTCATTGATGACATGATAATACACATAGAAAATCCAAAAGAATTTACAAAAAAAAAAGTACCAGAAATAATAAGTGCATATAATCAAGTGTCAGGACACAAAATCAACAGGCCACCCTCTATCAGTGGTGGCAAACGTGATGTGAGGTGACCATGGCACTGCTGAGTGAGAAAGGTCTTTAACAATTGCTGGTCTTCCGGTTAAAGAACTTTTCAGAGCCTACCATGTGAACAATACTACACTAAGAACCTGGAAGAAATGACTGACCTATGTTTGTATTCCTGGGGCGTTCACAGTAGAATCTGAACTTGGTTACAGGAAACTAATCAACAAACACAAAAAACCATGGTCTCATTCGGCCTGCAGCCCAAGTGCCGATGATGTGATGATCAGGGATAATAGTAATAACACCGACAGGAATTTCATGATTTGATTTGCCCATTGTTTTTAGATGTCATTTCATTTCATTAAAACAGCAGCTGTATGTGATAAAGTAACCAGGGGTCCTAAGTCCATTTGACAGGCAGGAAATGGACTTGTTTGAGGTTATATCTTCAGTGAGGTGCCAAACTGGGGAAGCGTTTCCTTGTTATAATTCTTACAGCTTCCATTGAAAGTAATGGAAATACTTTGAAAAGGCAGAAAATTTGGGGCAGTTTCCAGAAAAGGCTGATGTCAGAGACTGGCAAGAGAATCTGGAGGGATTTGTGTGCGTGTGTGCGTGCGTGTATGTGTGTGTGTGTGCATGTGTGTGTTCACAAAGGTGGGGTTGATCTTGGGGAAGGCACAGAAATAGAAACAGCAAGCTCAGTGGAAGAGACAGCAAAGTCCTTTAAAAGAACCATAAATAGCTGCTAAATTAAAACTAACCAACCAACAAAATAACCCTTTAAGCCCAAACATTACTAAACACTATTTTCCAAGTTAGAAATCTTAAGTTTAAATTTACTTCCTAATAACCACCCTGACACCAGATGTTTATTTCACAACTGCAACCAAGGGAAACCTCACTAGAAAACCATTGCAGACCAAAAAAAAAGACCACCAAATCCTTTGGCTTTGGATTTGAAATTAGCCAGCCAGCACATTAGAGAAGGGCAGAAATATTGTTCACCTTACGTCTGTCTATCAGAGACAAATGAAGCTATGAGGGTTTTTTTTTATTGTCTTTTTCCCCAAGGGAAATTTCATGAAGATAATTTTGTTTCTCTTTAAAAAAATATTTTCGTTGCCCTGAAAAATAAAGCTAACGTAGTTCAGCAGGATGTAAATAAAAGAGGCCCAGTCAACTCAGGTTTGTAATTTGAGAGCACACCATTATTTAGACACTATGGGTATTGACACAAGAAGAGAAATAACCTAAGGTCACAGCACTATTCTCAATTAAAAAAAGAACAACAAACCTGCTCTGCAAAACTGGGTTGCACGTTTAAAATGCATTTCTCCTAGCGACTGGGGATTAGGTGTTCCACGCAGCACCTGGATAGCTGTAATATTAATAGGTATGATTATTCTTGCTAGCATATGCTGATCTTCCACAATTTTGATAACAGGGTCAGGTGAGTCAATTGCTTTGTTTTCTGGTGTTTTGCTGTGTAAATCTCAGAATTGATAATTAGGCATAAATGTAACTGGCTTCTAGAATCATTAGCTCACCCAGAGATGCCCAGGTGAGCCACGGACCAGACCCTGTTGTCATTTGGGTCGTAGAGAGGTCTTCCTGCCTGTCTATGTACGGTAGCGCCACCTCTCAGTCCTCGTTCCATCATTCTGTCTTATTTCCTTCCGAGCCCCTTGCAGGAACCCGATGGCATCTTGCTCAGGCCTCTGATACAGCTCCAGTCTGTATTCCTTCCAGGTGTCTCTTCCACCCTGGCCTTTATAACTGGGGTCCATGATCACGGCCAGCCCACTGCCTGTTTTTGTGTGGCCCTTGAGCTAAGGACGTTTTTTATATTTCACATGGTAGGAAAAAGAAGTCCGAAGAGAAATATTTCATGACATATGAGAATTCTGCAAAATTCAAGTTTTGGTGTCCCTATTTGTTCACGAACTGTCTCGGCCGCTTTTGTGCCAGTCGGTACAACCGTGGAGTGGAGGATGTACCCGAGAAGGCACGGTCTGCTCACAGAGCCTAAGTGTTTCCTGCCTAGAGAGAGTGTGCAGGCCTCCGCTGTGCGCCTGGTGCAGTGCCTGGGAATCCCAAAGTGCTCAATGGCTGTTGCAGATGGATTACTAAAGAGCAGGGTTTGGTGAGAGTTTCTTTCAATCGTCTCTTCTGTGCCACCCATAAACAAGAAGGAACAGATGACCCCAAATTAAATATGGACCTCAGGCTCTGGAATAATCACAAAACCAAAGGGACTTGTAAAAGGCAGCGTGGAGTCTGCCCAGAAGCTTTGCTTAACAGGTCTTTAAAAGAGACGACAAAGTGCCATTTCGGGAATGTGCTGTCGTCTCAGGTTCCAGTCGCTAGAAACTGGATACTTCCAGCTCTCTCGTGGGCCTCAGTGTTTTCTCCAAGCCGCCTTCCCCTCCCGCTCCGCATCTGCGATCTGACTGGAGTCAACTCTGGCTCTGACCGCCCCCACTCAGTGACCCTCCCTTGCCCAAAAATGTCAGGCTCTTAATCCTCCTAATAAAAAGGCCCGTGTAACGGGGAGAATACACTCGGAGTCGTCCACAGTACAAAAAGATGGGCTGAAAATAACAAGGGAAAAAATGTCTTCAACGCATTTGTACACACACAAAGTTGCCAGGGCAACGTGGCGGTTCTTTGCCAACTGCCAGCACCGTCGCATTTATAAAGAATTGACAACCACTGACCTTTGTCTCCTCTTTTCCTGCCTGCCTTTTGCTGGCAACAGAAGAGCCATGTGGTTTGAGTGATGCCTTTGATAGGCAGATTTTCAGATTCTGCCTGCCAGAGACGAGCTGAGACCCAGAAAATCTTTTTGTGAGTGTCACCTCCATGATGAGCCAGCGCTGCAGCTGAAG
Organism: Talpa occidentalis; assembly: GCF_014898055.3. Classification (NCBI taxonomy): domain Eukaryota; kingdom Metazoa; phylum Chordata; class Mammalia; order Eulipotyphla; family Talpidae; genus Talpa; species Talpa occidentalis. The sequence continues at coordinate 100,964,158 of NW_023600993.1, forward strand.
GTGCATTTTCACTTTGGAATTTGGCTTCTATAGTCCTGAGGAGAGAAATGACATATTTTGTCGCCTTACTTAAATATTCCCGCTGAACACCAAATTAAAAATATCCATTAAAGGTTTATTTGATATCTTCCTAATTATTGCCCATTGCGCATTTGACAAATTATTTACACATTTTAATAATTGCAACTTTCTTTGGAAGTGACACAAAAACAATTACTTTTTCGAAATTCCACTGTGTATATGCTTTTGAAACTACACAGCCATTAAAAACAGTCTGTCGAATTAAAGGTTGGGCAATTAATTAAGTGCAAATTCTGTAAAACTGGACCAAGGAGAAAATTCATCAAACCTATGAAATATGACCTATCTTGTCCAAAAGACAAATATGTTTAAACAAAAGATGAAAATTGATGACAAAATTACGGGTAGCAAAATGCACACAGAGCAAATATAAGACAGCTGTACTTGGTTCCCGTGTGCTGGGTTTACCCTTACAGAATTCATGATTCATTACCTTCACCGTCTTGTAAAACTTTTCGTAGTTAATCTCCAAAGTACTGTATCTGGAATAATAAAAGTTCTCAATAAGGGCTTGGAAGACCATTATATTAATGATTTACTGGACCGTGGGGGGGAGCCAATTAAATGCAACCTAGGTTGGGGACAGCAGCTCGGGGCGGTTCCCCCCAGGACAATTGGCTGCATTCCCCCGGCCCATTTCCAGCCCTGCCCTCCCTCCTTCTGTGTGTCCAACAGCAATACTTTAATACCTGCTGAGAACTTGCTTCTGACACTATTCTCAGCTCTTGACGACCCTTGCACATTGAACCCTCTAGTCTGGCCACTTCCTAGTCTGGCCACTAGTCTGGCCACTTCCTTCTGGATTTTCTGACATGTCTGCCTCCCTTTCTCACGCACCAGTTCCAGCATCAAGAGCCCGCAGTTCACCTTCATGTAGAAAGGACACTGTCAGGGATAACTTTGGCTTCTACCAAGGCTGACCTCTGCTGAGTGTGTTGGGTGTGCATGACTGGGGGGGCCTGGGAAGCAGGGCCATGATCTGTGTGGTTGTTTCTGCAGTGTGCCCTGTCCATGTATCTTACACGTTCTGGGCGCTACACCCAGACACTCAGGTTCACAAATCTACATCAACGCTAGTGCAAAGGGGGTGGAAGAGGGAGGTGGATTTTCAGACTGTGGGGATTGCTAAGGATACAAGGCTGTTATTTCCATATTAAAATGTAATGGTCTCATTAAAGTTAAAACCACTGTTAAACTTGATTGAGTAAATTAGTTAATTAACCATAGCATCCAGAGAATTCCTCCAGGGCATACCTCTATTCCCCAAGATGTAGAACAAATGCAGGCTCAGCTCCTAGTATTTTATCCAGGGTTGTATGATAACACTCATCTTTGACTGACTTATTGCAGAACCTGTTAAAAAAAAATCAAAAGCCAAAGGTGAGGGTGTTACTTAGTGCTCAAGGAAGATGGAAATAACCTACCGATGAAAGAAGATGTATTTTATTTTTAAGCTGAAATCTCCAAAGATTTTCTTGATTAAAAAAAAAAAAAACACCTGATAAGCAGTTTGTGGAGTAACTGTTTTAGCCAGCAGAATAAAAGTAAGGCAGGATATACAAGAAGAAGAAAGCTTCTTGTATATCCTGCCTTACTTTCCCTCTATGTGCTTGAAGATCCAGGCATTTCCTTGGAGTTGGTTGGAACTTTCCAAAAGTTTTGTTTTTTTTTTGGTGTTGTGCTTGGGTTGCTGACTTTATTTTTTATTTATTTTTTTTTTAAAAGATTTATTTATTTATTTATTTATTTATACAAGCACTGGGTACAGTCAGAAGCGCGGGAGGGTGAGAGAATTCACCAGAGCCAGAGCGGGGAGCAGAGCAGGCAGAAGGACCGAAGGACACTGCTGAGGGGAGCAGCGGGCGGCAGGAGAGGTCTGCGCGCCATGCGGGACCCTCCTCTGGTGGCCGGGGAGCAGCCTGGGATCCAACTGGTGTCGCAGAGGCTGCGGGCAGCTTCGCATGGGTTGCTGACTTTAAATCAGGGTTGCTGTGACTTTTTGTGTGTGGGTAGATGGGGGTAAATTCAGGACATCTGAAATTTCCTCTTCAAAGTCTGGTCTTGAAATGACTGGCTCCCCATGACATACGTGGGCAAGTTTACTGTTCGAAAATTCTTGAAATTTGAAAAAAGACAGCCTCGTTCATGGTACATCTTCATTTCCATAAATAAAATCATAAGGATCATCATTAAGAGCTACCCCTACCTCCTAGGATTTCCTGAGGGTTCAATGTGCAAGGGCCATCAAGAGCTGAGAATAGTGTCAGACACACATTCTCAGCAGGTATTAAAGTATTGCCGTTGGACACACAGAAGGACGGGGGCGGGGGTGTGTGGCTAGAAATGGGCTGGGGGAATGCAGCCAGAATCCTTGGCAGCACACAGCTCCCACATGGCCTTTGGGCTGCTGTGTCCACCTGATGGGTCAGGAAGTTCCTGGACATGGAGTAGCCAGGAAACGTGGATTGGACTTGACTTTTTGATGTGCCACTGTGCTGCTTATCATAGCCTGGGGTGGAGGATCTTGCTGGGTTCCAGTCCTGCTGGGGTCTGTAGAAAGTTGGCCACCCAGAAAGGCAAATCCTATAAATCCCAGGAGCAGGGGCATCAAGTGTAACCAGTAAACCATAACCTGGAGATGAGGGGCCAGTTTCCTTATTCCTGATGGAATAGGACACATAGGTAGTTCTATATCGTCAAGATTTATTTTTATATTTACAGTTGCTTGGGTTCTTCCCCAAAAGGACAACTAGAGGATTTGAAAAACGTCATTTATTGGGGAACTTAGAGAAGGAAACATAATGAAAAATTGAGCAAGTGACTCAGAGAAGGGAGGACAGGCAATACACATGGATATATACATGCACATCTACATACACATATTAAGATACATATGCACACAAAAATACATAGGCAAATGTAACCAAATACGATGGTTTCCAAAAAGCAAACAGCTTGGATGAATTATTTCCTGTAAGTATAGGTTTGACACATAAACCTCCAGGGATCTCCAGTTTGGGAAACTTTGCCTCAGAATCCCATACAGTATTGTGAACCAGCTACCTCCAAGAAAAGGATTCTTTTTAACTGCAAAAGGAAAAAAGTGCCAGCATTTACCAGGCGCAGTAGGAATGCATGTCACATCCACGTGATGAAGGTGCTCTGGCCTCGGGATCCCTGATGGCACCCAGAAACAAGAAGCCTCACGTTTGCCAGGCTAGTAAATGGCTGAGCTAGAATCTTAAACGAGTCCATCTGACTTTGGAGCATGTGTCCTCACCTCTGCTCCGGAGCCTCTGTCCATCCTGTTCTGCTCTCTGGAGGGGCTGGCCCAGCCCTCTGCTCTCAGGGTGTCTGGCTTGAGCACGTGGCTCTGACACCATTTACCCTTGGGCTTCTGTCCCAGCTCTTTCATTATTATATGTGTGATCTTGGAAGACATTATTGAGCTTCTCTGAGCTTTCCTATCCCCACTGTAAGATAACAGTCACGGTCATATTAGTAATAACAGGTAGTGCTACTTCCTACCTGAAGGTGGGTAGAGGCTGCACTGCCCACTTCTGGCTCTTCTTGGATGGTTCTGCCTTCAGAGGACACTTCCTGAACTTGCTGCATCGTCTCACCTCAAGCACTACTGGCGGGTCTCCCTGCTTGAAGGCTTTCTCTGGGGCAGGCGCCTCTCAGCATGCAGGTGGCAGTCGGGGGCACCGAGGCGATGCCCAGGGGTCACTCGGGGAGGATGGGGGTGGTGGGTGACATCCAGCCTCTTCAGCCGGGAGGCAATGGGTCTCTCTGGGGCCCCGAGTGTGCAAGTGGGGTCTGAGCCGGGGTCACAGTGACAAGCTGCTCTGAACTGACTTTCCTCCCTCTCCTGATTGCTTTCCAGATCTTTCCCGTGTTTCTGCCATAATTTCTCAAATGATGTCTTTTCAAACCCTTCAGGCTCCCTTTCAGGGAAACCCAAATGGAGGAGCTTTTAGGGTCAGCGTGAGAATTGAATGAAATGTCTGTACACACCGCATATGTGGCTGGTAGGAGATACTCAAATAACTGCATGTTGTTATCCATTATTATTATATCGACACATGCAGACCAGGCTTCCGTGGGAAGTTGTAATAAGGAGCCCGACTCCATTTTTTGGACGTTTGACTATTAACAACTTTTAAGCCTCGCTCATCCTTTACATCCTGGTGCCCCACATTTGAGAGAACTCATGAGGGAGTCTGGGGAACCCCTCCTTTGGTGCCAGCAGGCAGTTTAGAGCACGCCTGTCCCTGAACCACCATGGGGACCCCAGGGCAGCATCTTTTCCTGTTCTCTCAAGGCTCCTGGGACTTGCCTGTAAGCTCCACCCCCTCCTCCCAGAAACCTCGTGGTGCAGCTCATGTGCCTTTTCATCCCCTCCTGGGTGTGTGTGTGTGTGTGTGTGTGTGTGTGTGTGTGTGAGAGATCAGGCCAGATGTCTGAGCCAGATTTTAAGTGAGGGTTGGCCCCAGCTGTGTGAAGTGATCACAATAAAAGCACAAGACGCACCATCACATTCCCTAAGATAACAGAAGCTTCTGGGATCTTTAGAAATTGGTGATGTTTGTTTACAGAGAGTTTCATGGGGCCATGGTGAGGCTTCAGGGCAGAGGGCTGAAGCTCAAGGGCAGAGATTGAACGGATGAGTCATGGAGGGCAGCTGAAGGTCAAAGCATCGATCCAGAGAACGTGAGCTCACCACTCCCTCCCCGCCAGCAAGACCCAAGTGATCTGGGATTTATACCAAGCTTTGGCTTGAAAGGAAGTGCACCTTTTTGAACTTTGCAACACATTGGACTCTGACATGGACTGGGGTTTTAATGAGGGGAATTAATGTTCTAATGCACAACCTCATAATAACTGGAGGGAAAAATTTTATTTGGGGCTTAGGCCAAGGAGCCGGCTAGAAATACTGATGTTCCAAGTGGAACAAAACCAGAAATGTTGGAAAAAGCATCTCCATTTTGGATTTCAAGATTTCAGAGTAAGCTTCACAAATCCAGGGCACCGAATCAGAATTATGTAACTTATCTCCTGGCTTCTCCATCCTCTATTTATAACAGTGAAGTGTTGGCACATATGTGAAGATGTACAGGGAGGTGGTGCAGCTCCTGATCTCGTGATCTTTCATTTAACTGAATAAGCATTTCCTCACGCTAACTTCTTAATGGACAATGAGGGAGAATTCTTTTCAAGGCTATAAAATCTAAATTTCACTCTCTAGATTTGTTTTAACTAATAACAAATTCTGCTTAGTATAAACATGTAAGTGTGAAGGATGCTAGCCGTCAAGGAGACACGCAACTGGTTGCTGGTAACAATGTGGATTAGTAAAGATTTAGTATATAGACTTACATACACTTAAAATATGAATGAAATTTGAGTGCTACACATAAATTTTCTCTTTCAAAACCTGCTTTACAACCAGGGCACTCATTCATGCAAAGATTACAAAGAGATTACTATGCGAGAGACACAGTGGACGGCGTTTAGACTCATTGTCCAACGGTCATCATGAGAGGGTTTGGCACAGGAGAAAAATTGGGCTCGTGAGATGTCCAGATTCTGATGTCCTCATTGTAATGGATGGTGTCCACTGATGAGACAAAATGAGAGTAAACTTCCTTTTAGGGGAAAAAGCAGAACCCCATTCCCCCTGTGACAAGGACAGGGTAAGTTCCTGCAGTGTCCACCTTCTCATACCTGACCATGGCGTCCTACAGTGGGAGGAGCCCCTCACCACAGAAAGGGCTGTTGGGGGGAGCAGGTAAATATGCCAGCCTCCTCAGCCTTCCTCCCCGCTGTGCTGTGCCTGGCCTCCCAGAAGACCCGGGGCCCACAGCCATTGCTTGCAGCTCCCTCATGCTCCGGGCAGGCCTACCCTCCTGGTCTGCCACCTCTCACGGCCCGCGCCATGTTCCTGCAATCATGTTCCGTTCACATTCTTGTCTTGGGGTCTCCATCTGGGGGAAATCGACTGCAGACCCCATCCAGGAATGAATTTGGTGCCATTACTTGCATCTGCCCCACCTTCCTGTCTTTTCCCTCCCTCCCTCGTGCCTGTATGTGGCTCCAGATGCGCGGAGAGGCTGTCCCAAGGCGCAGCAGGTGCTCAGGCGAGTGGACTCTAGTGGACTCTCAGACAGAGGTACTGCCTTTGACCTTTGTGGGCTCAGCTGTACACAAAGTTCAGCAAAATAAGCCAGAGCAGCCATCACTTAAGCGGCCAGGGCAGCCATCCGAGTCAGAGAGCAGGACCCCAGCCGGTGTGGGCGGGGCCGGGGAGCTGGGCTTTCTCAGGGAGCCTCGGAACAGCTCTTGTTGGGTGTGATTCTCCCGTTGAAAGATTCCACGTGGTTCTATTTTTCATGCAAGCTGGACCTTAAATCCACGCCAGCTCTAGTGAGTTCCCCAGCACCAGAGGAAACTCAAGCCAGAGCTGTGAGGGCCTCCCTGAGGAACTGGCCAACTGCATGACAAAGCTCTGGAAAGGGACTGGGGGAGATCACTCTCTCTGAGGGGAAGGCCACTCCAGGTCCTGACTTTTCAGGCTGATGCTTGCAAGATCTGACCCCACTCTGGTTACAATGTAATGAGGTGAGTGTTTTTAGGGAAGGGGGTACTAATGGAGTGTTGTTGGGGGGTCAGAGACAGATCCCTAGTCACTGGTCAGATTTGGGGGGGATTCCGCAGGCCATGGAGACCGTACTGCACATTCTGGGAAGCAGCCCAAGGTGCACCCGAGATGCACCTGCGCCTTCTCCTACGTGGACAAGACCACGGATGGGTCATTTTCCTGCCTGTTCCTGTTGTCTCCAAAAGATGCGACAGGAATGAGTGTGGGAAGCAGGCGTGAGTTTGGGTTACACATGTGCTCATCTGGGGGAAACACCTACAAAGGAAAGTCACGCAGAGATGGGGGTGAGCCCCCTGATGCTCGCGGAAGAGAGGGTTGGACTGAACCTCGTGGATCTGCAGCGCACCCTGGGGGTGTCTCATGAGGCAATGAGTCCGTCCATCGTGCTCCAGGTTGTCAGAAATCTGGGGGGGCATTTTCATGGCCACCCGGTTGGGCGTTTCCCCAAATATGGGACACTTGCTACAGAGAGTGCTAGAGATGATTTTAGGGGAACTTTCCCCTGCTATGCATTACCGTGTTTCTCTTTCTTTTTTTTTAATGCAAATATATATTTTTTTAAATAAATTTTATTTTTATATTCCCCATACAATTGCGACCCCCTTATTTTGACCCCAATCCCTCCCCTCCCCGCTCCCCACCCCCCATAGAGTGTCTCTGGTTCATAGTTGTTTGTTGATTTTGATTTTCACTTTCTTATAGTTATTCATTCTCCTGGTCCCTTATTTAAGTTTTCTAGATTCCTGCTATGAGTGAGACCATCCGGTATTTTTCTTTTTCTTTCTGGCTTATTTCGCTGAGCATGATCCCTTCCAGCGCCATCCATGTTGCTGCAAATTGCATGTGTTTATCTTTTTTGAATGCTGAGTAATATTCCATGGTGTATATGTCCCACATCTTCTTGATCCAGGCATCTATTTTTGGGCATTTGGGTTGTTTCCAAAGCTTAGCTATTGTAAACAGTGCTGCTATAAACATAGGGGTGCAGGTGCTCTTTGCAATTGATGTTTCTGTGTCCTTTGGGTAAATACCTAGGAGTTTCTTTCTAATGATCTCTGTAATGGTGGCATAGGGTGCTGCTGCCTCACCCCCTCCCGCAGACAGCCTTCACGCCCGGGAAGTTTAGCCAGTTGAGTATCCTGATCCAACTGAATGATTTTGGAATCAGTTTTGTTCTGTTTTAGTGTGTCGTTATCACTGGGGGCAAGGGGAGAGCTTTTCCATTTTTTTCTGTTTACGGCTCATTGTACCTGTTTTCCATAGATACCTTTCAAATCCAGTTTTTTCTTTTAAAATAAATTTAATTAAGTAAAGAAATAGGAACCCATTTAAAGGAAGTATACAAAGGGCAGGCGGCAGGGGAAGCCTGGGAGTTGTTTTGCGATGGCGGGGTGGGGGGGATTGGGGGAGGATTGGGGAGCTGGCCACTGAGGGGGGTCACCTGAGAGCAGCTTGCTTGGTGCTGGTTGTGTCAATTTTTCATAGAAAATGCCTTCACTGTCTCCACATTTTAAATTATGCTTTTTCCTCCAGGATGGGGTCATGGAAAGGACTGTCCAGTTTTATAGTGTTTCTGTGGTTATGTGGCGGGAGGTGATGTTCGCTCTGCTACTCATCCTTTAAACAAATCCCCAGAGGACAAATCCAGCTTGAATTTAGTTCTTGGGGGATAAAAAGTATTGTCTCTGAACGAAGGTGTATACTTTTTCCTGTCAGAAAAAGAGAAGTATACCTGTCAGGATGCCTGCCTTACCTTCTAGAATCCTTAGGGCTGAATTTACTGCTTTTATGTTCTCATCTGTTCCAATCTGGCACCTGAAAGCACACTCGCTTCCTGGTTCCTTCAGCAGACTCTTATTTTCAAAGATCTTAAAGTGTCTCTGATATCTCTGGGCCTTCCAGCTTTCCCTGCAAATCCACATTGGTGGGCTCAATCTAACTGGATCAGCCGGGAGGAGCCAGTGGGCCTGATGGAATAGTCCCCCAATGCTAGTCATTCCTTTTCTCTCTGTGTGTCTATTTCAAGTCAGCTGGGAGGCTCCTTCTGAATCTTCTCTCTGAGGAACAATGGCAAGCTGGATGCTTGTTGGTCACCAAGGCAGGGCAACAAAAGAATATGGCTGCTCATACTTTTTCTTCAAGAGGCATCACCATGAAAATGACACATTCCATTTCTGCTCCTGTTCCACCAGGAAAGCAAGTCTTCAGACCATGTTGAACTTGAAGAAGACAGGTGCACACTGTTCCTCCAATTTCCTGAAAGGAGGGAAACTGAAGCCTAAATAGGATGCCACGTGGCCGTTCTTCACAGGGAAGGAGTCCACCACACCTCCTTGAGAGCAGAGGCTTCCCGAGTCAGCCTGTTCCAGCCTTTGCTCCAATGGCCTCGTCTCAGCCATTTCTCTTCTGGTGATTGTCAGTTAGCCTTGCTGGTGTTGTTTTAATTCCCATTGGACAACAGCTGCTGTCCTCTACTTCCAGCAAAGACCATTAAATCAACGTTTGGGTTTGTAGCAGAATTTTGTTGTTTGTTTGTAAGACAGTGAATAGAAATTACAACCTCAGGCTGTTGAAAGTGTCTGCTGGGTCCTTTGCTATTTCACTGCCTGCCTGTCGTATCCCCAGATCCAAGCATGGCTCTCCATAAATAGTGAGTGAAGGAAAGCATTTCAGTAAAAATCATTCCTGATCATAGATATTGTAGATTCCTAATAGCCTGATGACTTCTGAACTTTCAGCAAGTCCCCCTGAATCTTCTACCCTTCTTTTACATTCAAATTCTCTATGTTTTTATTTTGTTCTTTTTCTGTTCCAGAAGTCCATCTAAGATTCCACCTTACATTTTGCCATCATGTATCCTAGGTTTCTCTCAGCCATGTTAGTTTCTCAGACTTTCCAAATATTTGTTGACCTTGAAAGTTTGAGGAGTATTGAACTAGCGTTTGTAAAATGTTTATCATACCTTCATATTTCTCTTGACTTTGAATCCTGAGCTGAGGGGGTGTTTGCCAGGTTTCTTCACAGCAAAGCTACTCATTTTTCCCCTATTCCACACTCTATTTTGGGGAAATTATTCATTAGGCACAGCCTATCCTTAAGGAGTAGGGAGCTAGTTTTGCTGGATATAGCATTCTTGGTTAACTGATTCCCCTTCCATCCCCTTCATAAGTTTGGATAAGTTATTCCAAAATCTTCTGATTTCCATTAATCAGATGTTTAGCCTGCATCAGAGGTTGGCAAAGTATAACTTATGGGCCTATAAAAATAGGTGTATTTTTATAAATAAAACTTTATGGGAAAGTATGTATGTTGATTCATTGTCGATAGCTGTTTCAATGTTATAAGGGCAGAGCTGAGTGGCTGTGACAGAGATTGAATGGCTTGCAAAACTAAAATATTTACTATCTGGTCCTAAAAAAATTTTGTTTTGCTCCCTGACTCGATAAGATCACATCTGTAAGAACTACTTGAAGTCAGAATAATTTTTTTTTTAAGTTTATCTTAGTAAGTTCTTGTTTTTCCAGTTCATAAGGTGAATTGTTATCTCTTTATATTAATCATCTCAACTTTAGTAAAGATACCAAAAGAATCCAACAGCTGTTTCACTCAAAGGGAGCAGAAGAAGAGGGAAGCTCTGAAAAGAAAGGAGCCAAATTGCCCTTTAAACATCCTGGCCCTTCAAACACAATAATTCTCAAAGGGGTTTCATGACTGCCCCATTTTCTTATAAATTTTCTCATGTCCTCTTTATGCAGCCCAAGTTGTCCTTTAGAAACACGATGTAATTTTGGGATAGTTCTGAATCCTTTATGGCATACAGTAAGTTCCCCTGTAATTCCTATTGAATTACTGTTGGGGCAGCAGTCGTGGTGAGAGGGAACGCAAACCAAGTTTCTTTACTGAAATGGTTAAGAACAGTATCCTGTAGGCCTGGTGGGTTTGCACTCATGGCTGGTACCACATCAGTGGCCCTCGGGGAAACGAATGGGACATGTGAGACGAGGCTTCCAAATTCCTGATTTGTCCCATATCGTGCGAACTTTTAAACAACTCATGTAAACATCTGGCTAAAATTTCTCTTTCCCAATTTTTGGAAGACTGAAAGAAACTGCTTTATCATGCAAAGTAGGAATCCTTGGTCTCACAGGAGATTTACTTTGGGGTTGCGGAAATGCATTCTGAGTGCTGAGTTTTAAGAGTCTATCTATCCATTCATTCGTAGTTCACTGGGAACTGACTTCCTCCCACACACTGAGCACATGGCCCAGCGCAGAGGGGCGAGCGAATTAGACAGTGTCCTTGCTCTCGTGGGGATCAGAAGTGTACCGGGAGGAAAGGTGACAGAGAAGGACTCAGGTGGCTGGCAACTGTCACTGTGCTGCAGGGGCAGGAAAAGTAGGGTCACTTAGGTAGGTAGGAAGAGTGATCAGGAAGTCACTCTGCAGTCTTTGCCTGGACCCTGTAGGATTTCATGAGCCAGGCCACCTAGAAAGAAAGGGAGAGTCTAGGTAGTGGACAGAGCATGCAGGGAAAGCTGTTAGTCTGGGGACAGCATTTTGGCAAGCCATCTCAGACCCTGGATTCTGATCTCGACACATTCTTGAGTTATTATAGTTTAATTTTAAGGAACTTCACTAGTGTTGTCTCCACCTCACCTTCTCCTAAAGGGCAATAATACCAAGCCCAATCTGAGTGTTTTATAGAAAACTGTGGGCAATGTTGCGAACATTTTGATCAGAATCAGTGGGGGAAAGTTGCTTTTATGTTAATATCCCCTCATTTGTTAAAAATCTTGGCTAATGATGCCAAACTGAATCCTAGTGGCCACTCAAGTGTTGTTCTCATACTTGTGAAAGGGTTGGGTGGGGCAGAATCTGAATAGAATTAGAATTCCATTCCACATTTTTGTGACTCCAGTCAAATATGCCAAATCTGAGATAATATTTCTTCTTTCTAAATTGCTGACTGGAAGAAAAATTCCCTGTGATATTTATGCAATTTATTGTGAGCTAAAAAAATAAAATAAAACAAAATAAGATTCTTTATTAAGCAATTCGCCCCAAACTGAACTGTACTAATTAAGTCTCCATGGATAAATATACTCATAAATAGTCATGTTTTATCAAAGTCAAATACAGGGCAAATACTTATGTTCATGCACTAATAAACCTGAGTTATTAAATAAAAGCTGTGCTGTACTCTTTAAATTAAGATTCCATCCATTAATAAATGTTTAATAAAAAATGTAAAGATGGAATATTGTTTGAAGAAATACATCCCCAGTACTTCCAGTTGAATCCAGCTCAATGAAATGCAAATTTTATAAATTCCAATCCATCAAATAGAAATTTTACTATAAAAGGTTTTCATGGAAATAATAGCTGTCAACTATCAATTAATGCACACGGTCCCATTTTCCTTAAGTACGGTATTGAACTTTAATGAAAGGTTACTTATTCTATCAAATTGCTTTATACTTCGTAAGATTAAACTTAACCAAAAATTAACATCAGTATTCCATGAAGAGAGCATGCAAACAAAATTCACCTAAATGACAGGGGAGCCTAAATGTTTTTGTTGCACACCGAGAAATATGCTTCCAACACATATTTTAAAAATGCAAAGAATTCATTTTTAAACCAATGCTATCAGAAAATTTAACCCATTTGCAGCTGTGTGTCTCTTCTGGATTTCTTTGCCTCCTTATTTTGAGTCAAATAAGCCATAGGAGCATTATTTTTGTGTATGCCAATAGGGCATACAAGAAGCTTAACTGTGGGATGCGGTAGCAGCCCAGGGGCTTGACTCAGTGGATACAGGGTCAAAGGTCAGCTCTCATTCACAAACTGTGTCATCTCAATCTGCCGTGGAGTCGATGTGAGCCTGAAATTCCTCTGCAAAATGAGAACAACAAATCTTTGAGGATTGCTCTGGATATTAAGGAGAACCATGGACAGACATAGTTTGGGAGTCAGGAGGTGTTAAATAAGTGGTAACTGTACTTATTACTACAGAATTGGCGTGAAGTTAGGTAAGGATATGGATATGGGTCACTCCTGACCCAAAGTTGTCCATATCGAGGGGAGGGTCTTGCAGTTTTGCAAAACAGCACGTACTCAGGTCTTCTAGAAGTAATGACTAATAAGCGTGGTGAAGGGTGACGGCCAACCACACTGATGCCCAGGCGTGCTCTCTGGCCTTTGAAAGCTCCCTATACACCAAGTTAACATTTCCCCCCTAAACTATGGGCCTATCAGTGTGAAATGGCAATGAGAGATGGTAACCAAATAAGTAGGTAAGTAGAATCAGATTTGGGCTCGATCCGAGTTTGACACTGACCAAACGCGTGACCTCGGACAATCCCGCTCTCTTTCTAAACATGAGTTTCCTCACCTGCCACAGGAGCACCGGGCCGGTGTGCAATGGAAGCACGAGCAGTAGGGAGAAGTGGCCCTGACTGAAAGGCCCATGAATCTCTCCCACGGGGAGTCTCTTCTCGGCTCCTCTGACTAAGGCCTTGCCAGAACCTGGGTCTGGTATTGCCAGATCTGTAAGAAGAGTCAGAAATTCAGACTTGGCAAATGATTAAAAACAATGATCTTAAAACACAGGGCTAGTCAGAGCAAGCACATCTCCGGTAGGATTTCATGCTTGTAGGCTCCCATTTATGTCTCTGGGCTGGAAGTTTCCAGAAAGCTCTGTCCAGTTCCACAGATTTCTAATTTTAGGAAAGTCTCTTTGTCTTGATTCCCTACAACTATAATCCTGAAAAATGATTTACAAAACCCAAATAGATTTTGGCATGAACGAAGCTGAAATTGACTGCTTTCTATCATGAATTAATATTAACCAGAGCTTGTCAGATACTAAATATTTGTTTTAGGAATACACACTGCCTGGGCTTTCATCTGGGTGAAGCTCTAATCTTTGGCCTGTCAGTTCCAGGATATAGCACTGGATAAATCATGCTCCCTTGAACAGATAGATGCCAGGGTAGTTGTATACAAATGGAACGATGTGTCAATGAACACCCGAGTTTGGGTTACATCTAGCATAAACACCCACATTCCTCTGCAATGAATCCATTTGCTGGTTAAGCAGTTACAGCTTTGGAAGGTTTAATGCTTCTGTGCTCAATCAGGTTCTAATGATTTCAGATGTTTGCAATTAATGACCCATCAGCTTCATTGGTGGAGTATCACAGAAGGGCTTAAGAACTGGGTCAGAACCACAGACAAGCTATTACCCACAGGGACGGCAATCACCAGAGGCAAAACGGTGAGAAATTGAACTAATGATTTTATTCACTCCTCATCTTTCCCTCCGCACACACTTCCTGGTAAAAGAAAATTCGCTCTGACCAGCTTCAGCAAACACAGAAAGGTCGGAGTAGGCCAAAATGAAAGAGGAGGAGAAACAATTGCTTTGTATCTCTCCAGTTAAGACTTGATTTTCTGAAGTCAGTTTCATTGGTACCAAAAAGGGATACCATTTCTCAGTGTTTGCCTGAATCTCTCTGTCTCTCTCTCGCTGGGCTTCCTTCTTAAGCTCCTGTGTTTTATTAATTATGTAACACATCGGCCATCTTAGAAAAATGATTAATGGCACTTCAAAAACATGGAAATAAATAAGCCCAGCTTCAATACATGATTATGTAGGCTGGATGGAATCCCCGGGGTAGATATCTTTTAAGAAGTGTGCGTAGGACGCTGAACCAGCCTGCGCTCCAGCACTTAAAATCTGGCAGTGCCGTTGAGTTATCGCCTGGTGGTGGACACTTCTTTAGGTGAATTTGTAATTTGAAAAGTTAAATGAACCCTGAAATATACTGTTTGTTGTCTGTTTCCCACTCAGGAAAGTGGTCCTTACGCGGACTTGTATGGGTGAGTCCTTCTGAGATGCACAGATTCCTGGCTTGTATATGGGGCTCTTCCTGGTCACAGATTTTTAAAAGGGTGGGACCACCATCACAAGGGCATATTTTCAAAAGGAATGATGGTGTCTTCCTAATTTGTGTTGTTATGCATCTGTTTGTTTATTTCTTCATTTTTGGACTCCCTACAGGAATGCAAGCTGCCCACATCCCCCACCCCACTGGAGCTCAGGGACTTGTCACCGCGCGTGTGTGTGTGTGTGTGCGTGTGCGTGTGTGTGTGTGTGTGTGTCTTTCTCTCTGTCGTCCTTGCTCCCTCCTCCCTCCCCTCTGACCACAAGAACCCTGGCACACAGTAGGGAGTCCAGAAATATACTTTATGAAATATTTGGAATTCTGTGTGGTTCTGGGGGCGGGTATTAATTGGCCCAGGCAGTGACCTTCCTACTTAGTGGACAGGCTCATTTATTGCTTTGGTCAACTAATCTTAACTGAGGACCTACTACATGTGGGACATTCTTTTTTTTTACATTTGCATTTGGTTTATTCATATCTATTTTACATCATTTTTCTTTCTTTCTTTCTTTTTTTTTTTTTTTTACAATGTTTGCTTTCTTTTCTCAGATGTAGTCCCCATAGAATTTCCACCACCAGTTCACCTGTGCACCATAGTCCCTTGTGCTCTTCCCTCTTTCGTTTTGATCCCTCTTCCTCCCCCTTCCCTGCAGAATACCTCTGATTTATAGTTGTCTGTTTATTTTTGTTTTGTTTTATGTTTTTTAATGTTATTATTATTTTTTCCCTAATGCCTTGTTTGGACCCTCTTCTAAGCACAGCAGACAGGATAACAGCTCCCAATATCCAGTTCCCTAACCTTATGGACCTTTCCTTCTTATGGGGAAAACAGAACTCTGATGTTTAATTACATAAGGGATCAATTTAATTGAATGCAAGGTGATAATTTTGAAGAAAGACACCTGAACTCTACTTATGGTGTGGAAGTCTAGTCTAACTTGGAGAGCCGAGAAAGTTTTGCCAGGGGAAGGAATATAAACCTGAGGCCTCAAGGATAAGTAGAAGTTGGAGAGCATTTGAAGCAGAGAGAAAGCATGTGCAAAGGCCCTGAGGTGGAACAGCTACATGTTTGAAATGGGGCATGCCAACCAGTATGACTGTAGCAGACAGAGTAGGAAGAGAGCGAGGAGCATCAGCTTAGAACAAAAGATGTGGGTGAATTTACTGGATCTGTGAAAGTCATCTTGAAGGTGTCTGCTTTTGTCCTGGGAGAAAAGAGATGGCATTGAACTGCTTCAGTGAGGTCATACAGTGTCAAATTTTAATTTTTTAAATTTTATTCAAATAAATTAGAAATAAAATTATGTTTAAACAATGAGAGAGTTTATCTTTAGTTTTTTTTTTGGATTCTTTTTACAAGGAGAAAAGTAACAGATGCTCTGAGTAAAATAATAAAGTACTAATGAGTGGGGACATTCCTCACTAATCTCGTATTTTGTCTGAGCCTATTTCTAAAAGTGATGCAAACTACAGGAAGTTTATGAGATTGTTTTGCCTCTTGTTAGATAAATACCTTTCAATGATACACTGATGATTTTCCAAATACAATAAAATTAATAGAGCATAATTTTTATAAACTAGGTTTACTAGTAAAAAGAGAGGGATTATTTATTTCTATATTTATTTTTAGTACTCCCTATGACCACATGGTTTGCAGATATTCATACGTAAAAATCATTCTTGATTTGCAAAACAGACCATGGTTCAGATTTGACTTGTCTGCTAGAGTTTGCCAACCTCTGTTTTAAGGCAATTTTTATTGGTGGAAGTGTCTACTGGTGAAAATTATTATTCACAAATAATCCCTACTATTCTTAGCCCAGGGCATCCTAATTGATACCCTCAAACATTGAATAAAAATTTCTGCATGCATGACCCGAAGCCATCCTATGTCCATGAAAGGGAGAATTAGTCAACTTGAGGAAATAACACTCATTAAGCACTTATTATGTGCCCAGGATTGAATTCTTAATATTTTATATGTATGAGCTAATTTAATCCTTATAAAAACCCATCAGGTAAGCATTATTATCATTGCCATTTTGTGGAGGAGGGAATTATGTCCCAAAGCCTTTCAATTGTTCTTCCTTCCAGTGAGGTGGTGACCCAGACTCCCCACAGTGAAGCTGAGGTCTTCCTTCCCCATTGACGTGCAAATGAATCCTAGACATAAACTTGCCTCTGATGTGAACTTCCCAAGCTAAAAGACACGTCTCAGGGAAGTCAGATATGGAAACAGATGATGCAGCTTTTAAAAAAAAATTATCATTACATTTCTTTATGGTTAAAGAGCATCTGGAGCAATTTAAGAAGTTGGAAGGGGAATAAGATAGTTTACAACCTAATATGCCCTGGGATTGCCATAGGAATGAGACTCCTGTTAGGTTTCATAATGACTCTGTTCCCTTTTTGGGTGTGCTTTATCTAGACCTGGCGAGCATTACGCTAGCGAGGGTAGCTCTTTATTTGTTTAGTTTTGAAATTTTTTCTTTAATCCTAGCATTCCAGGGAATAATGTAGTTTTCTAAATAATAATTCATAGTAAAAATGAAGAAATCAGACCCTTCGTGGAGGAAAGAACAAAGAATCAAAGCGTGAATCACTCAAAAGCAGAAAAAAAAACACAACAAAAAAAACCCCAAAGACTGTAAATCTACCCTTATAATTATGCATCAGAAAAGGAAAGTCAACTCCAAATGGTTCAGTAACCTCATCACCAGCCTCACTAATAATCACTGAATATTCTCCATCTCTCCCTTAAGATAATGAGCCACACACATTGGGGGAAAAAAAGCGTAAACATGAGCAACAATTTCTCATCTAAATACAAAACCAAATGCAATGACTCACCTTAAGGTTTGCCATTGAACTCTGGTGCAGAGAATTTTAATTTACAATCTGTCCCTTCTTTTAAAAGGTCAGTGGGGGAAAACACAACAAAATTAGGAGAGTTACCCTTCTAACCAGACAGTACATTTTGTTTGACCTCTCCCCAAGGTGGTCCCATCTGAAATGAAGCCAAAGAATTAACGCTTCAATAATTAACCAAATTTAAAGACAATAATTAGTAAACAATTTTGTCATCCTTTAAGCTGTACTGTTGCCATTAACATTTCTATAGTTCTCCAATTACGTTATAAATCAAAAGTAATACAAAAAGACAATGTAATAATGGGACTGCAAAGGCTGCATCAAAAATTCAGATATCAGCTTCGCCCTCCCTCTGCCATCCTTCTGTTAATTTATTTTATTTTCTCAAGCAATGTAGCCACAAATGCATCATCATACTTAATGTCCCTTTTGCCTCTGAAAATGATTCTTACTAGTTGAGCCAAGAAGTAATATCAAGTATGGATTTTTTTTCCCCTCTACATCTGCCCTTTCTTCTCAAGAATTTATTTTGAAAGAGCAACAACAACAAAAAAAGGACAGAAAAGGAAAGGATGGAAGGATTATGCAAAAAAGATGTAAAACAGTCTGATACTTAATTTCTGTCATTTTTACCTGTTAAGGAAATCCATAGACTTCTGCTCCAGACTCCAATCTTTATGTTTCCTCTCAATTATGGTTATTCAACAAAAAATTGGATCATCTCAAACAGACCTACCAGGATATAGAGAAAGATGTTAGTTTTTTTTTTTTTTTTTTGGATGATGTTTTATCTGTTGGAGTGGGTTAAATTGCTACATCTGAGCACATTCTATTTTCTTGATCCTTCAAGAAATCATTTGCAGCTTTGCTTCTTGGGAAATGTAGCCTACTCCCTTGAAAAAAGACTAGCTCCCAGTTTCATTGCATATACATGGGCTTTGGAAGTGCTTATGTGTTTGCATTTCATCTGCGGGGCTCCAGGACTCTCTTTGACGTTCTTCACTGGACTGCGCACACTTATTCAAATGGCCCAGCTACCCAGATACGCAAGCTAGGTGTTGATAAGGCGCAGGTGATGTCGCTCATGGAGATGTTAAGGTCTATTTACATTTTTCAAGAATGTTTTGCATCTCACTCACACATGCCCCAGTAGGAGAGGTCTCCGCCACCTGCATTCTGTCTGGTGGATTTTCAAAAATGAAACCATTCTCTCTCTCTCTCTCTTTTTCTTTCTCTCTTTCTCTCCATAGTTGTCCAAATAGCTCCTTAAATATACTCCTTTATCTAGACCAAGCGGTACCATTTCTAACTAAATACAAGGGTGGATATATTGAGTAATTAACCGGTAACCTGACAAAGTTTGTATGTGAAAATTAAAATAAAGCTGTAAGAGGCTACATCTGAACATGGTACAGCTTCCTCCCACTATCCAAAATTAGAGCATTCCTATTTGGTAAGTTATTTTTTGGATCTGGGAGTGCTATTACCATTAATTTATATGGGAAAAACTTTTGGGTATTCCCAGATCTTCAAAATAACCTACCAAATAGGAATGTTCTACTTTTGCATACTGGGGGAAACCTATAAAAAATGGAGCATGACTGGCACATGGGCACAGATGGAGAAGCAAAAATGTAACCCCAACGGTAAGAAAATAAAATGAAAGCCTTATAATTTGAGGTTAAAAAATAAAAGAAAACCCACAATCTCTTTTTAAAGGGGCATCTGAAAATTTATAGAGGTCAAAGCTGGTGGCACAGAACACTTGGTTTCTACTAAATTTCTAAAACATCTGTGAGAGGGGCACAGAATTCACTAGTCTGGACTTCTTGATTTTAATTCGTTTCCTGTGGTTCAGCCTGCACACTGGCACAGTTTTTGGTATTTGTGGGTTGAGTCTATACTGGAGCTTGATAACACAGAGAGATCATGGTCTGGACGATCCATGTACATTGAAAAACAGGTGAGCTCTGCTTTTCTAACACTGCAAATACATACATTCCAACTTGAATACACTGAACACTTTCGGAAGGGGAGTCATTAAAATAGGATTGTTCCTTGTAAGGCATTTAATCTGAAGCATTTTTTTTTCTTTTAGCTTTTAAATCTTTGACACATCTGGAAGAAGATTTGATTTTAAAATCACTGGCACAGATCAACTGCATGTCCTTTTAAATACATACTTGCAATTGGGCATGGAATTTAGCACAAATATTTTGCCTGTGACAAAAATGGAAGGTACTATTTTACACATTTATATATTCTTCCCATACAGTTTCTATTCTTTACCTGAATTCTCTTAAAACAACTAGGAAAGTCATAATTAGAAATGGGTCCAAGTTGGGGCCTCCCTGGTGGCGCAGCGGGTTGAGTGCAGCAGTGTGAAGCTGTGCACAGCCTGTGCAGCATGAGTTCGATTCCCCACTGGCCAGGGAGATTCCCACATGGAGGGGCAGACCTCTTGTGTTGCACCTACTACTCCTCTGAGCAGTGTATTTTGGTTGTCTGCCTGTTCTGATCCCCACTCTGTCTCTGGTGAATCCTCTCACCCTCCTGTGTGTTTGGCCTGTACCCCAGCTCTTTTATAAAAATAAATAAATCTTTAAAAAAAAAAAGAAATTGGTCCAACTCCATTGTCCTAGTTGGACTTCATGATTTGATTTAAAGTTGAGCAAAGATTATTCGATGAGGGTCTCGAAAATGCCATTACTGGTTCTTTTCCTGCTTTATTTCTGTTCGTCCACATGTACCTGAGCAGAATGATTTTAACACATTGATCTGTATACCCTCTCCAAGTCGCTATTCATTATAGTAAGCTCCAGGAAAAAAATAATATAAAAGAAATATTAAAAAAGAAAAGAAGGGGAAAGAAGAAAGATCTACTTATTAAGAAATCCCTTTTAGCCAGTGGGACTCCAGAAGAATCCAGGGACATCAATAGTTCCTGAACTGCAGCAATATTTCCTAGTCTTGTGAATTCTAAAAATCTCTGAAGTCCAATATGGATTCCGAACACAGTGATAGGATTAGAAATAGCATTTTCAATAAAAAATGCATACCAGAGTAGGACATGAAATAACGTACTTCTCTTTGAAACCATGGATGTGCCCCATATTTGTCTGGAAATGTGTATGTGAAATTTAAGCAACCCCTGCAGACATCCATCTGATATTTTTTTGAGTTTGTTCTCAATTGAAATTCCACTCTCAAAGTTGGTGCTGCCAGCTCAAAACTTCACATGCTCCTTCGCTCCTGTTTCCCTCAATTTCCTTCCCTTTATGACCCTTTTCATTTGTGCCCCTTGATTTACGGTCATTTGTGTGATGGCTCTGCTTTGCTTTATGGCAGTTTATGTCATACTGGTCTTGTCATAAATGACTACCATAAAGGGAGGTAAAATATCATAAAACATTAGTGAGTCCCTGATACTCAAGGTTCTTCAGAATAAGCCCTGACAGGTACCAACCATAGAAAAACAGATTTGGCCATTTGAAAGGTGCAGCATTTGTAAAAATAAAAGAAGAAGAATAATAATAACAGTGCCTAAGGTTTTCTGAATTCTTTCTGTGTCCCAGTCTTTGGATTGAACTCATTTTCTGCGTGATCGCATCTATTCCTCACTACTTCTCTCATGGCAGAAACTGTTATCCCCCCTGTCGGGCAGACAGGGAAACTGAGGCACGGTGAGGCTGAGCACAGCTGGTAAGTGGTGGAAATTGAGTACAGTCTACACTCTCGCTCCAGAGTCCATGCTCCTCATCACTATCCGCCCGAGTGTTGACAGTCCTCTGCTTGTGTAGAAGCCGTTGAGTTGAGTTGATTGAAATGTGAGTTTAGCATTAGGCAGAGCGTCTCTGTGCACTACAAGCTCGTGATGCCTTCAAACCCTCCTCCTCTTTTCCACCTCTTTTCCTCCTGGTGCACAGTCCCCTCCACCCCACGGTGAAGAAGTTGCACTGCACCCCATGTCACATGTTCCCCTCAATACTGGCAATACCCCATGCTTCCCAGCTCTCCCAGCTCATTCCCCAACTTGTTCTTCAATGTCAACTTTGCTGGCACCTCCTCTAGCCAGAAACCTGAGCGTTTCTTTAGATTGCTCCTCTTGCTAACTAGCAAGTCCTGTTTTTGCTCTTTGGAAGATGCATCTGCATCTGTGTGTCTTAGTTCCACCTTCCAGAATTTGGGTACTGCAAGAGTTATCTTCTCTTTCCTGAACCCTTCAAGAACCAGCTTCTGCAAATACTCCAGCTCCCTCTAGGTGGGAGTAGAAGGGTTCATAAAAACGAGCCTTATGGGGGGGTGGTTTGGTTAGCCCCACTTACCACTTCACTGTCCTCCTTAGTGCTCTCTCTGACCCCTGCCTTCCTCATGTCCTTGTCTCAGGCTTGCACATTTCACTGGCCCTCTTCCGAGGCAGGAGAATGCTTTTCTAAGTTAGAAACTTCACAGGAGCTTTCCTCTTTCCCTGGAATTCTCACCCCCTAACCCTCCGCTGCCTTTGTCTATAGTAAGCAACTAAGCTCTTCACTGTTATTTCCTCAAGTGGATTCCTCTACCGGCTTTCTCCAATGTTCTACCACAGCAACCACTTCCTTCACAGCTCCATCACATTGTTTTCTGACTGATAATCTGTTCTTCCATTGAGACTGTGAACGCCATGAGGACAAAGGAAGTTGCTTCTCAGGCCCTCACTGGTGTTCCCAGCAATGGACACAGGGCCCAGGCCAAGAGTGTACGAGGCAGCATCCTTGTTGAGTGGATGGACACGGCTTTGCAGATATTACTAATGGAGTTTGGGTCTGGCCACTCGCCACTCATCAGCCTACACCTGAGAGACAAGACTTGGTGAAAGGAAATCAAGTCCCACAGGTGTGGCAGTCCTGAGCACCTGGCGGCCTACTGCCACAAAGGCCACCTTTCCAAGTTGGGGAGAAGCAGGAACTTCCATGGGGGAGCACCCCGGAGGGGGTCTGGATTTCAGAGAAATAGGCAGGGGGTTCCAGGAACATCACTCACACCCCTTTACCTGCCAAGTTGGATCTTGGCCAGGCCTGTCCTGGCTGGTGGGTGAGTTTCCCCCGCGGTCATGAGGCTGGGGCTTTCTTTAGTCTGCCACCTTCCATCTTGGTCTCAGCTGGTCTGGATTCCTATAGTTTTGTCTGCAAGAAAAAATGAATAGGAGCAGAGCAAGGATGAAAAGGGCAAAGAAAAGGGACTTAGGGCCGCCAGGCAGTCGACAATCCCTCCTGTCTGTAGCAGCTCTTTCTTGAAGAGCGACACAGCCGCTGCTGGTGAATAGGAGTGGAGGTTCCAGTCCTGCAGAGGAGCAGAATCTTTCTCTAGCTAACTTGAGATGTGACTAGATGTCACAGGGTTGCAATGGCAATTGTTTAAACCCTCGAGTTACAATTATTTGGAAGTTTTACTGTCTTCAGCCTTTTGGAGACAAAAGGAAACAAGTAATTCAGGAGACAGGGTCAGAGCTCAAAACAAGTAAGCACATCATAGTACCAGAGACCTTGGGACCGCAAGAGGTTCCCTCCATCTGAATCAACTGGAAAAGACTTTGTTTATGACAGGGGTCCAGGCCAGGACTCAGTTTTAACAAGTTTTACAAGGTGCCCGCCTCTGGGTAATCTCCTCAATCTCTATGTTTTCTGTCTCATCTGGCCTTGGAGTTCAGCTCAAGGTTCTTTCTGTTACTGCATCTGTAAGTACAAGCCTCAAAGGGTTTTTTTTTTTTACTTGTGCTCTTTAAGGTCTGAAAGCAATTTCAGTATTTAGCCTGAGTTCTAGTATGTCTTCATTCCAAGCTGCAAGGATAGACGTGCATCTTTTGTTTCTATTAAATATGTTATAGCACGAGCATTCACATTATTGGCAGAATGTGAATTTAGTTCAATACACAGTGGTTGAATGATGTTTAGCACAAAACCTGGGGGCATTGAATTAAGACCATTCTGGGATTGGAGAGGAGGGAAAGGGATCAAAACAGGGGAGAGAAGAGCACAAGGGAATATGGGGAAGGTTCACGGGGGAACTGGTGGGGATTTTACGGAGAATATACAATGATGGAAACGGTATAAATAAAAAAATAAATTAAAAAAACAGAATGAGAAAAAAGGGAAAAAAGTAGCAATGAGTGTAATGAGTGGCAAAAACTTGAGTTAAAAAAAAAAGATTCAGGGATTGGACTGGATTGTGCATGGAGAAGGTTTTAAAAGTGGGGAACGGATCATAAGACAAACCATTCCTATCATCTATTCAATTCATTAAAGAAATATTTGAACATTTTGATTAAAGAGGAGAAAGAAAATAAGAATAGGAACCAAGAGGAAAAGTTGAGTCAGTGTGTTTTTCTGCCCCCTGTCTCCCACCCCTATTTTTTTCCCCTTTATCGACGCCTTCTCCAAAAAAATCTTTGCAGGTTCCCTCTGTCATATCCACAGTGAAGTGTAAATTATAGTTTTGAGGATAGATGGCCATTTTCAGTGAATTTTAGCAAGGAACAAAATTTCATTTGAGACTGAAATTTGGCATCCTTTTGCCTCTTCATGCTGGGAAGGATTTTTTGTCTTTGCAAAATGTAATGAGACATAAATCCTGTTGCTTTTATTTCAAGATTGTACTACCCCAAGCTGGAAAAGGTATGGGAAGATAACAGTGCCTCCAAACCAGGGCCAGCCCCTGCAACCCTGATTAACAGCATGTGCAGTTGTACAGGGAGAAGTCAAATAGGGTCCTATAAAAATGGGAGGCTATTTTTTAATTGTGTTCACTTCCAATCCCTGTTCTCTCCTTGCAAATTTCTTTTCATCCTGGCACTTCTAACTAACTAGATTGCCACCCACAGAAAAGCCTGGTACACCCAATGCTAACATTTGATTTTAACGCCATTTGGAAGGCTGGCAACTCACAAAGCATATGGAGGATTTCAGATGATTTGGGGGGACATCTGGCTAAGGGTAGCTCATAGTGGAGAATGCTACTGGCACATGGAACTGACCAGTTCTTCACTCTGTCCCATGCATAGCAAGATATTTAGACAGAGACCCTGGGGTTACATGCTAATGCTGCTATGTCATAGTGGATGCTGCTACGTCACAGTGACAGATAAAACGATCCACCCCCAACCTTCAGTTGTAAACATTCCCTTGGAAGAGCTCTATTTGCCTTGGTCAAGAACCATCAAGAAATTTTAAGTGATTCTCCTAGTCATCTTGAAAGGAAGGTTCTGCATTTGTGACCATGGAAAAAATGTCCAGAACAAATTCTTTGATTTTCTTAAGAGTTGGCAACAGCAGCAGCAACCGTTAATGTCCTTCATGCATTTGGTGTGCGCTTGCATTCCCTCATTGCTCATCCATGAAGGAAGAAGTGGTGTTTCAGTGAACTCTGTTGGATAGTGTTGCTCAAATGTGTCCCAAAGACCCACTCGGTGTGACCCTGGTAGCCTTGATGACCAGACACCCTTGGGGCCCTGGGGGAGGATCCATGTCTACCTCTCTTCCATTACTTTCCTTTATTTCTTCCTCTCATTATCTTTCTTCCCATGTGTCATTAAAACAAAACAAAACAAAACAACTATTGTTCCTTTTCAGTGGCTTCCTATTCCTCTTCCTAAATCATTTAACCTATAGAAATAAATAGAATTTTCTATCTGCTAGTTACAGGGTCAGATAATAGAAGCTAAGTGGATCATCATCAAATGTAGTGGGCAGTGGGTATAGTTTGAGATATGCAGAGTTGGAGTTTTTGTAGAGTTGGTGAAATTTACTTGGCAGTGGAGGGTGAGGGGTCCTTAAAGAGAAGCGCGGTGATGGTGGTGATGTTCCAGAGGAGCCAGAACAGTCTCAGCAATATGACTGTCCCTCAGGAGAGAGCTAGTTCATATGGTCAGAGGAACAAGTAGTGCTTTCAGTGTGAGCCCCCTCCAAAGGTCAAAGGGCAGAGGCCTGGCATCCAGGAGTTGATATACAACTGAACTGCATCTTCACCGCCAACTCGTATGACATCCTGGGTATTTATTGACTCACCCATGCAGGTGTGGACTGAGGCTGGCACAAGGGTGAGGGTGATCTTCGCTACTCAGATGACTAATGCAAATGTTAAACTCTTCCAGCAATACCTTCACGGGCACACCCAGAATAATATTTTGCCAGCTAACTAGGCACTCCTTTGCCCAGTGAAGTTGCCATAAAATTATCCATCACAGGGGGCAACTTAGGTTCCACCAACTGTAGGGTAGGAATACCCCGAGGGAAGTGCGGGTGCAATGCAGACCAGGATATGTGAGAGGGAGGATGTAGAGGACATTGGGAGATAAACCTGGTAAGGCAGTGAGGGCCAGATTTGGAGGATACTGTAATATTACCTCCAGTGATAGTAAATGTTTTTTTTTTTTAAAGATTTATTTTTATTTATTTTTGCATACAAGTACTGGGATGTAGACCAGAAGTGTGTGTGTGGGGTGTGTGTGTGTGTGAGAGGATTCATCAGAGAGAGAGTGGGGAGCAGAACAGCAAATAGACTGAAATACACTGCTGAAGGGAGCAGTGGGTGAGACAGGAGAGGTCTGCTGCACCATGTGGGTCAGCTTCCCAGGGAGGCTCCGGGAGTAAATTCTTTAAGGAGCACAATAGCCAGACACAGAGTGGATAATGGTCCAGGGGAGCCAGAAGAGGCTCAGCAAGAGGCCCTCATGACTGTCCCTCAGAGGAGAGACAGTTCTTGTGGAGATGAGGTTAAGCAACAAACTGGCTGCTGTAAACCACATGGACTAAGGATTTCAGCACTGAGACAATGTGAATTCTCAGTCTTTAAATTTGTATTAAAATTTTTTGTTATATTCACTTATAGGAGGGATGTAGGGAAACCAAATAAGAGATCAGGAAAAAGATAATTATAATAAATTAAAAACAAAATTAATAGGCAACTGTAAATCAGAGACACTCTGCAGGGGACAGGGAGGTAGAGGGATTAAAACAGGGGAGGGAAGAGCATAAGGGACTAGGGTGATGGTGCATAGATCTAGCATTGGTGGTGGGAATTATACAGGGACTACACCTGAGAGTGTTATAGAGCAGCCCCGATATTAAACGGGTTCCTGGCTGTGGGTCCTCACCCGCGCGCTTTAAAGGGACTTATGAATACTCTACTACAGACACACACAAAAGGTTAATAAAAGGTTTATTTACAAGAGAAAAGGAAAGAAGGAAAATGTACAACTCAGGGAGAAAATAGGGAAATAAAGTCTTTAATGCGTCCTACCCGATCCGCCGACCTGGAAACCCAAAGTCACTCTCCGAGCTGGCCGGACGCTGCGAGCTGGCGGAGAGCCAAAATGGGGGACCCCAAAGCCCACGTGTCTGCCTTTTATATCCACCTGGCTGCTTAACCCCACCCTCAGGTCCCAGCCACCTTCCCTTTGGTGGGGATGGGATTTGGAGTTCCCAGTGTCTTTGGCTTTGGCCTGGGGTGGGGGTGGAGTCCACAAAGCCTGTATGGAATTAGCTTTGGGACAGCCTTTTCCCCCTAACAAGAGGAGAAAGCAAATGTTGCACAAAAAGAAAGAATGATGTAAATATATTATATAAATAATAAAAAAAATAATAATTTTTTGGTTATAAAAGGAATGCATACTTATTGGAAAAAAATATTAAGTGGAGATCAGCAAAATGAAGGTCAAAACTAGCCAGGTTTCTTCTGCCTAGAGATAATTACAGTAAATCACTTGATGTTTATTTCTATCTGCCTTTATCACACAGCTTAGCTGGGACAGTCTGCCCCTGGAAATCTACTGACGATTGAATCCACACCTGGTCCATGCCAGGAGGAAAATCAAACGCTCTCCCATATTTTTCTGTTTTCCTGAAAAAATATTCCAAGTCCATGTTTCTGCTGAATTGTACATTTTCTTTAAAAAGTCTTTCTTGGCTGTCTGTACTCTTTGTTTTATGCTATTTTGATCCAAGCCTAACACTCAACGTCTTTCCTAAATTCCCGTCATTCTTTCGTTCCTATGGGTATTTCTACATACATCAGACTTCTCTGAAGGTCTGAAGCAGCAGATAAGGATCACATCAAGGTAAAGAGTATCAGAAACAATATCCTATGTTTTCATTTACTTTCTTTAGGTCAAACATGACCTGTCCTCTCCCTCCCTTTGAATCTCTTACTCCTTTTTGTCTCTCTCTCCTCCTGTCCCTTCCTAACACACAGAGATTAGCTTCCTCTTTCGTTTGAACCATGATGGCCATTCATGCCCTCCGGTCACAGCATTTTCTTAAACAATGGTAGTTACCTCCTGAAGAAGATTTGAGGGTGTTGGTTTTTGTCTAGTGGATGTTAGAGTTTCACACCCTTTGTATTTCGTACAGGTGCAAATTTTTTCTTAAAGGAAAATACTCTAAACATCCATATAAAGAAATCCTATTGACTGCTCAGTGGAATAAGCCAGGAGGAGAAAGACAAACACCGGTGATTTCATTCATATGTAGATTATAGAGAAAAGAAACAAAGAAGCAGACGGAAAAAATGAAACCAAAACACCCCTAGAAATATGACTGCGGTATTGAGGCTACCAGAGAGATGGGTCGGGGGAGGGGGCCCAATCGACCAGGTGGGTTATCAGGGCCTTGGTGGTGGTTGTGGTGTGGTGACACACATCTGAAGAGGTGTCAACCTGTACCCCTCAGTCATGTACAGTATTATGATATAACATCACGATAAAAATAATACAACAGAAACAAAAGATTGTACTGTATTGTGATACATGTTTTACTAGTCATGTTCTTTCAGCTAGGAACACCAGAGGTACTTTGTGGCTTTTTTTGTTTTATTTTTTTATTAATTAAAAATTTTTTTTTCATCATTGTTCATTTTTAAACAATATTTGCTTCCCCCCACCCCCTCAGGTGTAGTGCCCATAGACTTTCCTTCACCAATGCAGCGGTGCACCATCACCTCCGTCCCCTGTGCTCCTCCCTGCCTCCCTCTGATCCCTCTCCCTCATCCTCCCCAGCAGTATGTCTCTGCTTTATAACTGTTTCTACCTTGCTGGTGGGAGAGTGAACTTGTTCAACCACTATGGAAAGGTGTCTGGAGGTTCCTCAGACACTAAAAAATGGAGACTAGAAGTACTTTGAACTTGAATTCATGAACAGGTACAAAATAGGGGTGAACAGGTGCTATGAAGCTGGGTTGGGGGCACAATGGGTGACTAGACAGACAAAGTGAAGAGCTGGGGCATAGAGGTGAAGAGTAGCGGAGGCGTCACTTTGTTAGGGGGAAAAGGATGTCCCAAAGCTAATTCCATATAGGCTTTGTGGACTCCACCCCCACCCCAGGTCAAAGCCAAAGACACTGGGAACTCCAAATCCCATCACCACCAAAGGAAGGTGGCTGGGACCTGAGGGTGGGGTTAAGCAGCCAGGTGGATATAAAAGGCAGACACGTGGGCTTTGGGGCTCCCCCATTTTGGCTCTCCACCAGCTTGCAGCGTCCGGCCAGCTCTGAGAGAGCCTTTGGGTTTCCAGGTCGTCGGATCGGGTAGGATGCATTAAAGACTTTATTTCCCTATTTTCTCCCTGAGTTGTACATTTTCCTTATTTCCTTTTCTCTTGTAAATAAACCTTTTATTAACCTTTTGTGTGTGTGTGTAGTAGAGTTTTCATAAGTCCCTTTAAAGCGTGCGGGTGAGGCCCCACAGCCAGGAACCCGTTTTAATATCGGGGCTGCTCCGTAACAACTTCACCAGAGCACAGGGTAGAACATGGCGGATGGGTAGAACATGGCGGATGGGTAGAACATGGCGGATGGCTCCCGAAGCCACCAAGGCACCCCCAGAACTCCTGCTGGATAACATTGTATGTCCTTGTGGCTGGGCTGTGAGGCATCTCCTATTTCCCTTCCTTCTCTTTGTATTCTTATAATAAACCCTAGCACCTGAGGTAACCTGAGCTCCTATACCTCCCGATGGAAAAGAGAAACCTTGATGACGCGAGTTTACGTTATATAATTGTCGGGGAGTGGTGAGAAGCTGGCTCACGTTGAGGGCAAATCCGTGCTTTGTTGAGGTGCATGAAACATCTGAAAGTTAATCTCTTGAAGGGACGGGAATTCTTTGAGCACATACCAATGCCTAGCTGAGGTGGTCTAGAATTGCTGAGAGAGTGAAATGGTTCACAGGGAAGATTTGCCTCTAAGTCGATAGGCGGGTGATTCATAGACAGATAATCAAGATTTAGCCAAGACAATAAGAAAAATATTTGAGCACGGAAGAGATCTCATTTTGGACAGCACCTTCTTGGAGAAGATTACTCTGACTTCCCGCACAAGAATGACTTTTTGTCCCTCCCACCAGAATCCCCCCTCCATCTCCACGAATCTATCCTTATTCCTACCGCATTGGATTATAATGATCTGTTTGTTTACGCGTCTGTCTCGCCACTGGGCTGCGGGAACCCTGGAGGCAGGCCTCTGTCTCATTTATCTTTATATCCCCAGCCTCTGAGCGCGTCCACATAATGGGTGCTCAATAAATTGTTGAGTGAGCGAGTGAACAAATTCACTCCTAAGGCCTACCCCGCGTACATTTTAAGGAGTGGGGAAGAATTCATTTTAACTTGAATATAGGTTTTCTTCCCCAAAGAGCATATTGATAAAGGACAGCTACTGATTTCTTATGAGAGAGAAAAATGATAGACCAGCCCTCCATGCTGTATATCAAACTGATGTCAACTTTGCTTCTGGAAAAAAAAAAATGTCTGTCCACCAGCACTTGTATCATTTTTCAAATTTCATGTCATCCTTTTTCAGATGTTACCCATCCATCATTCCAGGCAGAGAGTATCCATCATGATAGAAGCTAAATAATTTTCAAAGCTGTCAAAGAGTGGACACCCAAAAGGTCCCCATTTCATCTGAGGAGAGTTATCCGGCTGGGGGTGGGGGAAGCATCCTATGGAAAGGAGAGAGACATCAGGGAGTGTCTCTCAAATTGGTTTCAAATGGAACAAAGAAGAAAATTCGTTCTAGAAGTTAGACCTCAATTCTCCACCTAAAACGTCACACATATACCCATTAATATCATAGTTAAGTGTCTATTTGGAGAATAAGCTTTTAGGTAAAACTAAGTCCATTTTTAAAATGACTGTTTTCCTTAAAAATATTTATGTGTATATATACATATTTTTTTCTCCTGATTTTGAAAGTCATGTTTTCCTGCAAAATATAAAAAAATGTGAGAAAGAAGATGACAACTGTGCATTATCTCACAGTGCAGCTAGCCATTGTTAATATTATTTTTCTTTCAGTCACAGACGTGTGTGTGCACAGACAGCCACACGTATTGTACATATGCACATTTATTTGTCTATATGTGTGTATATATACCATCATTATTTTCTACAGATTTGGTGTTATATTCTTCATGGGATTTTAATATTCTACTTTTCTTGCTAAATTGTACTCTAAACATTTCCCTATTCTAAACAATAAGTATTCTTTGAAAACCTGATTTTTCAGGCTACATTATATTTGTTTTTATGGATATACCATCATATATTTATCTCTTGTTAGACACGCTGATTGTCCTGGCTTTTTGCAATGTGGTATTTTATTTATTGCATTTTACCTGTCTTTTAGCTTTTCTGTGTTTATCATCTATATAATTCTCAAGAATCATAATCTTATCTTTTTATTAGAATGTCAAAGATAGGTAAATGGATTTTGTTTTTATAACTCACAAAGATTCAACCTACAGGAAGCTTTTTGGTTGTCTCTTAAATCAATAAGAGCTATTACGTATGTTCACTTTTGTAATATAGATTAAATTCTGTCAATTAAATGAGTGTGCTTGTATTTCTCTTCTGTTTACTGATGTGTCCTGAGCTGATGTACAAGTCCTCATTTTAGATCAGAAAAGGCTGCAAATATGTCCAGCAAGGATACCCAGAAGGTTCCTGCAGGCTCGGGAGAGAGATGATGGCATAATTCTTGCTCGGTTAGCGAGTGCTGCTCCCTTGCTGAGTGACCTTGAGCATCTTTTTAGGCTGGTAAGAACCTCGGCTTTCTCACCTATAAATTTTCAGGAGACAATAGCATCTAAGTCTTGTAGGTTTGATGTGAGGATTCCATGGGATAAAACATAAAAATTACCTCCCACCACAGGGAAGGGACTGAGTTATTTTTTGTCCTGTTTCAAATTTAAATTTTAAATATTTCTATTTGAATAAGGTAGGGAAGTGGCAGATATCTGGCCTTCAGTCAGAAATTTTATCCTTTTGGAGTTTCCTGGTTTCTGGCTTTTCTTTTTCACAGTTTTATTGGGGTATACTTTACCCCTATTATAAATAATAGCATAAAAGTCACCTATTTAAATGTACACTTTATTGATGTTTAGTAAATTTATAGACTCATGCAATTTCCACCACGATCCCATTTTTGAACCTTCCCATCACACCAACAAGATCCTTTTTACTCATTTACAGTCTCCCCTATTCTTACCTTCTGCCCCATGGAGCTGTGAACCCCCTTCCTATGCTATAGATTTGCCTTTTCTGGTCATCATACCCTGTGTGGTCTTTTCTATATACTGCCTCTCACTTGGCATATTGTTTTTAAGGTTCATCTATGTTGTAATATGTCCCAGCACTTTGTTCTTTTTTTAGGGCCACATAGTATTCCATTGTGTGGCTATAGCCATTGTTTACCCCTTCACCAATTGATGGACATTGGTACTGTTGTCACTTTTTGGCTGTTAGGAATAATGCTGCAAAAACATTGACATACAACTCTTTGAGGTTTTTAGTTCTCTTGGGTATATTACCTGGAGTGGAATTGCTGAATTGTAGAGAAACTTATTTAACTTTTAAAGAAAGTGTCAAACTGTTTTCCAAAGTTTCTGCACATCTTGCATTTCTGCCAGCAACTGCCCTGCTTTTATTGAGTATTTTCTTATTTAACAAATGCCCCAATTATACTCAAGCATTTCCATCAAAAAGGATCTCTTGTTTGTACCAGCAAGTAGGGAGGATGTGTATAAGATAGATGTCCCGGAAATCACAAGAATACCTTTAATAACCTGTGTGGGTAAGGCATGTGCCACTATTTTATCCTCCTAAATTTTATTGCTCTACCATTCATTTACATAACTACATGAATAGTCTCACTCTCCACAAACTCTCCAGGGCCGATACCTACCACCTTCCCTCTCTTCTTCACAAACTCCCACCCTCTCTGGTAACCAGTGTCTTTTTTACAGAGTATAATTTTTTTTTTTGCCAGTTTGTTTTCTTCAGCTATTTATATTCCACAAACAAGTAAAACCTTCCATTAATTGTCTTTCACTTTCTGACTTCTTTCTCTCAGCCCAGTCACCTCCATATCCATCCATTTTGTCCCCAAAGGCACTATTTCATCTTTTGTAAGAGCTGAGTAGTCTTCTATAGCGCATTCACCCCACGATTTCTTTGTCCAGCTGTCTGTCACTGGGCACTTAGAGTGACCCCATGACTTGGCCATTGTGGATGCGCCTGCAGTGAACAAAGGGGTGCGTCATTTCACGCTAACATTTCCCTGTTCTTTGGGTAAGTTCCTAG
Source organism: Talpa occidentalis (assembly GCF_014898055.3). NCBI lineage: Eukaryota > Metazoa > Chordata > Mammalia > Eulipotyphla > Talpidae > Talpa > Talpa occidentalis. Next base: position 100,997,324 of record NW_023600993.1, read on the forward strand.
CATGGGATTACTGGACCATAAGGTATTTCTTTTTTTTTTTTTTTTTTTAAAGAATCTCCATAATTCTCCGTAGAGTCTGCACCAACTTACATCCCCGCCGTAGTGGGAAGTCAAATGGAAAAGCGTGGCCTTTACGATCTGGCCTGGGAAGCTGCCTAGCATTACTCAGGCTGTACTTGGTCAGCTCAACAGACAATCCTACCTGGATGCAAGGGCAGAAGACACCAGCTCCGTGTCTTCACAGGGGGAGGGAATGTTCCAGAAGAGCACAAGGGACAGGAAATACTATTGTGGGCATTTTTAGAAATTACCATCCATCCCAGTGGGGCAGGAAGCTCAGCACATTCCTCTTTCCGTGTGAGTCAGCAGCTCAAGTCCAGGACTAGACACAAATGCGACTTGTAAGGATGGAATAATTGGGTTCAACTGAGGCAAAGAGGTAAATAGGCTGTTTTCAGTGACAGAAAAGTCTAGAGTTCATAATACTCCTCGTCATTTTTCTGTAGTCTACACAAATGTGAAACAATGGAAGAGTTCCATGGGGCAAAGATCTAGAAACAACCACTGGAAATACTGAGAAGTTGTAACTGCAGCACATTTACAGAAGAATAAATCATGATTCAACCCCAAGCCTGCATGATGCACCCAGTTCTCCGTAATTGTCCAGAATCTGGGGCCACTCAGGCCACCCCTTAGCATTTCATCAGAACAATAAAAACAAGCAATTCACATAAAAACCCAAATGAAGTGTGCAAAGGTGAACACACTCTTGCGTCAGGTAAGATGAAAGTCTAGCTGCAGAGCAACCTTAAATATTTTATTTTTAAAAGCAGAAGAGAGCAAATTTGAATAGATGCTGAAAAACAAGAGCAAGGGCCTGTTTTCCAATAAAAATGTAAGCAGTGCTCTTTGTTTGGAGAAGCCAATGTGTCCGTGAGTTAGAAGGATGGCCCAGAGTGTAGGGCCAGCGTGTAAGAGGAAGATATGTGCTCAGCTCAAGCTGACAGTCTTTAAAAAAAATGTTATTTTGACATAGCTTCTGACTAAAAGAAAAGCAGCAAGAATGCTGCCATGTATTCCCAGGTAACCATTACCTGAATTCCTGAACTATTAATATTTTACTGCATTTCTTTTTTTCCTTCTCATTCTCTCACTTTGAAGTATCTATACCTATCTCTACCTCCTTTATTCTGTATATGCTGTACTGTATACCACAGACATAGAGCTGGTGTAACTATGCAGATATATGTATGTGGATGTATACAAATACATGTATATATATTAGATATATAATCCTCTCCAGAACTGTTTAATAGTAAGTTGCGGATATGGTTTCCTTTTACCCCTAAGTATTTCACAAATCCTCATATTTCTTGCATAATCAAAGCATAATTATCATGACTAGAAATTAAATTGATGTATCTAAAATGCAGACTTTACTCAGACTTTGCCAGTTGTCCCAATAATATCTCTTAGAGTGAAAATAAAATCTAAGATCAGACATACAGCTGATGTCTTGATAGGTTCAGGTCTCTCATTGTACCTGAAAAATAGATCAAAAGGCATATTGACTCTTGATGATACTCACCAGCTCACATAGAACCTCTTTGAAAATGGGCTTTCCCTTCATTGCTGGTGTGTATGTGGGGGGTGGGTCCAGCCCATGTGAGCGGAAAATAACCTCCAGCTACTCGCTGAGTCTTCTTGCCACTGGGGTCTGTCCGGTGGGCACACATGTGTGCCTGTGAGTGCAAATGGAACAGAGTTAGCCTCTGCTCCACCTTTCCATCTTATGGTTTGGAACCAGGTTTAAGACAATGAGGGGAACATTTCCAAAACTGGATATTGGTTATTTAAGGAAATATGATCAATTAAGCATCAAGCTTTTCTTTCTGTTTTTAAATGAAATGAATAGCAAAAGATCCTCCTGTGGTTAGGGCATCTCCAGATTGAAGGGGCATGCAGATAATTCCATTACACTAACTAGTAGCGGGAAAAGTGGTGCTGACTCCTCTTGCTTGAGGGAAGGAGTAAATTAAATGCTGATGACATTGACCAGGCAGCAAACTACACCCATTGATTATTTTAATTTTCTCTCTTCTGCACTCAGTTAAACACCCATAGCAGTGGATTTCAAGGTAACTAAAAGGTTGTTTAGCACATTTTTAAAAGAGTAATGAGTAAGCAGGACAAAGGCATCCCTATCAAACCAAACAGACAAGAGCTGAGTGTGTGCTGTGCACTGGGGCACACAAGCCCTTATTTACCTCCGGGAGGGTGTGTCTGGGCATCAGAAAGTATTTGCGAGTGTTTCAACAGAAGGAAAAAAAGAGGGAAAATCAACAAGTGGAACATTTAGATAAAAAGAGATGGAGGGTATCTCCTTGCTGAACTTAGCCTTGTCTGAAATGTTAAAACAGTGATGTTACATGGCAAGAGAAAACGAAAATTTGAGGAGAAAATGATACATAAAAGAAAGTTCACATTCATAGTTTAGTCTCTTAAATTCTCACTGTCTTTAAGAACAAAAAAAAAGAGCACAACCTGCTCTTTTTCAAAAACCAAATCAAAGACACAGATGCAATGACTACCTGGTTGTTGAAATTTCATGGGGATTATACTAAATCAGAACTAATAAACAAAGTTAAAAAATTAATAAGGAAATTATTTGAGTTGTGGTGAAGGATCTTTTCAAGAGAAAATCAATCTAACCAGATGCCACTTAAATTTATTTTTCCGTTTTCGCTGCTTAATAATATGCAGGGATTAGTGTGTTGAAGGACCAGGCTGTAATGTGACAAGTGCTCATTTGGACAGAAAGGCTTGTGCTCCCTGCAGCAAAGCTGAGAAGAGTGGGTTGGGCCATCATTTTGGACTTGAACTTTTAGATGTAGGGATGTTGCTAAATGAAACTCTGGCACCAAAGGACTCAGATTAGAAAAATGTTAATGCCAAGAGAGAGGTTGAGAAATGATAATATGCTCTCACCAACATTAAGCACTTTCATCCTTCTGTGCAAAGTGCTAACAAATCCCAGGAGGCCATTCCACTATTCAGCCTCCTGTCTTCAGTCCTCTGAAGGTTTTGGCGAGGGGGGTGACAGCAGGGGGTAAAATATGGCGCTTTCTCCATTCCAATAAGAAAGGTAAGCCTTGGTGGCTTTCTCTTAAATTCACCAGATTTAGGGCTGCTGAATCTCAGGATTCCACTCTGCTTTTGACGATGCAAGTGTCCTGAGCAGGAGAAGCTTCTGGGATGAGGAATGTGGGCATAGAGCTGGAGCAGGAACAGGTGCCCTTGAACCCCAAATATCACAGGGGAGGGCCTGGATGCCAGCACTTGCCTGTCTGTCTGTCTAACATCCCCACACCTTGGCAAATACAAATGCAACTCAGCAATCTCACCACACCCAGAACATCATGAGCCTCCTACCCCCTCCATCATGTACTGAATACTGATGCCAGGAACTGGCAAGTTTCATCTTTGCCAGTGATTCCCTGACTTTTAAATTGTTATTCTTTTATACACTGTTAGGACAAAAATATCTTCCTTACGTAGGTTGTCATGTGCTTTCCTTAACACCCCCCTGCCCCCCCGCCAACCATTTTGAAAAAGTGAAATTCTGGCATGAATGAAGGAGTGGAGGCGGGGAGGCAGGGGGAGTCATTTTGCAAATGTCCCACCTTAGGACAAGGTGCAAACGCCGGGGAGGGGAGGTGTGCATTCGCTGTACTTTCTAAACATCTTTGTTAGTAAACCAAAAATTGGTCTAAAAAAATAAAACCTGTTCATGTAAAGCTATTCTGTAAAATGGTGCAACTGTTACATCAAATAGTTGGTCAAACCCTCAAAAGGTTGAACATGGACTTACTGTGGACCTAGCAATGCCCGCTGGGTACAGATGCAGACATGTGAGATCAGGTATTCAAACGATGACTATATGTTGTGAGGTAGGATTCTATACATGCTCTCGGCTTCTCTCCCATTTTTCAGGTGATGAAATTGTTACAGGGCAACCCCAATATAAAACGGGTTGCCTGACTGTGGGTCCTCACCCTTGTGCTTAAAGGGGACTTACCTTGAAGGCACCCACTAAAGGTTAACAAAGGTTTATTTACAAGGGAAGGGGAATGAGGAAACGTACAATTCTGGGAGAAAAGAGTGAGATAAATTCTTAAATGTGTCCTACCTGTTCTGCTGACCTGGAATCCTAAATGACCCGCCCAGACCAAACCTGCCTTGTTAAGAGGTGAGTCAAGTGCCCACAGACCCCCCTAACATGGCTGGTTTTATTTACAAACAGAGAAAATGGCTGCTTAACTCTGCCCTTAGGTCCTGCAACCTCCTTTTGGGGATCGTGGGATTTGTAGTTCCCAGTGTCTTGATGGAGTGGGGGTGGCATCCACAAAGCCTGTATGGAGTTTGCTGTCGACATCCTTTCCCCCTAACAAAATCATGGCGGTGGAGATTTAAGACTGTTTTTTTTCTAAGTTTCACCCTTAGGAAGTGATGGAATCAGAATTTAACCCTCAACTATTTTTTTTTTAAAGATTTATTTATTTTTATACAAGAACCAGGGTACAGGCCAGATGTGCGGGAGGGTGAGAGGATCCACCAGAGACAGAGCGGGGAGCAGAACAGGCAGACTGACTAAAACACACTGCTAAGGGGAGCAGCGGGCGAGACAGGAAAGGTCTGCCCCGCCATGTGGGATTCTCCTTGGCCGGCCGGGATCGAACCCGCACTGCAGAAGCTGTGGACAGCTTCAGTGTGGCGCTCAACCACCTGCGCCACCAGGGAGGCCCAGCCTCCCCTATGTTAGAAGTTTTTTTTCTTTTTCCCACTAGTAGCACTGTGCCTTATCCAGTTGTTCCCAGGCTCAAGGAGGATGTAAGAGACCAGATCAGGAACTTGCGCTATGATGGGCTGCTGACTGGACGCCATCTCAGGCCACGCTCACCGTCCGCCATCCTGGTGCGGTCCTTATGGCCCCAAAGGCTCACCCCACACCCTGGTCTGCAAGCTGCTCTCCCCCTCTACCATTCTGGCTTTCAAGTATGATTTACTGATATCTACTTGTCTAAATGATAAAATTGAGAAAGCTTTTACCAAGTAAGTTTATCATAGAAATGTAACTATTACGTGTATTGTACAAAATGGTTCTTTTTTTTTTTTAATCCAGGCAAATACATTGGAGTCATTAATTTGAATACTAAGTACCAGGTTCTGTTTAAAAATCCACAAGATGAATAACAAATCACAGTTCTGGCAAGGCAGAAGCATTCTTCAAAGTCTTCCGTTTTTATAAGCCACTGAAGATACCATGATAGTTGCTCGTTGATGGTTGATTTAGAGCCCAGCACATGTGCCCTTACTTTCCTGGGGGACGTATTTCATGCAGCCTCGCATTACCAGCAGGCCCTGACTCCCACATACATGGGGTTACAAAAGTCCACCTGAAGTATATTCTTGGAATTCAGAATGTGTAGCACATTTGCATGAAGTGCCTACTGTGTCCTTATCCTGGAGATAACGCAGTTAAAAAAAAAAAATGGAGCCTTTGCTTTCAGAGTTAATACCGGAGGCATGCAATCCCTTGAACGATGGCTTTCTGCTTCTCACTCCTCCCTCCCAGCTCTGCACATGTGATTTTCAGTTCCATCCACCCAGACTGAATGAACTTTCCTCTTCTCTGTCTGGGAGGTTGGACAGGTGACTTGATGTTGGACAAGGGGATATTAGAAGATGCTGGAGTTTGCAGAGTATGTGCAGAACTGGCCTTCCCTCCACTGCAGCTGTGAGAATCCTTCTCACCTGACAGCTCCTGAAATAATCCTGAAATATGAGCATTACAGATGTGAAAGTCAGCGAGGCTCAGAAATTTTCGGGCAACCGCTTGAGATCCCTGTGGTAGATCTGACGGGTGCTCATTTCCCCTCCACACCCAGAAAGCTGGTACAGGCTCCAGGGTTCTCCTGTACCCCATGTGCAACTTTCCTGAGTGATTTCTCCTACAAGTGACAAGCTGTAAATGCAGGGCAGGGATGCCCCTAGAAATGGCCTCTCCCCTACAGATGATGTGAGTGGAGGGTAAGTACTCTGGCTTCCTTGTCCAGCAAAGGAAATGACTCTGAGCTGCCTCTTCCATCCTTTCACTCAGTTCCCCAGCTCCACTGAGCCTCCTTGTCCTCAGTGTCAGCGTTCTCGATAGTATGTCAAGATTCCTAGTTCCCTTGTCTTAATTCCTAGTCCCACGAGCGGTGCTTCCTGGGAGCACATACTCAATCTTTGTACTCACATTTTTGTCTTAGGGCTTTTGGGTGAACCCAAGCCCCGACAGCCACAACATTAGATAGCGATTGTGTATTTCCATTGCAAGTGACAGAAACCCCAACTTCAACTGGCTCAAGCAGAAAAAGAACTTATTGGCTCATGTAATTGAACAGACCAGGCTAATAGCTCTAGCTTCAGGCACGATTGAATCTATTTCTTTAAACAACATTACCAGCACTTGATTTCTCTCTTTCCATCTCTCTGCTCTGCTTTCCTCTGCATTGACTTTGTTCTCAGGCAGGTGATCTTTCCAACAGCTTATATTGTCCTCGGTTTAAGGCCAGTGGAAAAGAGAGCATCTTGCTCCAGATAACTTAAGCTAAGTTCTGAGACTTGATGGGACTGCCTCCCACTGGGTCGTGTGCTCATTTTGGGGACAGTGACAGTGCTTGGAGAGCAGTAAACATGAGTCCATCAAGACAAGAGAATGAGGCTGATCAGAGAACTGCCCAGGAGCCAATCATGTGACAAGGGGTGGGGCCAATCAGAGAAATGTCCTGCTCCAAATGTCATAGCTACTCTTCAATGAAAGGGGTTTGGGGGTGGGAACAGCAGCAGCACCTGTGCCAACAAAGTGAAGAACTGGAAAAGAGGGAGGGGTAGGCAATTTTTATGATGTGACTCTATTGGAACTTTATTTCCAGGTTTCTTTATCTTTAAGAGAACTAGCTGCTCTGGGATATCTGTATTAGGATCCTGCATTTTCTCAAAAGGTGCAGTAGGTTTTATCAAACAATAGCTATCGCAGTGTTTTATAGAGGCCCTGTCCCCGGTGCCTATAGTCTTGTCACTTGAATTGACTTCTCATTAACAAACCTTAACAAACATTCTCCTGAGTGATTTTGCCAATCCTGCATCCTCTAGCACTTAACCAAGATCTTATAATTCTTCCCTCCTCCTCAAAAAGCATCAAAAAAAAAAAAAAAAAAAAAAAGCATCCTTGAGAAGATGCATTCAGCATCCTTGACAGAATGATTGAGTCATGGATCATTTTCATTTTTTTAAGGGTAGAAGCTTTATTTCCTTCTCTCCACGCCCATTTCATTCTTCTGGTGATGGAGAAGGCACTTAGCAGGGTCCTATGACCTGTGGATCCCCTTGTGAAGTCATTAAATTTGTGGACCACAAATCCATGTGTGAACCAAAACCTGTCTTACACTCAATAGATAATATGCTTGCACATTATATAGGACTGTTTTAAAATGGAGGTCGAGGCCTTTGTGAGTCATAAACTACAAATCCATTTAACAAAATATTCTTAGTTTTAGAGCAGCGTTTTGTTATCTTTTATTTTCTCAGTTAACAGATATTTAAAAGTCAAACCACTGTTGTGTGAAGGTCCGTTGGCATATTTTATGTTACAAAGGAGGTTCTCATGTGATAGGAACACTAGGAAAGACTCCGCTGGCTCCTGGGGGCTGTGGAAATTATGAGATGAATATGTCAGAGCATCGGTTCTTAGGAAGCCCGTACAGTCAGATTAAAGGAACACGAGGCAGAACTTGAATTCAAACTGACTTAATGTAAAACATGGCGTTCTCTGGGTCATTTGACTAAATGATTCAGAAATAAGTACTTAGCACATCAGACCTGCCTTGATCCTGAGTCTAAACAGGATCATCAAGATATCATCTCTCCCTATTTTCTGCTTTGTTTTCCTCTGTTTGGATTCACTGCCATGTGTCCCCCCACCAACCCCATGTAAACAACAGTTGTGTGGGATAATATGGAAGCTCCAAATATCTGCCAATTCTAGATCCTTGAGTTACTTCTCAGTGGATCCATATGAACCAGTTGCTAAGGCAGGAGGGCTGGAAGATGCTGAAGGGGCTTGTGGAAAGGAATTAGCACTATGCAAATCACAAGGACTGATGATGGAGCCTTTGGCATCTTCCAGAAGAAATGGGGATATTAGCATGTGAAGAATGATGAATAAATACCAGAAAGACCAAAACACTAGAAACAAATAAAATCAACACCCCCAAGGGAAAATATAATGAATGACAACAAAAGAGACTTGCTTATTCATTCAATGCTTTCTTTAATGAACATTTACTGACATGTTCCCTGACAGTTACTGACGGTTAGTGGAGACTGTTGATGCCAATAAATAGTCCCTACCTTCCGGTCCTTCTTCCTAATGGAGCCATTGACTTTGTTCAACTTCCACCCTTTTTAAGTGGCTGTGCGTTTGAGAGGTGACTGCATCTCTCCAAACCCAGAGACAGCTTCTTTTGATCGACTAACCAACTGTGTTAATCCCATTGCATTTCAATGCGTTTGCTTAAGGCATACGCAGAAGCAACAATTTGAAGAGAGAAATGTGAAGTCTCTAAGAAGCTTCTTGGAAAGCTTTTCTTGCTCTTTCTTTAAAAAGTACAATTAGGAGACATCTTGAAACTTCCAAGGAAGTTCATCTGTAGACCTCACCCACAGGAAAGACCAGTTGAAATAGCATGTTTTTTGTTGTGTTGAAGAAATTAATGACTCTAGAAGTGACCCCACCTCCAGATTTCTAGTTGTGTGAGAAAGTGGCTTTCCTTATTTCACATGACAGTGGGGTGTGATCTCATTGCTGGCTTTGCACCTCCTCTATGTGATGAACCTGGTTCAGGCATTTAGGACAAGAAATTGTTACGGAGCAGCCTGATATAAAATGGGTGGCCTGGCTGTGGGTCCTCACCCGTGCGCTTAAAAGGGACTTATGAATACTCCACTACCGGCACACACAAAAGGTTAATAAAAGGTTTATTTACAAGGGAAAAGGAAATAAGGAAAATGTACAACTCAGGGAGAAAATAGGGAAATAAAGTCTTTAATGCGTCCTACCCGATCCGCCGACCTGGAAACCCAAAGTCACTCTCTGAGCTGGCCGGACGCTGCGAGCTGGTGGAGAGCCCAAAATGGGGGACCCCTCCAAAGCCCACGTGTCCGGTTTTACCAAACCTGGCTGCTTAACCCCACCCTCAGGTCCCAGCCACCTTCCCTTGGGTGGTGATGGGATTTGGAGTTCCCAGTGTCTTTGGCTTTGGTCTGGGGTGGGGGTGGAGTCCACAAAGCCTGTATGGAATTAGCTTTAGGACATCCGTTTCCCCCTAACAAAATGAGTAAATTATTTGTACTCAGCTCATAGGGTGCTGGCAGCGATGGGGGTAGAAGTTGTTATTTTCCACCGTTTTTCAGCCTCTTCCTCTCTCAAAAGTCAGTCAAAGCACCGGATGGAAATGGATGGAGGAAAGCATGAAGACAATCACAACATGTTGCCCCCAAAGTGGTCCCCGCTAATCAAACGCTATCCCCGGCCAAGAGCATCGGAGCCCTTGGAGATAATACCTCTTCTCTCCTTGCAACAAAATTTAAAGTGCATGGCCTACTGGTGGGTCAGGGCTGCCGTCTTCACAGACAAAGGAAAACATCCTCTTCTCTATTCCCACTTAAAACACCCCAATTACGGCCCCAATGAGGATCTGTGGAACCCCACCAGCACTAACAAAAATAAAGCACTTAGCTCATGCAATCTTGTCTCTTTATTTTCAATATCACTTACAATGTAAGCTTTTTACAAAATCAAATCCTTTCTCACCAATGATATGATTTTCCCTGAAAAGGCTTTGAAGTACCCCGCCGTTCCCACTTCTGTACACAAACATTAGCAGAAGCCCTGCTAGGCAGGAGGACAAAAATAATTGTTCAGCCTTCATTTTAATTTAACCTTTTGCAAATTCCTACTTTAAAAAAGTTCCCCTTGACTTGCTGGCATCATATTGAGATAATTTATGAGGCAGTCCATTCTTGAGAAGACAGCGAATCTCCATGAATCTTTCCCCCCAGAAAGACTGTCCTGGACCCTTCACCCCTTTTAATTTAGGCATCTTGCTCTCTTTCTTCACCATTTGTGTGGGTCCCTTTGTCACCTTAACATTCTTGTCTAATGGTTTCTGTACAATTAAGGCATTATGGAGGTGAACGTTAATATGTCTCTGAAAATTTACAGAGGCCATATATCTTGATGTTGCAAAGGGATGTGCCAGAAATTGGGCAGAAATGCACATGCACTGCTCTCCCAGCTGATGCGAGGAGTTCATCATCTGTCACCCTGGTCATGGGACTAAGTCATGGCCGTGGTCAGGGAGGTGCAAAAAGAGAAAGGGTAGACAGCCTGGTGTAAATCAGGATGGAAACACAGGTTGATGCAATTTGAACGTCAGATTTGGTAGGCGAGCGGTTCAAAATATGGGATCTGCATTCAAGTTGCCCTGTTTTTAGATTCTTGCTTAAGCGTTGACTGACCACTCGATTTTGCACTGTGACATTGCTTGTGTTCAGTTCCTTAATTTCTCAAAGGGAGGCACATTTTGGAACACAGCTTGCACTTTTCTTGTGGCCTACAAGGTTCTGCTTGACCTGGTCCCCACCTTGGTCTCTGCTCCTGGTGCTCACTGCGGCTCTGCCATTTTGGCTCCAGTCAGGTGCTCCGGGTAATGGCTGCTTCCCACCTCGGGTCCATTGGCCAAGCTATTGCCTCTTCCATGACACACACTACCCCCTCAAATCCTCAAAGGGATTGCTTCCCTTTCTTCCCAGACCAGATTAAATTTTACCTTCTTGTTCAGGTCCTGATGTTGGGGTAGGTTCCCAAAAGGCAGAGTGGGGTAGTTTATTTAGAAAGTGATCCTAGGAGTCAAAAGAGAAGGGTGAAAAATACAGCCCCTCAAAGCTGATGTGACTGAGAACTGAACACAGTAGTGGCTGGCACTCAAGCCTGCTGGGCGTCTCCACAAAATATATGGCCTCCTCACAGTTGTGCCAATAATGGGCCAGGAAGGCGGGATGAGCCACCAATTCTAATTCATCAAGGAGGGTCACTCCTGTAAGTGTCAGTTATGTGGCACTTCTGACCACTGTTCCTGTACATGCACTGAACATGACCTTGCATCAGAAAAAGCCCTGAGACAGAGGAACAGGTGCTGGAGGTGGAAGCCTTGGCGTGGGAGGAAACTGCCAGCAAGACTGCAGGTGCATCATGGTTGGGCCACGGGAATATGGGATTGTCCCCTGGAGTCCACTTATCTCTGTGCCTCCATCCCATCTGCATGGGGAGGATGTTGTATGCCCTAGAATGTATATGTTGAAGCTCTAGTCCCCAAAAGGATGACATTTGGAGCAGGGATCTTTGGGAGGTGATTAGACGGAGATGAGGTCATGGAGGTGGAGCCCCTATGGTAATGTCAGAGTCGTTATAAGGAGGGGAAGAGACCAGAGGCCCCGCCCCCTCTCTACCATCTGAGGACATAACAAGAAGGCGCCATCTGCAGTCCACAAAGAGAAACCCAAGCAGAAGCCGACCATGCCCACACCATGGCCTTCCAGCCTCCAGGACTGTGAGAAGCAAGTGTCTGTTGTAGAAGCCCCTGGTCTATGGCATGTGGTCACAGCTGCTCCCGCTGACTCTGCCTCTGTCCACGGCTTTGAACACACCTCAAAATGGGTACTCACACCCCAGCTTGCTTGTATGTTTGCTAAATTAATATGTTGCGGGGGCTATGCTTACTTATTCTTGACTGTTTCTTTAATGATCTGCAAAAAAGGTGATATTCAAAGTATTTGAACACCAGTGTGGGTGGGGTGGGGAGTGGCTCACTGGAAAGCTTGCCGATCCTACATTAGAGTAAATTTCGAGAAGTGGAATGGCTTGATCAAAGACTTGAGGTTTTTAAAGTAAGTCTTGCCTTTTCTAGTAGAATTTTTGAGATTTTCATAAAAATTTTGTGCTCCTCCTCAGACATGGAGAGACTGTGGCGTCCCCTTGGTGAGCAGTGAAGGTGGGATTCAGGCCCCGGGGCTGAACCCTTGCGTCTGTGTCCATTATGTCTGAACAGCACAGATTCTGAGTCTAGAGACAGGGACACATCAAATCCCCCGGGTCTCAAATAGGAGGGCCTTGGTCATCAACTTGAAATATTTTTTTCCAGTAGTATGAGCAAGATGATTTTGCATATTTAAAAATGTGTGTGTCTGTGTGTGTGAGAGTGTGTGTGTCTGTGTGGGTTCCAACTAAAAGCCCATTTAAAAGTGACTGGAGTGCTCCTCATTTGGCTCATAAGATTTCAGAACAGCAGGATAAATCCTCAGCTTTCAGCAAGACTCAGCCCTCTCAAGCCAGGATGCACGACTCAAAAATTGAAAAGGGAAAAACTTCCTTTTGACAAATGTAACACCTACATTGGGAATATGCAGACGAGTTTCTCCCTAAAAGGTTAACTAGAGACAATAATTACTTTCTCCAGAGATCACCCAAGTGACATGCCGCTGTCTTGATTTCATTGCTGTTTTATGATGTGCATTTCTTGCCACTTATAAATGAAACAAATGAGGTTAGATGGCAGAGATTATGAAAGGAATTAGCAATAATGAGCTTGGTAACAAAAAACATTATTATAGAAAATTGAGTTGACCTTACTTTCATAATTATTCACCTTAATTGTTTTTTGTAGTGTAATTTGAATGAAATTAAATAATACTAATATTCCCCCTGCCACTGACTAGGAATTTCATGTAAAGATTAATAACTTTCAAAACTAAAGATCTGGCTGCCATCTTCATAGAGGTCACTGACTCTATTCCAGAAAGTTATGCGTCCTCAGCGTGGCCAGGGACCAAGGATGTCAAGATCAACATTTTCTCCTCAGTGTCTCAGGCCACATGGCACAGGAACTGCGCACTTTCATGGTGCCACTGCTCCTTGATCCTCAGCCCTCCCAGACTTCCCCTGATTTGCCACCAGCATGTTGGTCTCTGAGAGAAGGTCCAGGTTGTACTGACATGTGAGTTAATTAGGTGGACAGAATAGGAACCTGAAATTAAAAACTCCTGCTGGGTTCTTACACCTTCAGGGCTTCCCCACGTAAAACTGGGATTTGAAAGTGAGTGAAGATCGCACTTTCTACTTTTGCACAATTTTGCATAATTTTGGACAGTTGTGAAGACATTTTGGACATTGGCCAAGTCCAGAGCACTGAGTTGGGTCATTCACATGCATCACGACACGAAGTCCTTTCTGCAGCCTGGTGAGGTAAGGAAATTGTCATCTCTGCTTTACAGAGAAGGAAACTCAGATTGAAAAGGTCTGAGAAGGGCTGAGCTGGGATTTGAACCCTGCATGGACCCTGAATTCTCGGTAGGCTAGAACTAAAAGGGGTGATGGTCAGGAGTGGGGGTGAGGCATCTGGTAGCCTGTGGTCCATCTCAGCTCTCTCACTTAACACCTTTGCACAGAACTAGTGTCTCTCGGTTCAAGTTTACACTTACGAAATTGGAATAACACCTAACTAACCGAGTTTCGGGGAATATTAAATGTGGGATGTGGAGTCATACCTTGAACATTGATGAACTATAATAGGGCATGGTCAGCACCCACTCTCCCTAGGACATATGGGCATTCCCCTTCAGGTCTGGATGTCGTTGACCACAGTGCCTGGCTCACTGAAACCACGGATGCTTTTTCTGTCCTGGATGGAGAGAGAGAGGTTGCAGAGTTCTACCTGGTGAACGAGGAGGTGGGATTCAGGCTCAGAGTCTGAACAGTCTCCAGTTGTCAGCTCCTGTAGTTCATTGTCATGTTATTTCTTCAACACACCTGTGAGGAGACTTCTTTTTAAACTCCAATGGCCTTTACTGTCTGGCTAAATCAGTAGGCAATAATAAATCATGTCCTTTATTCATGATGGCCTCCAATGCTTTTGTGAAGAGTGCAAATCACTATTGCCCTGTTTATTCATTGAATCGGTCACTTATTGACTCATCAAACATCATTGGTGTCTGTTGCTGGCCAGACACCATGAGAGGAGCTGAGGGTACAGAGAACGGAACGGATATGGTCACCACTAAGGGAGAGCTGGATTTCATGGGGATAGAACCCCCATTGGAGGGCCCTTTTGGGGAAAAGAACATTAAATTACATATATAAAATTGGATTAAGGGCCTCAGAGGGGCCTGGGCAAGTGATGGGCCCCAGAAGTAAGCTCATCAGCTTGGCAGTAAGTGCACTACTGGTCCCTGCTGTTACAGACCTTAGAATTATGGATTCTGGTTTTATCCAGCGTTAGGAAGGAGGCCTGGAGGTCATGATCACCACCAACAGATCAGGCTAATATCATACAGCGTATGTATAGCTACAGCACTTGAGGAAATTTAAAATCCTTGCTGCAGGTTCCTTGAAGGGGCTAACCTAGCTGCTATGTGTACTCAATGTGCCGTATAGAAAGGGCCCGGAAACAGTCCTTTGCCCCCACACATCCCCATTACTGAGAACATCCTTATCTGTCTCATCCCTCATCACTCAGCTTCTCCTCTTCCTTGCCTGATGTTCTCTAAGCCCCCCAACTCGCCAGCCCCTGTGGAGATCCTGCACAGGGGAGGGCCCTGTTTTCTAACCATGTCCATGGAGAGAACTAGAATTCCCCACACTGACATACACATCCGCCCACTTAGCTTCCCTGAAAGGTAAAATTTTGTTCTTTGATGTATCATTTCCCAAAGTAGAGCATTAACTGCTTGATGGTGGGGACTAATGTACTTTTGTAATTTCTGGCGTAATCGGGGCACTTCAGACTTCCAAATAGTTGGAAACTGAGGTAGTAATTTTAAAATAACAATTAAAATGAACAATTGGAAATTCCATTAACATATTAGCAAGGCTTATAATTCTGCACTCAGTTTTGTTATTAACTTCAGGTGAAGACTTAAGTAATAATGGGGTAGAGTTGCATGGAAATGGGATTTAAAAGTAAATAGCAGGTGGGGGTGGACAGTTGCACTAATGTTCATTCACACTCTTTGGAAAAGTGGATAAGAGCTTCGATTGTCAACTGGGGTCCTGGAGAAATGGGTCTTACTAGCTAATTACTTAATTAATGAGTCATAGTTACTTTGGAATCAGGGATTCAATGCATTTATAACATTTTTTTTTTCTAATAGAGTTCAAGAAAACAGTGCTCTAAAACCACAGTGTTAAACTACTTCTCACCAATATCGAAATGAATTTTTAATGAGTGAGCCTGTTATAAGTGAAAATTATTGTAATAACTGATGAATTACTCCATGGGAGGGACACAGATCACTCTCCGGAAAAGGCTGCAAATAAGGTAAGATTAACAAAATAAGGAGTGATAATAAAAAAATGGAAGAACTTGCTTTGAAGGGGCTCCTTGATGGATGCAATCAGAGGAGAGCTAATGGGTTAACTCATTTCTGCAGAGCACAGTTACACAGTATTCAATTTGATAAAGGGCCCCGCAGTAACTTTCAAAGGGAGAGATGGGAATTAGTGGCATTCCCTCTCCAATTACTAATTTTACAGAAACGAAAACAGCTGAGCAAAGGGACATATTGTCTCTTCCAAGGTTTTCCGTGAACAAATACATTTGATGGTTGAGACGCCACTGAGTGAAATAGGCCCTGATTTTCAGCGTACCCTCGAGTTCTTTTATATTGTTGTCAATAGGTTTAATAATTGATTGTGGGGAACACACAATAGGGTAAGGGCAACACCAGAGTTATCTCCCGAGTTCTGGACGGATGATTTGTGTCAAATCAGGTGAGTATTTTCCCTTAATTTATATACAGTGCTGTTCACAAGCTAAAAGCTCATTGATCTAGCCCCCTCCCCACCTCCAGACTCCATTTAGCTGGGATAAACCCTTGTGGCACATCGATGAATAAAATTGTCAACCTCTCAGAGGAATGACACAATTTATGTATTTGTAGACTTTACATTTGAATGTGGCTGGCAAAAGATAAGGAATCTAAGTGCCAAAATAAAGGGAGATGGAGTGTTCCACCTTGCCATGATTAAAACACTTTTCTCGATCTTTCTTAGCCAAGATTTGTAAATAGTGACGGTTATGGCTAATTGCAATATTTCCTATAATTCTCCGTCTATGTTCAGCCTGCCTTGTGCCAACATAAAGAGGTGCTTTGGCAGAACAGATGCAGTGTAATCTTATTGTTCATAATCCTCATCGCTTGGTTCCCCCAAAACCTTATGGGGTAGGAAAAAGGTTTGTCTTGGGTCCCCAGCAGCTCTGAGACCTTCTTTATGGTACTTGCTTCGTTCTACTGCAGTTTGTTATTCATTATGGTCATGATAATGGGATACTTGATTTTATTTGGTGCATATAGCTTGATGATGATTGCATTTTCTTTAGATATACATCTATCATTACATCATATTCCCATATAGCCTGTTATTACTTTAACCTTAAATTCTATCTTGTATGGTGTTAATATCGACTTTCCTGCTTGGTACATCAGTGTCCATCCCTTTCTTTTTAATTAAAAAATCACTATGTTTAAATTGAGTTTCTTGGAAAGCACAGATACCTAGGATAAAGGATGCTCCATTTCTCCTATCTGAGAAGGCAGGGAAATGTGACTCCCATTTCAAAAGATTCCCATCAAAATTTCTAATATGAAAATGTCTTGGTGCTAAGGAGACACTTCCATTATCTGAACATAATTTACATATACAAAATAATTCATCTCCTTATGAGTTTAAGTAATTGAGGTATGAGTTTAAGTAATTGAGGTATCACTGCACTTCTCATTCAACATCTTGAAATGTTAGCACCTCTCTAAATATTCACAAGTATTTGAGAATAAAGTCACAGCCTCACTGACCCTTAAAAAGGGTAGTGAAACTTTATGGGATATAGGCAGAAATTGTCAGTTTATTCAACTGTGAATAGTGTTGGTCTTTGTCATGTCTACCGTCCCAGCATCAGCGCTGTGTGCATTCTGGGTGGGTCCAGAAGGGAGGATGGAGTGACGTGATTCAGCAAGACTTTCTCAATTGCACTTATGACCAACACGTTGCTCCTGGGAGGGACCAGCTGTGGTTCAGGCTGTAGCCTGTGACTCTGGGAAGGAAGCATGGAGTTTCAGCCCATGAGGGAATTGAACCCCTGACCTTGGCCTCATTAGCACCATGTTCTAGCCAACTGTGCTAATTGGTCACACATGGCAAAAAAATTGAAAACATGAAAAAGATGTCAGAGCACAAGATACTTAATTTTAGTGTGTTTGTTTTGATCCGATGGAAAACCCTTTTGCTTTGGACTTCAGCTAGAGCTGGATTTGAGTCTTAGCTCCCTCTTCCATGGCTCGGTTACCTGGGTTTGCTCCCTGAATAATGGGGATATTGATGCCAAAGCAGAAAATTCTTTGTAAATGTGAAAGCAAAGTAAGTCACCTGGAAATACCTGGCCTAGATTTCAGCTCATAGGCAACAGTCTCCTATGGACTGGTTTTAACCACTATGGGGTGAAGGGATGAGGCAGATAACCACGCCTGGGCCCCCAGCTTTATTTCTACCCCCATCACCTTCAGTGTCACAGCTAAGATGTGGAGGGCACCAGCCAATGACAAAGCTGAATATTAATACAATACAAATGAGTCTTGGGCAGAGTCGCCCTATTCCAGAGTTCTTAGTCTGTTTAGCTCTGACTTGGAAGATTCCAGCCCCCTCCCCCACCTGCTCAAGGCAGCCCCTCCCTGGCTGTGCGGCCCTGGGGCAGCATCTAACCTCTGGGGCAGCATCTAACCTCTCCAAACCTTGGTTTCCACCTCTGTCAAGAGGGGAGCTTATTTGTTGCTACTTCAGAAGGTGCATGGGGGTTCACTGGCTTGGACAAAGGAAAATAGGCCCTGTGGGGCAGGGCTCCCTGAGGGCAGGTGGATTCCTGCTGCTGAGGTCAAGGCCCTGGGGGTTTTCCGGTGGCCTGTGGGGCAGGGCGGGGCCAGCAGCCTCCTGTCCTGCAGCCGATTCACCTCCAGGCTTGCCCTGTTGTAGGGTAAGGTAAAAGGGATCAGACTTTTCTGCCCTCCTGCCATCAGGACAGATGATGGATCCTTGCGTTCTTGAATGCATGCCTGATGGGGGCACCTGGAATAGGGCGTGGGCATAGATAGATGGGATTCACCTGGGCTGAGACTGCTTTTAAGGGTGGCGTCATGGGGACACCAGTAGAAGAAGCTGAGAGAGAAGCAAGAGAAGAAGAAGCTGAGAGAAGGCCGGAGAGCCCAGAGTGAAGACCTGCTGGGGGCTGGGAGGCCTGCCAGCCTCCCGGCCCCCCAGCACCCCTGCCTGCTGTGTACCTGGTGATCCCAATAACAACCTGCAAAACCCCTGAGGGCTCCAGGACTCCTCCTTTACCCGGTCTGCTGGATCCTAGAAAACCTGCTCAGTGTCCATTCCTGACCTTACACCTGTTGTGAGAGACTTGGCGGCCCACAGCTTAACTGCTCCGGGTGCACAACCTCACGGCGGCGAAGGTGGGCCACCTACACACACCTGACTGGTTTGAGGCTCTTAAAAGGCTGCTCCCGGGGTTTCGGCGCAACTGCAGGCTTGGCCTAGTCCAAGGATGGCTTCACTGCTGGCTCGACCCTTCATCCCGCCGGAATCCGCCTGTCTCCCCCCAGTCACCGCCGCTGACCTCTCCGCCAGGGCGCAGGTGCGTTTCCCCCGTTCCTCTGTGTCATGACCGTGTCTGGTGGCTTCTTCCAGGTGTTGCACAAACTGCATTCGCGAAGCTCAGCCACCTTTGTCTACAGGAGGGAACGTGCTCTCAGGCCACAGCCCAGACGCGTCCTCTGGTGGCATCTACCGCAGCCCCTGCCCCACCTTTGCCCAAATGCTCGTGTGAGCCTGGGGGTCCCCCCTGTTCGCGTGCCAAGGCCTCTCCCTGCTCCCAGCCCGGCTGCCGCCCTCCCTCCCCGCCAGGCTCCAGGCCCTACTTTTTATTTTTCACGGAGACTAAGATTTTTGTTGTATTTTGTCAGCTTATTTTCTTGGTTATTAATATTCTGCACGTGAGGGAAACTACCCAGTGCCTTTTACTTTCTGTCTAATTTCTCTCAGCCCAGTCAGCTTCAGATCCTCTCCTTCCCCTGCCCCCACCCCGGGCTACTTGATGTTTTGTGAGAGGGGAGTAGTCTTCCCTGCAGTGTACCTTCTACAGTTTCTTTACCCCTCGTCTTGGGGCAATAAGACACCTAGGTTGGCTCCATGTTTCGGGGAGGGCGCCTGTGGCTGTCGTGAACACAGCAGTGCACGTGCTTGTGCATGGGTCTCTGCATGTTCTTTGGGTGAGCCTGGAGTGGTATCTCTGAATCAGGTGGTACTTCCACTGTTTGTTTGGTTTTTTTGAGGCGTCTCTGTACTGTTTCCCTAGAAGCTGCACCAGTTTCTGTTCTGACCCACAGTGGCCATGGTTGCTTTTCTTCCCATGCGCGCCCACGCTGCTTCCTGTCTGCAGGACAAGGGCCTTCTCCATGAGGTGATATATCCTTGTGGTTTTGATTTGCAATTTCCCACATATAAGTGATGTTGACATTTTTTCAACAGGCCATCTGCATCTCTTCCCGGGAGGAGTGTCTATTTAGGTTTTTTGTGCAATGGTAGCATTTTAAATATTATGATTACTTTTGCCTCTGCCATTAAAATAATCTGGAAAGACCCATGTCGACAACCAGGCGGGGAGTGTCAGTCGGGGGTGATGGAGCCCATCGAGGGGCACTTGTGGCGGCTGGAGACACTGCTGGTCCTCATGTCTGTGCTCCTGGCATTAGGGGCCAAGGCCAGGGATGCTGCTAATATCCTTCAAAGCACAGGGCAGCTCCACCCCAAAGAGTGAGCTGGCGGCAAATAGCAGTTCTGCCGAGCTTGAACAGCTCTGGGGTGGACTATAAAGGTCTGGGGTGGACTATAAAGGACAAAAAAGATAAAAAAAATATTAAAATACTGAGTCATGGGATGACTGATGAAATGATCATCATAACTACATTGATTGGTTATTGATTGTGTGGCGGGAAGATGCCTGGTTGCAACCCACAGCATGTTTGCCCAGTGAGAGGGGGAAGTGACCGCAGTGCGCGCAGGACAGCTGAGCTTCAGAGGGGTTAGATGAGGTAACGCAGGCCACACGGTGCACTCAGCCCAATGTGCTGCGCGTCAGAGCATCTGGGGACAGAGGCGTCCCAGGGCACGGAGCAGGGGTGCGATCCTGGACATGTTTCTGGAGCTCTTTGTAGCCCCTGGAAACTGTGATATTTTCATAAATGTGCATGTTGCATTTTCTTGGGGTGAGTAGGCTCAAAAGATCAAATTCCTTCCAAGCAATGCATGCGAGAAGCACTTGTAGAATCCATGAATTTCCAGTTCTTGACTTTCAGGTAAAGAAGAGGGGTTAGGTCCTAGTTAAGGCCTCCTCTTTGGAAAGGTTTGATTCTAATGAGCTAATAACAACCTCTGGGCCACCAGAGGCCAACGACTGGGTAAATGGTTGGGCAGCATTTGACTCCCAAGGGCAGGTACAAGGCACTAAGCAAATATGTTGAAATCTTAGGGAATGGGGTGACCGCAGGTGATTTAGGTATATGTAATTGGGCAATGGAATGGCTTCAGGAACTAATTGGTTTCATGGTATTTAATATTTGACAGTTATATCAGGCATCTGTGTCATGAGATGAGGTCGCCTGGGCTTCACTGATGTTCTCTGTCATCCCCTTTGACCTTGAATTCGTGGCTTCCCCGGCCCCCTAAGTAGCCACATGGTTGCTTACCTGTGTTAATACCTTCCATCTGGTTACCTCTAGCTTTCTTGGCTTAACGATTGCCTTGATGCTTCCTTACATTTTCTAGTTGATTTTTTACTAGTGCCTAGGACATTTTATTTTTTTTTATTTTTTTTATTTTTTTAAAGATTTATTTATTTATATAAGCACTGGGTACAGTCAGAAACATGGGAGAGCGAGAGAATTCACCAGAGCCAGAGCGGGGAGCAGAACAGGCAGACTGACAAAATACACTGCTGAGGGGAGCAGCGGGCAAGACAGGAGTGGTCTGCGCGCCATGTGAGACCCATGCTGGCCGGCCGTGATCGAACCAGTGCTGCAGAGGCTGCGGGCAGCTTCGCAGCCCAGCGCTCAACTGCTGCGCCACCAGGGGAGGCCCGCCTAGGACATTTTAAATGTCCATTGGTAGTCTAGCAACCTTGACAAACTTTTTTCTTACCTGTAACCATTTGTTGAATTCCTGCTTTCTTTATTGATGATCTTACTGGCTACAAACAATGATAATTGCATCCATTTTAGTACTCGTCCCTCCTATATGCTATTCTTTGCAACAACCTAATGTAGCAGTGACGGGGTGTGCATGCTGTATCACCAGCTTAGAGATCCATCTAAATTGTCATCACTAAGAATGACATTTGCTATAGGTGTTGACCTGTTTAAAGCATATCCTTTTACTACAATTTGGCTAAATTCTTCTCATAAAAAAGCAACATAAACAATTGTTAAATTTTATCTATTTTACATGTATTAAGGGCATCGATGGCTTTTAAATGCATATTCCTAAGCTGATTTTGCATTTCGGTGCTTTGATCCATGATGCTCCAATTTCCCAGTTTAGCTCCTGAGAACACTCACATTCACAGGGCTTTGAGGTGGGAGGAACTCACTGTTACACCCAGGTGCATTGAACAGCCACATTCTACATGCGCCTAAAAAAATACATTGACTGAAATGTAATAACGACTCAAAATATTGCCAGCGTGACCTACTTAGACAGAAGGTAGGGGAGAAAAAAATATTTATCATTTTCCATAAATATATATGTCTCCAGATGTACGTATCACAGGGAATCTGAACAGAATAGCATCACAGATTGTTCCACGAGGTCTCCAGGGCGGTCAAGACTCTGACCTCCACCAGCGTGTGTGCTCTTCAGTAGTCTATCTTTAGTCCTTGAGTTTGCCTGGGACAAAGAAAGGAATGAAAAGTCATTTTCTTTTATAATCAAAGTTATTTTTCCAGTATGGGATCACTGGCAGCCCTCACTTGCGTGGTGCGCTATGCACGGATTTAAGTTACCATGTTTTAGTTAACACGCCAGCCCCT
This sequence comes from Talpa occidentalis, assembly GCF_014898055.3. Classification (NCBI taxonomy): domain Eukaryota; kingdom Metazoa; phylum Chordata; class Mammalia; order Eulipotyphla; family Talpidae; genus Talpa; species Talpa occidentalis. Next base: position 101,019,617 of record NW_023600993.1, read on the forward strand.
GGCTGCAAGATTTTGACTTGTCCCAGTATCTAAACAGGGCCACGGCCTCGGGACACACTCACTGCTGCTCTGCACCCACTGGTCGCTGCCCGTCACCGTGACCCTTTAAGTCCCTTCCTCTGTCAGTGCCCAGACCCTGCCTGTCTGTGTCCAGTCTACACACAGAGAGCAAGGCATGGGGTCATACCCCCCCCTTGTCTGCCAGTGATAAACCTGCAGGACACTGCAGGTTAAATGCATATTCTTAAGAGGAAGCTCAGCTAAATCCGGAATCAGAGCTGGAGGAGAAGGCACACCATTTGCCCACCTCCATCATGCCGTGCCTGAAGCCAGCCCCTATCCTAACTTACGTGAGCCAGTGGATTCTTTTTTCTCCTATTTTTTGCAGCCCAAAGAGTTTGACCCAATGCAAAGTGTAATTAGCTAAAGACCATAACCTCAGTGTCCAATGAAGGACTTGTCACTCTCAAACAGACGCCCCACATTTTGTTCCAAGCGACACAATATGGAACATCTGTTTACAGCTATGGGATGAGGAAAAGGTATTTATAAGTTGTGCACACAGGTTAAAGCAGTAATTGGGAACTAAGTAAGTACAAAAACATCTTCTGTCAAGGGAAGATTTTGTAAGCTGAAACATTGTTCGTTTTTATGGTGGTGCTTGCATATCTTCATATATACAACTTCGCCATTATTAGGAGGTGTCACACAAAATAACAAACACACCTTTTTCAATCTGGTTATAAATATGTGGAATGGAGTTTATTTCGCCAAAGCATTACGTGCTTCCAACTGATGATATATCAATAAAAGCTCTCACTCCAAGATGTCATTAAAGCCACATTTGTTCATTTCTATTTATTACAAGAAAAAAATCCAAAATGAAAAAAGTGGATTTGAGTCATATTTCCTGTGAGTTCATCATTTGCTGGCATATAACACTTGTGAATTTTATTCAATTCATTTAAAATGATTTCTAACATGCAGCCAGAAAGTTAAGGGCGACAAAGAATTCAAAATGATCAGCAGGCATCCAAGATTTCCCAGGAGACAGATTTAGAATCACAACTAAGGTGTGTTTTCCTCAAGGAACTGAATCTTAGAAAATCATTCCTAATCAACCTGATTTTTTTTCCTGGTAGATTTAAGTTCACTTGTGTTTTGACTCAAATGACCTTCTTAAGACAAGGTGTTTTTTATTCTTCCTTAAGAATCAGTCTGATGCAGGTCAGGATCCAGATTTCTCATTTCAGGTGCTCTCAGAATTCATTCTTTCAAAAAGCATTTATTTTGCAAGCGTGTGTGATTACAAAGGAATCCCCTGAAGTCGAGTGATGGTAACAGAGGTAAATCTCCACTCAGAATTTGAGCAAGACCTTTCAGAGACTGAGATACCCAGATAACTCCCAGAAAAAGAGTAAAACAGAAAAGATCCAACAAATCTAAAAAAAAAAAAACCTAAGTAGAGAAAAGGCTTGTAGCTTCTTTGAAATTCCCCAGTTGTCCTTGGGGGCTGGAATGCCACCACCTAACCCAGTGTCTTTGTAACAACTCTGCCCTTTTGAGGATAACCTTCTAGGAATCAGATTTCTTAGAAGGTAACACGTTGGCCTGTAATTTTAGGTACAACAAAGAGCAGGGTTCAGACCTGGGGACTAGCAGCAAGTCATATTGGACATCTGGAAGGTAGAACCTGAGGGCTGATGCCAGTCTCCAGTGTCTGGTGCCAACTTGATGTGGAAACAAGCGGGAGTAGAAACAATACCATTGTGACCTTCAAACCATAGTCTCTCTCCTGCTCCCTCCAATCAATGAGGAATTGCCCGGCAATTCCCAAGTCTCTTTTTTTACAGGGCTCCATTTCTTCTACCCTCCTTGCATCCATGTTCTTGTCCCATAAATGTGCAACAGAGTGCCCAGTGCACCCCAGTCTGTCCAGGAGGGTTATAACCCCCAAAGTCCTGCATCCTGAGAAACCCCTCAGGCCCCAGAGCACCAGAATAGTAAGGTCACAAGGTAACCTGGCCCTCAGGGTGGGAAGCTCTATCTCTCCAGCCCTTGCCTGGGGGGTTCCACTTGCTTTGGCCCATGGGACATCAGTAAATGTCACCCAAGAATCAGTACTTTTGCTCCTTTATCAGTGCCAGAAACATGCCTGGACTGCCCTGCTGGAGAATGTTTGACCCAGACACATTAGCTGACAGCATGCCCAGGACATGGCCCGAACCCAGTGTGACCAGAACGTCCAGGCACCTCCGACTCAAATCTCTGATCTGCAGACCCGGATTTAAATACAGGCTCTTTGTTCTAAGTCTGTGTGTGTCTCTCAGTATTATCTTCAGCGATGGACAACTGGCTCGCACCTGATACCTGAATTCACTCATTTTGTGCTCCAGACGTCTGGAGTGGTTTCTGTTTCCTGCGGCAAACCTGACTGATGCGGAGTCTGCACGCATTTGCTTGTTTGACTGTCACACGAGCGAGGGGGTGTGACCGCTGCTCGCGTGGTCAGGAGGGGTACGCACAGGCCGAGCCGGAGACCTGCATTGCCAGACGGCGAAACCTACCTTCTTAGCATCAGGTGGTCTGAGCTAAGTCACATCTAGGGGAAAGCAAATATTAACACACTTCTTCTGGAAAGAATCTAGAAGGAGACAACTTTACAACGCTTGCCCTGGGTGGGAGTTGGAAAGGAGTGTAGATGTCCTGCTGAGAATCTGAAGTTCTAAGGATGCTGGGATGTTCCAGAACAGGATTCCTTGAGGGCTGCACAGTCTGGTCATCTAATATGATTGGGTTGAGCCCCCTGTAACCTCTACTTGTTTCTTCCATGTCAGCAGGTGACATGACAATCTCAAAGACACACCCATTTAACCAAGGGGACCGTCCCACGGGGCCTTTGATTTCTAACCGATTCTCTTTAAAAAAAAGTGGCCTCAACAAATGAGCACCTGCCTCACTTGAACAATGAGTTGTTAGTTAACAGAATTAACAGCGTGTTGTTTCTCTGCCATGACAGTAATAAAACAGGCGACGCAAAGTCGATATAGTCACAACTGAATCGTAATGGATGAGATATTTACAGCAAAGCTGTTAAAACATTGAATAAAATATGGGAAGAGCAAAAGCAGATGTGTTTTTATTCTTCTGAGTTGAAGCTTGTAAGGTAAAAAGATAGTTTGAGTAATAATCACAGGTTCTGATTCACAATGCATTAATAAATATTCATATGGTACCAGCCGCTGAAACTTTCCAGATACAGAAATAAAGTGAGAAAGCCTGTTCTTTCCTTACACTTTGCTAAGTTTAGATTTCCAGACACACATGTCAATATCTCCATTAGGTTCTTGTAACAGTTCCCTTTTATTTGTTCCAGCCTTTCCAGTCTTGCTGGTGAAACACTCAGCTTTCTCCCCAGTGTCACTGTCGTCCCCTACTCATATCAGAAGAAAGTGGAGACATGGTCTATTAGTAAAGTAGAGACCATCATTTAAGGAGAAGATAAAGGTGGAAGGAAATGATCATTTCTGTTTGAATTAGGCACAGATGAGTGGATGTCAGATCCCACTGAAATCCACAACCCCAAATGAATTTGAACGATCGATGCTTGACTTTGCCAGACCGAGGCAAACACACGGCCCTTCCTTCTTCTTCTTACCATGCCTGGTTTTGTTTCCAAAGCGGTGGGGGCAACATCGAAGGGCAGGGGACGGCCACCCCTTGACCCAGCTCCCAGACAATTTGGAAAACACAACTGGGGGACACGCGTGTGCGAAGATGCTGTGTCCTGATTACGTTTCTCTGCATTTGAGAGAAGCAGCTGCGGGGAGGAGAGAGACTTGGCACAGACTTAGCTGGGAATTTATGGGGGAGGAAGGAAGAAAGGGAGACGAGAGCATTGCAGGGCCCGGACCCCTCCGGCGGGGCGGCCACAGCGCAGCCTCTGCATCTCCAGGCCCCTTGATGGATGACCAGGCGCACTGCAGTTGGTAGCGCAACGGGCTCGTGGAGGTTGCTATGACATCCTTTGTTCCCCACGCCCGGCTTTTCTCGGCTGTGCATGCACCTTGGCTTGTATGTAGAACCGCAGGTGTTACGCTGCATTTTCGTTTTTTCCTCTGTCTTATAAACGCCGCGTCCTTTTGTCTCCTCGCTGTCCCCACGTCTTCTCTCCAGCCCTGCACAGACCTTTGCTGTTGGGCTCCATTCTTTGCTCTCCGTCAGAGGATTTCTGATGGCCCCAAAGGAGGTTTTCTTGTTGTTTCTCTCTCTGACCTTATTATTATTATTTGTCCCCTATCAGTGAATGTTGCCCCCACTGACATTCATTTCTTGCTCTGCTGTGTCGTCTCCCAAAATCTGGTCGTGATGCTCTGGGCATGCGTCTGTACAGAAGTGAGGCGTCAGGGAGGGTAGCTTCTGGCCTGGAAAGAGAACCCCACACTGGGGCTCGGTGGGGAGCCTCTTCTTAACAAAGTCTCCCCAGCCGAGAGAGGATCCGCAGTCCCTGAGCTATTACTTTTTAGGGCATCAGTTTATACTTGAACCTGGAGCAAGCAGGGGTCCCAGGGGCTGGGGACCCCACACCATTTCCATCCTGAGTGTCCCCAGGGTGTCAGACCAACACACCAAAGGAGGGTCATAAAGTAGTGATATATTTTAAGTATTTATGCCCAACAAATGAATACTCCTTAAGTGAATCTAAGGCCATGTAATGTGTAGGAACATTAGCAAATTTATAAACAATATTCATCCATATGCACAAAGGGTAGCCTTGCAAACAAGACTCAGTAACAAGACCCAACCACACCCACTGGTGCCTCAGAAAGCCTGCGGTGTTTGAATGCTATTGTCAGCCGGCTTTTTGGCTAGATCCTGAAGGCGTTGCCTGGCCCCTGACCATACTCTCATTCTCTTGTTGCTGAGTGCCGAGGAATTAATTATTACTGAGCAATCATCTTTTGGGGAAGACAATTTGGAATGCATTCTTGTCTCTTTTCCCTTCCCATTTTTTTATTCTTTGAAATTGGACAGCCTAAATGTTAACTTTACTGGAGCTGAACATACGGCAACACTTAACCCAGGTGAAAAATGACTGCTTGCCAATGACTTTTACATCTATATTAAGACTTTGCTGGTTATATAGCACAGTTAAATATAATGTGTTCCAATGCAGAGAGTGGGGCAGATCCAGGTGTTCATGGTACGCTTCCTTTGGAAATACAAAGATCACAAAAAGTGAGCTGGGTCTGGGCTACCAGGAATTTGTGCAAATAGGAAAAATTCGTTATTACTTTCAAAAGCATCAGTCTGTACTTCACTTACTCAGTGTTGGGATTATTTATTCATTGACTAATAAAGATTTTCAGCTATAGGTTAAGTTTTTTTCCTTTTTCCTTGGGTAATTGGTAAATGAATAGAACCAGACTCTAATCAGTAAACGATGCCTCTGATAAATTGAATAAATAAATGATCCAATATTGTTGGCATAAAATGGGCTGTAATTTTGTCTCAGTTTGATGCTCGCGCATGTAATTCTCCTAGGACTTTATTCTTAAGAGAAAGATCTTTCTTTATGAATGAAATTTATTTACAGAAAATGAAGCATTTGGCTGAGTTTGCAACTTATTTCAGATAGCACAGCAAGCCTGAATTACGGTTGGGTAACAGGTTCTAATCCCATCGTCTGGTGATTAAGCCATTCTCCCTCAGGTTCCTTGAGAATTAATGTCTTATTGCAAATAAATGTGCTTTGCACCATGGCTGAGCACCCCGATGCTATCACATTTCCTAACCGATATTTCAAAGCCAGAATTAAACCCGTGCGTCTTCGCAGAGCAACGCAAGGGACATTCACAGCAGGTGGAGGAAGGGTCCTTTCGCTGGGCAGAGGAGATGCACAAGTTCTGCTCATTTGGGTTTTCCTGTCTGAGCTTGTCTGCATAGCTCAGGTTCACACACACACACATCTACCACTCAAACCTGGGCCCATGGCTCTGACAATGAACTTGACAACCTGGCCAATCAGAGCCAAGTCTACCATGTTACCAGGGCAACTAATACACAGTCACAAAACCAGAATGATCACAGTGGGGAAAAACATACAAAGTGCAGTATTTTCATGCAGAGAGAGAGAGAGAGAGAGAGAGAGAGAGAGAGAGAGAGAGAGAGAGAGAGAAAGAGAGACCCAACAATGTAGGTTGACCTTAGGTAGTAGGAACTGTTTCCTCTTCTCTCTTCATCCTGCCCTGTTGATTTAGCGTAATGTGCAAATGCACATGTTGACATGCATGCACATATCCGCATTCATGGACGATACTGCCTCACCTGATGCATTTCTGCATCACCATTTCCGGACATTATTAGTGAATTTCATATGCGAGAACACTGGCAGATGATGGTTTGCAGCAGAAAGATCTGAAAGGCTGAGGAAAAATGTGGCGTCTGCCATGGTTTCTGAGTTGGTTCTGCAGGATGCTTCGGTCTGTCTATAGTCCCCCCTTTCCTCATGTAAATAATGTGCCCACCAAACTCAAGAGAAATAGCTATCGCTGGGCTAACTGGTCCCCCTGCTTTGTCAGGGGCCCCGTGTCATAGACACCTGAGTCATTGTGGAAACTGTGTCAGATCACCTCTTCCTCTAGATTTCAGTCTCCATCTAGGAAACAAGGCACTGTTCTCACCAAGATCCCTTCCTCATGCCACCCCCTCTCTTGACTCTCCATCCTGCCCAACCTCTCTTCTCTTTCTATTCGCTGAACAGCCCAAGCTCATTCCCACTTGCGTTCATTTCCTAGAGCTTCCATAGCCTAATACCACAAACCTAGGGACTACAAACCAACATAGGGTTCAAGACCAAGGTGTGGGCAGGGCTGTGCTCCCTCTGGAGGCTCTAGGGTCCTGCTTCTCCAAGCATCTGGTGTGCAGTCAACCCTTGGTGGGTAGGAAGGCCACTCAACTCTCTGCCTCCATGGTGGCATGGCCTTCTCCTGGTGCCCCTGTGTCTCCTCTCCCAAGAACACCCATCATTAGCTTAGGGCCCCCCCTAACTGAGTATGGCCTCATCTTAATTTGACTATCTCTTCAAAGAGCCTATTTGCAAATAAAGTCATGTTTGTAGGTGCGGGCAGTTAAGATTCAGCATGTATTTTGGTGGGTGGGGGCACAACTTAACCCTTAATACCACCTCATTACTTTGGCCTGGCATCCTCTTCACTGATTTCCTGATGAGATAATGAAGCACAAAGAAGTTAAAGCAATTCCACATGGAACACAGCTTGTAGGTGGTGGGACAAGAGGAGACAGCTGGGATTTGACTCTAGATGTTCAGAAGCCCCACCTGTAATGTGCATGGGTTTGTGAGCAGGGAGAAAGTGCATCCTTTTTAATCAAGTGCAGATCCCAGGACTCTAAGGCGTGCAAGAATTGCCAGGAAGTCCCAATGCAGATTTCAAGACCTCAGGTCAGCTGTTTCACTGCTCTTGAGTTAGCCTCTGGCTTCTTGGGGATCCTTGATTTTTTAAATTCATTTCTAGATTCACCACTTAACAGATTCTCTGGAATGGCCCCTGAGACTCCCATAACAACCTCTGTGGTCCCCTGAAATACACATCTGTTGGTTGGTTTTCCCCAAGCCCAGTCCTTCAGGTAAGAGCACATCACATATCCTTCTGGGAAATCATATTTCCCTCATCTCAGCCCATGACATTTGGAGAGATGATGCCTGTCTTCTGGTTCCAGGTGTGAAAGCTGACCCTAGTGTAGCCAATGACAGCAAAACCAGGCATTTAATAGATTCTATTGGATATAAGAAACCATCTTCTCTCTACGACCAGAAAGTCCATAGGCTGTATGTCTGGTGTTCCATTACTATGAAGGGGAGTCAGCCAGAGAATAAGTGAAGTTTAAGGGAAGCAGGAATGATAAATGAAGCGAGAAAGAGTCCTGATGACATCTTGGAATGACTGGATCGAGCCATGCCTGAAGGTAGATTTATGACTTAAACTTTCATGGTATGTAAGATAATAAAGGCCCCATTTTGTTTAAGTAAGATTAAATTAGCTTTTGATAATTGTTGCCAAAGACTCCCAAGTAAAACATCTCCTACCAGCAAAATTCCCTCATACTCTAGAAGAATCTCCCTCAGGAAATGAGCTGGTTCAAGATGATATTTCAAATTAAAGTGTGAATGATTAGAAATTCTGTCTCAACCATGGACGGTTTGTAGATTAAATCAATATTTGAACCTAGCTGAAAGGTGACAGACAGACAGTAGATGTTTTAAAAATATTCTGAGGTTGTTAGTTGTGTATTTTTTTAAGTTCTAGCAAATATGTACTTGGCCAATTGCAAATACATTTATAATTTGTGGGGGCGTATAACAAGATATTTCATGTGAGAAAAACTTCTCATCATAGTTTCTTGTCTATTTGGTTTATTTACATGTATTTAAATGCAAAATTCTAATAGTTTGCTTTTGAATGACCTCCCTTTTCCACTTTCCCAGTAGTCAAAAGCATTAAAATTCTAGCTTTTAAAGACTGCAAGATTTTCTTCATGAGAAGGAAGGGGATGAGACACTCTTGTGAGATCACACAGGGAACTGAAAAGATTTCTCTTTATTTTCTTTCTTCATTAAAAAATTATAAAACAAATACTAGCTAACTATAGCAAGTGTAGCAATGTAGTATAGAAGGATTTTCTCCTCTACTTTTCTCCATTTTCATCTCTTCTAAAGTTGCTAATATTTACAGTCTAATGCATAGCCTTCTATTCCTTTTTCTATGGTCTTATAGCCAGACATGAATACCTGTATGTATGATAAGTATGTATGCACATGTATGCATGCATCTTTATAGACCCTTATATACTATTTATTTGGATATAAGACTATATATAATCATAATTTAAATAAACATAGCATCAGCCTAATGGACTATGGTAGAGGACTATGGGTAATTTGGTGATGGGTGAATCATGATGACAATCTTTGTCAAATATTACCTCAATTTAAAGTTAATAAATTTTTCATAAATTTTAAGAATAATAAAAATAAACATAGCAAATTACTTTCCAACAAATGTATAGGATGATGTTATCATCAGTCCGCTCCTCAAACCACCAGGAACAAGATGCCTTTGCACTTGATACAGTGTCAGTTTCATGGGGAAAGCCTGTTTTGTTGTTGTTTTTGGTGCTTTGTTATCATTTGGATTGCTTCCCTGTGATTACCCACCTAACTAATGGATTGTTGTTCTTTTTCTTATTTATTTGTAGAAACAGTTTTTAAGGAGTTTTAAAGATGAATCATCAGGCTGTCATATGCATTGCAAGTCTTCTTTTTTCCCAATTATTTGTGTTCCTACTTTATTTATGGTCTCTTTTGCTAAGCAACATCTTCACATTTTTATATGATTTCAGAATGGAGTAGGTACTTCATGTTCTTGTGGAGTAGTAAAAGGAAAACTAGAGGAAGGTTTTAGATGATTATGGTGAGACTACCAGTGTTCAAGTGACTTACAGAAAGCTCTAGAAAAAATCATGATAATTAAAGAGAAATAGCCACAAATTCCAGACACCCAGTCTATCCCACTGGGAGGTCATTTTTGTTCCTTATTCATTAGCTGCTTGGAAATATTCAAATCGACCCTTGTGTTGGGAGCAATAGGATACCCCCTTGGCCTGATGTGATTTTTTTCTCCTTAATCACTAGAGTCAAATTGGCTTTAAATGAAAAGAATCCTTATGAACATATCACAAAACTAAATTTTCGCCTTATTTCTAGTGTGAAAATAAGTACAAATAGAGGGTCTTGTGTCTTTTGCTCTGCCTATTTTCCACTGCCCTAGGCACAATCAGGAAACACTTCCTTGTCTGTCACCAGCTCAAGAGGGTGGTGCTTCTAGAAAGTAGCGAACAAACCCCGCTCCCATCTCTCCCTCCAGTGAGAAAGCAAAGGGAGCGGACGGGAGTCAAATCTTGTAGGAAGAAGCCTGACAAGCAACGCTGTTGAAATTAAAACAAACGAAGAATAGAAACTATGACAGTTATAGACAGGGGAGGAGACATTTTTTCAGTTGCTTCTCTTTCGGACAGAGACTAGGTGCTTTGAGGACTCTTACAAATATTCTTGTCCATATGTTACCATATCTCAGGCTATCCTCTCTGGGAGCCTTTGTGGTCTTGTTGTCTGAGGAATCTGTGAAGAGCAATAAACCACCTTGTAAATGGAGCCAAATGTGAAATGTCCTTGTTCCTTTCTTGCCCGGGGCCACTTGCTTTGATTCCTGGGTTGCTGCATGTGGCATCAGGCTCGTGACTCTAGAGTCCACATTCAAATACACAAGTGACAGAGGCGTGCTCAGTGCGGCTGTGGACTCGGTCCAGCTTATCTCAAGTCTGCCCAAGTCATTCAACTAAGAATAGTGAGAGATATTAACAGTATGCTGATGTCAGGTCTCACAGCTATGAGCTACTCAGAGCCTACCCTTTGCCAGGTGTGCTACTAGGTGGTCACGTGGATTGAGTCATTGAATTCTTACTCCTCAGACAAGCCTGTCAGGTAGGGATGAGGTTTTTTCTGATACTGGGTAGGAAAACTCCTCTGAGGTTTACAGAAATCAACAGACTGAGTGCAGGGGTTATATATAGTCCAAGTTCAGGCTTGCAAGGCCAGAGACTTCTATGTTTATATTACTAGAAGGTCATGCAGGCCAGCTCTGGCTTTGTGATCATCTCTGTTAATGCCAGGGTCGGAGATGATTGTAAAATGACCCTCAGCATGTAATCCTCCTGTAAGACGACCCTTGTCCATGTAATCCTCTCCCCTGGAGCGTAGAAGGAACCTGTATACATGACAACTTATCACTCCCGTGGAAAAGATAATTTCTTCAATGTAATTGTGATGCATCATCAGTGGACCGTCAGGTGAAGAGATTGTCTTGGATGGGCCTGACCTAATCAGGTGAGTCCTTGAGCCTTCTCCCAAACTTGTCTCTACCTGCTTAAGATGAGTCTGTGAAATTCTTTGTAAACTGTTTGGTCTGCTTGTCACTAACTTCTCCAGGGGTCTACACCCCATAGATGGCGGCTTCTGGCTTCAGTCAGTGGAGCCCTCTCCTCCACGGGGCCATTCTCCATGATTTTTATTTGAATTCCCTGGGGGAGAGAATTTATAATCTTGGAATCTTGCAAAAATCCCTGTCTACTGTTGGAATCTCTTGGTGTCTGCTCTAAGCATTACTTTCCTCTTCGCTGCAACCCGGTATTCCTCCTGGGCATGGTCACGTGCTGTGTCTGAATAACGTTTTCTCACGTGCTGTGGCTGAGAAACACACAGTGACAACCTAGTGTGCTGGGAGTCTTCTGTTTCCTCCAGGGGACCTTCCCTCCATTCCCGACCTCGAGGAGAAGTTCAGTGGGCTCCTTTGTGCCCCAGCTTTGAGTTGGTCAAGTTGGCAAGAAATAAGAGGAAGAGAGTAAGACGGGATTTCTGCTTCCTGAGCTTCCTTGCTGTAGTTTTTCCCTTGGTGGTCACCTGCCTCTCATGGTGGCCTGTCCCCAGCTTTGCCTTGTTCCTGATTCTGGAAACTTCTTCCCCTACCCTATGGATGGCAACAGCATCTGTGACTCCCCTACTCCATGTCCCTTTGTGAAAGGTGCCTGTGAATTATCCTAATCTGCGAGTGCCATCTGACTTCTGATTGGCCCTTGGCTGATTCGCAGAGATTGCTAGATTTTTCATAGTAGTTGAAAAAGTATCTATACATTCTGATGCTAGCTCACCCGTCAGCAGGGTAGCTGGATTTGGGGACATCTGTTTGGCTATTCTGAGAACAATCACTTTTGCTTTCTGCTGCATTTGGGGTGACATTGTAGATGACGGAAATTGGCAGAGAAGTGACCTCTGTGTGAATGAGGTATTTCAGGATGTAGTGTTATCAGTGCATCCTCTCAACTCCATCTTATTCTGAAGCAAGCTCAGGTCTGAATCCACTGAAACAAGAGCTGGCGTGATGAAGGAGCAAACCCTCAAACAAGACAATTTTGAAGGTTGTTTGTACATGTTTCTAGCAAAACAGAATTGTCCCTCGAATTCCATTTCCTGTAGATTATTTTGGGAGCCTCTAGACAGGGAGAGTGCATCTGGCTCTGTTCTGCGCCCTTCTCTTTTGCATATTGACATGCATTTTAACAAGAAAAAGGTCAGCGGCGGGGACAGCTCAGCTTGTCGGTGTGACAGCCAACATTTACCTGAGCTTTCTCGATACACTGCAGTTTAAAATAATTTAGTAAAATAATTGTCATGATTGATTTTTATTTTCTTTTTGGACCTGTGTTCACCCCTGTGGCTCTGAGGCTAGGTAACTCTCAGAAACTTAAATTTCCTTTTGATGGAAATTCATTTCTTAAGTTCTGGATGAATGACAAACTTTGATTAAAATCACAAACTCTTTTACGATCTGTTGGTGCAAGCTGGTGAACCCAATTGCCGTTGACATATTCTTTGACCAACATCTGTTCACCAGGTGACATCAGGATGGCAGAAAATGAATGGTTGGGAATTTTTTTTCTAACATTATACCTTCTTAATTGTAAATCACATCATCTGAGGATGTTGGTGGGGGTTCAGGAAGTGGGCGTTAAACATTGTAGACACGGCAGTTATAACCATGTAACTTAATCTAATAATCTGTGTCCATCAATATAGTATTATTGTGCTTTTAGGAAAACAGAGGACAGACCACTTGTGTTTAGAATGATTTTCCTACTTTTAGTGGTGAGAAGACATTGTGGCTGGTGAATATGAGTACTTGGAAGTATTTTATGGATCGATGAAATATTAATAGACCTGGAGGTGCTTTAAGTTTATTTATAAAGCAGGGTCATCTATAGGTCAAATATCATTATAGTAAATGCAATTATAGTAAATATCTTTGATAAATTTGGCTTTTAAGCACCAACCGTGTCTTTTTTATATCTAGCAATATGTATCGTAGGCTCACAATTTCTTAAATTCAAGTCTCTACTAAAAAAAAAAAATTACCTGAAAACCAAAGTTGGTTATTTAAATTTTTCTAAATAATTCATTTGATGGCCAAAATTAAATTAAATGCATGTAAGTTTGTGTATAAATAAGTAAATAATTGTATATATTTAATTTATCCTGCAGAATGGGAATTTTTATAGGTTTCATTGCAGATAGATTGGGTTTGAGTACAAGAATCTGTCCCAGTCCTGTTTGGAAGGTTTACTTATATAGGTACCAGATTACCCAAGTAATAGCCAAATTCCAAAATACATTGGATTTAAAATTTTCCAGGTGGAGGATGAACTGTACAACCACAATTGGCCATTTCTTCAGAGTGTGTAAGAACAGCATTTGATTATAATTGATGACAGTAAAAAAATGAGTGGAAACATGAATGAGACAATCAAGAGAGAAATCTCAAAAATACCAATAATATCGTATTTCCCCATCTCGTGGATTTTACAAAACATGGTCAATTTTACAAAACATTGGTGTTGCAAACATCTAAGTTGTGCACCGGACTGGGGGATTTCACCTGTGTTAGGTCTGGGAGGTCAGGGACTAGCATGACTGTTTTTATTACTAGATCTTCAGTAGGGAACCCAGCCTGACAAATAGTAGGTGCCCTCCAAATGTTTGCAGAATGAAATGAATCACTGAGTCAGTTGAGGAACCCAGGCATCTGATTTGAGGAACTGCCATAAGTTCTGGGGTTGATGGACTGGAACTCAGCTCTCCTGATACCCATCCCAATGCTTGCTAAAGTGTAAGGAAGTCAAAGGCCCCTTTGAGGGCATCAAAGTGATTGGAACATAAAGGAGGAAGAGGAAAGCCATGGGCGTGTTTCAGCTGGGCCACGCTAACTAGTCTATGTAAATAGCCAAGGGCCTTGTTTCTAGATAAAAGAGAACTCTGGTTGGGCCTAATTCGAAAGCATCCTTGGCAGTGAGAGATTGTGAAAGCAAAATATTCACTCGGAAAAATGAAACCTATTAAATTCAAAGCATTGTAATTCCCCTTTGTGAGACTGTGGTACCAGCGATTAAATTCCATTGTGTGTCTACAGGCCTTGTTACCTATGATGTTTCGTATTATTAACTGAGATTCTAAGAATATCAGCTCTTCATAGTTAAAGTGCTGTTCTGTGCCTCCTATGAAACAATTTGCATACAGCTAAGGAATTGCCCTTGATTTGTCTCTTTCCTTTATTCCCTGTATCCTGTTTCGAAGCTGGGGCTGTAGACGTCGCCTCTGAATAGATTCTGTGCATGTTCATTCTTTGCCTAGTGGTTCCTGGGTGGAGGATTCCAGCAGCCCCCTCGCTGGCCTGTGTGCTATTCATTCTCGATGGAGCAGGCAAACTATTCTCACAAAACACAGACCCTCTCTTAGGGTATGTTTTCCAGCAGTGAGCTCTGAGGATTTGAGTGAAAGTAACTTATTAAGACATGCTCCCAGGAAGGGCCAGTGAGGGAGCAGGAACTTGAGGCCAGGAAGGAAAGGAGGCGGAGCAAATACACACCTGGGGAAGGTGACTTGAGCTCAACCCACAGGAGAGATCACAACTCAGACCATCCCAGTTGGGGGCTAGGGAGCTGGGGCATTGGTAGGCCTTATGCTCATTAATCACATGCAAGGGTGGCAGCTGGGGGGTCCCACAGCCCTGATTCCTCAGTCTCCAAGGATGCAGGACAGAGTATCCATGCAACAGCTCCATGAATAAGTACGATGGCGCCTTGCATTCTACTGGCAAGCAAAGCTAGGCACAGGGCAGTTAAGTTAGTTGCCCACAACCACACAGTCAGGAACCATGAAGCCACAGTGTGACCCTGGACAGCTGTCTTCAAGTCTGTCTTCTTGTCCACAGCTCCAGATGCTGCTCTAGTATCTCACACACTAAGGGTGGGCAGCAGCAGAAATGCTAGAGAAAGTCTACAAAAGACCGTCATTTTGTGACATAATTCTCCAGAGTGATAAGAAATAAAAGTCAAGTATAGAGCAACAGACTGTTGCAGGCTACAGAGAATAGACATGAGAACTAAATGATGCATGTGATCAGAATTTGATCCTTTTCCTACAAAGACATGGTTAGGACAACTGGAGATAAATGGATGGAATCTGAGGATTAGGTGGTAGTGGCAGACCATGTTAATTGCCCAGTTTCGACGACTGGGTGTGGTTCTGTAAGAGAACATCCTCATAGGACATCCACACAAAGGTGTCTGAAGCATCCGATCAGCAACTGACTCATAGTTCAAGGGAAAAAAAAAAAGGTTCCTTTTTTTCCACACTTGAAACTTTTCTGCAATTTTGAGACGGTTTCAAAATGAAAATGAAAATGAAAAATCCTCAACCCACACTTATTGAATAATTAACTC
Source organism: Talpa occidentalis (assembly GCF_014898055.3). NCBI lineage: Eukaryota > Metazoa > Chordata > Mammalia > Eulipotyphla > Talpidae > Talpa > Talpa occidentalis. Next base: position 101,035,025 of record NW_023600993.1, read on the forward strand.
AATTGTAGTTCTGAGCTTTGAGTTTCTAAACAGATATTTAGTAGGGTCGGGAACCCTGAGACCGGATGGAGAGGAACTCTGAAAGGTTGGAAAATTCCCCAAAAGAAAATTTAACAGAAAGGAGCACTGATGCCTTAATTGATGATTAAGGGATTTCTGCTATCAATAAGAATGAAACTTGAGAACAAAAAGATTATGTGTTAAGAAAATGATTGTGTACTCTGCCTGCTTTATGCAAACAGTTATAAATGCCAGCTTCTTTATAGAGAAGAAAAGAATGTGAAGGTAAGAGAGTAAGTTTAAGGGCAGTCTTTGATGACAAGCTCAGAGAAGGCTTATCTAGGAGAGCTGAGTCCTGGCCAAAGGGATGAAACCAGTGATGGGAAAGGCTGAGGGAAAAGTGTTACGGGAAGAAGAAATAACTAGGCAAAGGTCTTGAAATGCTGCGAAGCTCAGCGGGTTGTAGGTCACGAAAGGAGACGGTGGGGCTGGCACCGAGGAAGTCAGGTGTGAGAAGGCCAAAGATGAGGAAGGAGAGGGTGTCCTAGAAATCCTGGAGCACATCACACATGGTAGGCCCTGGTAGGGAGTTCTGAATTTTATCTTAAATGTGATGGATGCCCATGGAAGCATTTCAAGGACAAGCACTTTATTTTGTGTTTTAAGGTGACTATTATGACCTGTTGGCAGAAAAATGGAAGCTGGGAGAAGAGGAAAGAGGCTATTGCCATGAATAACCAGAGATAGCATGAAGTGGTTAGATTTAGGGTGTAATTTGGAGGTGACTGCCTGGACTTGCTGATGGATTGGCAATGGGAAAGAAGAAAAGAAAAATTAATGATAATTTCCAAGATTTTGGCTTGAATCAGCCAGTCAGTGATGCTGGGGGTGAGGGAGTCATTGACTAAAATGGGTAAAATGGAGCAGAAATTTATGGGTTGGGTTCGGCTCCTGCTTATTCCACCACTAACGTTCGGCTACTTAAGGCTCCCTCAATCAACATGAAAGAACATGGATCTGTCATACTGAGATCTCCTCTTCCAATGTCAGAGTGGTGACAATGCCTCCGATATACCATACAAAACCATTTCCGAGGCCAAGTGTTTGTGTATCAGGTTTTTATTAATTAGTAATTCATTTATGAACGACACAGTTTACACGGACATTTGATGCCTGCCTTTCTATAATTAAAATGACTACTGATTCTATCCATTGAGCCCTAAATTAAAGACCCACTAAAGGCTATACATGATGGAATAGTCTCTGTAGTCTGTTCCTCTTGATATGAACAACCATATAAATTTTTTCGACACATGTAATGTTTGACATCCATCAAAAAAAAAAAAAAGTACAACAGAAATATTCCATGTTTAAAGCAGAGGTGAAAAAAAAAAGATGAAAAAAAATTCCATTGTGGCATAAAAGAAAGAGTTAGGTCACTACCAAAGTGAAAGGAAATCAATGGGACAGCTTTGGAGACCCATTTCAATCTGTTGTTGACATTGTTTTCTGGTAGTAATTTTCTCAAAATGTTAACAGTATTGAGTTTGCCTATTGATTCTATTATTTTTGACCTTGCATTAGTGTGGGCTAATCTTACATACCATAAAATTTCCTTTCAGAGCTAAAATTATTATATGACTCTGGAGGAAACCTCCAGTCGGGTCAGGCACCCCCCTCTGGATTTTGATGAGCCTATAAGCGGCAATCATGAGTTATGTTGACTTCCAATACACTTTCATGTTTACATTTTATTAAATGGTTTAAGCAGGGTCATCAGATAAATGATCAACATATTGACTGAAACACTCCCGCCTGGATACATTGAAGGCCACAGCCAGCCAACCAGATTGGTCAACTTGAATTTGAGTCAATAGCATAAGTATATATTTGGCTACAGAATTGAAGCCAACTTCATATTCAATCTTCTGAAATCCTTGCTAAATAAATAGCTACAAAAGCGACCACTGGAAGAGGCCCTTTCTTCTCACCTGGTAACCCCTCAACCTGGTTACGACTCCTCCCAAAACAAATAATCCAACTGAATCAATTCAGAAGATCGGAGGAGAGTCGAGGAGGGCAGGGCAAACGAGAAACCAGAAGCTCTTGAATAGATTTCCTGGGAAGAGATTAGATTTATTGTTGACTCTAGGTAGGGGAAGTCTGGTAGTTGTATTTTCAAAAGGTTTATGAGATGCAGTCACCATGTGGGGTGACAGCCCGTATGTTTGCCACCCTGTCCCTCCCACCTCTCTGCATGGGAGGTCAACCCCCCTCGATAGCAACCCCCACCCCACCCAGGCCTTTCCTGCAGTCCTTCCTCAGACTGCCTGCAAGGGAGTTTCAGGATTTACTGGCACAATGCTAATAGGTTTGCCCACAAATAGTTCCAAGGGTATTGTGAGGGGAGTTAATTTCCCTCTTAATGATTTAATTATATGCCACAGCTCGGCTGTACAAGAATAACAACGCACCTCACTTTTCTGTAGCTGCTGGGGCTGCTGATTTTGGAAACTTTTGGAAAAAAGTGACATTTGCACTCCTTTAGAGAGAAGGGGACTGAGCCTTTGGGGAAGAAAGGAGAGTTTTCCCTGGCTGTGAACAGCATTCATCGCTAATGGTGGAGTCAGGGGTCTGTTGGGACAGAGTGATGATGATTGTGAGATTCGCCATGATTTGCCTTTTCAGGTCTTGATTGAGCTGTGAAGTGGTATTAGTGGGTGTTTTCCTCCGACACTCAGTGAAGCCACTTGCTCCACACATAAGTGAGCTCACATAGGTGAGCTCAGGGGCCAGTCGAGGTCCTTTGGTTCTAAAACCCAACTTGTGTTTTTCACCACCTGAGAGCATCTGTCAGTGGCTTCAAAGGCCTCACTTGCTAGTGCAGGATCCTGGGAAAGAGTTGGTGGTTTAAGATGCTTTGGGGCATCCAGGCCTCTTAAGAGAAGCAGAGGAAGTAGGGATGGGCTGGGGCAGAACCAAAGCAGAACAGACATGTGGGCCCAACAGACCTCTGTCTGGCTCCTGGGCGCCCTGGGGCCGTGGTACCCATCAGTGTCCCCCCCCTGGGCAGAGGCAGCCCACCTCCAGGCCCCCACTTGGCTCTATCTCTGTAAGCAGGTCTGGAGGTGACCTGGGGTCAGCGGCAGGGAGTGGTGGGCCCTGAACCCAAGAAGACACACCGGGCAAGGCCTTTGGGAAGGAGAGCCAGGCCACCCATGGCTGTGTGCTCAGTGTGTTGTTTCCAGCTATATCTGTGGAAATGTCTACCCCACAGCAGAGGGAGGAGGGAGATTGTAGGGTTCTGGACCAGGACCTCTGAGTTCAGATGCCCAATCCACCTCTTCCTGGGCAGGTCACTGTGATAGGTCGGGGATCTGAGCCTTGAGATCACTCTTCTCTGGAAGGTGAGCATACCTGCGTCCTCTTCTTGGCTCATGATGAAGTCCAGGAATTATTCTAAGAATTATTATTCTTAAATATTAATTAAATTAAATTAATTAAATATCTTAATTCTTAAGAACAATAATTCTTAAAGTGTCTTCAGTCCATGGAGGAGGTTGTTGTTCTGGAGAGGACATCCAGGTTCCAGGCCACCTACCTGTCCCTAGATCCCAAGCTGAACAAGACTGTTCTTGGGTACTGGCACCCTCCTTCTGCTCAGGGGGCCTCAAAGTGGCCTGAAAAACCCTGGCCCCCAACTGGATTATCCTCCAGGCTCTTCAGGAAGACCTCCATCTGCAGAGCCTGGGAAGGCAAGAGGGGACTCCTGCACCCTGGACTCCTGTGAGCGTTGGTGCCAGTCACTGCAGACCCCACTCCCCAGAACAGGACATCTCTCCTTGGGCTGTAAGGCAAGCCTAGCACCAAGGCCACTGGTACCAGAGGTGACCACACCTGCCTCAACTCTCCCGGGAAGCCGTGAAGGCTGATCCTGTGGCCGCATCCCAGCCCGGCCTTGGACGTGAAGATGAAATGAGCCACCAGAGTCTGAGAAAGGTATTATCCCTGGCCATTTTCTAGTGAGAAAATCGAGGCCCACCCAAGAGGAGGGAACTTCTCCAGCCCCTCCAGCGTGGAGCGGAGCACTCGGCTGCCCCGGGGCAGCCTGGCACCTGGCTCGCTGAGAGAGGCAGATGGTGTGGGGGGAACGTGAGCAAGTTTGCTCCTGTGCCGGCTGCGAGGTCTCCGGGGCCCTGCGGGTCTCAAGGCAGCCAGGAGCCGCTCTCTTTTTTTAGTGAGAGGAGCTCTCATCTTCCGCTGCGTTGCCTTCCCGCTGGCTCGTGTCTCATCTTCCTACAGACAAGGTTTCTCACAGCTTCTGGCGAGGGGGCAGGCACTTTTGACATGCACTGAGGGAGAAAGTTTACAACTGCAGAATCGTGAGCGCAAAACTTCCCCGACCATCTGCAGCGACGCCTCTGTTTGTTGGGCTCTCCTGGTGGCCGTCAGTGTTCAGACTTTCTCTGTCTTCACGCCTGAGAGGGAGGGGGATTATCAGCTTTTCTCAGAGGTTATTCATCAATTAAATGGCAAGTGAGTTTCCTGTCAGGGAATCACTGAGTATGAACCCCCAAATCAGACTCTCCTCAGGTAGAAATCCCAGCTCGCCTGTTTGGCCATTTTTTTTTAAGTTTTCCCAAACTTTCCCTCTGTAAAAGGGGCATTTTAGAGCTGTTCAGTGAGCAAATGCCTGCCAATGCCAGGAACATAGTAGGTGCTCAACAAATGATTATTATTACTGCATAATTTTTAGTGAAGTGTAAGAGCACCTTAAGGTTGAATCTTAATTATATAGCAATGGACTTTGGTTGTTATTTTATTTTTCTTTGGGTGCTGAGGGAAGGCACAATGGGGAGCAGTGACTATTAACACACCCCTTGCCTTCAAGAGTGATTTCCAAAGGAAATAGGGACGGGTTGGGGTGAGGTCCAGAACTCTTGACCCCTCCGAAAAGCCCAGGTGACCTCGATATCTCATGCGGAAACCAAGGCCCTCCTTCCTCAGTGGAAAAGAGAGGCCAGTGATAAAGCAAATTTCCCCTGTATTGTCCCTAGAGGAGTGCGCCTCGGGGAGATTTATTGTTCGAAGCCTTTAGCCTCGAGCTTAATTTTAAAAGTATGTCTTTCCCCAGAAACAGAGACTCTTTTAAACGTCACAGGTGCCCCCAAGCTCTGCTGGGAAGACACCCTGGAGTTTCATTTAATACCCATCTCAGTCCTGGAGGCGAATTCTTTATTCCATCCCTCTGAGAGCAGATGAGCCTCCTCCTCTTTTGTGTCAGCCCCTGTGTCAGCCACCGTGTGGGCGAAGACAACTCATGAGGGGTGAAGCATGAGCCAGGGCCTGCCCTGAGCTCAAGAGCTCTGGGGCTTGGTTCCTTCACACCTACTAATACGTGAACATATGGGCATCAGGGGCATGGCCTGCCTGGCACCCTACCCTGGGGGGCTGTGTTAGTAGGAGTCCCCCAGGAGTCAGCTCCCAGCCCAGGGGTGGAGTAGAGTGGTTTCTGGGGACACCTGGGAGGGCCATGGAAAAGTTAGCCCAGATGGGGCAGTCACTCAGAAAGGGCCTGTTACCAAGGAGGAGAAAGGGCCTGTTACCAAGGAGGAGACTTCTGCTGGGGGACTTGGGGAGACAGATGAGCACACACCCTCCTGAGTGATCCATGCCAGGAGGAGGAGCTGGGGTGTTTATCCACCAGCTTCCTTTAGTCATTGGTTACGGGCTCTCCCTGGATGCATCAATTGTCTGGTACCTCAGCTCTGCCATGTGGTGGGCAGGAAGGACTTGGGGGTCAGAGAAAGCCCCCAGGCACAAAGAACAGCAGGCCTATGTCCTTGAAGTAGCCAAGGCCAAGCAGATGGGGCGACCACCATTGATAATGGTGACCAGAAGTTGAGCCTTTGGCTTTTGCCTTGTTCTAAGTATTTCCTTCGCCTTTAAGTCAGAAATGCCCTGTGCTTGGTCCCGAGGTGATGCAGCGATGCAGCTATTATGATCAAGTTCTGTGCTTAGGAAGCTCACAACTTCCTAAATTGTGAGTCCATGAAATTAGAATGCTAAACAAGATGTGCACCCCTCTTGCCAGGCTATGCTCTAAGCACTTACCTTGATTAATTTATTGGGTCCCCACAGGAACCCTACAATGTGGATACTTTTATTATCTGTATCTTTGTGAGATGAAGAAAAAAATTGTAAAGTTTTAGCTAGTCCATAGCAGAGTCAAAATGTGAACCCAGGCTAGCTGTTACCAGATCCCCGTGCTTATCACGTACATCATATGCATCCCTCTACATCTGTCAAGATTCCCTTGCAAGCAGAATGGTTCTGAGATGTCCTGTGCATTCTGGGATGTGTAGCAGCATCCCTGGCCTCTATCTGCTAGTAGAGCCCCTCCTCACATCCTTCTTCCCTCGCCTCCTCCCACAGACTCCCCCAGTTCTGACAACCACAGGTGTCTCCAAACATTGCCAAACATCTGCCTGGTTGTAAGTGGCCCCAGTATTTCTTAGGAAGAGTTCATAGGATGCAAATGAAAATGCCTTTCTTCTAGATTGCTTCATCTTTTTTCCTATGCAATAAGAAAAGATGCCGTATTCTGGAGTTGATCATGTCTGTCAATCACCAGCCAAATAACTTTCAGTGCAGAGAAAATGGAAGCAGGAAAGAAGTTATTGAAAAGTAAGGTTGTGTTAATGCATCTGAGTCGTGAACTTGCCGGTCTGGCTCACACACTGTGGCGTGCCCTTTGAACAGGCTGTTTCCATGGTTGTTTAGTTTAAATGTCTTGCAACTTGGTTGAGAAATTAGTGAAAACCCCATTAGATGAGAATGGACAGCAAGTTCCTATGGGATTTTTGTTATTGTTTTCCATTTCCCTGGGGCTATTTTATTCATGACTTTTTTAATAGTTCTATTTCGAACCCCTCTCACCCAAGTAAATAAATCCCTTTTCTCTGTCACCAGCCTAGAGATTCCAGGCTTTATTTTTCAAATCCTCCAAACCCATTTTTATCCGTGTAGCTTCTTAGAGCCGGTCAAATTTGAAAACTGATCCTTGAGATTTGGGGGTGTTTTGTGTGAGGACAATAGCCATAACTTTGGCATTAACATGTCCTCATTTGTCTCCTTTCTCTTTTTTTTTCTGGCAAAAACACTCTTTAATTCAACGTCTTCCAAATTTGGCTTTGTAGCTAATCTATGTGATTGGAGAAGTTTCATTGTAGTGTTGGAAGCCTGAAGAATTCACTTTTTCAATTGGTGATGAAAGCATAATCTCATGATGTTGAAGCATTCTTTAATAACAAAGCATCTCTATGTGCCTCTGGCTAACATACTGAGTGGTACTTTGTTAATCTGCTTACCCTTGTCTGTGACCAGAGCTTTTGATGGCCCCCAACCCTGCTCAGGATAAATAATCACATTTATGTCTTAAATTCTGTTTGGGTGTTATTTGTGAGAGATGAAATGCCACAGTGGGCCAGAGTGTAGATTGTGGGATCAGACAGAACTGGATTTCCCAGGTTCTACTACTACTTCATGAGATTAAGCAAGTGTAGCAGGTAGAATGATGGGGTTACCTCAAAGATGCCGGAGCCCTGATCTCTGAAACTTGAGCATGTGTTACCTTGCCTGGCAAAAAGGACTTTGCATATATGATAAAATTAAAGATCTTGGGGTGAAACATTATCCTGGACTATTTGGGTTGGTCCAGTATCATCCTAAGAAGGGGATTGATCTTCTGTACTGGAAGATGTTGTGTTGTAGCCTTTGAAGATGGAGGAAGAGGCCACAAGCCAAGGAATTCAGGAAAATACTAGTAACTAGAAAAGATAAGGAAGTGGATTCTCTCCGAAGGCTGCCGATGGACCACAGCCTTGCAAACCTCTTGATCGTAGCACATTTTGGGCCACCATGGGCCCATTTTGGACTTTTTGGCCTTCAGAACTGTGATATAAAGACTTTGTATTGTTATGAAGCAACTGAGTGTATGGTTATGTACAGTAGTAATAGGAACCTAGTATAACAAGCAACCTACTCTTTCTAAACCACTGTCTTGTCATTTACAAAGTTTTTTCTCATTGGCCTATTGTGATGAATGAAAGAGAAATGTGCTTGGCATTGGGTCTAGCATAAAGTACATACTTAAAGGTACCTACTGAGTCATAGGCTTTTGACATTGTCATATTGTCGCATCTTCATCATGCTGCCTACTATCAAATTTACCAAATACCCATCCATGGTGGTTAATTTTATAGTTTTAACCTGGCTGGGGTGTGGTACCCAGTTGTTTGACCAAACACTAATGTAAGTGTTGCTGTGAAGTTCTAGCTCCTGATATTTGGATGTGATTAACATTTACAATCAGTTGACTTTAAGTAAAACAGATAACCTTCCAAAATGTGGTGGTCCACACCCAATCAGTTGAAGATGCTCAGAGCAAAGATGGATTCCTAGGGGAGAAGTCATTCTGTCTCAAGATTGTCACATCGAAGCCTGAGCTTTCCACCCACTGGTCTGCATTGAAGATTCAGACTCCACATGGCAACATTAACTCATACGTGGGTTTCCCACCTGCCACATGTCCTACAAATTTTGAACTTATGAGCCCCCATTATAGTGCAAACACATTGATTAAAATAAATCTCTCTTTTCTAGCCCATTGCTTGGGTTTCTCTGAACAACCCGGAGAAAGACATCATCCAATTCAAATGCAGTGCATTGCAAGATTTAAGATTTTGAAAAGGGAAGATGCAGTTCTAGTAAGTACCCAAAACTAAACTTTCTCTCTAATTTGCTAAGAACTTTGTATTTTCTCATTGACATTTAAAGGGACTCTACCTTGGTGCTTCCTTTCTTTCACCTTTAAATTAAAAGTGTGCAATTAGGGTGAGGGTAATAATGGAATCACAAAGACTATCACAGCAAAAGAGTTGGGTGGTTCTGTGACATCCTTTGTAGTGGGGTTTGACTTTGAACTTAAAGTAGTTAATAATCAATAGGATGGTCGCTATTGCCTTTCTAGTCTGCATATTCCTCCTTCCCGAAGGCCCTCTGAATGCCTCCTACCCTGGCCTGTGCTGCCCCCCTAAGGCTTCTTACGGTCAAGCAGCTAAAGGGTTAATGCCTAGACATAAAAGTACTTCTGATTGGTTGGTGCCAGGGCTATATTGGTTATTGATTATTTTGGTATTGCTTTTACTTAGACGTAAAAGTTCATGAAAAAAACACAATGAAGGATTGTCCAAGTTGTAAATGTGCAAAGGTGCAATTTCAGTATATTATCAGTTTAAAGAAACAGCAGGTGAAATTCCTCATATTTTACTTCTCTTGGATTTTGGAGGGGATTTCAAAGTTTCATTTCAAGTCATTCAACAGGATTACTATATTATGGCTTTTGTTTACTCTTTTCTTTAACAGATAGGAGACAAGTGTGACTAATTTTATTGGACAAATATTTAGATTTCCTCCTCTGAAGATATGTCTCCCGGTCTCGCTAGCTGATGTGCATTTACTTCTTCTCTATAAATTACTTTGCTCTTGGCCTTGGAAGAAAAGACCAACTTCTTCTTACTGTTGGACTTCCTTCCCCCAATTTCACAGAGAAAGTCATTTGCCAAACACAAGGATTTGATCAATAAACAACTAGCAATCCCCAGGAGGCCTTTCAAGGGATTAGAATTGTCAAACACTGACTCAGGATTTGTTCTGGTAGTTGTTAAAAATTACATAAACATAAGTTTTTTTCAAACTTCAATCAACCCAAGAGTCGGTAGTAGAAGACTTGACCCTGTTATTGATTACTTGCTATAGATGCTCTTCCAAAGAGAGTTAATCAACAAGGTGTTGACAATATCAGCAACATCTTGTATCTCTTGGAAATTTTGCTTCTAGTTGTAGAAGCAACTAGATCTTGTACCACCGCCCCCCACAGGAAGCAATAGAGGTGCGCTTTTGTGAAATGCACCCAGTTTTCTGGGAGCCTGTGGGTTATTCCTGTCCCCAAACTAAGTGCTGTAGGACAATAAAAGCACTAATAAGCCAGGATATAAAAGGTATCCCCTAAAAACACTCCAAATGGAGTCTCCTGATGATAAAAATCTCTGACATCCTGTTAGTCTAAATTCCTAGCACCTAAAACAGTACTGGCCCAGAGTGCTTGGGAAATATAGGCCAATTCGGAACATGCCAGGGTTATGCTCTGTGTATAATTTGATCTCTCATATATGTTAAAGTTCATGAGAGGAAAATGTAGTTTAGAATAAATTTTAAAAATTGCCAATGAGAATTATTTAGTTGTTAATAGATACTGAGGGTACATAAGAAGAAAACATGACTCATAGATAATTTATGTTGATAATTATTTTTAAGGGAAATTTAATATAAAATCAAAGAAAATGAGCCACATTGCTCGATCTTGAGCATATAACACACCAAATCCACAAACATTGTCCTATAAATGTTTAATCACACTTGAGATCCATTACATAAACAAAAAAGATAAAAGATATAATCATTCCCCCCATAAAAAATGAACTCTGTACTCTAGATGGGGAGCTCATAGGACCCCTTCAAACCTTCTAACCTTGAAGGCAGAAATCTTGCAAGAAGATTATAAAAGGGAAGAAGTTATGCAGGCCGAGAGGGATAAGAGGATGGAACCCCACAGCCAGATCTCTCAAGGCCATGTCAACACTGGGACGAGATGCAGGAGCACAGAATGCCAGCGTAGTCCCTTGGAGACCTGCATTTTTGCTGCCTTATGATTATTCTTCAAGTGAGTAAGGAAAAGACAACATATGGACTATATTCCATTATTCATCTTGCTATTTCCAGACCCCATGCCTTCACTCTTTTCTAGCCAAAGATGACATTTCCTGAAATGTGAAATATGGCTTAAGGTGAACTATATCCTTTGTTAGTTCTATAGGTAGACTATGCTCAACATGCAATATTTGAAGTGATATCCTGCATCTTTTGCATTTATTCACAAGAAAATTATAGCTTTTCAGTTCATCTTCATGCCCCTACCTCCTCGAAGATCCTTTAATTTATGTTTGATATGATTTTTGAATGTTGGTTCTTCCTCTTATTTTCTCCAACACCCTCAACCCTGTTTCCTTCTGCTGCTTTTCAGTGCTGCATTCATATTTTCTAACATGTTGATCAGTGACTAGCTGCTTAATCCTTCCATCCTTCCATGCCTGGAAAGTGACGCTCTTTATGTTTTGTGCTAAAGCTGTCCAGCTCCCCATACCCTAGTCCAGCCCCTGGTTTACCCTCTGCCAGCCAGAGGAAGGAAGCGGATGAGCCACTTAATAGAATAAGTAAAGGTGATATGACTTCTTATAATGAAATGGAAAGATAAGTATTTTAACCTGATGGGTCCCTATTTCCAGAGATAAAATATTAACATTTTCTATTAAAAAATTAAAAACAATTTTAATTTGCTCTATGTGTGGGCAAGGACTTTCTGAAGTTTAAAAAAATAATTGAAACCACAAAGGATATATCAACAATTAAAACAAAATCTTTACCTTAAAATGTAACATAAACCCAGGTCTTGAACATGTAACACAGCAAAACCAGGAATGTTGTGCTATGTATGTGAAATCATACTTAAGATCAATTACATAAATAATTAAAGAAAGGATTTTAAAAACTCATTCTTCCTCTACCAGATGTTCTCTGGGCTCCTGCTTGGGGAGATCATTGAACTTTCCAACCTCAAAGGCAGAAACGGCAGAAGGAGATTCTCAGAGAGTAAAGGCGTACTGTTAGCACAAGTACAGTGTATACAGCACCGAAGGTGCGCACATATGTACTACTGGAGAGCTTATGCAAGCCAATTTTTCTTTTTTTTTTAAGGTTCTTCTTTTTTTTTTTTAAGATTTATTTATTTATTTATATAAGCACTGGGTACAGTCAGAAGCGCGGGAGGGTGAGAGGATGCACCAGAGCCAGAGCGGGGAGCAGAGCAGGCAGAAGGACTGAAGTGCACTGCTGAGGGGAGCAGCGGGCGGCAGGAGAGGTCTGCGCGCCATGAGGGACCCTCCTCCGGTGGCCGGGGAGCAGCCGGGGATCGAACCGGCGCTGCAGAGGCTGTGGGCAGCTTCGCAGCCCAGCGCTCAACCGCTGTGCCACCCGGGGAGGCCCATGCAAGCCAATTTTTCAAAACTATGACCTATGGAGAAAAATAGACAGAAGACCAAACACTCCCTTCATGCAAGAGGAAGTAAAAATGGCTAATAAACACTTGAAGGTGTTCACATAGGCATATTAAAATATTAATTCATATTAAGATAAGATCTCTTTATACCTGGTATATAAACAAACATAAACTCTTAAAAAGTCCCCAATGCTGGTGAATATGCCCCAGAAAGGCCAGATACAGATCATTTTTTTTCTTACCATCTCCCTAAGGTGGAGATGCTGTGTGCTTTTCTCTCTCTCCTAATTCAGCTCCCATGGGGACTGCTCTACCCACAGTAAGTTTTAGGACACTTAAACTTCTCTTCTGGGCATCTCTGCCCTTTCTTGCCCTTTCTTGACTTTGACTCTCAAGAGGAGGTTCTTAGTTCTTAAAGCAAGTGGATAGTTTCCTCCCTGGAGTCCTGCCTCTTAAGGTACTACTGATGGTGACCAGTGCACCCTAGTTTCCCTGGGACTCTCCCCATTTGACCACTTAAAGTCCTTGAGAGACGTGCTTAGTCCGGGACCAACTGGAATAACTGGTCTCCCTACTGCCATGTGGAATTAATCAGGAGAGCTGTCTTGTATTTACCCCGGTGCGTTGGTTTCCTAGGGCTGCCTTAGCAAAACACCAAGACCTGGGTGGCTTAAAACCACAGAAATCAATTCTCCCATAGACCCAGAGATGACAGTGCGAGGCCAAACTGTCAGCAGGTGGTGCTCTCGCAGGAGACTCTTCCATGCCTTTCTTTTCCCCACTTCTGATGGGAGCAGCTGTCCTTGCTGTTCCTTGACTTAGGGGTTGCTTCAGTGCAATCTTTGTCTCATGTAGACATCTTCTTCCTGTGTATCTTCACAGCATCTTCCCTCTATGCTGTGACTGTGTCCAAATGTTCCTTTTTAATAAGGACACCAGTCATACTGGATTCAGGCTCATTCTAATAGTCTCGTTTAACCTGGTCCAATCTGCAAGGCCCCGTTTTCCAAATAGAGTCCCCTGCTGAGGTGCTGAGGGCTAGGACTTCAGCATATGTTTGGAGAAGAACACGCTTAACCTCTAACACTCAGTCTTGCATTCTGCAGTCTTGTCCAATAAACTCTCCAGTAAAAGTCATGGACGATGGTAAGCAGAGGGTTGAGACCCTTGTGCTTCATCCAGAAGGCATCAACGAGTCCTTGATGGCTCCCGAACAAAGGCGGGACATGCTGTTAGTGTCATTTTAATAACGTTAATGTGGAAATAGTGTCCATGATGGATTGGCTCATGAGAGAAGCTGGTTATTAGGGCCAAGAGAAATCCCCTGGGCCTGGTGCCCAGCTACATCACTGCCTCCTGCTGAGATAAGCCTTTTGTGTAACAGACATCACATACCTCCTCATGCCAGAAAAAGCTTGTAAGGGGAAGGCAGTGTATATATAGACCTAGGTCTCCCCTGAACTACTGTCATGGAACCCTGTTCTGTCTACCCTCTGGGGAAAGACTCCCTTGTAAAATAGAGGAAAGTGTTCCATTTCTTACTGCTTCTTCATGTTCATCCCATAAGCTGAAGTCTTTCTGCCTGCTGGTATCCACTCCCCCTTCTCTCCCATGACCCAGGCCCTGGTGTCTTCCTCAGCCACACTGCAGCCTGGACCATGTCTGATTTCAAGTTTGGACTGACTTTCTGCTTGACTTGTTGGTCTTTGAGAATAATTTATATTGTCCCCCTTCATCAGACTCCTTTGACTTTTATACTGGTGACTTTGTTTAAGCTTAACATTAAAACTCCCAGTGATGGGGCCTCCCTGGTGGCGCAGCTGTTGAGCGCAGCGCTGTGAAGCTGTCCACAGCCTCCGCAGCGCCGGTTCAATTCCCCACCAGCCAGGGAGAACCCCACATGGCACGGCAGACCTCTCCTGCCTTGCCTGCTGCTCCCCTCAGCAGTGTCTTCGGTCCTTCTGCCTGTTCTGCTCCACGCTCTGGCTCTGGTGAATCCTCTCACCCTCCCACGCTTCTGGCCTGTACCCCGGTTCTTGTATAAAATAAATAAATATAAAAACAAACAAAAACTCCCAGCAGCAGTGGTGGGTGTTAAGCTACCACCGACTTGCCTTTATCCTATGGATTGCCTTAGCCACTCTGTCCTGCCAGATGAATGAGTTTCAGACTCTGCGGGAGTTTCATTTCCTGACTGTCCAAGAAATATTAGTTAGGCGGCTTTTAGGGTAGAGGCAGTGGGATGATAGTTAGGCTTTTATAATGAGTGACGTGGAAGTCAACTCTGATTAGAAAGGGGCCTTGATGGGGAATGGCTCTCTAACAGGAGTATTCTGGCTGCTGTGAGGACCTGTTAGAGGCATAGCTCCTCCTCTAGCCGTCTATACGACGTGTCACCCCCTGTGAGCACCGCTACAGGATGGCAGCGAGCAGGTCATTGTTCTGATTCAGGAGAGAGATTGGCAGCTTGGATCGGGCAGGTAGGAGCGGCTGTGTTCTTTGCCTTTGCTTCTCCTGTCTCTCCCTTTCCAGCCACAGTCACTAATTCATGATTCCCAGCGACATTCCCCACCCTTTCTGGGGTTTCTTGAGCCCTGTCTACTCCCCCAGTTTCATCATTATCCACCCGCTCGGCTGGGATGGACCACGGCTTCATCTTCCTGTTGATTAATTTCATTTGCACGCACACCGCCCGCTCTCCAACATCTTCAGCGCGGTTTGCACACGACGAGTCATTTGCCAACAACAGATTTTCATTATGGAAGTCATCTTGGGGAGTGTGCGTGGGGCTCGACTCAGGTGACATGTTTGCTCAACGCTGCTCAGTGCTCTCAGTCATGAAATGGGATTTGATGGCTTTCTTTGAGTCCAACCACTGTCGAAATAATTACCAAGTTGTTTTCTCTTTATTTATTTGCTGATCGACTGGGAATTGTGTTATTGTTTTACACGGGCAATGTAATTCCAGCAGTCACTCCTTTTAAATGAAATGATAAGTGTGCTACATTGTGATTATGTAGCGTGCCTGTGATGGACTGGCAACCTGGGCCCTTGTGGCCCCGGGTTCCAAAACTGGGTGGGAAGTAGGAGCCTCAGTCCAGCTGGCCTTGACTTGGAGTGTTTTGCTCATGGCTGGCCTCGCAAGTGGACATCCTTTCCTGAGCGCGTCAGCCGATGTAAGTGGGTGAATTAGGCAGGTGGAGAAAGCAGAGAAGCTGGATCTGTGCCCAGTGGGAGTCTGGACTGACAGGCCAGCACCAGCATAATTTTCTTTTGCTGCTGGAACTGAGAATAATCCTGAGAATAGTCAGGTTTCCTTAGGAGCAGTGAGACCTTTGGGCTGTGGTGGACATTCTGATTTTGAATTTCATTTTCTGAACAACAAATAGGTCTTTGCATCAATAAAATCCAAGCTCTCTGGTTTGTCAGTCTTCGTTCTCAAGGATGCCTCTGCACTCCCTGTGTTATCATGACATCTTCACTTGCTCTCAGGGCTGGATGCAGGGTCTTACAGGACTGAGGCTTGTCACAGCTCACAGGAAACCATCTTACTTAGGGAGGATTTACTAACGACCTATTTTTGAACAACTGCCCTCTGAGTAGACTTTGTATGAACCCTCACCTTCTGAATCATCTCCTCCATCTTGTTCTGTGCTGCGCTGCCCATCGGCTAGCTGATGGTGTTAGTGGGGTGGACAGCAAGCTCCGTCACTCTCGCTGCAGTTGACTACTTAGTCACCAAGAGAACTGATGAAGGGCCTGCATGAGTGTCCTGTGACTGCTGTAACAAATTGCCACACATTTGTGGCTTAAAACAACAGAAATGTAGTCTCTCCTAGCTCAAGAGGCCAGAAGTCTACTGTCAGTATCGCTATGACAGCTGGTGTTATATGTGAATTTGACATATAACATACAAGCACCCAGACATTTGATTGAACATTATTCTGGATGTGTCTTCGAGGGAATTTCGGGATAAGATTGACATCTGCCTTGGTAAAATGAGTAAAGCAGATGGCTCTTGCTCACCTGGGTGGTCTTCATCTCACAGCTGAAGACCTGAATAGACAGAAATGGCTGAGTAAGTGGGAACTTACTGGCTGACTGAGTGGGGGCATTGGTGTGTCCTGCATGGGCTGGAACTTACATTATTGGTTGTCCTGTGACACCAGCATGTCTACTGCCCATCCGGGGCTTCTCGGCCTGCATAATCAGGTAGGCCAATATTTTGCAAAAAACAAAACACTCTGTTGGTTCTATTTCTATGAAAAACCTTGGCTAACACAAACACTGAGTGAAAATGAAGGTGTGATAGGGTGGCACTTCTTTTGTCCATTCTAGAGGAGAAGCTATTCCTGGTCTCTTTGAGCTTCTGGTAGTTGATGACATCCCTTGGCTTGTGGCCACAGCACTCTGCCTCTGGCTGGTTCCTTCTTCTCTTCTGTCCATGTGCCAACTAGCCTTCTGCTTCTTTCTTGCAAGAACATCAGGATAAACTTGGATGATCTCCCCACCTCAAGAGGCACACAATGTAACATTTAGAGGTTCCAGTGGCTGGGGTCTCATATCTTTGGGGAGCATACAGGGACTCCTTTGCTCCTTCCAATTATAGGCGTCGAGGCCAGTGCTCCACTCTCGCTCCAACAGCCGTGCAGGCTGCCTCTTCTCTCTCCCCAGCCTTTCTCTGTCCTCTTACTTCCCCAACTTTCCCTTGTTTCCAGGGCCTCTGCTTCCCTGTTCAGCCCTTCCTAACAGTAATGATTTCCTTTTGTCATTCCCTTTCCCCCTTTCTCCTGATCTCTCCCCACTTCTTCACTCCCCCAACTTCTACCTTCGCCGACTTTTCCCTAAAAACACCATCTTGCTCTCTCAAGTTTCCTCCCATCTAATATGCTACAGCTTCAACCCAATCTTCTCACCTCCAACCCATCAGGAATGCTTCAAATTTCTGGTTTGCAGACACTATTTTTTCTACTTGATTTCTACTATCATAATTCATTTTTGTCATAAAAAATCGATTTCTGGAATTTCATTAAGTTTTCTGAGGGAGGAAGAATATGCTTTCCCATTTCGATCCATGAAAATATCTCTTTATCTACCACACTTCCTCAGACTGTGAGCTCCCCATGGCAAAGACGCTGCCTTATTTGTTTTGATTTACTTAATGCCCAGCACATGGTGTTGCTCTTACATGTTTATTAAGTGAACGTCACCGTGGATTTGGTAAAATGAATTGCGTGTGGTTGTTTTAACTGATTACCTAAATTGATTAGACTACCATTTCCATGCACAGACAGGGTTCTCAGAAATCCACTGAGTGTTTGGATAATAATCTGAAAACAATACTCAAGTTTCTATTAGTCGTGCTGCATTGGACTTGAGAACCCATTAACCCTTTCTCCGAAGAGCAGACGAGATAGGTAGCAGCTTTGCAAGCCATTGGCTTTCAAAACTTAATTTAAAACAATAAAAAATGTTCCTTGACATCATTTTGTCTCCCTATTTATTTAATATGATGTATTCTGAATGTGCTGCATATCACCATAATGTATCGGAGCTCAACTACCACCTGTTATTTTGTAGGGAAAATAAACAAGACCTCTCTCATCAGATGAGTTAATTACACTGACATATTCACTCCTCCCTAGAGATACCATAAACTAAGATGCTGCAAAGCTTTAATTCAAACAAGCAGGCTGGAAATGAGAGCAATGCACTTGTATATTTTCTTTGGAAGAATCCAAAGCACAATCCAGACTTGATCTTGGAGGGCAAGGTAGCTGGAATTTATCAAATGGAGGCTTATCTAGGGTCACGTAACAACTCTGTACGTGGCTTTGAACCCACTTCCCAATATTTGGCACCAATTCCCCGGCTTGTGCTTCTGAGCAGCAGGGGGGCACCGGCTTTACCTGCTGCCCCTGGCATTTCCCCTCCTCTCAGGTGTGCACCTGGAGGTGACCTGCAGAAGGTGGTTGAGCCTGAGGAGTGGGCAGAGGAGGGGTGGCGGCCAGTCGTGGACCAGGAGGCAAGAACATCAGCAGCAGAAAGCTGGGGTCTTTTCTCTTTCAGGGAAGTTGGGGCTCATGTGTGGGAAGATAGTTATTGGGGTCTTAAGTCAGATTCCCTAGAAGCAGAACCTGAAAAGGTTTCATGCACAAGAGGTTTATTAATAACCTGTTCCCAGGAGAATCATCTGTGGAGACAGGGAGGCGGGAGAGGAGGGAATGGGAGGCAACAAGGTGTGATCTCAGCCTTGGCTGGGTCCAGTGGGGAACATTAGGGTACAAACCTCACCTTGGAGCTTTTCCCAACTGGTGCCAAATAGTCTGGTTTTCAAACTCCCAGCAGTGAGTCATTGGCTACAAGTCAGTTAGGAGGAACATAAATTCTGGGGGATTTCTTATTCTCTTTCCTATGGCAAAGCAGTCCCTTCACTGTGGCAGCCCCCACAAAAGAATCACAGGTATGAGCAAAGCTCACGGAGATCTGGGGGAGGGGAGGGATACACAGACAGAGGCCCTTTGGTGCATCTGACCCAGTATAGTGGGTGAACCCCATTTACATGTAACAGAGACACCCCCAAATAAAACTTTGCTAACAGTTGATTTGCTCTCATGTAACAGTGTGAAGCTGGGTGGGTGGTCCAGGGTGACAGACAGCTCTGCTCCATGATGTCATCCAGGGGCCCAGGCTCCTTCCAGCTCATTGCTCCTTCAGCCTCTGAGGCTTTGTCTTTGTCCTAGGGGTGGGGGTGGGATGGGGCTTTATTACTAAAATGAAGAAGTGGAAAATGGGCCCTGGGGGCAACTGTCATTCTCTGCCATGCATAATAATTGCTGATAACTTATGGCCAAAACTAAATCAAACAAACGACTAAGACATAAATAAGCAACTTCATAAAAATTACTTTTATTTATTTATTTTAAAAGATTTATTTATTTATACAAGAACTGGGGTACAGGCCAGCTGTGCGGGAGGGTAAGAGGATTCACCAGAGACAGAATGGGGAACAGAACAGGCAGACTGACTGAAATACACTGCTGAGGGGAGCAGCGGGTGAGACAGGAGAGGTCTGCCTCGCCATGTGGGTATCTCTGCTGCTGGCCAGGATCGAACTTGCATTGCAGAGGCTGCAGACAGCTTCACAGTGTGGCAATCAACTGCCTGCATCACCAGGGAGGCCCACTTTTTTTTTTTAATTAATTTACTATGGAGTGGAAGTAGAGTCATTCATGGCACAATTCTCTATGCAGAATGGGTTTTGTGCAAGATGGCGGCCCTGGGAGTGAGTGTGCTTTAGTGTACTTGACATAGCAGGGGTCGTGACCTTATAGTAGGAGCATCCAGACTTCTGAAAGTCCCTAAAACAGCCCCACTCACCTCGTCACGTAGCATTGCAGGTGGACAAGTCAAATGTCAGCACACTCTAGGAAAAGTGTTGTTTGCAAACTGAACTCTCAGGAGGTGGATTGATAAATCCACAAACCAATTTATTCATTTACAGCAGGCGATGTACCCGGCACAATAACTCAACCAGTCTCTCTCCCAGTATTGACTTACCTGAGAAACCAAATTAATTATCAGAAGGTTGCTCTGCTAAGTATGGAATTAGAAAGAAAGGAAATTGGATGGTCTTAAGGGATTGCTCTTACAGGCTTGGATAAGTCCTGATAAATTGCCCTGAAAGGAAAGGACTGTACTGCTTACCCAGAACCTGGCTGCTCAGCCCTGAGCGCCTTCTCTTTAAACTCTGATGTTGACCCAAGTTTATCATCCCAGGCTTTGAGTTTACACTTGCCATTATTACATTACCTGACTTGAAAAAATTCTAAATTGTGTTTTACATCCGTGCGATTTTCAGTGAGCTGTGCTCTGTGGTGTTAGGGAAGCCATCTGAGCTCATGAATACACAATATTCTTTCATCAGAGATCATTTTCGCTTTTTGATCTTTCTCTTTATCCTCTGGTCTGTCTCATGTTAGGGTCCTTGACCCCTTTTTCTCCTCAACATCAGAGCTACTGTCTCTATCAGCTGGGAACAAGTAACAATATGACCACATCCTATTCCCATCAAGGCCAGATCCTCTCCTTCCTCTTAGTGGCTGTGTGATCTTAAGCAAACCCACCTGCCTCAGTCTTCTTATCTGTAAAGTGGGGATAATAATAACAAGCATGAGATGGCATTTTTCTGATGATTCAAAGAGGGCATGGGGTAGTTTAGAAGCGGGGTTCTCAAAGTAAATGTGGTTGAGAGCTCCCCAGGCTCCTAGAGTCCCTCATGCCAAGATCATTTCCAAACTAACACTAAGAGGTTCCCTGCCTTCTTCACAAAGTTGCACAGATGCTGCAATAGCAATACAGGAAGGCTGCTTTGTGTGATTCTGGTGGTGGTGCCCACTGCACCAGCAGCTACAGTCCTCCCAATGGTGTCCGTGGCAGGGGCAACGCCCCCCTCTCACCAGCAGCATTTAAGAGCACCCTGGAGGAAGTAGGAACATGTCTTAATTTTGACATCATGAATGTTTTATGTGGTGAAACAGAAAGTATATGAAAAGCACCCCCACTGTAGAAGGGCTGCTGACAGCTGATTCTAAGGAGAAACAGTTTCGTGACAGAGTCGAGAGCTGAAACCACCTCTGTCCTCAAGCAGCACTATTTTGACGCCAAGGAACAGCTGATAAGTTAGGGGGTCGGCAGACCTCAGGATCTGGCAGATGTTTGTTTGGAAAATGAACAAAATGAGCTGTCATGAGAAGGGAAATAACTAATGATACCTGTTACCTCAGATAAAATTCTTATTTCCAAGCAAAAATGAGAAATTTGGAAAACCTGACTCCACCACACTGAGCTAGGCATCTTTCGAGACGTCAGTACTTTCCTGATGAGAATGGTCTTGATGAGAAAAAGCTTCCACGTCTGGAATAGCGTCATCACTTGCTTAGAGGACATCTTCCCAGGGGCCAAGGCCTGATGGTACAAACTCTCACGTGGGTGAAAGAGCCATGCAAATGGAAAGCCAGGGAAAAGAGGTCTCGGAGGTTAAGGACATGGCTTCAGATTCCACATTGCAATCAACCTTTAAGAAACTACTGCTTGTTGAGTTTTGGTGTAATAGCAGAAGAAAAAAATCCACATTTATCTGAAAGCTTCTTTTCTATGTGTATATACGTGACTTCCACCAGAAGGATGTATCACAGTGGAAAGAGTGCAGAAGTTGTGATATGTAGCCGTCTTCCTCAACCAGACCTGAAAACAAGGCTTCTTGCTACATATTTTTTGTTGGAGAATTTTATCTTTATTAGGATATGATGTTTATATTAACAAGTAATGTGTTAACTATTATATATTGCTATTAATTCATTATTGTTTAATAGAAATTAATAAATAGACACTTTAGACTCTTCTAGTTTTAAATCCTCTTGTGGAAGACATTCTCAAACCCTCCAGGACATATAAAGAAAAGCTCTCTTATAAGCTAAACAGCTTTTGAGAGCGTAAAGGCTTCCTGAGAACTAAAGGTTTGAAAATTCCTGGTTTTGGAATATTGCTTAGCATAAATAAAAAGAGCTACAATTGCTTATTTCCAAACTGTGTATCATCATCAGCATAATAATAATAATAATAATAATAATAATAATGATAAACTTTCAGTGATAATTTATTGCATGCCAGATACTGTCCTATTTGCTTTGCATGAATCATGGATAGACTTTTAAGCAGAATGTGAGGTGATAGGTACATTTAGCTTTATTTTATTGATAAGGAAAATAAGGGACAGAAAGGCTAGTCATTTGACCAAGATCACACATTTATGAAGTAGCAGAAATGAGACTCAGATCATCCAGAGATTCTGCTCCTAGTAACTTTTCCCCTAATGAATTTTATTGGTATTATTCTTATGTATTATATTATTATTATTTAAAAACCTCTGAGTCCTCCACCAATTTGTAGGATCAAAGTCTACTTTCTCCACTCAACTCAAGCAAGTCTTCCCAGGGCGTTTTACAAACCTTCCCAAGAAGGGGTATCTGTTCTGGGTGGAACCCTTTTGGGAAATCCATAGTTTCCCCCAAATTAGCCCTGTGCAAATGTGAACCTGCCTGTTGTCAAACTTTAAGAGTAATGAGGAGGGGGGTGTGTGGGATTCACATGAGACTGTGTGCTGCTTCATTAGGACAGGGCCTCAGGTAGGTGCTGATGTTTCTAGCTTAACCAGAATCAGAAATCGAACAAAAGAAAGGGAAACTCTGTAGCAGCCTCCCAGTTTTTAAAAGACATCTACACTACTGGCCTGGGTCACCGTCACGTGTGAGGATTCTGGGTCCTCCCCAGCAGGTTATGAATGCCAGGGAATGAGAAGACAGCTTCCATTCCAAACTCACAATTTCAGAATAAATTTTACTGAGATGAAGGTCAAAACAAACCATGACCTGGGAATTTTATCAGCCAGATAGCTCCATTGCATGAGTCACTTATTGCGTAAATACATCTGATGAAAAAGGGGAAGATGCATAGGATCCTGACATGGGTTGTCAAAACCCGCCGTCCTCCGTGTTGGTGGCTGGCCAACAGGATGCCAGTGTGGGATGAATACCCTTCTATTCATTTTGTCCTTTGTTTCGCACTGAACGTGGCTGGCGTCTCTGCAGGAAATCCCTTCCTAAATGGGGAGAACAGCTGAAGCCGAGGCTTCCAGAGTGTCGGGAGGGTCAATTTCTTATGGGTGGGTGGAACCAAAGAGAAGTCTGTTTTGCTGTGCTTGGGTGATTTCTTAACATTCTTTGCAAGCCTGACCTATTTCTAATTCCTTGAGCCCATAGTCTGAAAGGTCATTAATCTGGGCTCGGTTCACGATGCCGAGACTTAAGGCTTGTATTTCTTAAATGCCAGAGGTGTGTCCGCTTGCCTCTCGAAATGCTGTGTCTCTATTCAGGCGTGCAGTGGTCGGCGCGAGGCACATCAGCAATTTCCTTTCTCATGGAAACATTCCCCTCACCCAAGGAGCCACTTGTGGGCTTTTGTTTTGTTTTGGTCTTGGTGTTTGGTCCCTGGGATCTCTGCCAGGGATTAACAGGACAAACCAATCTCCCCCACACACTTTCTTTGTGTCAAGTACAGGGACAAACACGTATGTGTTTGTGGAGAAGTTGACAGCATCAAATGTACTTCCTGGGAGGAAAGGAGGAGGAAGCCCCAAAAGGACTGGTTTCTGCTTGTCTCTCCGGTGCTGCCCCCGTTTCTGAAGGACCTCGTCTGAGTTCTTTGTTGTCATGGACAAGGTTTGGGGGGGGTCCTCTCTGCATATCTCACCAGGATGACTTCTTGCCCTTCCCCACACTTAACAGTGGCCTCTTTGGGCCTCCGTTCACATCAGGCCCTTGTGAGTGCCCTTATCCACCCTCACCTGGCTAACAGCCTGCAGGGCCTCGGGTTTCAGCTCAGCTGTCCCTTCCTGGAGAGGCTGATGGGGCTCCCTCAGCCCATGGGGGTGGGAATGCTCTGGGGAGTCCCCTTAGTAACTGGGCTCACTGCGCTGATGTGCAGATCCAAGTGTGATTGCATGTCCCCTCACCTTTCCCCGCCTATTACTGCCTTTTCTCGATTCTTCCTTTCCCCTCTTGGTCTTTATTTCTGTGCATTCTCCTTGTACAAATCAACACACCCCAGCCCGGACAGCAGTCCTTTAGGCTGCAGGTCTTTCACTTGTTTCTCTGGAATCGCCCTCCTCGGGTCCTGGCTCCTGCAGCAGCTGTTTCTGCCCTCGCTTCCTGCTACACTGGGCCCTTCAGGGTGCCCGAGGAGCAGAGAGGGTGGGAGAAAGAGTTTGAGGCTTTCATTCCTGAGCCGCCTTCCCAGCCACCTGCTGTGGGCTGGTTGTCACCCTCCTGAGGACACAGGTCCTTTCCGTGTCCCTCCATGTCCAGTCGCATCTCTGGGTGCTGGTGGCAACTTCTCATCTCATCCTCTGGCCCCGGGTGAGTGGCTGCCGTCACTGGTCCCGAGGCACAAGTCGGCACCTGCCTCTCTTTAAACAGCGCCCCGAGCTGCACGATCAGTGCTTTGTGCTCCTGACCCCACACAATCTGGATGCGTCTCTGCTTCCGGGTGGGACCTGGATTGATTCAGGCATCACTTTCGATGCTGGTCCCAGCCCTCTGCCCCGGAGGGCAGCTGAGCTGTGACTCTGACCTCCACCCCTCCGCAGCTCTCAATTCCAGCCCCGGGGGACACTCGTACACGGGGAAGGGGTGCATTGAGTGATGGCTACATGATGTTGTTGCCTCTCGAGCTCCGGGAGGAAGATGGGGCAAAAGTTGCCAGTTCCAGGCAAACACCCCTTCTCCTTGCACATCGCAAAGATGAGACCGGATCACAGTTGAGTGGAAAATTCCTTCCCCGTTGTGGAAGCCGACGGCTATTATGAATCCAGTGAGTCAGGAATGGGTATGAAAATAATCCACTCTACACCATCAAACACTGAAAGCACATTCTTTTCCTTTGAAACAAGATCGGCTTTTGGAAGCTTTCACTCCAACACCCATCCATCTAAAACTTCTCTCCAAGGACACGGGTAAGATGCAATTTGTTTCATAATAAGCCTCAGGAGTTTACTTTAAAGACATGATTACCCAGAAGGCAAGGGGAGCTGTCTCCAATTTCTTCCATTTCAAGACGATGTCTATCCTAAAGGAAGGCAGGATAAGCTCCAAAGTTTGACTAGAAATTCTGGCTGTGAATTATATAGAAAATAGGAATTTCGCACAGCTGTGATTTATCCTGGGTGTGAACCGCATCTCCCAATCAGAGGGCTCAAATGAAGAGCATCAGGCCCCCATGGGGAGCCCTCTTACCTGTCAAACTGGCAGTAATGCTGCAAGCTGATAGCCTTTATACCACTGTGGCGTCCTCACCGGGCTCAGTATGCATTTCAAACCCAACCTGGGACTTTGCACACCAAGCCAGGGCCGCAGCTACCACCAGCAGGGCTCTCCTGTGTGCTTTGTATGTCTTATCTCGTCCAGGCCTCAGCAGTACTTTGGGGGATGCTCTTAGCACCTCCATTTTACAGATGTAGATACCTGAGGCTCAGCGGGAGGAAGGGACTCCCCCAGCTGGGTGTTGGGGTCATGCTCCCTTTGCAGGCCAAGTTCTTTGCCACGGAGCCTGCTGCCTTGTGAGCCCTCCCGCTCCCCCGAGTGCAGGTGACCCATCTGGGCTGCCCCACTACGGTGGCGCCCAAGACTCCTTTGCGTTGCCTTGTTGTGTTGTGTGGGTTTGTATTCAGATTGGTCCTACAATCTGGCGCACAAGCTTCCTCCCCTTGGGAGTCCTTGAAAAGCGTGGGGTTTTCCTGAACCATACCTTAGGGTTACTCATCAACTTCTCTGACTATACTTAGGTCTAGTTTAGGTCTCTGTAGGACACCCCTGCAGAGAGTGACTTTGCTGTGTCATCGACACGCTGGGGATCCTGACTTTTGCTGGAGATGTGTGGAGTTGGCCTCAAGTTAGCAGAGATCCTCCTCTGCCGCCCAGACTGTCCTCCTCACTGGGACACCCCCCATCTGGTTCTTCTTTCCCTTTGAAATGTCCTTGTCATCCTCATTCACATCCGCTGGTTCCATGAGGGCACCGGGCCTGACCTGCAGGATGTGCTTCGCCACCAGGCCCTGGCTTGGTGCATCTCACCTCCTTCCAGACCAAGAACACTGTTGACATTTTGACCCCAATAGCTTTCTTTGGGGCCTCTTCCTGTGCGTTGTGGGCTATTTAGCGGCATCCCAGACCTCCGAAATGCCCGTAGCCTGCCTCACCCAGTCATGACACGTGAAGATGTCTCTAGACAGTGTCAGATGTCCCCCCGGGCCAGCATCTCTCTATGTGGGGAGCTGGGTGCAGTGAGTGGCAGGTGGACCCTACGCTGATCCATGCGGTGGAGGCGACCCACCTGAGCCAGCACCTTCCTGCCCGCCGGGCTCCCAGCATGCTCAGCGTGACCACCATTTCCTTCCAAGAACAAGGCAGTTTGGAGCCCCCAGGTGAGGATTCTAGTGGGATTTTTTTAAATAAATTATTGTATTTTATATAATTCTTACATCATTTTTCATTTTTGCATAATGTATGCATTTGCATTTTGGTTATATTCCCCATACAATTCCCACCCCCTTTTTCTAACCCTAATCCCTCTTCTCCTCCCCCCGCCCCCCACCGTAGTGTGTCTCTGGTCTACAGTTGCTTGATGATTTTGATTTTTACTTTATTGCAATTATTCTTTTTCCTGGTCCCTTATTTAGGTTTTCTAAATTCCTGCTATGACCATCCCATCCGGTATTTTTCTTTTTCTTTCTGGCTTATTTCGCTGAGCATGATCCCTTCCAGCTCCATCCTTGTTGCTGCAAATTGCATGAGTTTATCTTTTTTGATTGCTGAGTAATGTTCCATTGTATACATGTAGCACATCTTCCAGTGGGATTTTCCTTTCACATTTATCACAGCCGCTAAACCAGAGACTCTTTTCCTGTTGTTGCTCCCAGAAAACCGCCCATTCCTCCTGCACACCTGTCTCCAGGCTCATTTCTTGTTGGCACGTAGGGACTGAGTCTACTTAGGGGGCAGGAGGACCTCAGATACGACTGTCCCGCTGCTGTCGGATCTGCAGTAGGTCTCTTTTATGTGCTGTCATGCCATTCATTATCATTCAGGGCATTCAGGACTCGTAAGCGCACTGAGGGCAGGGCAGAGTCTGAGCTTCTTTCTGAAGTCTCAGCACATGGGCTCTTGTGAGTCCTCCTGCATGAATACATCAGCAAGTTCATGCATGCCTCAGTGGTGAAGAAAAGCAGCTTACTTTTGATTTTGATTTTTTATTTTCAGATTTTTAATCCAGAAGCAAAAACCAGCAGTCTTCAAGAGGAGCACACTTTTCATCGTTTCTAGGCAATTGGGGTAGAATCTGAAAAACATCGAAGAGGCTAAGTCTGTGTTTCCAGCATACATCCCTCCGGTGAGTGCAGAGAATTACATGATATTTGTAAAAATAGAGATTATGATCCTCAGGCTGGCGAGGGGAGCATACACCCATCATTAGATAACACTGACACTCCTAGTGGGAAGGATTTGCCCCCTGGATTCTCTGTAGGTCCTGCTGCTTGGGGTGGGGAGACGTACTGGGTGTTAACCTCATCTTTAACATCAGTCTGTCTCTTCTCCCCATTTTTTCCTGCTCCCCTTTAGAGCAAGGGCTCAGACCTTGCAGCAGATAAGTATAGACTGAAATTGACAGTATTTTAATGTTTATATTGTGTTAGATTCAAGGTGGTTATTTAAAGTGAATGATACTTGCTGTTTTGCATTTGTGGCATTCATAGGACATTTCCATTTAAATAAATTTAGCTATGTAAAAAGAAAAGGAAAGTTGATTGAAAGAAGAGTGTCCCATCACCTTATAATACGATATGGCTAAAGCTGGGGATGAGGTTTTCCAAGTCTTGCTTCTCCCCAGATGGAAATGGGGACAGTACGAACACTAGAGCATTGTTATGAAATTACAAGGGGCTAATACATGAAGAATCTTGGCTGATTCCCTGGCAGATAGGAAGTCCCCCAAATCTGGTCCATTTCTTGTTACAATTAGATCTTGCTTCTCCAAGAGTTGATGCAATTTTAAGATGAGCTGTAGACAAACTCTGGGATGACAGAAGCCTGAAAAATAAGTCTTGTCTTATTCCTAAAATGGTTTGGCTTCCTTCTATCAGTGATGGAGGGGTTTGAATAGACAAGGGTCCTGCTAGTTAGCTGTCATTAGATGGAGCACCAATCCACCACGCCTCTTGAACTATTGTTTTTGGCAGCTATTCCTTAACATTTTTCCAGTATTTAAACAATGATCCCATACAAGAAGTTACTTCCTTTGGTGTCTTTGGTGTACATTTCACAAATGATTTGTATTGGCGGGCTCTCTGGGAACTTGCATTATCATAGCTACCGGTGGGTCACTAAGATTTCACTTTGGTCCAAGAGGCACCTGGTTATGCCTGCCTCAAATAGTTTCAGACCAGGAAGATTTGGGAAGGCTATATTCTCTTGGCTGTCTATTTTGTGTCTCAGGCAGGGACCCTGGGTCCTCCGTGGCACCTCAGATGGAGGGAGAGGCAGGAGGTTGCTTAGTGTTGGACTATGGCCCCTTGGTGGGGAGGAATCACTCTCAGCATGTCCTGCCCACGGACTGAATCACTAGATAGAGGGCTGACTGCTGCTTCAGGAACCCAATATGACTTTTCTTAAACATGAGAGCAGTTCATTTTCTCTCAGCCTGGGGCTGGTGTGGCAGCTTCATATCATCTGTCACTCAGACAAACCCTTTGCTAGTTCCTCCATGGCTAAGGCCACTTCCTTGTCTCTTGGGCTCAAAATGACTCACTACCTTGCCTGCATTTCAACTATGTGAGTTGAGAGCATTGGGCAGAGCCATCTTTTCAAGGTCATGACCTAGAACCGGTGCACACTCTTCCACCCACAAACCTTAGCAAACATTCACCCCACAGCCTGGTCCTGAGCGCCAGGAATAAGGATTGTTGGAGATTTCTCCTTCCAGCATAGGAAGCCACCTAGCACTTTTCAGGGTGGAGGATCTCAATTCCTTGCCAATGAGAATCTATCAAAATTTTGAAGAAAACAACAATCTGTTTTCATTATTATGTGTGAAGAATGACTCTGAACAAAAGTAACAGACAGGCAGCCTGATCCTCCCCTCAGGGAGCTTATAATCTCTTAAAAATAGCAATAAGCAAGAACATGAGAGCAAATTTAAAAAGTGATTACAAATTATGGCAAGTGTTTTGAAAGAAAAAGAAGCCTGAATAATTATGCAAGAAATAACTGGAAGACAGACGGCAGACCAGGCTGTCTGAGAGTGTCATTATGAAACTGATCCCTGAGAAGCCATGAGCCAAGGGAAATACAGTGAGTGGGAACAATGTGAAATAAAGAATACATAAGTGGCAGTATCGGAGTATTACACAGCAGTAAAAAATGAAAGAGCTGCAACAATGCAGATACATCTTAGAAGCATATGGTCGACTGAGTGAGTGATAAAGTGAGTCACCTAAGATTACACACAATAGGGCATCATTTGTATAAAACTTGTATCCAGCAAAACCAAGTAACCCTATAGAGAGATGCATATATGAGTGATGAAACCAAATTTTTAAAAAAAGCAGAAGAATGATAAGAATAAAATGTGAATAATGAATATCTGATGGGGAGAGAGAGAGAAAGAAAATGAATCCTTTAAAGGAAATGTTGTAGTTTTAAAGTTAGGTGGCTGGTTCGTGGATGCTTGTATTTTTATGCTTCCTAGTTTCATGTGTTACATGTACTTTAATATATGAATGCAAACATGGAGGAGCACGTAATCTACTGCTGGTATGACCCAGGCAGACAGTGTAAAATTAAGTGGGTGAGAAGGGTTTATATTTGCAGCAAAATACTTTCCTGCCAACAGGGGGTGCCACCCATCACTCAGCTCCTGAGTGGTGGCTGTGCTGGCTTGCTGGCCTCGGGTGTCAAGACTGCAGATTTTTCTGGAGAAACCTGACACCTGCATTTTTAAATATCCTAATTTTTAAATGTTGGCGATGATCCCAAACTATAAAAATTCTCCGGGAGAAACAACACCTTTTGGGGGACATATTGAGTCTCCAAAATAGACAGGGAATTTGGAGGTGAGCACTGATTTAGTGTCCGTTTGAACAGAAAAATGCCTAAGTGTCTTTCTGCCCTACCCCCCGCCCCCCTGAAGGCGTCTTGTCCTCCATGTCCCAGACCTGCTGTTTCCACCGAGTCCTGCTTGGTGCCAGCGGCTGCCACTCCTGCCATGTCACCTCTGGGTTAGGATCCTGTGAAGGGGGTGTGAGGGCAGTGAGACTGGCAGGGGGTGGGGTCCTGCCTCTTCCTGGGAGCTTTTGCCCAGCCCGGTGCCCTGGCCCTGCCTTTCAGGACCAGAGTCCCCAGCACTCGTGGAACACCCCAACTCACTCTCCACAAGGGCCGCAGGGGAGGAATGGGCGGCCCTGAGCCAAGTGTCTGTTGCTGGAAGTCCTGCTTCAAGTTGCACCCCGAATGCTTCCATGGGCCAGGCTACTCCGCGTTCCTACAGGAAAGACAGATTCCACTGTATGGCTTTGCTTTCCTCACTCCCAACCATGACGCGGCTGGCTTTGCTTTTCACCAGTGCAGTGGTTCCCAACTGGGGGCTATTTTGTCCCCCAGGAAACAGTGGGCAATGTCTGGGGATAATTCTGGTTGTCACAACCAAGTCGGGACCCACCTGTCATCTGGTGGCTGGGGTATCGGGGAGGGATGCTGCTGAATAGCCTGCAGTGCAGAGGGGAAACCCCCCCCCCAAAAAAAAAACCAAACCAGCTCCATCCCCATCCAACTGCAAATGTCACTCATCAATAGGGGTGTCTGTGAGAACCCCCAGTCCCCGTGTCCCCCACCTACCAGAAGACAAAGGTAAATGAAGCCACGGACGGGGCCATTCCCTGTGAGTTATGGCAGGTGTGAGTCTGGGGGAGCTTGGCGAGAGGTGTAGCCAACGTGAATTTACAAAGCCTGCCCTTTAGCTAGAGCTGGGATTTGTGGCCACTATTTTGGTTTTTATTAAAGCGTAATGCTCACAAGCAGAAGAGGAGATTTGTTATTCTAAAGACAGTTGCACACCAAAGCACGCTATTGTATAATCTGGCATTTTCCCCACCGGGGAGCTATGGCGCATTACTCATGAGTGACAGAACCAATGAGCTTCATCTCCCAGGAGGCCAGGGCCTGCATTTAAAGGGAGCGGGCGCTATGCAGATCGCTTCCACCCACCCCCAGGAGAAGCACAGGTGGAGGTGAGCAGATTTCCAGTCCTGGTGAGGATGAGCGAGGATGAGCGAGGCCTCGACCAGGTCCCCACCCCGCCCGGCCCCAAAGAGGAAGGCCTGGGGTCTAATTGTTTTTGTAGCCAGGTCGCCAGAGGCTTAGGTCTTAGCTCAGCGTCCAGCTCCATAAATGCCATGAGGGGCATCCTGGCTCTCTCTGTGCCTCAGTTTCCTCGAAGTCTTGTGCCTCATGAGCTAGGGGCTTGGGCCTAGGGGTCATCAGATGTGGGTTCAGATGCTTGGCCAACATGATGGGGTGCCTCCTTGGGTCCTGACTTCCCTGGAGCCATCTGAACGTTGGGCACAGTCACTGCGACCTCATGGGCTCCTCATCAGGGTAAAAGACACAAGGATTGAGGGGTTGTCGGCCCTGCCAGGTGGGTAGCAAGGTGCAAGGCTCCAACCTGCCCTGACGATCAGCCCGGCTTCCTTTCCTACCTAGAAGAGCAGGGGATGGAAATGGGACCATGAGCGGGAAAACATGCTGGAAATGCCCAGATGTTGTATCTGCTGATACCAGTGAGCACAAAGGAATCAATGCCACTACAGTGTACACAGACATGGCATTATCGGGCATATTCTAGGAAAGCAGAGCAATGATCTTCTGCTGTAATTATAGCTCCTCAGACACGCAAGGAGATTAGTGTTGCCTCAGTTTAAAACTTTCCATTTTACAAAAAGGGAGAAAAGGACTCGGAGGCTACAGCTCCCTCCAGCCCAGTGGCCTCCTCACTCCTCAGAGTCAGCTGGGCTGGCAGTTCCGTTCAGCATGACCCCTGGATCGCCCTGAATATGTGGCCTCAGTGTCTTCATCTCTGCACTGGCCGCAGGACCCATCTCCAGGGCAGGGGTGTTGAGAACGAGCACAAAACACACCTGGTGAGTGGTGCATCCTCCAGAAACACACCATCAGGGTCCTCGTTGATGAGATTAGTTGAAAGGACACGTGCATCCGCGCCTCCCCCAGACCCTGACTTAACCTGACATGGGGGGTGGGTGGGAGAACAATAGATGTTCACTTAGTGTGGCTAATGAGCCTCCTGTTCTAAGAAACATCAGGAGAGGCCTCTAGACACCCCTGAAGAATTCATGGTCACACCCTCTGCTTCCTGTGCCTCCAGGGAAGGTTCTGGACAGGCTAGTAGCATCCTTTTGTAGCTTCAGAAGCAAGAAAGGGTGTCCAGCTGACCCAGAATTCTGAGAGGAGGAGAATCCATCACCCAGAAGCTTTGATGCCCATTTCATTTTGGGATTTGAGAACTTATGAGCCTTTGCGGGGAGCAGTGAGCCCATGGGTAGCCCCAGAACAGTGGTTCTGAAACCTTGGTCTGCAGGAGAACAGCCCCAGGGCTAGAACAGAATGAACAGTAAATAGATGTTGGTCATTGCACATCAGCCTCTGAAAGAGTTTCATCTAGAAAACAGCAGCTTGGTTGATGAAACAGAGAGTTTGGGCACTCATCTAGG
The DNA here is from genome assembly GCF_014898055.3 of Talpa occidentalis. NCBI lineage: Eukaryota > Metazoa > Chordata > Mammalia > Eulipotyphla > Talpidae > Talpa > Talpa occidentalis. The sequence goes on from NW_023600993.1 coordinate 101,067,592, forward strand.
GTGCAGCAACTTCCAGAAAAACAGCCCAGAGTACTGTCCATTCAGGCAAAGGACCCCAGGGAGGCAAGTTTCCCTGCAAAGCGCTGAACAATGACCTGCCCTTACGTGGGTGAGTCGCCCTGACTCCTGAGCTGGGAAGGGCCTGTTCCATGAGCTGTCCCAGCAGCTCTGAAGCCGCCTCCTGTTCATTTAGCTAAGCTGGTTCCACGAAGGACCTCTTTCCTCTCTTACCATTTAGAGCAGTGATTTTTATCACTTCCATTTTCTTTGCCAACTTTGCTCTAGAAGTGAACTTCAGAGTCTAGAATACCACTGCGTTCTGTGTTCCCAGACAACCGCCCTCGCAGAGTGAGTGTCACTGGCACACACGAGGGATCATGGGTTTTTCTTCGGCTGTCAGCTTTTGAAATTACCCAGCAATCCCAAAATGACTTTCCGCTCATCTGACAGTTTTGCCTCTCCTGACATGATGTACTGGATATTCAGTGGTCAGCAGGGACTATTTAATTGTAGTTAAGTCTGTGCTGTTCATTGTGGCATTTAAGATAGGGCAGTGTGTCATGTGATCACACTTTCTGACTCTCCGGGGCCCAGGTGGGTGGGTGGAATGCAATGTGTTTGTGCAAACTTTCTACCTGGGAGCATTCGTATTGATTTGAGTTTCACTGGCCAGCAGTGTTCATTCATTTGCTTTCAAGATTTATATCTACTAGATTCAAAATCAAATCCAAATCTCTCTAGAACGTATAAGGGACTGGAATATCAGATGCTGTAGTGCTAAAGATGTATCCAAAACTCAAGGAAAAGATGTATCCAAAACTCAATGATGTAATATGTATCCCTGGTTGATTAATTACCATATGCTTAAATGAGTTTGAATATCTCATCTTGCTCGGAAAGCATTCCAAAGATGCAGGGATAATATCTACGCCCCCCCGCCCATCTTACAGATGTGGAAACTGAGGCTTAGAGAGCTGAGGTAACTTCCCAAGGTCTGTGGGTGTGTGCGCAGGCCCCAGGATTGGAGCACAGGTCTCTGATAACAATCTGGATTCTTCTGCACTATCCTAAACTCCCTGAAGCATGTTCGATACCGTTGAATTTGAAATGCTCTTTTGACAGGTGGGGAAACAGGCCCAGACACCTGCACGTGACTTACTCAGAATTAACTTACCCCAGACTCAGAAAATTAGTGTCTAGTTATTTATAATTCTTATGATTGATAATAAGGTAGTGCTTATAAAATGTGCAGTAAGTCCTATAACATCCATTCTCTTATTTTTGATTTTGGTTTTGCAACCATTTCATGCTTTGAACTGATAAAACAAAAAGAATTTCAATCAATTGAATCAAGTACTATGTATCTGCAGTACAGTCCCAGAAACCTCACTGCAAGTTGCCAGTTAGCACACGAAAATGAACACTTGAATGGGTCCATCCATTCAGCAAATGTTACAAAATTTCTAATAGGTGCCAGGCATTATTCTAGGTGCTGGAAATACACAATGAATAAAACAGTCAAAAACTCCTTGTACCAAGAGAGTTTGCACTGCAGAGGGCAGAGGCATACGATTAACTAGACAAATAAGCAAAATATATAGTATGTCAGATGTTAGGTGTGAAGCAGTGAAATCAAGCTGGGAAGAGGCAAAGAAAATGCTGAGCGAGGAGATTAAGCTTATAAATAGAGAAGGTGAAATCTGAACAAAGATATAGAAGGGAAGTGGAGCAAAGTTTTTGAATATATGGAGAAGAACATTCCAGATAGAGGGAACAGCAAATTTGAAGGCTGAGTAGTAGATAATAGCTGGGTTGGGTCTAACGGGTAGTGAGGAGGCCAAGAAAGGGAGTTTGGATATTTGTTGTTGTTGTTATTACTCCCCCCCCCCAAAGATTGAGGTGTACACCTTAAAGTCTGACTTATGTGTCTGTTCGTGGACGCTCATTACTATCAGAATAATTTCATCACCCCCATATTTATTCGTTTCTTTTGGAATCTTTGCTGTTTCTCACCATTGTCCCCTTACCCCCATCCCCATGAAATGATGACTGATCTGCTCCCTGTCACTGTAGCTTAGCTTGTTTTTGCTAGAACATTCTATATAGGGAAACAAGGAGACTATACTCCCCCCATTGTTTTTTGGTCTGGATTCTTTCACTCATTGTAATAATTTTGAGATTCATTCATTCCGGGTATACCAGTAGTTCATTCAACTGCCAAGCAGTCTTTGATTGAATGGGTAGTTTGTGATTTACTTGTCCAATCATGTGTTTGGGCCATTTCCATTTTGGGACCCACAGACAGACTCTCCGAGCCTTCACACAATCTTGCTGTGCCTGTGCTTCTGCCTTCATTTCTCCTGGCTAGATACCTACGAATGGTAGGGCCTGATCAGATGGTCTGTGTAACATTGTGTGAAGCTACCAAACTTTTCCAAAATGGCCAACTTGATAGTTTCCGATATTTCAGTGATTATGTAGACATCCTTTCCTGCCTTCCATCCATATATGATGTCCTTTGGTGCAGTATCTCTGGTCAAATCTTTTTTTGTATTAGTCGGTTTGTTCTCTCATTATTGAGTTTTGGGTATTCTTTATGCAATCTGGATACAAGTCTTTCATCAGATAGAAGACTTACAAATAGTTTCTCCCTATCAAATGTTCATCTTTTCATTCCCCTAACAGCATCATGCTTGAATTTGATCAAGGACCATTTATTTTTCTTTTCTTATGGACTTTGCCTTTGGTTTTGTAGCTAAGAAATCTTTGCCTTTGATTATTTTAAAAATTGATTTTCTCATCAAGTAAAAGAAAATAACCTTTAAGTATATCCATATTACTTGGGAAGCCAACTTATCAATAAGTGGCTATTTGTAATGATTTGTTGATTAAGGCATAAAAATACTGCTTTCCACGACCCTCTTGCTGCTTCTAAAACCTGGTGCTTTTTCTCTATGCACAGTTAGCACCTGTGGCTCCTCGCAAGAGGGGCTGCAGTCTGTGGGGAGGGGTCCCCTGGTCCTGGGGGTGGAGTCCTGGACTTTCCTCTCTGTCTGTGCCCACAGGGGCCCCCCTGTAGGTTGGTTCTGCCCCTATTTTCAGTTCTAGGTTTCTGATCATGGAAACATGGAGCGTGCTGGACTTCCCTGTGCACCCTCCTGGTCCTGACACTGTAAGTGGGACATTGACAGGAAATTGAAGACTGTCTACGCAGCTGACCCTGCAGTGCTGCAAAAGGTGTGGCACCCCGCAATAGGCAGCGCCTGCTCTCAGGACTGTGGGTGCTGACCCTGATCCTGAACATGAGCCCTGCAATTTTATGGCCTGTTTCCTCCTTTTGCCTCAGCCCAGTCTTGGCCATGACCTTCAGTGTGAAAACTGGGTATATCTTCAGTATCTTGAACTTTTCCTGACCCAGAATTTGACCTCAAGACAAAGTAGGTATATTTTCATATATGTACATATGTATACATCTATGCCTAAGTGTATACATAAGTTAGGCATGTATATATGCCTGTAGAATGAAGCAGTAAATAATTCCTACACATTTTTATGGGTAACTAGCTGGTTTGGGTACAATTTTCAGTTACTCTACTGGAAAAGGGGTTAAGGTTGGCAACTTTCTCTTTGTGCTTCATGATTCTCTCCTGGATTTTTGGCTTCATGGATAGAAACAATAGGTAGAGTAAGTTGAAAATTCTCTGGATAAAACACAGACTTTTAATGCTTCTTAGCACCTGTAACATATCACCATGTCTAAACCTACAGAAAGCAGTTAAGTTCTTATGATGGATGGGCTTCCAGTGTGGAGTGATATAAGAGAAAACTGGGCCTTAACTTCCTTCCTGTTTTACTTATATTTCAATATCTTAGTAGAACTATTACATGCAATTGATCCCCCAGCTTTAGGAGGCAGGATGTGGCTGACACTATTATATAATGTACTGTTATTTGTCATTTTGTCATAATATCCAGCCCGAGCTTCTGTCCTGCGTTTGAACTTTGTCTTGTGTGGGGTGGCTGTGTGCTCAGACCCAGGCAGTAATAACGCAGAGAAGGGCTAGAACTTCAGCATTTCTTTCTCACTATGTTCCTGGCACTGTGCTTGTCCTGTAAGCTGCATTGACTTATTTAATGTCTCAAGGCATTGAGTGGGTTGGGGTTGGGGTCAGCCAGCCATTATATTGCTGCCCCCTGGCTTCCATGCGGTAAGGGGACACCCAAGGTACTCCCCTTTACCAGTGAGAGGCAGAGGTTGACTGGAGGAGAAAGTGGGGCTGGTGCCAACTCTTTGACCTTGGACAATTTACTTAATGTCTCAGTGGTTAAGGTATTTTTTTCTCCTATTTTCCAAAATGGGGATAATAATGGTTCTGAACCTCATGGAGCTGTTTTGAGTCAATGAGCTAACACATGTGACACACTCAGAAAAATGCCTGGACCAGTGGCTCTCAACTAAGTCAGCTCTGACCGCATGGGACATATGACAACGTCTGGGGACATTTGTGGTGCTATCAGCATCTAGCAGGTAGAGACCAAAGATGTTGTTTAAACATCCCACAATGTCCAAGACAACCCCACAGTGGAGAGCAATCTGGCCCCAGGTGTCAATAGTACAAAATTAAGAACCCCTGGCTTAGTGGTTAGAAATTGAGAGCTGCTTGAGACCATTTAGAACATGAGCTCCCGCGGGCAGGGAGACCATCTGTTCTGGTCATTGTTCCATCCCCGGAATATACACCAGTGCTTGACATGTAATAGTTGCTCAGTAAACATGGGTTAAATGAGTGAATGATCGATAGGGTGTTAACCCTTATTTTGAAAAGTCTGGTTTCTAAAGAGACTGCGTCTCTGGTGAAGTTTTATGGAATATTAGCAGTTTAGCTAAACTGAGAAGTAGCCGTGATGGAATTTGCCAGGAGTGTCTGGCATTGGAGAGGGACATTATGCACTTATTTCAAGATCTACTCCAAGATCTCTCTTCTCTCCCCATGTTACCTGCTTGTCTCACCTGCAGACATACCTTCTCTGAGCTAGTATTCTAAAGCTTCTTCCGGTAGAATCCATGAAGCTGCACCATCTTTAGGGCAGACATTGCTTGTTAGTTTGTGATCCCAACCCCCCCTCCCTACCGTAGAGATTCATTTGGGTATGTCTTTGGGGTCTGAATAGCTTTCGCTTCTGAACACGTGCTTGGACATTTTCTCCTAGGAAATGGTGTGCAATCCAGAGTTTCCTTTTTTGTCTTTGCCATGAGGACAAGGAAATGGAATTCTATGGTCAGCATAGCCACAGCTCTGGTGGAGGTGAGGCCTGTCATGTCGCTATTTGAACGGTGGTGTCTTCCCTCATGTTCCTCTACATGATTGTCCCATTTCAATTCTGCTGAGTTTAGTAAACATCTCTGCATCTTAGGCAATGGTGGGTAACAAATAAACAATGAATTCCTAATCTTTTACATTATATTTTATCTTCTTATGCTTTTGAAGTTAAACACAGCAGTGCCATTTGCTGTCATCCTCACACACACACACACACACACACTACACACATATAAGCATGTGTGTGTGTGTTTTGATGTCTAGATAAACAGACAAATGCAAACATGACTTCTTAACTGAAAAATATGAGCACACAGTACAGTGAAGATTTGTGACGAGAGCTGTATCTCTAGAAAAGGGTCTTTAAAAAGTCATGTTAATGCAGGTAAATATTACTGGGAAGAATTAGGTAATGTGTCTCCTGTTATAGCCATAAAGCATTAGAGGGAGTTAAGTTTAGATTACTTTAAGATGATTGTGGTAGGGATTCTGTGATTCAGAAACAATTGTTTCATTTAACATTATTTCTCATGACCTCCATATAACTTCAAGGACATCTAATGCCTAAGGAATCAGATCAAAGATGCCACCTGAAATTTCAAAATACAATACGACGAGATTCCATTGTAGCCTTCTGGCAACAGATACAGGAATTGCAGTTTCTGTCTTTGAAAGTCTGTGTTGCCATCTCATAAAGAAGAGTGTGAAATTGAACTTGCAATTAAAAAATAAGCTTGGTTTTCGCCTCCTCCCCACAAACCACTCAACACAACCAAATTGAGGGTCATCCAGAAACAGAAGGAAGAGGAGCTCGAAGATTTGAAAGATGCCTGGTAGGAATATTTCTTAATTGAGCCATGCTTTCGAGTTGCATGGAATTGTTCTTATTAAAAATTAAATAAGAACAGCAGCGAAGAACATGCGAGCCTCTGCAAGATTAGAGCTTTGTGAGATTTACTTAAAAGGCTTTCATTAGGCACTGGGGGTTCTGGGGCACATGAAAGCCTCACCTGTACAGAATACAAGGCACTCAGCTTTTAGCCCCTCTTCCTAAGAACTACACAACATTGGCGCTTATAACAAGAATAGGAAAAAGAGATTTTCACAGGGCTTCTTAAAATAAGGTCTGTATTTCCAGATTGCTAAATAACCAGCCTCTTTATGCTTTACCTCCCTCCCCCCTCCCTCTCTCGCTCGCTGTCTGCCTCCCCTCCGGCCTACTCCCCTGCTTTTGTCAATGTAGGTTAGTACAGTTCTTCTCTGTGGTTTTATTTTTTTATTTTGTTACTCTTATTTTTTAAAAAATCAATTTTCTGTCTCAGATGAACAGAGAGAAGGCTCAGCAGTGTTTCCCAAACTTGAATGTGCCCAGAGATCACCAGGGAGCTTTTTAAAATGCAGATTTAGATGCAGTGGGGCTGGGGTGGGGCGTGGCCCCTGCTTGGCTGGGAAGCTCCCAGGAATTGCCAATGTCTCCAGTCTGTGGATGAGCAAGGAGCTACTGTATTCCCTCAAGTAGATTCTATAGAATTTTTTTTTTTTAGATGTAGGGGATGGACCTAATGAGAGAAGAGTGAGGATAACAAATAACAAGAAAATATATATATACACCATCATTTCCACATGGGTTCAGTTTGATGCTTTATTATTGAGGAGTGATGTTATGATGTCAGTTTTGTCTTGTCTTTATAGTCCAACTTTGTTTTGGCAAATCAACTGGAGTTCAAAGAAATGATCCTTTGAGACACTGATATTAACACACACACACACACTGACACATTGACACAGCTCAAAATGTGGTAGAGCAATCTGCAGATTATATATATATATATATGTATATTCTCATAATTTCCCCCCAAGGATACAAAGAACCTGTAATTAAACATAACAGTTTTATTATAGGCAGAGACGGTAGTTGAGACCCCTAACAGAAATGCCAACCTTATGAAGTTCTACTATGCCTTGGCCCCCAACAGTATTTAGGGACCCTAAATGAGGTCAAATGAGAAGTTTCATTTGCAAGTATTGAAAGTATTTTGCAAACTGCAGCATGTTAGATTGAGTGCTACTTGCTACTATTTTTTCCTATTTGAATTTACTTGGATATTTTCTATTCTGTATTTATACTTTCATATCCTATTTCATTTTAAAACCTCCTTTTGATTTGTGGCTGGGTCTTGCAATTTATGCAGCTGTATTGCAAATTCACAGTATGCATTGAAATGAAACATTAAAAGTGATCGTATACCTGATCTAGCAAATCCATAAGGTGAAATGTGTTCTATAGAAACCTATAGAAACACGTATGCAAATGCAGACCGAGATGTATACAAGGAGAGCCACTATTTTACAGCTTGAAGAGAAAATAATCTGCAATCATCTAATGCTGTTGAGGGGGTTGACTCATTGCTGCTGGTGAGTTTGTAGGATAAGAGATTCTGTAGCCAAAACCCCGAAATACGGTGCATGTGAGGTGTGGGCATAAAGCAAAAAGAACAAGATGGAAAGAAAAAGTAAAGAGTGCGTCCTAAAGTCAGACCGTCTCTCTGTCATTCTATCTATACAATTTTCTTTTATTACTCTGAGAAAGCTTTTGGAGGAAATACCATCATCACTGGAGGAACAATTACAAGGAACATTCCATTGTCAATATTTTGGTATTTTTTCTTGCTGTAATTCTAAAAACAGAGTACAGTTAGGGAAGAGGGCAGAGAGGTAATTAGGGGGCTTAGATTTGGGGCCTAGTTCATGACTGTGCTTTGGGCAAGTTACTTATTGACAGAGCTGTATGTCCTCAAACTTAACAACATGAGCTGTGACAATACCGCTTCACGGTTTTATCTTTTTTAAAATTGAGGTAACATTGGTTTCTGGCATGAGATTGGGTTCAGAGTGCAGATTTTGTGACAGCATCTGTAAAGGGGCATCAACTCATCACCCAGAGGCTAGTGTCCACCCCCCACTGCCCTGAGCTCACTACCCTGCCCTTTCACTGTTGGGGGGGGCGCCCCCCCAATCCATTTTGTCTGACTCTTGTGGTCAAGACTGTTGTGGTTTTCTTTTGTTCGTTCATTTGTTTTACTTTATTATCCACCACATCTGAGTGATCTCATATGGTATTTACTTTTCTCTAGTGACTTACTTCACTTAATTCCCTGTAGGTCCATGGTGGGGGTGGTGGCAGATAGCTTGGTTTTATCTTTTTGGAAGACTGAATGAAGTGTGTAAAGCACTTTGCCCTCCATAAAGAATTAAGAATGTCCTAGATTTTTGTTATTGTTGCTCTAAACATTTGTCCCTGAGTCACAGCAGCTCCTGGAAGGCAGGACAGCTATCAGTTTACTTCAGCACACGCTGAGCTGGGGGAGGGGATTTCAGGAAGCTCTGTTAGCTCTGCCCATACTTCTCCTGGCTCTTTAACCCCTTCCTGGACACTTTCCTAGATCCCCAGTGGTGCCCCTTCTCCTTGCGAAATGTCAGAAAACTCACGTCCTCCTGTTGTGCTTTTATAGAATCACTGGCCAATGTGTTCTTTCTCCTGGGGGATTTACAACTGCATCTTATTTTGCAATATCTGCCAAAGGATTTCGTGATTTTGCCCCAAATGAAAGGAACTCAGCCCCAAGCAGATAAACCAGGGAGGATTTTGGCAAGCAAGCCCCTTCCTGGAGGCTCTGGGTGACATCAAGTCCTGCTCCCCTCTGGTGAGTCACTCCCAGGCAGCGGTTTCGGAGCCCAGCTGTCAACACTCCTGTTATTTTTTATTTGACTTTTTCTCTAGCACTATCTTAGCTAATTTAAGAAGCCTTTTTTAAAAGGGAATAGAAGTGGAAAACCCCATATAAAATATACATTGATAAATATATATATATATATATAAAATAAAAATTTAAAGGCATTCATCTGTGTCTCACTTAAACAGTAGTATGCCCCTGAGGGGTACTTTTACCACCCTTTAGACAACAGAGGCATAAAATAGATCCATCTCCCTACAATGAGTCCTTCGAATGAGAAATTAGAACACAGGAAGTATCTCATGGATTATGGCAACAGAACAGTCCAGTCATCAGAGGGACCAGCCTCTCCCTAGAAGGTGGGCAGTATGCCCAATGTACCCCCCTGTGTCCCCACACATTATACCTGGCACACAATATGTACTCCGTTAATACTGGGTGGATAAATGGAAAAATGAGTGAATGACAGTTTCTCCTTTCCTGCTGGCAGCTTTAAAAACTTATTTCCTATTAGTTTCTTTTTTAAAAAACAACAGTTTGCAGTTGTCATGTGTCAAACTGTCCATTTTGGAATACCACATATTTTAAAAGAGGTGAATCCAATTTCCCCATTATCACAAAGCTTGAGTTTGCACAAAGGATGAGGAATTGAGGCTACGCTTAGGCTGTTAGTGGAATTTGTAAAGGGGGAGAATTAGCTGTGCATCATATATATATATATATATATATATATATATATATATATATTTGTAATAATGTCAGTACTGGATGCCTTTTGTTCTTATTTAATTGTTGTGGAGTCTGCCTGACTAAGAGGCTGTGCAGAAGTTGTCAGTGATATAAAATCAAAGGACTCGAATCCTGGCATCCTAAGAGCTGTCTAATTTAAGACCATTGAAACTCACATCATGTTGTTAATTCTTATCATGTCTCCACAATGGATTTTTGCTAGATCTGAGTAGATCATAGGCTAATACCAGGAAGAAATGAGAAATGCATATACATACACATATATGTGTGTGTGTGTGTATTCTACATGTATACACACACTGCTGTATATCATACCAGAATATTCTAGTTTGCAACAAATATGCAGAATACTTCGTTATGAATTACCAAGTATTCCAAGTTCTGAGTATTATAATCCTTTTCTTAGTATAACTGACATAATTATTGTTTTCAATGAAATCAGGGATTTTCTTTATGCCATCTATTTTTAAGAAAGAGATAGATATGTGCAAGCTTACAGCACACACACACACACCTATCATATAATTATGTTCTTTCTGAATCTTTGTACTCTGTACTATGATTTCCTTTATGTCTTATTGGGGGTTTCATCCAGCAACTGAATGGAAGAGAGAAAAAATAGATTTTTTTGTTATAAACATCAGTGTGGCTAGATCACAGCTACCTTATATACAAGTAGGATTTTTTTTTTTGCATGCTTTATGTATAATTTGGAATACTCTTTGGAGGATACTTTGCCTAATCTTCCATTTGAGTTCTTGGAAACTTCTGGAAATTCATTTAAGAAAAGCAGGATGAAGGCTCCATTCATTTTCTGTATCAGTTTTTGAAATACCAGATTGGTTTTCTATTGTTCTCCACAGGACACCATTTTATTATTACTATAATAATTATTATTATCAATATTATTGTAACAATGAGACACATGATGAGTTTCAATCCATTGCAATTTTTATCTTACTAAAGTTCAGATTAATCTACTTTTGGCAGCAGGAGCCTTTTCTAATGGGCTCCTGATTTCTGAGCCTGATTGGTCATTCACTTCTTGGGATCAGATGTGCCCCACTCAACTTCTAATCCTGTAAGTAACTACATGTTTAATCTCCACACTAGTCCTTGTAGATGCCTCTACACATTTTGATTGAAGTGCGTTCTCTGGTAGAATCTTCAGCACTCAGGGTTTTTATTATTCTTAAATTTGTCAGTTGCCCGATTTCTTTCCTCTGTTTTTTCTGTACATAGTCTGATCCACTCAGAACATCGTGGCTCTGTCCCCACACTCGAGAACACTGGAAATTTGTGGTTTGTAGAGATTCGGATTAAGTTCTTGCAAATTGATCATAGTGCCCTTTATACTTGAAAGTCAGTTTTGCTGGATATAAAATCTTTGGTCCCCATTTTCTTTCCTTGAATATCTGAAGTATGGCGCTTCATTTTCTTCTGGCATAAAGTGTTGTTAAAAAATCTAAACAGGGCCTCCCTGATGGTGCAGGCGGTTGAGCACCGCGCTGTGAAGCTGTCCGCAGCCTCTGCAGTGCGGGTTCAATCCCAGCCAGCCAGGGAGCAACACACATGGTGCAGCAGACCTCTCCTGTCTCGCCCGCTGCTCTCCTCAGCAGTGTATTTCAGTCAGTCTGCCTGTTCTCTTCCCCACTCTGTCTCTGGTGAATCCTCTCACCCTCCCACACATCTGGCATGTACCCTGGTTCTTGTATAAATAAATGAAAATCTTTAAAAAAAAATCTAAACAGAAATTTTGTTCCTTTATAAATGATTTTCTCTTCTTACCTAGATGTCCTAGTGATATTCCTTTCGTTGTTCATTCAAGTGTTGGCAGAACTCGATTTCTTGTGTTTGTAGGACTAGTCTCCACTTTGTCGTTAGCTGTTGGCCTGTGATCACTGTGAGTCTCAGGGGCCATTCTCTGGCCCTCTTGTCTCTCCCTCCTGTGGATGAATGCATGAGATTATTTATCCTTAAAAAGGAGAAAAAACTGCCATTTGCAAAAATGAGGGTGACCCTGAAGGACCGATGTGAAATATAAATACTATGTTGCAAAAGAACAAATCTACGTAAGTCGACTTCTATGAGATACCTATAATAGTCATGGAGCAGAGATTGCAATAGCAGTTGTCAGAGAGGGTGGGAGGGTAGGTTGCTGTTCAGTAAATACAAATTTCAGTTATGATAGATGAGTTGGTTCAGAAGATCTGTTGTTCAACATAGTACCTACTGTTAACAATATGTTTGTGTGTACTTCAAAATTTGTCAAGAAGGCAGATCTCATGTTCAGGGTTCTTATCAAAACAGAACAAAACACGCAAACAAAAGGACACAGGGAAACTCTGGGAGGTATTGGATGTCTATTATTGATTATTATGGTGATGATGCCCTGGGTATTTACATATGTTCAAATTCATCAAATTGTACCTATTACATTTATGTAGTCCTTTGCATATCAAGTATACCTCAATAAAATGGTATTCCAAAAGTCATGAAGAGGATGCTTTGAATTCTTTGTGCTTTGAAATTCTGTTCTGAGCCAGAGAAAATGCTCTCCTTTTAAAGTTCCGATGTATCTCAGCTAATCTTCCTATTTTAAGTTTGATTGAATATTACACAATTATAGCTGCAAAATTCCTTTGCTACAAAAGGTGACATTATCTTGGGAGTAAGACCAGGGGGTGAAGATCATGGGGACCAGCTTAGAATTCTGTTTCCCCTGTTCTTATCACTTATTTTTAATCCCGGCAGGTTATTGAACTCTCGCTGTATTCTATAGGCCCTTAGGATACAGTCATGAACAAGAAAGACATGATTCCTGGCCCTAAGAGCAGAGAATTAATGCTGAATGTCTAGTGAATTGGTGGGTGGATAGAGTTGTATAAGGGTCTAAATGCAGATTCAGAGAAAAGCAGCAGAAGACTGAGACTCAATATTATTGAGTATGTTTTAAAGGTTCATGTATCATCTTGAATGGAATTGTTGCTCAACTTCTGATGAGGAGTCTAATGCATCAATATCTCAGTTATCATTGACTGATGACCTGCATAATAAAAGATCTTGACTTGCGTGTATGTTAACAATTAATGGAATGTGTAATGCATCACATGGAGTATATGGAAGGTAATAAAGAGGTGTAAATGAGAATTACACAGGTTAGTTGGTGTCATTAATGGTTCTTTTGTTCTGCCAGAGCAGCAGTATCTTATTCAGGAGACAGAGCTGCAGTTCTGGTTGCCAAAGTGACTTACATATGCCAATTCAAGTGTGATTGGTTCTTTAGGGGTATTCTCCTTTGTGAAAATCCACGCACTCAAGTGTGTTGTCCATATTGTCTACTTCTGAACGCCCCCTTATCTTGAGGGTATCAGGAGCTCTAGCCCTGTGTAAACCCAGGTACCTTACAGAGTATCCTTCCACTTCTGGAATTATTTGTACGCTTTGGCCATAGTCTTGGTTTCTCAGGTTTATAATCCTGTATCCGGTCCCTAATGAAATACAATCATAGTGATCAATTTTACAATACCCACATGGGACCCCATTTATTTATTCAGAAATACATGTCATAAAGATTGAATGAGAAGCTAATATTCAGCTCTGGATAAAGTAATACTGTGTGTTAGGAAGAATCAGCATTTGTTAGCATAAGTAAGACTCTGAGCCTTGATTATAAGTGTCAGTGTGTTAAAAAACATGACTAAACCCAGTGTGAAATTACAAGTCTGTAATGCAAATATATTTGGAGAAATGCAAACACATTTATCCATGCACTAATTCACTCACTCAACAGCAATTTATTGAGTGCCTAGCATGTGTCAAGGGCTTCTGTAGATGCTGGGGTTATGCTGGGGGAATGCGTGTGGAATCAAATTGCCCTTGGAGTGCTTATATTCTAGCAGAGGGAGTTAGAAAATGCACAGAATTAAGAAAGACATCATCCTGCTATCATTTGTTGATAGACAGTAATGACTTTTAATGGCAAAGAAATTTGGTTGAAACAAATTTGGAGGATTTGTAATAGAAATATAGAAAGTTCTACACTGTTTGTCTAGGGATTCATTCATTCTTCTGTGGACATTGAATTGCTTCTTCTTGGTTGGCTCACTGTCCAGGTTTGTTTCAAGATGCAGAGCTGTCAGTTGGCTGGATCGGGCACTCAGTAAATGTTTATTGAATGTGTGACTATTACTGAGTTTGCTTGTAATTCAACATAATTGTTAGAGTAGAATTTCATAAATATTTTTTAAATTTTTGTACATATAGCTTGACCCTAGATTTAGTGAGTGATAATAGTGTCAGTACTACTAACAACCGCTTCAACTTAATCTTTAGATCTTGCTTTAATTGGGAAAAGTTTCAAAAATTCTCCTTGACCATTCTACCAGCTATACGAACTGGCACCAAATACTACCTCCCTTTTGTTTCTTGGCATTCATTGTCTCAATGCACGCACATGTTTTTATTTTCATGTGTAATTACTTATCATCTCTCTTCCTTACTGTCACCTCCAGAAGGGGAGGGTTTCTTTTCCTATATGAATGTCTACTCTTTGTGATGAATTGACACATCATTGCCTTTCAAGAAGATGCACTAAATGAATGAAATCTCCCTTTTTCTTCCCTGTCCTCCACCCTCTCCATGTTTCCTTCCATTGTCTTCATGACTTTTATCTATTCTGCAAACATTTATGGAATTAACAATAATGGCAACTAGTTTATTTATTGAGTGAGGATGAAAGCTCTCAGTGGGAAGGAGCAGAAGAATGATAATGGGAAAAAATGGGAAAATCACTGCTACCGAGTACCCACTCTGTGCTGGACACTGGGCCAGGTTCTATACATGATTCTCTCATCTTCACAACAACCTTGGACAGTAAACATTCTGAGAGGTACCGTGTTCAAGTTCACATGAGAAATGGGTAAAGGTAGAACCAAGATGTAGATGAATCTCCCTGAATTACTATCCATGCTCTTCAAAAACCCACAGTATTAAACTAGCAGTTTTACAAAATTTGGGTTGAGGGCAGTGACTGAGATGTTGAGGTGTTGCCCATCATCCTTCCTCTTGGGTAACGCTGCATCTTTGCATCTTATGTTCTTACTGGAGCCCTCAAAATCAGAACATCAGCCAACACTGCAGTCCCCCGAGCTGCATATCTAGAGGATGAAATGTGCCCAGAGGAGTTAGGGAATGACAGGTCTGGGCTCCGACTGAGCGGGGCTTGTGGCTGCCTCCCAGCCAAAGACATCACACACACGTCTTTATCTCCCCAGCTCACCTCTGTTTTCTTCCAGCAACTGGGTGGTTTCCAGTGCCTCCCCTCTCCTCCCCCAGCCTCAGGTCACATGACCAGGATCGTAAAGACTTTGCCCTCTGCTTCAGGGGCAGAGCACATGCCTCAGACCCAAGCTGACCTTGGCATTGAATTCCCTTAGTCACAGGATGAGTCTCTATCACACAGGCCCCTTGGCCTTGGAGGCTGTCACCAGAAAGTAGCTCTACCCTGCTAGATTCATCATGGGAAGGGATCTGGATGTGATATGCTCATTTTGTCACTGGGGAGAGCCTAGGGCTTCTGAAGGTCCCCAGTGCACCCTGTACCTCACAGACAGGGAGCCCTGATTGGGGAGAGATTGTGATTCCTATCGACATTGTTTAACCTCTGGATCCACAAGGGCCTGGATTCCCTATTTCTTTCTTTTTTTTTTTCCTGCTCCGGCCATTTCAAGCTGGGTTCCCAATCATCCTAATGGCTGGAATGGTGTGATTAGCTGTCAGGACACTGAGGTGACAAGCCGTGATCGCTCAGGGGCCAAATAACAAAAAGGTGTATTTCTCACTCTGATCAGTTTGTTGGGGTTGAGTGAGCCTCTGATATGTCTGTTCCCTGAAGACTGACTCAACATCTGGGCTGCTTCTGTCTCTCAGCTGTGCATCTGGAACATGTATCTCCTGAGAGCAGTAGAGGGTGGAATGGTTCGTTTTGAAGCTCCAGACCTCCATGCAGGCTGCTTCCTTTCCAGGCAAATCCTTCTGGCCTCAGTTAGCCTGGTCACAGGGCCCCAACAGAACTGTCAAAAAGACTAGAAAGTTCTAAGGGTCCCAGGGTTACCAGGTGAGCCACACAGCTTCTGCCACAGAATGTCTCCTCATTATCAAGGTTCTTCAATGCAAAAATGCAGACATCCATCCAGAGCTGCCTGGAGAAAATGCAGGCTTCTCCCTTCTTTTCTGACAGTTGGAGGCTCCAAGGTACCACCCCGAGGCTCTTCCTGATACAGAAGGACGCACTCCCTGGCTGTGACTCCTGGCTCCATCCCTGCCACACACAGAGCCCTGCACAGGTCTTCTACCAGAGCATTAATTCATCCCAGCATGCAATCACTACGTCTTGCGTAAAGAAACATGCCTGGTTTGCAGCATTCCTTCATACTCATTAGGTGTGATTCTTCTCTATTGTTTCCTCTGATTTCATGGGTTGCTCAGGTGCTTGTTCCTCCCTCCCTCCCTCCCATCTTTTAACCTTTCTTCCTTCCTACCTCCCATGCATAATTTTCAATTATGAACTATTTCCATGTGTATGACTGATTCCAAGATGAAAACACTTTCTCCTTTCTTGCCTTCCTGCATCCTGACCTGTAGCGTTAGCCTCCACATATTAGGGTGATGAATGATATTCCAAACCCATATCCCAGGAGAAATGACAAATCCTCTCGTGTGCCCCCTCACTCTCTGCCCATGGTCGACCTCTTATGTCCTTCCCCCGACTTGCCTTTTGAGCTGGGTGCCCTCTGCCCTCCTGGCATCCCCCTTGTTTCCTCCCTGAATTCCATTTGGAGATAGCTAACAGAAATTGACTGGGGTTTATTAGTTCTTTGGGCACATTTGGATCCTTTTCTCAAGGATCTCTCATCAGGCCTTCTTTGCCAGTAATTACTGCAGCACTGAAGACTTGAAGGAGTTTCCTCTCAGCACTGAGTGATGGGATTTCTTAATATGACTGCTTTTTATTTTTGGAGGGGAAAAATTAAATTAAATGTGCTCTTCCAGGGAAGGCTTGGTTAGTCTGCACAGACATTCGAATCGTTCTGTTAAAATGAAGAGCCTTTGTGATCATTCTGTCTAGTCATGGAAGTGAAAAGACTTCTGTGTATTTATCATGCCCCTGAGGACAGTTGCCCCAGAGTGTTATCCATGGGGCAGATGTGTTGTGAAGTCATTCACTGGCATGTTATTTTGATCAAGGGTCAGCAAACTAGGGTCTTTGGGCTAAATAAAGCCTGCAGCCTCTTCTGATAAATAAAGTTTTATCAGGACACAGCCCCATTTTTTGGTTTGTGTTTCTTTACAGCTGTCTGTGCTGCAGAAGCAGCTAGTAGTTACAGGGGAGACTGCAGCCTGTACGTCCACAAAGCTTGCTCACTGGCCCTTTCCAGAAAAAGTTTGCCATTTTGATGAACAGATGTATTTTGGGGGTGTATATTTTGGGACTGCCACACATCTAATTGCTTTGCTTGGAAACAATCCACTTAATCATGCAATTCCACCCTTACTGTAACCTAACATGTAACACGTAAGGGTAAAGGTTTGGTTTTGTTTCCAAGTTAGAGGCCTACTCATACTCTCTCATTCCTATCTCTTCCTTGGTTTTAAAAAGCAAAATGAATATCTCTGGTTTATAGTTGCTCATTGATTTTGATTTTCACTTTATTATAATTACTTTTCCCCCCTGATCTCTTATTTGCCAGAGACATTCTGCAGGGGGGGAGAAGGCAGTAGGATCAAAACAGGGGTGGGAAGAGCACAAGGGACTGTGGTGATGGTTCAGGGGTGAATTGCTGGTGGGAATTTCACAGGGACTGTAACCGAGATGAGAAAGCACATTGTACAAAAATGAAGAGAGATGTAAAAAATGTATAAAATAAAATATAATAAAAATAAATAAAAAGCAAAATGAAATCAATCTAGGAAGAACAAAAGCATAATTATTTTTCTAGAGTCCATCTCATGCTCCATTTCTCATATTCTAAGACCAAGATGACCGACATGGTGGAGCGTAACTTGGGCCCCCATGGAGCCATGGCTTGTCGGAATTTACTTCCAATCGTTTCGCTCAATGGAAAGATGCTAAAGTAATTTTCCAGGCTAAAACCTCTTTAGCCTCTGGTACTCGGCACTCATCAATCAGTCTAACTACCACGCTGGAAGCTCACCACTTCACGGCTATTTATGTCAAAAACACGGATGCTTTAAGTGAAGATCAGTTTCAAAATTAGATAATTGGTGTGTGTGACATGCATCTACGGCTTTATTTGAAAATTGACTTGAAGATGAGAAAAAAATGAGTATTTTTCTTTTTTGTAAAGGAGGGAAATATTGGAAGATTTTCTTAATGCTCTACTTATTTGTCGTGTGAGGCTAAGAGAATTCAGGGGCTTTGAACTCACTGTGAAAAGCTACTTGGGGAGAGATACAGGATTCTTAGTAAGGATGAGAAATCATATCTCCTGGAGGAAATTACCTTGTCTTTAAGCTGCTTTAAAAGAATCACAGCAAATATTCAGGTGTGAAACTACCTGACGGGGCCGAGGTCAGAAACAGTGACAAGAAAACCGATGGTGATTAATGTTTGCTGGGTCTTTTCTGTGGACCAGAAATCCATCAGGAATCCATAATCCCGTATCTGCTAACTGTTTCCCCAAATTGTTGAAGGTAGCTGAAACTTAGCCCCATTTCACACATGGGAAGATGGTGAATCTGAAATTTAAACCCAAGAGCATCTGGCTGCTGCCCGGAGATGTTTAACCAGAGGTGATTTGGCCCCTACCTCCCCTCCAAAGGACACTTGGTGATGTCTGTGGACAGCTGCCTTGAAGGGCACTACAGGACCTAGTGGCTACAGCCAGGGATGCTAGAAACAACCTGCAGTGCCCAGGGCAGCCCCAGGGGAATGTCTGGCCCCAAGTGTCAACCATGCCAGGACCGAGGGCGTCTAGGATCCCACCTGCAATGGCTGATACTGTCAACAGAATTTCCTGCCCACGAAAAATGAAGACACACAGCAAGAAATGAGAAATCACAGCCAGTTGTCCCCAACCTGGATTCAAGGTTCTGAGTGGGGACGTGGGCTCATGTGCAATTGACAGACGCTGCCCATGTCTTTCTTCAGACGGGCTTACCTTCCTCCGGCCTCCATCCTATTAGCCACAATCCACCTTTAAACCTCACCTCGTGTGAGCATCTCATTTATCCTGGGCCACGCCAGGCGTGTGCCTTTCCTGAGTGGGCTTCCATGAGCTGCTCCTCCAGAGGGGCTTAGTTCTAAGTCTCTGATCTCAAGCCAGATTAGAATTCCGGAGCTAATGATCAACGGCGCATCAAGCTTATTTCACATGCCTTATCCGTTTCCACTCAAAGCAGGGCAGTTTTTATAGGAAAGAGGCTTCCAGAAAGAAGCTATTAAAAATAGACTTTTTTTTCCCCTAATCTGACCAACTTCCAACTCCTTTACTTACCTACATGAGACAACTTGATGTTTCTCTGGGTCTGACAAGCTCATTTAGTGCTGCCTCTGCAGAGGATCGACTGGGAGAGAACCATGCTGTGGGCTTGGCGTGGTGCCAGGCATGCTCGGGGGGAACCCCCAGAAACATACGGGGAGTCTTTGCCTGCAGGGGTTTATACTGTGGTTGGGGAAATGGGACATATGCACACGTGGGGAATGAAATGACTAAGCGAGAGGCAAGTGATAGGCGAAGCCAGAGGCAGGGTGGCCAGAGGCAGGTCTGTTTCCTTTTTTTTTTTTTTTTTATTTATTTATGCATACAAGAACTGGGGCATTGGCCAGAGGTACAGGGAGGCAAGAGGATTCACTGGAGACAGAATGAGGAGCAGAACAGGAGATCTACTGAAATACACTGCTGAAGGGAGCAGCAGGGAGACAGGAGAGGTCTGCTGCACCGTGCGGGTCAGCTCCCTGGCCTGGGATCAAATTTGTGCTGCAGTGGAGGCCGATAGCTTGATAGCTTGATAGCACTGTCTTTAACCCCTTCACCACCAGGGAGGCCCTGCTTCCTTTTTTTTAAATTTTAATTTCAATTTTAATTTTTTTTAAGGCACTTTGGTCCTTTGTCCAGGAGGAAGTATTTGCTATGACCTGGCGTGTTCTGGGACTTTGTATCAAAAATGGGATTAAAGAAAACAAAATTTTTAGGGAAATTAGGAAAAGGTGGGGTGGGTTCCAGGTTCCACTGGTTCAACCCACTGTCGGGGTGACAGCACAGAGCCTGGATGCTGTTTTGGGGGGAGTCAGCTGGGCCTTGGATGTGTTGACTCAGGCCCCTCAAGAGGACAAATAGTGGGTGTTTATGTGGTGAGAGATTTGACAAAGCGAAATACTTATAAAAACTAATAGACGTTAATCAACGAAGTACGGTTTCTGTGGTTGGGACAGGGAATGAGTCAAGGTGGGTGTGACTGGTGGTGGTGGGGAAAAAGGTGTCAGTTGAATAGAAGGTGTGAAGTGAAAAAATACCCCAAAATATTGAAAAATAACTTTGATGTTAAAAATCAATCCAATAGAGTAATCCGCAGAAGAGCCCCTGAGTGATTTGGGCAGAGATGACAAGCTGGAAAACAAGACCCAGCGGTGAGTGAGTGTGTGTGCTGTGAGCGGCACCCAGGGTGCCAGTTTCCTTTTCTTTCCCAAAAGCTTTTTCAGTAACCCCCTCTTCAGACAACACCCCCAGACAAAGGTTTAGCTGTATCCTAGTATTAAGAATGTGGATAAAATCCCAATCCGGAGAGACCAAGACTGGGAAGGGCGAAACCCCCGCCCCCAAAGAGACAATTTGATGTTCATGTGAGTAGGAAGCGACCGAGTTTAAAAGGAGAAAATAAGATTTTGCAAATTAGGAAAAAATACTTAAGTGTGATTTTCAGCTGCAGAAGTTTCTCTTCTCCAAAGGACGTTTGGCACTGCAGGAATTAGTGCAAATGTGGCCGTATTTTATGGGCAGGAGATGAGGCGGGACTAGGACTTTATTAAACTCTGGACAAATTGGGGATGATGTTTCCCACTATTTGAAAGAAGTGATTGATCTTTTTTTGATTTGGAAATATTAAGGGGGCAAGGAAAGCTGCAGAAACAGCTTAAAACAGCTCTGCGGTGCTTTTGGCAGGCAGGAGAGTGTGGTTTTTTCCACGGGGAAACGCAAGGGGAAAAGGTGACTTTGATTGCTGAAATTAATTTTATTGCCAGACTAACTAACCCTCTTCCTCCTATCACACAGAGATAAAAAGGCGACGAGAAATGCTTTTTCAGACACCGTGGCTTCTTGTGGCGGTTGGGGCTTCTGACAGCCGAATGGTAGGTTTGTAAATATATCCCAGAAAGCTGCAAAGCTACAAGCAGATACATAAAGAATGAGGAATCTGATTAAGAAACGAGCATTTATATTTTTACTGGGTTTTACTTTTAACATAAAACATCTTGAAAAAAGTTTTATGATTTAGCATTTATGAATGACTAGATTTTAAGAGAATTGTAATATTTTTTTAGGGTATTTCAGCTCCATGAGTTATTTCTTGTAGATTCAGATAATGACATTATAAATCTTTCTGTGGAGGCAATTACTAAGGCAGAAATGGCCTATTCCCCATTGGCTTTTAGGTTCAGCTTACTGACATATTACAAGCAGGCTTACCGTGGTCATTAAAAACTGATCTGGGATTTATTGGACCTCTTTAAAGTCTCAGTACTTTGAAAAGTATTGAACAGAAAAGAATACAAAGTGAAGTTACAAAGAGGGCCAGCAAGGCAATCAGGAGAAGAGCAGATTTAATTTCTCCGCCCAGACCACCACACGCATCATGAAAATATCTGAAATTGGAGCATGAGTTTCTTAACACTGGCGAGGACACGCTTGCTAAGTGTGATTTCCGCCCGAAATAGTTTCCAGGATGGTGTTAGAGTTAAAGGGACGTGGCTGTGAGCAGCTGCCTGGAAAGGGAGGGGGTTCTCCACCGTGGTGGACACCTGGCCCACCTGGACGCACAGAGCATGAGAGCCGAGGAGCAGGCATCTCTGAGTGGCAGAGCACCCCCACTTGAATACAACAGAGTCAGCTTTCGGGGTGACTGGACGTAAATAAGAGCTTTCGCTCAGATTATCTGATTCCCTCATTATCTTCTGCACTGGGAGCTGCTGGTCTTGCTCCCTCTGCTCTCCCCAAAACATGCTGGGCCCCTTTTCCAGGAAGAGGTTTTCTCAGCCATCTTCCAAGAGGGGTGTTCTATCAGCACAGAGCAAGCTTATCCCAGGAGGAGAGTGTGGATCCCCAGGCCCTCCTTGATCTTGGGATGTTGTCTTGGCACCCAAAGTTGCTGCTGGTCAAGCTAAAATATAGAGTTAGGCAGGGGAACTCTCACCAGGACGAAAGTCTTGGTATGAGGACATCTGCTGAAAACAGCAGGCAGACATTACGGCCAGGTGAGCATCACCAGCTCGACCACCTTGACAGGAAGTCAAGTGTAAACAGGGGCTAGAGAGAGGATGTTTTGATCAGCAGCAGCAATGGAGTCCCCCCCACTCCCAGGCAACAGTCCCTATTCACTGACCCCAGCTTGTGCCAGACTATGACACATCCCCAATCCACATTCCCACCACACATTCCTCCACACATTCCTCCATGGACTTGCCACCTTGGGGGAGGCACTGCATCTCCAGAGATGTAGCCCCTCTGGGTCTCTGTTTATCTCTCTCTCTCACTACTTGGACCTTGAGTTGTTTTTCCTCCTTCCTGCATTGCTCCCAAAGCAGCTGCCCTGTGAGGTGACAGGTGAGGAAGGGAGAAGGACTTTCAGGAAAGTAGAGCAGGGCTCGAAATGCCACCGTGATAGTGCAGGTGGCCTTCTAGGGCACAGCCCTTGCCCAGGCCGCCTGGCCTTGTTCCCTGAGCTAGGCCCCTGGCCCTCTTTAGAATGAAGCTACAGCAAGGCTTGAGGATGCTTTTATCACCTTGCCAGGGTTACACTGAAGTTCTTTGCTTTACCGTCGGGGATTCTCTTACTCTTATAGTTCGATCACATGTTTCTCATTTTAAAAAATCCTTGGGTAAAAGTGGGGCCCCCCAGAAGCCCTGTACTGTTCTGTTTCTGTAAAATGCTTTGTTTCCCAGGGCTGGCTCCTCCTTATTACTCAGGCACCACCTGAAGCCCCCACCTAGTGAGTGTCCTTCCCAGCCCTAATGTGCGGCTCTCACCCCAGCACCGTAACTGTTCACCTCTTTGTTTCTTTACGGTCAACCAATTTCTTCTGGAAAGGCTGGAGAACAAATGTTTCAGGCATATGCATCACCCACTAATACTGCTTGGTGGCACATAAGTGCCTTGAGGAAGCACAGGAAGGAGTGTGCCAGGGTGCCATTGAAAACTTGACTTACAGGAAGGGCTTGGGGCCATGGCCTGCAAGCCCCTGCTTTAAGAAACTTTTGTATTTGTTAATTTTCCAGATTTCCTTGGTCTCTCTCCACTAGAATTGGAGATGAATGAAGCCACCATAAAATCTGCTGAGTTCCCCACTATGTCCTCAGGACAGAAAGTCTAGTACCTAGTAGGTAGGTACCCACTGATACAAGCTGAATACATGAACCAGTGTCTCCCTTAAGTGATGTTGTTTTACTCTAGTCTTCTGAATGAAATGTAAGTCTATGTTTTCTTTTTTTTTTTAAGATTAATTTTTATTTATTTGTGCATACAAGAACTGGGGTACAGGCCAAAGTTGTGGGGGTGAGAGGATTCACCAGAGACACAGTCGGGAGAAGAATAGGCAAATCTACTGAAATCCACTGCTGAGGGGAATAGCAGGTGAGACAGGAGAGGTCTGCTGCTCCATGTCCGTCGACTGCCTGGCTGGGGATCAAACCGTGCTGCACTGGCTGTGGAAAACTTGCTAGTGCTGAGACTTTAACTCCTGTGCCACCAGGGAGGTCCGAGTCCGCGTTTTCTTAGGAAAAAAAGTAAACGTATTTTTAAATGAAAACTTTTAATTTATTTGTAAAACAAAATGTTGGTGTTGAAGTACCTTGGGGTTTGGTTTAAGCTCTTAGCTCTGATTTCATTCAGCCTACATGGGATCTGATTTAAAATCCTCACTCTACAATGCACTGTTGTTTGATAGATTCCATGCAAATAATGACAGTTCATGGAACTGAATACAATCTGTTGTGCAACGAAAGAGCAATCAGCCCTCTACATTGCCATGAATTCTGGTGGATTCAGTCATCTTTTAAATGGTTCTGTTTTCATTCGTTGTCAGACTAACCTGACCTGTCCAGCTACATTTTTTTTGACTGTGGGGCCCAATATGGCCAATCAGGTGATGTGGTTTTGTTTCTCAACACTGGGAGACATGAAAATTCTTCCCCCAGTTTCAGACATAGTCTTTATCCCCAACTCTGGTGTATTCAGAACTCTTACCATGTGCTGTTCTAGTCCCGTCTTCCCTATCTTTGGAAGGGGGTATCTTTCCAACAGAATTAACTTATAAAGTTCATTTTGCAAGGTTTCTTGGATGAAGGAAATGCAGCTATTGGTACTAATTGTGTTTTTCCACTGGTGAGCTGGTTTGGAAACCGGTCTTTGGCATATTTTTATGGACTCCTGAACTAGGTGCCGCTGGAGAGTTTAGGATTGACTTTTGTTAGAAATCACAAGAGATGCAGCCAGATACATGTTTTCTCTCTCTGTTTTCTTGGACAAAGTTCACCATTAAGAAGACCAAATTCACTAGAACAGAGGAGGGAATTTTTACAAAGCCTAGGTGATATGATATGCTCAGTTTTGCTGCTCTGTAAGACTCATCCCAGTGGGTGAAGGCTCTTGTGGGGCTGAGTTCTCCCGGCCAGCCCTGGAGCCAGCACCTGAGCATGCTTTTGCATGCAAGCAGAAGTAAGATTTTGCTTTTGCTGAAGTACCGTGTTCACTTTTTTTATTGACTGCTATCAGGGGGAATCATTGACAGGTCCTAGGACATAGGGAATGAAGGTGTTAGGGGAAAAAGGGTAGGACGCATTAAAGACTTTATTTCCCCATTTTCTCACTGAGTTGTACATTTTCCTTATTTCCTTTTCCCTTGTAAATAAACCTTTTACTAACCTTTTGTGTGTGCCTGTAGTGGAGTATTCATAAGTCCCTTGTAAGCGCGCGGGTGAGGACCCACAGCCAGGAACCCATTCAATATCGGGGCTGTCCTATAACAAAGGGAAGAATTGTGTGAGCTGAGTGCAGCCATGATGACAGTGGGTCCGTGCACATCTTCCTACACTGGCTGAGTTAGTGTGGAGCAGACTGACCTCTCCTTCCTGGCGTCTGGTCAGATGTTCAGTGATGATTACCTACTCCATGACATGTGACCCAGATGGGCCTCTCAGTGTCACTTTGCTTGCTCCAGGCATGAATTCCTAATTAGCTCAACCATTTGGAGTCTTCTCTGGAATTGACCAGTAGACACTAAGGAGAATTTCTCTTCCATGGCGGTGGAGGAGCATGATCAGTGGATTCTAGGGAGAGGAGTATAGGGTCAGCTCTACCATGTTGCAGTGTGCATCAAAACAACATAATCAGAGTCTGAAATGGAGGAAAAGACAGAACGCCGATGCCATTGTTTAAACCGCTGAGCCAGTCTTGCCTGACCGAAGCCAATCTCTGGGCTTCCCGACTATCTGGGTAAATCAACCCGCCGATTTTTAAAGTCACTCCTTGCTTTGGGTTTTCTGTCATTTGCAACCAAGAGTCCTGGTTAGGGTGGCTATTTCCTATCATTCTGAACTTGAATCTTTTTCCCTAACTTGTAGCTCTAGGGTATACATTTTTACTATGAGAAATATCTTTAAGCTATTCATTTTACTCTACATTCTCATTTTTGGAGGGATCTATACGAAATGTCAAAGCATATTTAGTTGCCCACAAAAATCTAGTATTTTGTAAAACTGCTTTTTAAATTTTTTTGAAACCATTTTTGTGGACGTAACATTGGCTTGTATTTTATATAGGTATCAGGTGTATCACACTATAAATCAATATCTGTACATACCATATTATGTTTGCCACCAAAGGTCTAGTTTCCATCCTTCACCATACTAATTAGAAAGATATGCCTCTTGAGATACTAATTCATTTGATTTATTTGGAGCTGATCACGTGTGTGCACGAAACTAAAACCCAAACCTCCCAGGTATGCCTGGCTGAGAATTACAGCTCTGTGGGCTCAATGACTTATTTTATGTTAACAGAATTTTTATTGATTCCTGGGCTTAGACATTACAAATTATTTTTCACTGAAGTCTATTTACATAGGCAAGTCTCAGGAAGAACTCAGCTTAGGTTACGTGCCCACTGAGCAACATTCACTGTGCATGGAGGGAAGAAAGGTCTGATTGGGGTGACCGAGGCCACCCCTCTTTGGAGCAAACTGCAGATGTGGTCCACGTCATCCCACACATGCATCGGGCAGGATGTGTCTGCAGAGCAGAGGAGGCTGGAAATGAGATATTGGGGAAACAAAGCAATTCAACCCAGCAGTGGCTGAGGAAGAGATGTGTGGCAAGATAAGGGTGGAGGGGGTTGAGATCCATGCCCTCCCCAGGCACATCACCTCAGTATCCCTATGTTGAACAAACTGGAAGCTCTCTGAACCCCTTCTGCTAGGGCTTTTAAAGAGGATTCGTTATGTAGGCATGGTTGATGAAATCATCAGTCATTGGCGGTTGAACCTAATCTGCAGTCTGCCCCAAATGGAGAAAGGACATGAAGCTCCAACCTTCTAACAGATGCCCGGGTTTCCAGGCAACCAGCACCCTCACCCTTAGGGGTTTTCTAAGTCATCTCATTACATGAACTCGGGTGTGGTTGAAAGGGGCTTGTTGTGAAGAGCAAAAGATATTCCTTTCACCTTTATTGTTGCTCTTAGCTCTTTTGAAATTCTTACAGTACCAGGTCTAGGAACAGGGACTAAGACCAAACATATTTTTCTTATTACAAATCAAAATATCACAGCTTGTAATGTAAGTTCAAAATTTAGACTTGGTGAATCATTCTCATCTCAGACTTGAAGCCACAAGTGTTGCAAAGACAGGACAATGTAGACTCCTGATTGCATTAACCAGAGGTAGAGAATGTTATATGAGATGATGCTTGGGCTCTTGGAAAGGAGAGAGCTGCCTTTAGCTCTTTGAAATGATTCTGGATTTTTTTTTTAGAATAATCACTGATAAATTATCAAGAGTTCAATGACTTTTGACCTCTTTCTTCCAGGAATTCTTTTTAGAAATAGAAAGGATAGATAGTCTGTCTCTCCATGATGTTGACTCCTTAACTTTACCTTCTGGTATGCCACTGCTGGGGGTATTTTCATGTGAGCTTTTGTTCAGGTCCTTTTTTATGTGATTTTTTGGTTGGTTTAGCATGGCAAATTTTTGCATATATATTATAATAAAATACATTCTTACTGAGTCATTTTATTTGACCAAATGCTTCAGCATTTTGAAAAGAATGAGTCCCTTCAAAGTTGCCTAAAATATGCTTTTCTGTAAAATTTATCAAATTTGTCATCCATGTCCATCTTATGATGGAAAGATAATCCAGCATGGTGTAGAGGAGCTCCCCTCCCACCCCCAACCAATAGGCTTCATGGACATTCACTTACACGGGGAAGTCAAGAATGCAAACAATGCCATGGGATTCTGGAGAACCCAGCGAGTGGGTGAGGGGAGATGCTGGACATTCGCAGAATTTCCTCTATTCTTTGACTCCATTGCCTTCTTTCTTCCTTTTCTGCATGGTAGAGATTTCTTTCTTGAACTCACCCTTTTAGCATTTAGGATGTAAATGTACCAAGGTCCTCCCTCTCTTGTGGTCTTAAGTTTGCAGAAAAATACCCAGTAGAGATATTCCACAGTTCAATTCACTTCCTGTTCCTTGAATGTCAACTTTATAACTCTCAGTCTCTACACCATTCCACTGCAAATATTTCACCAGGCTTCCTTAAGATGTGGGTAATTTCTGCAATGAAGCAGATGCTGCAGTCCATGTAGCTGCAGCGAGAGGGAGGGCTGCCTCCAGGGCCTGTGAATGTTCACATGACTCCATTGTTGGGTGTTCATTTAATAGAAAGAATTGAGAGAGATCTAAACCTCTCTATCATCACTTAGTAGTTCAACTCCCTAAATCATGCTTCCAGAACTATCGCGTCATTCATTTATTCCACAGTATTCACTTGTTGCCACTAGTGGAGCACCTTTCATTTCATATCACGTTATGCAAACATAGCAGCCTCCTGCCCTCATGGGGCTTTTACTCGAGCTCAGGAGACAAATCCAAAAGGAGGAATAGAAGACAATGAATGAAAGGCTATGAATTGCACTTACTGTTAGGACGGAAACAGCCAGGACACAGGGGAGAATATGGCCAGGGTGGAGGGGCAAATTTGTTTGGGGAAATGACCTTTTCACTGAGACCCCTTTTTGGGGGAAGGAGTGGCAAGTATTGAAGCAAGGAAAGAATGGGTGAAAGGCAACCATCTACATGCAGCCAGAATAAAGTGAAATCCCTCTAGAGTTGTAGTCAATGGCAGCTGCAATCACAATGCTGACGGCTAAGGATCTGGGACCCAGTCTGGACAATGCCTTCTGGGGGCCAGGAGTGTGCCTGTGTTTGTTCCGGCAGTTTTTTGCTCCACTTCCTCATTTTCCTACTGCCATAACATGGCTGCCTCACCTGAATGCCAGTCTGTAAATGAGGCTGCAGCTCTGGATCCAGGGAAACAAAGGGAAAAGTTGCCATAGTAACGGAGGCCACAGAGAACAGCTCCTCCTCCAGAGTCCCTCTCAGGAGGGAGGTTTCCAGAAGTGCTCAGCCACGGAGGGTCCCCCAGCATTTCCCAGCCCCTGGGCTAGTTTGCAACTGTCTCCTGCCAGCAGTTTCGGGGCGTTCCTCAGGGTTAGTGACTGAGCAGAGAAGAGAGAACTCAAACAGATGAGGCATTGCTAAAGCACGTCCTCCTTCGGGATTATTTTGCCATTTCTTCTGTTCTACTGCTTCTTTGTCTCCCCACCAGGCACACAAAATATGCATCAACTTGTATTTGAGACATGGCACACCATTTCCCAGGCACATTTGTGGTGCTCCCTGCAGGACTGTGATGTGAGGAGTTACCCCAAAGTTCTATGACACATCGCTGTTCCCACCAGCGGGAAGAGTGACTTTTTGAAATATTCATCATGTTCTGATCAATTTTTACAGATCAGGGCATCTGTAAAAAGATAATACTTGACAGCAAATGAATTGAAGCTGTTTTAATTGGACTGAAGTTCCCTTGTGAGAATTTAATGTTTTTTTTATTGACATTCCAGGAATCTATTGCAGGGAAATTGGGATCTTCTGATGTCATGCGTTCTCACCTCCCTTTGCATAACCAGAAGTAATTCCAGCTTCCAAGTGCAGCTGAAGTCTTAAAGCACAAAGTTCTTCTTTTCTCTCCTTGTCTTGGGTTGTCTTGGGTGTTTTTCTGGGAAGGCAGATGCTGCTGCTTGACCCATCATCACTTTGGATGTGCTTAGTTGTATTTGGAGATACAGTAAGAGACACAGGTTAAGAGCACCAAGTTTGGAGTCTCGTGGAACTAGGTCCCAGTGCTAACTCCATCTCTTACCATGTGGGGTTGGATTTGGCCAAGTTATTTTACCTTCCAACAGTTACTGCATCTGTAAGGTTGGGATGAAAATAATGTCTATTTCCCAGGGTTATGGTGAGGATTAAATGAATGAGTCTGGGAGTCTGATGTGTTTAGTGCAAGTGCAGGAATAATACTACCTGTTGCCATGATGGTGGTACCTGTGATGATGGAGGTGAGGAGCCCATCTTATTATGGCCCAATAGGACGGTAAACTCTCCCAGGACAATAGTAAATAGCTCTCTCTTCTTCCCTCTTTCCTGATAGCATGTGGGTACAATAGGTATGTAGACATAATAAGTGATGTAAAAATATTTTTCAATATAATTACATTATTCATTAATTAAGCAGTTTCTCTTCATCCCAATTATCTGTCACACATGCACACATTATGAGAAAAATAGAGAGACAGCAAAAGAAAGATGGAGAATTTAATTACAGAAAGCAAACTTAGCTAGGAGTACTAGACTCCACTCTCTTAAAGACTGATGAAAATTTTAAGAAAAAATGCAGTAATTAGCCCATACTCCTGTGTCCTGATGTTTCCATGAGCCAAGGACTCTTTCATTGAGTATTGCCATCAATTCCAGGGCTCCAATGGCTGGAACCGGATGAGAACATTCCACCCTGTGTGGAACTTTCTTCATGAGAGTCTCACACTGCTTTGCTTAGCTGCTTTGAGGTGCTGATTCCACAGAGAATGTTTTCCAGCCTGAATGAAAATACATAGTTAAATATGAATGTACAGAAAACATTCTCCATATAGTGTGTCATACTTTGAATATGCTTCACATTGTTATCTGGCAGATCTTAAATGCAATATTCTTTAAGAACATTCTCTTCTCAGTGCTGACATGGGTGAGAACTTTGATCAGGAAGGAAGAGATGTGGGGTGCTAATCAAAGACAAGATGGACAAGGTGTTCTTATGGAAAGAAGGCTCGTTCTTCTCTAGCTGCCAGCGAGATAAATAGATTGGTCTATTGCAGATGTCTGTTTCTCTGCCAGGGTTCAAAGACTCCTGGAGGTCTGAGAAGACATCCATCCTTTGGACTGGAGAGTTGCCAGGCTGGAGTTTCTGCCAGGGGAAACCAAATGCTCTCTGTGGTAGGAGAATGGACTTGGTGTGGGATAGGTGGCAGACAGTGGCAGGGATTTGAGGGAATCATCGTGAGACCTTAAAATATAGTGCTTGAATTTGTTTTACAATGTAGGTGAATGATATTTTCTTTGCTATCATAACAATTAAATAAATGTATCATTTATGTGAAGCTAAAATAATATTAGCTAATGTTTGAGTGTTAACTATCAGGTACTATCCTATAATTTATTAAGAAATACATACCATAAAATATGTAGATCTTAAGTATTTATTCAATAATTTTTGACACATGTATATACTTTCCAGTAACTAACACCCTGTATAGAGCAGAGATTTACATTCCATGGGCCAAATTTAGCCTGTGGGATATTTTTGTGTGGCCTGTGAGTTAAAAATGTTAAAGAATTATTTAAAAAGTAAATAAAGAAGAATATGCAACAAAGGCTATCTGTGGACTTCCAAGTCTAACTTATTTATTATCTAGCCTTTTATAGGAAATTTTTTCCAATCCCTATCGAGTTCCTTCAGGTTCTGCCTCCACCTCTGCTCTGATGTTCAATCCCATAATTATGTGCCCTTTTTTGAAGTTCATAAATTCAATCATGTAGCATGTCCTCTTCAGGAGCTGGGTTCTTTAGCTGAGATTAACGGTTTTGAAATTTATCTGTGTTGTTTTATGTATCAGTAGTGCGTTCATTTGTATTGCTAAATATAATCTCATTATATGAACACACAATCTGTTTATCCATAGACGGTTGACTCTTGAGTTGTTCCCATCTAATTTTTCTAGTATAAATAAGCTGCAGTGTACAAGTTGTTTTGTAAATATCAACTTCATTTCTTTTGGGTAAAGACCTAGCAGCAGAATTGCTGTATCATACTGTAGGTAGATTTAACTTCATGAGAAATTGCTAAGTGGTTTTCATAGTGGTGACCCTTCCATCACAAATGTGTGAAAGACCCAGTTGCTGTGCAACTTCATCAGTGTTTAGCATTATCAGTCTTTAATTTAGCCCTTCTGATGATGCCAGATGCTATTCTTAATGCTTTAAAGTGATTTCCACTCCCTACCCTTCCCTCAACAACACTGGGAGGTAGATGCTACTATTATATTTGTTTTAAAGATAGGAAAATTGAGGTCTCAGGGCTTGAGGAATTGTCTAAGGGATCCAGTGAGATTGACTTACATGTGCATATTGAATTATTATATAAGCCCCTTAAGATTCATTACTATGTCCAAGATTACTTAGGATTCAACATGGCACCGGTCCTGGTACTGTACAGTACGTTGCATGTTGTAGGCAAGGGATGTTGCTGAAGGCAAAGGAACAGAGAAAAGCCTGGGCTGCAGGTAGATGCCCTGCCCAGGTGAGATGGGGGACAAGGCTCTGCTGATCAAGCACAAAGGCCCTGAAAAGCCACCTGTGACCATTTTATTAGGGACTTACTTCATAATATTTGCATTTGTACCTGAGACGAAACTATCTTTCAACTGAGAAGCACTATGGAAAATGAGAAGGTCGTCTTTTTGCAGCTGATTGTAAACTCAAAACAGGAGCTGAGGCAGACAGTTGAACCACATTCTTCTTAAGATCAATGCTTTTGTTTATTTATCTGTTTATTTTTTTGAAGGGACATTTACATAACATAAAATTAGCTGCTTGAAAGTGAGCAATTCAGTGGCATTGACTACAGTGACAGGGCAGGTGCAGCTGACACTACTGTTTAGTTCCAAAACAGTTCAACACCCCCCCCCCCAAGGAAGACCATACCCACCAGTAATAACTCCCCTCTCTCTTTTCCCCCTCCCTCTCTTCCCAGATCCTGACCATCATTAATGTCCTTTAGATTTCTATAGATTTGCCTAATTCTGGATGCTTCATATGAACAGATTCATACAGACCGTGACTTTTGTGTGTGACTTCTATCACTGATCATCATGTTTTCAAGGCTCATCCATGTAATTAGGTCCCTCAGCTCTCCATTCTTTTTCATGGCTGAGTAATATCCCATGGTCAGTATAGACTACGCCATTCATCAGTTGATGCTACATTTGGTTTTTCTACCTTTTGGTTATTGTGGTGCTCCAGACAGGTATACATGTGCATGTAGTTATATATTGTAGGTATTTGTTTGACTAGCTGTTTTCTGTTCCCTTGGTATAAGCAAAATCAATGTTTCTGAATCTGCAGCCTATGGAGATATATCAATTGGAAACTGTTTGATATCGGTGGTTCCAGGAACCCCTAGCTTTGAGAACCACTGTACATTTTCTTTACACAAAAGGCAAGTCTCCTTGAGATAAATATGAAGGAAACATCATTTAAAACTTGCTTATCCATGTGGGAAGAAAATGACCAATAGTTTCTTTCAAAGTTCAGTGAAGCAACATAGTAAGTAATTGGCTGAATAAAAATGCTCCAGTGAGAAGCAAAGATGCTAGGAGACTCCTGCATCTGGTCAGTTACCCTGAGCTGTGTGGGGAATTTTCTCCTGGCGTTCCACCTCCTGTCCTCACTGGGCTCAGAGATGTCCACATCTTTTCACATTAGATTTCCAGGTAAAATAGGGGATGCCCAGTTAAGTGTGAATTTCAGATCAGCAACAAATCACTTTGAATATCAGTACATCCCAGATATTGATTCCTTTTGTTGTTTATCTTATGTTCAGATTTAACTGGACATTCTATATTTTCATTTGCTAAATTAGCAGCCTGGGGCCTCTGAATCACAGTGAGTTGGAGAAGATTGTCTATCAGTCTTCTGACAGATAGACAGATAGAGTCGAGTCGAGATGTTTCTCAGACAGATAGAGTCGAGATGTTTTGCTCACTCATTTTCCTCTGAGAAAGTCATTTCCCTTTTTATATAAATAATGTAAAAATTGGGAGATAAAGCATGTGGGGCATCAGGAAGGTGAAATGGAGCCTTTACTAGGGAAAGTGCTTCTCCTTGGCCCTCATTCATTAGCAAAATCCAGTGATTTAAATTACCCAGCTAACCTCTTCCGCCACAGAAGGATGATAAATCAAGTAGGGGGCTACTACCTGAAGGAGGTGTAGGGTCTTTGAAGGAGGTTCTCATCAAAATAAGAGGGGCAGAAAATTTCTATTACCCTGTCATGCGTAAATGGTAATGCTCGCACCTCCGTTCACAGCCTATTACCTCTACGCAATTCACTTATGAACATAAAAGAAACAAAGTAGGGACATATTCACTCTTTCGCTTCACAGAGGTATCACGGGGATGGGAGGGTCTCTGCCCACTGGGGGTGATGCTGTGATGCCGTGCAATCCTGCTCGTGCTGCCAGAGAGAGCAGACTCATTAGGAGGCAGAAAAAATACTCCAGGCATTTATCTGTCTGTCTTTTGCCCTTTATTTTTGTCTGTCTCTCTGCCTTTATTCTGTGGGAAATTTTGAGAGATGAATTCCATTTTCTATTAATTCAATGGCTGTCATATTGCATCACATCATGCAGCTGGCCCCACAACAATGAGGTGTTAGGGTTTAAATGAATAATTTTGCAACACATCACTTGATAAAGTGGTGTGCTTAATCCTCTCACCTGCTCAGGTAGCCTGGCTTCTGCCCAGGGCCTCCTATCTGCAGATGGCGGTGGAGTGGCCTAAGTTCAATTGCAAACAACCTATAATTGTGACTGAGAACCTAGCTTCATGGCAGAAAGCATTAATTGAAAGTGCTGGCGAGAAGTAACAAGACGCACACACAGACACACACACTCTCTCTCTCTCTCTCTATTCCGAGGGAGAAGGGACAGGAGGCTTCTGAGATGCCTGTTCAGTCCTAGAAATGCCTCCGACAAATAACCTGTTCTGTGTAGAGTCCTCATCCAAGCTTCTTAGCTGGGAGCTAGGGGCGGGGGGCTGGCGGAGGGCAGCTGAGAGAAGACCCTTTGGGAAACCATGGGTGTGGTCATCTGTTCTGACACAGATGTTAACATGAGGGACCCCAATCCCTGCAGTGCAGAAGCACACCCCCAAACCCTTATGGATTTGAAAGAGAATAAAATCGGATGTCCACGCAGCAAAAGGGGTCCAAAGTATTAATACATCAAAAATAGACTTTACCCAAAGCAGATTGTTCTCACGGGGCTTTTATTTTTCATGTGCATCTGATGCTTTCATGGGAAAACAAAACACAACAAAAATTCGCTATTCATTTTAGGGACTAAAAGAGGCATTTTGGAAATCAAATACCAAGTGGCACTCAGGGAGGAAGGCTCAGAGGGCGACTTCTGTGAGTCCCCGCCTCCCTCTGCCTCCCTCCAGAGCCCCCCGGCTCCTGTCCTCCGGCCAGATACGTTTCCAAACACCCCAGCACTGGGTAAACAAACAGAGGATTTCTATGTGGCCTTCATTAAGGTGGGTTGCCAATTGTCAAATTAGTTTCTGCCTGACCTGCTGAGTGCGAATGCAAACCCGCCACCCCTGGCGCTGCCTCATTTGCAGCTAGTGATTCATGTTTGACTGCGAGTTCAAAAAAAGTTGTCTTTGAAGCTTCCCCATCCAGGCGGGCTGCTCGGTCCAGGTGGCTGGGATCCGTGGCAGTCATTTTGATCTTTGTATTCTGAACGCCAAGGAGGGTCATCCCAGGTAACTTAAAAGCAAGATACAATCAGAAAGGATTTGGAAATGAAGTCTTTGGCTTGTCACATTAATGCGGTCCTATCAAGTGGCAGTTTATCACGAGCCACCTCACAAGGTTTTAATGAGCATGCTGCCTGTTCTTATACAATACTAATTAATCCCATTTTTTCACACTGCCGTGATTGCTTCATGAAACCCACATTGTTTTATACTCAGTAGCAAAGCGGCTCTTACTGATTAAATCTCCTTGCCTGCGATGGAGCCTGACAACTGAATTATACCTTGCTCAAAATAATAATGGGTATCAGCTAATAAATACGGTTTAACACACACAAAACTATGCAGCCAAAATCACACCACAAAATAGGAGTTTGACTTATAGGCTCAGCAGTGTTTCATTAAACATCTGTATTATAATTCACTGGTTTTCCAACTGATGTAATAACTTAATTGATGAGAACAAAGACAAGCTTATTTATTCACCCAATTGCTTGCTTCTTGACTAACGTTTTTCCTGGGTGTTATTGTGGAAATAAATATGCAATATTCTTTTTATAGAAGTCTAATTTAGGTCTTTTTTTCTCCCCCTATTGAGAAGTCAGCATCACCATCTATAGCTGACAATTTCTTGCTGTTTTGCAAGGGAAGCGTTTTGATCAGGTGGGTTGTGTTGTTTGGCCTGGTGTTCAGACAGACCAGCAGAGGCGGGGCTGCCAGCCATCCATATGCCCTGGCTGTGCCCAAGCACTTTCCTTCTGAGGGTGAGAACACACTCTCATAACACACACACATACACACACACACACATGTTCACATTAAATAAAAAAAATCCCATCCAGTGTCTTCTGTGATTTCCACCACTGCTGACATGACCCTGTACAGCTCACAAAAGACCCGGATGCTCTCATTCCCATATCATCTGCTGTTGAAGGGTAACAGGAATAAAAGTAAATTTAGTGACAAAATCATGCATGGCGTTTTTTCTGTGTGTGAGGTCTAGTATTAGCTGGAGAGAGAAGTGAAAGTCATTCTTTAAGCTCTGTGTGCTTCAGTGCAACCTATTGAATAAATGTGTAAAGAACAAACTCTTTTGTTTCTCTTTCTAAGGCAGGGAATTTATAACAGCTTTTCTTGCTGCTGGCACATCAGGCCCCTGTACTACCAGCCTTGTGAACTGCTCACACAGGGCACAGGCACATGACTACCTGCCCCGTGTTCTGCTTACCTTAGGGTATGAGCTTTGTGATGGTGAACTTGTTCAAATGTCTTTATTGAGAATTAACTGTTTGGGGAACAGTTCTAAGATTTAAGGTAAACAAAAGAGATGAAGTCCCTGCTCTCCTGGAGCTTACATTCTAAAGAGGCAAGCAAGTTGGCCTATAGATAAAGTGCCTCGTGATGTCTGGCATCAGAAGTGTAGGAGGAAGGACAATGCAGATGGAGACACGTGGTGTTTGCGTTCTTCGCTTAGTAGCTACTCACCCGTTTTGGTTAAATCCATGCAAGTTTTGTAGTGTTCGTTTGTATCGTGTGCTGTGTCGATGCCTCCTTCATGATACTAAGAAGAGGAGAAAGCAAAACTTTTGAGAAATTTTCCCTGAACACACTATCAATCCTTTGCTTTGTCTCCATCAGTTGTATCCCAGCCTTAAACATCCATGGCTCGCTGTAAAATCCCCGGGTGAAGGACTATCTCTCGATCTTGGGTCTTTCAACAGTCAATGTAGAACTGAAGAACATCCATGTCGCCTGCCTTGTACAAATCCTGTTTCCATATTTTTAAGTCTCTACAAAATATCGATGTGGATATTGCATTAACTGTTGTTTGATTTTCTGTGCCAATTTCTTGTGTGACCATCTCCCAAGAGTTTCCAACAGAAAACCAATATATTTCCTTGTTTCTAAAGATCTGGAGGCAGCAAATCTCCCTCTCGCGATGACTCATTCTTCCAGATGGCAAAGTCCCATTCCTTCGTTCTTTAGTCCATTCTCTCTCCAGGCTCTGTTGTCACGTCTATTCATGGATTTCTCCCCTTCTCTTTCTATTCTGCCACTACACTGACCAGACTTCATCATTTCAGCCCAGACTTACAAAACATTCCTGATTCTTGCACCTTCTTCCTTAAATGCAGTTGCCAGCTCACACCCCAAAATTCTCCTTTCATTAAATCTCTCCCCTACTTCAACTTTTAGAGACTATGAAGGAACATGAGCCCATTCTTGACAGGCCTTCTGATATTTTTAGCACAGAAGGATTAACGTACATGTGAACTTTTATGCGTTGTGACTGTTCGCAAGCCATTCAAAAAGGTTTCAACCTTATGCAGACCAAACAAAGAAGTTTGGCTGGACCCCTTGGTTAGGAATTGTCACTCTAGGCTTTGGCTTAGAGTGGCTCTTGCACTTGGATGAGCTTGGCCTTGCCAGTGCCCATCCCCATGCTCTGGACAACTTCCCCCAAACCCACCCATCTCTCTATGGCCATTTAACTTAAGATCATCTCTCTAGAATGTTTTTAGGGAGGAATGAAGTCTGGAAGACTGAGGCATGGCCTTGGCTCTGCCCTTTTCTATCATCATGGGTGAGGAAGGTATCTTTGTCCCACTCAGCTTCAGCTGCCATCTTGGCAACTGCACCGCCATGGTGTCCGGTACCATGCATCAGATCATCAAATGCTGCAAGAACTCAGTCACCCCATGAGGTCACCCCATGTGTATTAACCCTTAGAGTGGCAAGGAAGTAAACATTCATTATTAGCTATTATTGATATAATTATTAGTGTTGTGGTTACTGCCGAATATATACACTACCTGCTTGCTCTTCAGCTGGTACATTCACTGTTGAAAGTACACGTTATGATCAAAGATTCACAGGAAAGAAAATTCAATCCTATCAGCAGTGACTGCTCGCTTCTGCTGTACATAGAAGCACGTCTGGTCACCTGAGTAGCAAAAACATGATCAGAGTATTCAATCCAGGGAAAAGAGAGGGAACATAAAAACTTCTTTGAACATATGGTAAATTATAAATCTCTAAGTTTATTTTGTAATTAAGAAATGTAATTGCACTCAAAGTAGAACAAACCTCCATGCACCTCAACCAAGATCAACAATCTTCAACTCTGGCTCTGTCCTGTTTTATCTAATTCCTACCCATCCAGTATTTTGGGAAAAACCTAGACATGTGCCCATTTCATCTGCAAATATATAAGTATATATCCATAAAAGGTAAAGACTCTTAAAAAGAATTATCATCACACCTGAGGTAATTAATAATTCCTTAATATCAACTATTCAGACAGTGTTCAGTTTATTTTTAGAACACGCTTGAATCAGGATCTAAGTACAGTCCACATACTGCAATTGACTGACATATCTCTTGAATCTGCAGCTTTTCCCTTCTCTCCCTCTGCCCCCCTCCCCAAAAATCTATTTCATCATTTCCCCTGAGGACAATGCCCTATGGAGTTCCCACAGTGTGGATTTTACTCGTTTTATCATCTCTACATCAGATAACATGCTCCTCTGTCCACTGTAGTTGATGGATTGATAGATAAAGAGGCTGGATCTACCCCAAAATTGCTCTGTTTGTGGAGGGCTGAATTCGGGGGGGCATTTAGTGCATCATCAGGAGACATATCCTGTATACTTGTAATTTTTTTTGTGATGGAGCAGTCATCCATGATCACTGATTTAATTTTTGCTCTTATTCTTTCAACATGGGGATATTCTAATTTAAATGAACCTTTAAAGATGTTAAGACTGAGAAATATGCTTTATCATTTTGGCATTTCGGTCTACAACCAGCCTAAGTTCTTTATCCATAGGTGTGTCAAGAGCAAATTCATTCTTTCGTTTCTATGTGCAAGGCGATAGCATGGCAACTGGGGTGAATACACTGAGACACTATTTCTGCTTTGGAAATACCCTGACCTGCAGGGGTAGACAGGGATTGTGGGGAAAGGGATGTAAGAGCAAAACAAACAACAACAGCAATAATAATAACAACTTAAGGATTCAAGGAAGTATAAAAGTACAGAAGAAGGAATGACTAACTTTACTTATTGACATCAAATGCTTCTCAGAGGAGGATTTAAGCGGCTGAGTCAGAACGACAAAAGAAAATCCCCTAGAGGAGGGATAAAACAAGCACTCAAGCTTACTAGTACTTAACACTTATAAATCGCCCTATGCAGTTTGTGAGGGTTAACTAGCTGAGTCCTTCCTACAACCTCTTTTTAAAAATATTTTATTTTATATAATTCTTACATCATTTTTCATTTTTGCACAATGTATGCATTTTCATTTTGGTTATATTCCCCATACAGTTGTACTCCCCCCCACCATTATTTTGATCCTAATCCTTTCTCTCCCCCCACCCCGTAGTGTGTCTCTGGTTTATAGTTGCTTGTTGATTTTGATTTTTACTTTGTATTGATTAGTCTTTTTCCTGGTCCCTTATTTAGGTTTTCTAAATTCCTACTATGAGTGAGACCATCCGGTCTTTTTCTTTTTCTTTTTGACTTATTTTGCTGAGCATGATCCCTTCTAGCTCCATCCATGTTGCTGCAAACTGCATGTGTTTATCTTTTTTGATTGCTGAGTAATATTCCACTGTGTAGATGTACCACATCTTCTTGATCCAGTCATCTATTTTTGGGCATTTGGGTTGTTTCCACAGCTTAGCTATTGTAAATAGTGCTGCTATAAACATAGGGGTGAATATACCCTTTGGAATTAATGTTTCTGTGTCCTTTGGGTACATACCTAGGAGTGGAATTGCTGGATCATATGGAAGCTCTATCTTTAGTAGGATGAGGAATCGCCACACAGCTCTCCATAGCGGTTGGACCAGTTTGCACTCCCACCAGCAGTGCAGAAGAGTTCCTTTTTCTCCATAACCTTTTGCACACAACACTAATGATAAAGGACTGATCACAAAAATCTACAAAGAGCTGATGAGACTCAACAAAAACAAAGAAAATAATCCAGTCAAAAAATGAGCAGAAGAGCTAAAAAGAAACTTCCCCAAAGAGGAAATGCAAATGGCCAACAGGCATATGAAAAACTCTTCAACATCACTTGTAATCAGGGAAATGCAAATCAAAACTACAATGAGATACCATCTCACACCAGTGAGAATGGCACATATCCTTCCTACAAACTCTTAAGTAACAGGTGAGTTAACTGGGGCAGAGTGGGCTGAAGGTCACACTCAAGGTCACATAGCTGAAAGGAGAGAAAGATTCAAGGGACTATTTCAGAGCAAGAGCGTGGTGTTCACGGTCTACGCATACAACCTCCTCAGAGCAGCCTTGTTATTTAGGATTAACTTTCCAGAAGCTTCCCAATCAAGATTTGTTTTATGGCCTTAGAGCTACTGTCAATTTCCCCTGAGAATCACAAGTCATATGAAATGGCATCCATGATGACCATGAAATAAAAAGTGAGCCAAAGAGGGGATCTGGTCTCTTTATCAATGAATTAGTCTTTGCTGCCAAAATCACACATTAAGAAAAGAATTTGGACTTCTCTGCATGGCGGTGTTTCAATGATCATGTGAGTTATAATTCTCGATTTCCCAACTGATAGAATATAATTAATAAAAATTAATTGATGAATCTAAAGGTGAGTTTTATTGCCATTCATCCATTTGCTTAATTCCTAATTCAATCTTCTGCATAGTTAGGGGAGAAATTTATGTGCACGACTGTTTAGAGTTTAAATTCTGAGAATGGGGATTTGAAGTTATATGCCATAAGCACTCCAAAAAGGGAGTGTGAAACAAGTGTTTAAAACATTATTGAAAAGTAAGTCATGAAATAATGGAAGCACCACACCATTTTGTCCAGTCTTCTGCTTCCAGGAAGCACCATTTTCCCTGAGATTGCTCAGACTATAGAGCTGACTGATTAACGAGAAGATACATATTATATTTCTGTTGCCATGAACCCTGGGAAAAAGAGTGTGTTCACCTAAATTTGCACTTAACCAAGTCAAAAATGTTAGAGAAATATGTGACAACATTTGATGAACTTCAGGGAGGCAGCAATAAGCTCCTTTTTCCCTACGGATATTCTTCTCATTTTTCAATTTAGGTATTAAAGTTATCTGTGCACTTAAAAAATCAGACTTCGAAGTCTTAAAGGCAAAAAGAGCTTTTTTTTTCCTCCTTAGGTAGTTGGACCTGTTAAGAATATCTGTGAAATGTAAAAGAGCTACCTGGGAATCATCCTAAGCACCCATCTATATTATTACAAGCTTTAATCATATGACGTTGCATTGATGTTAAGAAAAAAGGTACCTTTCCATTGTTCAGATTTTTTTCCTTGAGTTTTGTTCACTGATTATAATTATGATGTGTGAAGTAATGAGCCCGTACATGATGGACAAGACAGGAAGATGATTTATTGTTTGGGGAGCTTTATGCAGGAAAAAATATGCAGACAACAGGGAATTAAGTCTCAGGATGTAATTTATTAGACAAAATGGGGAGCTAGGTCTTTTGCCTTGACAAGGTGCTGTTGCCTCCTGAATTATACAGGTTAATTTAGGTATTTTGAGGCTAAGAGGCATATGTAAAAGGCTGCATGTTCACTGGGTTCACATAAGTGCAAGGATAAATCAGACTCTGAATCAGAAAAAGACTGCATAAAGATTGGGGGGATGCTTACAGGGATTGAGGAGTAGATTGGGGAGAAGCTCAAGTGTCTTAATTTATTGAGAAATAATACAGTGACCACGGTGACTGTACCGTGTTTGGATGTATCGTCCCCTGTGTCCCCACGCTATCCCCAGGACGTTCATCTCTTCTTTCCTCATTATTAGATGTGACTACCTTTCTGTTCGCAGGTGAGTGCCTGTGTCCTAACCAGAGAACATGATCGGGACTAAGGGCAGAAAGCCGGCTCCGTGACCAGAAAGCATCTAATTCTGAGCCCCTTTTCTTCCCTTTGCATCTCATTAAGGCATTTTGTCCTTTCCAACTACAACCCTGGTATGCATTTGAAAATAATCAAAAAAGATTCCAATCTGTGCTTTTTGCAAACAAGGCAAGACAAAAACCTTCAGTTTCGTAATTAAGTAGATTTGCCCTTTGTTGATTATCTGTGGCCCCAGTGAGTTGACATTCTCAACAATGTGTACTAACCTCAATCCCATAAAAAAAATTCATCA
This sequence comes from Talpa occidentalis, assembly GCF_014898055.3. Classification (NCBI taxonomy): domain Eukaryota; kingdom Metazoa; phylum Chordata; class Mammalia; order Eulipotyphla; family Talpidae; genus Talpa; species Talpa occidentalis. Next base: position 101,110,012 of record NW_023600993.1, read on the forward strand.
TGAAGTCTTACAAACCCTTAGACAAAGCATCTTACAGGACACCTCTGTTCTTTGTGCCCACGCTGCTGTCTGCATTTAACCGTCCACTTGGGCGCTGCTTACCCTCTTGCAGGACTGGCATCTGCTTATCACAGGGCAGCTAGGACAGTTGCATCTTATCAGGTGTTACCCAGGTCAGATATAAAGCAGATCACACATTTCCCTGCTCTGGATGCTCTGATCATGTCTCCTTTCAATTTGAATAAAGTCCAAATACTTTTATATGGCCTCCAAGAGCCCAGAAAATCTAGTATCTTTCTACCTCTCAGGAGTCTTCCTTTTGCTTTCTGCTATGACCACATGGGCAGATTTCTATTCTCCTAACACCAAGTTTCCTTTTGCCTTTGCTTAGAAGTCTTCTTGTGACTGTCTTCGTCTCTCCATCCTTGTCTCAGGCCTCCCAAGAGAGGACTTTCTTGACCAATCAAACTGAAGCCCTCTCCTCCTTCAGTTACTTGTGTCCTATTAATCTGACACTATTATATATTCTCAGCTTTCTGAAAGCAATTTTTTTTTTTTTGGTTTTCTTATACACTGCTCTACCCCAGAGCTAGAAATGATGCCTGCGAGATAAGAAGGAGATCATAAATCTAAGTGATTATGGAAAACCATCATTCTGGGGCTATTCTGAGATGTTGTGGTAAACTGTAAGGAATATAGGAACAGTAAGACCTGCATTTTATTCTAAACTCTCACTGGGTTGCTACCTGCTGCCTTGTTTAAACTCTCTGTGACAGATAAAGTGTGGCCCCAAATTCTTTGCCACACCTCTCATTAAATGCATCTGAAGAGTTATAATTCTATGCCTTTGAATCATATTTTTGTAAACCAATGTTTCCTCATTAAAAAAAAAGGAGATTAATCCAAGTCCACAACCAGATTAACTCTGGCTTTAGCCATATGGTTTGCTTTGGCCAGAGAAACATCCTTTCTTTTGCAGTGGGTCACACAACTGAGGTTTGATAAACACTAGCCCATTGGGGCTTTCCCTGCTGGAGCTCTGCCGGAGCCCACCATGCATGGCTTACATGAGTGAATGCGTGGAGGAAAACCAAGGAGGTCAGATGGTAGCCAGCAGTTCTTGCCACGCATGTGAGCAAAGCCATTTTGAACATTGTAGCACAGCTGCCCATCTAGTTGAATGGAGTTGTATGAATGAGTTTAAATAAAGCCACCAGAAAAACTGCAGCCAATTCACTGAACTATGAATATGTATTGTTTATGCCACTCTGTGTTGGGGATGGTTTATTATTCAGGATTATTGGGAGACCCAATGAGATAATGAAATTAATGTCCAGTGTATTTTCAGCTCACGATAGGAACTTAGTCCTTCTGAGCTCCCTGTCATTATCCTTATTCTGAATTTGGCTGGCAAAATTTTCTGAGTTCAGTATCTAAGTGTGCCTTCTGCATGGATATTTGCAAAATATGCCTGGGGATGGATCAATTATGCCTTGAAGTGGTAGGACTTTAGATCAATTTAACTCATCCCATAACCATTTCTTAGGATGATTAAGGTAGAGGATTGAAGTACTGAAGCAGGTAAAATAACAGCTTTGAATTATTAAATATTCATATAGGTGTTTGGACCCATGCTAAAGTACTGTATATATAGTGCCTTATTTGTGTTTGACATCAACTGTATTTTGCAGAGGAGAAAACCAATTCATATAAGTTAAATAATTTGATTATGACCTCCCGCTACTGAATGGTGAAACTGAAACTTAATCCAGGTCTGTCTAATTCCAGATCCACTGTGAAAACCAGCTTAGTGTCCCAATGTGGGTGTGGGGACAAACACCAGTCCAGGGCTCAGACTGTTGGAGGGACAAATAACCAATGTTATGTGCCTCAGACACAATAAACCCACAGTGGTTGTGTTACAGAAGTTCAAGTGAGGGCAGTTCAGGCTGGATTGTTCTGAGAAATCCGACTCTCTAGAGAAGGGAGGACTAGGAGAGGGCCTCTTTGCCTCTTACCTACGCTACCAAGCAGTATTGTGAGATCAGGCCCTGCGCTTACAGTGTCCCATGCATCGTCTTCACAGCAACTCTGTGAAATAGGCCTGAATATGAGGCCACGTTCAGATGAGGAGGTCAACCTGACAAAAGCTAAGTGACTTGCTCAATATCACACAACCACTGTTTCTCAGGCAGGCAGTGTAGTATTGGCCTGTGAGTGCTGACTGCCTCCAGAAGAAAAGTGATATTTAAGGAAATTAGAACACGGGGCTAGGAATAGGGGTGTGTGTGTGTGTGTGTGTGTGTGTGTGTGTGTGTGCGCGTACATGTTTATAAGCATGTCTGTGGGATTGAAAACCAGCAAAGAACACTGTGGAGACATAAACTCTAAGAGTGAAAGAAGTTTGGCTCCCAATAGAATAGGAAGTGGGCATTGGGTGGCTACAGTAACAAATGCTAACTGCAAGATTCTTTATACACTCAGAGCCACCCCATCTAGGAATCTAAACTTATGTTTTAATATCCCCCCCACCAAGTTTCCTTCATTCTTAGAGTTTGGGGTCTGGTTGGAATTTAGAAGGTCTGGTTGGTACTTGGAAGGTGACCCATGCCTGGCCAATCAGAGGCCTGAGTCCTCAGGCTACATTAGTTGACAGACAGGTATAGAGCGCCTTCCTGCTGGAATGAAATAGGACGAGATACATGTCTGGAGAAGCTGGTAGCCATTTTGATACTGTGTGGAGGTGGGGAGTGAGGCCATCTTGGAGGAGAGCTATGCTGGGAGATGCAAGAGTCATGTTTTGAGGACAGAACTCCAGTGCCTGAGTCAAGCCAGAGCCAGGCTAGCTCTGTCCCTCTTCTGGTAGAACTTTCAGTCACAGAAGCCTACACGGTGCTGTTAATAATTTAGCCAGTTTGAGCAAAGGGCTTCAGTTACTGGCCACAGGGAAAAATCTTAAATGGAGATTTAAATCTTTAGATAGATTAAAAGAAATTTGAAATTTTCAAATTAATTTTTGTAAATAAACAGACTGAAACTTGTACTCACAAATTCAAACCAAAGTAGCCTCATCTAAGCCAGCATCGGGGCGGGAGCTTGCGTGGAATGTCAGAGGCCCAGAGTCAGCATGGCTGAGGCCTGGTTCTGCTTCCACTGCTTTATTTCCGTGGTGTCCTGACTGATCCTTTCGTTTAGCAAAGCTTTCCGTAGTTGAACATCTGCTAGGAACTCATTTGATTGGAACATATGACGTGAAAAAAAACTGCATTTATTTGCCACGTGATTTGGGACAAGTTATGTCACCTCTGTAAGTTGTGGTTTCTTCATTTGTGAAATGGTAGTAATTGTAACCTCCTCATCTTAAGGGAATGGATGAATGCTATTTTGAGGCTTGTTTGGCCTTTCAAAAGGTCTTCACAAAGATCATCTGGGAAAGGTACCCACTGGGAAGGGAGACAAAGCACAGCGTCCCGGGATAGGCACTCTGCCTGCAGGGGCCTTGTTCTGGTGAGCCCTGAGGTCATTTCCAAGTGTGCAGTGTTGCTTAGGATACAGAGATCCAAATTTATAATGGCTTTACCAAAGCAGTAACTGGCCTCTCTCTCATGGAACATTCCAGAGGCCATCCAAGGTCAATATGGCAACGGTAAAGGTACCAGGGAAGTGGCTTTTTATCTTACTGCTCTGTCTCTCTGGGGCAAAGCCCTCTCCCACATAGCATAGCACTCTGATGGTCAAACAGGGCTCACCACCAGCCCACAGGAAGGAAGGGAACCCACCTTTCCTCTTAAGAACTTGACGTGGAATTTGGAAGCTTTTAAGCTGCTCATGTCTCACCCGCTAGAACCCATCTACATGGCTACAGTAAGTGCAAGGGAGCTGGGGAGAGCTGTCTTTTGCTCAGTAAAAACTACAGTCATCATTGAGAAGGGAGGAATAAATACTGGAGGCACCGAGCATAACTGGCCACATCTGTTACCCCACAGAGGCAAGTAAGCACACTTATCTTCCAGGTCTGGTTCTGGTTCTGGGTTCTAGTCAGTCATTGGACTGCCAGGCAGGTCCATTTCCACGTGACCTGTGCAACTCATCCCTTTGCAAAGAGCATTTCAGGAATGTGCAGCGAGGACAACCAGGGCCCTTGGTCTCTCCTGGGCTCGCATGCACAGTCGTCCTTGGGCGGGAGACGACTCCGCAAATAATAGGCCCACTTATACTTTCTATTAGCTTTTGCCTTATTTCATAATTTTTTAAAGGAAACTCTCCTCTCATGCAGGAAAATCTAATTATGCAGTGACAGCAGTTGGCTGACTCGGGCACAACACAACATGTCGATTTTCAGTTGCTTACACGGTCTCACAGAAACTGTTAGAAATTGTTTTGAAATCTGGCATACATTTCAGTCATGTTAATTCCTACAACTGTGCCAAACTTGATGAAATTTGGCTCCTCCGTCCTCCAGGGAAGGTGGGGGATTGGGAAAGGCCAGCTTTTTTTTTTTTTTTTTTTTCCTGGCAGTGACATCATCTCCTCATCCTCCCCATTATGATGAACAGTGTCCTCGAACAAGCCAAGAAACAATATAACTTCATATTTACAAGACTGTGTGACAAAATGACTGCAGGAGACCGGACTGTGCTGGAAAACGACTGAAGAAATACAGATGGCATAACGTTTTTTTTTTTCCCTCCAACAGATTTGTGCCAGATGTGTGAATATTGATAATTTCTCTGGGGCTCGACGCCAGGCACAATATAGGTTTCTGTGTGAGGGGGGAAATGAGGGAGTGAGAATCCATCCCGGCGATGGTATTTACAGGAAATGTTTTGCCTCGTCTTCCAAATCTGTCAAAACAGAACCAGAAATCCCAAATTTCCAAATGAGCCTCTGAGTCACCCTTTGTTCTGGACCCAATTTTTATCTCCCCAGTAATTGACAGGCTGGAAAATTCATTTGTGAAAACATGTGGTAGAATTCTAGAAGTGGAGTCTCTCAGCTCCCTGGACTGTCTTTGTGCATCAGTTGAGAGGGTGAGTGGTAGCAACTGCTTAGGAAAGCATCTCAGAAAGGTCTCCATTTTCTCATCACGTCTTCTGCTAAACTTAGTAACAGACATAATTTTAATAGAATAATAGTTTTCATCGGTTGCAGGGGGAAAACTATTAACAAAATTTGTCTGGATTTTTTGTTTTATTCTTCCTTGTTTTCTACCATGCTTGAATCCATTTTAAAAAAATGATCCTGGGAGCCAGAAAATTTCAACAAAAAAAGCAGTTTCTTAACCCACCTTTAACTTTTAACATTTATTTTCAATAGGCTTAATCTATTTTATTTTCCTGGTATAGAGACTACATGGAGTGGGGCGGGGGGGTGCATAGCTAAATCCTGGCTCCCCTGTACAGAGACTTTATTGGGGTCTTTATAGGATGTCAGTGGCTTCCTGATCAGGAGTCGAGGTGAACACAGGCTCTTTACAGAGGTCAGGGGTGAGTCAGCCGTGGTCTTGGAGATGGCATTGAAGGTGACCGTGGCAAAGTTGTCCGGGGTGGTAGTGCAGTCCCTGGCCTCTCCCTCTGATTTGTTAATATCAGAGAGAATTATTGAAAATACTTAAAAGGAAATAGGGGGAATATCTATTATTCTTAGAAAGCTTTAGCTTTACTCAAATAATTAAGCAAACTGATTTCAAAACCAGTATAAAAGAGTTTTTGTTTTCATATCTTGGATCATCTGTGAAGTATTTCAAAGAACTTCAAAAGCAGAAAGACATATTATAATGGGAAAAATATGTAGAGAAATATAGAAGATGGGAAAAAGACAGTAAATAAAAAATTAGAAGATGATAAATGGAAATTCCTCGGGACTTTGGTCATACCTTCAGGTGAAACTTAAAGTTGTCTTTGAGCTTGGCAACCGCATCAGAAATGGAGACAAGGTCACTTACAACCTTTTCTTTATCAGGAAGAACCCCATCAATTCCTTAGGGGGTGAAAAATCTGTTCCTAGCATTAGGTTATCAGGCTAATTCTCCAGAGGGTGAATTCTCCTGAGGGTGATCTTGTTCCCAGGGGCCTGTGGCAAAGGCTGGAGTTACGTTGTGTTGTCGTAACACACAGGAAGGCTGCTCCGGGACAAAGGATTACCTGGCTCCAGGTGTCAAGAAGCCAAGGCTGAAAACCCCATGTTATACAATTGATTGTTCATGCGGACATCCCTGACGTGTGGTACGTGGGTCCCGCAATGCATGGCTTTGGAGCGAGGCAGATTGGAGTTGGCATCCGTGACCTGCCACTTGCCAGCTGTATAACTTTGGGCAAGTTGGTTAACCCCTCTCACTCGCGGTGTTCTGGAGCTAATTACATTGATCCTACGGGATTGTTATAAGGATTAGCAGGAATATTTATGGAATATCTAGCACAGTACTTGGTGCACTGTGAAAACTGTGGATGTTAGTCATTAGGGCAGTCCTGTAGGTGAGAGGGTAGCACTGGAGGGTGTTTATTCCCTGAAGATGGTGATGGTTTGGGGATGCTGGGGGAGCTGTGAACTGTTTAATCCTCCACAGGCTTAATGAGCCTGGCAGTGGGATGTGACACGCGTGATGTCCTCCTAAGCTCCACCACCTGGAAGGCATCCAGGATGCGGCCACTGGAGGTGTTGATTGAAAACTGCACTGAATTCTCCAGAAATCAGATCAGCAGGTGGTAGAGACTGAACATCTATCCATGCCTCTGCCCACACACTGTCTTGGTAGACACGAAATCTACTGAAAACGATTCAGGGGTCACTACCTTGAAATTTAGATGATCACTAAAATTTTCATCCTTGAAAATGGCAACAATAACAACAAAGAAGTCTGACATTTCAAAGTATGGGAAAAGCCCAGTCTTATTATTCTTTTAATTAATAAATGACTTACTAGTTGGGTTGTTGGTAGCTGGTAAAACCCACCTGGCAACTTCTGTGATTTAATGTGATGCAAGAGCATTTTCATGCACCCAGCATGTGGATGTCTTTGTCCCAGGGAGAGGTTCTGGATCCTGGTATCTAGCTTATGACTCCATCACTCACCACCTCTGTCTCCTCAGTGCCTAGTATAATGAGGAGAGCAGACACAGAAGACATTTGAGTTCCATAAAACCCCTCTCTAGGTAAGAATCATGTCATGCCCTCTCACATTTCATTGGCCAGATCTTCTCATCCTTCCTGGACGCAAGGTCAGGAAACAGAGCCCTGGTTGGTCACGTCCCACTGGCCAGCAGGGGAGAGCAAATCTGAGTGGACAGGGGACCCTCAGCCACCACTGCCAGATCGCAGTGTGGTTTTGTTAATCACCGTCGGCTTGGCAAAGTGCTTCCTATTTGAAAGCAAGGCTAAAACACCCATGTGTAGAAACCATCCATAAAATTCCCTCCAGCCCTTTTCTTTCCAGCAGTAGGAAAAATGTAAAAAGTGGACATGTGACAAGTTTGATAGACTGGTAAAACTCTAAAAAGGCCATTATTCAAATATTTATGGATCCTTTTAGCTAATGGATTCAAATTTATAATGCTGCACTTGTCAACAAGATAATTTTGCAAAAACATTAAAGGCAGAACAGTTTGGTCCCTTCTAACCCTGAGGCCTCTCTTCTCTACAGCAAATGAGCAGCTGTTCCCAATGAAAATGGAACACTCACCAGTACTCAGAGACACACGCACATCCAACGTGCCTCTAAGCCCTGCTCTGAGGAGGAAGCTGGCGTGGTCTGAGGTGCCAGGACCAGGCTTAGGCATCCATTTTATCAAAAGAAGGCAGAAAGAAAAGCCCACAGTCATCTGGGAATACAGGTAGGTTATTACAATCCCGACTGAATAGTGATCCACTGCTCGTGACGCAGGCACTGCCTCCTCCCTGGGGGCATCTGGGTTGATATAAAAAACCTCTCACATAGTTTTTGGTATTAATGTGTTAGCAAATGCATGCATGGTTCTGTGGGGCCATCATGCTCCCAAAACAACAAAGGAGAGTTAAAGAGTATTTGTAGACAGACCTTGTAGAGAGGTTCTGAAACTGGGCACCTATGGGTGAGAATGGTTTATATTTGGGTTAAAAAAAATGAACAAAGACAGTAGAATTCATTAAAGTGATCTTAGTGGGCATGATATTTTCAAGATTCAAGACTCTCAGAGATGAAGGGATCCTGGTGCTCTGATATCTTCAGACACAAGGAGAAACTAAGATGGTTTGAGATGAGTCAGGTCAGAGAGCACAGAGCACAATGGTACAGGTTTGTGCATCGGTGGAGTCTTGGGAGCGGAGAGAGAGTCCGAAGCTTACATTAGAAAGCTGCACAGGTGTGGCGTCTGCCTGTCATTTTTTTCACGGGCAGAACAAACAACATAAATAATCCAGGCTCTCAGAGACCCACGCGTGGACAAGCCAGGCTGCTGGCAGCACTTTCAGGAACTCCTGGTTCTGAGATGCTTCTGAAAAAGCACCTTTTCTCGGCGATGCCCAGGAGCAGGAGCTGCTAGAGAGTGTGGTTGTCATGAGATGTTCTCCATGTTCCTTATCACTAATAAGACTAATGCGTGATGTATCTACACGATGGAATACTACTCAGCCATCAAAAAGCAACGCATGCCATTTTTAGCACCACGGGTAGAGCTGGAAGGGGTGATGATAAGCAAAATAAGTCAGAAGGAAAATGATAAATGCCAGTGGATTCACTTATATGTGGAATATAGAACAAAGGGGGCCGTGTCAGGAAAAACCTTAGATCTGAGGCATCCAGCAGGGGAGGGGTAGTGAGAGGAGTCAAAACAGGGGGGCGGAAAGAGCACAAAGGACCATGGTGATGGGTCACAGATGCTATGGTGGTGGGAGAACTGTGGGGAACACACCTGTCCAAAATTTATACTGTCCAAAATTTAACTATGATGTAAGAAAATCAATAAACAAATTTAATAAAAAATAAATAAACCCATGGGCTTTGACAAGAGAACTGAAGCTGATGAGGAAATGGAGGTATAGGGGGTGGGGCCTAATGGGGGTTGGTGCTTTTCTTTAAAGAAATAACAAGCTTTGGGAAAAAAAATAAAAATAAGAGAATGATCCAAAGCAGAATCTCAAAAATATGTTAAAATGATTCAAAATGATGATGTAACAAACAGGATTTAAAATCAAAGTTGATAAAAAAAATTGAGCCTAATTGAAAAGAAAACTAACAGAAAATTTAGAAATTGTATATAGCTGTGAATAGTCATCGTACTAGTTACCTGCTGCCGGGGAATAAATTATTACGAACTGTAGTGGTGTAACCTAAGTTCATTATATTGTGATTCTGTGGGTCAGGAACTTGCAGGTGGCTAAGAGACCCTGGCTCATTCACAACTGTCAAGTTATGGAGACAGCCAAGGCACCATCTTTTGAAGCAACAAATATTAAAGGATTTGTAAACATTTCACAACCACCACTGTTTCTGAAATAAAGATCAGTAACCACAGTGGTTTTCTCTTGGTGAAGGGAGAATGATATTTTGGGACTCTTCTGTTTTTATTCCCCACATTTTTACAATAATAATATTATTAATTTTAATAACAAGATGATATATTTATGTATGTGTGCACACATGGATATGTGTGTGCATGTATGTGTATATATATATTTACACACACATATATGAAATATAAAATCTGTTGGTTAAAGGCAGAATTATTAACATTTTTGGGTACTTACTCTGTGCCAGCCAATGCAATTCACGATATTAATTCCTATAATTGCCACCACAATAACTCTCCGAGGTAGGTACGACTTTGATCCCTATTATTAATAAGAGGAAAATAAAGCACAATTTGTGAGGATGCCGAGGGAAGACCCACAGCGCCTCAGCATCTGGTGTCTTGTGCAGGAAAGTTTTGTCATGCACGGAGGTTTATAAAGCATCTCACACCGTTCAATGAAGTGTCCAACATTTAATGATGTCACCTAATTTCACACTCTGTTTTCATAAGACTGCTTCCTGTCTCCCCCTTTGTGGAATAATAAAATGCTCAGGTGCACCACTGGGATGGTATTAATTACCATCAACCCAACATGAAGAAGTCTTAGAATTGCCCCAAAGGCAATTGAGAACGCTTACCACGTTTATAAGGGCTCCCTAACCGGGTTCAATCTTTCAGAGATTAAACATATTGAAATTCACAAAAGGCTTAGTAATTATTTATTTCTCTAAACAGGCAGAATAATTAAAAAACAACAATGCTGCATGAGACAGGAATCCCTTCTTCCTCTTGTTATGCTGACTTGAAAATGAAACATCCTAGCTTTCCTGTTCTGCTTCTCCAATGCCAGTGCATTGGCTCCCAATTCTCACCTGAGAATTAGACTGAAGCTGGAGACCCATCGTTTATTCATTCAACAAACACCTCCTGAGCTTCTGCCATGTGCCTTGCTCACGCTCGGCACAGGATATGCAGATGATAGAAGACAAACTCGTGGAACTTATAGTCAGGCCACATATTGTGAAGGTCACTAATCAGATAGAATAAATGTGAACAGCCAGGACAGCCATCCACTAAACAGACCATCCAGAATATTCCAGAGACACTATCTGAGAGTAAGAAGCTGTTAGTTGACCTGAAATCAAGTTAAAGTAGATAAAACTAACTTAGGGGAGTAATTCCACCTTCTCTCTTTATGTTCTTATGTTTGTGCTTTAGTAAGTACATCCTCTTTGCATGCCTACTTTTATGATGATTAAGATGATTATTGATACATGAAAGCTTTATTCTTACTGTTAGAAGAATTTACAACATTCCATGTGGTATAATCTAAACTGTGCAAAAGATGCAGAGACCAAGGCCACTAGGAATACACCAAAACACTTAAAATTATTTTGGGATAAGTGTTTCTTGTCGTGGCTGCTGTATTTTCTTCCTCAGGAGTTTCCTGTGCTTCAAAAAGCACTCATTTGAAATGGCCCTATATTCTTGACTGACTTTTTAGCAGAATTGTTGGTGGATGGCAGGTAACACACTCGTGGTTTTAGTTTTTTAATGTGTCCTCAGTCTTCTGCATGACAGGTGTGACTCCTAAAGACACGAAGTCCTCAGAGATAAATGAGTTCATTCAGTGATGAATGTGGGTCAACCTGTGGGTTAGATTTCCCTGAGTTCAATATGGTAGGATGAGACAATGGGGCCTCCACGCCCATCCCAGCTCGTTGGTACCCCAGACCTGCTAAGAATTAAGGGCACCTCAGTGGGAAAATCAGGACATATCACTCCCAGTGAGATTTAGCTTATGGGTCCTAATAATGATGAAATAAGACCTGAACCCCAGGAGAAACAGCAAGCCCAAATCAACATCTACTGATACTCAACTATCAGCTTTCAAACTGTTGACAAAGTCAGTTCAATCTATGCAGTTCCACAGACAGGCTCGCTTCCAGCGTGGGGAGGTCGTAGGAGCAGCCAGGGCACTGTCGTGACCCCCCAGCATGTAACTTACTCAGGAACGCCTACACTTAGGTTAGGATGCATGAAAATTGGTACTTGCTGTCTCCATGTGAATGGGAAAGAGTATGAGCTCAAGCTCTGACAAGGATGATTCTTGGGGTAAAAAGGAAGTAAAAATAGTTTCTTAGGAAGGAAGACTTTGATCCATGACAGAAGCATGCAGAATCAGGTCACGGTGAAATAAATGGACAGATTGTAGTATTGGTTGTGAGAACGGGGTCAGGAGGAGGTGATGTTCGGGAGTGGGATTTTACTGTGTATCAAGAACAAGATAGCCAACTATGCAAAAAAAAGATGAAATCCTGCTATTTGCAACAACATGGATGAAGTGGAGGGGGATGAGCTAATTGAAATAAGCCAGAAGAAAAAAGACAAATGATTTTACTCACATGTGGGGAATAAAGAAACAAAACAGGGGAACAGATGAAACGAACCCACATGAGTCTCCTTTCATTTCACCAAGTCAATTTTGATTCAAAACCCAATTGGAGAGAGAAACTGGGTTGGGAATCCGGAGGTATGTGTGCAAAGATTAGGATTCTGGAAACCCAAGTCAGGTCCCGGCAGCTGCTGGTGCTGGTGCTTCCACATGGTGGCGCTGTTGAGAACTGGTCCCACACAGCCCATGTGCCTTTGCTCAGCACTGCAAAGAGGTCTTTTAGCTGCTTGGGATCATAGCTTTGATCAGAGTGATATACTAACCTTAGAGTTTTGTGATGCATCATCAGAGGTCTCAGGATTTCTGGGAAGTCTGACCGCCATGTTGGAATGCCAGGGTGTGCGTGATATGGTGTCCCCTGAACAACAGACTCTTGGGGATTGCTCTGATTGTGGATCACGGTGCTCGCAGGGAGACCCTCTTTGGAGTCTGTCTCCTTAGTAAGAGATCTGAATCAAGAACACCTCAAAGAATTAGGAAGTTCTTAAAATAACGACCCCAAACAGAAAAGGGGTCAGGAACCTCTATGCATCAGACACACCTTGCCCCTGTGTAAATTTCCCACCTCGTCTCCTGTAACCAGGTGAATGGCAAAAGATACTGGGAGGGGCAGCCCCATAAAGGCCTAGCACATCCTCCCACCAGGCAAGCTGGTGTCCATTGGACCTTCTTAGATGTTGGGCTGTGGCCCCTCCGGTGACTCTACCCAAAGCAAAGCAAACCTGCAAGATGCCCTCTGTGTCTTCAGAGGGAGCCCAGCCAGGAGCTTCTTGGACAGGAAAAATAAAGGCATCAAAGGTGGCTTTGTGTTATTTCATAATGGAATAAATGTACTAGAAAATGTATTAATTACTCCTTTCTGGATAACATTTGGGTGTCTTACAATTATTGCTCCAATAAACAATGCTGGAATAAAAAAAAGTAAAGGCATCATTGCTTCGGGGTTTCTCTAGGTGATTGTTCCGATTTTCCAAACCCGAAGTCAAGGTCCAGGCTGTGACGGAGGGAACCGATTCACTGACCCTGGAGCAGAGCTTCCCAGTCTCGAGGAAGGGCGCTCACGTAAGGCGCCATGTGAGGAGTGACTGATGGCTGAAGCGGAGAGGAAGACTATGTCCTGCCTTCCTTCCCCACGGCCATCCAGGGGGAAGGGTTTACCCCTCATGGCTGATGTGCACAATTACCCTTCCAGTGGATTGTGAATTGCTGAATCAGTTATTCAGATAGTATTTACAGTAACCTTTATTTTCATGCTGCTTTTAATCTAGACTCTGAACAAAAAAGAAAGACAAAACCCCTACAATCTACAGTGTGCAAAATGCACAGGGCGTCTTAGGGAATAAGGACAGGAAGAGGCGAGCAGCGCGGGCCTCTGTGAGGATGGTTACTGCTGCTGGAGTTGGAGAAGGAAGCAGCAGCAGCAGGTCAGTGGTTCTCAGCTGAGGGGAACTCTGTCCCCTGGGGGGCCCTTCGCAATGTCTGGAGGCATTTTTGATGGTCACAGTGAGGGGCCAGGAGAGGTTACTTCCCGCATCTCCTGGCTATACCCCAAGGATGCTGCTAAACTCGCCCCATATACAGGGCAGACTGCACAGTGGCGAACCAGCCAACCCCAAATGTCAGCAGTGCTGAGATGGAGGGGCCGTCTGTTGCATTTTTTTAATGCAAACTTTGGAAATAAGAGGCGTCTGGAAGCTTTTATGCCATGCTATCAAATCTTGTGTCAGGGCGCCGACGAGCTGGGAGGTATGTTCCAGGAATGTGGCAGGAGCACACTCCTTCAGTCAAGAAATAACCAGAGGAAAATAGACTGGAAACAGCCTCGCTTGTTCCAAGTGATGGCTGGGGAGTTGAGCACAGGTGTTGACATCCAGGAAGGGCTGAGCTTGTGTTTGGAGAGCGAGCAGTCAGAGTCAAGTCGGGTAGAAAGAGAGTCAACCACACCTCCTCGAGGGGTCAGGGGGTGACGGAAGGGAGCGAAGCTGACAGGTGGAAACAGGGAGGGTGGGCCATGGCGAAGCTGCAGAGGCCCACCCGCTCTCGGGTTCCGCGGGTCGTAGCTGTGAGGAGAAGCAGACGGGGCTGCTGAGTGGAACACTGCCCTGAATTTTCAAGAATCACTTGCATCCTGAATCTCCGTATCTTGGCAAATGCTTCATTTTAATCATTTTTAACACAGTCCATGCTAAGAAGAAAAAATACCTGCAGATGAAATTCTGGCCTGCAGAGCTTGCATTTGCAACATCTGGGCTAAAGAGACATGGGGTCAACTCACTTCCTCATCTGTGAAGGGACGTGCTCGGATAAGGCACTTTTCAAGCCGTTTTCCAAATCCACGGTTCCCTTCTGTGGCTGCAAAGAGCAGACCGCCCTAGATGAGGGGCAGTGGGGGAGCTACCTTCGTAAGTTAGGGAGGCCTTTCCTTGCACCTCCACACCCTCTCCTCCATCTCTCTGCACCCCGTAAACCCAAGCAACGGTCAGTTCCCCCAGCAGCCGATCGCCAAGACGAGCTTAAACAAGATGGAAGCAGAGACAAAAATTCTCCTTAATCCCGGAAGACGTGTGACTTTGCTTAGCACTTTGAATATTATTAAGTGTTTGAATTTCTTCCTGTGTCTTTTTCGCCGAGATGACTGTCTTTCTGTTTCCTTGACAGCCTCTGCAGGACCAAATTGACAGCTCTTTAAAAGCGGCTGACGAAAAGCAGCATTAATTAAGTCATTGCCGGACTGTAATTGTGTTAAGAAGTAAAAATCTAATATGAGAAAAGGTTAGTGAGTCCTCTCTTGTGTCAGATTTTCTACTCCCTATGAATATTAATGTCCTTAATGAAGACAATCTTTGCCTCATCAAGCCGTTGTTCTGCATTCAGGTGCCAAATCCCCATGCCATTGATTTGTTTTTAAAGAACAAATATGTCAGGAGAGAGTGACTGTCCTGTTTCTTATCAACATCATAGAGGATGCTTTTGTATTCCTGGGAAGAGTTTATAGATTTTTGTGTGCGTGTACAAGCTCTCGTGACGGGGAGGGGTGGTAATGTGGAGGGAGGGTAAATGAGTTACAGTGATTTAATATCAGTGCTGCGTTTGATCACATTAGCTCCTTTTCTCTGTGTGAGCAATATTCATATGTTAGTGGGGTGATGATCAGCAGTTTTAATGATAAAATAAGAATTCTCTCTAGAAAAAGAGAGGTCTGCAGTTTAAGCACTGATAGCAGCTCAGTAAGAGACACTGAGCTTCCTTTGCTGATGACCCCAGCCCCCATGGCAGAGATGGTGGCAGCGAAGGTGGGTTCTGACCATCCGTGGTAGAGGGGTGGCATGTGCCTCCCTCCTTTTCCCTGTCCTTCCCACCTCTCCCATCTGCTCCTCTTTTTCATTATCACTCCCACGTCCTCCAATCAAAGCTGAAGCCTCAACACTGCCTTCTCCAGAATTCTTGGTCAACAGGTGGAATGACCCTGTTGTAGTATCACTTGGATTCCTCTGTTGGAGAAAATCCAGGGTCTCCTGTTTTGAATAAAGTCAGCAGTCAACATTTTTGCTCCTAAGATCTTGACTGTGAGTCAATAAATTGGGTTGCGTATGTCACTGATTGTGGAGCTCAGTAAAGAGCAGGCTGGGCTGGGAGTGAGAGGAAATCTACAAATGTTTGACTTTGTCTTGAGCAGTGGAGTTGGCACACGCAAGTCCAGGCTGGTGCAGTGTCCTGTGATGGCCCAGACATCCGGGCCGCCTCCCCCTTTGCACTGACCATCTCTCAGTGGCTCTGGGGCCCAGAGGGCTGTTGGAATTCCCGGCATCGCACCTGCTTTCAGAGCAGTGAGCGGGCAGCTTCACGCCTCCTGAGAAGGAGGGTGTGAACACATATGCACGAGGCATATAACATCATAGCATCAAACAACAATTGCATTATCTCACAGTCCCCTGGCTCAGGAGTCGGAACAGGTAAGCTGGGCCCGCAGCTCAGCTGACGGCATGTTCTCCAAGGCTCTGGTGCTCTTCCCAACTGTGCTTGTCAGCAGAGCATGTTTCCTCCTGGCCTGATCACTGAGAACCCCCTGCTTTTGCTGGTGGCACCCCAGACATGCTCTAACCACTTCTAGAGTCCACCTGCACTTCCCAGCCGAGTGGCCCCCAGAGGCAGCTCAGAACATGGCAGCTCCCTTTCTTTCAGGCTGGCAGGAGCTCATCTTGCAGAAGCTTCTTCCTCTTTTAAGTGCTCTCCTGATTAGGTCAGACCCACCCAGAGTGGCCTCCACTTGATTCACACCACATGAATTTACCAGAAACCCATTAAGAGGAGTGACATCTGCCACAGCCTCAGCCCCACCCCTCCTGGGAGGGGGTCGTCCAGGCTGTGTGACATCAGAATCTTGGCAGCACCTCAGAGCCCTGAGGACGCCACTCCACCTCCTTTACAAACATGGAAGTCGAGGCTCAGAAAGACCAAGAAACTTATCCAAGCTTTACGTGAAGGGGTCAAGTGTTCTGTCTGTGCCTTTAGGACTCCGAATCCCGTTACTCTCCAGGTAGGTCAGACCGCTCGTGGCGGCCATAAACTCCAAGGAGTTCATGATGCCCTCGTGTCTACGCAATGCCCTCTGATCAAGGGTCTGTCAGATGTACAGTAGTCGCTGATGCTCTCAAGGAGGGTGTGGGGTAAATGAAGCTGATCAGGCTTTTTATGCATTGGCCTCTGTGGCTATCCCTTGCGGCCTGATCTTGTGGATGGGAGGCACGTGTGCCTGATCACTGACACCTGGGCGTGGGTGTGTGCTTGTGCGCATGTGCAAGTGTGCACACCTGCACCTAGGAGGGAGGGGATAAAAAGGCGGCGTCAACCTGGGGGAGGGGAGTCAAGTTGTTGTCTTCCTGCTGACTTATTTCCCCTGCTTACCATTAGAAGCTGTTAAAATGATGTCAGCATCTCCAAAATTCTCCTTCAAATTGCTAGAACTGACTGTGAACCTACCTGGCCTGGGATGGTTGCAAAACAAAGGGTTTATGGAAGACCTTCTCTTCGGTAAGTACTAAGCAGAGAGAGACTGCCATGAGGCTGCGTGGAAATATGGTTAAAGGTCCTGGGTGTCTCTGATCCTGGCTGTGTCACATAGTGGGTCTGTAAGGCACTTACCCTCAGTTGATTCCTCTGGTCAGTGGGTATGATAAATTGTAGGACTGTGTTCCTAAAACTGTTGCGATGGAGAACACTTAATATTTGTCATAATTTTGAAATATTTGTGTCCATATTGTCTGGTTTTGATTGCAAACTTTTGGAAGTCAGGAGTGGAATCTGGAAGCTTTTTCTGTTGTACTATCAAGCCTTCCATCAAATACCAAGACATATCAAAAAATTAATTCTCCTTAAGGAGGATGCTGATAGCACATTTCTGCCACGAGGCAGATTTTCCCCGTCTTAACACACGCTTTCGGGCATTTGGAATAGAGGGAAAAAATTGCACATTTTACTAGTTCTCTCCAAACACAGTGCAGACTGCTAAGCTGTTTCTTCAGAGGGGGAGAATCGAATTGGCTCCAGATTCCTTCTCTGCTGCCAGACCGTGGGAAGTGAGAGAGAATGTCAAAGCTGGCAGTTGACAAACAATGATATTGTTCCAAAATGAGGAGGATTGGCCTTAGCAAGAGCCTTCACAAATGTTTTTCTCAGCTTTTAATGAAGAAAGAGAAGGGGGAAAAATTCCACAAATCCTACCAAGATATTCTGAAGCACTGGGGTCAAAATCTGCAAATGTTTCAAGTCTAAGAATGTACCACTTCTTAGCATGCAGGAGAAAAAGGTGTTTGCATGCGCAAGAATACACGTAATTCAAGTGCCCTCCGAAAGAGAGTGAACAATAAGAAAAGTGTGGGTGTCCTCTTTGATCCCATCCCCGTTTCTGTCATGCCCCCAACCCCAAGGAAATAACCGATCTGAGTTGGAAATACAGCCTTTCCGATCCTTTTGTTTGTTTTTTAAATAAATTGCATCTGTGTTACTTTTTTTTTTTTTAGAAAAGGTTTTTTTTTTTAGATTTATTTATTTTTATACAAGAGCTGGGGTACAGGCCAGAGGTACAGGAGGGTGAGAGAATTCACCAGAGGCAGAGCAGGAACCGAATAGGCAGAGTGACTGAAATGCACTGCTGAGGGGAGCAGTGGGCGCAACAGGAGAGGTCTGCCGCGCCATGTGTGTATCTCCCTGGCCACCGGGGATGGAACCCGTGCTGCAGAGGCTGTGGACAGTTTCACAGCACTGCACTCAACCCACTGTGCCACCAGGGAGGCTCTGTGTTACGTTTGTTGAGAAAATACATGTAATTGCTTTGTTATTTTTGTACAACACACATAGAGTTGCTTGGGCGTCCTGTCACATGCACATATAAGTTTCACATGTACATGTACCCGCCTCTCTGAACCTGCTGCTGCTTTCTGAGCCTCCCCTCCCACCAGTGTTAACACACAGCCATCATGCTCACTGCTTTCAAACTGCCAGGTCCCCTACATTGCATTACTCTGCTCTCGTGGCACAGGACTCTGCAGGGTGGTGAACGTGCAGCAATAAGCATCTATTTGGAGAAAAACTGGCAGCCTCCTGGGCCACTCTTTGCTTTGGTCATTTGGTGTCAGCGTATGGTTTTGTAAAGGTTTCCCGTCCTTGCTTTTTTCTCTTCCACACTGGCCAGTTGCTGGAAGACACAGTCACTCTTTCAATGATGAATAAAACACTATTGTGCTTGAGGTGATATCCCCTGGGCCAAGATGGCGCCGTGGCCTCAGCCCCTCAAGCAATAAATGCGATGAGAGAGGTTTGAAGAAGGACTCTGATGGCACATAGTAGGGCATCTACCCCAGACAGTGGAGCTAGAGTAAGAGTTCCCTGGATGAAGGTGAACAACTGGATTCACCTCTCAGGAACTGTCCTTCACAAAGAACACGTCTTTCCCCTTCAGCTTTGGCAAAGACAGTCTGAGGAAGAGAAGGCGATTTTATATGTGATGACGTGTATTCACCTGTAGGTAGTACTCAGTTCATCTGCTGGATTATTATGCAAGACTAGAAATGAAAAGAATGACCTGGAAGTTAAATTGACCCAGGGTGTGTCCTGGCAATTACGAAATGACAATAGATGTTTACATGCGTGTGTGCAGATTTAAGAGGGAAGAGTCTGCTCTTCTAGTTAATCTAGTGACTATGAGTTTTCTAGTAACCGAGATTCAATTGTGGTTTGTAAGATTAAAAGTCATTTTTAGTTTTCAGTCCCAAACTTCCCA
Source organism: Talpa occidentalis (assembly GCF_014898055.3). NCBI lineage: Eukaryota > Metazoa > Chordata > Mammalia > Eulipotyphla > Talpidae > Talpa > Talpa occidentalis. Next base: position 101,129,231 of record NW_023600993.1, read on the forward strand.
TCGTAACTCTGGGTGTCACTTTCTGCCTACCAGGCTTTCTTGCTGTAGCCTTAGTTTCTCCTCATCGATGACACTTACTCCTTGGATGGCAAGCTCTGTGTTTGCTGCCAGTCAGTTGGGACTGTGTGTGGGCAGAAGGGATGGTCAAGTCACGGCCAGTGGGAAGGGGAAAGATCGAAGTGTCTTCAGATGGAGGCTTCCGACCCCAAAGTCTGGAAAATCAAAAGCATCGCGTGTGCCCAAACCCCCGTGTGCTAAAATAAAATTATTCCCTAAAGGAAAGAATATCCAATCTGTGTTTTGAAAATACTTTCCGGATTTTGAAAGGACTTTGTGATTTCTCACATTTGTGAACTTTTTTAAGATAAATGAACAAGTCATGGTTTCACAGGAGAAATTAGAGAAAATACATTCTGGGCTGTTCTTATTTTGTTAACCCTCGCTAAATAGGATGGACGTAAGATCAAGACAAATGTCTCCAACTTTAGGTTTTTGATTTTTTTTTTTCCTTTATGTTCTGAAAAGTTAATTCAAAGTAAACGATTGGCCTCTAAGAGGGGATATAAGACACGGGAAGAGTCGTTTATCAAAATGTAAATGTCTACATTTTATGCGCGTGAGTAAGGAAGTCAGGATGAGTGCACATTTGTTTGTGAAATAGAAGCGCTGAGATGTATGAGACAGACTGGGGGGTTCCCACTGCTCAACAGTTAGATTGATGGGTGTTGCTTATAGACGATCCAGCATTAAAATACCACTTGGATAAGTGCCCGTTTAGATAAAAAGCACAATCTTCTGGGACGTTGGCCTGGGGTATAAGTGAGGCTTTCTTTTAAGTTCCCCTTTTCAAATGTAAACTGAGGACTTGCCATTCTGGAAAAAAATAAAGGATGTGTACTTATCCTTATCCCTCCCACTAAGTACAGCTGAAGACCCTGGACTTAGGCCTGTAACTGTAGCTACAGAGAGAGAGGTAGGGAGCTAGTGGTGCAGATACAGACAGACAGAGCAATAGAGAGATGCAGGCATGTGTACAGATGTGTACATGTCGGTGTAGGTGCAATAGAGAGATGCAGGCATGTGTACAGATGTGTACATGTCGGTGTAGGTGCAATAGAGAGATGCAGGCATGTGTACAGATGTGTACATGTCGGTGTAGGTATCACAAACGTAAGACTGAAAAGTGTAGAGAAGAAAGCAAAGAAGGAAAATCAGTGGTCTAGGGACCGGAGGAGTGAGGTGATGGGGACTTTCTGGGATTTTCTTTTAGCCGCAAAGACCCCAGACTTGGACCTGAAGACACCAGAAACCCCGAAATCCCAAGGCAGGAATGAAAAAATCTCTACCTGAAGCCTGTTCTCTGTGGTCAAAGGGCTAAGAAGGGAGGGATCCTAGTAAGACAGGAAACTCCTAAACAACAGTCACTGAAAGAAATAAGGACCCAGCCCCACCCATGCCCGCTGAGGCCTATGGGGGAAGGCCAATGAGACAGGGGGAGAGGCCCCAAAGCCCCTCAATCAATCCAAAGGGGTTGTTGTCGGAGGGCCTGGTCCTGGTCCCAGGAGAACCAGACTCCACCCCTGCCCACCAGGGACAGTTCACTCCACCTCCCCCGGGGGGCCAGGAGAACAGGGACACCCACCCCACCCCACCCAGAGGCAGCCAGAAGTCCCAAGCCCCTCTCCCCGGTGTCAAGGAGGTTGAGCGGGAACCTGGGCTTTGCGGGCGGAAGTGTCCTCGGGATGTGGGCGGTGTCAGCCTTTGACAGCACCCATGTCAGCACCGGGGCTGTGGCAGGGACTAGAGTGTGACCAGGTGCCATCATCAGGCGAGCCCAGGCCGAGGGCACCTGGGATCCTCCGCTCATTTCTTACAACTGCCTGTGAGTCTCCCACGACCTCAAAATAAGAGGCTTAATTTAAAAAATGCAAACTGAAATCCGGACTTCCTGGCCTATTTCACATTCATTTATTTACCCAGAAAGCACAGTGCTGCCACTCGCCAGGCACCAGGCATCCCATCCTAAAGTGTGCCATTCCTTCAGGACTTACTACCCTTGCGGGGGAGAAAGCAATGTGTAAAACAGCGAAAGGAGGGGGAAAAAATCATGCTCCTTGGAATGAAAGTGGATTATTTGGAGGCTCCATATTTCATCGTTCTAATCGACTGTTCTAAGGGACAAATGGCAAAGAGATATTTTCATAAAATACATTGAGTTTTTCATAAAGTTCCTACCAAAAAAACTCAAGAAATTAGCTCCAGTAAGAAACAATCCACCAGTTCTATGGGGGGGAGGGGTTGGTTCGAGAACCATCCATTCGAAGCAGAATCAGGACATGTTGGTATCTTGCTTTCCTGCTCCTTAAAGTTACATATGCATCATCATCTTGTTTCGCCTGGTAATGGTTTATACATCTTTGCAAGGTGCTAGCAATGTTGGCTCAGCTTGCACTTTTGTTCCCTGTTCTGACCCATGCTGCTCAGGGCATTCACTTGCCATCCTGGCCCAGTTCCCATCACTGCCAGCCCCCAGGGCCCTGCAGCTGCTGCGAGATTGTCACAGCTCCCTGGTGGGATCCTGGCATGGGGTTGGGGTGCAGAGAGGAACCTGGAGCAGCCACTGGGAATGAGGGTCCCCTTTCATCTCTTCCTGGTCTTGTCTCCTCATCGCTTTGGTGTTTGACAGAAAACCCTGCCCCAAAACTCATTCTCTCCTCTCCCTTGTGAACTCCTTACAGTGCTTGAGTTTTTCTTGCCAGCTAGATCAATGTTTCCCCAACTCGGCCTCGCACATTGGTGACAGTCTGTGACACACTTTTTACAGATCTGTAAAGTAAAGGTGGTAAAAACATAGCTCATGTTTCACCGGCCCAACGTATTCAGTATGAAGGGTGGTCTTTCACCCAGGAAGTTTTTCCTGTGGGGAGGTGTTCAAAATGACTTCCTTCCTGGGCAAAGGTGTTTCTGTTGACGGTGATTTCATGTTATATTTCAAGGATCTTACTTTGCAAAGTGAAAAATGACCCCCGTGTTGGTCTACCCCTCCTTTGTCTGCAATTTACCTGTCATTGGAAACAGTTCACAGGATGTCCCTGGTGGCCTAAGGATTAAGCCTCAGCGCTATCACTGCTATGGCCTGAGTTCAATCCCCGGCCAGGGAGCTGACCCACAGGGTGCAGCAGACTTCTCCTGTCTGCCTGCTGCTCCCCTCAGCAATGGATTTCAGTCAGTCTGCCTGTTCTTCTCCCCACTCTGTCTCTGGTGAAACTTCTCAACCCCCTGCACCTCTGGTCTGTACCCCAGTTCTTCTTTGCATAAAGAAAATACTGAGAAAACAACACACAAAAATATTAGATTTTCTTAAATATATGATTTTCTTACATTTTCTCTACATAGTAATAAGTTTGCCCTACAGTATACACGTGGGAAGGCGCTGCTGTAATGGATGTGTGATATCCTAGCGTAGAAAATAGTGGAGGAAGAAATTTGGATAAGATTAGTCAGTCAAACTTTCACAGAAGCAATGCATTTGGGACATGATTATTTGACAGTGAAAAGGGACTTAACTGCAGGAAGAGACTAAAGGAAAAGATAAAAATTAATCCACACAGGCAGCGGCCAGCAGAAATGCCAGCAGGTTCCAGCAGGTTCCTGAATGTGTGAAACAGGCAAGGGGCAGGTGTGGGGGTGGCAGGAATGGCCAGGTGAGAAGCAGGTGGCCTGCGGCTTGTCTCTAAGGGACCGGCTCATTTGAGGAGGGTGTGCTGGTGATGGCTGACCTCTTGGGTCTTGAAGAGAATTCAGAGATCCAGTTTTTTTCATGAAAAAGTCTTTTTAAATGCTGCTCATTGAAAATTAAATAAAAATGTGAGGCACTCCTGCATTATGTGTATCTATGTATGCTACATACAAATCCTATACCCATGTATGTATGTACATGTTTATAGCTTGTTCGTTAATAGCCCGTGATGCATTCTTCGTTAGCAAGACTATTTGATATATAATAATAAATATAATGGTAAGTGTCCTATATCAAAATTTGGCGAATGAAGGAGAGAGTGTAAAGCATTTCTAAGTAACCATGAATATTTAAGGTCAATATCCAATTAGGTCAAGATGGCTCTGTTCTGAATTTCCTTCCCACGGAGGTCGTCTTAATGCTGCTGCCTTTTTTTTTTAAGATTCATTTATTGATACAAGAGCTGGGGTACAGACCAGAGGCACGGGAGAGTGAGAGGATTCACCAGAGACAGAGTGGGGAGCAGAACAGGCAGACTGACTGAAACACACTGCTGAGGGGAGCAGCGGGTGAGAAAGGAGAGGTCTGACGTGCCATGTGGGAATCTCCCTGGCTGGCCAGAATCAAACCTGCACTGCAGAGGCTGCGGACAGCTTCATAGCGCTGTGCTCAACCCTTTGCGCCACCAGGGAGGCCCCTGCTGCTGCTTTTTTTAAAGTAAAGTCCTCTGGCAGTGGCCTGCTGCGCTCTCTGTAGCCTTTTCTCATTGTTCTGCGCTCACCTCTTGCCTCCTTTCTGCAAAGAACATCACCCGCAGGGCGGGCGGGGCAGCTGGTGGCGCCTTAGCCCAGGGCAGGCTGCAAGTTGGTGCCAATTTTGTGACTAACAGAGGTTTCTCCTCAGTCTGATACACGAGCCACGTGAGGGCCCTAGATGAGGGCCACATGTGCCTCAGTTTTTTATCCCCACCCCCCACCACACCCAGGCACAAAAGACCACACACAACTCCAACCTTGCAATTAAAAAAAAAAATGAAAAGAGGTTCCCTTCCTGAGAAAACAGTCTCCACACGGATGGGAATTTCCAACACGCTTCTTTTGCACCCGCGCCCCCACCTCTCTGGCGGGGCGGGAATCCCAGGAATGGTGATTTGAACTGAAAGGCTGGTGGCTGAAAATTCCAGCGCTCTCAGCTTCATTTATGAGAACATTTGCTTTCAGTGCCTTAAAGTTCATTGAGGAAGAGGAGGAAGTTTGGGGTATCTGCCTGCACTCTACACTTCTCACTGGGGGTGCTTTTGCTCCTCCCAATCCACCTGCCTCACCTCCAGAACCATTTGTCACTGTCTGGGGACATTTTTGAGGGTCATTCTGGAGGTGAGGGGCTATTGGTTTCTAGTGGGGGGCCAGAGATGCTGCTGGACATCCTGCAATGCACAGGCCAGCCCCCCAGCAAAGGCCCCTGGACCCCAAATGTTGAAAGTGCCAAGCTGAGGGAAGGCGCTCAAGTGGCACCCACACCCTTGAGGCCCTACAAAGCTGGAGAAAGGGGTTGTGGCCAGTACATCCATCCTCTCCATACCAGCTGCCCCACGAATCTAGGTCCCCCCTAGACCTGGATTTGAGGGTCTCGCAGAAAGCTCAGATGGGAAGACAGTGTGCTGCTCTTTCCCGGTCCCTGCTCAGCGTCTCTGCTTCTCCGCTCCACCGGCGGCGTGTTTGCTTGCTGTGACCTCAAACTACCATTTCAAAAGGGTACATTAAAGTAATAACAACTTTGGCACCTGCACAAACATCCAGCATCTCCGGCTATTTCAGACGCAGCCATGTGCTCCTTGTGCTCAAGGCGGTGGCCCAGGCCCGGGCCCACAAACCTTTCCTGTAAAAGGCTGGGGCAGCAAATTCTTGGACCTGAGGGCTGGCCCGCTGCTGTCACCGTGCTCAGCCCTGCCTCTGTGTGTGTGTGTGTTGGGGTTGGGGGAGGCAGCCCTGATAGCACTAGACAAAGGGCCTGCCTGCGTCCCAATAAAACTTTATTTAAATAAAGACAGGCCACGGGCTGGGGTGATCCCACGAGCTGCAGTTTCCCGCTCCCTGGACTGTGTTAGCAAAAAAGACATTCAGGTGAATGCCTGATGCCTCATATTTCCCCCACGGGGCTGGGTAGTCTCCTGGCTTTCTGCACTATAGTTCCTTTGCTGTATTCAAATCTCAGTTTAAATGCCACCTTCCCAAGGAACCCCTCCTGGACACTCACCAAAAATCATCCCTCTTAGCCTTCCAGCCCACTGCCCAGTGCCAGGAGCTCCCTGCTGCGTGTGGCCAGAGGGTCTCCTTTCTTGTCAAAGGCATTCTCCCAAGAAGAGAAGCAGCATTCTGGGCAACCTTACACCTGGAGCACCACATCCCAGAACCACACCCTGGTGCAGCAAGTGCCATCTACAAACACACCATATATGCTCACACACTCTTGCATACTCACAACCCACCCATGCACATACACATGCATACACATTCACTTATACTCACACACACACACATGCTGTTTCTAATGGAGAAGCCCAGGGTCTTTTCCTGACCCCCAGGTAGCAGCTGTGGCCCAAATCCACTTTACCTGGCACCTCTCATAGGGACATCTAAAATAATGACTCCTCTGAGAAAAGGTTATGGAAACTGGGCTGCGTTTTGAGGGGGCTTGAGAGGGGAAGGGGAGCAGGTAGACCATACAGGATAGATCCAGCAAGGTTTAAAGATTGCCTGGGTATGGCCACTGGGGAAATGGCAGGGGAGGTTTCCTTGGGAGTGCCTAGTGTCCTGGCAACGACATTTTGTAGAGATAAAGTAGACCAGGACCTGCTTGGAGAATGAAGGCAATTTTATTATTATTGTTCACCATAAATAATTTCCTCCCCACAACTAGCTACCAAGTCCCCTCTGTTAGTCCCATGCACATACAGTATTTCAAGTCCGAGGGCATGATATTTGATCACAGACCCTGACCTCTCATCTTGAAGACATATGCTCTGAATTTTAAAAGCCCTCTTCCGGAAATATTTAACACCAATCATTTCATTAAATAAGTCCCAGATAGCCAGACAGTATGACTGGGATAATATGGAATTATTTATAAAGATGGCTTGCTCTGAGAAGATGATTATGCTAAGGAGATGGGAATCCCACCTTCTCATTCACACGCTGTGATTAGAAGCAGGATATTTCAGATCTATCAGAAAGGGATAAAAGGTAAAGTGGATTTGGGGCACAGCCCCCCTGTGGACCACACCAGTCAGGGGGTGGGACTTGGGTTGCTTTTTGTGGGATCCCACCGTTGGTTGAACAGCAGCACATTTTCACTGCCTGATGTCTGGCTTCCTGGATTTAAAACTGGCTTGGTTCATCTTGAATAATGGAAACCTCCTTTATTTGGGGCTGCTTACTTCTGATCACCTACTTCTCTGCACTTTTATTTATTTATTTTTTAAGATTTATTTATTTATACAAGCACTGGGTACAGTCAGAAGCGCGGGAGGGTGAGAGAATTCACCAGAGCCAGAGCGGGGAGCAGAGCAGGCAGAAGGCCCGAAGTACACTGCTGAGGGGAGCAGCGGGCGGCAGGAGGGGTCTGCGCGCCATGCGGGACCCTCCTCCGGTGGCCGGGGAACAGCTGGGGATCGAACGGGCGCTGCAGAGGCTGTGGGCAGCTTCGCAACCCAGCGCTCAACCGCTGCGCCACCGGGGAGGCCCTTCTCTGCACTTTTAAAAGCATTAAATAACATGTAAATGGAGAGATTCCATTTTTCCCCCCAAATCAAGAACCCTTATCTTACCTTGAAACTGGAAGATTTGATCAACTCCGCTTGGCACTGGCTTTGGAGTTAAAATATTCATAGATAACTACTGGCTTTGCAGGTCTTAGATGATATGGCCCCTCTCTGCCTCTCCAGCTTCTGCACATTTCACCTCTCTTCTTCTCCCCAGTGCCTTCTGCTATTTCTTTACCCCAGTGAACATTCTTGTAGTATCTTCCATCTTGGGGGCTGGAATACTGTTTCTTCCTGCCTCACCTGATCTCTTCAGTGATAGTCTGATGTTACCTCTTCCAGGAAGCCCTCCATGACATCTTTCTCCTTCCCAAAGCTGTGCCATGTTCTCCTCTCACTTATTCCTGCAACAGTTTCTTCTGCCCTATGAAATTTGCGTCAATTAGTATTGCACATGCATTTGTGCTGTTACTTATGAATGTTCATTTTTTCAACAGAGTCCCTATGGGCAAGTCATCATGGTGTCTTAGTGTCTACAAGAGCGCTTGGCACAGAGTAATTGCTCAATAAATAAGCAAATGATGAATGAACAGATGAAAACTTGTCTAGGCAATTGCCCAATCCCTTTAAATATGCTTTGGGGCTATTGTGAAAGGCAGCTCAAGGTCCTCAGGACTCAAACTCTGAATTCTGATGTTTATTTTATGCAAGCATATCTTCTATTAGTTTCCTTCAGTCTTAAAAATGTGCGCTTAATCAAATGATCTGAAACCTATAGAGACAGTCCTCTGTGGCGTAAAATCTATTCATTAAAAGCATAATATGACATTGAATGTCAGAAAAATATTAATTACGGCAACATCCCCCCACAAGCACCCCACTCATACCATTTCTTGTGGTCTACGGAATGCTAATTTTGCTGGATGTTAGAGGAAAACAGATCACATGAATGAAATGCTATTGAGACATTTAAAAAAGTTAGATTTTCTTTGTTCTTGGGAACTTTTAGAACCTCAAATAGGCTACTGGGCATTATGAAAACCTAAGGGGAAGATCTACAATCAAGTGTTTTCTAATAGGTTTGGCCACAGAAACTCGCCTGGTCATGGACCATCTTTGGCAAATGCTGATGCGCACTGGGAGAGGCAGGGCCCCAGCTCAGGCTGACCCCTTCCTTGGGAGAGAGAACTGCACTGGTTTCTGGAGAAACTCTTGCTCTCCCACACCAGCATCTTAGCAACTACACTCCTTTCCTTGTGTCACAAGCCGCTTCCAGTGAAATGCCAGCTCTGCTTTATGGTTTCAGCATCAATAATAACCACCCTTCGAATGGAAGCCTGGAGTTCCCATTGTCACATTCCTCACGGAGCTCTCGTTGGGAGGAAGGAAGGGCGGTGAGCTTAGGGATATTAAAGATGTGAAATCAGTGTTTTAAAGGACACTATCCATGGGGAAATAGACGCCAGGAGAAGCAATATTCAAATCTGGGAAAATAATCAGACTCCAAAGTTCAGCCTCCAAACTGGACAGTGGAGAGAAATCTGCAGGCATTAGCTTCTAGCAGGAGACGCATAATTCAGGAGGTCAAATGGAGAGCTTGTGTTAGCATGGGTTCTGGTAAAAAAAGAAATAACCTCCAAAGAATTGATGTCCGCAGCTGGAAAGGGTATGGACTCTGCCAACAGGGTCTTGCCAATTGCCTAGTGAAAAATATTTCTGATATATTTAATGAGGACAGGGCGTGACTCCTGCACTTGATGGTAAACAGGACAGCATCGTAGCCTCGAGTAGCTTTCAGCATCTAAGCAGAAACAGAGGTAGTTAGGGTATAAAAAAGGACCAGAATTTTATAATAAAAATTGCAGGAAAGTTTGGAGGCTGGGGTTTAGGCATCTCTGTGGAATAGAGTTAAACAGATTACCATATGCTCTCTTCAGGAGCATTTGAAAAATGAAGACCAAATGTGTTTCATAGAATGATGTTCTTCATAATGCAGATAGCCACTGATCTGAAGCTGCAGCTAAAATAAATATGATACCTTTTGAGTGCTATTCACAGACACTAGTGACCTATCAATTTCCCTATCTCGGGAAAAGGAACTGGAGGCTGACAGCTCACTCCCAGAAGAGCGGCTGATATACGTTAAGTGGCTGTGTCTGTGCTTCTGATTATTAATTGTGGCTAATATAGAGCCAGCAGATGTCCCCAGGCTCTGCAGACTCTTCTTGGAATGGGGAGTCCTCAGGCCGAGTGAAAAGAGGCCCCGGTGTCGAGTTAGAAGCCCAGGTCTGGGTTTCTGGCTGCACTGACGGGCCTCGAGGCCCAGCATCTGAAGCTTCGGAGACTCATATTTCAGGCCCTGGGAGGGGCCTGACCAGTGTGTTGCCATGGTGATGTGTATCTATAATATCTGTGAATGTAAACTGTTTTAGGCATCACTGGGTTAGATGCTGTCTTTTTCCACGTCAAGTCCCCCTTCCTCTTCCATATTTACCTTTGGACTTGGTGGCGTTCGATGGCCAATGGCATTTTAAGGTCTGGTGATGGGCATGGGGTTGAGGATTGACTGATTGTGGGCTCTATGCCCTCCTTTAGAGCCGATTTGCTGCTAGAATCCTGTTGTGGCAATGACCTCTAGGGAGGCTCCTATATTCCAAGTGTGAATGAACCCACTGTTTTGGTGGGTTCAGTGCCAGTGGCACCCCTGTGAATCTATCCCACTGTGTCTGCACTTCCCATGAGCAGAAAACAAACAGGACTTGGAATGGGAGGAGCTGGGAGCGAGTCTTTGAGAAATTCTTTTGAGCATCAGAGATGGATGCTAAGACGTGGTGGACTTGATTCTCATCAATGCCTGGTCACACCAGAAGTTGCCCTCCCTTGGGGACATGCTCACCCACGCAGTATATACAATGAAAACTGCACCAGATGTGGTTTTTCTGTTTTGATTGAAATTTTAAAAAAATGTTATAATCCACTGTTTGAATTTTTTGCTGATGTGACAAGATATTAATCTAGATGAATAGAAACTAAAAATCAGAATACATGTTAAATAGTAACATCAGTTCCAAACGGGTAACTGGTGGTTCTCAATTTCTAGATGTTTCACTACAGAAGAAGCTTGAAATTTCCCTGGAATTCTACAGCTCACATAGGGTAGAAGCTTTCTTAAATTTGACAACTATCCTAAAAATTCACATGACATTATAGATGAGTTGCAAAGCTCACAAAATACTTGTAAACGACCACTTATAGAAAAGTCTTCTATCAGCCATGGTGGGGGGATCTACTATTTTTTCCATTTTCTCCATAGGAAATATTTATAAAATCTTTGTCATAATGAGACAAAGTGCATGAAACAAAATATGTAAGAGTACGATTTTAGAGATGCCAGACAGCTAATAACATAACATATTATTTTTCTAGATAGTTTGATGTTTGATGCTTTCAAAAATTTATAATTCGTCTTAATTATTTCCTCATTCCAGTTACAGGCCCACTTACCATTTAATATTAGCACTTTGGATTCCTTTCTTAAAAGGAGAATCCAGGTTGAGTAAGTTTTAGGATCATCAAAACCTGAATCTCTCCCTGCAACCACGTGACCTTGGCCTCTTCCATGTCACCTTCACTTCCTCATCTGTGAGATGGAAAGGCAACACCCCTAGTTGTGACGAGACCATTGAGAGGGCTTGCATCACAAAATCAGTGGGCCCAGAGTTTGTGCCGGGTCCCCCAAGCGGTACCACCTGAGGTGCCAAGCACGCTAGGGGGCCCGTTGTCAGTTGCCTGCAAGCTCTTTCTTCCCTCCCCATCCTGCACACCTGGTACTTCCCCAAGGAGCAGGAGGTGGGAGAGGGATATGTCTGTGGTTTCTTCTGGAAGCACAATCACGGGCGATTGGGGTTTCCATGCAGTCGTGGGAACTCTTAGAGATTGTTCCCATTCTTTTTTCAAATCATGTGCTCCCAAACTTCACCTCGTTTAATACCAATTTATGATTTTTGCCAAATACAAGTTCCTTCTGTACTGGTCCTGTTCTTGCTTAATATTTTTATTTAACCCCAAATTTCCTTTGTAAAAAAATCGAGGCTATAAGTGATTTAATGTGCAAGTTAATTTTTTCTAATAACTAGTTCATCATTCCTTAGCAATGAAAATTTCAAGGGTTATGTATTCCTGAAAATGAGCTCGCGTACCTCAGTGGAGAGCGTTCTAGACTTTAGGAAAGTTGGGCGAATTATTTTCACATTCACCGTCAACTTATTTTCCTATTAACTTTTATTACTATTAAAATACTGTCACTTATTTAATTAACTAATTAATTAACTAATGTTAATAGTAACTATTAACTCACTCCCTTACTGATTCCTCTGGTTATTCATTCGATTTCTCACTGAGTCATTCATGAATGAAAGGGTTTCTCAACAGCCACTTCCTGGCTGCCTCGTGTACTCAGGTCCTGTGCTGCTGCTGATGGAGTGCAAATACCTAGTAGGTGAGCATTGCCCTGGGGAGCTGGCAGTCTGATAGGGGAGCCAGCCTAGCAAACAAGCACAGTGCAAAAAGGGCATGGCTACCTGAGAGAGGGGTGATGCAGATGTTTGGGGAACCTGGGAGTGGAGGACGATTCCCTTAGCCTGGGGTGTCCAAGCTCCTGCCGTCAGAAGATTCTCCAAGGGCATAAGCCAGCCTCCCTGCTCCCTCAACAAAGCCTGGGCTCCTGATGCAATTGTTCCCGGTTGTTGCCCAGCGGGTGGATGTCAGCAGGGAGAGGCTTCTGTTCCCTTAGAGGAGAAAAGGCAGCTGGGAAGAATTCTGGCTGCAGCTGCTTCATCCAGTCTTTCCTTCCTTCTTACAGCACATAATTATGAAGCACCTACTATGTGCCTGACATTTTGAGAACATAGTCTCTGCCAGTGTGGACTTTAAAGTGTCTTGTGGGGACCAGATGCCTTGGTACAAGAATTCAGGTGAAGAACAATGTACTTATAATTGTGACAGCTTCAGAGAGCATGGAGAGGGTGGAGAGCGTCTGGAAAACTCAAAGTAAAGGAGGGAGCTAAGGGCATTAATTCCGAGAAGCAGAAATGTGCGGGAAGATGGAAGGTCCAATGAGAAAGAATTTTGCAAGCTCTGGAACTGGGGGTGGTGGTGGAGGGAAAGCAGGGTTACTAACCTGTCAGAGAACTTGGGATGCATGAGCTGGAGGCCTCGAGGACCCCAGAGACCTCTTCTCTGTTGGATGTTAGTGAAATACATAGAAGGTAGGATGCAGGAGATGAAGCTGGGGCAGAGAGAGTCAAGGTCGCTGAGAACTTTGTAGGCAATACATGGTCCATCTTTATCCTAACTGTGATGAGAAAAGGAATGTGAAAATTTTAGGTAGGAGCATTCCCCAACCCGTGCATTGGGAGACTCCCATTCTCACTGTAGTGTGGAGAAGGACTTGGCTAGGGTGAGGACTTGAACAGAAAGCTCACGTTTAAGGGTGTGGAACACAAAAAAGCAGAGTGATAAAAGTGATGGAGCAGGGGAGAAAAACTGAATGGCTTCTCTAAATGAATTAATCGCCAAGGTGATACCCTGGAGACCCCAGGGCAGGTGTGGGAGGGAGGGAGGTCACTGTGAGATAAATGTCAAGGTCATATTGAGAGCTTCCTTTGAACTCCTTGCTGCAGGAAGAGTGGGATTAGGAGCAAAGCAAACTGAAGCTCATATCCTGCCTGTTTCTTTGACAAGTTGCCCTTGACCTCTCAACCTTCCACATCTTCATTTACAAAACAGTGAGAGATAACGGGGCTACCTTCCTGGTGTCAGTGTAAGGCTTAAACAAAAAGCACATGGTGGGCCTCCCCTGGTGGTGCAGCGGTTGAGCACTGGGCTGCTAAGCTGCCCGCAGCCTCTGCAGCACCGGTTCAATCCCCGGCTGACAGCGAGAGTCCCACATGGTGCGCAGACCTCTCCTGCCGCGCCCGCTGCTCCCCTCAGCAGTGTGTTTCGTCAGTCTGCCTGTTATGTTCCCCGCTCTGACTCTGGTGAATTCTCTCATCCTCCCGTGCTTCTGACTGTACCCAGTGCCTGTATAAATAAATAAATCTTTAATAAAAAAAACCCAAAAAGCACATGGCACATAGTAGGTGCTCAGTAAAGCACAGTAGCGAAGGAGGATTGTGTCATGCTGTGTATTCCATAGAGATGGGGGGAACCAAGCCTTCACAGTGGTCTTACAAGGCATTCTGCAGGAGCAACCGTACTGTAAAAATATTCTTTCTGATATGAAGCACATTACAGTAAATGGCATTATTCATGGATGTGTCAAAGCCATAAAATAGGAGATTTTGAGGCGATCACAGCTGTGAATGATTAATATTTTCATCCCAAGATGCGATGGCGGTAGCAAGGCTATGTTAATTATTGCATGCCTGAGCCTCGCGCTAGCTACCGGCTTCCTCCCCAAGTGCCTGTTAATTTGCTCAGATGCTGAGCAGCTGATGGGACTAGAACACTCTTCACTCAAGCACGGTCGCTCCCTGGCAGTGGTTCAGGTCCCTAATAACTGCTTTCTCCTTCTGCGGGAGGGAAAACCAAATGAACATCCCCAAAGCCAAATACAATGATGGGATCTTAGCAGAAATGTCAGTAGAGAAATGTTTTCTCCAAGGTGGCTCTGAGCTTTTCTTTTTGCTTCCCATCTATTTCTCTTTTGCCTAAACTCCTTTTAAGAATTTCAGCTGCTGCACCAATCACAAATGGCTCGTAGGCAAGTTCTATCCTTTTGCATGTTGTTTTCTGTTGCTATTCAATTTCAATTTCTCTGACCAGCTCATTATTATTTAAAATCATTTTTACATAAATCAATTGTTTTCTAAAAAAATGAGCTTCCTTTGGATGCAAAAAACAACTCTGAATTTTTGTTTAGATTTTAGTTCCACAACTTCAGTGTTGACCTTTATTTTGAGGAGGTTCATGTTACATCTTTACCATCGAAAAGCCCTTTTAAAATTATAGATAATTTTTTTTTTTTTAAAGCAAGTACATGCCACAAGCTGTGTCCTCATCTTCGAGGTGAATTTGTGAATTTCTCTAAACCCTCGCGCGCTCCCCTACACGGAACCAATTCCTGCTGCAATTTCCGTAAATCTCTCTATTCATGCGATTTCACTAGAATCCGTCTCTGTTGAAAAATCTAGTTCAGGCTGCCAGGCAGTCTGAAAAGAGGAAGATCTATTAATTTAATCATTTGTATGAATCATGTCTGAATGATCTCAGCAGAGAAAATGTGTTAGCCATTTAAATCCCATCATTACATATTATATAATAATTACTGCTAATTCTAGTTTGGATGGGCCACAATTTGGCTCTCCAGCCCCTGCAAGTGAAGGGGAAGATGACCTCACTGAAGTCGCCTCCCCAGCCCGAGGTTCTCCTGCGCCTTCCTCATTAGGACGTAATGGCCACATTCAGCAGCCAGCCTCTGCCAATGTCGAGTCTGTGTTGCGCGGATAATTAGTATTCATTTTGTGAACGTGGAGTTCACCCTCAGCGCAGAATGGAGCCTGATGTTAATCACGGCTGTGTCTTCCCCCTTGCTCTGATCTGTCAGCATCGCGTGGCTTGTCCCATACCTAATTTTTTGCCCTTACCAGCCAACTAGCACCTCCTCGCCGCGGTGTCAGAATTAGAAACTTTTGACAGATGTGTAATCATGCAGTCCTCATCAACCCGTGCATGTTAGTCATTTCATTTCCACATTCTAACAGTTAATATGCCTTAATTTCTCTCACTTTGTGAATATTTAATTCCTCCCTTTTCAACATCATTTTTAGGTTGTGTGAATCATTTTCAAAGCCTTTGCTCTTCTCCCCGCACTATCATCTGCATATTTTATGGAATGGCACGGTGGAGTCTCGGGGGGCTCTTGATAAAAATGGAACTGGCAGTCTGCTCATTAGCTGTTTACCTGGAGCTGTGTGAGTCCCCGATAATGGCCAGCTCCTCTATGGAGTCGTATTAGGATTCGCTGACAAATAACAACCGGAGCTTTCTTGGGACATTGGCTGGCCTGCCGGTGCCCTCTCTCCTCACTGTTTTGGGGGTTGTCCTGGGGAGTGCTCCACCCTGGCTTGGAGTCACAAGTGGAGACACATCAGCTTTAGCACCTTAGCAGCTCCACGGAGCACAGAACTCTCCGGAAAGCATGTGCTAAGGTCAGCTCATCTGGCCTGCTGCAGGGTTGCAGGTGTCAGAAGCTAATTCTCTGCTTTAACCAGGTGACCAAGCTGCCAGCCGAGCCCCCATTTGCCTGCGGTGGGGGCCTCTGGGGGCTTGAGAGAGACATAATGACTTTCAAATCAGGAAAGTTCCAGGTCAAGGAGGACAAGTCCACCCCTCTCCTGTGACCAGCTCGAGGACTTGCGTGGGCTCAGGCCCCTGGGCAGAACAGAAGGTCTTGGAAGCACTGGAGATGGAGGGGTGACGTCTCTGTGCTCACCCCGGCACTGAGATAGGGGTACGGATCACAGACCCATGTCCACGAGCTCCACCTGGATCCCAGCTCCCTGTCCTGCCCTATAGCCTGCATTTAAACATTCATGCAGAAGATTCAGACCTCACAATTCGGGGTTTTCTCTTCTCTGGAAATACCAAAGGCATGGCTACAGCAGGTCCCACTCCTTACAGAAATTGTTGCCCAGCAGGAGCAGGACAGGGACTGTCCCCTTAGTTGGGACACTTGCTATCCAGTCATATCACTCCCCATTTATTTATCTACTTATTTGTTTGTTGTGGTGGCTAACCTAACACTGGTTTACAACAATGCATGTGAGTCAGAGGTACCGGCTCCCGCCTCTTCAAATCTTTTTTACCACATCACACCCACTACTAGGGCACCCACAGTCCCCATCATCACTCACGGGGTGCTCCACCCTTTATTGCCTCAGCTGGATCCATTAATTCGTGGCCCTGTGGGGTCTCAGTTTGCTTTTGATCTTGTAGCTCTGGGTAGTGCTTAAGAGTCTTGACTTTGCAGTATATTCACATCTTATTCTAGTATCTAGTTCTAGTATCTCCCAGCTGCCGACCTTGGGTGAGAAAGTAAACAAATGGAGTCACAGTTGTTTCATCCGTAACTTGGGGATTAAAAAGTTTACTAGCAGAAAAAAAAAAGAAAAGTCTGCTAGCAGAGCGCTACATCATTGTGGATACTCAGTGAAAGACAATGTGAATGTTGACATGCATCTAAATGGATTAGGATGGGCCCAGAACCTGCACTTGTTACCCAAAGTCAAAACATATAACTAACTTTTATACAATCAGTATTTATATAACGAATATGAATATATATGTCTAAATATATATAAAACATAAATAGAAACTGTGTGGGGGGAACAGAAAAAGGGGCATGTCATTGGCATTAAGAAAAGTTCTTTTATAATGCCTTTTGGAACCCAAAAATCAAGGGGTGCCCAAAACAATCCCAGGTGCCCACCCGTGCCATTAGGGACGGTGTTGGCTGCCACAGGAATGGAACATTCCATTCTCCGAGTACAGGCAGTCTTGGGTTCATCCCAGCATTAGTAAATCCTCTAACGCCTTTGTGAATTCAGCAAACCTATACTTTTTGTACCAAGTGAATTCCTTTGTAGTAGAATCTGTTTCCTACAGATTTTCTCCTGCTGAAACGGTTTTATCCGATCGGAGCCTGGTGTCACTGCGGCTTTTATCATCAGGCAAAAATGATATGATATTAATACCATGGATTTACATAGCACTCTTCTGAGCAGTTCAAAGGTACTATATGGTTCTCAAAGAAATGATATTTGAGACTTATGAAGATGTGATGGCACAGGAAAGAAGGGTCTATTTTTTAAATGTTTTCCCCCGGTTCAAAACAGATCATGGTAATACCACGGGCTCAGAGTTTTCTAAGGGGAGATTTGGGAAACTCTGTGGTTTGGAGAAAAGTATTTTTGCTTCCAAGTGTTGAGGCCTGTGTTTGAATCGCTGGTTGGTGTCTGAAGCTGTCTGGGCTGCTACCCCCACTATGCCTGGTTTTTGTTTTTGGTTTTTTTCTTTTTAAAGATTTATTTATTTTTGCATACAAGAGCTGGGGTGTAGGCCAGAGTTGTGATGGGGGGGTTGGTGAGAGGACTCTCCAGAGACAGAGCAGAACAGGGGGACTGACTGAAATACACTGCTGAGGGGAGCAGTGGGCAGACAGGAGAGGTCTGCTGTGCCATGTGGGTCAGCTCCCTGGCCAGGATCGAACTTGTGCTGCAGTGGCTCTGGATAGCTTCATAGTGCTGAGACTTTAACCCTTGCACCACCAGGGAGGGCCAACTATGCCTGTTTTTAAAAGAGTGGGAATAAAAGGGGCTATTTACCAAACTGTGGAAAGGGAACCACCAGGAAGAGCTGCCTGGAGGCTAGTCACAGAAGGTTCTTTTACAGTCCTTGTACCTGAGGAGCCAGAAGAAGGCGAGGTGGCAACACTCAGGGGCTAGAGGCTGTGTGGAGAGGCACATACTACACAGGAGCCGCTCAGCTGGGTGAGACCACGTAGAGAGGCAGCTGGGGGAAGGTGTGTACTGAGGTCACTCTCCTGCTTCCTGCAGTTTCCCGGTGGAGTTCCCCATCAGTCAAACCCAACCAGAAGCTTCAGAAAGAAGAACCCTTTGTGGTGGTGTGTTTTGCTCAGCCTCCCAGGGCCCCCCCCCCTCCCCCGCCCTGGAGGGTGGATTGAGGCAGGAGTAACCAGCTGTGACTTCTTCTCTGAGACTCTGTCTCCTCCTTAACAAGAGAGTTGCACGGCACCTACCTCAGTGTTATGTGAGGATGAAAGGAAATAATACTGGGCACATAGTAGGTCGTCGCATGAAGGATGAAATAAACTAATGCTTTGCACAGGGCTGTTTCATCTGTGAGACAACATGAGCCAAGCGATTGGGGGTAAGAAGTTTTGTGAAATGTTTGATCTCTGAAAATACAAGCCTCAGTTTCCAAATATAAAATAAAACTCAGTATCCTTCATGCATGTTATATGAAACATGGTGACGTGTGAATGTATCAAATTGTAACCAACTCTTATTTAGTTCTATGTAAAGTGGAGTGTGTTTGATAGCTGGAGCTAGGACTTATAAAGATCTCATTGAATGTGTTATAAATACTAGTTTCCCTGGGAAAGATCATCTCTTAAAGTATCATCTCACTGTTGTTGAGTAAAATAATCAAATATTAGAGCCAGAAAGGAAATCGAAGAACATTGTGCTAAACAGAAGTAAATAAAAATAACAGATCATACTGTCTCAATATCCACTTAAATATAAATTGAAGTGTGTAAAGACTTGTTTTATTTAAAAATTATAAATTTAATGGCATATTAAAAGGAAAAAAATGACTTCACTGATTCTAGAAAACACTTCTTTGTACACTTCGACTTCTCAGAAATTAAGATGCATTTTACGTGATAGTATCTTAGCCTGGATGAATACAGGAGTGACCAGCTCCGTATGTGATGAGCTGTCACATGAGGCTGGGATTTCCAGCTTGGTTCTAAACGATGGAAGACCCATCCTCTTTAAGCCTGGGCTCTCGCAAGGCATTGGTCATAGAACAAAGCAGCTCCCAGCCGTTGAAAGAGATGGGCCCTCAGATTAACCTTGACCCAACTCTCCTCTGCTATGTTCAAGTTTGAGTCACCTAGTCTAGTGGTTCCCAACTCCAGGCTCCTGGACCTGTAGAAACTGTTAGGGAGGGATGGAGATGTATGGGCTAATGGACCAATCAACAAATCATG
Organism: Talpa occidentalis; assembly: GCF_014898055.3. Lineage (NCBI taxonomy): Eukaryota > Metazoa > Chordata > Mammalia > Eulipotyphla > Talpidae > Talpa > Talpa occidentalis. The sequence goes on from NW_023600993.1 coordinate 101,148,527, forward strand.
TTGTTGGTTTGGCAATAACAATAACAACTGCAATAGTGGTTCTCTCCTTACTATGAGTTCAGACTGGGAGGTGGTGAGCAAATGGCAGTAATGATAAAATAAAGGGTAAGGAGCAGTAGATCAATTGTGTGACAGATCAGCATGGGTCTCTTGGGATAGGAGAGAACGAGGGAAGAGATGCAGCAGTAGGGACCCAAAGAACATGTCACTTCAGGGACACCAAGTAACCTGTCTCCAGAGTCACAAGCCTCACCAGGAACTGGCTGATTGCTTGGCTCTCTGTCCAATATATTTTTCTTTCACACTGATTCTAACTTTAAAATCAAATGTCTGGAAAAAGTATATTCCAACGGCATAAGCAAATAGTCTCTAGCAAAATGACTTTCAGAGACTAGATTTTTCCACTTGTCCAGGAATGTGCCAGCAAAAGATTTGAATAAAAGGAGCTATGCTCTATTGTTTAGTTAGAATATGCATTTGACAACATTAGGGTTTTTCACTAGGATGGTTATTTCTTTTTTTTTTTTAAAGATTTATTTATTTATTTATTTATACAACACTGGGTACAGTCAGAAGCGCAGGAGGGTGAGAGAATCCACCAGAGCCAGAGCAGGGAACAGAACAGGCAGACTGATGAAACACACTGCTGAGGGGAGCAGCAGGTAGCAGGAGAGGTCTGCGCGCCATGTGGAACCCTCGCTGGTGGCCGGGGATTGAACCCGCGCTGCAGAGGCTGCGGGCACCTCGCAGCCCAATGCTCAACCGCTGCGCCACCAGGGGAGGCCCAGGATGGTTATTTCTTATAAAGACTCTTTCCCATATTTTATTATATAATCTCTCTGGCATATTGGAGATAATAGAGCAATTTGGTTTAAGTTCCACATGTGAAAATTTGGAATTACAATTTTAGGATAGTGACCAGAGATTTGGACATAACACATGTGAATATTCTTAAACTCCTTCATGGAAAACACATTATAAATGTGAGAAATTCTTCAATATTGCTTTTTAAAAAGTTAGATCACCTAATCTCAAAAATAAAATAGAATTCCCAGAGTCCTCTATGTCATTTTTCTAGTCTTAAATACTTCAAGTGAAGAAGCTTCTGGACCTCTGCTAGTATGCCTATTCACAATATGATTGATCTCACCATCTGAATTGTCCTTTCTTAATTTTGTCACGTTATGCATTTATTGTGCTTGCTGCTCAGATATCCGTGAGAGGTAGCAGCTCCCCCTCCCCTTAATCAATTAGACAAGCTATTGTTTCTGATTAAGATATCACATCCTGGAGAATAATAGCAATTAGAGTTGGAACGGAGACCCTGTGGGTCGCCAGTCCACTTCCTGCCAGCTCAGGAGAATGTTCTACATTACACTGTAGTTTTATGTGCTTTTCCTCATGTTGGTTTTAAAAAATCCAAGCGCCCGTCAGTGTTAATTATATCCCTGTTCCCTCAGCCCCACCACGGCTTCATTCTACTTTGCATTCCCACCAATGGGCACTGAGTGATGGCTTTTTGATGATCTCGTCAAAAGACAGGGGCATGGAAAAGTGATTGTATTTGTTTGTTTTGGATTTTGTCAGGAGCTGGGAAAGCATTTTATTCAAAAACATTCATTTGCCAGAGTTCTCAGACTTCAGAATGCCTGTAACATAATAGGTCCAAATTTTTAATTGACTAATCTCTTCTTAAATCAAGTATCCCCAATGCCCATCACCTGTAGTATTATGTGTAGAGATTGGTGTCCAGAGGAAGGACACCAGTTCTTCCTCTGCCTGAGGTTCAGAAGGATGCTGAGGTTGAGTAGGCTTATCTAAGAAGACAGCGATGATAAAATGATGATGGTTACTATGGACTTTTGAGCTTATCCAATATGGCGGGTACAGTGCAAAATGTTTTACATGAAATTTCTTATTTAATTCTCACTGGTTTTCATAGGTAAAGACAATTATTACACTCAAGTGAAAAGGGACCAAGGAAACTAAAAAACCTGCCAAGTTATAAAGCGAAAACAATAATTATATATAATATCTAATGACAGTAATTATATATATTATATAGTAGATATATAATAATATATATTAATAAAATATGATGATGATGACAGTAATAATAATTGGAAGCCATTTCCATCTTAAGGTGGCAATCTGAGTAAGAAACCAGGTCACGGTCATTTTCTTTGAGCCTGGGAATTCCCAAAACTCTTATAGCTTCACACTGGCTGGCCTGCTGTATTGAATGCTACACTTTTCTATGAAAAATTTATTTGCTGAAATCATCTTAAGTAGATCAACCTCAAAGTGACTTAGCAAATAAATATGTTGAGAACCTTATCATTAAGTGCATTGCTTTCTTGGTCATTTTTACCAATAATGCAAGCACATTATTTATTTTCATTAAAATCGGTACACAAGGGAATAAAAGAGCATGGCTCTTTCCCCTGCCAGTCTTCAACTATATTCCAACTCTTAGCTATATCACATGCCAACGTTCCTTGAGTCTTCTTTCAGAAAGGTATTTTAACTACGTGAGGCACATACATTCTGTGTAAGAATTTTTAAACAGAAATGAGATGACACTATGCATACTGTGTTGTTATTTTTCTAAATAATTACATAAAAGAATATGTGTAACATTATGCTTTATATGCATCAGCCCTTTATATTTGTTTTAAGCTCTTTATCTGTATTAACTCATTTAATCCTCATATGAATATTCTTACCTGCTTCACACAAGAGCAAACACTCTTGTGTGTTTGCTCAACAAAGAGGTTGAACACGTTGCACAAAGACACACTAAAGGAGTGAAGCTGAAATGTAATTACACCTTGGACATCTTTCAACTTCAGGAATGAGTGGTGAATCTTATTTCTTTTCATACCTGTATAATATTTCACCACTTACTATTGACATATTAGGCCCCTACAGTGAACATTGTCTTTATTTTTTATCTTATTATAAACACTGTTGCAATAATAGCATTTAGATACATACAGTTTTGTGAACACAAGAAAGCAAACATTTCTGATTCTAATTCTTAGAGTTGCTGGGTCAAATTCACCAACTTTTCCACCTTGAGAGATAAAGTCAAACTATCCTTAAAAAATTGTTCATGTTTATACCCCCTTTCCAAAAGACTGAAAGCTTCATTATCCATCTTAAAGATTTCCTTTTCAAAGACTGAGGATTGAGTGCATTTCCCCACTTTAGTTTTGCCCTAATTTTCTGGCCTCATTCCGTTGGAAAGACACATGCACCATTTATTCTGAGCCCCTTTCTTCCTCTGATTGACATGCTCTTCTGAATGCATTTTGTTCCCCTTTTCTGTAGTTTACTTTTGTTCCCCATTTCTGTAATTTACGATCGTCAGTTGGCACACTCTTCCTTAGGTTGTTGATTAATTTTTTTCTTTCCATTCACCCCTAAGAGGACCTAACATCCCTATCTCTCCCTCTCACAACAACTTGTAACTGGTTCGAATGTTGACGGTCACCACTCTGGGCAGCAGAAACACACAGTTGTCTTCCTACATCTAAAGGGAGGACTTAATTCAAAGGTCCTTATTCCCATGAATGGATGAAAACCCTTGCTCTCATCACCTCCATTATTTTTAAATTAAATCTCAACCATATTCTAGATCCTCTGTCCAGCCCCTCTGCTCCAGTGGTTCTGTGATTTTCAAAGCATTGAAATATATTTTCATATTGACAAGCAGGGAGACACTTCCAGGGCCCACACCATGCTCTGCCCCCACTAAGATGAGCCATTCCTTCTGGAATTGGGTGATCTTGTGATTGGCATCTCTGCATCCACCATCCATTCTCCGCATCTAGCATACACCCTCTGCTCCTTGGGAGCTCAGGAACTCTGACTGGCTTCCCCATACCGTTGGCATGATTAGAACTCTATCACACTGTCCTTAAAACTGCACATCCAAAGATGTGTCCCTGCAGGTGCGGCATCTCTGTGCCAAATGTTGGAGGGCCTTCTCTAAGGGGCTTACAGTTTAGCAGGGCTGTGCTAGAGAAGTGACTTAAAAGTCCTCTTGACCCAGGACTTTCCCAAACCTGTCTGGGTATTTGTCTTATACCCAACTTCTCCCATCAAAAGTTCTTTATGTGGACAAGAGCTGCTTCTTGGAAACCCACCACTAGTTTTACTATTGTCCAAAACACATCTCCCACCCAGTTATTATTTTTTTTAAGTTTTCTTATTCAGTGGGAATAAAACAGCTGCATCATTATATATTTGCCCCCATTTTTTTTTTGTTTTATTTATGAAATAGTGTTTTCCCAGTATTCTGAACTCTAGCAATGATATTTGGAACTCTCATCATATCTTTTTTTCTTCCCAACAAAACCTGGCTATTGAAAATTAAAACCATTTGACTTTCATGATATTTGTTATACCAGCTCAATGGGTTGCAAAGTTTCTTTAAAAAAAAATCCTTGTCTGAATCTACCTTCCTCTTGAAAGTATTTGGGAGGTTAGAAAAGTGGTAAAAGGTATTGAATACCCACATATTCTATTGTCATGGTGTGACCCATTCCAGGACCTGTAACTTATGGTAACAGTCATCATACTGCACGGTCATCCTTTGTTTGCCCTTCACACCTTCCCTGTGAACAAGGGGGCATTTCTTTCATTTCAAGAGTGATCCTCTTAGCAACACATGAAGTGCTCAATTTGTCAATAAACAACTATCTATTGAACACCAACCTGTGTAAGACACTGGGCTAGACGTTGAGGATCAGCTCTGATCAGAGGAGAGCCCCAGCTTTCACAAAGCTCACGCGCTGGCAAGGAAGGTGGGTGTTTAACAAATCCTCACACAGTGAACAGGTTAATTATAACTGTGATCATTGTTCATTATTTCTTTCTCCTTCTAGTTGTGAAGGCATACTAGATAGTTTCTGAACTTGTTTTCTGATGAGGGGATCCTTGAGTAGAGATGTGAAAGATGAGTAAAATGTAGGCAAGGAAGTAACAGTCACGTAAGATGGGGAGGGAGAATACATAGGTGGAGGTGGAAGGACCTCAGCTCGTATGAAGCACTAAGAGAAGAGTGATTTGGTTGCAAAGAGGGGAGATCTGTACAAGGAGCTGATCAGTGGATAAGGGTCAGCACAGCATTTTAATGTGTGCTGAATAACTGAATGAATGGATGGATGAACTCTGAGCAGGCAAAGACCTTGGCTTCTGCTCTGGTTAGAAAAAAAGCTGGTTGTCTGCAGTCCAGTTGTGTGACATGGACTTATGAAATCACACATGCTGTAATCACAAAACAAACCAGAGGTCTCACGCTCTAACTTGACAGTTGGAAGTATCCAGCCTCTTACGTGGGAATCTCACCTGGTTGCACCTCATCTGCAGCAATGTCTCCAGAGCTACATCATCACAGAGCAATTCTCCTTCACCCCTCCTGCCCAGTGGTTTCCAAGGCAGTGGGGAAAAGCTCCAGAAGTGAGCCCCTCAGCATTCTGTGTCCAATGTCAAGTGGTAGCAAGGTATCTGTTGAGTGAGTGGACTATTGACTGAAGCCCCAGGTGGGGAGAGGTTGATAAGCACTCTGACCCGTCTTTATCAACGAAACTTGGGCAACAGAAGGGAAAGCCAGGAGGCAGAGGCAGCCTCCACTGATGGAGACTCGGGATAAACGTGAATGGAATTGATTCAGGATTAGTAGGTGCCAAGCTGAAAGGCGAAATTCCAGGAGGATCAACCTAGTAAACACCACTTTGCTCTGAGTTAGTGACCTGGAGACATCAAGGAAAAAATGGCGGATACCCTGTGGGCTTGGTGTGTGGCTCCAGGCCAATTGGAACAAAGATTTTGTCCTCACTCTATTATCTGATAGCTCTAATAAAAATCAGATGGGAGAGCTAATCAGATCGTTCTTTTGGCCTGGACTCTTTTAAATCAAAGAGAGGTCTATTTCGGCTCTCCATGTTAAGTAGACCCAGAGACCTGACATTTTGTGTTTATTTGAAATGATAAACTTAATCATGAGCAAAATGTTAAGAGATGACAGAACTGGCCACAGTAAGGTCACATTGTGTCCCTGCCAAACATAATACAAGCTCTCGCCGTCACCGGGTTGCCAATCCCTGCCACAGGGGGCCCGAGGCGCTTGCAAATGGGGACCGGAGTCTGTCTATGTGATAATTAATCCATGGCGCTCAGGAGAGGCTGCCAAATCTGCCATATGGTAGTTTTATGACCTGGACTGCTGCTATCTCTGGAGAGAGCTAACATCATAATCTCATTTACTTGTTATCTGTGATTCGAACTTGTACTTCTACAGGGTAAAATGCAAGTCCGGTGAAGAAGCACAAGGTTCTAGAGGCCTGGGCTGTTACTATTGAACCTCTATGCAAAAGTGTGCAGGAACCTCCATGAAACTTGGATGCGGGCACCTGCTCGTGTCCCCAGGTCCTGACCTTCATTTTATAAGGACACAAATGTATGTCACAGAGAAACCTGATGTGAGAAGGCAAGAGGGACCACCTTGGAGGCTAGCTGTGTTACTCTGGGACAGGCAGGCGGGTGTCCTCGGTCATTGTTTCCCATGGTGGCACTTAGTTTGGGTGATGGAGTCGTGTACAGGACTCCAGAGGGGCAATATGGTTTTGATGATATTTCAAGAAAAATTGTACTGGGAAGTAAAGTTTGAAAGCATTTCATCACTGCTGTAATTACAAATGGCACTTTGTAAGAGCTGCTCATGGGGGCTCCCTCGTGGAGAAGAAAGATGGGGGGCTAGGCCCAAATCCATGCACCGATGGCATTCTTTCCTACTCAAGGAAGGGCATTGTCAAGGGGGAACTGGGGTAGTTCACAGGCACAGGCAAAACTTGAAAGAGGAAATACGACCTCTCTGAAGGTCTATACATGAACTTAATTTCTGTTGTAAGCTGATGATGGCGACTGCAATTGGAAACTGCTTTTCCAATATCTATCTTCTTTTTTCCCTTTTGAACAAATATACAATTTTATCCAGGATGATGGTATCCCAGCTAAAAGGTAACATTTCCCAGCCAAATAAGGAGCCAGCAGTGAATACATAACACATTCTGACCAAGGATATGAAAGCACAAGTCAAAAATGGATCATCTAAGTGTCCTTTGTCTTCCTCTCCTTTCACCCCTCGGAATAATTGATGCAATGGCTGGAATTCTTGCAACTATGTTGGACTCCCAGAGAGAGTTTGAAGGTGGGATCTCACCCACAGGATGAAAGAACAGAAAGAGGGAGACCGTTGGCACCATCACACCAGTTTCATAGCGTCTACTCACAGGCTTGGTTTGCATGGGGGGAGAAATACTTCTTTATCTCAGTAAGTCACTGTTGTTGGGATTTTCTATTATGTATTTCTAGAGCTAATTTATAACAGATGTAAATTCCTGTTAAGTCAACTACTAGAAATAAAATATTTCAATTCAGGGTCTTTTCCTCTTTCTTAGAACTATTTTTAAGTTTAATGAGGTTTTATATATGTATAAATTTATGTATATAAGTATATATATATATATATATATAAAAATTTGGTGTATGCAAATATGTGTGTGTGCACTTGCACATATATAAGTAAGGAGCCCAGAATCCGCGGTTTCATCAGTTTTCAAAATACGGAGGGACAATGAGGGTGTGTGTATACAGTTATGTGTATGTAATTATATGCACATAGATCTTGTTACTATTGCATTATAAACTTCTATACATTGCTATTTCAGTTCTCTTATCTCCTATAAGCTCTTTTTTTCAAAAATCAGTTTCAAAATAAAAACCCCATGGGATGAATAGATCTTCAAGGTATAATCCCATGAGTTGTGCCCTTGTGTCCCCTGACGACCCCCAGAAAGGGAGAATGACTTCATGCCTCCAGACAATTTCTGGGTACTATACAGAAGACGTGCAGATGCCTTGAAAGGGCACAGGCCCAGCAGCCCTGCAGGAGGGGGCTGCCCTGTTGGCATCCAGGACAGGGCTGGGCGTGTCTGCGAGGGGAGCAAATCTCGTCAGGGAGGAGGTTCTCTGATCCCTGACCTTCCTCCCATGACCTTGCAGGTGGTCACTGTTATCCAGAAATGATGTCAGAAATATTCTGATTATGTGAATTAGATCATGTGGCCTGCGATAAAACACCCTCATTGTCCCTTGGTATTTTGAAAACTGATGAAACCGCGGATTCTGGGCTCTTTACTTTGTATGCAAATGATGAATTATAGATGGGAAGTAGGAAAAAGAAGGTTTTCCCTGATTTGCCGGTTTGAAGTGAAGTGGATTAGAGAAAGAACACTGCTATCTTGACTATTTATTGTGACACAGCTTAGAAACATTCAAACCCCGAAGACTCCAGATCCCCGGGGACATTGTTAGCCTTCCGCAGGAATTATTAAAATGTACAGAAATGTAGGCGCCGCACTTTATAATAATTAATCAGGGCCTGTTGATTAATAAAGCTCATTTTTTAGTCTCGATGATTCCGAGTATCATACAAAGGACAGTGTCCTTGTCATTTTGATTAAGAAACCAGACTTTGCAGTGGAAAGAAGTACAGGAACAGTCGCGCTTCCTCCGTCTCCCCATAAAATAAATATTGAATGAGAATATTAACTCGTTAACCTTGACAACAATTTGTAATTTTCATAAGGGGGAAAAAAACTCGCATATTCAGCAAATAAATCGCTGCGGGGATTTCAAGAAAACAAATTGGAGGGAATGAAGAATGCTACCATATGAATTCTGTCATTTTTATGGGCCAGGGTGATTAATTTGTTTGTTTAGGTCCCTCAATTAAGGCCACAAATAGTGTGAGGTGTCGAGAGCAAGTTAACCGGTAGGTCCGAAATGGAACGGTCAACTTCTGGGAGAGAGAAAGGTCATTTGGGGGAAGTGAGCAACTTGGCCCCCAACCCTGAGTCTTAATCCCCTACCAGAACCGATTTACCTGGGGTTAGCTGCTGAAGCTGTAATTTCACTCTATTAATAGTTTAAAGCTTGTCTTAAAAGATAACCCCTTTCACTGGGCAGCTACGCGGGAAAATCATTAGGTGGAATTAGCACCACCAGTCACAGCTTTTCCAGGGTTATCTAATTATTTTGAACTCAATTTAACCAGAAATAGAGATAAAATAAATAACCCATGAACTATTTACCTTGCCGGTGAGAAGCCTTCTTTTGTCTATTAAAAAAAAAAAAAAAAGGGAATGAAATCAAGAGCATTTGAGGCCAGACTCAAAGTCCTGTTTTCTTAATTTTGCACTCGAACTGGGGACCAAAGATATATTTCTTTCCTCCCATGACCTTTCACACTCCTACCCCTAACAATGTCCTTTGTTGAGTTATTTGCTGCAGCGCGCATGGAGTAAGCACATGGTTTCCTCCCGGCTGGTGTGGCTTAACACCGACTGCCTAGGGACTGTGGATAATCCACATTTTTGTTTGTAGGGTTTGTTTGTTCCTGCTGGTTCCGCTATGAACCCCTCTGGAGGGGATTGAAGATTTAATATGGTTATTTTTAATTTGACTTGAATGCTGACTTTTTGAAGGAGAAGCAGGATGCAGTATGTTTGCCGCACGATGGAAGGGAAAATTAAATGAAGCATCCTTCGTACTTTGCTCAGAACAAAGTGAGAAAGCAATGTTTCAAGGCAGCGGGAAGGTCGGGACTTTCTGCAGCATCTCTGTATCATGTCCGGCTTGGCTTTGCCACCATCGAGCAAGATGATCTTGATCAAGTGCCTTGATCTCTCAGAAACTATTACCTGTTTTGTTAAATGGGGCTAATTACAGCACCGACATTATAGAGTTGATATCATGATTAAATGAAACATGAAATGCTTTACAATATCTGGCACGTAAAGTATTCAAAAAGCTGAGCCATTGATAGATGTGGACCAAGCTGCATGTGTTTCCAGGTTGAAAACGACAGAAGTCTAAAGTAACAAGAGAAATTGGACAATTAATGAATTTAGGCAATGCAAAGGGGATTAAAATGGAGGCCAGGAAACTGGTTTGGACTCCAGAAGGCAAATGAGAAGAGTGGTAGAAATGGGTATACGCAAGCTTGAAAGTGAAGATGAAAGATAAATAAGCCCATTCACTAGAATCTTCCTTCCAATGATGTGCTGCTATGATGACTTTTAGCAAAGTTAATGCCAGATGAAAAGACACTTAAGGACTAGGCAGATGAAGAGAAATGGACATGGTGAAGAAGGAGAAAGGAAACTGGTTATGAATAACATCCGACCATCTGCTATTCAGCTGGAGAACTGAATAGCAGACTAAGGAAGCTTTGTGATCTCACTAACAAATCAGTGAATGAAGGTGACTTCCAGGAAGCCTATAGAAGGGTAATGGAAGGCAATGATTGGGCACATGGGTTCCGTGGTGATGCCAAAGGGTTAATTTTGGACAAAGGAAAATGAACAAAAAAGTTGACAGAGAATTGCATTATTTTCTGCTATGGAAACTATTTCATTGTGGTGCACATTAAGTGTTCAATAAATACTGTTGGGTGTTTACTTTTTTTAAAAAAGATTTACTTATGCATATAAGAACTGGGGTGCAGGCCCGAGGTGCAGGGGGTGAGAGGATTCACCACAGTGGGGAGCAGAACAGGCAGATTGACTGAAATACAGTGGAGGGGAGCTGTATTTCAGCTGAGGGCAATATGGCTGAGAGGAGCAGCGGGGAGACAGGAGAGGTCTGCAGCACCATGTGGGTCACCTCCCTGGCTGGGAATCAAACTTGTGCTTCAGTGGCTGAAGATAGCTTCATAGTGCTGCCGCCAGGGAGGCCCCAGTTGGGTGTTTACTCTTAACTGTCTTCAAGTGTCTCTGTCTTCAGGTTGGACAAGTGGTTTATTCATTGTCCTATTGTGATTCAGGAGCAAACAATATAAGCAACAAAACACACACAAAGCAGTATTGACCCAAAGTATAAATTTCCTCAAGTCCTTACTGATACAAATGATTGAATAAACAAATGAATGGGGGAGAAAACACAAATATCCTGTGCAGAAGAATTTTAAATAATTTACTCCACTCTCAAGCATAATTCCCACTCCTTAATTGCAGTGTGTATAGGAACTTTTTCCCGAAGAGTACAATAGAGAAAAGGGGAAATAAATAACATCTGACCAATAACAGTAACCTCAGCCAGGTGATCAAGGTTGACATTAACAGTGACAAAGTGTGTCGCTGGTATGTTACTTTGATATGTGATGAAAATGACATTTCCGTGTCCCTTCCTTAAATCTGTAACTTCGGTCTGTTCGAGAAAAAAAATCAGATCAATCCCAATAGGGGACCATTCTACAAAATACTTGACCAGTGCTCCCCAAAATTGTCAAGGTCATCAAAAATAAGGGAGCAACTGCCATGGCCAAGGCAAGGCCAAAGAGACATGATGGCTTGTTAATTAATAATATTGGCTTTTAATTGTGCCAAATGTGTCCCTAATGTGAGATCTGAATGGGTCTGGAGAGTTCGTGGACTCTATATAGTGTCTGCACTTTTTCTGTTAATCTTTATTCTAAAAGAAAAGTTTGTGTTGATTTTTAAAGGCACAAACAATAGTAAGTCCTCCTAGAGGGTGAGGAGTGAGGTTCAGGGGTAAAATGAGTATTCCTGGTTTAGCGCAAGGGAAGGGTGAATCCCATCCCTGCAGGGAGACCAGCTGAGGTGGTTTACCAGGGCGGGCGGCAGGCAGCAGCAGCACAGCCTCTGGTGCTGAAACCAGGGGCCTTTGAGAAGGTTTTCCTACACCAGAGAAATGCAGAGACTGCTCCTATCAGGCTTCCTTCTCCTCTTCTTCCCTTAAGGCAGTTTACTTAAATTCCCTTTGAAAATAGCACTTTAGGGGCCTTCCCCTTTGGTGGATGAAAAAATTAAGCAGGAGGCTACTAACTCTCACGAGGAAGGATGGCACTGCCCAACCAGGCGACCTCCTGGCAGAGATGGAAATCTTTCCCCTTCCACTGGGTGATACATTATCTCTATATTGATTAAAAATGACCAATTATCATAAAATCCTAAGAAAAATGAGCCTACAGGAGGGCATCAAAATTACTAACATGTCATTCCTCGGACCTGTCTATTATGGGAGGTGGTTGTCTTAACCTACTGGCAGAGGACTTCAGGCTCCGCCTTTTGGTTGAGATGCAAGGTTTTCTGGAGATCAATGGGATCTGAAACTTAGTGTGGGTATCCTTGCGATAGCTTATTAAAAAGAGGCAGTGGGGAAAATACTTGGGAGGCAGACATCCATCCACAGCAGGTTTCATTGACTAACACCAGCGACAGTTTCTGTTCTGCTTTTGTTTCTCCAAGTGCTAATAGCAAGATTCTGTCCCTGCGATCCTATTACTGGTGGCCATGGAATATAATCAGGCAGTCCTGCAGGATAAGTCAAAAGATTAAATTAAGTTGGGATTTGAATCCCCACTAAACACAGAATCAAACAAAGATTAGATTTCTGGACCCCAGTCTCAGAATGGCTTTCAAGGGCTTCTCTTAAACAACAACAAAAATATATCATTACTCACTTTGACCACTGGCATGTTAAAAGGAAATGCAGACAAAGACAGATAGGGAGAGAAGGGACTGTAGCAATATGGAGTCTTGTTCTTTATTCCCCAAGTACCTCCTGACCTTGCAGAGCTTGTTCATTTCCTGACCGACGCTCGCGAAGTTCAATGTTGAATTTACATTTGGCACCGCGAAGGATTCCGGGGGAAAAGAAGGCGCGTTTCCACCCCTAGGATGTGACAGTCTTATCTTGATCCACTTCTCTGCTCTGAATGTGAAGTCAAATCAGCACAAGCTGCTTTCGGATTTGGAAAAGCTCATGAGAAGAAATTCTGCAAAAGTTGTAAGTTGGGGAAGTATTGGCAGTGAAGATAGGAAAACTCAAACAATTAGAGATGAGGGAGGACTTTTCCTTCCTAGGCTCTTCCTTTGATCGCTTTCTGGGTTTGTTGAGAGTGGGCTTGCCACTCCTCAGTATCCTATACCATCACCATTTGGAAGCAGACCGGAGTCTATGCTGCTGAGGACAGACAGCGATTCTTAAAGTTGGAAATGTTTGTCCCCGCCCTTAGCTTCATCCCTGATGCCCTTCCATCAACGAGCAAAGTGCTTCATGAAGGCAGCCTGGTTCCAAACCACCCTCCACCTTCTTCCAAAGAGTTTGCACTCTTGGGATCCTTCTTATAAAGAAACAAAGGTTTAAGCACTTTAAAAGATTAGAAAACAAGAAAAGCACATGCAGTGAAGGTGCAACTGGTGCCTCAGAACACAGACATCTCTGCACATCCAGACCCTTTGGAAGCGTATTGGAGTCTAGCAACACCAGGAGCCCTATTGTATGATATATCCATGTGTGTTACACAAACAGGTGTCAATTATATCAATTAGTGTAACAATAAATATATTGATCACTTAATACACGTGAGTCATGCTTATCAGAACGTTCTATATATTAACTCATTGAATTCTCACATCAACCTTTTGAGGCAGATTCAATTGCTAGACGAGCACCTGTGATCCCATCAGGAGCACTCACCTGCCCAAACACACAGCTGGCAGCTGGAGGGGCCGGCTGGGGTCCCAGCTCCACTGGTTGGAGACCAGACCCCACGTTCAAAAATGTCACACAACACGACCTCCGCCGAGGATGCTCAAAACTAACTGGTTGTATAGTTTCTCATTTTCTGCCCCTGTACATTAGTCAGGATTTAAACCACTAAGCGGTTTCCCTCCTTGGTAGGAGAAGTTCACGGTCATTTATTTGAGAGTCGAATCTACCTGATGTAGTGAACCGCAGACCTTCTGTGTGCTCTGTCCTAGCTACGTCTGTTCTGCATTGGGGCTGCCATTCCTTTGCCTTGATGACGGGCTAGAAGGACTGTCAACCGCCCCCGGGCCAACGGGTGGGCAGGTGACCCAAGCTAAGCCAAATGCATCCACTGTTGCATCTTGAGGAGTGAGAGCGCTGGTTTATCCCCGCCCCGTCCACCAGCTGCTTCTCTGCAGGTCTGTGGGGTGGCTGTTCCTCTACTTTAGGAGGCCTCATTCTGCAACTTTCTGTTTGATTTTTGTGACCTATTGCATATTCTTTCAGTCAGTTTCCCTCCTCCATGTGCTCGCTCGCTTGTGCTCTCTCTCTCTCTAGCTCTCTCTCTCTCTAGCTCTCTCTCTCGCTCTGTAGACAAAGTGGATTTCCATTGTTAGCAGCCAAAGAAACTTTCCAGATATGCCTAGCAAGATGGGCAAGGGTTACCAAAAAAAGGGGACCTCCACACCAGAATCCTCCTCACATATTCTCATCCATTCCCCAAATTTAGTCGAACGGTGAAGAACTATTTGTTGAGTGCTTTTTGTACGCAAGACCCCTGAGAAGCACTTCACACGCGTGTCAGTTGGCTTTTCTAAGTAAAATGTCACAAGCAGGAGAAGGGTTGATGTCAGAAGGCCTCAGAACAAACGCAGTCTCTTTCCTGGAGCCTCACACCCAGGTGGAGCCTGAGGAGGGTGGGTCACTACACAATGACGGCTGATCAAAATGAGCCACTGAGGAATACGTCTCACGTGCCAAGTGCTTTTTCTACGCGGGCTTCCACGGAGTCCTTGAGACCACCAGGTGCATCGCGCCTCCCCCGCGCCCCTGCTCTGGCCTCAACCTCCTCTGGGCTCCGCTCCCAGGTGCCTCCTCCAAGACCCACTCCTGATGTGCTCACGTGAAAGGCCCTCCCCCCTCCAGGCGCCCTCCCACCCCTTCATTTTCCGGCTGGCTCTTGAAACTGCCAGAAATCATATTCCTGTGGTTTCTTGTGGGTTATGTCATCCCATTAGAATGCAAATCCCCGTGACTCTCGTTCACCTCAGTATTCTCAGCACATTCTATCTGTTTCTGACACAGAGCAGACACTTACTAACATTGGTTTAATACATAAATAAAATAATACATTTTTATTATTTCTGTAATTCCTGCCTGCTGACTGCCCTGGCCTGGCTGGCCGCATCATGGTGACCAAGGCACCGGCCTTCGTGAGCTGCTGTGTTTTCATCTGTTCAATGGGGGCAAGTGAGCACCGCCTGCTGGGGTGTTGCTAGACTGGAGTGAAGTGATGAAGGCTTCAGCTTCTCACAGGAAGGCCTCGGTGGGAAGGGAACTGACAGTGTGGGAACCGTCACTACCCCTCCGGCCTTTGCACATACTACATTTGATTCTGAAGTAAGAAAAATGCAAAATTGAACAGTCATGGGTTTAATTAATTAAGTCAAGGGGAGAGCTTTTAATATTGAAAAGTTAAGGCAGATTCAGAAATTGGAAAATGAAAGAGGTCAGTTTTGAAGGAGAAGTAGGATCACACCCAGGATTCCTGACTCCAAGTCAAGAGTCCTTACATTAAGCCAGACTATAAAAAGTGAGTTACATCAATAAAAACAGAAATACATTGGTCTTTCCAGAAAGGACCCCCTCTTGAGTAACAGCTCAAAATATGCAGCAGGAATGGGGAGGGGTACAGATGTGGACACAGCCCCATAGAAATACGTGTTTTCATTGGAATTTATGAAAACTGGTGGGTGGCTGTAGCTGATCTTCCCCAGCTAAGACAAATGTCTTCACAAATTTGGGTCCTCTCTGTCTCTTGTTGAGCCTCCCACCTCTCCCCACCAACATAGCACCACAGCACCCACACCATAAGGGACCAGAAGCTCTCCCGCTGCCAAGAAGCCCCAGTCTTGGCTTTCCTCCAAGAGCAGATGAAGGGTGGCTCTCCAGAGAAGCCCCAGATATTGTCTGAGCCCTGAAACAGATATAAACACACACACACATGCACACACACACACGTGCACACACACATGTGCACACACACACAGTGTGAAAATTATTCCAAATACCTTGCTATTTCAAAGACATTCTACATTAAGGAGGATTTGAGTCAGGGAAAAACTAAAGCATTTTGTTTCATAAATAGAATTGGTGTGGGAGTTGATTGTTTTCTCTCCTGAGGGATAAACATTTTAATTTAATAACAGTCAGAAAGTGCCTAAATGTTCTTGAGGAAAAAATATGGTGTTCCTAGGAGGGCAGAATCTATTCACTTGCTGAAAATTTGGAACGAGGCATTTCATCTCAGTGTTACTCAACAATACCAACCAAGAATCTCTAATATTTTCTAATTTTACTAATAAAAATAACCGTAGTTTGCACTTACCGGAAAAGTTGTATGACTGACATATAGCAGCTATAACACATCTGTTATATGACCAATTCTCTATGTCTTGCCTGAGAGGTAGGGATCACTATGATCCCCATTTGGCAGATGGGTAAACTGAGGCCAAGAGAAGTCATCCAACTTGCAAGTGAGGGACAGAGTAGTAATTCAAACTCAGGTCTGTCTTTTTGACTTTCACGCTGCATTTACATTCACAATTTACATAGCAGGTCTGTTTGCAACACCTTCCGACAGAGGTGAGACAATGATTCCTAAGAGAGGAAGGTGTTGAAGATGGAACCCAAATAGATCAACGAGTTTACACCTTGTTTATTGAGAGGATGCCACCACAGCTGAGTCGACAGTGTGGTGGCCTGACCATGGAGACAGAAATCTCTGGGCAACAAAGATGGAGGATGTTTTCCCAGGGAGATCGGAGATATTCAGGTGGAACGTCTGTGCCCAGCCTTTTGTGCAGAGCCTGGTGGTTCTTCCATGCACAGATGGAGCCACAGAGGCTCGGAAGTCACCCTACGACTGTCCCTCTTCCTCTAGAGCAGATCTGTCCTGCTTTCATCTTCTTCACGCAAATGTATGGTTCTGAGAGTTCCCCCATCTGAATCAGTTTTCATAAACCTTTCAAATTCAATCAACGAAGACCCATCCTTATTTTTTTTTAAGATTGATTTATTTATACAAGAACTGGGGTACAGGCCAGAGGCGCGGGAGGGTGAGAGGATTCACCCGAGACAAAGCAGGGAGCAGAACAGGCAGAAGGACTGAAGTACACTGCTGAGGGGAGCAGCTGGTGAGACAGGAGAGGTCTGCCACACCATGTGGGTATCACCCTGGCCGTCTGGGAATTGAACCAGTGCTGCAGAGGCTGCGGACAGCTTCACAGTGCGGCGCTCAACCCGCTTTGCCACCAGGGAGGCCCCAAAGACCCATCCTTATTAATAATAATGTATAAAGTTCATGGAGAGCTGACTATGCCAGGATCTCACCTAATGAAAAGTCTCACACTCCATGCAGAAGGTGCCCAGTTACCACTATTATTTAGAAGAAATGGAGGACAACAGAGACCCAAGTTCTCACTGCTAGTAACTCTCCAAGCTGGGGTTCAAACCAAGGCATCTGGCTCCATTCTCCATGCTCCTAACCTCCCCCTTGACTAAGGATTGACACAATTTTTCTATAAAGGGCCAGATAGTTAATATTTCAGTCTTTGCAGACCATAAAATGCTGTCATAATTCCTCATCTCTGTTGTACAACTACACCTGCCATTACAGGAATAGCAGCTCAGGCAATGTGTAAGTGACGGGCAAGGCTTTGTGCCAATAACTTTATTTACAGAAAGAGAGCAGGGGCATTGCCCCACCTTGGCCCAGACTACATTACACTTCGACCGTGACGGCGATTCTTTTTCTCTTAAGCAGGTCATTCCAGCCATAATTCCAGCGCATTTTCTCACCTGCCTTCTGGCTTTTCCACATTCTGTTTCTCCTGCTTGTCTCACTTGCATTTCTCAGGTAAGGCCATGGTCATGTTGGTCAAGACGGTGGCACCTGCTAAGGTTGAGTGTTTCTATGTGCCAGACCTAGGTCTCACATCTTCTTACCTTCAGTGTCTTTGTCTTTGCAACAACAGCTGAGATTAGTATTATTAGGTATCATTATCTGTCCCCTTTGCGTTGTGTTGGGGATCAGAGGAGTGAGGCCAGAAAGGGAAGGGAACTTTATAGCCAGTGTGTGAGTAGACCCGAGATTCACGCACAGAAGTGTCCACCTCCAAAGAACCTCTCTTACTCACCCAGGGCAGTTTCTCTAGCGATTCACTGACCACTTGCTTCTGGAATTGGGGAGGGGATTGTAAATCCACATTTTAAGCAGCTTTCTGGGTGATCCTGCAGTGTGTTGAGGTGTGATGAGCACAGCGTTACCTGTGTGGCAGGCAAATTCTGTGGCCAACCCCTCTTCTGAGATGTTCTCTTAGACCTTCAAATGTTACGGCTTCTTCTGGGTCTCTCCAACCTGGAGATTATTTCTCTTACCACTATTTATTCTGTACTGTACCCCAAAGTGTGTCTTTCCCTCTTAATCCATCATCCTTAAAGGATATGAGCAAAGACAAGGGGCTCATTTTGAAAGGTATGGTGGGGGGGGAAGGAAGCATTTGGGGTCCCTCTGTACTCAGGAAGTGGCCAGATCTTTGCCAAATGTTCCCTGTTTGCACAGGAAAGGTCACACTATGAAGAGAGCCCTCTGGCACCAACATGTTAAAGAACATTAACATGGTGTTTCAAAGGACTTTGAGCTTTCAATTGCCATCAATTAATTTCCTAACTGATGTCCGACTTTCCTAAATGCATATATATATATATATATATATATATATAAATTTAGATTTATTTATTTATACAAGAACCGGGGTACAGGCCAGATGCATGGGAAGGTGAGAGGATTCACCAGAGACAGAGCAGGGAACAGAACATGCAGACTGACGAAACACACTGCTGAGGGGAGCAGTGGGCATGACAGGAGAGGTCTGCCAAGCCATATGGGACCCTCCCTGGCCAGCCAGGATTGAACCCGCGCTGCAGAGGCTACGGACAGGTTCACAGTTCGCCACTCAACCTCCTGCGTCACCAGGGGAGGCCCCTAAATGCATATTTTTGTCATGACGTAGCTCATCCTTTACTCTCAATCACGCAGACCTGGAGGAAGTGTCCTTCCATGCCATGTAGGCTGATACATGTACATCTGTGACAGCCACAGACAGCCCTCAAAAGGCAGCCATCAATTAATTCGAAACTTTCAAAGGAAAAAAGTTAGAAGCCAAGTGCCACCCCGTCTTGTACATCAACCAGCCCCAAGGATACTCACTTGATGTGCTAAGAGTCCCTAATGAGGACAGCCACCATCTGGCAAACAACCCAGTAGGTTGAAACAAAAATATCAACACAAGCAAAAATATGTGAAGTTGTTGACCATTGACAGACAGCCTGTCGGTGGGCATCTATTAGCTCTCAAAGCAGTCTGGCAGAGAGATTAAAAAAAATCCATCAGACCTGAAAAGCCTTAACAGGCCAAATTTCCCCGGGGGGCCTTTCTATATGGTACTTATCATTTT
Organism: Talpa occidentalis; assembly: GCF_014898055.3. Lineage (NCBI taxonomy): Eukaryota > Metazoa > Chordata > Mammalia > Eulipotyphla > Talpidae > Talpa > Talpa occidentalis. Next base: position 101,167,888 of record NW_023600993.1, read on the forward strand.
CCGAGCAGCGATAGCTTGGATTGTCAGAGGCATCATTAGCCTAAATAGACTAACGACGCCGACGTGGGCGGTCATCTTAGACCCGGCTCCGGGCTCAGGCCTGCAGCTTGTGGGGTGGGCCCATCTCCAGGGCTTCATTAGTGCCTGGCACTGGGTAATTATCGTCCTGCACCCCCGAGTCAGCAGAGAGGGAGGGCACGACCACCGCCCGCTGGCCTCCTTCTGTGCAAACACCATCCCGCGCAGTTGTTCTGGGGATGAAACAGTTTCCTTCCTCACTTGGCTTCCTCAGTGGGCCTTGTACCTTTCAGGGAGGAAAAAAATTCTGAGTTGCCTCCAGTTTGGCAGGAGCTGAAGTGAGAAGCCGTGCAGATGTGGTTGCTGAAAAAGCAATTGGTTTGTTTCACACACCACCTACCTTCCCGGAAAATTAAAAAAGCTCACCAACCAAGTGCCAATTGGTCAGGACCTCAGGAGGGCGAAAATACAGGGAAAAAAATTAATTTCAAACTGTGAAACTCAGCCCGCGAGAGCTAATAGCCCCACAGCCGCCGCGCGGTGTTCACCTTCTGGTAAACCCTGCAGAGCTTGGGGGTGGCCGTGGGGTGGGGGCGCTCGCTGACACTTGTTTTTAGTGGGGGAGTATCTGGGAAGGCATATGTCTCCTCCCCTGACTGCATCACTCTCTCCAGGGACGCAATGTCACCCCATCTTCCTGAGGATAGTCTGTGCCTCGGTGCCCCCCAACAGCCCTGCTGTGGAGCGGTCACAGCCGCTGCCACTGTCCTCTCTGTGGTGGAAACATCGTAATTAACCGCATCCCCCCAAATGTTGGCTGAATGGCTGGCCCCTAATTTGTATACTTTCTGCAGAGGTTTCAGTGTCTCGTGAAATTTATTGCCATACTAAAGTCACCTTTTAAATTATGGATCTCGATATTGGTATGCTGCTAAAAATGTTCACAGCATTGTAATTTTATGCACCGGCAATAAACATGAAAAATGCATTTTGGGGTTGTTTAACATTAAAAATAATGTTTTGGAAAATAAATTTTAGGAGAAATTTAGTACCGGGGAAAAGGACCATATTCACAGCGCTGGAGACGCGGCTCCATAACCCAAAGAGCGTATTGGACGGGTGCAAATTTGCATCCCAGAGACCCTGATGGACGGAATGCAACGACAATTAACTTCCCACAGGTTGGATTTCAGTGGCAGTGGGACCCACTGTTCCTGCCAGCTCTCAGCCGTCAAGGGCTCCCCCTTATTGCTCACTCAACAGCAGCAGGGTTTGTTTCCAGAGCTGCCAGGTGATTGCGAGGCGATCGGCAGCATTACCACAAATCACCTTGTTCAGGAACAAAAATGACAGAGCACAAGCTGCCTTTCTGAAGAGCAATTTAGCTTGGTCAAGCGGGGGCAACAGCTTGTAGACTTAACATCACCTGAAGAGTTAATTCAGTGACTGGGTCAGGCCATGGCACTTGGCTCTGTGACCGAGGAAGAACAAGTCATCTTGAGAGACAGCCCAAATCCAGGGGTCTGCATCTGTAGCTCCTCATAGGTCTCACCAGCCGTGTGGCCATGGCTGGGTTACTCACACCAGCGTGCCTCTATTTCCCCATCTGTACAGTAAGGATACTGCTAGAACGTGAGGATGAAATTTCAACGTGCAGGTAAAAAGCACCTGTGTAAGACACATAGTAAGGGATGCATTATCTTGTTGCTGATGCCAGAATGAGCCCTGCCACCTTGTCTTTTCCTACAGAAATTCTATTTAAAACAGATAACTGAAGTCAAGCAAGAATGAACTTTCTTTCTTTTCACTCTTCTTTCCTTTCTCTACTGTCAAATTTCACTCATCCTTCAAGGCTGAGTCTCACAGGTGGGACTCTTTGCTGCATGGCCACATTGCTGTGTGGACCCCAGTCTCCTCCAGATGATCCCAGTGAAGGGAGATGTTCTGCAGACCATGATGAGAAAGACAAGAGCAAGGTAAATATTTTGATAAAGATAGAAAATGTTGAGTTTGCACAACCAAATGTTCTCTTATTGGGAATCCCCATCGATTTTTTTTTTTCATTTTCAAATACATGTAATGTATTTAATTGGTCATGTGACTATTTCATCTCACCTACCACCCTGTTCTCCTCAGGGTGCATGACTCTATCTTATTTAGCCCTGTGTCCACAAGGCACATTGGGATCGCATGAAGAGTTTGCTTGTTGAATGCATGCTCTTAAAACCAGGTGGGAAGCGGATGGGAAAATCGGAAGTGATTGAGGGGATCTGACCTTGGGTTTCCCTGAAAAGGAAAGATGGGGCTGGATTTCTTTCAAATGTAAGACAGCTGGGGAGTCCGCACCATCACTGCACTGGAGAGAGATGAGTGACGGCAGCTGTGTGCAGGGCCTTCTCGCCGCCGTGGTTTTCCAGCTCCTTTGCTTTGGGTTGTTGCCTCCTGGTCTTGGAGACTGTTCTCAAGCTCAGGTATCAACCAGCACTTGGGAGGGAAGGCATTTCAGGCATTCTTGTTTCTTTATGACAGATCCAAAGAGCCTGAAACATATTCCAAAATCATAATAGCGGTATTGCATTCAATGATTTAATAAAATGACATAAAGACATACAAATGATATATATGCCATAAAATGATATCATTAAAATCTTGATGGTTGGATATTGGGCCAAGGGGAAAACAATGGTTATAGTAATGAAGTTTTGGGAAGCAAATAAAAGTGATCTAATATCATACTCCAAACCTAGTAGGTAGAGGTATTCTGGTGCTGTAGTTCTCAGATTTAGCATGTGGCAGAATGATGCAGAAAGGCTTGCAGGTCATTTCAGGGGGTACAGGGTGGGCCCCAGTACCCTTCAGATGATCCCCATGAAGGAAGGTGGTCTGCAGCCCATGTTGAGAAAGACAAGAGCTAGGTAAACATTTTGATAAAGATAGAAAATGTTGAGTATGCACAGCCAATATGTGTTATTTATAAAGTTTATTCATGAACTTCTATGCAATAGGATATACAATATAAAAATTTACAAGATGGAAATCATACAATATATAAAGACAAGTTGTTGTTGTTTACATTCCCCAGTAGATCTCCTTGGACTTCCCTGGGGCAAAATGCACCCAATTTGAAAATGCAGGATCCAAGCTAGTGCTTTCCAACTCTTCAGATACATATGCATAAGCTGGGGGCCTTGTTTAAATGTAGATTCTGATTCAATAACGCTGAAGTGGGGTGAGGTCTGAAATTCTGACTTTCTAACAAGCTCCCGGGTGACGCTGATACTTCTGAACACCACATTCTATGTAGTGAGACTCTTTAGGGTAGCTTCTCTATTACACACCTAATCACATTTTACATAGTGAGCATATAGGAGGTAGCTGCTCTATGATGGACCTAAAATCCAGTGTAAATTAAAGTTTTAACTGGTCAAGGCAAGGTTTGGATGGTACAGAGAGACAGATCATCAGCGAGCCCCGCTAAAACTCAGGTTCTATAATGCTTCTTTTTAGTTTCAGTAATGTGAGTCAAGTTTAAAACACCCCAAATGGCAATCCCCCATCCCTAACCCTTGATATGCTTTTCTAGAAGGTTCTCTTTTGGCTTATCTTATTGAATTAACAAGACAGTCCTCCCTGAAGTCATAAACAGTGACTTTCCCAGATGCAACAGTGGGCAAGATTATTCTCCTTGATTAAGGCTTTGACAGGCAGCATCTTTGCAGCCAGCATCATGCCAGGTTTTATTAGTAAATTGATCCTACAAAGTTTTCTCTTACCTACTGACACCCTGGCTCAGCCATCCTCCCCATGGATTGGAATGAACATATTTAAGAATATCATGCTTGGTGTTACTAAGAACAATAATTAGACACATTTGCAAATCATAAAGGGATAATTGTAATGCACTAATCTGTAGAGATTATTGAGGGGAAATAGGAAACTTAAATAATTAATTCTTCAAATCATCCCAGGAAGACTAAGCTGTTCTTCTTGACACACAGACACTGCAATTAGGTCAGCATGATGAGCCCATTTCAGATGAAATAGGAATTCATCAATGTGCTTATTTAATAGACCTGATCCTTCTGATTTGAATGAAATCAGAACTCCAGAATAGGCTGCCTGTCGAGTAATTCCACAGCACGCCACAGACCAAAGAACGAGGTGTGGTATTTCAAAATATCGGACATACATACAGAATGAACATCAGAAATCTTCTTACTGTGTTTTAATAAAACAGAATCACTGTATTTCTGCATGAGTCACTTGTGTGTCACTTATAAATCCATCTTAAGAAGCAGCAGTGTGCTTTGAGAACACGGGAAATCGTGGAGTAATATAGTGGTTATGCTGTCAATGTTTCGGTATTTATGTATTCCTTTTTAACAAAATTAGCATGTATTAATTGCCCTATCCAGTGAGAAAGTTCTCCCAATCATGTTGTCTGTTCAAGTCTCCAGAGACCCTGCAAGAGCATCTGGTGGGAGGCAGCTGTTTCTGGTGTCCAATGACCTAAGTCTAATACAACTTGATCACACTGGCCTCTTCTGCAAAATAGGAAAAATATTAACTATTGTCTTCACAGATGAGATTCAAATCCAGTTCATTTTAAAGTGTTTAGCACAAGAAGACCCAATAAAATAGCGAATGATTTATCAATGTGTAGATTCTGCTCTGGATTCTCTGTTACTCATATATCGGTGTATTTCTATGCTTTCTCCCCAGCTCGACTGGGTTGACAAAGCCATATTGATTCAAAGGGAAATTGCTTTTCATAGAGAAAGCTACCAATGTTGAATGAGAAGCATAAATTGAGTTAGTAAATGCAGGCAAAATGAATTCCTGAAAATAGGGGAGAGGAGAGGTTGCCATTTTATGACCCTGAGGGCCCCCAGCATCCAGCGGGCTTCTGACGAGCAAGGTCCAAGCAAGAAGTAGGAGAAATCATCTACAACAGTGTAAAGGAAGGTTCTGTCCAGTATTTAACTCCACTTCTAGTATCTCCAACTGATGAAGGAAATCACATGTCCCAAGACATGCATCAGCAGTCTTTATCTGTTCCAGGGGCCTACTTCTTAGCCAAAGACAGCGGTGGTCCAGGCTTGGGTCTTCAGAGAGAATCAGGAAATGGGACATGATGTTGGATACGAGTGTGATGTGTTGATGGTCCAGGGCCAGACACTTGCTCTTCTATCGAGGCTGATTCTAGAGGGGCACTTAATATTTTATTCCCAATTTTAAATTTGCTTATAATTTGAGAAAAAAATTGCATTTACAGAAAATTTGTAAAACTAGTCGTGGGTGTTTCCACATCCAGTTTGCCCTACTTTTCATCTTCTATTTCATGAGCTATGCTATTGTCACAATTTATGAACACGTATCAATACATCATTCCATTCCTATGAACCCAAGTCCAGAGTCTATTCGGATGGCATTTGTTTTCACCTAATACTCTTCTTCTGATCCAGAACCTCGTCCAAGACACCCCATCACACTTGGATGTCATATCTCCTCAGGTTCCTTTGGACTGTGACAGTTTCACTGTCTTCCCTTGTTTGTTTTTTTTTTTGTATTTTTTTTTATAACCTTGACAGTCTTGAGGAAACTGGTCAGGTATTTTGCAGACTGTTCTCCAACTGGGATTTGTTTAAAGTTTTTGTCACAGTGAGACCGAGGCTGTGTTTTCTGTGGAGGAAGAGACTGCAGAGATGAAGTGCCATTTCCATCACATCACATCAAGAGGACATGCTATCAAACTGACTTATCACTGTTGACGTTAATCTTGAACACTCAGCTGAGGCAGTGTTTGTCAGTTTTCTCGACTGTAAAGTTACTCTCTCCCCCACCTCCTATACCGTATTCTTTGGAAAGCCATCACTCTATGTAGCTCCTGCCAGGAAGTGAAGAATTCTGCCCCACCTCCCCACCAAATGTCATCTGCAAGGGAACTGTCAATTCCTCCCCATTCCTGTGTGAGTGTGCATGCTCGTGGATTTAGCCATCAATCATTAATTCATCAGTACGGATATTTATTTCAAACCTTGTGCTATCATCCAGTGTTACTTTATTCATTTCGTCACTCAACTTGGCACAGTTTTGGTGGCTGGACTGGGGTCAGTGAGAGCAGAGTAATTCCCTGCCCCTAGCTGGGAGAGGGCTTTGGCAAAGTCTTTTCTCTCTTTCACTCTTTTTTTTTTTTTAAAGATTTTTTTATTTATGCATACAAGAACCAGGGTACCGGCCAGATGTGCGGGAGGGTGAGAGGATTCACCAGAGACAGAGCGGGGAACAGAACAGGCAGACTGACTGAGATACACTGCTGAGGGGAGCAGCGGGCGAGTCAGGAGTGGTCTGCTGCACCATGAGGGTATTTCACTGGCCAGCCGGGATCGAGCCCGTGCTGCAGAGGCTGCAGACAGCTTCAAAGGCTGTGCTCAACTGCCTGCGCCACTGGGGAGGCCCATTCTCTCTTTCACTCTTATCCCAACTTTACAGAAAATGTTTTTAAATACCTTCTTGTTTGCTCCCTCTCTCATTCTCTGTTCTTTTTTCTGTCTCCCTGAAGACTTTGAGTTTTAGGATGGGAAGATGGGAGTCAGACCCAGTGAACTGTTAGCTTTGGAGACCACCTTGAGACTTCCCAGCTTCTCCCAATTCTTTCACTGAGTATTAAAATGATAAAAAGGTCATGTTAACAGTTATCATTTCTTGAATGTTTAGAACTTTTCTGGAAATGTCTCACATTTAATTCTCAAAACAAGTCTATCCGGGGGTTACTATTAAAATCTCTGTTTCATACCAAAGGGAAATCAGGCATGGCCCAGCTGGGCCTCTGTCCACGTCCCCAAGTCCAGCTCCCCTGCTGTGCTCTGTGACACAACCTCCCCCCCACTACTCCAACCTGCAGTGCCCCTGACCTGTGTGGCTCCATCCACCCCGCCCCCCACCATTGTGATAGGATAATTAGCTAACAATTACACAATTACACAAGCAATATTTAGTCTCTGTATTGGACCTTTCAGGGTCACACACATTGTCACATCCAACCAAGTGAGGCAGGTGTCAATAGATGTAAAAAGAAACCAGAAAGAATATCTTCATTTTTAAAGATGAGAGAACAACCATTCAGGGCTCCCCAGTGAAGCAAGTAGAGCTGGGGCCTAGATCTAATCTCCTCCTGCCAGGTGCATGTTCTGTTCCCGGGCGCTGCTTCCGGGCCTCAATTCTCTTTCCTGACCATGCCCACTTCTGCCATGAAAGCGCCCGTATTCCTGGAGAGGCCTGGGGATCGGGTGTGAAGGTGAGCACAGCCCAGGCCCCGGGTAGGAGCTCTGCGCTCGGACCACAGCGCCTGCTTAAATGAAGAGTTGGCCCTAGTTTGGGAACCAAATCTAATGTGCTGAGTATTCCAAAAGAACTATCTGCAAGTATGGGTGTGTATAAAATCTATTTATATACATACACACGTGTACACATATGTATGTATATGTAAAACTCTATTCACAGATGTGTATACATATGCGTGAATATATAAACTCTACTCAAGATTTCTCTCTGGAACCCTTGAAAATTTGTGCGATGACACTAAGCAGGAAAGGCAAATTGGAACATGCCATTATAAATATATAGGGCATAAATTGTATCATATTATCTAAGGCCGCATTGAATTGCCTTACATTGCCAGACTACGTTATGTTCGCAACGTTACGTTGTCTCATGTTCCCCTAAACTGTGCTACCTATGCCGCCATCTTGTTGCCATGGGCTGGTCTCCCAAAATGGATGACATTACTACCTCAAGTTTGATTCAGTTATTGATGCTAACTGCACCACACAGGTGCCACACATCACAGGTGTTTTTCTCACATCTTTCTGGGCGAGCAGCTCCACCCCCAGGGAGGTCCCATAGGCCTTGAGAGCAGAGAAGAGCACCTGAGACCCTCCTAATAGTTTTGGGGTAGAATTGGTCGCAGCTCTCCTCACAGACTAGGTATGCATCGTTGGAACTTCCTGTCAGCACTAAGTGAGGGAGACACCCAAACTTTCTTAGAGTTTTCTCAGTTGTAGGGCTTGGAAGCTGTCAGTGATCAAACATCAAAAATGATGCCAGGCTTATTATTCTAAACCCCTTACTGCATCCTCCCTATTTCCTTCAGTACACTGGGCACATAGTGGCTCATTGCTGGTTGTCTCCCTGTGTCCATGGGTGAACTCATGGAGCCGTTACTTCATCCATCTTATTAATCATAACACCTGGCACCTAATAGATGAACAACCATAGTTGTTGGAGGCCAACAGGTACATGAAAAGATATTTAACATCATTCATCATCAGGAAAATGCAAATCAAAACCACAATGAGATACATACCATCTCACACCTGTTGGAATGGCAATCGCCAGGAAGACGACAGACAAGAGCTGGCAAGAGCGTGGAGAGAGGGAAATCCTTGTGCATTGTTGGTGGGATGCAACTGGTGCAGATGCTAGGGAAAACAGTAGATGTTCCACAAAAAAATAAAATAGAAATACCAGCTAATCCAGCAATCCCAATTCTAGATAGATACCCTAAAAAATATGTATATAAAGAAATGAAACAGGATACAAAAGAAATGTCTCCACCCCTTGTTCACTGCTGCATTATTCTCAATAACCAAGACACGTGAACAACCTAAGCGTCCACCAAGGGATGGATGGATAAAGATGTGGTGTGCATATCCAGTAGAATGTTCTTTCACCCCAAGAAAGAACAAAATCCTGCCGTTTGAGCATTGTTGCTAAATCAGCCAAAGACAAGTACTGCGTGGTAGCACGTATATGTGGAATTTAGACAATAAAAAAGACAAACAGTATAAAATAGTGTTTCTCAGGGGTTAAGAGGTTAGGGAAATAGAGAGTGGGTGGTAAAAGGTATAAGTGTCGAACTCTAAGAGGACTAAATTCTGAAGATCTAATGTAAAACACGCTAACTCGTTGACAACGCTGTCTTTTATCACTGAAATTTGCTAGGAGAGAACTTATATATTCCTACTTTAAAAATGATAAATATATCAGGTCATGGCTGTTTTAATGAACTAGAAGGGGGGATTATTTCAAAATGTACATGTGTAGCAAAGCACATGGGCCTCTACTTTAAATACAATTTTACATATCAATTCAATCTCATGAAAACTGCAATAAATTTAAAAAAACAAATAAAAGCAAAAATAGTCACAGAATAAATGAAGTTATGGACACGTGGCATCTATACTTGCCGAATGCCACGGGTAGAGAGATGTTGAGTAATAATCCCCATGAGAGGCCTCAGCCAAGAGGTTAAGTCATTTATCCAAAGTTGCACAGCGAGGAGACAAAGGAAGCGGTAAACCAGTAAGCTCAGGGCACCAGGGCGTAGCAAGTCAGGTAGAAAGTGTCTGTGCCCTAGTTGTGGGACCCCGGCCACCTGTCCCTGCTCTCGGCACTGTGACTGTCGAGCAAGGGCACACATTCTGGGATGCTGCCCACCCTGGCTCTGAGTGAGGGGATCGCTCTTGCTCTGAGTGAGAGGATTGCTCTGGCTCTGAGTGAGGGGGTCGCAGATGGAGTTCAGGTTTATCTGATAACTCAGTATTTTGGGAGAACAGTCTAACAGGCTTCGGCTCCCCGGCAGCCTCCCAGGAATTTCTGAAACTTTGTAGGCCTGTCCCTCTTCCCCCCACCGCTTCACACAGCCTCTTATCAGACACCTACTGCAAATAGCAGGTGTGAAACAGTACAGCAAACTAGAAAAAAAAAAAGGGGAAATGCTGACAAAATCAGATTTGGATGCCAAATTCGATTTTTTTAAAAGTGACTCGCATCATCTCTCACTCCGCATTTCATATCTTCCCTTAAAACTGCCCCTCACAGCAGCTTTGCTGAAACAGTGTTCTCTGGAATGCTGGTTCCACTTCAGCTCTCTGAAGACAGGGCCTCGAGGTCAGTGACGTGGGAGGGGTTGTGGTGTAGCCCCCGAGTCCCGCAGACTCAGAGTGGCCCTGACCTGCTCCAAGTCCAGGGGCTTCTTGTACTGTCCACATCTGCACAAGCTCTGAACACTTTCACTGAACACTTACGACAGCCCCAGGGAGCCAGGGTTCACAGAACGAGCTCTGGAAATGCTGTGGGAAGGGTCAAGTCTAGGCCCCTGACGTCAGGCCTTGGGCGAGCTCTTTACCTGGCGTCCGCCCACCTCCCTGCCATCACCCCACCGGCTTTCCCTGTCTTCTGTGTCCTTTGGTATCGAGCTGCTTGGAGCTTCCAAGGGCACCAAATTTGAACTTCTACCCCAGTGCTTGCTCCTGGCTGCCTGTGGCCAACGGGTCCTACAACCTTGTCTGCACCCCTGGGGTGAGCCTCCTGGGGGGCTTGGTTAGCTCAGTTGTAAGGTGGCTGGTACAGAGGACAGACAGTCTCTAAGGTCCTTCCATCCTGCCCCCATTTGTGATTTTTCTGCCCGATGGTCCCTGGGTGTGTTGCTTTGTTTCTCTAAACCTCACTTTCATTATCTGCAAAATGGGGAGAATAGCAGAGCCCGACCACAGGAGTCTACGAGGGCCGGATGGAATGAGGATGCTGAGGATTTATTATTATTTTATCAATAACCATCCAAGAAAATGAGTGATAAACCCTGTTGACCGACAGGCACAGATGCCAACCTTACCTAGGACGTCTTCCCTGAGAACCTCCTGTGTGCTCTCTGGCTCCGAAAACCTTTTACAGATGTAAAAATAACCCTCAAAATGTTCCGAACCCTATAGTTCAAAAACGGTGAATGGACTCTTGAGACCAAATAAAGGGACTCTCAATTATATAGACGTAATTTTTAAAGATCTTCCCCAGATATGCCTTGGGTCATGATGCCTTGATCTCCTTAAGCAGCCCCTGCACGCAGTCATCACATGTGTCTGCTGTGTTCAGGGACACTCTGCCTTCAAATAACATTTGGAGACTTGGGTGTATTTTCTTGAAATATTGTTAAGTAACAAAGGATGGTTTGAAAAAAGTATGCACGTTATGACCCCATTTTACGAAAGGAGAACCAAATGTGTATTTATCTACTTAATAATGCTAACAAATACAGAAAACAGGCGAGAAGAATAACACACACCTGTTAACTGAGTTCATCGCTGTGTAAACAATTTGTTCACTCAGCATTTTCTGTATTCAACTTTCTGTCGTGAATATATTTTATTTGTGTTCAAAGGAAACAAATAAAAGGAACAGTGACATAATCCCAGAGGTCTCCAAGAGCCACAGACCAACTGGGCCTTAAAATTCTGGAGCCTCCCCTGGTGGCGCAGCGGTTGAGCGCTGGGCTGAGAGGCTGCCCACAGCCTCTGCAGCACTGGTTCATTCCCCGGCCGCCGGCGAGGGTCCCACAAAAAAAAAAAATAAATAAAAAATAAATTTCTGGCTGAAAATCAAGGACATGCATTTAGATGCTTCAGGTGAGAGAGATGGAGAGAGAGCGACGGGGAGAGAGAACTGAATTAAGTGACCTAGAATGTTTACATTTATGGGGACCTTGGCAATCATTAATATGACATCCTCTCCTTTAATAAGGTAGAAGCTCCAGAGAAATCAACTAAACCAAAGTCACATGGTTAAATAGTGGCAGAGATGGGAATGTTCAATTATTTTTTCATCAAACATTTATTAAGTTTCCACCGTGTGCTGGGTGCAAAGGGTACACGGGAGGAGAGAAATGTTATCTCTGCTCTTGCGTGCAATGGGGCAGAAACACGGGGCATAGTTACACACTACAGAATGCGCCGAATGCGCCGTGCAATGGAGAAGTCACTCACCGCAGGTGGCTGGGGAGCACCTGCCATGGGGGTGCTCTGGGGTGGGAGGTGCTGCAAGGGGGGAAACACTGGGTGTGCATCATGGGTGCGTAACACTCAGCTCCTAATATTTTTGTATTGATTTTCAGGTCAACATGACAGTCTGTGGAACTATTCAGTTCAATAGAAAGATGTTATTCAAATGAACTTTGCCTATTGCTTTATACCATTTTTTAAAAAGCGCAGCTCCTTAAAGAATTCAGATTTCACGTGTAGCTTATTGTTTCTTCAGCCATGCGAGGCCTGTGACTGGGTCACAAACTTGATAGGGTGTTGGAAATGAGAGCAGAGGCTCCGATGATTAGATAGAGTCCCTTGCTCGCTCCATCTGGGGACAGAGTCTATGAGCGGCGGTGACATGTAAACTGTGACCTGGATAGCGAGTGAGATTTAGGCCAGGAATAGGGTGTGCTTAGGGTGGGGAGATGAAATCAACATAAAACTAAATATTTAGAGACACTTGCAAAGTCAGGCTCTTTCGTGATTTAAGGAAAAATTAAATCGTGAGTAGCAATCTTTCTTTAAAAAGATGATTTTCCCTCCTAGTCCAAGGTGTAGACAGACCCTTCCTCCCAGACCTGAGAGGAGATGTGTGGCATTCAGCGACGGGCCCCACCAGTGCTGTGCTTCCTCCTCCAAGATCTTATTCTAAAAGCAGCTTATTTCAGGGAAGGGTAAATTCTGCCTAGGCTAGAGAAAAGTAATGACATCGAATTAGCTAGATAGATGGCAATGAGTAATCCACATGAAATTCTTAAATTTGGATTGGGAAGAGAGATTCAGCATTGGTTTGAGTGCCTCTGATTATGCAATTTATTCTCGGCCAAGAAAATGAATGTGCACTATAAAATATTTCTGGAATAACCTTTTAGTGAAAAACAATAGAAATTGCGAGACAGATTAAGGTTTAGTGTCTCAGGAGATGATAGTGTGTGAACAGACTGTCCTCATAGGGTCTGTTTAACTGGTGACAAGCAGGAGGAGGGGAGAAACGGAAGGATATTTGACATGAAAAATGTGAATTCGCTCTCTGAGTGTTTACTAGCGTTCACAAGTAGCAGGAAATGAGCCGTGAAATGTATTGTCAAACATTCAGTGTTCAAAATATAATGCATTACTTTAAGTTGGGCTTTTTGCTTTCTGAGATCCTCGTTCTCAATTTGTCCACCCCTAAGAGAGATGAATTGGCCTTTTGTTGAGTCCTTCTCAGACCACTAGGGTAAGTTGAGGCAGAAACTGGGAACTGGCTTTCCAAAAGCCCGTTACAGCTGGCTTTTCCATTGCCTGCCATGATTTTAGAGGTTTAGAAAACCCAAATGTTGCCCCTGGCGGTAGTGTGGCCATGTGACTCGCTTTTGCCCCATGAGATCTGGGTATTCTCGTCCAGGGAGAATGGTCCTTTCCAAACAAAAGAGCAGAGAGAACCTATGACTTTCTCCCTCCTTCTGCCTGTTTCTCTGACCCCCACCAGCCACAAGAAGAAATCAACTCTGTGAGGACAGGGGTCTGGGTTTGTCTTGCTCATTACCATATCCCGGTGCCCAGAGCTGAGAGTCTGGAATGTAGTGTGGGTAATATGTGTTGAATGAATAACTGTTTGCTGGGTCCCTACCCCGGTCCATGAGGGTCAAGGAAGAATCTAATCAAAGAGAAAGAAGATACTTTTTCTTGGAATAGAAGAAATCCTGTTCATGGAGAGCAGGTAACCATGACTTTAGACACCAGTGTGTCTATTTCTAAAGCAACTGAAGTAGGTGGGTTCCAGGAAAATACATAAAGGCTCTTTGAGAGCGTCGCAGTCAGAAATTTCATCTTCCCGCCACACCCACTGTCCCGGAGGCTTTCATCAGCTAGCAGGACAGATACACAGTTTACAAAGTTGAAATTTGTAAGAATTCCACAATTAAGTCTTGTGGTTTCATTTATTTAAGCAGAAACTTTCTCTATATGTGGCTCCTTCTTTCTCCCACCATCATTAAAAAGTCAGTTATTCAGGTATATTTACTAATATTTTAGTATTCATCACTATTTGGGTACAGACTAAAAAGGATTTTTTAAGTGAGCTTAGCAAAATCTATTGTTGGATTGGATTGGAGTAGATTTGATTTGATTGGCTAATTAGGTGGGAGTCAGGCCAGATAAGCTGAAATACCAGGTTTTAATAATTGTCAGTGACTTCTTCATTGAAATATGAAAATCATATTTGTACTGAATCTCCCTCTCCAGAAATTGGATACGTTACTTATTTCTGTTTATTCTTCAGTTGGAAAATGTCAATCCAAATATATACACGTATATAGCATATGTACTACATAATATTCACATGATGTATGTGTGGATATGGATTGGAATATGCATGTACTATAGACATAGGTGTGTCATATATACTCTGCACATAATTACACCATATGGATGCGTGTGTATGCACACACATATGCATACTCACACCAACTATTCACAAATCTGTCTCTTATATTTCCAACCTCACAAAGGATTCCTCTTCTGTGTATAGAAATTGATAAGGGTCCCATGCAGATTTTGCTGGCATTCTCTGATCATTACTTATAGTTCTACATCATAAGTATCTGATGCACAAATAATTTATGCTTGACGCTAAGGTTGCCACCGACTGCCATCCAATTCAGGGGTGATGGACTCCCCATTTGCTAAGCAGCTTTCATCCATTGGCCCCTAGAGTGGAGCCCTTTCCTGGTTTCTGCAGCAGCTAACTCTGGGATGGACACGATGAGTCGAGAACATTGCTGGGTTAACTTTCCTCTGTCTTTCCTGAAGTCACGCTGAGAAAATAAATGAAACACAGCTGAATTTCTCACAAGGCATTTACCTTTTGTGAAATCATTTGCTCCTCATTAAAATCATCTGATATAAGCTGGACAATAAAATTCCTCTTAAAGATGGGTGAGGAACATTCAGAGAACCCAAGCAATTTGTTTAAGGTCACACGGCTAGAGGGGCCAAGAAGAATAGTTCTGCTTCTATTTCCCCCCACCACGCTCTCTTATACCCCTCATCCCTTAACCTCAGAGTCCTCACAGTGTTTTTCATGGCCACTAATTTTTAAAGTATTTTTCTCTATCAAGTAGTGTGCCATGTAAATATCTGGTATTTTCCTTTGTCATCCTGACTTGCTTTACGAGACATACACTTCAGAGTGGCTTTTGTTTCCACAAAGGGCTTATTATTATTTTTCTAATCATGACCTTAGTAGCTTATTTGCCAGTCTAACAGCTCTTCTAAGCCCAAACGCTTTTCCTAGGGGTACAGGATTTTAGCTTCTAGGAACTCTCTACTCCTACTTGCTTCATTAAAGCCTAAAAGAACAGGTCAGGAGAAGCGACAGTTTGCTCCTCCTTCCTCTTGTGAGGCCAGCACCAAAATGAAGCTGCAAATGAAAAGAAAGTATCGCCTTCCATCTGTCCTGATTCAGCGCAGGGATTGTGTGACCCAAGCGGCGGTGTGTTCCGTCTCCATCAGCAAGTAGAGGCTGCCCTTCCTGGCAGAAGCTGCTCAGAGGATCACAGTGCATGCCCTTCTCTTCCCACTGAGATGCAGGGACCAGGGATGTCTGCGGGTTGCACGTTCCATGGCAATATGGGTCCTCCCTGCCTTTCCTGTGCCCAGCTTTTCATACATTTCTTTCCTCCTTAGGCTTAGAGGCAAACATCCAGCTGGGAATTGGCTCTCAATGTGAAGTCGGGGAAACATGAGAAAGAGGAGCAGGAACCAGGGGCTGGCGCAGGCAGAATTCTTTGAGGGCTGCAGTGGCGACCAGTACAATTTTAAGCACTCAAAAAAACCCATGTCAACGGTATATCAGATATGAATTTTAAAAACTTCACCCTGCCCAGGGCTGCAGTAGCAAAAGTCCCTCAGGGCCAAAGCAGTTTAGCCTACAGTGCTCCCTGAGCTAAGAAAATCAAGTGTCTAAATCTATATCTTCACCTTCCCTAAAAATGGAAAAATAAGTCAGCCAATTTCTATTTTTGGTCAACTCACCGGAGGCAGCCAAATATGAGCTCCAGTTTCAACGTGAGATTTTGCCCAATAACAAAAAGTAAGTGCTTCTACAGTTATCAGATTTATATGAACATGGTAATGTTAATAATGTTGCAAATTACTTGTTGGAGGTCTATCTTCTTTCTTCCAAAATAAATTTTGGGAAGTCAGTCTCTAATATTTTTGGAGAGAATTCATTAACATGACTTTCAGGAGTGAAGTGCGTCATGTCCCTGTAGACTGAAGCCTGAAGAGGCAAGACACTCTTCGTTGGCTTCATCCCTTGGTGTTTCATTAAGCAACAAACTCCTGGCTGTTTTCCTGGCGAAGTGGGGGCTGTAAGTCCCCCCTTCGCCCTTCGGCTCTTCCATGTAGGCACACCCTTGGGAACAAATAGGTTTACGTGGCTGCCGCTGGCAGCTTTGTCTCATAGAGGAGGCCAGATGTGGATGGTCTAAGTCAGGTTTGGCGTCATCATTCTCACTTCAGAAAGGGAACAATTTCTCCTTTTGTGTCAACACCATCAACGTGATCTAAATCCGGGCTCTGTGGCTTTCCATGGCTCAGTGCTTCCTGAGCTTCTCGCCTTGTGTCCCTACTGCGTATCAGTTCCATATGCATCTTTGCCTATTTTGTAAATACCTTTCTCTTTGATGCAGTTGAGCTGATGATCACTTAATTGGCCACAAGGTTGTTGATCATCAGCTTTATTGGCTGCCCCACACATCCTGCCCAGTACTCACAGGTCTATGTCCAGTGACTGGAACCCATGTGTCTCACCATCATCTACCAGCCAGGGCAGACTGCCCTTGTTGAATCCACGCCACCCAACACACCAGAGCAGAGGGGAGCACATCATCTCAACCACTTCTTTGTAAAACTTGAAGTTGTGTGTTGCTGCCATGTTCATTTTATTGTAAGTTGCTTGCTGCCTCAGCATCTCCTGCTTGGTCATGATAAAATTTGACAAAATCAGAAAAACTACGCCATCAGGGAAAAGAAAGTTTTAATACCATGAGTGACTAATGGTGGAAAGAGCAAACCCATTCCAGATTATTTTCCTTGGAGAATGTCTACATATCTACAGTTATAAAATTGTTGTTCTCCCTTTTTCCTTCCCTCAGCCCCTCAACCCCTCCCTCTCTGCTTCTCCATCATTTGTGACTCCGCAGTAAGGTCTTCTTGTAGTTAGAAAAAAGAGCTCTGAACTTACAGCCAGAAGCCTTTGATGTTAAACGCCAAGCTTTGTGCTCATGAATGATCCTGGTCAAGTCATTTAAACTCTCTGCATCTCCCTGGAGGTCCCCCCTGCCATTTTGCAGATATGGAAGCCATATTTAGAGGTTAAGTAAATTGCTGACTGTGGCGTGGCTGGCATGTGGCACAGCTAGACTTTGCACACAGTCCTTCTGGTACCAATTCCATGGTGTAACCACTATCTCTGAAGAGAATTAAGTGAGGGTGATGAATACTAAAGGCCTGGACTCAGCAAGTAATGATCATCACAGGAACCCGGATGCCTTGGCCACATGGAGTTTCAGGGGCGTCAGTGTCCTGCTGTGTCCTCTCCCACACTCAGTGTTGTCTGAGTATAGTTGTTCTCCTCTTCAAGCCCTCTAGGCTGGGAGGGGGGTCAGGTGAGTCCCCATCCCACATGCAGGGTCCTAGGGGACTTCTAGTACAGCAAAGGAGAGGGAGCCACGGGCCTCTGGGAGGCCTCTGCTTCAGTCCCCACTTCATCTCCCTCAGCCAGTGGGTTTCTACACACTATTTAACTTGAAGAAAGTCATCGGTTGCTTATAACCTCATTCAGAGACAAATTTGAAAGTCATAATGTTCAGTCAACCCTCTTTGTCACTCGACACGGGTGTGAAGTCGTAAGGGTAACTAGGAAAGAGGGCAGGTTTGGCAAACAGGGGGGCCATGCCCTGATGTGGCCGGGGAACTTGAACCAGGACCAGCAGCTGATGTCATCGGGGACCGGGCCAGCAGGAGCGGGCGAGCCAGTTCTGTTTCTCATCCAGATCACAAATCCAGATGGCAAAGTCTCGAGAATAACATACACACTCCTATTGGGCAGAGGTTAAAATTTTGCTATTTGAGAAGTTTCTCTCCTCTCTGCTAATGTGGCTACCTCATCTGGCTCATGCTTAAAAAAAATTTCAGAACTTTTGGTTACCCAGAGATGGGTTATATTCTTGGGAAGAATCAAAAATGCAAAGCCACGCTATAAACTCACGAGACAAAGTTCTCACATTTTCAGTAAATATTTGCTCTGCCTGTGGCTATATAAGCCCTATTCTAGGTTCCTACTTCCCACATTATTTTTAAACAAGGCAGCTATCCCCCCTCCCTCATGTGACAGGAAGTCTGGAGACAGGAGCTTGCTGGCCCTGACTTAGCTGCTCAGGCTCATCTAGGGCTGGGGTCAGAATTTCTGAATTTCTCTTCCCTTGCTGGTTGTATCCTGAAGACGGCAGCTGCCTCTTGAGTCCTCTTGTCCTCAGTCAAGGTGTTGAGAAAAGGCAAGGGCTGCTCTTAGCTATTCTCAATGTGAGGTACACTCTACCCCATGACACATTGCCTCCTGCCTTATGTTCCCTTGCTGTAGCTGACAAATTTTGCCATGAATGTGTTTCGTTGTGCAGTAAAGGTAAATTTTCTATGTCACTCAACATTTAGCAAACTGTTCATGCCCCAGAACATGGCTGAAGAACCACGTGTTTATGTTGTAGAGGTTTTTCTTATTGTTCTGAAATTGGAGTGGCATATGTGACTCATCCCAAAGAAAAACCAACAAGAGACAGAGGAAGGTCAGGCAAGCCTGGGTTTGCATCCTGAGCCTGAAAGTCTTTACACCAGGGAGCCCCTGTTGACAGCATTGATCTTCCATGTAAGTCAATGTTGCCTTGCCACACCACACCAGACGCCCTCCTGCTCAAGCTGCTTTTGAAAGTATCGTCTTCCTACCTCTCCTTCCATTGCCTGAAATGTGCTTCCACAGACTGTAATGTGACTGGCACTGCAGCGTTCATTCTCAGCTAGTGTCACCTCCTCTTGGAAGTCTTCCATGACTACACCATCTATGTTTGCCCACTCCTAACTCACTCTCCACCACACTACTCCGATCATCTCTTCAGCAAGCTTCACTGTCTGAAAGTGTCTTGTCTATTTGGTTGTTTTCTTTTCTTTTTGAAAGATTTATTTATTTATTTATACAAGCACTGGGTACAGTCAGAAGCGTGGGAGGGTGAGAGAATTCACCAGAGCCAGAGTGGGGAACAGAACAGGCAGACTGACGAAATACACTGCTGAGGGGAGCAGCGGGCACGGCAGGAGAGGTCTCTTGTGCCATGTGGGACCCTTCCTGGGGGCTGGGGATTGAACCGGATGTGCAGAGGCTGCGGGCAGCTTCACAGCCCAGCGCTCAACCGCTGAACCACCAGGGGAGGTCCATATTTGCTTGTTTTTTTAGGGCTGTTCCAAATGGGACACCACAGCGATGGTGTCTGACTTCACTACTCACCAGGAGCCCTTAGATGAACACCCAAACAGCTGTTTCCCTGGACCATGAGAAAATGAACAAACAATCATCAGGAGCAGCTAGGGTTTTAGGTCATTTCAGGAAAAGTGGATGACATATCGAAGAGCAGAATTTCTTTAGGGAAACTTACGTAATACCCACAGGCCATAACAATGTGACAAAGGTCTAAGGTTGACCTGCTGTTCTATGTGTGCCCGTCGGGACATGCATAGTGTGATCTGTTTGGCAGATGTGGGTGTTGCGAGCCTATTATGTCAGTGTCCTTGTTGCAGCCATGTGAACTTGGCAGCTATTTTATGCATTCACGACTTAGGACAGAATGACAAAGCCATCTATCTGTAAAGAAAAAAAAAAAAAAAGAACCCTCCCATGCTCATCAGTATATTATCTTCCAAGAGAACCCTCAGTTCTCTCTACCTGCCAACCAAGAGTTAGTGTCAACGGTAGAAATATAAGTCTCAAAAGAAGTAATGGAAAAAAGGATTAGAATGGAGTCGCTTTCCTGATCGCAGAGGGGCGGGCCCAAGTCATGGGCCACTTTGTGTTTTTTATAAGACAACACTTTGTGTTTTTTATAAGAACAAAGCTGCTGTGAGTCATTGAAAACCCAAATAAGGTGGGCAACATCTCATCCACAGAGTGGATTGTCTGACGACAATACCTTCCTGACCACGAAACTTTTGAGCAATTCCCACAGGCCAGGTGAGCTCCTGACAGGTTTGTTACCTGTGGTTGTCCACGGATGAGTCCTTTTCTATGAAGATCGTGTTCTCTGGACCCATGATGACGTGGCAGAAGCCAGGCAACATGCCCCCTGTGCTGGAGCAGAAGCAAACTGTGTTGGCCACTTTGGCAGGCATGGAGTTATTTAAATCCAGGAGCTGATTAGCACCTACTGTCTTCCTGTTTTACAATGATTCAGCCACAGATGAGTTCCTGTGAGCATCCACCTGCAATAAAAAAAAAGCACCGTGTACCTCAATTTTATTTCCTACCCCCCTACTCCATTAGTCAACCTCAACCTCTCCCCAAGAGCACTTTACAACAAAAGAAGGTTCTAAACCAAAGTGATAAGAGCATGTAATAAAAATGAAGCTACCAATGGAAGAGGTTAGCTGGCAATACAGGAGAGGAATTCAAAGGAAAGTCAGACAAAAGGCAAACTAAGTCAGGTCAGGGCAGAGAATTCCTGGAGCAAGAGTGTCTTGGGCAGGAGACGCAGGGATGTGACTAGGGGTGGGGGGAGGGAGGGGTCCGGGGCATCCGTGTTTCTGTCTCACAATGCAAAGTCAAAACAAGTGCTCAGGCAGAGAAAGCAAAGGGAAACAAAAGAAAGCCAGTCGAATATGATTGCAAGAGGGTGCTTTCTGGAAATGGGCAGAGAATTTGCTAGAACAGGAATGCTTCAATGGGAGGAAGCCATGGTCGGCGAGAACTGGTTTCTTCACAAATCCGCCAACACTTAAGGTCAGAGAGATTTGAACCTTAAAAGCTTAAAAATCATAAAGTTCTAAGAATGTCCTTTTAAACCCTCTTTCAAAGATCTCCACGTGAGATTTTACAGCCTGGGGGGAAAAATGGAGAAATCACTATTTTACCAACCGCAGAGTCTCTGGCCATTTGGCAGTGAAAACGAAACACTTTTTGTAGGGGCTCTTTTTCCCTGGAAAGAAGAAAATGAATAACCATTCAGTCTCTCAACAAGTGCTAGAGGAAAAATAAGTGGTGAAGGAGGGAGCAAAAGGCGATGAGGCCATTTTGTTTTCTCAGCTACCTGATCTCAGTTCCCATTTTTCTCCTCAATAAAAACTCCAGTCAGCTTGTATTTTGATGCCCGTCACTCCACATTCATCAGGCGACAAGACTGTTCTTCACTAATAAGTTGAGCTCCGGACGTGTCTCCCGAAGAAGGCGTGCGGACCGATGACTCCTCTGTGAGTGTCAGAATTGGGGTTCAGAGCCTGAGCTACTGCCGCCCCATTTCTGTGCGTCCACGTCTCCTTGCATTACTTCATCTGGCAAAGTCAATATAAGAATTAATAATAGCCTTCCAATCTACAAATAAAAGTATGCCACTTTAAATTTTTGGCAGTGAGCTGGCATTTTGTCATTTAATCATTTCACATCATTACACTGCAATATGGAATGTAATGACATGACACTCGTAAATGACAAACACTCGGTCTCTCCTGTGGGGTAAGAAATAATGTAATAGGAAGCAAATCATATCCTTAAAGGTTGCCAGAATTTCACTCCCACAATTTGGGATTAAGATGCCAGGCAGAAGCAAGGTGAAGAAGAGGAGACGTTCTCCTACAGACGTCCTGGGGACGCCGGGCTCGAGGGTCGCCCCCATCAGGGTCGCCCCCTGTCTTCCCAGCACCCGTGCAGGAAGCTGTGGCGGGGGGCGCCCCTGCACGGAGACCTCACTGAATTGGGAGTTGGGGGGGAGAGGGTGGTTGACACGCAGTTTTTTCCTTTTACAATCCTGTTGTTATTTGCTAAAAGTATTCAACCTCTGCTTAACCGCCGTTCACATTTCTCATTAGGTACTAAATGGCTGGTGGATGTCTTGCGAAATGGCCAGCCCTAGTTCATTCTCCTTGTCCATGTCCTTGAAGGACAGGAGACCAGTTCTTCTCTTTCTGCATGTCTAAAAGGCCTCTCAAATGCTGCATGTTCAACGCCAAGCTGGTGATTTCCTGGCATGCAAAGCCTCTAAGTCTCACTCTCTGGACAGATGACAGCAACACCAGTGGCATCTTGGGATGATCCTGAGCAGAACCTCCCCCTCGGTCCGGCCTCTCTGATCCTTCCAGTGGTTAGATGTGGCCACTGAATGCTGCCCCAGCAGGCACAACAGAAGGGACACTGGCTGTGATTACTCTGTCCAGACTGGCCTGGGCCCCACACTGCACCCTGTTGGTTCACCTTCCACGTCACACTCATCTGCCTCCTGGCCTAAGCACCGCCCTCTCTCACCTGGGCAGGCCCCTGAGTGTGCTTCCGCTCTGCGCTCCATACAGCTCCCCGTTCATTCCCCATCATGCAACCAGAGACTTCTGCACCATGCACTTATGAACTCGGTCTTGGCTGCTTCACATCCATCCAGGTATGTCCACAGGTGATGTCAAGAGCAGCTGACTCGGTGGGAACTGTAGAGAACTGGGGGGTTTTAGAACTTTGTGTCTTCTGCACAGTCTCATCCCACATTTTCTGTGCTCCAGACCCACTGTCTTTTTTGCTCCTCCCCTTTTGTACTCCTCTCCCCACTAGGCTTTTGTTCCTGCTGTTTTTCTGAAATATTCTCCCCCCACTTACCCTAGCTGACTCATCAGATGCTTCAGTTCTCTGCCCAAGTGTCATCCTCCTTAGTTGCCACTCTCTTGGGCCCCTCACAGCATAGCATCTCTGCTCATGGTCCCCTATCACTGA
The DNA here is from genome assembly GCF_014898055.3 of Talpa occidentalis. Taxonomy (NCBI): domain Eukaryota; kingdom Metazoa; phylum Chordata; class Mammalia; order Eulipotyphla; family Talpidae; genus Talpa; species Talpa occidentalis. The sequence goes on from NW_023600993.1 coordinate 101,190,760, forward strand.
TATCATTCTTCATCTTCCACCAGACTGTGTTCCAAGACGGCAGCACCATGCTAATATTTGCTCATTATGATTTTTCCAGCTTTAGCAGAGAATTGGGCACATAGCAGATGCTTGTTTATCCAGTCAACAAATATGAAATGTCTGTGAAAGGAATAAATCAACAGAGAGGCCAGGGTTTTACCCAGAACACTTGGGCACCCGTGTTTGCTGGGAACATGGCTGTCTTGTTCTTCTATTAGAAAAGTGATTTTCAAAATAATTCTAAACTGAAAATGGATTCCTCCATCAGACAGAGACTTTGAAGTCACAACACATCCTCTGCCAGCCTGTTAGAGAACATTTCTGGTCATCTCAATGCCAAGCTTCGCTATTAACAACTTCATACCAGGGGCACGTGGACTGTAGGATAAATAGTGTGGTGGTGTGTTTGTGACAGGGAGGGAAAGCAATCGGCCTTTCTAAGCCCTGAGAATACCAGGCAATTCTCAGAGCAAGTGACTCAGCGGACAACCTTCACTGTGTCCCAGCCAGATGCATCCCGGTGATCACCTGGAGCAGCGGGGATGGTCATAGTGAGCCAACTGAGATGTAATGCTTGAAAGGCCCTAAGCCAGTGACAGCCACAGACCCTGACCCCTGTCCAGTATCCCTGGCAATGATGCTTGAATTGAAAACTAAAACATAGAGATGAGTCACCTAGAGGTAGCAGGGAGTGTCTCACCTCCAGAGGACAATTGACAGCGTCTGAGACCTTCTGGGTTGCTTATCCTAACTGGGTGGGGATATCGTGGACATGTCATATGTCAGCGTCAGGATGCTTCTAAAGATCTTATAAAGCACAGGGTGATCCCCATACAGAGATTGATGTGGCCTGAAATTCTAAGAGTGCTGGGGTTAGAAAGCTGGTGCAGAGGATTTAGAACACGCCTCCAAAAAACTTACTTCCAGGGACCAGGAGAGGCTGTTTTGGAGGAAGACCTCTAAGGGAAGCTTTAGAAGGCCTTTCTGGTCTGTGTAGAGTTGGCCTTTTCTAATCTTCAGTATTATCAGGCTCACAAAAAGATAGGAACCACAGGAGAGAGACATATAAGAAAAGGCTGGGGGCAGAAGAGTGCTTTGTAAATATTAACCCAGCTGTGGAGGCCACATGTATCTTTGAGTTATTACCAGATAAGGGTTTTGAGAGCTTGCCAGCTACACGTTCAAGAAAAACAGAGAAAAAATTGAGCTGATGATATCCTTGATGCAATTTCCCTTTAAGCACAGCCTCATAAATACCAACTATAGAGTCCAACTGAACTTATTGGAAATTTCCCAAAAACCTTGGAAAATAGACAAGTGCAGGTGGTAAGATATTTACTGAAATGAACTGTCTGTGAATGAAAAATATGTGAGCAAAATAGATATTTTATCTGTCATTTTATTCACCGAAAGAGATCCATTAAGTTTCTCCATTTCACTCTGCTCCTGTATAGTGTGAAAACACTTTAAGCTATGTCTTCATTTTCCTTTTAAAAAATCAGTATGGAAAATAGGGGACTTGGCACTTTCCCCCAAAAAAACAGACCTTTTTTTTTAAAACCTTGGAAACAACTTCTGAAAATACCAAAACATGTGTCATTATGGAGGCTCAATGTTGTAGGGAGAATGAAAACAAGAAACAAGTTGCTGGTCAGATAGAACTTTAATTCCAGGCAAGGACAATTGGCCACAGTGAATCCACATTCAAAATAAGCCAGAAAGTCCTTCCATGGTTTAATATCAAATGATAATTTATAAATCGGTACTGAGCAACTTTTATCTGCAAACACTCTGCCTAAACTAAAGGATATCAAAAGATGAGTAAATTATGATCTTTGACCTCAAAGACCTTTACTCTGTTTCTGAAGAAGGAACATATATAAACATAGAAAATTAAATTACAGTATTGTTCATTCAATTTTCTTTCTCAGTGCAATTAAATCTTTTGCAGCAAAAGAAACATGTATGTATTTGTACACACTTATGCATACACACATACACACATGTTTCAGGTGAAAATGAGGAGAGCTCTCCCATATGATTTTTTGAAGTCTTGCTCTGGCATTTTGGAGCTAGAAGCACTGCTGAATGACTGAGTAAATAAGTGTCTAAAATGGTCTTCCTAGTTTGATACATGTCCATTTTCTTGGAGTTAGCATCCACTTCTCAGCTGCTGCATGAGTCTGAGCTGCTCCAAGTCACTACCTGTGAATCTTATGTTGAGTTCAAACTATGAAGGAAGCAATATTCTTAAGGCTGAATAGGTGCAGCTGGTTCGTACCAGCTTACAAGGGGAAGTTTACTGTGTCTCTTTCCAAATCTGTGTCCTGTGACATGTCGGTGACTTCCCACCAGAGATGGTGGGAATATTTACACCATGGCAAATGGCAGCTACCTATCATGGCTTTTTTCCCCCTTTACTTTTGGTTTTACTAGAAAACTGGTTGCTAAATATTAACCATTTTGCCACTGGGTATGCTGTAAATGAACAGAGCCTCTCCTTTGAAGCTAACATTCCAGAAAGGCATACAGAGAAATAAATGTGTTATCAAATGTCAGGAAATGCTCAGTGCCACAAATGGAGATATGGCAGGGTAGGAGACTGGAGAGTGGGGTGGGGTGGAGTCTCTCTAGTTGATGGGTGCAGAAACTTCTCAGAGAAGGAGGCATTTGAGCCAAGAGGGGAAAATGATGAAGGTCTGGAATATGTTCTATGGACAAGCAGGTTGCCAGGTCTTCAACATTGCGCTGAGATGCTTGGATCAAGAAGCAGCAAAAATAGCTCTTTTGCAAATACTGACTGACTTGCATAAAGTAAATTGATCTTTGATATCAGTTACCTGCTCCTGATGGAGGAAGATTTACTCAGGAAAGATGATGTCAGAGTAATCAGAAAGAAACATCACTGCAGGGCAAGCTGGAAACATGAAAAGCAAGCCTCTCCATTCCTTTCCCCCACCACCCTGGGGGCCTCAGCACCCTCTTTTTTCTTAAGCAGAGGATTCATTGTCTCCTCTTCAGCTATGGCATTTACCAAACTCCAGGGTATTATGAGTCTCGCCTTCCAAACAAACGCTTAGCAAAGTGCGTTCTTACTTTCTCTTTCAACCCAGTGATACAGGTAAAGAAACAGATGATGCTGCTGTTAAGTTAATCATCCAAACTTTTTGTAAGTAGAAGTACTGGGACTTGAATTTGGATGCATTTAAAGCCAAAGTCTGCAAAACTAGTCTGGATATTTTACTAAATTGACTCAGTGGGTGGGTTTCTGATAAGTGGCAGGTGGCAGGTGTTTAACCAATGTTTGCATCTAAGCACTTTGTAAAGAAATATTTGTGACCCAGATGTGAAAGGTAAACTTTATCACCCTATAAATTGTTTAAAAACATCCAATTCTAATAGATGGCCAATGTTTTCCTCAAAATGTTGACTAATTGTCCAAGGGCTAGTATTGAGGGGATCCTATTTATAGCGAGATCTTCCTGTTTACTCTGTAGAGGTTAAGGTCATGGGCTTTGCTATCAGTCAGCCCTGAGTTCAAGTCCTGGTTTTACCATCTCTTATCCAATTGACCATAAGCAGGTCTCTTAAGCTAGTTAAACTCCACTGTGCTGATGTTTAAGAAATAGAGTAACAACATGTCTTACAAAGTTATTGTAGGATTAAATGAGATAGTACACATAAAGCTTTCAGTCGCAGGTAAATGTTCAATAACATATTGCTATTTGTGTAGCTGTCAATCATTTTAATTCACCAGTGTGGCAAAGACCAGAACGCTCATCTCTTAGTCCATATCATCCTTGACCTGATCTGGTCCTTTTGCGGTGAGGTGGGTGGTATAACTGGTGCAGCTGTGGGCATGAAACGTGGCTCCCATGTGTGTCAGGAATGTGAGGCCCTGGCAGGGTCCACCACACTCTGTCATTCCCTTTGTGGTGAATATTAAGGCCACCAGCTCAGTGACCACAGAGTCAGAGATCCCCTAGAGAGTTGCTCGACCTTCAGAAAACTTTGTGTGAGTGAGAAATGAACTTTACAGACTAAGCCACTGAGATTTGGAGACAGTCATTTATCTACCCTGGAAGGACTGAACTCATTTGAGGCAATTAGGTCGACTCTGACTGTGTCTTCATCTATCTCGACCTCCTCAGTTAGACCTATTGAGGCCGGATAATATTTTGTTATATTAATTGATGTGCCTTTTGTTCGAGGACTTTCCTTTTTATCCTCATCCAAGCTATACTGAGAGGCCATCACTCCTCAAAGAAGAGTTGTAATCATAAAAATGTGGAGACTAAGCTTTTTTGAATTTCAACACGCCGTACACGTGTCTAAAACCTCAGAAAAAGGGGGCATAGCAGTTATGTTATAACTGATTTATTGGGAGTGAGGGAGGAAGAGCTGAGCTACCTGCTGCTCTGGCTAGTTTTAGGTTCCCCATACTAGTTACGGTGAAGAGAAGGAAGCGGTGAAGAAATTCTGGGTCTCCAGGAAGAAGTTCAAGTCGCAGTTTGGCTACCCCAGAATGTGTGTGACCGTAGGCAGGTGACATAAGCTCTCTGAGTCACAGTTGGCTGAGAAACAGAAAATGAGTACAACTCTGATAATTCTTAAGATGCTCCATGTTGGCAATGGGACCAGCTGTGTTCCACAGGGACATCTGCAGTGGTTGGGAGGATGTGCAGCTACATGGCCGAGAGCTACTAACTAAATGAGCTTACTAGACATTTGCGATGAGGCTGGTGCCTCTGAGGAGCTGTTACCTTTAATTTTAGCTCATTTGAGTGGCTGCATGTGGCTCATGGCTGCCATCTTGGGTTGTGCAGTTCTAGACCGAATTCCCCCACCGGATGTCTTTGTTCTACATCTAGCTCCAAATTTAGACACAGAACTATGAGTTGACTAAGGAATCATGAATTAATAGAAAAAAAGGATAAAAATGCATTTTGTTTGAAAAATAACTTTTCACATGCGGATGGTGAATCTTCTGTAGCACCTTACCATAGAACCCTATTTCCTTCCAGGAGGGGTCTGGAGCTTGGATACTTTTCACAGCTGACTTTCCTCCTAGCAGTAGGCTTCATAGTGATGATTTTCACACTAGCCAGGGAATCTGGTTGGAAGGCGGAAGGATGGGTCGCTCAGGAGGGGTCACCCCTGCTGACAGCATGTGGCTTCATCCATCGTCAAGCACTGCCATGGAGTCGCAGACTCACCCACCACCAGGTGCCCAAAGGATCTGGCTCTTTGATTTAACTGCTGCCCTTCTTTTTCTGCATTTTAATCTCCCTTACGTTGGCTCATCCCCCTAGACAAATCTGAGACAGAGAGTAATTGTCTATCATGAGTCACTCTTACAGGAAAGGGAGAAAGATGAAGTGGCCGATGGAAAGAGATGTGTGTGTCGATGTTTTTGAGTTCTCTGCAGTTTGATTCAAATGGCTCACGGTGGGGAGGGGAAGTCTGCCTCGACCCGCCATCATGGCTGAGTCTGTCTTTCTGTAACAAGCCACTTTAGAGCAGGCAGGAAAATAGCCTCCTCCCCACATCACCCCCTCCCTGGGATTCTCTGTGACCCTGGATTTGGCACAAGCTTCCCCTTTATCAGCCACCATCTTCTCAATTTCCCTCCTCCTCCAGGAAGTCCTCCCCCTGTCTAGGGGCCGAGCAACCCACCAACCCCTGTCTCTCTCCTCCCTGTTTGTATCTGTGGTACATAACAGCAAACCCTTCTCTTATCTACCAAATAAATTAGGTCCATGTATTTGTCTCCTTCACACTCTGAAAGCTCCAGGGAGGAGCAGGTCCCTAAGTCCTCTGTGGGACAGGCTGTTAGATAAGTGGATTGTTAGATAAGTGGATTGTTAGATAAGTGGATTGTTAGATAAGTGGATTGTCTCTTGCCGGCACACCCCCGATGGAATATGTACATTTGCAATGCTGTGCTCTGGCTTTGCATGCTAATCCCTCCCCCATCCCACAAACAACATAATCCACTGCTGAAAAAACACAATCCAAAGACTGTTTTTGAACTGGTCATCATAAAAGTGTATTATAACAAGTAAGGATTCGGCACCAGTAAGGAAGCCTTTGAGCTTTACATCATTCCCTGTGCTAACTAGGACTGCCTACCTTTTCCCACCACTGAAGAACGTAGATCAGGCTAAATTCAATAAAGCTAAGAGAGAGAGAGTAAGACAGGAAGAAGGCAGGCAGGGAGGGAGGGAGGGAGAGCAGGATTAAATGATAGTGTCACATTCACAACATTTAACCCCCCTCAAATTCATAAAATTGAAAACCATATACAAACTTGAGCATTTCATAACGATCATGCTTTATTTGCAACAGACCTTATGATGGTGTGTCTCAGAGAGTAGAAAACTATAAAAAAAGGAAGAAAGACAATAAATAACTATTCCTAGATTGTTTAGACCTTGAAGCCTGAAGTGGATTTTTATCACTTATTCTTTACCCCGAGCCAAGTCGAGTCCATGCACAACACAGCTACTTACTCAACGCTTAGTACACTGAAAATCATTCAGCTGAGTTAATATTGTTCAGCGAGGCCTGGGGGCGGGGAGATTGGCTCTTGAATCAGAATTCAAGGAGGGGACGGCTGATTCCATTGTAAAGATAAGGAGACTGAGATGGAGCTTGATGCCTACACTTGCTCTCTGTTTTCATGCTTGTATTTGAGGACATGAACTTGACCCCAGCCCCAGCCTGACCCCTGACTTCCACTACACCTCAGGACTTCGCTGAGCATGGCACCGAGTATTCGTACTAGCTTTCCTGAGGGTTTTCGGTCCCTAGTGCCCACACAGGTATTTCAGTGCTTTTAGGAGGAAATGATTGCAGGTAGAATTACAACACCCGACACTCCGCAGGACAGGGTCTCTGTTGATAACTGTTTTTTTTGTTTTTTTTTTTTTTTTAATAGAGGCATGTTTTATTTATTTATTTATTTGTTTGTTTGTTTTTTGTTTATACATGCACTGGGTACAGTCAGAAGCGCGGGAGAGTGAGAGAATTCACCAGAGCCAGAGCGGGGAGCAGAGCAGGCAGAAGGACCGAAGTACACTGCTGAGGGGAGCAGCGGGTGGCAGGAGAGGTCTGCGCGCCATGTGGGACCCTCCTCCGGTGGCCGGGGAGCAGCCGGGGATCGAACCAGCGCCGCAGAGGTCGCCAGCAGCTTCGCAACCCAGCGCTCAACCACTGCACCACCGGGGAGGCCCATCCAAATGGATCATGTATTTACCCAAGGGCTGCTGCGTTTTTAACCAGGACTCTACACAGAAGGTATGGATCTCACCAAATGCTTCATTTTTTACTGGTGTTACTTGCTCTCTTATTACCATGATTCCTTTGATATATTTAATCAGCATTTTGATATGTTAAATGCCCTGAATGAAAACAGTTAATCAGGCAAATGAAGAAAATAAAATGAGCTAAAGACCAGAAGTGTCGATACCCACGAAACAGGCTAATTTCATCACTATTGGTGATAATTAAATGTCTGATAGATCACTGCCTTGCAAGTTGCAGATAGCCTGCTCTTTTACCCTCCTTCCCCTCAAAGTGCAAATATCTATATTAGGGGGAGTGTGATGACACAAGTACAGATATGCACAATCAACCTGCTTATTATTTTTTTAAAATACAGAAACATAGGGTAGAGCGATAACATCTTCATCGATAAGTTGCCCTCCCAACCCCTTCTGAAAAAAAAAAATTACTGTGACCGTTACTTATCAATAGTCTTCTTGACTGATATTAATACATACTGGATATGGCACCGGAATTTTAATACACTCTCTCCATTCATTTAAAGTGAATCTGAAGCATGCCTCCTCCAGAATATCTATGCATGTGAGTTTATATGCACATGGACACGTGATAGCCACAGACACACGAACATAAGCAGGAGCGAGCTTGCATATACTGATACACACACACACACACACACACACACACAACCGAAAGGCGGATAGAATATTTCTGTTACAATATACACGTCTCTTTTTACAGTTGTTTTGTTATTCCTTTAGGCAAAGTTCCTGGTCATAGAATCACAAGATTGCATTTTATTAATTTGAATATCTAAAAATTCAATCTCTACCTTTAGGTAGCTCAGAAGACATAAACCACAAACCCTTGCTCAAAATGTTTAAGTCCTGATGTTTACACTGGGTAAGAAACCCTGCTCCCAGTTCCCCTGCCAGAGAAAGCAGAAAACGCAATCGCCTACTGCCTGGCATATAGGAAGCTCTCAAAAAATGTTAGTTGTAAATACGCGTGATTGTCAGAATGTGATGGAACTCCTTGTTCTCTTTACTGCAAATTAAGTCTGGGGGAGGACTCCCCAGGCTGCCTGGCTCAGCGGAAGCCAGAGATAAACTGGATCCATCCATCACAGCCCCACCCTGCCCAGGAGCTGCTGGCGTGGGATACCCACCCAGCCCCAAACAGGGGCATCCATCAAATGCCTGGCAGAGTTTATCTTTAGTGCCCCAGCAGCAGCAGCAGCAGCAGCAGTGAGGGGCGCGTCTGGATGAGAGGCCCTGAGCTTACATCTGTGGGTGCGGGGTGTGGGTGGCAAGCCTGAGATGGATCTGTCTTGATTTTCCCAGCAATCACCATGCAAATGCACCAAGCACGGCCCTTAGAGTGTAAAGGTATCTCATGGCCCACTGAGACGCTCCTCTAGGTGTTTCTACCCTGTTATTTCAGACCCAGAGAAAATAGTCAACTCTTGCCCAAGCAAGACAGGAAGGCCTGTATCGCTGAGTCCTTTACCTCCTCTGGGGCTTTCTGTCTCTGCACTGGAGCTACAATAGCACCTGCAGCCCAGACTTTAGACCTTGCTCCTCGTCGGCCCCAAATGCAACAGTGCTGTGCTCCATTTGAATGAGCTGCAAGCTGACAAATCCCCAAGATCTGGTCTTCTGATCCATGAGTAGTTTGATGGGGTCGCCCTTCCCAGACAAGGGGTGCTTGTTCTGTTAGTTCCTTAGCGAGGGGACAGCCATCTGTCTGCTAGGATTGGCAGAAGGTAAATTTCAGAAAAGAAAAAAACATCTCAATATCCCTAAAACCCTACAGTGTACATCGCATCACACTTTGTACCCCCAGTCAATGGCTCTGGGTGAGGGTGTTCCAAATCCCCTCGGGTTCAAAGGCCCTTGTTACTATCCTGGATCCCCCTATAATTTCAGGCAAAGTTTACCCCAATCTGTCCTGGAACCAACATAAAAAATAATGCTCCTGGCGAAGTCAGGACGGCCGCCAGAGACAGGAGTGAGGGTCGGTCATTGAAATGCCCTTTCTCCCCCCCGGGCCTGCTCTGCTGTCCAGCAGGTGGGCACAGGGCAGGTGCCAGGGGCTGAGGCGTCTGTCCCAGCTCCATCCTGCTGATTGGGAGCAACAGGCAAATCCTTCCAATTTATTTGAGCCTCAGTTTCCCTTTTCCTAGACTTGTTAGGTCACAGTGACGGGGGAATCTCGCAGGAGACAATGAACGTGAAGTAGCACGGCTGATAGAAAATGATTGAAATGTGATCATTTTATCATTATTGTTGTTATTGTTGTTGTTGTATTATTGATTACAATAGCAGTGGGATTATATCTGGTCAATGTCGGGGCACAAGGAAATCATCCTTTTCCTCTCTAGGGTCCTCTAAGCTATCCAATCATCAAACAAGCATCAGACAGGTTGATAAAAGAAAGCTTAATAATAACGTGGATACCTCCTGTGGGACAGCCTGGGTAAAAGAAACTGAGAGCTGTGGGCATCAGTTGCCCCAAGTCCTGTGTGAACAGGTGGACTATGTTATGGGCTGCTGAGCCCTGTCCAGCTATTCAGCCACCACACTGACCAGAGGCACCGTGTTAGACAAAAGGTGTGGGATTCTGACCAATGACTCTCTCACAATTCCTGGAGGCGGATGGTCAAGAACTGCGTGCACAGTTGGGGTGTAACCCAGATGTACGCGCCCTGGTGTAGCCCAACCCAAAAGAGTCTTTAACGCTGCTCACCTCCACCCACCTCACAGACTGACCCTTTAAACATCTCCCCCTGGGCCTCCCTGGTGGTGCAGTCTCAGAGCTTTGAAACTATCGCCAGCCACTACAGCACGAGTTTGATCCCCAGGTGGCCAGGGAGCTACCCACATGGCGCAGCAGACCTCTCCTGTCTCCCGCTGCTCCCTTCAGCAGTGGATTTCAGTCAGTCTGCCTGTTCTGCTCCCCATTCTGTCTTTGGTGGATCCTCTCACCCCCCACATCTCTGGCCTGTACCCCAGTTCTTGTGTGCATAAATAAAAATAAATCTTAAAAAAAAAAGTATCTCCTCCTAACTTCCTTTGAGGAGGCAAACTAACGTCTTTCCAGCACTGGTTCCCTCACACATGAGTCTGTAATAAAGCCTTGCCGGTTCAATATACCCAGCGCTGCCTGGTGAGTCTGGAGGGTGGAGGACTTGACCTGGGTCCCTCCAGGCTGAATTGGTCTGTGGAGATGACATGTGGCTCCTGGCACACAGGGCTGCCGCTCCTGTTACTTCCCCAAGCGTCCCTTCATGCCCCTGGCACAAAAGTCTCTGTGCCTCCCCGGGGGTTGAGGTCAGACCCACTTTTGACTCTCCCAGAGGCTCCTGCTTCCAGGGTGAGCAATACCCGCCTCCCCTCTGGTGCAGAGTTGGGAAACACTTCTGGTCCTGAGCGAATGAATGAGCTCATCTTACAGGGCTTCGATTTCATTCCCAGCTCTGTCCCAGAGAGAGTTCACGCAGTTTCTTCCCATCAGTCTTGTAGAATTGCAACTTTAAGCAGAGCTGACACTATAGAAACAATAATTGGCATAATATTCGCGAGGAGCAAAAGACGGTCATTTCCTCAGGCACCAAAAAAGCATAACCCAGTTCTGAGGTTCCCAGAAAATGATGCCGGAATAGCCCTGAAGTCTGCACCCACCGTAAGACACACGCAGCCCCATCACTCTCCTCTGATAGCTATAATTCTCCACACGAAAGCAGGCATAACTCTTAACTATTATTTTCGATGACATCCCCTTTTTAACTTTAAGCAGTGTTCTTTAAACATTTCTAAACTTTCCCAATTCCTCCCCAATACCTTGCTATGAATTTCCTTGTCACCATAAGCTGTACACAAAGAGAACAAGCACAAAGATATCAGGAAGTGGTTTTCCTAGCAACAGTAATCATCTGAAAGATCCCAGAACATCCTTTCTATTCATACAGCATTTCGTGTTTTGAATAGTGCTGACAGGTGAAGTAGATTCATAGTATTTAATACAAAAAAAAATATTGCTAGGGATTGGTGCTGCACAAAAGCTCAACTATCCATACTATTCACAAGCAGCTGAATTCACTGTTTTTATATCTATCTAGATTATTTAGTGAGGCACAATTGCAAAAGCAAATACTCACCTGCTCCCAGAATGACTAATCCGGGGTGCATTATGAAAAGTCTGATTCCCTAGGCCTCATTCATGCAACTGGGACACTGCCCTAAATTGAGCCAAGCTCCTCTCTATGCAAGACCGTCTTGAATGATAAAGAGGCACCCCCCCTTGCCAGGGCCCTCAGCGGATGTGTCCAGTTTAAAATAAAAATGAGTCAATAGAGTTGATAAAATCATCCACCCCCAAGGAACTCTATCTGGTTATTGCCTTTAACTCTATGAGAGAGTCTCCTATCGCTCTTCCTGTCCTCTCCAGGTAATATCCCAAACAAATTTATCCCTGAAGGTAACAAAAGAAAAACAAACAAACAAGAATCCCTCAAGTTTCATCAGACAGAGAGAGAGAAGACACGGGAGGGTAAGTTCCAGCTTGCAAGGGAGACTCAGGAGAATGTGGAATGATTGTGGTCATCAGACTCTGCCCTGTGCGTGCCTCAATTCCACGAAGAGAGAAAGCTACGCAACCGTGGAATCCAGGTGGAACTCACTAGGGTTTTACTATCACCATTATCGACTTTGTTACGTCAGAGAGGCCGGGAGTGGCTGGGGTCCTGCCCGCAGGCAGGTGAGTGTAACACTCCAGGCCCCAGCCCTGTGCTTGGATTCTCTCTACGACTCCCAGCATGCCATGGAGTCACAAACTGGACTTCCTGAACAAGGGCAGCAAGAAGGGGTTCGCTGGGGACTAGGGACCAAGCTGAGTGGCCATGTTGACCTTCAAAATACTGAAGATGGTGCCTTGTTCTCTTGCTTTTCAGGTTTCAACCTGCAGCCAAGGTCACAGCTGTGATACAGAGTAGTTGGGTGTAAGCTTTAAAATAGCCTGGATTTGAATTCTGTCTGTGGGGTTGAAAGCAAATTTATAAAATATGGCAGAGTCATACTTACCTTACGAGGCTCCTGGACAGATTGATTACCAGCATATCCTTAATGCGTCTGAAGCACTTAGTGGAGATGCAATTCTCAGAGGGTAGCTCGCAGAAATCTGAAACTGAGCCTACAATGGTCTACATTTCACACCCTGAAAACTGGCAAAATTAAAAATTCTGATCATATCAAATATGCTTAGCTGTGCCACAGTAGCAGTTATTTGCCCATATTGGTAGGGCGCAAGCATTTGAGGGAGAATTTGACTGTATCAGATGTATTTTGAGATGTACAGATTCCATAACCCAGAAATTCCACTCTAGGGTCTATTCATTAGAGAAATTCTCAAAAATGTGCTCAAGGAGACCTAGGCGAACAAGGTTGTGCTTTGCCTGTAACACTGAGGAAATAGAGAAACCTTCCTGCTTAGCCACGGAGAGATGGGGAGACGAAAGATACATTCAAAGAGCAACAAAAGTGGGGGAACCAGGTTTGCGTTTCTCAGTGTGGCTAAATCTCGAAATATAAAGTTGAGGCCAAAGCAGATTAGGCAAATGGAATGAACAATGTGACTCCATTTAAAAAATGTTTAATATGGGTAAAATAAACTCTTACTTTGCATGTAGAACAATGAAAACATTTTATGGTAATTTTGGAAAAAATAGACCACTCCGTGGCTTCTGAGCTAAAAGAATGAGGAGCATAAGTAGATTCTGGCCCATCGTCTGTAAGTTGCCTGGCACTGGCAGTCTATAAAGAGAGTTGGGTCAGGCATGGAAGCTGTTATTTTATGAATATTAGAAAATAAGTGAGGACGTTGTTTGAAAGTGAAACAATTAGGTAACCACGATACTCTGATGTAATAACCATTGGGCCAGGGCGCTATTAGATTGGGAAACATTTGGTCTTTAAACATCCTTCAAAGCAACTGTTTTCATTCCAAGTACATTTCTCTTCTTTCCTCCAACAAAGGACTTTGGCAAACAAATCCATGGACACATAGAACAAACATAAGTCACTGTCAGCCGCTGTCTGTCCCGCTGCCCAGCGCCTCAGGGACATGCAGAGCAGAAGGTGAGTGGCTCTGCCCATGTCTCTGATCCCAGGCACTAAAGCTGAGCCTGTCTGTAGGGCACTGAATCTTGGTTCTCTTCTGATGGGTCAGATAAATGCCAGTGGACAGATTGTCTTTTGGATTATTTAAAAACTTATTCAGGGGCCTCCCTGATGGCACAAGGGGTTAAGCATCAGCACTATGAAGCAATTTGCATTCACTGTAGCCCGAGTTCAATCCCCAGCCAGGGAGCTGACCCACATGGCGCAGCAGACCTCTCCTGTCTCGCCCGCTGCTCCCCTCAGCAGTATATTTCAGTCAGTCTGCCTGTTCTGCTCCCTACTCTCTCTGGTGGATCCTCTCACCCCCTGCACCTCAGGCCTACGCCCCAGCTCTTGTATGCATAAATACATAAATCTTTTTAAAAAAAAACTTATTTACATGTGCCCCTATTTTCTCAGTGTCTGATGAAAAGAAGGTAAATTTTACAACCTATGTCAGGTGCACCATTGTTCCCATTCCTCGGCTGTGTTTGAGAGTCAATCCACAATGTGCGCACCTACCCCATGTATCACTTAGCAGGGGTTGCAGGTGGATGGAAGGCAAAAGTCATGCGTCATGAGAGTAAGAACAGAGATGGTCCCTTTGCAGAAAGAAGGAGAAAATTAAATTCAGTTCAATTTTTCAATGGAAGCATAATTGATTTACATTATTTTAGTTTTCAGGTGACAAAACGACTATTGCACACTTCTATACATGGTGAATGTATCATCACAATAAGTCAGTTCAACATCTTATCTTAGCAATTTTCAAATTCGGGGTGCCATGTGATGACTGTAATGCTCATGCTGGACACTACAGCTCCTGGCATCACAGGAGGTGACTGGACCTCTTGGTTACCTCCCTCATGTCACCCACTGCCCTATCTCTCCTCCCTCCTGACAACTACCAATATCTTTTCTTTCTCTGTGATTTTACTTTAGTTTGGTTTGCTTAGTTGGGATCTTTTGTAGTTCTAGAAAGGTTTTAGTATTGTTTGTCTATTTCTGTGAAAAATTGCATTTTTTAGAGAGTGCTCTGAATCTACAAGTTGTCTGGGTAATACAGACATTTTAACAATCTTCCGTACGCGATAAATTTCCATTCCCTTGTGTCCTATTTCTTTCATTAATGTCATTGTTTTCATTGTAGAAGTCATGACTTTAGTTAAATTTATTCTTATACATTTTATTCTTTTGATATGGTTGTACATGGGATTGTTTTCTTAATTTCTTTTTCTGATGTTTTTTTGTTGTTGTATAGAAATACAACTGAATTTTGGATAATAATTTTGTGTGCTCATCTTTACTGAGCTCATGTATTTGTCCTAAAAGTTTTAGGTTGGAGTCTTTAGTACTCTCAATATTTACAGTCATGTCCTCTGTAAAAAAAGTGTCAGTTTTACTTCTTCTCCAAATTGGATGCCTCTTATTATGTCTTTTTCTTGCTTATTTGTCTAGCTAGGGTTTCCAGCACTTGGGTTTACTCCCTGTATTATGTTGAACTTTGTCAAATGCTGTATCGACATCTGCTGAGATGGCCATATGATTTTAATTCTTCATTTTGTTGATGTGATGTGTCAAGCTGTTTGTTTGTTTTGTGAATATTGAGCCATCCTTGCATTCTTAGAATGAGAGCCATGCTGTGATCCTTAATCATGCTGTTATCCTTTTAAAGTATTGTTGAATTTGGTTTGCTAATATTTTGGTGAAAATGTGCATCTATGTTCATCAAGGATATAAATGAATTTCTTCTATGGAGTTTTTTCCTGGCTTCGGTATGACAGTGATGTGTGCTTCATAAAACGAGTTTGAAAGTTTTCCTTCCTCTTCAAATTTTCGGAAGAGTTTGAGAAGTATGGGTGTTAAATCTTCTTTGAATGTTTGCTATAATTCCCCAGTATTGCCATCTGATCCTGAATGTTTATGCTTGGAGAGGTTTTTGATTACTGATTCAATCTCCTTACTGGCAATTGGTCTACTGAGATTTTTCCATTACTTTCTGATTGAGTCTTAGAAGATCATATGATTCTAGTTGTCTAAGCTAGTATGGAAATGGTTATAGTAGTCTCTTAGTATCCTCTGTACTTTGGTTGTATAACTCCAAATCCCTCCTCTTCCATTTCTGGGGAGTCTAGCTAAGGATTTTTCAATTTTGTTTATCATTTTCAAAGTAGCATCTTTTCATTTCAGTGATCTTCTCTACATCTATTTAGTCTCTTTCATTTATTTTCACTCTGAACTTTATTGTTTGCTTCCTTCTACTAACTTTGGGCTTCATTTTTTCTTCTTTTCCTCTCCTTTCTAGTTCCTTTTGTAGTTCTAGGTTTAATGCTATTTTGTTTATTTGAGATTTTTCTTGTTTCTTGTGGTTGGTTGTATATCACTCTAAAATCCTTTCTTTGAACCATTTTTGCTACATCCTGCCAATTTTATTTAGTATGTCAAATTTCTATTTTCATTTATCTCACAGTATTTTTATTACTTCTTCATTGGCCCAGTACTTTGTTTGTAGTATTTTGTTTCATCTCTGTGTATACATTTTTTTCAGTTTTCTTCTTGTAATTAGGTTCTAGTTTTATTCCATTGTGGTCAGAAAAGATACTTGCTGGGGTGTCAATCTTCTTAAATTCATTGAGAATTATTATTGAGAAATAATATCTGATCTATTCTGGATCATGCTCCATGCACACTTAAAAAGAGTGTGCTCAGCTTCTTTGGGATGGTGTGTGCTGTATATATATCTATTGAGTCCATCTGATCTAATGTGTCATCTATGCTGATGTTCCTTTATTGATTATCTGCCTAGATGAGCTGTCTATAGATGTAAGTGGGATAACAGGTAATTTCTGTTGGCTTAGAATCTTTTTTTATTCCTTCACTTTCAGTGTATCTGAGTGTTTCTATCTGAAGTATATCTCTTGTAGGCAATATACAGATGAATTCTTTATTTATTCTTTCAACCACTCTGTGCCTTTCATTTGGAGAATTTAATCCATTTATATTTTAAGTGTACGTATTGTCCCTTTGTTAATTTCTTTCTGACATTTTTGCAGTCCTCTCTGTTTCTTTGTTCTTTTCTTGCTCTCTTCCCTGTGGTTTGATAACTTTCTTTAGTGTTATGTTTAGATTTCTTTCTCATTTTCTTTGTGTTTCTGCTATAATTTTTTGCTTTGTGGTTACCATAAAGTTCACATGTGAGAGACTATGAATATAGCATTCTATTTTAAGTTGATACTAACTTAATTTTAGTATTATCCCAAGAGGAGGTGGGGGAATAGAAAAAATGTTCTTAAAGGGCAAGTCCTCAGATGTTCTCAGCCCAGGACCCAGCACAAATGTAGCAATTTGGAAATCATGAAGTAACATAGAAAGGGGACTCTTTAGCTAACCTTACAGCCACATTTTTCCTTAACCTTAAAGACATGATTGTCTTTTCAGAATTCACAGTCAAATGAGGAATTCAGACATGGAGTTAGACTGCTTAGTCTAAAGACCACAGATGGAAATCAAGAGGCAGTAGGGATCTCTGAATTTGAATTTTAAAAAATGACACATTTATTTTCAGAAACCCATAACTGATGTTTAACATTCCCTTCTATTATGATTTGCAGCAGCATACCTGGTAGAATTAGAACTATCTGGGACTTTGTTCACCAATATAAATTCCAATTTTTATAGTCAGTTACCATTGTTGCAGATACAGTTAAATATCACTTGTACTTATCACCACTTCAAAATTACAGTAGTTATTAGACCTTCCTCTAGAACTTGTTATTTAAAGTCTTAATAAAGAATCACATTTATTACTATGCTACACTAAAGAAAATATTTTGATAACCAATTATATTGAAATGCAAGTTTCTTTTCATTGTATATGTATATTATATCATGCATTTGATATCATTATTCTGATTTTTTCTGACAGTCATGGGGATCCATGGAACACAATTATTAAGAACCCCTACACTGATTAAATAATAAATGAAACTGATAAAAATCACTATTGTGCCAAGAACTATAGAGCGAGATAGGCAGTGTAAGGAGAACTTAACAAGGGAGGTGAAGGAAGTCTTCCCTGAGGAACTGATGTGTGAAATGGGTTATAGAGGATGAGTAAGTTGTAACCAATGAAGATGGAGTGAAAGAACATTCTACAGGAAGGACATACCATGTGTCAGCGTGCCTTGAGATGGGCTGGGGTACGGAAACCAGAGAAGCAGGTGTAGTGATGCTGGCAGAGTGATGTTGCTGCAGGGATGCTGATAGAGGATATTGGCACAGGGATATTGGCATGGGATACTGATGCAGAGATGAATATGTGGGGACGCTGGTGCAAGGATAGTTGTAGGAGTGCTCATGCAAGGATGCAGTTGCAGGGATGCTGGTGCTGGGCAAAAGAGGAGAAAGACAGTTGTGAAATGTGCTTGGAATAGTGGGCACTGTTCCAACAGTGCAGAGTCGGAGAACAGGTGCATAAGACATAGAAGAGGATGCATATGGGGACTGAATGTTGTGAAGTTGACTGAAGACCAGACCCCACATGAGAGAGAGGAAACGTGAGGTTGCATGGGTCTAGGACTCGATGGCTGTAAAACTCAGTGGTCTGTGATAGAAAGTGTGGACCTTCTGAGAGTAATAGGAGCAATTGTACAGTTTTCTGATGGCTATGCCCTGAGAGAGCCCACATTTGCTGAGCTGGAGTGGCATCGGTCTTGTCCCAAGAAAGGGGACCTATGTATCCTCTGTTTGTGTGTCTGTGTGTGTGTGTGTGTGTGCACATGCACTACCCCAAGAAATAGAACCGATGCATCCTCTGTGTGTGTGTACTTATACAGATCCTGTGTGCACCTGCCCATGTCTTATACATGCAGGTCATCCTCCACTTACCATGGCATTATGTTCTGCTAAACCTATTGTAAATTAAAAACATTATCATCTAAAATGCTCATGAGGAGCTGCAACTGGCTCCACTGCTGGCATCATGAAGGAGCATCCTACCAGAGTTTCTGCAAAATGGATATCATTTTCATAGCATGGTGAAGTCGGAAATTCCTAACTCGAAACGTGTTCATACACATTCACTTCTCAGAGTCCCAGGATTTGCAACAGTGGTGTTCTAGCATCATTGTTCCTGTGAGCTTCTGGTCACAACATTTTCATCAGTGCATCAATACATGGCCCTTTTTAATGTATGTTTGTCTGAGACATTTTATTTAGTATGTAATGTTGATTCACTGGCATCGAACTCACAGTCAGCAGCACTGTAACTCATGTCGAAATTAAGTTTAGCCATTGTGTATTTTTCGCCATAAGGCACATCGCAGCCTTTTGCACTGAGGGAAAGCTCTAGCACTGTGGTTGGGGGTCCCTTTGAAGCAGTGAAGCTACCTTCTTTGAAGAATAAAAAGGTGAAGAAGGAAAAGGAGGAGAAGCAGAAGCAGTAGAGTCTGCCCCTGGACCACACGCTAGGAAATGTTTACCACCTGGGCCTTCACCGTGCAAGTTTCCTGACTCTGGATTCAGGGAATCAACTATGTGGTCGAGGACTCAGTCTCCATCTTCACGCCTCTCCGCACACTGGCGTGGTCTTCCCTCATGGACAGCTGCCCCAGCTTTAAGTACCATGTCACATATGCCTGAATGTGAAGTGATCGAAATTTTACTCACCTCCCTCTTCTATCGGATGAGAAGATCTGTTCCAAAAGACACTCCTCAGTTCCTGTCAGCTGGAACATGGGTACACAGACTAGCTGCAAGGGAAGCAGGGAAAGGCCATGGCTGGTGTTTTCACATCCCTGGTAGGAGGTCATTTCCCATTGAGAAGTGAGGGGGCTGGTGTTGGCTGTTGGGTTGGCATCTGCCACCTGGAATTTTCTACCTCCCCAAGGCTTTTATAGTGACACCAGGCACTTGAGGTGTAAGGACAGGAACCCTCCCCTCTGGTTAGATGCTGGCCAGTGCTAACGGGAACTCTCCTCCACTGTGGGAGATGCAGACAAAAGCACTGCTGTAAGCTGGCAGATGTGGGTTTAAATCTCAGCTCTTGTGAGTCTATCTTCATCGGCTTGATGGTTAGCCAGGCACAAGTATATGTAAAAATTCATTATGCTGTGCAGCTAAAGTGCCATTCACTGTGTGGTATGTATGTGATGTTCTAATAAAAGAGAAAAACATAACATTGCTCAATAAAGATAGACCTTTTACACCCTCATTTAGATACCTAAATACGTACACAGACACATATATGCAAATACTTATGTACATATCCTACATTCTAGCCCCCACGTGTGTGCTTATCAATACACACACACAGGCATGCACACAGATACACACACACATGCACACACAGGAATGCTAAGTAGCGTATATTGAGTCCCATAAGAGCAGCTGGTACATCGTGAGTGTCAAGGGACTTGCAGCCTTCTCAGGCAGCCATGTCCTAAAAGCAGCTTTCTCTTTCCTCTCCCATCTACCACTCTCAACACCCTGCTTGCATTTCCTGGAGCTGCAAGGCCTCAGTTAGCAGGTAGAATATGCAGATAACATGCAGACGGAACCCAGAGAAAAAGAGATGTCCAATTTTTTGTGACACTATTAACAAAGCTAAAAAGTTTAGAATCCTGGAAATGCTGATTTACAAAAAAAGACTTTTTTAACTCACCTCCTTGCTCCTCTGAATACAATGGACAAATTAAAAGCAGGAAAAGTTCCTTTTTGATCAGAAATTCTAGGTTTTTGCAAAAAGCAGTGAAAAAGACTCTAATATTCAGAAAGGGAACCAATCGACTTTCCACATTCCCTTTCCTCACTTGGGACAGTACAGACAAGGCTTTCTTTCTGAAAGCTTGAAGGGAAGGTTCGGGAATGGTACCCTACGAGTCAGGTTTCCCCGACTCTGGATTTGAATCTATAGGATTCTTTCACAATGTAACTCAGTACGATTCCTCTCTAAGAACCTCTCCTAAGTTCTGGCCCTTTGGCTGACTTGTCTCCATAAATGACTTTATTACTTGAGCAGTAAGCTTGTTGATTGAGGGAGATGTGTGTGGTGGGCCCTAATGGAGCATGGCAGCATTAAAGCCCCATTATATTGAGGCAGGCCGGATACCTCCACATCACACAGTCCTTGCTCTTGGATTTATTAAAATTAGTGCAGCAAAAGTGAGCATTCTATGGAGCACAGCCTTTTGGAAATGGATGTGTTTCCACCACTGAGTCGTCTTCAAAAAGGATTCCCTGAGCTCCTAGACACTCCTATCAAGAGGACCATGGAGTTATTCAGAGGATGAACAAAGGTAGAGACAGTGCACAATGGCCAACATGGAGCCATGGAAGGCTCGCTGAGGTTCTTTGCCTTCCAGTGATTCTGCAGGTAAAATTGTCCACGGAGGGTCTCACATGTTGATGAGTGAGGTGATGAAAATGATGGAGTCAGAGAGAGAGCTGCATCCAGCTCAACTTCGTATTGGAAATATTTTTTGTCTTGTGAAGTGCCTATCTGTTGATGCTTGCCAATTCTTGTTTAATAATTAAAACCAGGACTCATTTATCCACTAACTGGGACAGGCTTGCATGGAGGTATTTATTGATCTGCTGTGTCATTATAGATAGCACGCGCGCACTGTCTTCTCTGCACATCTATCAAACAATTACGGCTATTGTCACCTCTAGGAAAGACCGGTGGGCAAGCCAGCCAAGGTGACACCGGAGGGCGTGGGAGGGGTGATAGGAGGGGATAGGACAGCAAATGCAATACCATGAAGGGGGCACAGCAAGGGAAGAAGCACAACTCCTTGCAGGGCGTCGGCACTCACTGTGGTTGTATCTTTGGAAGGTCTGCTGATCACCTGCTTGAATCTTTGGAACTACCTGTGAATAATAGATGAGGCATTTGGCTTGTCTTAGGTGTGTGATGCCTTGTCTTCTCTGAAAAAGAGTTAGAATATATGTTACTTATGACCCATCAACACACTACACACTCTCCAGTCTGACCTAAAATGTACAATATCAATATTTTTGCCATGCTATTGCCCCATGTAAAGATTATAAAGCATCACCTTAATAACTAAGATTTCTGGGTTACATGTGAGAGGTAACTGGCCATAAGTATTGGTGGGCGGTCAACTAAATAATTCAGGAAGCTCTTATGGCCCTATAAAATGAATGACTACAACTCTTGTGTCTTTTTCCTTTTCTGTGGATCATCAGGAGTGTATAAATAAGGATTCTATTTAGTTGCAAGTGATAAAACTCTGTCTGATGTGACTTAAGCTGAACAAAAGGGATTTATTTTAAAGATATTCAGTGCTTCATGGAGCGCAAGAGCAGAAAGGTAACTGGATCTTAGGAAAGGTCTGGACCCAGGTGTAAAATGCCAATGAGTGTTTATTTCCCACTCTCATTTCTGACCCCTCAGGGTGTCTGCTGCAATGGAATCAAAGCAAGCTCGACTCTATTACATTAAGTTCTTTTTGGTCAACAACATTTACTCCCTAAAGTTAGAAGGGACAGCATTGGATCTGTACCCCCAATACCCCCACGATTCACAACTAGGATCCAATGAAAGTAAATCTTAAGCCGAATTTTTCACTTAAAATAGCAAAACAGCCATAGCCTTTTCTTGTAGTTTGATGAAGACCAAGATTTCTCCTTTCTGCCCCTGGAACATTCCAAGTTATTCCAACTTCAGAGCTTCTGCCCTTCCTGTGCTTGAACATCATCTTCCTGATGGGAAACTCAAAAGGTCACCTCTTGGTGAGCTCTTCCCTGGCTCTCTGCATTATTCCCTAAGTTAATCATAACCAAGTACCACAAACAGGAGAGCATAAAACAACAGAAGTGTATTCTCTTGCCATTCTGGAATGTGGAAGCCCAAAATCAAGGTGCTGGCAGGCCGTGCTCTCACAATGCTCATGGGGAATATCTTTTACACGTCCTCCTCTTGCATCTGGTGGCTGCAGCACCATAGTGCCCCTCGCCTGGCAGTGCCTTCTCCAGCCTTGCCTCTGTCCTCACGTGCATCCACCCTGTGCACCCACACTGTCCTCTTGGTGCACGTCTCTTCTTAAAAGGACGTTCGTCACTGGCCTCTTGTAATGATGTCACTGTCACTTGAATACACTAGGTTCCTATTTCCCAAGGAAGTCATATTTGCAGGTGCAGGGGTTGGGGCTTTGACTCATTTATGGGGTGAACACAGGTCAGTGCAGACACCCTTCCTCTAAAGTCACCCCACCCACTGTCTCCCAGCACGTCCACTCCACCTTACCTTGACCGTGTCAGAAATAGTCTTGCTTCTAGGCCCATGGCCGTGTGCGCTGGCTGGCTTCCTCATTGAACATAAGCTCTGTGAGGGCAGGGGGCTCGTTGTCGGGAACGCCATGGCCGGTGTGCCAGAAAGGGTGTACGCTGAATATTTTTTGGAAAAATGAATTGAAACTAATGATCAAAAGATGCAAATTTCAGGGGTGGGTTTCAGTTCATCATGAGGAATCCCTTTGTACAATTAAACCCCCGCAAAATAAAATAGTTGTTTCTTTCAGGGAATAAGCCCCTTGTTTCAGGGGGAGTTTTACTGAGACTAGGCAATGTCTTGGAGGGGACACTGGAAAGCGGGGTCACTTATCAGCTCAGGAATGGATGGATGACCTCTGAGTGCCTCTGTATCCTGAACAGAAGTTCTATTTGAGCCGAGCCTTTAAAAATCACTGTGTCTCAAAGAATTGAGTCTAATGGTAGAAACCTGAGGCAGGCAGAAGTTGCAGTCGCTGGCAGGTGAAATTTCATGACAGCTTTCAAATCATATCATGTTCAGAGCCTCCTTGATGGCTCATGAGTCTCTTCTTAAGCATAACTTGAATCTCTTCTCTTTTTATTTATTTATGATTATTTTCTTGGGGAGGCTCCTTCCATCTAAGAAAAAAAAGGAAGGAGATTGAACATTTCTGTTCGGGCTCCCTTTCAGATCTTCACGAAACCTGTTACAGTGAGATATTGTATTAAGTTGGTCCTGTCTTAAGAAAGGAACACCTTCTCCGTTGAAAGCTTGCGCTGCCAGGAGACCCAGTGTTACCCGAGCAGTCAACTTTGATTTGTGTATCAATAATGTCGTGTCAGTAGCCAGAGGGTATGGCATCAGGGTGTTCCAGATGCTTTTATTGGTGCTTTTGCTGGAGGATTATTTCAAATTAACTTCAGTCTCTTGGAAGACACCGAACAGGAGAATGCTATTTCCCATTTGTAAACAAAATGGTGAATAATTACAGCAGCAACGAAGACAGGCTGATCTCTAGGAAATGTCACGTCTACAGATCTTCATTTCCTCCCAGCCCTGCTGCCCTGCGCCTCATCCCCTTCGCGGATATCCTCCCAGGTATACACGCTGACTGGAACCTGCTACAGGGCAATTGGTGACTTCACAGCCACTCAACAAAATGACATGAGACTCAGCTGTCAGCGTTCCCACGAGAAGAGATTGGAAAACTGCAGGAAATAGGATGGGGGTCTCAGTAGGATGGGGGTTTCAATGGGTTTACAGCTTTAAAAGACGTTTTGTGTAGTAGTTGTTTCTTTTAGGTAATGAGCTCCCTGTCCTGGGGGGAGTTTTACTGAGCCTAGGCAATATCTTGGAAGGGACACTGGAAAGTGGGGTGACTTGTCAGTTCAGGAGTGGATGGACAGTCTTTGGGGACCCTCTTATCTAGAAGCTCTATTTGAGCAGAGCCTTTAAAAAACAAAGTAATAGTTATTGTACAAATTTTGGAAAATACTGAAAAGCATAGGCTAAAAATAAAAATGACCTGTTATTCTATCACCCAGGATTACTGTTTACCATTTCTGTACATTTGCTTTGACTATTCTCTCCTCTCTCTCTCTCTCTCTTTCTCTCTCTCTCTCTTTCTCTCATGCACACACACTCACACACACACACACAGAGGTTGGCAAGCCTTTCCTGTAAAGGGTCACATGCTTGGCTTTGCTGGTTACCAGATATCAGCGACCAGGACTCAGCTCTGAGGTTTGAGGACAAAATGACTGGAGACAATCAAGAAAGGAATGGGCATGGCCGCGTGCTCACAAGGCCATTGACGAAAGCAGGTGATGGGCAGGGTTGGAGAGCCTCATTTTGCCACCTCCTAGTTTAGAATAGTGTTTTTCATATGTCAGTCATATTTTTCAATACCAATCTTGAAGATATCATAGTAAAACATTGCATCAACATATTTGAAGTTTTTAGGTCAATTCATCACCGGTTTCAAGTTTTTCATTGTTATAAATAATGCAGTAGTGAACGTTTTTGTGGCTTAAATTCTATTTCTTAAATCTATTTCCTTAATATTAAGATTTCATGAAAACATCACCAATAAAACAAAAGTAGGTACAAAGTCCCCACCAATGTCCATTTCACTGGTGGTGTGTATTGTGTCTACTCCTTACTATTTGTCAATTCTTTCTTGATGTTTTCTGCATGTTGGGTATAAATTCTACTTTTAGTGTGATTAGGGAGGTGTAAAATTAATCCCAGTGATTGTTGTCCCGAGAGACAAGGGAGCTATAGCCAAAGTAGCATTTCATATTTCTTTTTGGGTCATGAATACTTCAAGTATCTGAGATGAGCAAAGGCTATTCTCTGAAGGAAAAGACACATGGCACAATACCCTACCTATAATTTCAGAAGACTTGGGAGCCACAATCAGCTACTGTGAAAATCTACTGCCCTGGATAGACAGACCCAAACTTTATACACTTGATGCCCATTCATCTGTGTTCTCATTTCAAACATAGTCAATAGGATGTTTAGTTTTCCTGGTCTAAGTTCATTCAATTTAATTTTTACATTGTCTTATTTTTGCTTCTTAAAGTCTATGCCATTTGTACGGTGAAGTGGATAGAGAAAGGAGGGGAAGTAGAGAGGTAGAAAGGAAAGAGGCATAAGACAAGGTAGGAAGAAATGACAGAAAGCAAAAATGAAAGAGGGGCAGAGGCAGGGAAAACAGACCCCATGGTCACGAGCTTGGCCATCATTTCAGAGGCTGGATAGAATGTGTAACAAAAGGCCCAAAATCCTTGAGCAAACCTTCTGGCTTTCCACTATTGTTGATGGCCACGACATCTCGAAAAGTTCATTCCAGTCCCCAGTTAGTTCATTCTATGAAACACGTAGGAAATAAATATTACTCACCTTACACACACTCAGAAAATAGAAATCAAAGAATACTTGCACAGTCATTTTTTTAAGGATATCAATACCATAATACTGATAGCAGACAAGAGATATAACACAAGAAAAGTAGCTTTATAGTTATTCATGTACATAAGTAACCCAATTCTTAACAAACATTTTCAAATGGGAGCCATTCAAATTTACAAAAGAACTCACAGAATTCATGTTTACTGGTAAAGGGTTGAATATTTTCCCTCTAAGATCAAGACTAAAGTGGTGACGTCTGGTCTGGCTACTGTGTTCCAACTGTCCTGGCACCCTAGACGGTACCACTGGCCAAAGAAATATAATAAAAGCCTGTGCTGGACATGGCAGTATTTGAATTTCCTCTCTTTGTAGAGGGCATAGTCATGGACATAAAAATTCCTGAGAACTCTATAAAGTAGTTATAAGAATTGATAAGTGACTATATCAATGTCACAGGCAACAAAGTTAATGTAAAAAAATCAGTGGCATTCTCAGAGACTAGCAACAAACAGTGAGTAATATTTGAAAAAGTGATTTACAGTAACATCAAAACTCATGAAATATGAAATCTGTAATAATAAATTTAATACAACGTGTGCAAGAAGAGTACACCGAAAATATAAGCTATTAGAGAGAGAGAGATGAAGAAGACCTACTAAATGGCAAGGGGTACGTGATGATGAATTTGAAGACTCGATATTGTGAAGATGTCAATTCTCCCTAAGATTATTTGCTCTGTGTTTTCTTCTCTATAAATTGAGTACAATCCCATCCAAAATCCCATCAGACTTTCATGAAAATTGACTAGCCAATTTAAAGTTTATATGAAAGTAAAGAGGACTTAGAGTAGCCAAAACACTTTGAAAATGAAGAAAAATCTTGGAAGTCTTCCATTATCTGCTTTCAGAACTGACTATAAATCTACCATAATTAAGACAGCATGGCATTCATCGAAGAATACACATCCAGATCAGTGGAATGGATTAGAAAGTCCAGAAATAGACTCACACATTCATGGTTAACCCATTTTTGACGGAAGTACCAAGATAACTCATTGGGGGAAAGAATAGTCTTTTCAATAAGTTGTGCTGAAATAACTTGCTGTTCATATGGAATATACGATGAACCTTGACCCCTAACTCACACCAAACACCAAACACAGCATTGACTTGCAATGGCTCATATCCTTAAATACAATAGACCACCACAATTACACTGTCATCCTACCCCTAGAATGGCTGACATGAAAGTGACTAACAACAACAGGTTCTAAGGGTGTACAACAAGAAATTTTATGCTGGAAGTTTAAAATGGTATGGCCACTTTGGGAAACTTTCTGGTAATTTCTCATAAAGTTAAATATATACTTAGCACGTGATCTAGTAATTCTACTTGCAAGTGTTTACCTAAGAGCAATGAAAATATATGTCCACACAAAGATTTGTACACCAATGTCCCTAGCAGTTTTCCTCACAATAACTTACAAGCTGGAAACAATCCAAATGTCTCTCCAGAGAGGAATGGATTTTAAAAATGTGGTATATCCATACAGTGAATAAATCCATACTGCTCCACATTAAAAAAAGAAGGAACTTATGAAAAATGGATGAATCTCAAAAACATTATGCTAAATGAAAAAGCCAGATACAAAAGAATAAATACTGAATGATTCTCTTAAATTGCAGTCCAGGAAAATTATAGTGGCAGAGAGCTGGTCCATGCTACCTGGGGTTTTTGGAGGAGCTGCAACTGAAGGAAATTGACTATAAAGAGACACAAGGAATTTCTTGGGCAGATGGTAGTGTTTCTGTCTTATTGCTGTGTAAGCTTCCCAGGCACATACATTCCTGAAAACTCCTCGAACTGTACACTTAAGGATGCATTTTATTGCATGTAGATGATGCCCATGAAGTTAATGTGTGCTGGGCAGGGGTGGGATGTATTTACAGAGAAGCCGAGTTGTTTGGAGCCCTCCTCTGTTTTCTCTTGACATGCTGTTTAGCTGCTTGAAAAAAATGACCAAAAAAAAGATGTTCTATTAGGACACAACTATAGTTGAGCAAATACATAGGACTTGAGTGATGTGTGCACAGGACAAGGCTACACGATGTGGCACCAAAGGTGACTGTTAGCTAGAATGTCACTCAATGTCTTGTTAAAGCAAAAATTGCAAAATCTTCCCCCATGAGCTACCTGTGGGCTCATAGGTGTGCCCTTTTTGTTCTTCATAACACTAATTTTAAAATAATATTTCCAACAATCTAATAGCACCTGCTCTCCAGGAAAGGATCATCTGGCTTTGTGATTCCAGCACAGGTGGTTTGACATGGCACTGGATGCCTGGCTCCAGGTGGCTCAATCACTTTCTCTCCAAGAAATTTCAAAATGAAGTACAAGAAACATAAAACTCTACGACTGGGCAGCCATGTGCTTATGGAAAACTGAAGGCATTTTCTGGGGGGAGAGATAAAAATGAACGACACATCAAAGATACCAAGACAATAACATCACTTGATTCAATACAACTGTTCTGATTGCTTCTGAAGTCTGAGTGGACTTGTCTATGGGGCCCAAGAGGCTCCCTGTAACTTGATAATAAATTGCCCACCATTTGGTGAGCCAATATTTACAAGCAAAGAAAATATGCATAGACAACTTTGAGATAGGTTTCAAAAAAGAGAGAGCTCATTGAAATCTCCACAGAGAGAATCTTCTCACTGACCTTGTCCATTTTATCCAAACTGGAATTTACTTGTTACCAAGACACAAGTTAAAAATAAAAATTTCTGTTCAAAGCGACAACAGGAGCCCCATCAATTAAGAGGATTGCTATCTGCTTTGACCAGTCAACTGTTTTGAGAGGCAGAATTCCCTGCTAGAGATGTACTTGAGAGGTGGATGCCCTACCAGGCTCGCAGCCACCTGGAGCAGTACTTGGGGATACTGCTAGGCCAATGCCAGAAGGCCAAATGGGGCCTAAAGGTGTCTTTCATTGTACACAAGTCACAGAAAAATTGAGGCCAACATTGAAAATGCTGGAAAAAACATAAACACGTAAAACTAGATCCTGAACATCTCTTGAAAGATCAGATTCTATTAAGTCCATATTCCCCATTAGCCACAAACAGCTGGGTGTGAGGAATGACTGCTGTCTTTAGACAGGCGATACCATCAATGTGAAACAGACAAATCTAAGGGTTTCTTTTGCTTACACCAGGGATCCCTACCGAAGGCAGTTTCACACTTCAGAGGGCAGAAGACAATGGAGCTATTTTTGATTCTCTCCAGGGGGTAGGGGTGGAGGGATGAGTAATTCTGCCATCTAGTGGGTGGAGGCCAGGGATGCTACTAAACATCCTGCAATGCAAAGGCCAACCCCACATGACCAAGTATTACTCTTCGAAAATGTCAAGAGCACAGAGGTCCAGAAACCCTAATTTATACCAACTTCCTGGTTCCTCCAAGAATGAGTTTGCAGCCATTTCTCTGAAACCAGGCAAGACTAGTAATTAGTTCCAAAAGCTACAGTCTTTACTCCTCTGTGCCTCTCTGAGTAGGTTGGATAGTCAGACTCAATGAGACAGCACAGCAGTATCTGACACTGGAACACGTGTTATGTGCCGGTTCACACAGTGCACATGTACATATACAAGCTCATTTAAGGTCCTCAATAACTTTCAAGGTAGATAGGATGATGATGGTATTATAACAATGTTATGCTCATGATAAAATTTTTCTCAGACAGCCTTTGGACAGAAAACACTTATTGGCCTCAAATTTAGATGCTGGAGCCAGAATGCACGGGTTTGAATTCTGGCTCTGCCACTAACTAGACCTGTGACGTTGAGCAAGTTATTAACAATCTTTGAGCCTCCGTTTTCTCATCTGAAAATGGTTTAGTAATATCACCCACAGCACTGGGCTATTATGAAGACTAAAAGTTAATGCACGAAAAGTCTTCAGAACCGTGTCTGGTCCACAGAAGTGCTCAGTAGATGTTTCTGTAACTGCTATTAATTTTATTGCCATTGTTCTTCCTCCTCATCCTTATTCTCCTCTCTTACCTTTATTTTTCCTCCTCATTTGAATAAATACTTGCATGGTAAATAGAAGGGCTAGTTCCAAGTGTTCAAAACATTTCATCAACTCTCTGTCCCTCCCTCCCTCCTGCTCTCTGTCTCTCTTTTCATAGGAAGCCCTTTCCATGTGTTGACAATATAGACACGAACACTCCATATTCATGCTCATAGCAAAGCAGTCAGGCCTAGGAAAAATCCAGAACTTGAAGCCCTTGGTCCAACTTGTATCATCTTTAAAGAAAGCAATGTCACCATGTGGGAGAAGGGCTGGGGTTGTGTCCACCCCTGCAGCTGGGGAAAGGGTCCACTCCCACACCACCTGCACTGAGTGGGGACGGCTGACTCTCCAAAGGAAAATGAGGATGCTGTCTCACCAGGAAAGATAATGGGTCTGAGTGGGTAAAAATGACAGTGCAACAATTATTCCCATTTCACAGAAAGTTGTCTAGAGTAATGTTCACAAGGAGACAAAGCTAGCAAGTGCAGGACTAAGAACTCAAATTCTGACTTCTTAACATTCAGGAACAATTCAGTGTTAGGAAAACTCATATTCATAGATCAAAAGAAAAATGGCAGTGTCATCATAGATGCAGAAAGGCTTTTGATAAAAGTCAATATTCTTTCATGATAGATCATCTCGCCTAGCATTGTACTTAAAAAGCAATGGGAGATCGTTTTAAGAAGACGACTTTAAGTTGCTATTTAGGGACTTAGAAGAAGACTTTTAAAAATGGACATTGGCATTTTCATGAGTAAATCTATATATTTAACATAGTTTCAGCAGAGCACAGTCCTACTGTTGAACTCTAAGATCTAACGCTAGATTTCAATTAAAATATCTAAAGAACAAGAGTCAGGAAAATGTTGCAAGATATTCTTCTACTATAATGATTAAAACATGGAGGTTCTGATGCAGAATAAACACATCTGTGGAACAAAATAGAGTTAAAAATAAGCACAAATAAATGTGGAATGTGTTTTATGATGAGTGGTATTCAAATCAGTTTGGAAAATTAATCGTTCAATATGAATGGAATCTCACCTCACACACTGCACTAAAACGCATCAGGCCTGATATTCAAGCATTTCAGTGCAGCCTACCGTGGCCCCAGAAAATGTGGAAGAACTTTCATACTTACAGCACAAAAAGCTTCTTCTAAAGGATTGGCCCCAAATCCATAAAGGAAACCATGGGTACATTTGACTATATAAATGTTGTGGGTTGAATCATGTCCACCCCAACATATGTGTTCTCTTATTGTAGAATGTGACTGTATTTGGAAAGCAGGTCCTGGTGGATATAGTCAAGTTAGCAGGAGCTTATACTGGATGGGGGTGGATCTTAACCCAAGGGCCAGTGCCTCTATAGGGGGCAGGAAATTTGGACACAGACTCTCATGGAAGAAGCCTGAGAAGATGAAGGCAGAGATTAGACAGAAATGGCCACTAAATAGGACATCAAGGCTTGTGGTCACCACCAGGAACTAGAAGGATTTCCCTCCAAGCTTTTGAAGGGCATATGGCACTGCCAGCACCTTAATTATGAGCTTCTAGCATGCAGGACGCTAGGAGAATAAATCTGTTGTTTAAACTGCCCAGTTTATGGTAATTTAGTACAGCAGCCCTAAAAACTAATACAAATATACAAGAATAATGTGCATAGGGGAAATACACCCAAAACAAACTAATTAGAAAAATAGTTGAGACTCATGTCGCAAAGGACTGGTTTCTTTAACAAGAATTTCTGCAAACCGGTGTTCCTTAAAACACCAGCCATTTAATAGAAAATAAACACATGGTGTTCTCTGATGAGGGTCTTATAGGTGTGTGGGGAGAATTAAAACAGATCATTTCTGTGTCACCCAAACCCTGTGATTATCTAATTGGTACCCCCAGGTCTTTCCTTTCTCCCTCTCGGAGACCATACACAACAGTTTATCACGTTCTTCCTCATTGCTTTAGTGACTAAAGGAGATTTTACGGAGCATTTTGAAAGAACAGGAAGAGGTCTCAGATCACACATCACAGCAAACATCATTTAAAACATCGCTTTTCAAATACCAGTCTGTTCTTCCGCAATGTTCCACTCGGGCACTGTCGATTTCTAGTTCTCTTTGTTTTTCCTTCTCGCCTGTAGTCCTTAATCCTTCTTCTTAATATTTTATATTTTCCCTAGTAATTTAGCTCCCAGCTGGGATAACAGCCAACCAAACAAAAGCTAAGAATTAGCTGGGGTGGCCTTCGATATGATCGGGAGAAAATCCCAGGAGATTCCAGAGTCTCACCAACTTGGCCACTTTGTCTGTCCTTGGAGCAGGGAAGTGGGGAGGATTCTGCTACTGGAAAATGACACCCCAGTCAGCCACAGATCAGGGCTGCTTCGTGAGTGTGCAGCCTGGGCAACGGTGCAGGGCTTGCATTCAGAAGGCACTAGCTTGACTTCATGCTCTGTCCTCATTATCTTGAAAACACCATAATTTTTGAACCAGGAGCCCATCCCCCACCTAGGTACTCAGCCAGTCCCTACAATGTTTCCATCAATGGTTATTGTCACCCCTCAAATCACACATTATCCTCTGAAGGGCCAGAGGTGAGCATCACAGAGCTTGATATTAAAAAAAAAAAAAAAAAAAGGGACCTCCCTAGTGGTGTAAGGGGTTAAGATAAGTGTCAGCACTAGGAAGCTACTGGCAGCCACTGTGGCACAAGTTCGATCCCCAGCCAGGGAGCTGACCCACAGGGAGCAGCAGACCTCCCCTGTCTCCCCGCTGCTCCCATCAGCAGTGGATTTCAGGCAATCCACTTGTTTTCCGCCCTACTCTGTCTCTGGGGAGCCTCTCAACCCCAACCCCACCCCACCTCTGGTCTGCACCCCAGCTCTTGCCTGCATAAATAAATCTTTAAAAAAGAAAAAAAAGAAGAAAAAGCAAATGGGGAAGAGAGAGAAAAAATTACTGCCTGAACTCCAAAGCCGGGAAAACTGGCATCCTCGCCTTAGCAAGATGCTATCTGACATCTTTTGGCTGAATGCGTCCTTTCACGGGGTGATTAAACAACAAATATCTCCGAGGAGCATAATGTTTATTAGACGTTACTGTGTTAGGGCAGCTTGTGTTTTCCCTGTGTTCTGATTCCATGTTCAAGTGTGTACAATTTGTTGATTTAAATAAAATTTAAAATAAGCCGTGCTGCTTGAGGAGCTGCTGACAGGGCCTAGCAGAAAACTTTGAGCGATTTTTTTTTATTAGGGAACAATTCTGTTTCTGTGTTGCCTTCTCCTGCCCCCGCCTGGTCCCCAGCCCCTCCCTGCTTTCAGCCATGCCCTGGGCAGCCTGAAGAGCAGGAGTTTTCCTCTTCAGAAGGCCCATCAGGCCCCCTGAAATCCTCTGAGCCACGCTCCCCCCCTGCCCCCTGGTCACTGGCGACAGGGCCAACCTGCTTGGGACAGGGCTGGGGGCTGAAGAGTCAGGAGTATCATTGCCACGGCCTTGGGCCCCAGGCCCCCAGGGCGCCCTCACCCGGCAGTTGGGGGGAGTCGTGCTTTGGCTGCTGGGGACAGAGGGGTGCAGAGGCCTCTCCAGTCAGAGTTTTCATTTTCTCTGCAATAAACACCTCGGAGTGGTGAAGGGTGAAGCTTCCCTTTGTGACATGGATGGAGCAGGGGGTGAGGCTGAGGGAGACAAGTCGGAACCCCAAGGGTGGTTACCGGCTCCTTCCTCTCGTGTGGAATATTAAAAAACCGAAGCAAACAAACTGGCAGAACACAAGAAAATAACTCACAGGCTCTGGAAAATAGGGTGGTTACCAGAGGGGACAGGGAGGCAGGTAAGAGGGGAAGGTGGGGGGTGGGGGGGGCCAATGTAAAGGCCTAGAACTTCAGGGGGTAAGGGCAGGAGTGCACATATTGGGGTGTGAAGCTGCACTCCCCAAATTATATAGTTTTGCAAATAAATGATACGTCAATAAAATTCAATTTAAAAAACAGAGTATATGCCAGGAGTCACACACCTTCTCCGTGTTAGAATTACCAGCATCCTTCTCATTCACTATTTTGATTTGAAAAGTTAATTGATGGCAACGGATGGAGAGATGAGAACCCCGCGCCCTGGCCGGAGTGGCATTGTGTCTGTAAGATAAAAGTAACGATGATCTCGATGAAATCATTTGTTCCTCTTGTGCTTTCCACCCTCCAGGGAAACCGAGCACCCACAGGTCCCTCCCTGGATGGCTCGTGACTCGGGAGAGGGCAAAATGGATGCAGGAGTTAAACTGGATGAAAGAAGGGATCTCTGTGTGCCCACAGACAAATCCTTCAGGTAGTTTTTTAAGGGGGAAAAAAGTTGCAAAAACATCACTCACCCTATCAGGTCTTTTCTAAATAACAAAAAGGCTCTAAAAAGTCAAAACCATATTCTGAATATTTCACAGCAACATAAATGTGCACGCAAATCAGCAGGAAGGTGCACAGGAAAAAGCTGCAAACTGATCCAGAGGTTTCCTCCGTGGGGGAGGGGTGTAAGGAGGAGGGAGGCCTCAAGGGTGTCCCTCCTATTAGTAACATCACATTTTGTATGGAATTTTTGGGGGTTTATTATTGTTTAATGATAAAATTAATAATTTTAACCGATACATAAAAAAGTGCTATAAAAACCAAGGGAGTGCCTATTATCCAAGCAGTTCTCTAAATTCAGTGTTTTACATAGCAAATACATGTTGTCACAGAGAGTTTATGCATGATACTGCACCCCTGGATTCTCCACACACAATTTCTTTTTTATAAGATTTATTTACTTATGCATACAAGAGCTGGGTGGGGTGCAGGCCAGAAATGCAGGGGGTGAGAGGATTCACCGGAGACAGAGTGGGGAACAGAACAGGTGGATTGACTGACATACACTGCTGAGGAGAGCAGCGGATAAGACAGGAGAGGTCTGCTGAGCCATGTGGGTAGCTCCCTGGCTGGGGATTGAACTCGTGCTGCAGAGGCTGCGGATAGCTTCATAGTGCTGCGTCTTAACCCCTTGCACCACCAGGGAGGCCCCTCCACACAGAATTTCTGAAATATTCTATAAATTTGAACTTGAACAAATTGTTGCTCTATGTCAAGAACCCTCACTGGGCCTCAGAGCAGTCGTGTTCTAGTAGAAGGGCTGGGTGAGGAAAGAGCCTCTGGCCAAAAGCCAGTCACAAATCCTGGCCCAAACCACTGTTTTCCACCCAGAGAAAAAGAATTGCCAATAGGCGTACAGAAATCAGCAATGCTACTAAACTTCTCAAGGACTTCCTACGCCCCCTCCCCGCAGGAGATGGCATTCCACTCTTACGAGACTTATCATCTCAAGTACCATTTTCTGACTCTCAAAAACCATCCTCTTGTTTCTTCTGGGCGTTGCCATTTTCTTACTAGTTAGTTGCTTCTGTATCTTTCCGCCCCATTGGACATCTCCTGTGAGCAGATCATTGTTTATCTTGTTTCTAGAAAACCCAGCACCTGGCACAATGGTGTCCAAAAGAGTCCAAACATCCAGTTGGCATCCACTAATATCCCCACGTGCATGGATGTTGAATGAAAGTTGAAAAGACTCATTTTCTTCCAGGTCTTAGAGGCAGAAGCCCCTGTTTTGATTTTTTACCACTTTCTTGTCATCTCTGAAATGTAATTCAGGAAAGAAAATAATGCACAGAGTTAGAATGGCCTTTCTTTGAGAGTCTGCTACACACCACCTGCTTTATAGGATTTAATTTTCCAAGTGTTCTTTTCCTCTTGCTGCATAACAAATCACCCCAAACCTTAGGGCATAAAGCGACCGCTTTCATAGGTTTTCAGAGTACGGGTAAGTAAGTTGTGGGGTACACAAAACACCGCTAGTCTGTGCTCCCCAATGTGCTGAGGTTTAGGTGGGGGAGGCGGGAGCATGAGGAGGGACTTGGTGGTTGGAAGCTGAGATGGCCTGGATGCCTTCTCTGCCCAGCTGCTGGCTGGTGCTTCCTCTGCTCATGGCAGCCTCACTGCTTGGGCTTCTCCCTCAGTGTCAAGTATGAACGCTTCTTCTCCCAAGGCAGGGTCTACACCGCCTTTAATGCCATGGACTCCAAAGGCACACAGACCCACTCCCACCATGTCTGAGAAGTGAGACGTGAGCTACACATCTGTCCAGATTCAAGAGAAGGAAAATTAGACTCAACTTCTGGCTGCAGTACTGGATAGGAGCAATTTTCACTGCTGACTTTGGAAAACACAAGCTGACAACCCTCCATGATAGTCCTGCCAATGAGTATGAACAACCCATTTCACGGGTAAGAGAGCAGGGAACATAAAATTTGCTCAATCTGAAGCAACTGGACAAGCAGCAGCTGAGCAAGGATTCAAACTCAGGAAGTTTGTCCCCAAAGCTTCCTTTCCCCACACCTCACCGCTATCACACCAGGTGGAGATTGCATCTGTGTTTCATCCTTCCTTCATTGTTTATCTGGGAGACATATGCAGATCCCAGATGTCACCTTCTATAGAGGTCATGTCTTCTTGCAATTTGCAAACGACATTGCAGGTGCAATAACCTTTCCCTCTGTAGTTAATAGGTGGGCACCGAAATGGGTCCCTGTTGAAAGTCCAGAGAAATTGCTATGAGGCCACCAGAGTTTGAGCAGAGTTTGCAACTTCAGACTGCAACGATTGTTGACTCTGGTAAAAAATGATCCTCTGTCTTTGCAACACCATTATTTGGGTATTTATCACAAAGGCCTTTAAGTGGGGCTTTTCTATCAGAAAATAAGAAATAGGTGGGGGACAGTTAAATTTAAATGTTACTGCTTACATTGTTTTGCCCTTCGATCGATGGTAGGTCTTTCTCATTATTCACCAAGCACAGACATGTTACCAAGAGTGATTTGGCAACACGTGACAATAAATCACAACCAGGATGGCTGGCGTCACTGTCACGGTGAGAAGGTGGCTGGGCGGGCTGACAGAGTGTGGGAGTCCGTTTGTCTACCTGCCGGCCCTGCTGGTGCACAGGCAAAGAAAAAAGGAGGACCTGGAGAAAGCAAAACAGAAGCAAAGCAATCAGAATTTCATGTCTCTCCCAATGCTGCTCCCAAGTGCCCTGCTTTTGAGAGAACTGATGTTTTTGTGAGTCCCCAACAGGACAGAGAGAAGACAGATGGCAGGTTAAGCAAGCAGGAGGGGCGGGTGGGTATGATTTAACCATCAAATGAGAAGAAAACACAGATTCAATATGTAGTTTGGGAGAAGACGAAAGGAAGCTTCCAGACACTCCAAGAATCTGAAGGGAATTGTATTTTCAAGATATTTTTAGATGAAATCTTTTGCGCATGGCACAAAGCTGAGATCCTCCCAAATAATCTTTGTTAATTCTATTTTTATAACCTATATTTTTGTGCTGATAAAAGTAACATCTACTAATACAAATTTTGACAAATATAGCAAAAGTATAAAACTCCATATCTTTCCATCAAATGCAAACATTTTGTTATGTATTTTCCTTCATGTGTAAAATACATGTAACTATGTATATCGCAAAAGTGGGCTCATGGAAATCTACTATTTTGTGACCTACAATTTCCCTTGCCCATACCATCAGTATCTTTATGGGCCAAGGAGAAGACATTTGCATAATCATTTTAATGGATGCATAATTTTCCATTGTGATAATATATAATCAATCCGCCATTCACTGGATGTTGAGAGTTGTCTTTTTCTTACGGTAAATAACAATCCGAGAACATCCTTAAACATGTATCTTCATATACTCGTTTGCTAGTTGCTTTGTATATTCTTTTCAAAGTGGATTTTTTTTAAAGAT
The DNA here is from genome assembly GCF_014898055.3 of Talpa occidentalis. Lineage (NCBI taxonomy): Eukaryota > Metazoa > Chordata > Mammalia > Eulipotyphla > Talpidae > Talpa > Talpa occidentalis. Next base: position 101,228,315 of record NW_023600993.1, read on the forward strand.
TTTTTATTTATACAAGAACTGGGATATAGGCCAGATGTGCGGGAGGGTGAGAGGATTCACCAGAGACAGAGTGGGGAACAGAACAGGCAGACTGACTGAAGTACCCTGCTGAGGGGAGCAGCGGGGGAGTACAGGAGAGGTCTGCTGCGCCATGTGGGTTGCTCCGTGGCTGGTGGGGATCAAACCGGCGCTGCAGAGGCTGCGGACAGCTTCACAGCGCTGCGCTCAACTGCCTGCGCCACCAGGGAGGCTCCCAAAGTTGATTTTTTAAAGAAAAGTGAGATAAACATTATTGAAGAATTTTATACCTATTGCTACAATGCTGGCTTGGTAAGTCAGATTAAGTCACCTAACATCAAAGCTGAAAGTTAATGTGACTGGCCTGTTTGGTTTGCCTCCCTTGACTCTTTCCCATCCTCCTCTCCCCTGCTCCTTCCTCCCTGCAGGGGTGAGCCTGTGGCACTTCTGGTTGAAGCAGTTGCTTTGGCTCCCCCTGCTTACAGAGTAGGGTGGGGTCAGCTCATGACCTACGGTGAGCTCATGACCTAAGAATAATGCTTAGAGTTTAAAGTGGTTGATAAAAAATAATAATAATAGATTACAATACACGAAATGATCTAATATTTAAATTATATGATCCATAAAGTCTTGTTGAAACAGAGCCACGCCCACTTACTCACATCTCTCTGTAGCTGCTTTTGTCCTAAAACAGCAAGGTTGAGCAGTTGGGACAGAGAGACCCTGTGTCCCACAAAATAGAAAACATTTGCTATTAACACCTCTACGGAGTTTGTGGTGCCCTGGACTAGTAGAAATAAGGTCTCCAATTCCCACTGGAAGTTGGGTGCTCCCCACCCAGCTGGACCCACTGGAATTGCTGGCACCTGCAGGTGGGACCCCTGGCTCTGGGTCAGAGTCAGTCAACAGGCCTCCTGGTTCAAGCTCAGCTGTGGGCCCTTCACCTCAGGACCATGTCCTCATCCATGTAATGGACAGGACGGCACACACGGGATTCTTGTCACTTCCTTGGTGCACAGACCTTTCCTGTCTCTCCTTCCACGCCACTTCTTGGCCTGAGGCACTCCTCATCCTGCCCACGCCTCTCCTGATCTCTTGCTTGACAACCTCTGGCTTGGCCTCAGGTTACAGCTTCTAAATTAAATCCATTAGACTACTTTGCCTTCCTGGGGAGTTCTGAGCCCCACACATCTCTCTGGTGATCTCACTTGCTTAACTCTCTCCCCCATGAGAACTGGCAGCAAAGCACCCATCATGGGTCCTGCACATACTAGGTCCTCAGTTGATGGTGTGCTTTGAAATCAATGAATCAATATACATTTTCTTTTGTTCTATAACCATAAAAATAACCCAGATCCGTTAACACAGAAGAAAATATGAGTTACTCATTAAACAGAAGATAAGCTAATTTTCCCAAAATGTCAGTTCTTCCCATTGGAAAAGAAACAAATGAATACAGAGGCAACGTCTCTGCATAGACTGTTTACAAAGAATAAATATATTTTATCAATAAATATATTGCCAGATTACACCTGACTCCAGAAAAATGGAATTGAAAATTGTACTGGGAGACCATTTTTCCTCACCCAATTTGTAAAACTCAGAATGTTTGCTAATACCCTCAATGTGAGCGAGAGTATGGGAACCAGACCTTCTCACTTGTGAGTGATGGCCGTGTAACTTCGACAGCCTCTACGTAAGACAATTTGGCAAAATTTATCAAAATTACAAATGCACTTGCCCTCTTGGCCCAGCTCGTCCACTTGCAGGTATTTATTCTGCAGACACCCTCCCACGTGCGTCCAATGACATACGCTCAAGGTTATTTACTGCAGATTTGTTGGTAAGAGCGAAAGTTTGGAAATTCCCTAAATACCTCCAGATTCAGAGAACCTGATGAATAATTTATGCTATAGCCATGTATTGGAGAGGATTACCTTGGCTTAAAAAAAGACAAAGTTCTTTATTAACTGATATGGAATGATCTTCAAGATAAAAGACTTTAGGTTAAAAAAAAAAAACAAGGTGAAAAATGATGTGTACAATATATTATGATTTGTACAGAAAAGGAGAAAAAAGGAGTGGTTGTGTGTGTGTGTGTACGTGTGTGTGTCCGTCCACACCGATGCTTAGATGTGCATTTATTTGTATAAGCAATAAATATCTAATTAAGAGACTGGAGGGAAGGGTTAAAGGGTGCCTGAGAGCATGGTGTGAGGAAGGTTTTTTACTCTGAATAATGTGCAATCATTTTGAGTTTAGAACCACTCTGTGACTATATTATCCATTCAAACACCGGGAAAAAATGATCCAGGGAGACAGAAAGGTGGGGGGGTTGGGGAGAGAGAGACACACAGAGAGAGAAAGAGAAACCTGGAGCAGGAAAAGCAAGCTAAGCTGCCATGGAGCAAAGCTAAACACCTTCGCTTTGCTGCCCCTTCTTCCTGGTGTTTACAGCAAAGTGAAAAAATTAGGGAGGCCAACCCAGCATCACCCACGGGTTTCTCCGGTGACTCTGCAGTAATTAGAGAGAGTTGATGCCAGCCCCCGTGCCCCATCTCCCTGGTGACCCCGGAGAGGGCCCCACCAGTAACCTGCACAGCCATGCAGAAAGCAGCCTGCAGCCACCCCGTCCCCCCGAGAGCACCCCTCTTGCTGGGGAGGGCTCTGTGATGTTGATTGCTGTTGCAGCTACTGTCATTGCTCACTTCAGCAGAAAGGATTAGACTGTCCTGAATATGTCAATCAGATATCAAAGATAAATGAAGTTTGAAAAAATAAAATGTGCGATTTATTTTTAAAAAATAGTCTTTGGGAGACACCCAGAATGCACTTTGAAAAATCTAAGGGAAATATGTCATGAAAACAAATCCGGGCTCTGCTGTCCAACTTTAATTTTTCACTGATAACACTCAGGCGGGCTGCAGCCCCGCCAATAAATAAAGATTCTCCATCCTTAAGGCCTCCAATTTCCATTTGCTATGATGGAGGACCTGCTCCCCAGGCGGCTCTGGGTTCGCATTGCAGCTCCAGCCACCTCTGCTGCTCAGGTGCCCTGGGATGCAAAAGCAGCTCAACCCGGGGCTCACCCCTTGGACCCTGCGCCCTGCAGCTCCGGGGGCGGCATCTGAGCTTCCGCTAAGCTGCCTTGGCATGGCGCACCAGTGGGGCTGGTGATGTTTGGGGTTTTAATTCACTTTACTAAAATTGCCTTTCATTCACTTGGTGACAGGTAGTTATTTGTTTTCAGGGTTCCGTTTGACATTTATTGTTAGTGCAAAACACTAATAATAATAATTAGCGCCTTTTTAGAGTTGTCTGGGGGTTTTGGGCTGCTGCATTGTTACTATAAAACACCCCAAATGCTTTGCTGTGTATAAGATAGTATGATGGTATTTAAATGTAACAAAGGGGTTTATTATACTCAGGCCAGATTGCAGTATCTCTGAGCCCCCTCCCCCGTGAGCAAGTCAGGACTTAATATCCTCTAAACTTGTCTGTAATGCTAATACCTATTTTTTTTTTAAATGAAAGGAAAACCTCAGCCAGCCAGGCAAAGCTTGGCTCTTTCTTATAAACAAGCCAGCAAATCTGGGGGTTATTGTCTATAATGATAGGATTCTACCAATAAGGAAGCCACCAGGCACATGTGACCATGTACACGTGAAATATTTGAAATTAAAGGACATTCCGTCCCTGAGCTACACTGGCCACTTTTCAAGTGGAGCTCAGTACCACGTGGAGCTGGTGGCAACCATACTGAATAGTGCGGCTGCAGAACATGACCATCACTCCAGAAAGTTCTTTTGGACAGCACTGTTCTAGAACCTTCTGGCTTTCTACTTCTGACCCAAGGACCTGTAACCTGGACACAACCCAGGAATTCACCAAGAAAAACAGCTTCCTGACCTCCACCCCCAGACCTGCTAACAAGATTCCCAAGTGATTTATTTGCACCTTAAAGTTTGAAAAGCAGTGAGATCTAAAACATGGACAGAAAAGGTTTTCTAGACCAGCTGGTAAATATCTGGGGCTTTGTGGGCTGGCCAGCTAGGGTTGCAACTACTCAACTCTGATCAAATGTCCCCTGTTCACAGAGTCCATCCGTGATTGAAGTCAGCCTCCACTATTGTTCTTCATCCTGTGAACCAATTTCTTGAAATGGCCCCTACCACGCCCTGTCTTTAGTTTATGATCAATGTACCAACTTGTTTACTCTTGGCCTTTTCCACCAGAATGTAAACTTCAGGAAGGCATTATCTTATAGGTATCTCCATTCCCAGTACCTAGAAAAGCACCTGCCACAGAAAATCCATAAATGTTTTATTAAATAAATGAATATAAATTTGCAGCATCACCCACCCTTTTATTAATTGTAGCTATATGTAGGGAAGTGAATGTTTGCCACTTTCTTTTCTTTTATCTATGTTTTCTGACTTCAGGAGAACAAAAGTACACTTATAATTATGAAACTCGATTAAATTATTTCATGTCCTATAATGATAAATTGAAAAAACAAAATAGACTATAATCTTTCAAGCCACTGCTAAGCATCTTTCATAGAAAAAGTCTGCGGTGGAATCTCAATAGACAGTAAGTCTTTCTTTTAAGTCAATTTTGGACCCCTCCCCTAAGTCTATTTTAACTCAAAGTTTAGAAAAAGACAATAAACTTTACAAGAGTCAGATGCAAAACTGCTCATGCTACAGTTCACCAAGAGGACTTAGAAGGCAAATTTACTCTCTGAGCCTTGCTAGGGTTTGGTGTGTATTAATCTTTTTATTTTTTTAACTAAAAAACTTGATCTTAAGGAAATGTCTTACAGTAGAGATCCCTTGTCATTTTAAGTCCATTGTTGGAGTTTAAATCTGTTTACCTCCAAAGTAATATTGACTGCGAGACAGTGGCATTTGCACTATTTCTAAATAGGTAAATCCTTGCAGGAAAGAGATCTCTGATAAATAGTCCTTTGTACTTAGCTGGACCTAAGAGAGATTCTTAGAAGAATTCCAAATCCCCAGGGGAATAAATGATAATGACTTCATCCTGGCAGTGTCACTTAGCAGCAGCGATTTATTGTAGAACTTTGACCAAACGTGAGCAAGATCCTGGTGTAAGCCTCGAGCAATTCTCAGCTAAGGCTAACCTGAGTCATACTCAGTGACACCAAAGGAAAGTTCTGTGTTTTACCCCCCAAGACCACTTTTTTCCCCCTAAACCATCCCAACTTGTAAGGATTAGTGGTAAATACTACATCTGCTTATCTTCCGAATAAGATGTCAATTTAAGGACATGTTTTAAACCAGGTCTGGTGAATATCACTCCCATGAAAGATAATGATTCTGTGGAACCATTTCATGTGGAAAATGGCCAATTTGATGCAGGCATCTGAAATCATCTTCTCCATCCTTTTGATGATTTTCCAGAAGAAAATATGCGTAATATTCTAATTGACATGTTGGTGGAAGCTTTGTAGACTTTGTGGGAACTTGAAAAATATATTTTTTTAACGTATCTTGGAAACCTTAGTGGTATGAAAGTTAAGGAGTGAATTCAAACACTCCAAAAATATTCATTTGTTTTCTTCCTAAGTTTCCTGAAACAGAGAGCTCAGATGAAATATTTGACTACAAGGAACCATTTATTTTGGTAGCATTTCCACCATTAACCTTAGATCATCTTCTAAAGACAGCTGGGAAAGAAACAAATAAACACAGTCCATTCATCATGAAACATGATAATAGGACACTTTATAAACAGAGCATTTTCTATCCAGAAATAAACCGTGTAATTTTAACAAGGCACACAGTGAGTATGACTCAGCCAAGTACCAAGCACTCACCTCAAAAGATTTATTGATTATTGATATTATAATTATCCAAAACAAAACCTAAAACCGATGAGTGGCCCAGAACAGAGATGCTTGATCAACCTTTATGATGATTCTTTGATCCTGAAATTTATCAAAGTGTAAATGTGAACCTTGGAATTAAGCAACCATAAGATTTTCTTGAATACCTACTATGCTCTAAGCCATTTATAAGCCATTCCGTTGATTTAAGAACTAGACATTTTTTTTCTGCCATTTCATAGAAAATTAAAAAAAAAAACTAGTTCCGTTCTTCATATCTCCATGAAGGAGTTTTTGTTCCTTGGAAGTAACACCGTTAGGGTAATGCTTCTAGAATCTTCTTTCATGCCTTGAATTGTATATACATCTAAGTTGATCAATGATAAAATTAGGGCCTTTATACACATGGCTTAGACTCCATCCTCTCTGTTCTAGGCCATCTAGCCCTTACAATGAGTGCATCCTCTTACTTAGTTTTTGGGTAAGGAGTTAAATTTGCTTTCTCAGGTCAGGTCTAGCAGCTCATATCTCTCCCCAGGATTAATGTTCACTAGGAGCAAGACAGTCTTTCTTTGTGAGAACTGAATATCCCTAAAAGCACATTTTTTAAATAAAACTCTAAGTGATTTCAAAACCATACACTTAGGGGATAGAGTCCGAATTACATTGCAATGTAAGCTCCATGGAGGCAGGGATTTTGTCCTCCTTTTCATCACCCCTGTAGCCTCAAGATCTAGAACATGGTTGCGCTTAATAATTATCAGCTGAACAAGTTATCAATGCAGGTTCAAGCAAAATTCTTCAATCTAGTCCATCATACTTTCATCTTCATGTTTATTTATTTATTTTTTAAAGATTTATTTATTTATACAAGAACTGGGGTACAGACCAGAGGCACGGGAGGGTGAGAGGATTTACCAGAGACAGAGAGGGGAGCAGAACAGGCAGATGGACCAAAGACACTGCTGAGGGGAGCAGTGGGCAAGACAGGAGAGGTCTGCCGTGCCATGTGGGTTTCTCCCTGGCCAGCCAGGAATCGAACCCGCGCTACAGAGGTTGTGGACAGCTTCACAGCGCAGTGCTCAACCCGCTGCACCATGGGGAGGCCCTCATCTTCATGTTTAAATTGATGTCAATTTCTTAATTGTGAGCTTGGTGGAAGATAGATGTGATTAGTGGGCTTCTTAAATACCATGATTCTCAATAGAATATGGTCTAGCTGGAAAATGGAACTCGATGTGAAATAATCCTGAGATCAGGAAGGACCTTATTTTAAGACATCGACCAATTCAGAACTTGAGCTAACTTTTGAGATAATGATAGATTTCTATGTTCAGTTACATAAACTTTGGCTGAAACCCACTCTCATTGGCCCAGGGATGAGTCCCCCTTTATCTTACTTCTTGCTTTATCACAATGTCTAGCACATAGTAGGCACTCATTAAACAGTAGTTGAATGAGTGAATGAGTGTCATTGGATAGCACAGCTACTCTTTCTAAGTGATTCAACTCAAAAAGACCATCTTGCTCAGAGTTTTCTGTGAGATTAACTGAGGTCACTGTTGTGCCTGTAACAAGCTCAATCCTCTGTCTGGCTAATCTCACTTCCAACCTTTGCCCCAAAGATGTGGAAACCAAGAGCACCCCTTAATAAACCTTCTCACTAATTTCAGTTACAGAGTATGCTTCCTGGAGAGCCTGACCTGAAGCATGATTAAATGAAATGATGTCCCTTAAGTATCTAATATTTAAAAAGTTCTCATTGTGGGAGGTTTTGATCTACTAATATATCTAAGAAAACAGGAATTTCAATCAACAGTATTAGTAATAGCAATAATAACAACACCTATTATAATTAAGTGCTTACCTAATAGTAAAATAAGTGCTTTCTATACATTAACTCAATTTATTCTTTCAACAAATCCATTATAATCCACATTTTACAGAAAAGTAAAGGAAGCACAAGGGAGTTAATTAACTTCTCCAAGCTCACATGCTTATCCATTACATTTTACCAGACTGTTTGGAAGCTGGCTGGAAAAGAGACATATTTGTAAGAGAAGTTTAAGAATAATCCTGGTGTTTTTTTAAGTCCTGCCAGTCTACAATTTGAGTCTTTTAACATTGCAAGGATTCTCTGCTTTTGTGTTTGAACTGCTCATATTCATTGAAAAATTTCATCTGAAATTATTACAAGAAAGGAAGAAGAGCTAGTCCTTTAAAGAAGTATGTGACAAATAACCATGTCTGTAAAATTCCTCATCCTTGGAAAATACACTTTGCCTAAGCATACCATGCTCTGAGAAATATAGTTGTCTAGTGACTTGGCATTTAAGTGAGACCCCAACTTTCATGGCACTTTGTCCAGATAATAGCTGGCAGATGTCCGGCCATCATTCATGACTGTGCTTGGCTGAATTTCAGTAATGAGGAGAAGATCAATATTCCTGCTATTTCGCATAACTGAATGTACCGAATGCAGTTGAGGCCTGTGGGTCCTGTATTTTATGTTGTCAAGAACCAAATCAATACAAAATGATTCAGCCAGAGTTTTTGTGAACATCTACTATATGCTGGGCATGGAATGAGCAGGACTGCTAGGAACATTGCAAATGTGATATGATCCTCAGAAAGTTTATCAACAAAGTACAGGGGTCTCAGATATCCATAAGGTCCACGATAACTTGCAAAATTTTTGACATTTACATACTGTGTGTGCTATAATATTCTTACCATAATTTTATTCAGCTTCTTTTACTCAAATTCACTTAAGGAAAGGGATAACATTTCTGGAAAAAAAAAAATGTGTCTCTTGTGCCATAAAAAGGGGCCCATGAAAAATACATAATCAATAATAAAAGTTTTTAAACATCATGTATTTAGAATCTAAAATCAATGTGAATTCCAGCAACAACAGTGTGCCATGTTTGGGAAACACTGGTTTCATAGAGACAGCTATAAGGAGAAATAGAAAAAATGACCTGCTATTTGAAACAGCATAATGAGCTGATGGAAACATGCACTCTGGAGCTAAATTGATTTGATTAAATCTTAGTTGTGGCACTTAGCACCTATTAGCTATGGAAATTAGCCCCCAAAAAGTGTCTTAACCTCACTGATCCTCAATTTCCTCACCTGTAAATGGGCATCCTGTAGTATTTACCTCTTTGGGTTATTATCAGCATTAGATGAGTTAAATAGCCTGTAACTGTGGTGAGCACATCATAAATACTATGCAAACTTTCACTGCCATTGTTGCTATCACAATACACCAAGTTTGGGTGTGGGTCCATGCAGAACAATGCTCAGTCCTATCGGGGCACTTGGGAATGACTTCACAGAGGACATGCTGGCACACATGACTGGCAAGTCGTGTTTATCAGGGATGTGTAGTAAAAGATGCTAACGATTCTGGCAAAGAGCAATTTGAGCTCAATAACCTCATTTTTCCCTTCTGTGATGAACTCCTCTGTGGCTGACATCTTTCCTGTTGGTCTGCCTTTCATCCTGTGCTGGTAACACTGGGATCATTTCTTGGAAGGCTACCCTTCCCACTCTCAGAACATGCACAAAGGGCTCACCAGAATCTACCCCAGCTCTGGAAGGGTGCATATGAATCATATCTGCCCAAGTGACCCCTTGGCCATGCGGATCCAAATCAAACTGAATGGAATGAATCTCAGGACCCTTTTTTGGGGTTTCTGGAAAGGAGAGTGTATGACTTTCCTAGGGCTGCTGTAAGAAAGTGCCAGCAATTCAGTAGTTAAAACAACACAAAATGTTCTGGAAGCTAGATGTCAAAAATCAAGGTGTGAGTAATTGCCATACTCTTTTGAACAATGCTAGGGGAGGATCTGTTCCAGGCTCACTGCTAGCCTCTGGTAGTTCCATGGCTTATGACAGCAAAGCTCAGTTTTATATGGTGTTCTTCCTATATGCACACCTCCTTATAAAGATACCAATCATATAGGATTAAGGGCCCTGCCTACTCCAGCAGGACCACACTTAAACCTGATTACATCCTCAATGACTCTTTCTCCAAATCAGGTTACATTCTGTGGTACTGAGGGTTAAACTTCACTTGTGAATCTTGGGAGCACATACTTCAACCTAGACTCTTTGTATTCTACTAGATTTAAAGTTAATAATAGGTATGTGTGTGATTTCTGGGGTTTTCCTATGAGGGAGAAGTAACCCTGGTGAGAATTATGCCAATTCAGAGGACTGAGGAGTTGAGAGACAGAGATACGGGCACCCAGATACAGCTATGCCTGAAGCTTGTCCCCTGAACTTTTCAGATACGTAAGTCAATTACTTCCCCACTATTTTAAGCTGAAGCCAGTTTGAGTTGGATTTCTATCACATGAAAACAATATAGTCTTGATTAAAATAAAATCTTAAGTCATTTAACCTTTTAATTTTTTTTTGTAAATTTATTCTGTGTTCCATCAGAAAAGAGGATGGTCTTGTTAAAGAAATAGGGACTTCAAGACAGGTTCCAGACAGTTTTGAAGAGTCACCCCTTTTTAGACAGATGCTTTTATATCTTATGTAGTAACTGTTAGTAGTTTGTGACATTTCTACTCTGTTCTGGGTGTTACTAGTACCTGACAGGTCAAACCTGTCACCTCCATAAAAGCAATGAGCATCCACACCGGTACGCTCGGTGGTGTGGCATCCCTTGGAGAATTACTGATGTCATGCTAAATCTCATCAGCTGTATTTATTCTCTCTTCATCTCTGCCGAATGAGGTTCTTCAAAAAAAAAAAAGTCTGATTATTTTTACATGAAGACAGCTTCTCCAGGCTCCTGTGATTTGAAAATGGTAAACCAAAGCTTCATTCCGGACGAGTTAATTTGTCTGTATAGCAAGGATAATTAAGGTGTAAATCTCTAGGAGGAATACCTGGAAAATTAAGGTTATTATTGACATCATTATTAATTAATAATTATCAAATACTCACTTAAAGAAGCCTTTACATTCTGATGGTCTCCATTATCCTCATTAGGTTGATGGTAAAATAAAGATGAACGCATCCTTCTGCAGATGAATTAATGATTAAGGCAGTCCAGAAGAATTCAAGCTGTTCTGTATCCAGCAGGTTTCCTTGTCTGCCTTTTACACTCTCTTCTTAGCTGGCAAGATTTTGACTAATTGTTCAAATGAGATGAACTCTTGTAACCGTGATTTCCTTGGGAAATAAAGTCCAATAAATAAAGACAGAAAAACAACAGTCAAATTAAATCCTTTAAGGGTCCCCAGAAGGTGGTATCATCATCCTATCCCATTGAAGTTCAGAAACACCCTTCTATAATTTCATCACAGGGGAGAGACCTTCCTCAGGAAGCATCTAGTGATACTGATAAGAACCAAGTACATGAATCAATGAGAAACCCAGACCTCTTGGTTTAGATTTGGTATGACAGTATTATGTGTTAAATAAATACCAATAAATTATTAAAACATATTGGTTGTATTGTAACACAGAGCCTTAACAATTTATTATGTCAGCATGTACAGCTCTCGCTCAGGGAAATTCTCCATCTCTTTAATTCGAGCATTGACATCCGGTGCCGGCACAAAGCCTTTTTCATTCGAGATTGACACATGTCTAAAATTGCTTAGATTTTGTGTTGTGCTCTTAATACTTGAAACCCAGCAAATGAAATTCTATGCCACTGTGCATGAACAATGCCTTACCAAAAAAAAAAAAATCTTAGCCTGGGGGTTTGACTGGAGGATTGGAGAAACAAAAAATGCTTTCACTACTCTTGCTTCAAGTTGGGGAATAATGACTTTGGTTGAAGAAGAGGGAGGGCCATTCCTAGTCCCTTGCAAAAACAATGTGTTTGGCAGCCCTTAAATTAGATCATTACATTCAAAAAGGGTGTTTCTGTAGATCCTGGGCAATGTCAGCTGAATGCTGCCAATGTCAGGTGAGGATGTGTTATTTATCATCTGCTACCCATTGGAGGAGGGGTTTTGCCCCTATTTTATTCTGACATCCTTGGGTAATTGTGGTAACCTCCATGAACCCTGAATTCTGTACCTATGGATAAACTTCCTCCAATTTACTTTCCTAAAGCATGATGGTACCTTCTGCTTTGGCTACAAACACAGTTGTGTTTTCTTGGGATTTCTCAAAATAGCATTTCGATCATGAAACGTTGCTTAATGCACTTGAATGCCACCGTGTTACTAATGGGGATGGGGTTTCTGGGCAAAGCTGGGACTCCCTGAGTGGGTACGAAATCCAATCCCACATGGTGCTTTGGCATTTACCATCTGATACTCACAAGCACGTCCACATATCCTGCTCTCAATACAACGTTTTTGTTTCGACCTAACCGTTGGGAAGAAAAAGAGCTTGCTCAAGATTGAAAGAAAAACTTTGGACAGTGATCTGAATGCTTCTGTAGGGTGATTTGGGGATCATGAGCATAATGAGAACACATTCTTTAGGAAAGAATTGCAACCTTTTCCGCCTTACTTCGCAATATCCATTATCCCATCCTCCAATGCACAAAACAGCTGTTTCAGGTTACTTAGCATTTCCCTAATAAGCCGTTTTGTTTCAAGCTTCCATGCCTTTGCACATGCTGTTTTGCTATCTGTACCTCCCACCCCTCACCCCCCATCTATCCAGAAAATTCCTATTTATTCTTTGAGAACTAACTCCAGAATCCCTGTAACATCTTTCAGAGGGGAAAGGTGGAAATTTGCATCCCCACTCTGTTTAACTTACATTGGACCCCTTAAAATTGTTTACCTGTTGTTTCTACCTCCTCAAATTATTCCTTCCTGAAGACTGAGCCTCACTGAAGTGGGGCTGTGACTACCTCTGGAGTTCCTGCCTCCAGGCATCACGCCACTTAAATATACCAAGGCAGCGCTGAACAGGCTGTGATTACCCCCATTCAGACGTAACTGTTGAGACCCAGGGAGGGTAAGTAACTTGCTGGTATTACACAGTTCCTATGTCCCAGATCCAGGACTCAATCCCCTGATTCTGACAATGAGCTTAGCCCAGTCGATCAATCAGACAGATCAGTCATCACGTTCGATGTTTAATTTTCCCCAAACCTAGTACCATGCTAGATACATAGCTGGTGCTATGATAAAAGAGCAAATGTTTGGATCATAAAGCTGTGTGTTGTGCTCCCAGCCCCTCTGCCATGGTAGGTGAAATGTAAAGCAATGAACTGAAGGAACTGCAGGGATGTAAACTGACCATAAAGGAGCAGAGAGGAAATCGACAAAATAATAATCATAATCATAGTGATGATAGGCAACAATTTGCATGTTTTCTCAGTGCATGGCCTAAACACTGCCGGGTGACCTGTGTCACTGTCACAGAAGCCCCGATGGGATTTGATAAATGAGGCAACAGAACGCTAAGGACACGCTGGGGATCAAAGGTGAGTAAGACTTGGAGTTAGGTCTTGAACCCAAAATGCCAATGTGCTGGAAAAGCTATGCAAACACAACTGGAGACAAACTGCTAATGTAGAAAGACAGACCTACAGACAGACAGATCTACATATGTACATACGTATGTACATACATGCATAGATGTCCTTGGCCAGCGATTCAGGTCCTATGGGCTCTCACTGTGCCTTTGCTCCTCACCAGTCAGGTGATCTGGGACAAGCAAGTTTTCCTTTCTGGCCTTGCTTTTCTTACAAATTCATTCTGAGTCTGAGAATCAATAAGCTCACAGTGACGCCTGTGTTAGCCACTGGCCTCCTTCCTGTTTCTCCCATGCAAGTTGTTTGACAGCTCGGGGATTTGGCAAGCTTGCAGCAGTGGCTCACCCTTCAGGTCTCAGCTCAAATATCACCTCCTGGAGAGATCGTCCCTGACCTCAAGTTAACCTCTAATGTGCCCCCACCACCCCCATTATTTCCTATATAGAATTTCCAGAAGTTGACTTTATTTCATAATTATTTCTTTTCCCACCACCAGAGCACGTGGGCCAGGCTGTGGCAGTCTCGTCTTGTTCACCCCTATAAACTCTTGCCCCCAACAATACTCACTGGCACTCAGTAAACATTGTTATGGTGTCCCGCCATTCTAAAGAAACTATTTTCATTGTTATTGCTCAGTGATTCTCCGAAAAATCACCCAAATTTCAGGGCTTCAAACATCTTTATCCATTTCCATTTTTCACTTATTTCCAAACATCTCAAGTTGCTTTTCCACCTCACCCCAGTCCCGACTCTGAAGACATAGACCTGTTATTCCAATGAAGGAGGGAGGCCAATGGCTGCCTAATTAAGCAATTAGCCAGCAGAACAATCCTTTCTCGAGCAAGTGAGTCACCCCAGCTTTAGAACCTGCGCATTCACACTGGAAACCACCCAGCAACTCTGTTCTTGAATCTCCTTGCCTAATGCGGCTTAGTGCAAACCTTTGCATTGCTTTTAATTCCCTTTTACAGTAATGCACGGCATTTAATCAGGGTTCCCTCCCTTTCTATTGTGAGAGCCTTGGGCTGTTTTATAAAACATGAAGACAAGAAACAGCAGTTGACTCAAGACCTACTGAAGGGCTCTGCTCACCCAGCGGTGGCCTTTGTCTGTGGAAGGGCATTGTTTTGTTTCCGTGGTTATATTTAGAGCAGTGCACAAAGAAGGAAGGTGGTGGGGGATGAATCGCTTTATCAAAATGTTAGTGATATAATTAAAAGAGCAGAAAGATGCCATGTAAATAAATAGCAAGGGAGGAGGGAGGAGTAAGTCTCCTGAGAAAAGACCGAGGGAATTTAGGAAGATTAAGACTTTGCTGGGAACAACAATGCCACAGAGCCCCATTCTGTCTGTCAGCACTGTCAAGGTTTCAAGGTGTGCTACCCCAACGGCAGGCTATTACCAGAGAAGGGCCTACCTGGAATGTTCTCTCATAACTAGAAGGAAAGAGTTTTTAAGTTTACTCTAGACAAGTCCTTTTCTTTAAAAAAAAAAAAGTTATTTTTATTTCAAAGATAGTAGGTGCTTTGAAAAGAGAATAGCTACCTTATTGAAGGCTCGAACTAGCATAGTCGTAAGTACCTTACTACTTTACATGTAACTCATTTAATTCACATCACAGCACTCTGAACTCAGCATTATTATTATTTCCTTCTTTTGAATGAAAAAAAAATCAAGGCACAGAGATGTGGTGCAACACGTCAACCTTCTCTAGAATGAACCCTACAAAATGACTGATCCTGGAATATTCTCAACCGACCAAAGCCACCAATTTTATGACTCAACCTAATACACTCATATAAAAAACAATATATGGACTTCCTCCTCCCTGATTCCAGAAATGTGCTCTTCCAGATCTTTGCTATGCACACACCTACAGTTGCACACACGGACAGATGTGCGTACTTTATATTGTGTTCTCTACAAGACTGGGAAATTATACTCAAAATGTTTCTTGGACTTCACTCCACAATTTTCCTGTGTGTTTGTTTACTATCCCTGGAGGCTGCATGTCCAGAAGAGGAATGTTAAGTCATAGACTTTCCCTTAGAGAGTGGCACTTCTTATACTTTTGCTCTCCTTGAGTCATTTATTCAAATTCCCAGGCGCTGGGCTCATAGTGAGAGTGCCCTGTGAGCTCAGCCAGTGTAGCCCAGATGCCGGATGCCACACATGGCGGGTTGACCCAGCAAGACTTTTGAAGACATAACCCCAGCTCTGACCTTCAGTCTGGCCAGAAAGCATAGATATCACAGATTTATGAATATTGTTTCCTGTTTCAAAGAGGCCAGAGATCACTGTGAAACCCTGGTTTGTTTCTTTAAGCCCCAAAGGGGTGGAGCCGACCTCAAGGGTCTTTGCTGCCAAGAGATGAAAGGCCTGTGAAGGTCGGAGACCTCTGTTAAGTCAATATCCTCCTTGGTCCTCTCCTGGGTACTTAGACCCTTAAATCACTCAGCCGCCTGGAGGGTCCCACCCTCTTCTGAGCGATGGGATGTAGGGTTTTGGCTGTTCAGTGTTGCGTTTGTCTTGGTCTTCTGGGTCAGCGTTCACCTGGCTGATTTAACCAAAGCGTGCTGCCTACTGACCCTTTGAGTTTCCTGGATGTTTATTTCTGAGACTCAGAGTCGAACGGCCTGGACCCGTGGGGCCACCGGGCCCTCCGCTCTGCTGGAGATGCTCTTAACAGGACACCAGCTCCAACCCACTCGTGGCCTCCAGTTCCACTCCTGGCAACTCCAAGCCGAATCAGGGTAAGCAGTTCTAGAACATACATTAACTTCTGCCACTCTCCGGTGTAAATCCTCTCCAAGCTTCCCATAACACATTATCCCTGAAAAGTGGAATAATAGAAACATTTTTATTTTCCACTTTGTACATTTATAGTCATGTGAAATGAACATATATTATTTTCATTAAGAAGACAAAACACTAAAGGGATAGAGAACAAGCCAGCACAAGTTCAATCTGGAAAAGGGAAGCAGAGAACAACTATTTCGACAGCAAGGAGAAGCAGTGATTCGTAAACTGGACAATGATTTGAAAAAAACGACATACCAGGCTGAAGAGTGGTGGGCTTCCTGACAGTCCAGACCCCCACCTTGCTCCACGCGACAGCTCATGGGACTTCAGGGGCGCTGAAGACATGCTTTCTCAAGCCGGCGCTCAGCTTCCCCTTCCAAAAGGAAACTGAGCAAACCAATATTTTAGCAATCAAGAAAGCCTCACTATCTCTGTGTGCTTCCTCTCCCCTCCCCGTGTCTTATTAATGCTCCAGTTTGGCTTTTCCCCCTCTGTTCTGGCAGTTTCCAGGAACATCTTCACCCAGTTGTCCTTCAAGCTCATGTGATGACCCCTGCTCGCCTCTCCCGTTCCCGAGGGATGCTGACCCTTGTTCAATGTTTCATTTCCTGCTTCTGAAGTTGGGGGAGGCAGAGCTAAGGCACCCGAGAAACCCAGCGTTGGAGATAAACACACACCCCAGAACTGAACCTGGACCACAAGAATGGAAGGACACAAAACGAAGGCAGTGCCTGTGCGACTACTTATGAGGCCCTGACCTCAGTGAGCTTGCAGTCAAATGGGGGGTGAGGGACAGGAGGGACCATCAACCACAAAAGGGAAGCTGACTGCAAAACTTGAAAGGTTAAAAATGAAGAAAAGTGTGGGTTTCGCCACATGGACACTTCGTGGGTATCTCTGGACAAAAAGGTCTTCTGTAAGAAATGCCCTTTGAGTTGAAGGCGAAATGGGGGGAAATGAGTAAAAAGCAAAGAAAGCATCAAATGTGGGGGTCCTGTGAGGTCAGGCCCTGTCACTCTGGATTGAAGGCAGGCCAGGGAGCCACAGATCACAGGCGGAGGGGTGTGGGGTGGGAGGTGCCAAAGCTTGGTTCTTCTTTGAACATTGCCTCTGGCTTGAGCACCAGCTGCCATTGCGGGGCCCCTGGATGACAAGAGAAAGTTAGAGTGGGGTCCTCTAGCTTTGCTTTCTCCATGCCATCTTCTTCCTTTGCCCTCTCAACCCTCAAAGAAGATCGCCACCTTTCTTCCTCGATTTTCCCCTAATCTCACAGGCCAGGAGCCTCCATTTTCCTGAGTCAAATCCACCTGCCTGCTCTGAGAATAAGGAAGAGGCCCTTTCTGCTCACAGGGGTAGGTCGAACATATTAAACCATGCACAGTGTTCGTACACAGTAGCCCCTGGGTGTGATCCGTAGGAGTAAATAGTTGTTGAATGTTACCACGTGCAGGGAATCATGCAGAGACTAGGTGTGATGAGGTACAGCTGATCCTTACCCTGACAGTTCAAATTGTTCCACAGAGTTCTGCAAACTGTGTCATTTGGAGCAGCAGCAGCGGCAGCATGACTTAGGAACTTACCAGGAATGCAAGTTCTCATGTCCCACCCTAGATGTACTGAATGAGAAATTCTAGGGTGCCATTTAGCCTCTGTGATTTAAAAGTTTTCCAGACAATTCAGGTGCTGTTGAAGCTTGAGCTCTCTTGGATTTTAAGCTAATCAAACATTCTCACAGGCCCTAGTTCCTTCAACTTTTTGATTCAATTATTTAAATCCTTAAATAGGAAATATTTCAAATATACAAAGATGAAACACCAATGTGCACCCACTTTCCAAATAGGATGAACTTCAGCATGTTGTCTTATTTCCTTTGGGTGTCATTTTAATGATCAACAAAATGAAAATATTCAGATTCTAAAGACATTGCCTTCCTTCCTCAGCCCATCCTTCCTAATAGATCATTGCTGTCCTGAGATTTATTTGTTCCTCAGAGCATGGGTTCCATTCTGGCAAGTCTGACAAGGACAAGATATAGTCACATATGAGAGTTGTATTTCTCCTTCCTTGCCCCACCATCCAATCCTGTGGATCTTGGACAGTCGATTTCAAAATATTTTGTGATTCAGAGCTGAGAAAGGATCTGAAGAGGAGGAGGCCCCATGTCTAGGGCGAATCAGAGTAGACTGAGAGAAACAGACAGAGAGGCAGAGGCCATGCTGGTTACATGTTGCAAATCTGCTAAGAAATGAAGTCCAGAGAACAGGGGAGGAAGGCTGTACAGTTGGAGATGCCAGTCTGAAGGTTTTTCATTTGGAAAACTATGAAGTATAAAGAATGGGAGAGTAAGGAAGTAGATGTTGAGAAGTTTTGTTCTATGTCTTGAATGTCCTTTAATGTTTGTTAAGAACCCTGAGAAAAGACTGGAATTTTTAAAATCACGAATGGTTAATGAGATCGTGCTGCTTTTAATAAGTTTCTATGAAGCCACTAGACCATCTGGAACCCCAGACTTACTAGGGTTACATTAGCTGTGCCATTGGCAGAAGGTACTTAAAGAATGCAAAAGATACGTTCCAGCGTCAGGCCCTGATTTGTTTAAGTCATAATTTGCAAGCTATGGCCTGCAGCCCAGGCCTGGGCACACACATTCATTTTCTCATTATTTTTGGAGGCTTTCAGGCTACCCTGAGTCGCTGTGACAGAGATGGTGTGGCCCACACAGCCTAAGCTATTAATTAACTGGCCCTTTTCAGAATAAGTTCCTTGACCCCTGCGTTAAATTCTAAGCCAACAGTACATCCCAGGCACCTCTCTATATGGACTGGTTCATGACCATGCTCTGGCTAGTTAAGGTCAATAAAATTCAGACCTGGGATTTTTGTTTACCTTGATGGTTTGTCTTAAAGGAGACTCTTCATCCCGGCTGGATAAGAAAAAACAATGCTCCAGACTCCCACTGATAAGCCTTTCGTCACTGTGAGGAGTGCTTGCCTAAGAATGCAGAGGCAAAGAGCAGGCAAAGACACAAAGAAACACAAGACTCTGGATCAAGCTCATCCTGAGGCCCTGGAATTTCAGGTCCATGAGGTAACATGTTCCTTTTGCTGGTTATTGTTCATCTATGTCATGACAGGATTCGTATTACTGGCAACCTGAGGTCTCCCTTCTGATTCAGACTCTATTATCTTCTTTATTCTTTTGTCCTAAATTCCTCTATAAAGAGCTATTAGTCAAGAAGTAGTTCTTGAGCTTCGATGCCTACTCACTGCTGTGTGGATTAACTCAGAAAAGCAAGAACATGTACAGGAAGGTGAATGTTCAGCAAGAGAAGCAAGCGCTGACCAAAAAAAAAAAAAAATGTCTAAAGGAAAACAGACATGAGATTATTCCCCCAGGGGATATTTTGATATTCAGGCCCTTCAGAGATGAATGTGCTGGTCGAGGGATGTCACGACATCACAAACACACAGTCATATATGGAATCATAAGTTCATGTGCTTTTACTAGGACTATAAAGAGGATGACTGGAAATGGATTTTCTTGGGGAGTCCCAGCTGAATGGTTATCAGTCACCAGAGAACAGAGTTTGGGATGAGCCCTGTGCTCTCCCCGGCTGTACTGGGGCTGAGGTCCTATAAGCCATGTACATCTGTGGACACCATCATTATTCAATTTTTACTTATTGAGCTTATAGAGTCTGAAATTTGTTTCCCAAAAATTCATTTGTCGAAGAGCGAATGCCTAATATGACTGTAGTGGGGAAGGTATCAGAGATTAGATTAAATGAAAGGAGGGGGTGGGGCCCCAATCCAATAGAACGGTGGCCATGGCCATATAAGAAAAGGAAGACACCCCTCGCCCTCCGCCCCGCTCCATGTGTGTGTGTGGGTCTGTCTGTCTCTCTGTCTGTCTGTCTGTCTCTCTCCCTCTGCTGGGTGAGAATGTGGTCATTTGCAAGTGAGAAAGAGGGCTTTCATGAGGACCCCACCATGCTGGTACCCCAATCCCAAACTTCCAGTTTCTACATCTGTGAGAAGATTAATTTCTGTTGTTCAAGCCATCAGTCCATGTTATCACATTAAGGCAGTGCTACAGATGAGAAGTAATCTAAGTCTTGACCTCAGTTTCTTCGCCTGAACAATTGTATGATCGAACTAGATGATTCCTGCAATGCCTTCCCCTGCTTACTTTTCAAGAGGATGTAGCCCTTATGCTTAGGTTCGAATCCTGGCTCTACCACTACTAGCTGTGGGAGCTTGGGGAAATAATTTATTCTCTGTATCTTAGTTTCCCTTTCTGTAAGGTGGAAATAACGATAGCATCTCCTTCGTTGGGTAGCTGTGACATTCAAATGAATTAATTCATATAGTGCATTTACAGCAATGCCCAGCATATAGTATATGCATTAATGGTGATTGTTATGATCGTGTTAATTATAATTATTTCATCATGATTTCATAAACTATTGGGTTTGAAAATGGGAGCCACTCTATATGTTGTAATAACCACACATTCCTTCACTTAGGATGGGATTGTGCTAGTCTTTCTCAGCAGAGCATTCTTTTTGGAGATAGAAAAGGGAGGATTTTTATTTATTTTTTTTTTAATTTTTAATTTTTTAAAAAAGATT
Organism: Talpa occidentalis; assembly: GCF_014898055.3. NCBI lineage: Eukaryota > Metazoa > Chordata > Mammalia > Eulipotyphla > Talpidae > Talpa > Talpa occidentalis. The sequence goes on from NW_023600993.1 coordinate 101,249,087, forward strand.
TATTTTATTTATTTATGAATACTAGAACTGGGGTGTAGGCCAGAGGTGTGGGGGGGTTGAGAGAACTCACCAGAGACAGAGTGGGGAACAGAACAGGTGGATCTACTGAAATACACTGCTGAGGGTGTTAGGGGGAAAGGATGTCCTGAGATAATCTCATACAGGCTTTGTGGACTCCACCCCCACTCCAGACTAAAGCCATCAGGACATTGGGAAAGACAAATCCCATCACCACCAAGGGGAGGGTGGCTGGGACCTGAGGGTGGAGTTGGGCAGCCAGGTTGGATATAAAAACCAGACACGTGGGCCTTGCTCCCTCTCTGGCTCGCGATCGCTCGCCTCCTGGCTTCACCGCTCCTGGCTGGCGGCCAGCTCTCAGAGCGCCATTTTGGGATTCCTGATCGGCGGATCGGGTAGGACTCATTTAAAACTTTGTCTCCCACTTTTCTCCCAGAGCTGTACATTTCCTCATTTCCCTTTCCCTTGTAAATAAACCTTTTATGAACCTTTCACGTGTGCCTGCAGTAGAGCATTGATAAGTCCTTTTAAGCGCGTGGGTGAGGACCCACAGTCAGGCACCCCGTTTTGTATCGGGGTTGCTCTACAACAAGGGGAGCAGCAGGTGAGACAGGAGAGGTCTGCTGCACCATGTGGGTAGCTCCCTGGCCAGGGATCGAACTTATGCTGAAGTGGCTGCCGATAGCTTCATAGTGCTAAGGTTTTAACCCTTGCACCAGTAGGAAGGCCCAGAAATTTTCTTTTTCATGCCACAATGCCATCATGGTCTTCCAGATGGGAACTTCCAGGCACTTCCCCATCTGTCATGTCCATGTTCTCTGTGACTTTGTTATCCCATAAAAATAGCCCAGGCTGCCATTTATTCAGGTGTTCCCCGTGAGCCCAGCACCATGCCAACAACATGTGAAGTGGATTTTCTCCACTGTGATCCTGTGGAAACAAATTACTTGACTCACGTGAGCAAGAAGGAGACGAAGGTCAAGCAAGACAAGAGCAGGAGTGAGTCCAGGTGTGAGTCTGGGCTCACACGTACTCTACCACCTGACCTCTCAACTCACTGTCAGGGTGAGGGGAGTGAATATAGCCCGAGTCCCAAATACCCTTTTCAGTAAATTTGGCTCAATTAACTAAATTAATTGCTTATGAAGAGGCAATGTGACCAGACATATTTACCTCTTTATAAAACAATAGATCTAGATATTCCTGCACACATTATTAGTGCCCAACTTTAAGCAAAGATTCATGAGGCTTGTATTTAGGGAGGAATCCCCCTTCATCACCGAAGTGTCAGTGTCTATCTCATTCACTATTTAACAGAGGGGCTGGAATTAGAAGTCACTGCTAATTAATGATCAATCAGAGAGAAATAAAGCAACTTCAATAATATAATGGAAGTCAATGGAGAGATGGTTCGATTGGCTCAAATTTGATTGACTTGCAGTTTTCCAGGATATTCGTGGCTTAGAGTGAGGTTCTCCCAGAATAGATCACGATTAACCCGAGGTGGCTTCCACGCCATTTGATGGAGTGAAATGCGACCCTTAGAGCAGCCTTCCCTCTTCCACTCACTCCTTAAATCTTGCCTCCCAGGTTAGGGAAAGATTTTTCCAGGAGTATCTACATTAGTCAAAGAATACACCTTCCTGGAAGCTTGTCTACCTTCATTAAATGGCTTTCAGAGCGCACAATGCAGCTGAAAAGCGTGCATTATTCAAATGGTTTTCAATGCGCATGAGGAAAAGGAGGCGGACTCAGATGGGAGCGATTTTCAGGAGCTCATCTGCGCCACAGGAAATTCTTTTCTTTTCTCCTTTGATTCTTCTGCCATTTCGCAGGATGTGTGTGAGCTCTCGCCCCTGTGTCATTTTGCGAGGGGGTGTGGGGGGGGGTTTGCAGCCACCGAAACCAGTCTGGTGAATAGTCATCACACTTTGGAAAACACACACCAAATGCCTTGTAATTTTCCTCGGAACAATACTTTTTATGCTTTTCCATTCTGACTCAAAGGTACAGTGAGATGTTTTTACTAAGTGGGATTATTTTCTCCCACGTGGAGTTTTAGACCCTGTGACAAATGTCATGAAATCTGTCAGTCTTTCAGCTAAACTCAGAAAACCAGGGGCAGCGTTCCTGTCTTATTTGCCAATATTAGGTGAATGGGCGGGGGTGGGGACACTTTGAAAATGACTTGTGACTTTGGAGCTGGGCTGGAAGACAAGGCTTTCGCCAGAGATGGGTAGCATGCACGTTGCAAAAAGTCCCCGGAATGCTTCTTGACAAGCGTTTTGCATGCAGTTAAATAGACAAGTGTATTCTGCTGCCAGGATTTTACAGGAATCATACTTGATATCTGTCACCAAAAAGATTCTTGGGCCCTGGTGGAGTGACAAACTATTATGCCTCAGAACATGGGTCTCCAACTTGAGCTTGCATCAGAATCCCCGCAGGGCTCTTGAAAATCCCAGCTCCAGCCCCTCCCGCAGTGAGTTCTGCTTTCAGTGGGCCTGGGTGGGTCCTGGGGACTGAAGCTGCTGCATTGTTAGGGGCCCCGCCTTGCAGAGATCAAAGGGCATGGGCCGGAAGATGGTGGCTTTCCCCAAGGACAGCGCCCTTGGGATTGATTGCATCTGTGTGGCCCATGCACAGGAGCAGCAACGGTCCCCCAGAAGCAACCCTCTTAGGGAGAAAGCAGGTCGAAAAATGTCTTTTGCTCGCATTTGTCCACAACTCCTAGCTTCCTGGGCATGTCTCATCAGCGCCACTCTTCCCACTTATTTGTGAAGCTGCCCTGGGAGCCCCCAGGTTGCTGTCCATCTGATGGAAAAGCCAGCAGCTCAGAGACCACATTACCCGAGTTAACGCTGATTCAGTGGATGGGCAGTGCCTCCATTTCTGAAACCTGTGAACATTTGCCACTCGTGCATTCTTGGGGCTGCCGACTACTAACATTTTCTCTGCATTTCAGGGATTTACATTTGACCCCCAAAGTGAGGCAGCTCTGAGCTCCCCAGATCCATTGGTAATAAACATTTACAACACGGCGCGCACAGACCTGGCTCCATAAGGCCCATTTGCAAGAGCACAGCCGCCGCGCCTGTATTTAGGGCAGCATCTCCCCACATTAAATAGATTGGTTTGTTCTTATTACATTGCTTTGTCACTTGCATTTGCGTCTCCAATAGTTCCCACACCCCAGCACAATAGTTAGGCTTGCTGAGGTGGCCACAACTTCTCCTAGTCCTCAGAGCAAGATCCGGCCGGGAAGGAACACCTTGGCCTGCTTCCCCCACAAAGTTAGGGCAGCAAGAGTGCGTGGTCTCCTTCCTGCAGCCACTCAGGGGCCTTCCTGTCTCTCCACCCGAACGTGTGTGGTCATCTTGTCCGAGTCTGAGCAGGCGGAGAAATAGGCTTGAAATCTTGGCGGTTTCCTCTCTTGTCTGCCAAGAATTGGCATCGCCTAGTTTAAATGTCGCTTGTTGTACTTCATAGTACAGAAGCCGCTCTACAAATGTAGAAAGGGTGTGTTTATGAATCTACACCCACTGTGCATTTGTCTATTTTTATATATGCATATTGCATAGTAATAGGGATTTTATGCATCGAATAAAACTATTTCCCCCAATTTCACTCGGTTTATCGTCCTGCTGAATAATTCAGCTACTACATGGACTTCATGGACTTTGGCTTGATAAATTCACTGTGCTGAGCCTTCCCTTTCATTGGAATTTTTAATCAGATCGAAACCCATCACGTTGAGATCAAAGCTGGGAATAATGATGTTACCAATCTATGTTTTAGCCAAAGGATGTTCCTTCGAACGCACGTCCTCAAATCGCTTAGTCGCTTGCTAAAGTGTAAGAGAATTTATGATGCTAAATAAAACCAGGAAAAAAAAGATGTTTTAATAAGATGAAAATCCAAATGTTAAAATAATGAGCCATCTGCATGGGTGGCCCTCTCTTGAGAGAGATGCCAAGAGCTTTGCCATCTGTGAAACATTTACCAGCTGTTTCCTTCCCTTTTCTGTGAGAACAGAAGAAATCCTTGCAGTTGGTGTTTCTAAGTGATACATCACAGGGAAGAAAACAGGTTTGCCCAACTTCAGGAAGACTGCACTGAGCTGAGTTAACCAAATCCCACTTTTGGCAGCTGCAGAGGTGTGCCCCGGGGTGACTTCCTTCTTACCAGTACCCCCCACCCCCTTTTCTGAACCTCAAGGGAGGGTACAGGCCAAGGAGAAGGAAACCGGAAATGAATAATACCCCGCGAGGTCACTGAAACCCGAATGGCTGCAGAAACAGCCTGTGTCTGCTCACCCGACTGCCTGCAGGTTGGTGCTACCTCCCGAGTCTTCAGACAAGGTTTGGGCTCCTTTGCAATCCGCTGAAACAGGGAAAGGTGTCTAAAGCAGTCCAAATATTTTTGAACATGTCTTTCCTTTTTCTTTCTCTTCTCTGATCACTGTTTCACATAGGTGCCAGTCAACCCCGTATCCCTGCTGCTTTCGTCCTGACAAGCACCTTCCCCAGGCTGCCTGGCTCAGTGCATCTCAGGATCTGAGCAGGAACCAGGCGTCGGCCTCGCTTTGCGCTGCGCTCTCCTCCAGGCCGTGTATGCAGCAATGCAATACAGTGTGAGGTGCTGATCTCTCGAGGCCTCCCCAGCTTCCCGCTTTTTTGCTTTCCTGTTCTGGCGCCAGAATCTGACAGAATTTTACTTTTTCTCTGACTGCCATCTTTTCTACTTCATTAACTGTCAAGTGCATTTCAGGGAACATAACCTAACAAGAGGTTTAGCTAATGAATGTGAAGTCTTTCAGATGCTCCCCTCAGGTGCCATTCCTGGGGATTTGGGGAAAGCTTTAGGTCATTTTTCAAAAAATAATTTTTCCAAGGCTCCTCCAATGAAAAGGGTGGGGGGGGAGGGAATGGACCTGGGGCCTGTGGTCACTCTCACCCCACCTCCCCGTGTTCAGTCAGTCCTTAGGGAGAGGGAGAGGGAGACTCACGGCTTCTTTCTGGAAAGCCCAGGAATCACAGACCAGCAGTGGCTGTGTGTGCTAGCAGGGGGTGCCCCGTATCCGACGGCAGGGGTGCGCCTGTGAGAACTGCATTTCATACAAAGTCAGGGCATAAAGGAGCTTTTCTAGGTCACTCAGTGAAGTCAAGTTATCCTTGCTTTCCAGAAGAAATGTCTGAGGGCTTTGGAGAGTCGCTTGCAGTGGGTGTTGCAGAGTCGCTTATGGAGAGCTGGGCCCTGGGGATGGGCCCCCTGGCTGAGTTGGATCCCTGCGCTCGGCTGCAGGCTCCCACCCCTCAGTCAGTGAGACCTGTCTTCTGGTGGAGGCTGGGGTTCCCTGCCAGTGGTTCCCCATCAGAGGCCACGCTGCCTCCCGGGGACATTTGGTTTTATTAGGACAAGGTATCTAGTAAGTAGACGCTGGGGACGCTGGTAAACATCCTACAAGTCACAGCAGACCCCTGTCCCCAACAACAAAGACTGATCCAGCCCAACATTTCCTGTGAGCGACCCCCTGCAAAGATGATGTCTGCAGGAGGAGTGGGGGATGCAGAGGGAGGGTGGAGGGAGGGCAGGGAGATGGGGCAAGGGAAGCCAGGGGTCCTGGTCCTCCAAGGCCGGGGCACAGCTGCGGTGCCAGCGGGCATTCTGTGGGTTTCCAGGGCCTCCACTCGGTTTCTGGTTTGGAGGAACCGGGATTGGAAGAGACTCATCCAGAGCCGGTGTCTCCACCTTGGTCCTCAGCCACCTGCTGCTTCACGCCTCACTCCCCCATCAAAGGATTTGCACTGGACTTGCTTTTTGCAACCTTCTCAATCAAAGGACTGACTCATATTGCCCCAAAACATGTGTTCTAGGTTCAATTATGTTCACTTTCCAGTTGCAGAAACAGCAGGCAGCGTGATCGTAGCTACAGAACTTTCGCCGCCACCTAAAGCGAAGCTTCCCCAGCACTTACCTGCCGACCTCCATCTCCAGGCAGGAGAACCGAGATCCATATTTATAGAAGTTTGAGTAGGTTACATACGAGTTACCTATTTATATGTAATGATACTCTTTAAATAGTGCCTCTCGTTGGATGTGCAGTTCTATTTTATTGTGTTTACTAATTTAAATAAGCAGTAAACTCAAAGCATCTGAAGCTATTTTTACCCCAAAACTTTTTTATCTTTGGCTGGGGAGTGCTTTCCATGCTACCACCACCCACCTCTCCCTGGAAACAGGCCTTTCTAATTAGGTTTGGTTTCCCTAGTATTTTTTTTTTTTTTAAGATTTATTTTTATTTATGAATGCAAGAACTGGGGTGTAGGCCAGAGGTGTGTGGGGGTGTGTGAGAGGATTCACCAGAGCCAGAATGGAGAGCACAACAGGCAGATCTACTGAAATCCACTGCTGAGGGGAGCAGCAGGGAGACAGGAGAGGTCTGCTGTGCCCTGTGGGTCAGCTCCCTGGCCGGGGATCGAACTCATGTTGCAGTGGCTGCCAATAGATTGATAGTGCTGAGACATTAACCCCTGCGCCTTCAGGGAAGACCCTGGGTTCCCTGGTATTTTTAATGCCTGCTATGGCACACCAGGTAACCACAGGGGGGACCCACCCATGTCTGCACTTGCAATAGGAATAACCCACAGACTAAGTAAGAGGAACACCCTGAGGCATTCAGAGTTGCTTCCATATTTTCTGGTCTTCTTCCTGTCCTGGCAACCAGTGGGCATTTCTTCCCGAATATGAAAAAGAAGGGAGTGAGCTTTAGGGAGAAGCAGCGAGGGGCTCACATGGTAACTGTGCTATTGGCTGGCAAGTGCCTTAACCTCTGTGAGCTGCAACATTTATAAAGTTGGGGCAACACTATGTTTCCCATAATTGTTTTTTTCGGAAGAGTTGGTGTGATTAGTACTGGGTGCCTGGCATACACAGAATAACTGCTCGAAAATGTTGATTATTTTCATGCATTCTCAAATTTCTCAAAAACAATTTAGGGACTGAGATGCAGAGAGCTAACACTGAGTTAACCTCTTCAAGTGGGGGATCTTTATTCACATACTAACTTATGCAAATATTTTAATTCAATCTTTTGTAGCTATCTGGGAGAATAGTCAGTGTAGTGAAGAAAAACCCAGGGGGAGCAGAACTGGAGGAAAATGTGACCTCAAATCTTGGGTCACCGTCTTGGTATTTGGGTCAGATTGGGCAACTTCAAAGTGTCAGGTTCACATCAACCGAGGAAAGGGATATATAAATATTTCTGAGTGAGTCTTTAACTCATCTTCGTAAATACAACATAAAGAAGTAATCAAGAATAAAATCAAAATTATATAGCCATGTCTAATCTCTTCATTTAAATGTTACTACACGTAATATATGCATATACATCTATATCAAGCTATAAAAGGTAATTACATGAGCTTTGATGGGAACCTGGAGTTTCTCATGAGGAAATGGTAAAATATTTAGGAAGCCATCATCCCGTGTGTAAGTTAGGATTTTGCTTAAGCGACTGTTGTGAGCCCTAAAATCATGGTGGCTTTGCAAGAGAAAAGTCTGTTTCTTTCTCTCACCACACTCAACACATGGCATCCATCTCTGACTTGCCCAAGATGGTGGCATCAACCCTTTCCTGCTGCAGTTACTAAGAAAGGAGAAAGTGGCAATGGGAAATCACACACAATTAATTATTGGGCAGGGGAATAATATGCTGACAATGGTGTACATCGCTTCTACTTACATCCCACTGACCAGATTCCACTCATGTGGTCACAACCAAGCCACTAGGGGAGTTGGGAAATGTAGTCCCCAGCTGGGCAACCACTTGCTCCATGAAAAGTTAGGGATGCCATGTAATTAAAAAACAAGAGGGTGGCAAAGCAGTGATAGTGAAGGCAAAGATCAACAGCTGGGACTACATCAAATTAAAGAGCTTCTGCACAGCAAAAGAGACACTAACAAAAACAAAGAGAAACCCCACCAACTGGGAGAACATTTTTGCACACAACACTAATAATAAAGGACTGATCACAAAAATCTGCAAAGAGCTGATGAGACTCAACAACAGCAAAGATAATAGTCCAGTCAAAAAATGGGCAGAAGAGCTAAAAAGAAACTTCTCCAAAGAGGAAATGCAAATGGCCAACAGGCATATGAAAAAATGTTCAACATCACTTGTCATCAGGGAAACACAAATCAAAACTACCATGAGATACCATCTCACACCAGTGAGAATGGCACATATTAAAAAAAAGAGCAACAACAAATGTTGGCGAGGGTGTGGAGAAAAAGGAACTCTTCTGCACTGTTGGTGGGAGTGCAAACTGGTCCAACCACTGTGGAGAGCTGTGTGGAGATTTCTGGACCTACTAAACATAGAGCTTCCATAGGATCCAGCAATTCCACTCCTAGGTATTTACCCAAAGGACACAGAAACATCCATTCCAAAGAGCACCTGCACCCCTATGTTTATAGCAGCACTGTTTACAATAGCTAAGCTTTGGAAACAACCCAAATGCCCAAAAATAGATGACTGGATCAAGAAGATGTGGTACATATATACTATGGAATATTACTCAGCATTCAAAAAAGATAAACACATGCAATTTGCAGCAACATGGATGGCGCTGGAAGGGATCATGCTCAGCGAAATAAGCCAGAAAGAAAAAGAAAAACACCGGATGGTCTCACTCATAGCAGGAATCTAGAAAACTTAAATAAGGGACCAGGAAAATGAATATAAGAAAGTGAAAATCAAAATCAACAAAAAACTATGAACCAGAGACACTTTTTGGGGGGTGGGGGGCGGGAGGGGAAGGATTGGGGTCAGAATGGGGCATTTGCAATTGTATGGGGGAATATAAAAATAAAATTTAATATTTAAAAAAAAAAAAAAAAGACCAATCTGGTTTCAGACCCTGACTCCACTATTTACTGGCTGTGTATTGTTTGAGATTAACCTATTTGAGCCTTAGTTTCCTTATCTGTAAAATGAGAGTAATAATAATAATTACACCCCACTCTTGACTCCCCGTTTTACAAAGTTCTGCCTACATCCCAATCATTCTCATTTAGGAGAAAAATCTAAACATTTATCTACAGATATCATTCCAAATCCCTGTCAGTCTCTCCCAGAGACCGAGAGAGGGAATTCAAAGTTGCCCATTGCTGGTGCAAATCATCGATGCCGATGCGAGAGCAGTCCAACAACGTGACTTCATGACCCACAACAATGTGAACTATTGTCAACAGGGAGAGCAATATTTCTATTATGGAGAAGCCTTTTTAAGGACAGTCTCCATGTTTTCATAAGTAATACTATCTTCTCTGCAATGTCATTCCTTTCTCTCTTGTACAAAACGTTGCCAAACACCTGGAGTGTTTGTTTGTTTTTGCCCAATGAGGAAATAACCTCATTAGTAAATAGATCTTTGTGGGTCTCTCTCTTATTATTGTTTGCTTCATCTGTGCCTGTGGGCAAGTGCATATGTGTGTGTGTGTGTGTGTGAGTTTGTGTGTGGTGAGTGTGTGTCTTATTGCAGTATTATTAACCTGGGAAGGGCCTGTGGCAATGATGTTGAAAGTGGAACAAGGGAGTGAGACCTTAGTTGAACTCTGGCTCCATTCTATCATGCTTTTTCCTTGGCTCAAACCCATTTTTGCAATCATTGGAATGTGAGTCTTGTAGCATTTCTCCCTCTTGTTTTTGTCTTTTTCTCCATAAGGTCTTAGTGACTTCAGACATTCCACTTTCAAATATTAATTTACTAATAAGGCCTAACACCTTCTCCAAAACAATAGATTTCCTCTTCAGATCAATACCTCACTTCAACACCTACCTTTGCAAGTTGTTGCAAGGATTTAATGAGGTGATGCATGTGAAGTTCTTAGCACAAGGCCTAATGCACAGTAAATGAGGGAATAACATTTGGCAATAGCACAAACAACACAGAGCGGGTCCCGATATTAACTCCCAATCCCTCCCCACTGCAGAATGGGTCCAAGCACTATCAGGATATACTTAATGGAATCATCTCAGTTCTTTCGCTTCAATTCTCCATTATCCAGTCATCCTGCTTCCAGGTCAGAGCAATCTGCATTGAAATATCAGCAGACCGATTACTAATATCAGAGAATTCCATGACTATGATTGTTCGAAAGACACGCCTTGAAGTCCTGATCAGCCCCCCAACTAAAGAAGCAGACACCCCATGACAAGCTCTGCCAAATGCCTACCACCGCTCCTTATTACACGCAAATGACTTCTCTCCGCTCGCTAGCCCAGCGCATCATCTTTCTGCCTCTCCCGGAGTATTTCCTCTCTCTGCTCAATTGCCTCTCCTAAGGTCATCAGGGGGAGCTTGATAGCCAGAGTATAAAGAAGCATCCAGATTGAGATCATCTCCCATTGGGTAAGACCACACACACGCAATGACTCACCACTGGGCCCCAATGTGCCCCCCCATCTGCAGAAGACTGGGCGCTGTGATTTCACTTGTCCGTGTCGAGGTGTTTGCGCTACGTGATGACATGCTGCAAAGGTACACGAAGACTAGAGTTGCTGTTAATATTTAGGTTCTTTCCAGTGACTCCCCAAGCTAATGTTAAAGCCGCATTGCTTACTAACCTACCGGGTCTCTGGTTTAGCTAAATTCACAGGCAGCCTCTCCTTACATTTTCATTCATTTATTCACTCATTTAGTTCTTTCATTAAATGCTATTGTTTGCCAGTCACTGTGTTGCTTTTTGAAATAGAATGATGAGGGAGCAGAACAAAGGCTTTTCTTTATCACTGGAAAGTTTGTTGCAGTGCGCTAGCCTTTCCCTGCTTCTTTATTCCAGGGGTTTAGTGCAGAACAGCAGGCCCTCTGCTCCCTACCTTTGCAAGGAGGACAGAAAGCCCTCTGCTCCTTGGAGCCATCCCAAATCACTGCAGCCGCAGAGAGGAGAGCACCCCTCTGATCTCATGCCCAAGCTGATTAAAAATGTCAGGCTGCGGGTTACACACAACAGAGACCAATTCTGAATGTCTTCAGTTTCAACAATAAATGTATGTGAAGTATATCGGGGAGATTGAAAAGGTTCAGAAGTGCTTGGAGGGCCGGGTTAGAACCCTGGAAACTCAAGAGTAGCCAGGAGACAAGAATCCTAGCCTCCTTCTTTAAATAGCTAACACCACCAGCGGCTTTTGCTGTTGAACTCACGGCCCCAGAGCAGCCACTGTGAGCTGTTCAAATGTCCCTGCTGCCGGTAGACTCAAAACTGCAGATGAGCGTACACGGTTGGCCCAGCTTTCACCCTGTGCTGTGGGAGGATCAGTGCAGCGAGGGTCTAGCCCTTCAACTTCCACCGTGGGATGTGGGGTGCTCCCTCTCCTGCACTCAACATGCAGTGGGAGATTTCCTCCCAAACTAGGAAGCAGGGCCACCAAATAAATGCTTGGGTCATGTCTTCCAGTCAGGACGTAGCAACACTTTACAAAACTCCCTGTAACACAACTAACTCCATTAGGCTCTCAGAGTTGCACAATTGTTTCTTGTTAAAGGGATTTAGATTTTTGCTGCCAACTCTTCCCCCAACTAAGCCACTTCAGGGCAAGAGCATGTATTCTGTTCTGCCTCCAGCTGAGTCCCTCCCCGTGCTCCTGATGTCATCGACAGCCTCACAAACGCCAGGGGCTTCTCGTACTGGCCTGTTTTCCAGTATCTAGTGCTACCCGTGGTGGAGGACTTGAGAATTTAGAACCCAATTCAAGATATTTTATGATGATTTTAAACAGTGTCTGTTTGACAACATGTTCTGTGTTTACTTTCAAACAGTAGGAGCGTGGTCTTCCTCAGAAACAATAGAACAATCCCGTGTTCAATAAATCTCACACCTGCTATTTAGCCACTTGAGAGGAAACAATTTTCTAACAAGTGGCAATGGTCAAGAAAGCTATGAAATTTAGGCCGGTTGTCACAGAAAATAACTTATTAGTTGCTAAGCTACCAGTCTTAAAAGGAATTCAATTAGGGGAGGCAAACACGTTGAACCAGACCCACTCTGCCTGAGAGGAGGAAGTTGTAGCTTGTCAGGTGGTTCTGGGGATGTGTGGCAGGCAACATGATTGACAAACTGGTCTTTGCTTGGCGTGAAATTTGGCTTTGATGGAATGACTGACTCCCAGGGCAGTGTCGTCAGAAAGTGTGGATTGGGTATTGGGAGGGCTATTTTGCAACAAAGTGATTGATTGATGTGTTATGGAAATTGTCCCATAGGTGGAGAAAATCAAAAAGAGATTTGTTTTGACAAGTGTTTCCTTTTTACCTGTTCATTTTGTATATAGAGAAGGGAGAGGGGAGAGCCCTCACAGACACTCCATGATTCATCCAGAAGGTAACAGATGCCGGCGGCCATGTCGGTGTGTAGAAGGATCCCTAGGAAGCGGGTGGCAGGTGGTCTCTGTCCAGATGCACCAGGACCGCGCACGCAGAGACATTGAAGAAGCTCCTTAGTACCCCTTCACCTCTGCCCAGGGGCTGCCTGGCACTAAGATTATTATTCCTTTATTCCATCCCCACCATTTCTAAGTCTTATGCAATTGCTTTTGGTGGATAGATGATATTTTGTCACGTCTTATCCCTCATCATGCAACAGGTTGGGTCTGACCCACCAGATTATTCCATTTCTAAACCACTGGAATGCGAACACAACCCAACTCATTCCACTGGGATATGAGTCTGGGACTCCCACACATTTGAATTTTAGAGACTTAGCCTCCTTTTCATTGAGGACACGCCATGAATAGAATATAATCCTAAAAGTGAAGGCAGCCATCTTTGCCACGTCATCAATACGCTTGTCATAAAAAATGTAGGATGCTCCCCGAAGGGTGGATTTCTTTTAAGCAATGAGTAACTTTTTACAATCAGTGTGTCCCAAATATTCCATGGGATATACTTAAACTAAAAAACAGCAACGACAACAACAAAAATTATTATCTAAAGTTTAAGCCATCTGGACATCCTGTATTATTTGCTGAATCTGGCAACCTTATAGACAAAACTGCTTAAAAGGAAGCCGGTACTGGGAGGGCCTCCCTGGTGACTCAGGGGGTTGAGCACAGCGCTGTTAGGCTGTCTGCACCCTTTGTGGCGCCAGTTCGATACCCACATGGCGCGGCACACCTCTCCTGTCTCGCCTGCTGCTCCCCTCAGCAGTGTATTTCATCAGTCTGCCTGTTCTGCTCTCTGCTCCGTCTCTGGTGAATCCTCTCACCCTCCCACACCTCTGGCCTATACTCCAGCTCTTGTATAAATAAATAAAATCTTGAAAAAAAAAAAAAAAGGAAGCTGGTACTGGCAAAGGTGGGACCAAGAGGCACAAGGAGACAGACTCTGGCACCATCATGTTTCAAGCTCCCAGATTCAGACCAAGATATTCTCACTAAGCTCCTCGCTGATCCCAAGAAATCGATGGTGTTTTTACTCTTTGAGCTCATCTGAGTATAGCTGCTCTTGTCTCTGGCTGCCAGAGAACTTCTCTTCTCCTCGAACTCCATGCTTTCCTCCCCCACTTAGCAAGGGGTGTTATTTCCTCGAGGATCGGCGGAGTCATTTTCTATCAAAGTGGTCACAGACCTTCTTGAATTACAGTTGGTTTTTCTGATAATTTTTAATATCCTTCCTACTCTAACTTCCTTGACCGCTACCATAATTTTTCCTAAAATTAACAGCTATAAGTTGTAAGGTAATCTTTGAAGGAAATTTGAAGCTGAGAAATCATTTAGAAATTTTTATTGTCGCTTTCGGTAAGAACATTGAACAAATAGCTCTACGCATTTCCTGCTTTTCCCCCCAAGGAAACTATCTTTCTGACTGATAAAATTATTTGCATTATTCGTAAGTTACATTGTCTCAAAAAGGTTTTAAATCTGCTCTACGCAGTTAAAAAAAAAAAAAAAAGACTTGGTTGTCTTATTAATCTGTGCTTTGGGAGTATAACTAACAGAAGCCAATCATTTAGCTGGTGCAAAGCGCCCCGTTCCTTTTTAGAGACCAGGTGTATCGCAGAGAACGCAGGAAGAGGCCAGATCAGGAATTAGAAAGTCATCCGTGTCTTCTCTCTCTCTTCTTTCCTTTCATTCATTTCCACCTCACTTTCTTTAGCCGATGATCACTAAAGAGATTTTCTTTGTGCTTCTAAGAGACCTACAACCAGTTCAGGGGGACACAGAAGAGATGCTCAGTGACTCAGATTCAGAGTCAGAAACCAACACTGGTAGCCAGTTCCTGGGAGACAGGCTGTGACTGGCTCAGCTGTTGTGGCTAAGTCCAAAGACAAACACAGATAATGCAACTATGGCCGCCAGCACCCATCCTTGGGGCTGGAGCCTCTTCCCAGAACCAAGACACCTTCTGAGGGTCACCAGCGTGCTAGTTATTAGGCTACTGTTACTCAGCCCACACTCCTCGTTGTGAAGCTGAGGGCTGGATCCTGCAATTGCATGACTCTTGGGCCACCATGACATGAAACGGTGCCTGAGCAGAATTTCGGCCCAAGTCAGGCTGGGAGTGATGATGCCTACAACCAAGAATGCTCTATGGTCCTTTAAGTGTGTAGAGTGCAAAACAGGATTTGAGTGTCTGTCCAATGACCATTATGGATCAGTGGGAAAAGAGAGGGACATTCTTTAAACCTCTTCTTCAAAGAAATTTGTAAATATGAGCTCTCAAAATCATCTCAAGTTGTCTCTACTCTGTCCACATTCCGTTTCAAGAAACTCACTTGTGTAGAGCTGATCTTTACAGATTACACGGAGCAGAGGGTCGTCTACATTCGTTGCTTGGAGAGCTATAGGAGTGGAGACAGGGTAGAGGCTACAGAAGCCTCCAGGCCTCCTGGAGCAGAGGTTTCTATGTGGATTCTGGGTTCACACGTCAGCTGCCTCTCCCCTGCCCCGCAATGCTGAACACAAGGCTCATCTGTTTCTTCCGCAGCAAAGTGAAACTAACGAGGGCACCGCCCTACACAGTGGTGGAAGTTGGGTAAGGTAGTGCGTCTGGGACAGTGCGGTTCCTGAGCCTGACCAAGTCTTTATGCCTGAACTAAAGCAAATACTCAGCAGATCCCCATACGCCCTCCTGATTCGCACTCACCTTTTGGGTCTTGAGTTGCTGTGACTTCCACCTCGGTGTCTGCAGGGAGTCACTGGCAGGAATCCAGCCATCGGCCCTAGCTTCCATCTGTGCACTGAGTGACGAGGACCCAGAAAGGAGAGTGCTCAGAGCTCAATACAGTGTGGTGACTTTGGCCATAAGGGCTGCTTTATAGCTGTCTGTAAAGTAGCCCGTCAAAACGCTGCTGACAGATGACCTGCGGTAATGAGCAGGAGAAGGGAGGGCACTCGGCACATTCCACCTGGTGGGGACACCCATCAGGGAAGGGCATTCCCATAAAGCACAGTGATTTTCTCTTCCTTCCTCCCAACTCCTCCTACTTGAGTTCTTGCCTCTCAGTTTTCAGCCCCCGTTCATTCACTCATTGTTTTCATTGAATTACATTTTAATTTACTCATGTATTCACTCAACCATTTATTCATGAATTTTTAATTACTCATATAGCAAATATTTATTGGGCTAATCACTGCAGTTGAGCGTTCTTGAGCCCTTTCTCTATGGTAGATTCCTGGATAAGTGTGATAAAACTAACAACCATGGCATCCGCATTTATTGAGCATTTATCCTGTGTCAAGCCCATGATAAGCGCTGAATGCGAATGATCTCATTTTATTGTCACAAAAGTTGTTTGAGATAAGTTGCTGTTATTAACAGTATTTTTGCAGGTGGAATGAGGTGTCTAAGAGTGTTTAAGTAATTGCCTAAAGTCACACTTAGTAAATTTTCGGAGCTGGGTTTCCAAATCATGTTTATCTAATGTAACACGGGCTCTCTTAACCACTACTTGGGACCATTGCAACAGATCTAAACTCCAGTCTTTTAAATTCTTGTAGAGTCATAAATTCAGAGGGAAGGTGGTACTTGAACTGTGCTGTAAGGTATGGGTAAGGACTAGTAAAAAAGTGAATGATTTATTCATTCTGATAAAACCACCTACTAGACAAAACAGCAAAACAGAAATGCACAGCACAGTGGTGCCTCATTTTTTCCCCAGTATAACTCATTAAAAAGGTATTAATATGTCATCAGCCATTTGACAAAACTAAATGGTGACTTAGAAATCTTTCCATTCATGGTGATAGGTCGCCCAAATTGAACTGGCTTAAAGAATAATGGAGCTGAATAACGCATCACTAGAAAGGCCAGGGCAGGAACAGCTTCAGGTATAGTTTGATCCAGCATCATCAAAGACTAGCTATGTTCCTTCCATGTTTCCTCTCTGCCTTCACAGCATCAGTTACTTCTTGGGGCTTCAAATGGGTCCCTGTTGGTGCTTCCAGGGCCTTCTGTTTCAAAAGTAAAGAAGCTGTTCCAATGTTTGCATCTTCACTTCACACAGACCACAGAAGGAATTGCTTTCAGAGAAGACTCTTCTTTCCCCCCAGAAGACCTAGAAAACTTCTTGGGGGGTTGTTGACTGGTTCTGATTGGGTCTCTGTTCATCATCGATCAAATCATGGTAGTCAAAGGAGCTGGGTGAGGTAGGATTATTGGCTTAATCAGTCAGGATCCACACCTAAAACTGGGACAAGGGTTGATATGACAAAATGGCATGACTGAACCTACGGGAGAACCAACAGCACAAAGCGCACTCTGATCAGTGGTGCTAACTGAAAGAGGAAGACGAGCAGAAATTCACAAAAGCACCTGGACCCATAACACCAAACAATTCCTTTTCTTCGTTTAACTATCGAGTGACCAGTCTTTTCCTGAAGCACACAGCAATGCCAGTTGGCACAGCACTCAATGGCTAATCTCACCATATTCATTACCACCTTGGAAGCATTTTCTACACTCAGGGCAATACCAGTTCTTGAACATTAGTAAATGTGGGAATTTTTCCTTCCCGTTGTGCCTCAGAAGTCCCACCTTTCAAAATCTTTTGGCGAGGATTCTGTTACTACCCCTCTTTCCATCAGGTTGGCCCCTACCTGAGCCAGAGATGTCAACAGGCAACATTTCAATTAAAATCAGATTAAATACTTTGTGGATGTCAACCACAATTCTTTCTGTGTTGTTTATTTGACCACAATTCCTCCTGTGGTATGTCCATTGCCATTCTTTCTGGGGTATTTCGATTGCATTTGTGTTGTTTATCTGACAAATGTGTTTGGCATGTGTAAACTGCTGTGACCACGATTCTTCTTGTAACATTTTGGGAAAGGGAAAAACCTGCATGGCTCAGTGGATGACACAGTTTGCTACAAGTGGTAATATAAAAATTTGAAATTCTTAAACGATTTAGCATTTCCCTTTCCAGCCACATTATCCATCACAGAGAAAAGATATTCTGGGAGGGAGATTCAAACCAACGAAATAATAAGAGTATAATTTTCACTAAACAAATGCATGCATAAATTACCACAGTCTTCTCCCATAAATAGTGACACTAATAGATCCATAGCATGAGATACAGGAAGGGTTGCCATGTTCTACGACAATCCATCTTGTCTGGGAAAGGCAGAGTTGAGAAACTTGATCAGTTAAGCCACACAGCTGTACTTCGGCACTGTCCGGCGTTACTGACAGAGTGTGTGTATCTTGTTTCTTGTCTAGAGGAGGGAGCTTGTGTGTGTGTGTGTATGTAAGATGGAGGCACCAGAGAGAGAGATGCTTGGCATGATCTTTGGCACGATCGAGTCCATCTATACATGTTACTTGATTTGCACATAATTCATAAAACAGGGAAATTTAGATTACCATTTTAAAAATCTAGAAGTTGTTCCTAAGGAGGGGAAACAATGCATTGAGTCTTATAGAGGTTGCCTCCTTTAGCCAGTTTGCCTGTCTGCCTCAGTGGCCACCATCCTCTATTGCCTCAGAGTCAACATAGTCCATTTGTTTCCTCCCTGGACACTCCAAGCAGTTCAGTTTGTGACCTGTAGTATGATAAAAGCCACACAGACCAATAATCTGGTGACTCTTCAATCCAATGTCCCTTTAATGATTGTCCAAAATATGTAGTCAGTGAAGGTGAAGAGTTTGATTTTCTTTTAATAATTTTGTTTTCAGATCACAAATCCTTACAATTTAATTCATTGGTTGAAACAGAGTCCATGTTCTTTACAAATGTTCAAATTCCCTGCAGTCTTAATTTTTCTTTGGCAGCCTTTTGTGTGACTTTTCTGAACCAAGCGACTTCTTGGGAGGTATATTAAAAGGTTTAATATTCACAATATAAATCACATCCCTTGTAAATCACAGCACACCACACATTCTATGGTTCTGGAATGTCTGCTAACCACAACTGCCATCTTTGAATTGACTACAAATATAGTGCATGTTACTTACAAAAATCCCCAGCAAAAATATCCCAGCCTAATGAATGTTATGGTTTTGTAGCTTTGCCTATTTCACTATACAGTGGTTTGTGTTTTTTTTTTAATCAGAAAAGGTCAAATGTATATTTTCCCAACTTCTTTAAATAATGTTTCTAAGCTCCTTACAGATTAACACCCTGGGCAGCTGCCTAGTGGACCCACCCATTACTTCACTTCTGTGAGGGAAAAGGAAGGTACGATAGAATAATCACTGGGTCACAGAATTTGTGAGCAGAAAGATCTGGCATTGGGAAATCGGTGAAGCAGAATTTTGAGAATTTTCATTTTTTAATACATGCATTACAAGCTACTCTCAGCCTCCTATTTTTATTGCATATTCAGTGTGGCCTCCAATTCCAAAGTCAGAGAGCTGTGGCCCATGGACCGGTCAATAAAGTTTTATTGGAATAGAGCCACACCCACTCATTTACATATCGTCTATGGCTCCCGTTGCATTACAGCAGCAGAGCTGAGTAGTTCGAAAGCTATGATCTGCAAATCTAATATGGCCTGCAAAGTGAAACATCTGCTGTGTGGTGCTTTAAGAAAAATGTTACCAACCTCTGATCTAATTCTCCAACATGGTAGAAAAAATATTATTGCTTGTTAAATGGATTTTTGGAATGATTTGTTCCTCCTGATCTAAACCCCCGGATTTCCTCTTCAGGACACTGTGACACTAGTAATTATCTATTCACGGGACATCTTCACAGTATAAATGCTGGGGGAACCTCTATTGGATTTGACTGCAACAATGACTTTAACTGCAAGTAACAGGATACTTTTAACTGTGGCTTAAACAGCAAAAATCTCATTATCTCACCTAATGAGAAGCCAGGGTACCTGGGTGCAGGTTTTGGTGGAGAAGCCCAGGTCATGGTCCCAGGCTGCGTCTGGCCTGCACCACCTGCTCAGCTCACTGACTATTCACACATGTCCCCTCATGGTCAACTTATGGCCATTTTTTTTACTCTGGCTCCAGAAATTACCTCCTCATAGTACGTTGCAAGCAGAATAGAAAGGACAGGAGCACTTAGCTAAAGTTCTAGCTTTCTAAACCCCATAGAAAACTACCAACAGACACCCACCCCATTATATTTCCTAAACAGAGTGGACCACATACCCTCCAATATTTTTCATTGCTCTAGTCCCAAAGCTCAGACATGATGGGGAGCTAGGAGATAGTCAATAAAAGCATGTCAAATGGTAGAAGGATGTCTCAACGAATGAATGGATGAATAGACAAAAATTTTCAAATTTATTTTCATTTGGTCCTTAGTGGGTAACAGAGAACAACTAAGGATGTTACTGGTAGTAAAAATGTTACAGACTATCACTTTATCTCCACCTCTTCATTTTACAGACGGGGAGAATGAGACTCAAAACAGAAATTATTATGGTTTCTGATTGTCCAGCATTGATGCCCCCTCCTTTTTGGCAACAACTCCTTAATTTAATTTTGATCCTAATATGACTGCAATAGGACGAGGGCAGCCCTGCTCCAAAGAGAGAGCATGGACCCCAGAGTCAGTGGTATTCCGCTTTCCTCCCCCAGCACCTGCTGCCTCCACACTGGGCCTCAGTGATGATCTAGAGTTGAGGGTAGGACACCAGAATGCATGCAAAGCTTCGCAGGTGGTACCAGGAGAAAGGTACACTGGTCTCAGGTGGCTGGGGTGGGGCTGAGAGGCAAGTCCACACACAGAGAAAACCAGGATATGAAAAGCCAGATCAGTGAGGTCGTTGATGAGCATCTGGAGGTAGCACCTCCAGATACTCTAGCTCAAGGACTTTAAAAAGTAGCAGAAACCCCAATTCAAAAGGGTCTACATGATAAAGGGAACTGTTTTTGATGCTTAACCCTAAGTGTAGATGCAGGGAACATTTACTCAAGAGCGTGTCTACCCAGTGGATGGACCGGCTGGCTCATCAAGACCCTTGGCTTGTGTTTTTACTCCATTTCTCTTCGGGACTTCATTGTACCTCAGCCTCCTCACAGTTAGATGGTTGCCAGGAACACCTGCTCCCCTCCTGGGTGAGGAGATGAAAGGGCCATGCTGGGTTTCTGAGATTCCTCTTCCCTGGAGCTTCGCCCACCCAAGAGCCTATCACTGTGAGCAAAGCGGAACGGAAGGCTATGACTGGCTGACACCCTGGTGCAGGGGGCGGGGTCTGCTTGCCAAGAAGTACACAAATCAAATCAGAAGAGGTAGATACTCAAGTGGAAATCTGGGTTATGTCAGGAAGATGGATAGGGTGAATGCTGGGGGTGGAAAACAACAGTGGCCATTACAAGTATTAACTCCTGGACTTCTGAGTTATGTGCAGCCAAAATTTTTCCTTTTGTCTTTAGGCTAGTTTGACATAATTTTCTATTCTTTGCAACCAACGGGTATTTATTGATGGTGATAAATGTTATAGTTCAGAATGGAAATAGGCCATTTCTGAAAGACATCACCTAGCAACACACATTCACTTCCCTTCTTCACTTTTCTTCATGCCACATTCACTCCCCAGCACACGAGACAGCGGGTGATGTATGTTCTATATTGTCTTGTTCTTCTCATTAGAGAATAAGCAGGGCTTGGCGTCTGCATCCCCCTCCCAAGCGTCTCTAGTGATACTTGGTCTATAATATGTGTTCAGTAACTAGTTTTTGAATAAGTGAACGAAGAGATGAATAAATAGCATCATCTGATCCTCAAATATCAGCTGGCCCGCTCGCCAGAGACGACACTGGAATCCAAGACAAATGAAGGCAAATCCAGCGTATTCCTAGTCCTCCATCTTTGCCCCAGCCATAGGAATTCTCTTCTTCCAGCAACCAGCTGTTGCCCCATCAAATGGTACCACTTGCTTTCCCCGGTTCATCTATTTTCTTCAAGTCCTTGCCCCTGCTGATGTATTTGTATTCCAGTTCTTCTCATTTACAGCTGCATGAGAAAGATACCAATGACCCTTTGCTGGGTCCCTTTATCCACTACAGGTCTTTGGGCTTTATCTTGGTCCTATGCCTGTAGCCCCAGGCTCCATTCATATCTCTCAATAGGAACTTCTGGAAATCTCTCTCTAACTTTCCCAAACTTTCCAGTATGGGTCAGAGAACATCCTATTTTCATTCCAGCCAATCATCCCTTTGGCTGACCGACTGGAAGAGGCTCACCTGGGCAGTGGTCTTGATATTCAGCGGAGATACCTGCAGGTATTCAGTTAGGCTGCGTTTCCCTCGTCCTCCCAGGCTGGGCCTGAGCAGACACTGCCTCACAGACGCAGATGGCATCCAGGTGTGACTTGCCCAGCTGCTGCCCTCCCGGGACTCCTAATAAATTTTCCAGCTGAAGTGGGCCTTGGTCCATGTATCCTCCTGCATGCAGCACTCTCTGCAGTGACCTAGTGGGGACACCACAGGGACAGGATGGCCCTCTAAGGATCCTCCAGGGGCCCTCTCCTAGGGAGTCAGGAACTGCTTGAGCTATAAGAACATCGTGGAAGAGGGTATTTGATTTGAACACATTGCTATCCAAACCTTTATGCTCTGTGAATTCAACCACTAAGCATTCATTCAAAAGCTTGATGCTATGAGCCCTTAAGTAGTATAGGCATTTGCTATAATTACATTTTTCTAATTATTTGCATTTTTTCATTTGAAAACTCACTCTGTATACCCTTTGTCAACATTGGATCAGCAACGACCACACCTGGAACTTTTCCACATTAAAATCTTGGGATTCCTCATCC
Organism: Talpa occidentalis; assembly: GCF_014898055.3. Classification (NCBI taxonomy): domain Eukaryota; kingdom Metazoa; phylum Chordata; class Mammalia; order Eulipotyphla; family Talpidae; genus Talpa; species Talpa occidentalis. The sequence continues at coordinate 101,271,327 of NW_023600993.1, forward strand.
CAGGTCTAGTGAATCAGCAGGGAAGGGACTCAGCAATCTGTATTTTAATAAACTCTTCATGGTTTGATGCACAGCATAGTTCGCAAACGATTGGTTTAAAGCTACCTAATCTGTTACCTTATGTATCAAACAGGAGTCAAAATATGTGACATAAAGTTGTTGGAGGGATTAAGCTCAATAGATCTTGCAGGGAAAGCACATAGCAAAGTGGCACTTAGTATGCACTCAATATATGACAGTTACAATTAATATTATTAGTGTTAGTGTATTAGTATTGGATTTCCTTTCTGAGTGGCCAGTGTCTTAGTCTATGACTTGACATGTGGAGAGGGAAGACACTTTAACATTCATTTTTATAAAAATAACTAATTTTTTGAGGCTCCCCTCCCTCATGCCAGACACTGGCTGAGCATGTCATGAACATTGTATTTGATCCCCATTTTAAAAAATGCTAAGAGAATGGTGCTATTACCGTCTGCCTTTTACAGGTGAGAAAACAGCTTAAGTAACTCACCCAGAATAACACAGGTAGTGAGTGAAAGAGCCAGAAAAAGAATTCAGTGTGTCTCCAAGTCCAGGCTATTAAGCATCTCACACACCACGTTTCCAAAGTGATTTGCAAAAAGGACGAGGTGGGTGTCCATTTTCATACACTGGTATCTCACACAGTGTTATTTCAGAAATCGGCTATTTGATACAACATCTGCATGAACGTCATGGCTGTTGATTAATGATATGTCTCTCAATTAAATTTGTGCCTGAAATGAGCTTTGTGAGTTGAGGTTTTATAAGAGGCCAAGGCGAAGGGAACCCCCGGGCTGTCCTCTGTGATGCTTAATTTCTGCCCAGGCCCGCTGGCAGGACAGCCATGAAGGGGTTGGTTTGATGATGATTACACTAAAGACAGTTCAGCATCTGTGACCAGAGTGGTTGCTTCTGGGGTGCAGTTTGGGACACTGATTCCCTGGACGCAAAGGATACATGCAGGTGTCCATTACTAAGGGAATCAGCTAGAGAAAAAACTGCCTCCTTTAGGTACGGAAGGTAAATCTTCAGGCAAGGATTAGAAAAAGGAAATGTAGAAATGTGGCCTGTAATTACCATTAAGTATGTGTTAGCAGTCGTACTTATTAATATGGGTTTGAGGGCCCAGTGATGAATGCCAAATTTATACCATTTTTTTTAGTTCAACAAAAAATTCCAGCACATAAAATACCAATGACATCCTGTAAAGCAATTTAAAAAGGGGTAAGAAATGTCTATCAAAGGAATTTCAGAATGAGCTGCTGAACTTATAAAATAAATATATTTAAGCACCCATCATACGTGTGTGTGTGTGTGTGTGTGTATGTATGTATGTGTGTGTATAGGATAAAGTGTTTGCTTTATCCTAGAGAATGTTTAAGGGCACAAATAGCCCATGAACAAAACCCTGTAGCATTTCTTATTTGATTGAAGCAAATAATTGTAGCCTTTATTGGAGAGTTTCTGCCTAAATCTTAGAAGCTGGGCCTCAGAGATATGATAAGATCTTCCGTGTCATGTAAAACTTCACCGTGTCCCTAAAGTGACAGTATCAACAATTGTAAGGCTCCGCAAACACTAGTTTTGGCTTCTGCCTTTTATTTTATTTTTCCCCCTCTCTTAGCTCCACCCAGCCAGCTCTTGAAAGGCCTTCTGTTCTGTCAGCCATAATGACATCTGCTGGCGGAGACAGGAAGTCATAAATCTGTAGGTCCCCTCTCAACCAAACCTTGTTAATGCTGCCATTTATCACAGGGGCTGGGGTGCCATCTCTGGAGGGCTGGACGCAGGGAGTCCATTTTCTCCCATACCCCTTCCCCAGAGAGCAACCATTTTACAAACAGCCACTTTTTCATCTCGCATTTGCAGAGCTGAAAGTCAGGCAGATGCAAACCCCATCGTCCGTGTGAGGTTCTTGGAAAGAAGCCACGATTCCGGGCAACAATAGACTCGACTTGATGTGGGGGGCTACAGCAAGGCAGTCCTGACCGAGTTCTGTCCTTCTTCCTTTCAAATCGGCCCCTAACTGCTTCTTGGAGTGGGATGGAGATTTCCTCCCTCTTGCTTTCTCCCTCTGTCTCAGCATATGTCTCTTTTTCCCCTCTCCTTCATTTATTTTGTTAATAATTCCTTATTAAAGTAACATTGCCTGATGACATTATAGGAGCTGCAGGTGTGTATCATTATAAATCAACATCTGTAGAGGCTACACTAAATTGCTATGAGGGTTACATTGGTTTTTAAACATTGTATAAATGTGGGTGGTGGTAGCACCCCTGTGGAACATTCCAGAAATGTCAACTGCACAGCAGTATACACCCCACGGTGCTCAAAATCTACCATCACATACCACCGACCCACTTTGTCCATTTCACTCCCCCTCCTGCCCACGAAACTCCTTCCACTGTGCTTCTTTAAGGGCAAAGCTTGCTACAGGGGAGTTGAAGAGGAATATTTAAATTCAGAGTCACTTTTGTTATGAACTAATGGTGGTTGCTGTTGGGGTTTTATTTGTTAGGAGCTCACGGTGTCCCGAGCCTTGATTTTGGCCCCGTGTGTGCCAGGTACCCAAGCACTGCACAATATGAACTTGCTAATCCTTGAAACATTTTGAGGTGCTGAATTGCTTTAGTTGTCCCCTTATGAGGAAACTGAGGCACCGAGAGGCTGGTGACTCGTGTTGGAGCTTTGGCTGCTCGACCTGTGGTCCCAGGTTATTTGCTCCAGCTGTGAGACACGCGGCACACAGATGCCAGCCTGGACCCACGTAGTCAGCGGTTGCATTTGAAACACGAGTGCCACACAACTCCTCTGGATGGCAGAGACTGTGAAGCAGTGGGAGACACTGGGGTTTCCACCCTCCACCCCATTGGCATCTGGGGCTGGGTCATTCTTGGTTTGCAGGGTCCTGACCTGGGGGCGGCAGCACCCCCAGCTGCCACCCTCTAGATGCAAGTAGCGCCCCTGAGTTGTGACAAGCTCAGATGACTCCAGACCTTTTCCAGGGGAGAAAAATCACCCCTGTTGGAACCCGAGCTGGTCAAAGTGTGTCTGCAGACTGGAAACATCCCTGCAGGAGCTCGTTAGAGACACACATCTGCAAACCTCAGCCCAGACTCCCCAGACTCACTGAGCTAGGATCTCTAACAATGGGTGCAGGAATCTGTTTCAACTCTCCAGGAGAAGATATATAGGCTAACATTTAAGAATCAAGAATCGTGAGACCTCAAGCTCTGAATAAGAGAAAAGTAACAGTAACTGGGCAAGCTGTGGCCGCAGCAGGAGAGGGACAGTGCCTGAGCACTGAGTGAGCCAGCCCAGGAGGCCCAGCCAGGTTCCCCCACAGGCCGTCCCCATAACCTGCGGTGAGGTAGCAACCCCTGTGCCTCAGCTTCCTCATATGTGAACCCGGGACAACCCAGGCACTTCACCTCCTCGAAACGTTTCAAGGATTTACAAGTTCATAATTTCCAGTGCTTGGGACAGCGTTGGGTGCCGAGTGCTTCATAAATGTTCACTACTATTATTATCATTACTATAATTTGCCTGACTTTACCTAGATTTTTTTTTTGTTTTTAGTTTCCTAAGAGTCGGCAGGTGCTTTATTTCCTGCCTCCTCCGCAGCTACCAGTCCAGTGCCTGCCGGGACAGGCGCTTAATGGAACATTAGTGGGGGGACAGGAGACACCTACTGAGAGTGCAGTGCTGGGAGGGGGGCCATTGCACCATCACAAATGGCTGGGATTTGTGCTCGGTTGCCTTTGTACTTTCTGCATGAGAATCCAAGCTTCCCTGATTGGTTTCTGTAAATTGGCACCCTTGCAAATGAGCTGATGTTAGTTTGGTCTCTCTGCATGGGTCAGGTTGGACCTCAGATTTAGCTGAAAGCTCTTTACAAACAATAGTCCAGTCACCGATGCTTATAAGATAATGAAAAAGCTGAAAACCAGAGAGTATTTTCTATGTGTTAGGTGAGGTACTGCATATTTTATAGCAGTTCATACTATCCTCTCTAATCCCTAATGGAATCAGTGATATAAATGTCCCCATCTTGCATAAAGAGAAACTGAGGCTACGAGAGAGGCCAGATCACCTGCTCATGGTCATAGTCTAAGGTGGTGAAGGTATTTTTTCAATGCAGGTCTGTCAGATTCCAAACCTCCATGGACCTTTCTTGCCTGGTGGTCTCCTGGTCTACCCAGAGTGGTCTTATATCCTAGGTTTTCTAGAACAATTCTCAGATTTGAGTCTGATCACATACATGTCTTTCCTTTTAAAGCTCAATGTGTGGTAATACTGAGAATTCTGCTTTATATCCCTACTAAAGATACAACAGGGAAGAAGAGAGAGATCCTTGTCCCCAGGTGAGCACACTTGTGCAGAGAAAGGACACAGGCAAAATCAGAGACTGAAAAGGACTTAATAAGCAAGTGCTAATACATTATTATAAACAACACGGCTAGATAAGACAGAGCACCTGAAAGAGGATGGTGCTAAGAATTTGCCTCTGTTGGCTGCATTGCCTGGATAGTCACTGAAGTTCTGCTGGGCGCCTGGCACTATGAGAAGTGGATACTTTGCAATGACAAGACAGTTTTGGTTTTGGGCCTCATGAAACTCACATTTGGGGGCAATTCCAATCTAGCAGACCTTGCCTGGTGCCCTGCCCATTTCTTCACACCCCAATTTAAGGGCCCACGCTATGGCTCTTTGCCTGGAGGAAAGGACAGGAGTGGCCTGGGGCCGTGACTGGCAGGAGTCAGTGGGTACATACCACAGCTCTTTTCCAGAAGGAGGGAGATCTTGGAAGCACATGATTTACATCGACCTCCAGTGTTGCCAACAGAGTTAAGCTCCGTTTGCCCATAGTAAAGGCCTAGTTAATAATAAAGACCTAGTTAATAATACACATTATTAACTTTATTAACTTTTCCACTTCCCTACCAGAATTTTCTAGGATCACACCCCAAATAAACCACAGACTCTCAAATCTTTATCTTGGATTCTGCTTCTTGAGAAATCAAAAGCAAGACACACATAGCTTTCTTTCTAGAAAGAGTTCACAACAATTCTGGACTATTGGACTATTTTAAGCCTATGGGTGTCTTGGTCTGATTGGCCTTCCCAGCTTTGGTTAAGGAGGAAAGACAAGCTGCATTGATAAGCAAAAACATCATCCAGGACATGTCACGTTGACATAATCCTAGCAAGCAATGGTGGAATCTCATGAAATTTTAAGGACAATAGGATGTTAATGCTTAATCATAATAGGTAAGACATGTTCCAGATAAGACAGAAAGGTATTCTCAGAGCAAATGATATCATTCTTTATTTGCTTCTGAAAGTCGAGGGGCTCCTGTGGGCACACAGTTTTAATGAGTCCAGGGAGGAGAGTTTGATGCACAGTTGAGGTGGCATAAAATATACCTGAGCCCAGAACTTAAAGGCTGCTCATCACCTGGTTTCGAGGCTGTTCCAGGGTCCTTACAGTCACTTAATGTCTTTCTGCGGTTAATGAAGCTGAGCAATGGATTACTAGGCTGGCGAATTGGTCTGGATTCTTCTTCAGCAGCAAAACACTATCACCAACTGCAAGTAGCCAACTCCATGGGAGAAATGTGATAACATGTTAAACAGAACAGCTCTGGTAGCCCCAACCTGCCCGCCAGCAATCATCCCCTTTAAAATATACATAATGCTTAATTGCTGTTGCAAAATTCGACACCTAGCCAAATCAAATAGATTGAAAATGGAGAACTCTACAACTGGTGGAGGATTTATTCTTAGCAACAAGCTTGCCAGGGGCCGAGCATCCCCTAAACTTTATTGTTACCCACCTTAACTGCTTTCAGAGAGCAAATTTCAACCAAGTAGAACAAGACATAGAGTCTTCTGTATTGGTTGAGCAAACCCATTCGATGGACTTGGTGTTTTCAGGATATAAATCAATGTGTTTGCATTTATCAAGAGCTAAAAGAATAAAATTCAAACTCAGTGTTGGAACCCACGGCAGACCCACGGTCCAGACCCCCTCTCTTTGGCTGGCTCTTTAAACCTGGGTTCCGACAGCTGCAGCCTTTGTGTCCTGGAGCCACAGAAGTTTCTTCCAAGCCCTGAGGTCAGGGCTTGGCCCTTGGTTGACTGCTGGGTGTCTCCCAGATCTCAGTTAAGATGTCACCTCCTCAGAGAGGCTTTCCTTGACCCTCATCCTAAAGTCAGCCCTGCCCCCAACCCCCTCATTCCCTTCCCAACACCCCTCCCCATTTTCTTCCTACCATGCTCCACAATCTATCTGTGATTTCCTCTTGTTTGATTCCCCCACCAACATGAAGCTGCACCAGGTATCCCTGGAGAAGAGAAAATAATCAGAGATTGCTTTCTGAAAGTTTATAAAAAATATAGTTACTGGGACGGGAGATATCACGAATGAGTTAAATGCCATAAGAGGAAGGCAATGAATTATATCCTCAAGGGCAAAATCGTATGGTACACTGGCTCTCAAACTTGGCTGCATATTGGAATCATCTGGGGGCTTTAAAAAGTATTGCTGGCTGGATCCCACCCCCGCAGACCGAGGTAATGAGTCTGGGTAAGACCCGGGCATTGGGAGTTTTTAAATCACCCCAGTTGATTATGAAATGCAGCAAAATTTGAGAAAACTGCTCTTTTAAATGGAAGCATTATGTATATGCACAGAATTGCACAAACAATAAGCATGCAGCCGAATTAATTTTCACAAACTGAATACACCGGAGTTACCAGCACCCAGTTAGGAACCACAAACCCCAGAAGTCTCCCACTTTCAAGGTAACCGGTGTCCTCCTAGTCGAGCATAGATTAGTTCCGCCTGCCCTAAATGCCTGTATTTGGGATCACACTCTACATTCAGTCTTTTGTTTTGAGGAGACATTTGAATCATGTGGGATCCCTCCAGGAAGACTTCCTGAAAGAGGCAGTATTTAAGAAGAGGGTCTGAGGAGGCAATAGACCAGAGAGAGGAATGGTCGGCTGCTGGGGCAGGGAGCCCAGCTCCACGGAAAGAGGCACGTGGGCTGAATAGCTGTGTCCCCATAGTTCCTGGAAGTCTTTTGGTGGGTCTAAGAGATGTTGGAAACCATCCTTCCTTACAAGCATGCTCAGCTTGGTGTTCAGTCATTCCACAGGTTCTTTTTGCGTGCTGACATAGCGCTGTCACAGAGTTGATAGAACTTACATGTTAATAGGGGAGACAGTCAACAGGCAAATACATGAAGAAGATATTTACATGGTGCGCTAGGAGGCTCCCCAAGCACTGAACCCAAGAATAGACTCCGGAGCTACTCCTGGCAAGTGATGAACTCTACGAACTTGATTCACTTGTACATCAACTTTCGCCCCAGGAGGGCTGCCATGCCTGGCACCTTATCAGAATCTCCTGGGAGCTTTTTAAATCTCAGATATTCTGACCTGCCCTGGGATCTAACACCAGTACGGCCTGTGCTTGTTTATCTGTAGGATAAAAAAAAAGAGAGAAAGGGAGAGAGGGAGGAAACCCTCCAATGATTGTGCCACTGAGCCCGGCGGAAATCAGTACGTAAGGGCTCAGGAAGAAAAGGCTGAGTCATTGCGAACTTCTCATGGCTTTAGGCATCCCAGAATCTGAATATGGCATCCAAGGGGTCCAGATTTCCTGGGGTCCTCCCATAGTGTTATTCTAAGGCAAGAGCACTTGGATGGAGTCTCCCAAAATTTCAGCCTGTGGCTTAGCAAAGTATTTGCAAATTCTAGTACGCCTCCACCCCGTTCCTCACCTGTGACCATCTCCACATCCCACCTGAACAGTTGTTTACTCTCATTGTTCCTCGAATATTTATTTTAAAAACACAAGGAGAGGTATCCAAGCTTTAGATGGCTACCCTAAGTGGGGAGCATCGCCTTTTATCACGGAAACAGTCGGTCACCTCACTGTGCATCTGATGAAAATAAACTGCTTTCTAAAAGTCTAGCTAGGTACCCCGGCCTCCCTCAAACTCTGTGCCTCAGATCTGTGGTCCCTTAGAAGAAACCGGAAGTTTGCTAGCGCTTGGCGTGCAAGACAAGGGAGCCTCAAACTGAGACTTGGGCAGATTGAAAGCAACCTGACCTTTCCACCCTTCAATTCAGTTTTTCAGTGTCATGTCTACACCACTGAGCACATCTGGGGACCATCATGTGGTGTCTCCCTCTGGGGTCACCAAAACGGCCCTTGCTGGTAACCAAGCCAAGCACCTACAATGATAGCAGCAGAACAATACAAATGAATGACAAAATGCTCTGGAAGTGTGGCCAAGAACACGTTGGTAAAAGTACAGGCAGAACCCCCCCCTTTCAGTGATAAGTCGCCCTCCTCCAATATAGAACCAGCTCTTCAGCAAGAGAAGGGAGTAGAGCAAGGGAAGAAAATTTGAAAAATCCTGGAAAGATTCTGGGAGGAATTTTGTAGCCCAGACCTAGCAGCTCCTGCTGACGACCCTGGTTCTCTCTCCAACGTGGCTCCAGCTCTGAGTTCCCTGCTTACTAAGTCACCAGGACCTTCGATGTCCCTTTAGCAGAAGCTTCCTGAAGGTGGGTATCTCCTATATGTCCCAGCATCTCCTGTGTTGGGGTGATGCTAACTGACCCGGGGGATGCGTGTTCAATGGGTGATTCATGCTAACCCCAGATCAGCTTCTACAGAACGAGGAGGCTCCATGGAGGACTTACTGGGGTCCTCTTCTTTCTGTCCAAGTCTTCGGTCTGTCCCTCCTGGTCCTATAACTGCTATGCTTTCTTATCTATGGGGCTGTGGGCTTTTACTCATAAGCTATGGTCCCTACCACGATGCGCCCTAGAGGTGAACTGGGCAGTTAGAATTCACCAGAATGGATACTGTCTTGCTGAGTTTGCCAGCAATAGGTAGGGTTTTCTCTGCCTCAGTTGCCTAAGGACTAGGCTGGGCCTGGGTGAGGCTGCTTGGGTGATTTGGGGAAGGTTAGTTAGCAACTTGCTCTGCTCCACATTCGTGAGAAGGACAATAGAGCGTTTGCCTCCCATGCGGGGCGGTTGGAAATGATTAAACAGCACTTTGCAACCCTGACAATAACATGTTGTGACTGACAAGGAGAGTGGGGAAAGTCAAGTCCAAGTGAATGGCTAAGAAAAATATTTGTGAAAAGAGTCACCCTGGGGAATTCCCCAGGTGTGAGGGCAGCGGAGGCAGGTGGGGCCTGCAGGTGGGAGGCCTGGGAGAGCCCTGGGATGAAGCCTCAACTGCACTGGGTGGGTACCTGAGGGACAGTGAGGAGGGGGCCCCCAGTGACCCCTCGGGCTCCTCAGTGACATTAATATCTAAACCTGAGTGGCTTAATAGTTAGCAATCTTAGGCGCGTCTGATTCCAACCTACACCGAAGAAGAAGAAAAGCCTCTTTAGGAGAAGTTCTCAAACTGCAGTAGGCAGGGGCTGCATTGTGGGGCCGGGATGGCTTGCTCAACATGCAGTTTCCCACGTACTCATCTCGAAGTTTCTGAGCTGGGAGGTCTCGGCAGTGGTCCTCAACCAGGGGTGATTTCGCCCCCACCCCCAGGGGACACAGAACAATGGAGGCCATTTGGTGGACAGGAATGGGGTGGAGGGTTTTACGTGGGTAGAGGTCAGAGAGGCGAGTCCACATCCTACACTGCACAGAACAGCAACGGATTATGGTCCCAAATGTCCATCGTGCTGGGCTTGGGCGTCCTCCAGGGGAAGGCCCAGGACGTACAAGGTCACGGGGCCTGGCGGGACTTGATGCGAGAAGCGGAAGCGCTGACCTGGGCCTGGTGTGTCTCAGGGCCCCCGGCCCCGGCTCCCTTTTTGCGCAACTCCTGGTCCACACTTAGGGCCAGCTTTGACCTGACACTGCCCAGGAAGCCCTGCCTGTCACCGTCCTCCCTTCCTGCTCTCCAGACTCTGCCCCTCCTACGTGCTCTCCTGGCCCAGCAGCGCCGTTGGCCTCCCTGGTGGGCTGTGGTCTCCCTGCATGGAAACAAGCCTTCCTTGAGGGCAGGGCCCAGGCCCCCCACCAGTCCTCAGGACCTCCAAAGGGCCTGTCCTGAGCGGGGCTCAGCCATCCCTCATTGGCTTGAGGGACTCTGGGCTTGAGGGGCTCCCACAGTGAACCTGGAGCGACCCCTTTCCGCCACCTTCACAGAACCTCGCTTGAACATTTTCGTGGAGTTTTTCCCTCGGAAATGATCTCGTTTGTTTGTCGCCTACTTTTCATTCACTGCACCGATATTTTATTGGGCACCTACTACATGGCTCGTCCTCTGCCGTCCCTGGCGATGCCACGGAGAACAAGAGGCAAAACCCCTCCTCCCATCATATTCTGGACGGGGAACTTGGATGATAAACAGAAACCTGCTTATCATAGGTGTGACACTGATAAGCTCAGTGGAGACGGGAGTGCATGCGTGTGCATGCGTGTGTGTGTGCGTGCATGTGCATATGTGAAATCTTAAACAAGGCAAACCTTCGGGAAAAGGTGACATGTAGGCAAACATTGGATATTAGACGTCTGGGGGCGTGGGGGCAACTTGCCTGCTCCCCCATGAGAATAAAAACACCAAGCGGGCCTGCATCTTCCTTGGCGCTCCAGCTGCAGGGTGGCAGCAGCCCAGGCACATACTAGGTGCTTCCTAAGCATCACCCCAACAAGACAAAAGGGAGACTCTGTGCTCAAACTCTCCAGAATCAGGCTGCAGCAGCTCCTCTCCATGCCCAACCACCATCAGCCAAGGGGTGGTGGCTGGAGGCGATTAAACTTAGGGTGGGAGCCGGGAGGGCACCTCGGTGGCCCCATTAGAGGGGTGGGCCTGGCTCAGGCCTCTCCCCTTCCTGCCCCAAATCAAACCTAAGTTCTCACCCCACCCCCAAGACACCCGCACCCCATATCACCGAAGCGGGGTCAGCAGCCGGGCCTGCCTCTCCGGGCCCCGCCGCAGAGTTGGCCCATCGCTCCCCGGCCCTGCGCCCCGCGCCGGCCCCCACTCTCGGGGCGCCCCCGCCCCCCGCCAGGCCGCGGGACGCTGTCCCTTTAATAGACTCGCGCTGCCGGGCGCTCTGCGGCGGGGAGTAAATTTCTCCCTGTCATCAGGTCGCGGGGAGAGAGGAGGAGGAGGAGTTTGTTAATGTTCAGTTTGCTCAGCGGGATCGATGTTTGCTGGCATCGCCTCGCCCTGCCTTGTGTGTGTGTGTGCGCGTGTGAGTGTGTGTGTGCGAGTGTGTGCATCTGTGGGGGTGTGAGTGCGCGTGAGAGGCAGCGGGGTGCGTGTGTGCGCGTGTGAGTGTGTGTCTGGGTGTGAGTGAGTGCGTGTGTGTGTGTGTGTGAGCGCGCGGATGCCAGGTTTTCTGTCTTGCCCCGACGCGCGCCTGTCCTCTCCATATCACTCACAGACGGGGATCTGACAGCAGCCACAAACCTGCCGTGAGTGATCCCGCGCCCCCTGCTCGGAGCCGCCATCGAGCCCCGCCGGGAGCAGGAGGAGGGACCCGCCGCGCCGGCCGCCACCTGCCCGGGCCCCGCGAGCGCGCGCGGAGCGTGTGCGCCCCTCGCCCGCCGCGCGCCCGGGCTTGGATGTTTAATAAAGAAATCAAGTGTCTCCACAGTCACCAAAAAAAAAAAAAAAAAACCAAAAAAAATTCCAAAAAGCAAAAACAAAAAGGGAGAGAGCGAGGAAAAAACATCCAAAACAAACAAACAAACAGGCGAGGCAGGACCGAGCTCCGCGGCCCGCGCGCCCGCGCCGCCCGCCCGCCCGCGCCCGCCGCCCCGCCGGGGGGCTCCGGCCCGCGGTGCAGGAGTTGCGGGGGGATCGCCGGGGGCACCGAGGCCGAGAGACGCCCCCGGAGCCGCCGGGCAGGAGGCGGACGACACCCGCGCAGGCGAGAGAGACCGCGGGCCGCGCGCGCGGCTCGGGGCTGGGGCGCCCGAAGTGGGACTGGAGCGGAGTAGAGGATGCCAAGGAGGAAACAGCAGGCACCCCGGCGGGCGGCAGGTAAGAGACACGCGCGCCCCGCGGCCGCCCGGCCCGGGGGCCGGGGGCGCCGAGCCCCGCGCGCGCGCCCTCCCGGCGCCCGGGCCCCCAGGACGCCACCCCCCGAGCTCCGGGGAAGTTGGCTCGGGTGCCCCGCTCTGCCCCGGGAGTAACCCCATCCCCGCCCGCGGCCGCCACCTCCCAGATCCATCCCTTTCCAGGCTCAGGTTGGGGGGGTGGGGGAAGTTATCCCACCGAGCCTTCCCTCCTTAAACTTTTTTCCTCCACCCTCTACCCCACCCCTAACTTTCTCCCAGACGATTTCTCGCCTCTCAGGCCAAAGTTGGTTGAGGATTTGGGGTGCTCGCCGGGGAAGACAGCCCAGCCACCCCCGCATCCCTGCGCGTGGCGAGGGCCGGTGGCTGCCGGCTCCGGGGACAGCGGCTCCCCTCGCCGGCTTTGGGGGCGCGGGGTGGGAGGCTCGCCCCAGCCCAGGCGGGGGACCGGCTGGGGGGCAAGAATTAGGAGTGGATCGCCACGGTGGGAGAAGCCACCCTAGGAAACCCATAGAGCTTTGAATATGTTTTCTGAAAGGATCCACTTTGGGAAATCAGATCAACTCTCTTTTTTAAAAAATAAATAAAATAAATAAAGGCTGGGGGAAAAAAAAATGCCCCCAGAACATGGAAACAGCTCTGCATTTCCTTTGCCCAGAGCAAGTTGCAAACTTTGTAAATTGATTTGTATGATAGGAACTAGCCCACCTGAATACTTACCCCCCAACTCCCCAACCCCCCCCCCAAAAAAAAAGAGAGGAACAGGTTAATGGATCAGTACAATAGACCTTCTAGAGGATTTTTTTTTTCTTTTGGGTTGCTTAATTGCTTTTTTAATAGTATGCTGGGGTTTTGTTTCTCGGAAGTGTAATATGAAAGTTCATTTTTCTCCTGCCAGACCCACCCACTGAAAAATCAGCTTTCCACTTGATTGCTAGTTTTGATTTGACATTTGATTGATCACCTGTCATCTCACTGCATTTGATCTATTCATTCTTGATATATATCAATAAATCACTCACCATGGTAACTCAGAGTGCCGGTGACGCAAGCCTTGCCCTCTAGATTCAGAGCCAGACATGCACAATTATTATCTTGTTTGCCTTTTAATGTGGGCGTTTTTATTTCTTTGTGTCCTTTGGTTGAATCAGGGCTTTATCGAAAAGCTGAAGTTTGGGGTGTGTGTGTGTATGTGTGTGTGTGTGTGTGTGTGTGTGTGTGTGTGTGTTTTCCTTTTCCCTCTCTGTCTTCACCCTGTGGCTTTCACGATCTGCACCAGTTAAGGCTGGTCTTTTGCAGACTTACCACTCTGCTCCCTTCTGTTCCAACGGGAGCGAAACATGAGGGAGAAGTTCGGGGGAACACTTTCCTCAACTTTGCAGAGCCACCCTTAGAACAAATCCGAAGTTAGTTCCCAATCTGGCAACATGGGTATTTGTGTCTGAACACGCTGGATCACCAGGCTCATCCTTCATTGTGGCCTCGTTCCAGCCGGAACGCAGTACATGGGCTTTGAAATATCCACAGTTTTCTTCCCCCAGAATGCAGAATCGCCTCGGTCACCGAGTGTAGACCGGTTCGGTTCACACTGCACGCGGAAATATCACTTAAAAGCTTTGATGTGTGCATTTTCCAATTGTTTCCCTAAGAGGAAAATAATTAAAATCTATTTAGGCCCATGTATATTTAGAACTTGCCTCGGCTGGGAGGTGTTCTTTTTCATCTCGAGGTACCTCTGGAAAACAATTCCTCCCGCCTACCCTGTCCCTTTCTACATTTAACTCATTTTTTTTTTTTTGAAACTTAGCTTGCCTTGCAATCTGACAGTGTTGGGGGTGAGCCCTGGCCTTCCAGGCTCAGGAAAAGTAAGCCCTGCTCCCACTGGTTCTGGCAGCAGAAGTTTTAGTGTAGCTAGATTATTACAGATAACGTTCTTATCGTTGTCCCGAAAGAGCACCCTGGGCAAGAGTCCAGCGAGAAGTGGTACTACCCTGAAAATTATTCTTTTTTTTTTTCCCCCCTTGTTGTTCCGGTAAAGGCCATCAACAACTAGCAGTTATTTAAATTACCAGGATGACTGGACATGTCTCCTGGAGTAAGCTCATTACAAAAAGTGCATTGCTCAGAATCGCTCTACTTTGATTATAATTATCCTCCGGTCGATGAGGAGCCAGGTGTACATACTATCGTGCTGTATCACATTATTTAAATTAGATCCTTTGCCTTTCGCTGGGCTCTATGGGTGCTGGCTCCATTATTTACTGTAGTGTGTGTGTGTGTGTGTGTGTGTGTGTGTGTGTGTGTGTGTGAAAGTTGGGCTGTACTTTCAGTTTTCTAGCCTGTGAGAATCCTAGTGTTTTTACATGTTTGTTTTCATGGCTTCTTATTTTCACTGGAAGATGTGAAAAATCCTTCTCAAAGTGAAAGGGGATGATTCATCTCATGCACACGAGGTCCCTCTCACAGTATTTGCTCAGATATTAATACAACAGATATCTTTGCAGGCCAAGCTTCTTTGCTCTGAGGTCGCAGAGCCAGGCTCTGTCTGCTGAGATGATTATTTACAAGGAAAGTTAGCCACTCTGATTCCACAGTTAATACCCAGGGCAAGGGAGAAGGTGGGATGGGAGACCATAGCCTCCTAACTTTTATCACTGCTTAAAATTAAGCATTGCACAACTGTAAGTAATTACTCCCATGGATTGATGTTGAAAGCTTGATTTCGAGCTTGATTAATGAATAATGTAAGATAGAAAAGGCCCGTGAGTGAATCAGAGCTGAGAGTCTTTCCCAAGAACTGTTTGAGGCAATTTGATTCCTTTGCATTATTAGTTTTAAGTTCCATGTTTCAAGGAATCAATTACAGAACTTTCTAATAAAGCAGGTATCCAGATAGAAGGAACAAGACGATAGCATCACTGAGGGAGCGTTGCAATCTTTATTTGTCATATTCCTCCCCCCTTGAAAGGAAGGGCTGTGAGGTAAGCAGTTCTCTTTAAGGAAACAGCCAAGTCAGAACATTTCCCTCCCAAATGTCATTCTTCCTGCCTTCTGAAGCTATGCTGTTTTACCATACTATTACTTCAGGCAAGAAAAAAGTTGAGGAAGCAGCCTCCCGCCCCCTCCCTCAGGGGTGGTGTGTGTGTGAGTGTGAGCTTGCCTCCTTGCTTGTCTATTTCACTCCCCCCTAAAACGCATGCACTTTTCCCCGAGAATCTTGCAGGATTCTGTACCAGCATTTTCTCCCTCTCCCTTTAGGGAAGAAAAGATGGCAGAGAGGTAAAATAAAGGAGTAGAGTGTTGCGATTGGTCTGTGTCTTGCAGGATGCAGAGTGGTTAAAAATGTAAAATTGTAGGCTTACTTTCCGTAAGCCCAGGCAACCTCAGAGCTCACGCACACGTCATACGTATTTTCCTTCAGCATCCTGAACTATTGTTTTAATATAATGCCAGCCAATTGTAAGAGAATGCAGAGCTGCTGGGATGACATACATGGGACTGTCTGTTCCGTGTGTAAGGGACAGGCTTCTACCCCTGCCCGCCACGAGATGACTCTTAGAAGAGGTCTGATATCCAGATCCGGAGAAAGTCTCGCAGGGAGAACAGCTCCTTCAATTTATTTTGTTTATTTAATATGGAGATGAATAATGCAGATTTTGTTTTCATGAATGTCCTTGTGTGGCAGTAAACATTAGACTATTAGCAATCATTACTTAAAAGTTGCAATTTGCACCTTAATAGCACAGGTTATTTACATGGAAGCGTAGTCAGCAGGGACAATTCTGATAGCGCAGTGAGTGGGGATGACCTGTGAGGGCTGTTCAGTCTGGAGGTGGCAGAGACAGGAGAAGGGGAAGCTCAGTCATCTCCACCCAGTCAGCAGTGGAGAGGGGGTGGGCCGCTCAGG
Organism: Talpa occidentalis; assembly: GCF_014898055.3. NCBI lineage: Eukaryota > Metazoa > Chordata > Mammalia > Eulipotyphla > Talpidae > Talpa > Talpa occidentalis. Next base: position 101,287,327 of record NW_023600993.1, read on the forward strand.
GGGAAGTTTACCTTTCATTTACTGGCCAGTGGGACTGGATTCAGTAGAACAGGGACTGGGTAGAGTGGGGAGCCTGGCACTCTCACTTTATTCAAACAGACTTCAGAAAGAGAAGTTCACGTCTTGAACCTTTGAATCCCACACGCTGTGGACCCCTTCACTTACCCAAACCGTGTGATTTTAACAGATGAACAGAGAAAATAAACACACACACACACACACACACACACACACACACGTAACCCAAAGGGACTCAGCAACATACACTGCTGTGGCTGCTCTTGTTAATTAAGGCGGACTCCTGAAAAAGGAAGGACAGACACCCTGAAATACATCGTCTGCACAGCGTTCTGGAGGGAAATTGATCGCTTAAGTGGTCCTCCTGCACTGCCCTTCTTTCCAGATTCCCTTCTTCCACCTCTCACCTCACCCTGAAAGATCCAGATTGAATGGGACATCTCAAAAGCCCATTTGTTTTAGGCATTTATTGATTTCATTTTTAATCTGCCATATCAGGACACAATACATTAACCCTAATCAGCAGATTGCAAGTGACAAGGAGCTGTGGTGAGAGCTCGGTAGGGGAGAGGGTGCTCCAAGAAACTTCTGGACAATGGAAATTTTCTGGAGACTTGGGGAAGCCTTTTTTTGGCGGGGGTGGGGGGGGGTGGGGGGGTGCCTCCTTCCAAATTACTATGCGTGTATTTTTCTGCTGCCTTCTATTTTCCTGCTATGTGTTTCTCGGCAGTCACCTCAGTTCTGTTGCTACTGTTTGGGAAATCTCCCTCCCCAATAAATACCTCCTAGGCATCTTTAGCATCTGTCCCTGGCAGCATCTTGGCCTTTGTCACTTTCTGCAAGAGAGGCTTATGCTTTCATTTCATCCCAGCTGATTTCTCTTTCATTTGACGGAATTTCTCCAACTGGATAATACCTGGGTTGATCTATTTATCTTCCCAGTGGCTTGGGAATTGGACTCTCAACGGAGCAGGCTTTAAAGGGGACACTGGGCCTGGCATTATTTAAGGCCATTGCAATGGTGCGTTTCTGCTTACCACTGCGGCTGAGTTTAGGAAAATCAGCCAGGAAGAAAACCTAGACCCGGTTCATGTGTGCGCCGGGTCTGTAATTAGCTGACACGAGGTGCATGCCCACGGTCCAGCTTCCCTGCCATCTCTGGAGAATTTGCACCATCAATTGTACTTAGGTGTGGCATGGTCTGGGAGGACTCAGCCACTATTTCCAAGGCGATGCCTGCCTCCACCCAAGTCCCCTTCATCAAATGCAGAATTGCCTAACAAATCCTATATTAAGACCAGGCAGACACAGAGTATCATTTTCGTTTGATGCAAAGTCAGTTGGAAATACATTAAACTAACAGTTAGAGAATGTCTTGCATGGCTTCCCTGAAGCAGTGCTTTTCATTACATATTTAATTACAATCAAATTGAGCGACTTTTATAAAAAAAAGAAAGTCACCGTGGTATTAAAAGAAGCTTGGCACACAAATAATTTTATTGCTTTGCAAGTTGAGAACGCCGTGGTAGGGTTATTCGTTGGTAGAGATTTATTTTCATTTTCTAATGTTGTGATAAATACAGAATGTCTTTTCCTGTAGTCTGCATCAGGGAAATCTCATGCTTACATCTTCACAGAGCCTGCTCACCCTGGAAGGGAATTTTATATCCATTCCTCAGTCGTCTGTGACAATGTGTGCTTTTTTATTATTTTAAATTTTGTAAGTTACGGCTAAAGTTAGACATTTTCAAGTTCCTTAAGGTGACCTTTGACAGGCAGCTCTTCGATTATGAATGAGCTAAGTCATTCTGGCCACCGAAGAAATAACCTCATCTCGGGGCTTGGTTTGATTACCTGGGTATTGCAGTAAGAAAAGACACGCTGGATTTACAGACCTCTATGGGTTTTCACTGCGTTTACAATTTCTTTTATTTTTTTCCTACTAGTGACCTCTCAGTTGAAAGATGCACTCGCTGGGTCTTTTAAGAAATGATCATAAAAATGAGGGACTAAAGCTCACACATCCACTTCCGGGCTGTCTGCAAACACACAGGGATGCGCCCGCCCAGGCCCATCCGCCGTTTCATGTCTGACTCGGTGTTTCCTCTGGGTTTGGGGTCTTTCACCTCCAGCAGTGTGGCCCTGCTGTGTGGTTCCTTGTGACGGGAGCCCCCCATGAGGGCGTGGGGCCGGGGTCCTTCCCTTCTACCCACACAGATGCTCAGACATCTGAGCTACAAGGGGGAATTGTTGTTGATGTATTTATTTCCAAAGCCAACTCCAGGGGTGAAATCATTCCACAATTCAAAGGGATCGGAAAGTCATTCAAATAGCCATGTGCAATTTCTAATTGTTGCCTCGCTCCATCCTCTGCCTTCCCTCTAAGGCCAAGGATATCCTCTGGGCATCCTCAAATATTTGAGGATGCCAAAGCAAGGCCTAAAATTGTATAAAATTTTAGAAATTAAAATTCAGGAGGCACTGCTCGGTAATCCCATTACTAACATATCAGTATTATTTAGCTATGCTTAACAACAGGGAGAGGTACAAAGCGAAAGTCTTAGAGATAATGAGCTTAGAGAAATGACAGAGAAACAAAAATACCTGGATCATATTTGAAAACATTTGTCTTGAATTGTGCTCATCTAAATGAGCGCTCTCTCTCCATCTGTGTTATTTAAAGAACAATTTCAGCGCTGCTTACCTGCCACTGAAATGGGATCTGGGATGTACCGAGTGGCAGGACCCTTAAAATGTACCTCTCTTTTTGAAAAAATAGTTCTAGAAAACCAGCGTGGGCAGGCAGCCTACAAGGAAAACCTCAACACACTCTGTGATGTGGCTGTAGCCAGGTTCGAGATCGAAAACTTTGTTTGGGCGGGATGAGGAGAAAACCGGATTGCCTTTGAGCTACACATCTCTGCTTGGCAGATGAGAAGCAGTGAAGCAGGGAAGATTTTTTAAGGCGCGTTTTAGCTCTTTTGCATCTCCCTCCAAAGACTAATTTAATTGAAAAGCTGGAGTGTCCATTTATGCTGAAGGAAAGACCTCGTGTTTTCGTAGAGCTTAGACACTTAGGTGGGTGAAAAGAAAAAAAAAAAGCCGTTTCCGTTGTGCAAAAATTAAGATCACTGGTCTTAATTAGTTGAGTGCTTTCAGAACCGAATGAATACTCTGAAATCACCCTTGAGCTTTCTTCTTAAAGCTACACCTAAGCCATTTCCATGGAAATTATACAGTTTAGATATCGAGGCGGGCCAGCACAGTTATTGTTTTTAATGAAAATAGTTACGAAGAGTGGAATGAGATAAAAACAGAGTGGGCAGTGCCTTTCTGTTTATAGTGAAACTTCCCTGATGCTGTACTGCGTTGTGAAAAATCCTGGACCTGGGGTGCAAGAAGGGGACCAGGGTCAAGGTTCCCCATGCAAGGAGAATGCTTGTGTCAGCAGAAACCAGCGTGGGAGTATCTTCATCCCTACTGCAAGGGGCTCCTTTAAAGCACTTCGATGGATCAGATCCTTACCTTTCTCTGTGTATTTAAAAACCCCTCTTCTGCCCCAGGGAGACAGGACAGGCTTCTGGGCGCAGAGCATGCCTGGGAGAAGAGTTAAATCTGTTGTGTGCATTCAGTACTGTTTGGTCCAGAAGAAATGCCAAAATGAAAAGCTATTCCTGTGTCTTGTATCAGAGTTGCCTTTGGCTATTTTCCTTTATTAGAAAGTTGGGTCGCTGACTTTGTGCCTGGTCTTGTTTGCTCCCTGGAGACCAGGTCTTGGGCTGTGGGTGGGACTGTGCATCAAGAGGAAGTGCCTCGGGTCCCGGTCACAGCTGTGCCCGCACCGTGATGTGGCCCTGGGTGCGCTCCAGAGAGAAAACTTACTCAGAGGACAAGAATGTGAGTTTGAGAGTCAGGCTTTTCAATCCCGGGGTCTAGTTTTTGGCCAAGTAAACTCAGGCAAGCTGCTCGAATTTCTGCCCCCCACTTTCTAACCTAAGAGATGGGGGTGATCATGCTTCATATGCCCCAGGTTTGAGCAAAGGATTACAGGGGTGTTGTGGGATGAGAAAGTGCACTGGAACTGGCAGGGCCTGTGCTGCTTCTGTCTTTACCCTGAACGGTCAGGCCATGAAAAATGTAACCGGCAGGGAAATGCTCAGCCTCGTCACAAGACTAGCATCCAGCGCTTGGAAGAAATCAGACATGGGGTGCATTTTGATTTTTGAAACTGAGATACAGTAGCTGAGGAGAGTATGTGTTTCTTCTGAGAACAGTTCAGGCTGGGCTGGAGGGAACCCGGGCCCCTGCTCACCTCCCCCCAAAAGCACTGTCTCTTTCCCCTGCAATAGGAATTTACACCCCAGATATACCTGCAGACGTCCTAGTGGTGTCTGCTCCTCTGCGAGTGCTTCTTCTATACCGAGTGCTCTCTGTATGTTACTTCCCTTCATTTAAAATGCAGGGGTGTTTTGTTTGTTATTTTCTGGAGTTCCTACAACATGGCAGGGACTGTTCTGTCCCCTGGGTCCAAAGGACAAATAGGGTGCTATGGTCCCTGGGGAACTCAGCCTCCATTTTGGAGGAAGTTAGAGAACAGAGAAGTAAATTTAAAAAAAATAATTTTTATGTAGGAAAATTAAAATCTATTTCAAAAGCCAGAGGATGAGGCCAGGAGTTGGGCAACTTAAGCGTGAAGGTCAGGGGCCCTGTCAGAGAAGGGGCACCTGAGCTGAGCCTTCACCTTAGAAAGTTCCTGCACATTAGGGGCTAGTGCTGTCCCGGCCCCACTGATGGGGTCTGAGTAGAGCAGCTCACTCAGTTCAGTGGGTCTTACGCTCCCTGTTCCCACGACCCACACGCATAGCCCCGTGTGGTAGTTTATCCAGAGTAACCACACTGATTGCCAAGGAAAGACCCCAGCCCCTCTGGCTCCCCTGCGTCCGCTGTGTGGCTGAGCTGGAGGGGGCATGCCGAGGACTGTGACAGCAGCTGCTGGCACCTGCGGACAGGATCACGGAGCCCCAGTCTCTCTGACACGTGTGTGTGCTCCTGATCACTCACCAGGGCTGACCCTCCATCCTCTGTGTGCCAAGCTCTGCGGGGGTCCCTGGGTACCCTAGTAGGGAGAGCCCCTGCCCTCACACAGCTCGTATTCTTGCGGAGGGGGCCCAGAAGCTAATGAAGAAATGCATAGAACCTCAAGCCTGCCCAGTGAGGGTCCGAGGGGTAAGGAAGGATGGGAAGGCCGCCATTTTGTGCGGCAGGGCCTGGGCATTGTTTCCGGCGGGCTGATCAGGAGGGTTGTCCAGACATGAGCCATGGTGAGGAGCCAGCCAGGCCCAGACTTGGGGTCCAGGCAGATGAGGCATAAGGGCCAGGACCCCAAGGCCTGGATGGATGCTTGAGGACTGTGTAAGGGGCTCCATGGCTGGAGGGGCAACCTCAGCAAAGAGCTGGGTGAGGTAGGCTGGCGGGGGTGGGGGCTGAGGCAGGGATTGGGGGGCAGGCCAGGAGTGGCCTCTCAGCTTGCTGCTCTGTGTGAACAGAGGGTGCCATCAGAGGGAAGAGATACAGATATGACTTGGAGGGCTCTTGGGGGTGCACAGATGCTTCCTTGTATTTCCAAGGTGGCGGCAGACTTGGGCACATTCACCCACCAACCCCAGGGAGGGTGAGGAGGGTGCTCGGAGTGACAGAGGTGAGGGCTAAAGATGTAAACACATGCCCAGCCTTTATTGGGCGACTCACGGGGCTGGGACACCCTCAGCCACACTGTGGGAGGGTGTTGGGAGTCCCAGCCATGTGCTTTGAGGGGAGTTCCTTCCCCTGATCAGCCTCAGTTTCCCCATCTGTCAAGGGGTTCATGAAGATCATCTCACGTTGCCTTGGTGACGGTGAGGTGCATCATGCGGCTGCACCCCTGCCCGGCCCTATGGCACTCGCATCTCCTCGGGAAAGGCTTCCTTCTCTTTCCTGCTGCTATTTTTTTCCTGGAGGATTTCCGGGAGAAATCTAGGCACTTGAATGAGTCCTTGATACTTATTAAGCCCTAAATAAATATTTCCTGGTGAATGAATAAATGAGGCTGTAAATAAATGAATGAATAAACACTTTAATTAGTGCGTTACTTTGTATAGTAATGAATTACTTTCGAGCAGAAGGATGTCTTTACACATCTAAAATTCTTTTTGGGAGACCTCAGCGCTGCACTTTGAATAGGAATATATCCATGTAGGAAATCGCGATGGCAAAAAACCCTGATTTTTGTTGTAAACGTGTGTCTTGTTTAACACGACACCCTCCGCCTTCCATTGGAGCGCAACGATTTACCTTTCTGCAGTCACTATTCTTCACCCATCTTATAGATAGTGCTGGTTGATGATAAGGATTTGTGGACTTCCGGACTGAGCAACACCCCAGGTAGAGCATTGCTGCTGGGCGCAGGGGTTGGGGACCTTCTTTTCTGATCCCTGAGGCCGGCCTCTCCCTGTGGGCTCCCCCGGATGCTGGGATCCTAGGCCAGCAGACTCCAGATGCTCCTAGTCCCCCAGGGCTCCTGAGCACCCCCTCCCCCACCCTCAGGCCTGTGCTCTCCCCTCAGGCCCAAGGCAGCCAAGTAAGGGTTGTTAAGCTCACAGGAGAAGGCCAGGCTGTTTCCTGGTAACGCCTTCTTCATGTTTTAATTGTCACCTTCAGATCAGTGGGTGGGAGAAAGCAGAAGGAACACTGTCTGGTGCTGGGGCAGGCTCCTCTTAGGACACAGTTTGGGAATGGTGGAAGCACTGGGCATGTTCACTGCCTGCCTTTGCAGTTGATTGAACTAATATTATCGAAGGCCGGCTGTGTGCCAGGTCCTGGGAAGCTGCTGGAACCGGAGCCTCGGGTCCTGGTCCCAGGAGGCCTGACTTCCTGACGCTTGTTTAGTGTGGCAGGTCACACACCAGCCAGCAGATGCAGTGTCCCCTCCTGGCAAGGAGGTGGCCTGCGTGCGGGAGCAGATGCCAGGAGGGCCAGGGGTAGAGCGAGTCTGGAGAACACGCTCTTGAACTAGGCTGTTCCGGAGGCCTCGCCTTGGAAGTGCTGTTGAAAGTGGCTTCTGAGAGAAATGCAGAAAGAAGAGCCCAGCTGTCTGGGGGAAGGTCGTTCCAGGCAGGTCTGGAAGGACAGAGGGACAAAGAGAGAGGCCGGATCTCCCGGGTGGTGCCATTGCGGGAAGGAGCCAGTTCTAATAAGCTGAGGAGCCTTGACGGGTGCTGGAGCTGGGGAGAAGGGATCTGACTTCGGGTGATGACTGCTCAGGGACCAGTGTTGTTAAAGTAGGCCAGCCACTTGGGGGGCTCAATCCGGCAAAAAGCTGGTGATGCCTCGGACCAGGCAGGGATGGAAGAACTGGGAGACTCGGTACAAAGGTGGACAGGAAGGTGTGCTGAGGCTGCAGGTGGAGGCATGAAAAGCAGAGAGGCCCTCAGAGCTGGACAGGAAACCCCTGACTGTTGATCCCTGCCATGTTCTCTAATTCTTCCTTTTATCTCTCTCTCCTAGTTTACATTAAGTTTGTTACAGAAAAGTGTCAGCAGGGGGAGGGATCTGGAGCTGCAGTTATTACTCTGGACTTGACTGTCCAGGGCAATTGGCTGCTCCTTGCAAGCACATTTCGTGGAGTCCTGCCAGGCCTCTTCCCCGTCTCTGCTCCATCAGATGACACAGCCCCGGGCCAGGGGGTAGTCCCCAGAGTCAGACAGACAGGGGCGGCTCCACTTCCTGCCCAGTCCTGTCCTCACTGTGACCTTGGGCACCTCTACCTCCCAGCTTCCCATTTGCTCATTAGCAAAATGGACTTAATAAAAGCTCTTACCTCATTGGGCTCCACCAGGATTAACTGAGATAGGCCAGATTCCATGCTTAGCACAGTGGTAACCGGTCAATAAATTTTGGTCATTATATTAACAAGGTAATAATCTTCACCATGCCTTGATACCCAGAGTGGTAAAATGGGGATGATAAAAAGTCCTGTGTTGCAGGGTTGAGCCAACTATGAGCACCTGCGAAGCACTTAGAACAGTGCCTCGTATACAGCAAGGGCTCAATAAATGTCTAATTGTTAAAACCATCCCCTTGACTCTGAGCTCGTGACCTAGAAAGACCCTTATGTCTCATTTGCTTTATGTCCACAAAACCTGAAGGACAGTTGGTGCTTAATTATGTTGCTGGAAAGAGTGAGTGACAGGGATGTGGTTCTTAGGAGTTAAGATAAGTAAACCCTTGGAGATGCAGGTGCATTTCTTGGGGGAAAGACTGGAGAGCACTTACCTGAATTCTCATGTCCTCCAGTAGCAACCTCTAACGGTTGTCTCCTCTGCCCAGGCCTGCTGGGCTGGGTCCATGAGGAAAGCAGGCCCTTGACCGAACATTTTTAAAGCCAGAGATGCCCATGGCAGGCCATCATGCCCAGGTGACAGACGGTTCTCGGTGACTGCCTGTCATACATGGGGAGAAGGCCACGTCTCTGTGAGCCCTCTGGCTCAATTGAGGAGTGTCTCATTGGGTGTTGGTCCGCCTTGCACACCTTCTCATGCGAGTTAACCCACAAGAGCACACCTCATTTCAGAGTCTTCAGAAGGAAAGAGTGTCCAGTGGAAAATAGTGAGACCGGGAATTCTATTTTCTGTTGTCTTCATTCATGCACGTGATGCTGGCCGACTGCTCTCTGTCGTGACGTCAATTTTCATTTAAAAATAATATTAAGTAAATAATAGTGATAAGCCCTGCAGAGAAATGTATAAAGGAAGCAGTAGTTGGGTTGAGGATTTTGCACAAATCGTGAGTTCAGGGCATGATGAGTAACTGTGGGGAGCCTGGGGAGGCCCAGGGTTGGCCGGGCAGGGATGCCAGGGCCAGCTGTAGGGAGGGCTTGCCAAGTCACACTCAGGTCAGAGAAACACCCGAAATACCAGCCTTCACAAAGACTTCAAAGGTCTTTGCAAACCAGAAGGAACTTTCCTTCTTAGACATTAGAGAGAAACTCTGGAAAGTCTTTACTCACCCAGGAAATTTTGCTAATATGGGGAAACTGGTAAGAATGTTCTAATTCTGCATCTGGAATAAAGTGTTGGTTTTCAAATTTTAATTTGTTTTAGTTTACTCCTCCCTTGCAGAACTTGTTAAAATGCAAATTCACAAATTTCCAGGCCAGAGCTTAGGGGTTCCGATTCTACAGGTTGGGTTGGGGTCAGTCCTCTAAGTTTATATGTTAAGTACCCACTATGGTTTTCAATTACAGGATATAGGGAGGAAATCTAAGTTCTCTCTCTCTCTCCACCTGCCTCCCTTTCTGTCTCTCCAAAGCCAAAGCTTTTAAATATCTTACAAATTGTTACTTTTACCTTTTAATCAACAGAAAAGTAAATGATGTCTCTTCTCACTCCAACTCAGTTGTGGCTGTGGCTTATATTTTTATAAATGGTGGGGAAACTCTCCCTGTAGTATTCGCCAGGGGAATGTCCCTTGTTGTGAATTTATCTGGCCCCAGGACCAAACATCAGGTGCCAGGGAATTTCAGTTAAGATGGAGGAAGACAGGCAATCCCGCAAATACACGACAGGGCTCTGTCTGCTTGGGTGCTGCCCAGCAGCCTGGGTGCCAGTGGCAAGAGAAGAAAAAGGAGCCTCCCAGATGGGGCAACTGATTTCATTGGCTCCCTGCAATTCCAGAAACTCTCTGGGATAAGAAAGCAGAAACCTGCCTTATCCTCTGGAACCTAATTCCCTTCGTCTGCTTGTCATACTTCTCATACTTTCTCAGTGATTCTCGACCTTTTTCTTTATCGATTCCCGCCCTCTCTTTTCCTGCCTGGTGGCTCCAGGCAGCAGACTTGCAGCCCTTTCTGTCCAGCATCCGTGCTGCTGTGGGAGAATGTGACATAAATGACAGTGGCAACAGGGAAGATACTCCTGGTGGCAGAGATGTTGCCATCACCTTCGTGTGTGTGTGACTCACTGGCCTGGCCAGCATGAAACCCAAAAGCCCTCACTTTCTTCACGGTTAACAGGTACAGAGTCTGGAGCCTTCCGGGCTCCTTCCATCACGTTTCTGCCCAACATCACAGAGCTCAGATTATTTTTGCTATTGGCTGGTGATAAGGAAATTAGCTTTAGGAAATGCCACGTAGCTTGACTAAAATCACCAAAGCTTTAACATGGAATCTGGAAACCCAGGTCTGCCTATCAAGGCCGGGGCTCTCAGATACCGCGTTCTCTTGCCGCTTAGCATTTGATGCTTGACAGCAAAAGGCCTCACACGTCGTCCAGCAGAGACACGCGCAGGCCAAGGGCAGGAATGGAAATTTGGAATCTCCTCCAGGTTGAAATCAGTCAGCTGTAGCAGAGAAAAACTGAAAAGAGGACCTTCCTGCTTTTCTGAACCCAAACATACCATCTTGAAAAGTTGAGTCCAGGAAAATTAAAAAAAAAAAAAAAAGAAGATTTTTAAAACTTCTGAGCTTTCCAAAATGGCATTTGCAAGTAAGTCTATTCCTATTTTATTAAACAAAAAGCTGTTTTTAAAAAAACCCACTATGAAAACCCCAACACAGTCCATCTGGGGAGACTCAGCCAGTACAGCTCACCCACTCCTACAGCACCTTTGAGGACCGAGGAGCGTCCTGAAGGGGGGCGGCATTCATCTGCTCCCCATCCATCTCTCCTGGGTGCCGAGGAGGCTCTTGCTGGTCATCAAAACTAGGGAACACAGGTGATGAAGCTGTGATGCTGCCCCTTATTTATTTTAGCACATGAAAAGTTACCCTCGCTGATTTCCTCTTTAGAGTCCTTCATAATATTTATGGTCAGGGTCTTTAAAGGTGTTTCTTACTTGTAAGTATTTAATTATAGGTGACATTTAAATGAGTACTCTGAATAATAGGAAAATAATAAGATGAGCATGAAATTCAAAGGCTTGGATCTCAGAGGAAAAGTGTTGCTTACCACAAAAATCAGAATTGTATCATTCCCAAAAAACTATCAACAATTTTAGTTATCATTGGTAGTGGGCTTATTTTATTGAATTTTTTTAAGTCTTGGTGGCATTTTGAAACAAAGCTTTGTAATAATACAGAGTCTGGCAAAATGCCTAGCCATCTGATTTGAAGTTATTTTAATGAGAAGTGGAATGAAGTTATCATCCTATTTTTTTTCTTTAGCATAATTTTTTCTTTTTTAACATTGGATGGCCATCATCAATCGGATGGACTAACTGAAAAAACTCAATAATAATATGAGCTTATTTCACAAGAGCAGTAAATTTTAAATATAAAGGAATCATACTTTACAAAGTCCTCTTTGAACATCAAACTTAAAAATCTCTGTGTTCAGTCTCGTCCAATGGGGATAAGAAAAGTGCTCACTTCACACACCCCAAGCACCATTATGAACATTTAAAAAGTCGATACTTATTAAGTACTTCAAACAATGCCTAGAACATAATAAATGTTCAGCAAATATTATTTCCCCCTCTCACTGTCTCCCCAGAGACAGGTGTGTGTATTTTCCATTATTTATAATTTTACATACATGATTATATAGCTAGGAACATGACTGTTCTTTTGTAATATATTTAAATTTTTATGTAGTTTCACACTTTTTCAATGTAAACATTCATTTTTTTAATGTTTAAGACTATTCACATTTGTATTTAGATGAAAAGGGAAAAAAGAATAAGATAAAAAAACAGCAATCCAATTCCTTCTTATATGCTGTGTAATATTTCAATATAATAATGTGTGTTATTGTTCACTTATCAACCTCTGGCCATAGACATTTAACGTATTTTAAGGTGTTTGCTATTACAGTCCTGCATCGGGTAGATATTCTTGGGAATCTTGCGTTTGTCCCATAAGTGATTTACTTCGAAAGAAACAGTTGTGAGAATTTTATTGCATTATCAAAAGAATCATCGACAAAAATAAACGTTATTGAAACATCTAATATTTCAACATTTGAGCATTCTTACTGAAATGGAAACTTCCCCAAGCAAAAATTTAACTGGCTAATTTGCACCTAGTAGGTGCTGGCTGAGGGGCTGCTTCTGGTAAAAACTGAACTTAAATATGTCAATAATCCCAAGAATGACTGAGACTCAGCCGTCAACCTGGCTTGAATCCCGACGATATCAAGAAAACCTCCTGGTTTGTTCGGGTGGGGTAGGGAACAGGGAACAGGAAGAAGAAAAGCATGAATAACATGAAAGAAATGGCCTTTGTGCGTGGTGATGGGTGGACCTCAGCGCCATGGGGGGAGCACGGGCAGAGTCAGGGGCCCCGGGACCTTGGATTCTGTTACAAGTTGGATCGTTAACAAGTGTAGGTCCTGCAGATTGACATGTTGGGCATTGAAACTGCAGTTTCATGTAGTTTGGTGAATATGTATTGAGGAGCATGGCAAGGTCTCTCGAATAAGAATATTCATGAGATAGGATGCCTAGGATTTTGAGGGTCCAGGAGGTACCAGATGATTTTTACAGCCAAGACCAGCATCATTGTGTGTGTGTGTGTGTGTGTATGCTCTGTATTTGCGGTGGGGAGACTCTAGGCCATGTCCCTGTCCAGGCTAAGCTTCTCATCGAGTCACAAAACCTTTTCAACTTTCCCATGAATATGAAGTCAACCTCCCAGCATACCCCCCAAGGCTGCCCCCCACCACTCCATGCCCTCCCGGTTAGGACCCTGGCTGAGAGGTAAACAGAACCATAGTTAACCAGCTGTCCCCTGCGCAGGAGTCGGCTCTCGTGGGGAAAAGCATGGGTGGCAGCTGACTCCAGAAGGCAGACTGCGCCCTGCTGAAATGCCTCCTCCTTGTCTGGGCGCTACCTTGTCAGGGTGGGGCCTTCAAATCTCGGGGCCATTCCATCTGCAGTGCCTGGAGCACAGTAGGTGTGTTCGTTGAATGAGTGAATGAATGAATGACTATCCAAGGGTCCTGGAGGCTGTGAATATTGAAATACCCAGGTTATTTAAACACCCCGGGCTGATGATAGTAGGGTCTTGGTAAAAGTCGTTGAGTGAATATTCCAATGTGTGCGCACCACATCTGTGAGCGCTCACTTCTCTCCCAAGCAGGCTCCTAAGTCATCAGAAACCGTTCCCTGGTGGGGTTTTTATTCTTCCTCTGTCGATCCCACAAGAGCACCTTGTCTGCTGTCCCTTTGGTTTAATTATTGTTCTTGGAGAACATGGCAGTCCTTCTGTTTACTGTCAAACTGCAGTTGCAGATGGAGAAATAAAGAATGAGTGGGGGAACAATCTCCATGATCCAGGTACGGGAATATCCCCCCAAGACACTGCTCTTTTAGAGAGGAGAGGGACAGGGAGGTGGAGAGTCAGGGATATGAGTTCCCAAACTTGCCAAACACATAAACCAACAAAATTGTGTGGCTGCTTCAATAAATGTTTAATAAGTTTTATCATCTTGTGACTAAGGTTAAATAAATGTGAGTCCTTTGAGGAATTATTTACTGGAAGCAAAGTTATAGCATCAACATCTGTGTTTCCAATCACTTAGATGAGGAATAGATCAAATAAATCATGAGTAAGTCCCACAAAATAACTTCTGTATTATTATTTCCAGAGAAGGGTAATGTTCAGTGACTTGTCTAGATGCCCTCTCTATTGGAATGTAGATTTTGTTGTTGGTACATTTCTCCTTTTTCATTCATTTCATTATCTTCAAAGATTACGTCTTCACTTTTTTTTTTTTTTTTTTTTTTTGTGGAAAGTTACCATAAAATATCCACAAGAGAAAGACTTAGAAATTTCTCTTATGGAATCTGGCTATTTCAGCCAACATCCTCATTTGGGAATGGGCTAACAGTTCCAATATATAACATCCATATAATTTAACCTCATAAATTTCTTTCTTTTCGTAGTGATGTAATGGGGAGAGTGACCTGGAGTTTGTAAATGTTCCCTGCTCGCTGCATCCCCCCGGGCAACATAACAATCTAGACAGTGTTTTATGTGCCCTGATTAAAATATAACGGATTCTTGCATTTCCTGTGGACTGACCTGTTAGTCCTCTTCACAGAACATGGAAGGAACGCAAGATGTTTTCAAATGTGTACAATGCACTGTGTGAGGTTTTTCGCCCCCTTTTTAAAAAAAAAAAAAGAAAAAAAGATCTGAATTTCATTTTAGACCAGAGTCCCCTGAGTGCTCACGCCACAAGAAAAGTTCTGTGTTTAGTTTAACTTTTGAATCTGCCACTGTACTCTGACAAATAAACAGGAATACTTTGTGACTCCAATTTGAGTTCTCCAGCACGTACTTTGAACTGCTCTCCTGCAGTGAGGGAAGGAATTGGACAAGTTTATGGGGAGTCCCCCAAGATAAAACAGTAGCAATGGAAACTTACAACCTTCTTTACTGAAAGAAAATTAAAAAAGGAAATCAAAAGAGGGAAAGGGTTTGCTGTAGTTTCACATCATGAAAACAACAGCAGTGACAAATAATACATTTAGCAAACCAATTTGTGAATTGAGATGCTTTAATTTTCCAAGGGAGAAAGGCATCACAAAGATAAAAGACTTGACTTCCAGAGGAGCAAAGGGAAATTTGTGAGATGAGAACTTGAGCTTGAAACTTTGCTGGGTCAATACAGATGCTGCCGGGTAGAACTTCTGGGGTATAAACTGTGTCCCAGGAATAATATGAAAGAGGCATGTAAAATATCTGGGGGCCAAGCTGAGTAATGGAAGATAAGTTCTCTGAAAAGAGTGTATCTATTTGAGAGTCTTTATTTTATTTATTGAACAGATTCTTATTAATTTCTTCTACTTTCACGACCCTGCACACGTACCAGTGCTACAGGCCTGTACGCAGAGATCAGTGCCGAAGGCCTGGGGCACAGCTGGAAAGCGCTGGATGAGTGCCTGGGTGGGTGGGTGCATGAAGGTGAACTGTGACTCACTAGAAACTTAAATTCCCGTCTGCTTGTATGTTTTTTTCTGGGTCTAATCACTGAACTGCCCAGATTTTACCCCAGGCAGCCTTAGATGCTTCCATTAGTGATAGTTTCCTGGTTTCTCTTCTGATGGACCTGCCTTCCCCGTGTTTGCTCCCAGAAACCCAAGAGCTAGAAGTGGTCCGGAGCATTGCCAAGTCAAGGAGCTAGCACCACACCCAGCCAGGTGGAGGCGAGACTGGCAAAATCAGCAGCTTCAGGCTACCTGCCCTGAGGGGTTGCGGCAATTGGCTCTGAAGTCAGAGTTCAAGCTCCCGCTGCTGTTTACACTCTGTTTGATCTTACACAAGCTGTTTGAACTTCTCAGCCCTAGATTCTTAATTTTGAAAAAGACTATCCTCTAATACACATGGGGTTACCCTTGGGTTACAGATTGTATATAACCTAGATCATGCCTGCGTGAGCGTAGGGAAACCGAGTTAAAAATCACCTTCCCACCGCCGGCCTCTACAGCCTCCACCTGCAGCCTTGGGAGAGTGAGTGCGGGGCACTTGCACCTTTGTGCACCCTTAGGCCTGGATGCGGGGTGGTGCGCACGGACACGTGCTTGGGCCCAGAAAGGGCTGAAAGGCTGCAGCATTGGCGGTGGCAGCAGCATGGGGACGGGAGGAGACCACGCTGAGGCAAGATCACAAGACCACACCAGGCAGATCGCCAAAGGGAACAAGAGAGAAGGGCGTGGGGATGCTTTGGCAAGTTGGGAGGTGGGGCTGCCTGCCTCCCAGCCCCTGCCCGAACCGCCTGCTTCCCCACCTGTGTGCCTGAGTCGCCATTTTATTTTATTGTTTTGTAAAGATTTAATTCTATTTATTGATGCATACAAGAGCTGGGGCTCAGGCCAGAGGCGCAGGGATGAGAGGACTCATCAGAGACAGAGTGGGGAGCAGAACAGGCGGATCTACTGAAATCCACTGCTGAGGGGAACAGCGGGCGAGACAGGAGAGGTCTGCTGTGCCATGTGGGTAGCTCCCTGGCCGAGGATGGAACTCGTGCTGCAGAGGCTGCCAATAACTTGATAGTGCTGAGACTTTTAATTCCTGCGCCACCAGGGAGGCCCCCTGGGTCACCATTTTAAAAGGCCTGTAAAATCTATTGAAGGCTCCGGGACTCTCCTTATCTGTCTGCAGAGAAGCGGTGCTGAAGCTGCCTGTGCTTGCTGCGCCACGGTGGCCCATGGTAAGTGCTCCATGAATGTTGGTTAACGTGATGGTTGAGGAGGTGATACCCGCAGCGTTGCGAGGCCTGCGAGGATCTCCAAGTAGAATGTCTTTGGAGAAACCTATGTTCTTGCAAGGTCTGTGCTTATCCTTTAGGCAGAGTCTAATAAACAGACTTCTATACAGTGGAAGTGGAGACGAAGTGTGGCTTCTCAAATGAGCCAGCAGGATTGCAAGACCCACCCCTCAGTCTGGTTCCCTCTAGGTGAGGGCCCAACGTTCTCCACTTTCCTTTCCTTTCAGGTTTTGATTTATTTATTAATTAGGCAAAATGGGAATTGACGAGCCTGAAATGATAAAGATGCTCATGATTTAAAAAAATGTTTTTGTATGTCAGGAATGAAGGATGTGGTGAGGTTGAACAGGAGAAAAATTACCGTGTCAAAGTCAGCCGGAGAAGAAAGGTAGGAAAATACGGGCATTCGGTGGTTGTGAAAGTTGGAATGTGTCTGATTTCTTTTACTGGATTCGGATTTGCCTAGAGAGAAGTGGGCCGGGTGGCCATGTACGTAATCTCTTGTGGACAGACTGACATCGCGCTGCCTGTTGTACGTTGGAGGTTTAGAGTTTTTCTTACACTGGCTGCTTCTGCGCCGTGTCTCTGCCTGCTGACAGATGTGACGGAAATCTCCCTGCACATACGTTTGCTGTGTTCTGAGTTATATGTGTGTCCAAAGAGGTGCGTTCTGGCTGTTGATTTAGTCCCAGGCCTATAAAATGCTCCGTGGAAACCATCCCTGGTCAGGAGCCCCTCACTTACTGTGTTATACAAGCTGCTGGCAAAGGTAATTATACTTAATAGGAGCCACCTTTGATTTAAAACTGCAGAGGTGAGTAATTAAGTGGCGCTGCAAGCATGGGAGGCGGCTTGCAACCTTTGTTTGGGGACATTTGCCTGGAGCAGCTGGGATTGCTTACAGGCCAGTGTTTCTTGAGTCCGTATTTGTCACCCAGATTGTCTTAGACAATTAGTAGGCCAGGCCGGGGTGCACTGAGGTCATCATGTGGGCAGCTGAGTCCTCACTTGGCCCTCCTGGATGTCGAGGCAGGAAATTCACCTTCTGCATCACCACCCTGGCCCCTGTGCTCCTCTGGTCCCATGAAGGTTCAGCGTTGCCGGGCTTGAGAGCTTCTGCAGGTCCCACCTCACCCCCCAAGTGGATTGCTCCCTCCCCGTGGACTCGCAGCCCCATGGCTTCTGGACAAGGCATCTGAGGCCGCTCAGGCTTCAGCAGCGACGCCATCCCCACCACCCAACCTCTCGTCCTTTACTGATGGATTAGAGTGAGCAAGGTTTCATTGTAGTCCTGTGTGTGGTGATGGTTGCTTTTCAGAGGGATCCGTGTACCAGAAAGCCTGGCTTGATTAAAAAGAAACACATGTGGGCTCCCCCTCCCCAGAATCCCTAAATTAGGAGACCCAAAAAGGGGGTTTCTTCTGGGCAGAGGCCACCTAAAATGGGCACGGGCATAAGTGTCCACAGGCAAACCCCTCAACTCCACCTGCACCTCAGGAGCTTCCAAAGGGTCCCCAAGTTGCAGGTACAGCGTTTCCCTCAGTGCCAGCTGCAGAATGGGTCCAGAGGCACAATAGGAAAGGGCTGTCCCCCAAGTCCCTGTTCTTAGGAACCACTCACGGTGTGGACTTTGGATCGGCGCCACCTGGATCCCCGAATCACATTCAGCATTTTCACGAGATGCCTGGGGATTCACGAGCACATTATGGTTTGAGAGGACTCAGTCTGCGAGCTCCTGCCCCCTTGCTGATGAAATGCCCACCTTCCCTCTACTGCCCGGTTCTTTCCAGGCCCCATGGCACCCAGTGGTTACAGCCTTAGTCCAGCTGCCAGCTTCCCAGAGCTCGGTTCTGAGCCTGCGTGTCACTTGCTGCCCTTGAGCCTGTGTCACATCCACCCTGCTCCCCAATATCAGCCTGAAAGTGCCACATCTCTATTTTGCTTTTTTCAACATTGATATTTTGGGCTTCTGGGTTTATTTCCTTCTTGTCCACTCAGACTCCCCAAGCAGAGAGATCCATGAAGGAAGGGCCGTGACTGGTTTTATCAACCCCTTGGCCAAGGCCCCAGCCTAGAGTCCAGTGCATGGTAGAAACTCAACAATTATCTGTCCACTTCACAGATGCATGTGACCAGCCTATCTATCAACAACAAGGGCTATTAGAGGCCTATTACTTGCTACTCAGTTTATGTAGTTGAAGGCTGTCAAATGTCTAGAACTGTCTTCTGTTGATTCAAGGCCAGGTGATGAGAAGACAGCACAGCAGAGCTACTACTGATCCAATGTGTCCCACACATGGAACATCATTTCACTTAATTCTCAGACATTGTGCAAATGTTAAGGTGGTGAGAAGGGCCATGAAGAATCTAGCATGGCAAGGGGATGGAAGGTGATGAGGAGGGACTCACGCTATAGGACCTTTGCCTCCTTACCTGCTGCTGTATCCCTGGCATTTAGCTCATGGCCTGGCACATAATAGATTCTCATTTAATGAAAGTTGATGACTGATTGGCAGATGAACTCTCTTACTTACCAGGGTGCTGAGCACTGGCTGTGTGCTGTGGGACCACCAAGCATAGCAGGGTCAATGGCCTGTCTGGGACTAGGATTCCCCATCCTGTTGTCCAGATTGTGCTTTTCTAAGCCACAGGTTTGTGCTTAGAATCGTTAGAATCTAGAACTTTCACAGAAACACAAGTGCTCAGCTTATTCCTTGGGTGCATTTCTAGAGGTAGACTCAGCATTGTTTTCAACAGTAACCCCACTGTTGAGTCTGGTTTGCACAGGAACTGAGAGACTGCTGAAGCCCATTGAAAGGACACTGCCACCTAGCATTTGTTGAGTGCCTACTGTGTGCCAGGCAGAGTGCTCAGCACCACCCAGCCTCATCAAGAGAGGGTGATGATAGCCACTCTTAATGCATATTGAGCAATTGCTTTGCACCAGGCGCCATGCCATGCACTTATGTTTCAACTACTTCATCTGTACAACATGCTTGGGAATCAGCACGAGTTCTCTTCACTGTTGTAGAAATTCCAGAGAAGAATCAGCTCTCAGGTCATTTTGAGCTGGGATGGACTAGTTAGGCCCATGAGCAAAATCTACCCACCTCTATTTTTGCATGATTTGTGAGCTAGGGTGGCGTTTACATTTGTAAATGTTGTGGGGGGAGGGGAGAGGATATGGAAATTGAGCCCTTGTGTTATGTAAGTACCTATGTAACAGCCTTGACTTGGGCTCTTGGCCTGCAAAGCCTTAATTATTTACTATTTGGCCCTTTACAGGAAAATATGTGCTGGCCCCACCCTGGAGATATTATATCCCAACTTGTTTTATGCTTGAGCTCCAGTTTTGAATAGGATAAGTTTTGGTGGTATAAGCACGTGTTTTAATGGCTAGGGTTTTCTTTTTTTTTTAAAGATTTATTTATTTATTCATACAGAGCTGGGGTACAGGCCAGAGATGCAGGAGGGTGAGAGGATTTCACCAGAGACAGAGCAGGGACTAGAACAAGCAGACTGACCGAAGTACAGTGCTGAGGGGAGCAGCCAGTGAGACAGGAGAGGTCTGCT